>NC_134216.1:63545000-64795000 GCF_965140235.1 Caretta caretta | reverse complement strand
AGGTAGTAACTCCAGCTAGCTGTCACTCTGAGTGACTGACCTGCAGACTTTCATGAGACGTCTAGAGTGGCATGTCCAAACTCAGCTTATGATCTTATTCCATGCAGAACCTACCAAAATGACAATGCTCCACCTGGCCCTCCTTGCTTCAAGTTGCTAAATCACATTAAAGACAGTGGAAAATACATAAATACTTTCTTCATGTTCCTTTCCCAAGCATCACTTGCCCCATAACCTCAGCCATGCGGAACGCAATGCCATCCACAGCCTCAGAAACAACTCTGACATCATAATCAAAAAGGCTGACAAAGGAGGTGCTGTTGTCATCATGAATAGGTCGGAATATGAACAAGAGGCTGCTCGGCAGCTCTCCAACACGAGTTTCTACAAGCCATTACCCTATGATCCCACTGAGAGTTACCAAAAGCAACTACAGCATTTGCTCAAGAAACTTCCTGAAAAAGCACAAGATCAAATCCGCACAGACACACCCCTGGAACCCCGACCTGGGATATTCTATCTACTACCCAAGATCCATAAACCTGGAAATCCTGGGCGCCCCATCATCTCAGGCATTGGCACCCTGACAGCAGGATTGTCTGGCTATGTAGACTCCCTCCTCAGGCCCTACGCTACCAGCACTCCCAGCTACCTTCGAGACACCACTGACTTCCTGAGGAAACTTCAATCCATCGGTGATCTTCCTGATAACACCATCCTGGCTACTATGGATGTAGAAGCCCTCTACACCAACATTCCACACAAAGATGGACTACAGGCCGTCAAGAACACTATCCCCGATAATGTCACGGCTAACCTGGTGGCTGAACTTTGTGACTTTGTCCTTACCCATAACTATTTCACATTTGGGGACAATGTATACCTTCAGATCAGCGGCACTGCTATGGGTACCCGCATGGCCCCACAGTATGCCAACATTTTTATGGCTGATTTAGAACAACGCTTCCTCAGCTCTCGTCCCCTAAAGCCCCTACTCTACTTGCGCTATATTGATGACATCTTCATCATCTGGACCCATGGAAAAGAAGCCCTTGAGGAATTCCACCATGATTTCAACAATTTCCATCCCACCACCAACCTCAGCCTGGTCCAGTCCACACAAGAGATCCACTTCCTGGACACTACAGTGCTAATAAACAATGGCCACATAAACACCACCCTATACCGGAAACCTACTGACCGCTATTCCTACCTGCATGCCTCCAGCTTTCACCCTGACCACACCACACGATCCATCGTCTACAGCCAAGCTCTGCGATACAACCGCATTTGCTCCAACCCCTCAGACAGAGACAAACACCTACAAGATCTCTGTCAAGCTTTCTTACAACTACAATACCCACCTGCAGAAGTAAAGAAACAGATTGATAGAGCCAGAAGAGTTCCCAGAAGTTACCTACTACAGGACAGGCCTAACAAAGAAAATAACAGAACGCCACTAGCGGTCACCTTCAGCCCCCAACTAAAACCCCTCCAATGCATTATTAAGGATCTACAACCTATCCTAAAGGATGACCCAACACTCTCACAAGTCTTGGGAGACAGGCCAGTCCTTGCCTACAGACAGCCCCGCAACCTGAAGCAAATACTCACCAACAACCACATACCACACAACAGAACCACTAACCCAGGAACTTATCCTTGCAACAAAGCCCGTTGCCAATTGTGCCCACATATCTATTCAGGGGACACCATCACAGGGCCTAATAACATCAGCCACACTATCAGAGGCTCGTTCACCTGCACATCCACCAATGTGATATATGCCATCATGTGCCAGCAATGCCCCTCTGCCATGTACATTGGTCAAACTGGACAGTCTCTACGTAAAAGAATAAATGGACACAAATCAGATGTCAAGAATTATAACATTCATAAACCAGTCGGAGAACACTTCAATCTCTCTGGTCACGCAATCACAGACATGAAAGTCGCTATCTTAAAACAAAAAAACTTCAAATCCAGACTCCAGCGAGAAACTGCTGAATTGGAATTCATTTGCAAATTGGATACTATTAATTTAGGCTTAAATAGAGACTGGGAGTGGCTAAGTCATTATGCAAGGTAGCCTGTTTCCTCTTGTTTTTTCCTACCCCCCCCCCCCCAGATGTTCTGGTTTAACTTGGATTTAAACCTGGAGAGTGGTCAGTTTAGATGAGCTATTACCAGCAGGAGAGTGAGTTTGTGTGTGTATGGGGGTGGGGGGGATGTGAGAAAACCTTGATCTATGCAGGAAATAGCCCGACTTGATTATGTAAAGAGTTGTCACTTTGGATGGGCTAGCACCAGCAGGAGAGTGAATTTGTGTGGGGGGGTGGAGGGTGAGAAAACCTGGATTTGTGCTGGAAATGGCCCACCTGTTGATCACTTTAGATAAGCTATTACCAGCAGGACAGTGGGGTGGGAGGAGGTATTGTTTCATGATTTCTGTGTGTATATAAAGTCTGCTGCAGTTTCCACGGTAAACATCTGATGAAGTGAGCTGTGGCTCACGAAAGCTCATGCTCAAATAAATTGGTTAGTCTCTAAGGTGCCACAAGTACTCCTTTTCTTTCCCATGTGAGCATCCACGGTTTGCCATGGGAGGTTACTTGAACACAAATAAATGGTCTCTGCACTCATGACTGGAAGGGGACGCATGCATGAGACAGTCTGTTCATTAAGATGTGATATGGTCTAAACTTTTGGAACAAGTCTGGGAACTCCTGCTTTAAGGCTTTAATTGATGGCAATCATTATAGATAATAAAGCCATGAGACCCACTCACTGAATAACAAGAAGCCAGAGCAAATTCACTCTCTGCATTCTTGTCTCAGAATTTATATAAATAAGCCTGGTCAAAAAATTTCAAATGGAATGTTTTCCTGCCCAAAAATGATGTTTTCCTGAAATTGAAATTTTCCATAGGAAAAGATTGTTTTGTTTAGATGATCCTGACAGAAAATCCAGTCAAAATCTTTTTGTTTTGAATCAACGTTAATTCTCTGTTTCTGCCTGGCACAGAGTGCCTCACAGGACTTGTAGTCTGCATCCATCCATTAAGCCCAATGGTCCCTGCTTGTCACGCAGACTACATTTCCCTTGATGCACCACTGTCTATCCCAGTGATTGAGCTGCCACAGCTCATCATTAGAGAGAGATACAAAAATGAAACATGTCAATTCCAGGATGTAGAAATGTTTAGTTTTGATCAAAACCACTGAAATTAAACCTTTCCAAATAAAAGTGTTTTGGAACTTTGTGTTCCATGATGTGTTTCAATATTTTGACTTTTTGCCCAATTGAGGATGAAATGAGTGTGAGAATTTCTTATGGGACAAAATTTCTGTTTTTTTGATCAGCTCTAACAAAATACATCATATGGACTAATTTTAAAATTATCACAATAGAAGGCAGTATGAATATTGACCCCCTTGACTCACTTCACAGTAAGTAGACTGGAAAGATGTTTACTGGAAAGTAAACATTCACTATGGGGCGCAGGTCCTGTTGACATAATGGCAGTCACAGTTAAAACCCCTGCTCAGATGTGAAAATTCATTATTATAATAATTTGTGATATGGTGGCTTTTCAAGGCCCACAGCCAAGACTGGGGCTGCATTGTGCTGGGGCACTGTACATACGTATTGTAAGATATACTTCCTGCCCTGAAGAGTTTACCATCTAAGTAGACAAAACAGACAAAGGCTGGGAAGGAAAACAGAAGCAGAGAGGTAAAGTGACTTGCCCAGGGTCACACACATGGCATGTTAATGGGAAAGGCAGAATTACAAATCAGCTCTCCTCGCTCCCGGGCCGGTGCCCTAGTCACTAGACCATGCTACTCTCCTTCCCCATCTCCCCCCCCAACCCCCCCAAATGTCTAATTTATTTCTTCTAAAAACATTTTGACTGATGCATATTCTTGAACTTGTATATCAAGGAAACGACTGTGGTTAATATATAAACACAAGTCCTAAAGAAATGCACTAAAGCTGTAGATGTAGAAAGTTGAAAATTATTGTAGCTTGAACAATTATAGAAATCTGCATTATTGTGGTGGGGTCTTTTTGACCAGGGTAAGTTCCCCAGTAAATTCTCCCCATCTTAAAAAAAGTGGCTTTAGAATGCATATACCTACTGGTGTTATATCTGCCACTTCTTGCCTTAAATATAATATAATTACCTAGTCTCTCTGGACTATTATTTAGAGATAACAGGCCAAATTCTGCTCTCATTTATGCTAGAATAATTCCACTGAAGTAAGTAATATGGCTCTGGATTTTACACCAGTCTAGTTGAGAGGGAAAAAATGTGCCCAAAGGGCTCTAATCTGTGCCTAGTTAAAGCCCACAAAAATTTCTTAGCATAAATGAGATGGTAAAATGACTGAACTCAGCTTCCCTCTTGTCTGTTTACATAAAATCTCCATTCAGCCACCTGAAGTTCTGGCTACAGCAGAAGTCAACGTACAATGTCTGTGACGCGACAAGGGATGTGAATGTCCAAAAGGAAATGGGATGCAGGAATAGAAAGGTGGGAGAATCAGGTCCAGATGAGCAGCCAGTGTATTCATTCAAAACGTGGATGTACTCACAAAACCATAGCTACAAAGAAGAGGTTGTTTTAACGTGCATGACCGCCACTTACACAGCAGATAACTTAGGATTTCACTAGCTTTATCAGTACTACATGCTGGCTTTGATGGAAGGATGACTATTCTCAAACAATTACTCCAGTAATGTATACACTTGTTTTATATTTAGTGACGTGGGCTGAATTCTGTTCTTGGATATTCTGGCAGGGTGAAATTCACCCCTGTGCAGAAGGCCAGCACAAGACCTCCCTTTATCACTGTTTTGAGGAGGCTGTTGAAATTCAGGACTGAATTAACATGGAGACTGGTTTTTCTCCCTTCTCTGAAGCAGCAGCTCACCCAAGGTCAGGCTGGCATGCATTAGTAGTACAGCGTAGATAATCTCATCTGCGCTTCACTGAAGCACTCCTGAATAGAACAACTTGCTGTGTTATGTAGGGTCACTCTTGATTTTCTTCTATGGTGGAGAGAAAGATGTATGATAGAGCAGGGCGGATTTATCTTGTTGGCTGTTGACATATGGCTCTGGGATATGTAGCAACCATGAAAAGGGTATATTTTGGAGCAGAGTGGGGAGGGCACAGCTTTCAGAAGCTGTAAGGAACAGCGTTCTCAGTAGGATCAGCCAATGAAAGCTTGATCTGATGATGTAATGTATCTAACTTAGTGTTTCTTTGGTTGAGCATGCTGTCATTCAATATCCTGCCGGAGAGCTTTAGGAACTGCCAAATTGAATAAGACCAGTGGTCTCTCGTCCAGTGTCCTGTATTCAACAGTGGCCAGCACCAGATGCTTCAGAGGAAAGTGTAAGAATCTTGAAACCACTTTTCCCAATGAAATTTCCCTCCTGACCTGCTTAGTTAGAGGCTGTTTTATGCCCTGAAGCATGAGGTTTTACATACCTTCCAAAACTCTTGGTTATTTTTAAAATCCTTACTATTATAACTATTGGATTCTGTTGAAGCTCAGAGAATTTTCTGTCAAGCTCAAATGAACTGTTATTAAACTCAGCTGTTGAGTTTTGAACTGAACTCCAGACAGTTAATATTGCCCAAAGCACAGTAATATCTTATTTTTGCATGCATGCTGGCCTACGGGAATCAAAAGGCAATATATCCTGTGGAATCGGAAGCATCCCTTTTCACAACACTGCCAAAATGTAATCACATTATGTGAAGCTATAAAGCCAGTCAGCAGTGTAAACTGGAAGTGAAAAGGTGAAATGTGTCACTATTGCAGACAGACCAATCAATACTCACAGGAAGTATATGGATATTTTTGCAGTTCACATTGATAATACATTGTGTAATCTAACACTAGTAACCAGAGTTTAATTTGGGGATCAATCATTCTGTAGCAAATGGTAATTCAGTGTTAAAGCACATGGGGGGAGATACTGGCTTATTCACCGCTGGGTTACAAGATTTGAAAGATCACTTAAAAAGCAACTTTACATTTCAAATTACAAATTACATTTTTTCACAAGTCTGCTATTGGATTAGCTGAACCTACTTCTATCAGTGGTGCTGGGGGTGCTGCTGCACTCCCTGGCTTGAAGTAGTAATAATATATGTTTCCATCATCAGCACCCAAACAATAAACATTGTTCCAGCACCCCTGATTTCTACTAATTCAACTTTCATACAAAGAGTTGATAAGATGGGGGGGGGGGGAAGTTTGGTCAATCTGGGAGCCAGGGATCTCTTTTTCCAACTGTGTTTGCATTGGGTGATGAAATTCCTAGGAGGCAATAAAAATTAATGCTTAGACACGGTGGGCAGGTATTTTCAAAAGTGCCTACGGGCCAGACTTGAAAGGTATTTTGGTGCCTAAAGATGCAAATAGGCATCTAGTGGGATTTGCAAGTGTGCCTAACTCCCATTGTAAAACTGTCCCTAAGTGACCCAGGAGCACAAGTCCCATTAACTTGTTCTCTTAAGTCAGGTGCTTTTGGAAAACCCATCCGACAGCTGGTCAAATCCTAGTCATTTAATTCATAGGTTAACAAATATTGCCATTCCTCTTGTATAATCAATTTGACTAATCAGGGGGAGGGATAGCTCAGTGGTTTGAGCATTGGCCTGGGTTGTGAGTTCAGTCCTTGAGGGGGCCATTTAGGGATGTGGGGCAAAAATTGGGGATTGGTCCTACTTTGAGCAGGGGGTTGAACTAGATGACCTCCGAGGTCCCTTCCAACCCTGATGTTCTATGATTCTATGACTAATCAATGTTTCTGGGACCCTGCCAGCTGTTAGATAATATGGCTGCTGTTTATTAAACAGGTTCATTCTTCAGGTGTTCATTGCTTATAAGATAGCATCTTTTACCAGCTCAAACTCAGAGGGTGTGTTCAGTTCAGGTAAGTCACCAAAAATTCAAAACCCCATTAAAGATATTTGACCACTTAAAGATTAAGTGCACTGTAAAGATAAATGATCCCTTGGAATTTAATGTTTCGACATTAAGGAGCCTCTACTCCATCTACAGACCATATCACATAAAGGCTTCTAATTCTGAAGGGGATTACCACTGATGGCTGGTCTATATTAGACAAGTTGATGTCTCTTTTCAAGGTTCTTTATAGAACTAAGTCAGTTGACACTCCATTGAGTCAGTAGGTTTTTGAGAACAGACTGAATGGGCAAGAGTACGGCAGTTCTTCAGAGAGTAGAGTAAGGCCTGGTCTACATACAGCTCCTGTGGTATAGCTTTGTCAGGGGTGTGATTTTTACTGATACAGCTATACTGGCATAAGGCCTGGTGTGGATATAGTTATACTAGTATGAAGGCATGTCCCAAACCAGACTAAGTTGTACTTTTATACTGATATAATTGCATCTACAATAGGAGGAGAGTTTGCAGTGTTAACTATACCGGTATAGTTAAAGTGGCCAAACTTTCTGCTGTGAGAAGCCTTGAGTACCTGTAAAACAGATGCCCCATATTCCCCTCTCCAGTGTAGGGCAGAGAGACTTTTAAGTGGCATGGCCTTGGGGGTCAGACATAAACAATATTCGTAAAAAAGTGGTGGTGTTCTACATGAAGAAGTTTGAAAGCTACTTATACATTCCTAAGATATCTCACTAAGCAGTGGAAACTTATTTGGGCAGCTGAACTGGGGTTTTCCTCCAGAAAACCCAAAGGGCTTCTCTCTACCCCTTCCTTCAATAATTCCAAAGAAATCAATGAGCATGGACCAATGTTTGCAAAATGCTCCAGTTCCAGTGAGCATTAACTAATGATGACACATCCCCATTAAACAAAGATCGGTCAAATCAGGGCCAATTGCCATTTTAACCTTCTTGAGTGGGACACATAATGTTCACAGGCATGCTTGATGAACATACACAGTCTCTTATGTCTAAAATGTTGTGGTGCCCCTCAAGTATTGGTTAGATTCCTATTGTAACGCCTAGTTGCCAGGCATCCGTAGAGTTGGATGGACAGCCTGACTCACGTTGGGAGGGTGATTTATTCTGCAGGAAGCCGGTCCTCTGTACCACTTATGAACTTTCAACAACACATGAATTGTTACAGTTGAGTATATCTTTCAGCACTTATTCATCTGAAGAAATAACAGTCGCTGAAAATTGTCAGTCAGGTAACAAGAAAAGAGGCGGTATGGGCTGCCAGCAAACTGGCTGCATTGCAGTGGGTTTGTGCCAAAAAGCATTTATACTGCCTGGGTGAGGAAAAGGATGTTTTGCAACAGGCATTGTTTAGGTAGGCAAACCATGCAAGACAATGGCACTTGGGAGCCAAGGGCCTTTTCCACTGCCCATTGCTAGCAATGGAAAGACTCAATGGAAAGGCCCTAGGAGAGCCATAAAGAAGTGACTGCCTGGAAACTGCCAGTTCTACACTTTGCCCTGAAGGGGCATAATCCTGAGTGGTCATCCACAGTGTGAGGGCTTTGATTGCCCTTTCATTTGATGAAAAGAGGAATTGCTGGAACTGGGTAAGAAATGGATATGAAGTTCCGCTAACTGCAGCAGAGGTAAAAGAGCAGAAAATGTTCTTCTCCTACTTACACCCAGTCATAGATCAGATATCCTCACCTCCAGATCAAGCATATCATCTTCAGGAGCCTAGAAATGCCTTTCAAGACCATAAGCAGACATGTCTTTCTCAATACCCTCTTGGATGTGTTGATATTTGTGATTTACTTTAAGATGCTTCTTTGAGGCTGAGATCTAACCAGCGATGGTCATTAAAATCATGGCAGCTGGGGGGCATGAATTCTAGCTTGGCCTTAGTCAGGGGTATTTGCTAAAGTCCTAGATCCTGAATTCTGTTGGAGTCATGCTAAGCAGGGTCTTGCTGCAACCAAGTGGTGTAAATCATGCAGATGCTCTGACTAGAAGTGCTGAAGTTTACTTTTTTTGTTTGAACAGAATTCTAAGGTCTGAACGAAATGCCATCTGGCCGCATTCCTGAAGCAAAGTAAACACATCACCAGCAACAACAGCAACAGTTATATATTCCAGCTGCTCCTGCCTACTGTAATATTACTTTGCTTCTAATATCACCTTCCATCCATTGTTCTCAAAGCATTTACAGACAAATGAATTAAAATTCACAGCATTCCTGTTCAGCAGGCAGGTGTAAGAGACATTATGGTCTAGTAGTTAGCATGCTCAACTGGGACTCAGGAGACTTGGATTCAATTCCCTGCTCCAACACAGACATCCTGTGTGACCATGGGCAAGTCACGTAGCCTCTTTGTGCCTCAGTTCTCCGTCTGTGAAATGGGGATAACAGCATGACTCAATTTCCTAGGGGTGTTGCTGGGGATATCACAGGGTACTGCTGGGGGCTGGGCAAACCTTAAAACCCACCAGTCAGAAGGGAGTGGTACAACAGGTTCTGCCCACAGACAGGCGTCAGCTGGAGACTGAAGACCAGACTCGATGCTCCTGGAGTTGACCATGGAGGGGCGTGGGATTCAGGTGCAGTTACCCTGAAAATTAGACACTAACCTCTCTACATGTCTTGCAAAACAAAAACAAAGTATTCTGAGAAAACTGACAACTTATGTGAGGTATAATATGATCTGAAAGCTAATTTAATTTGTGTTTCTTTCACCATGTAAGATTTAGAATATTTGTAATCATAACGCAAAATCTTACTAAAGTGCTCTTCCTGGAGAACTATAGTTAAATTCCATTGCCATTTGACTATATATGATTAAAGATTGGCTTGCTTACAGTAGCAACTAATAGTTTATATTATTTTGCAGGTCTTCTTCCAAGGCTTTGGACTTAGACAAAGAGATCTAGATCCAATTCCCTTATAGAACTGACTTCCTGTGCGACCTAATGCTTCAGGTCCCTATCTGTAAAATGGAGATGATTCGTCATTTTTTTACTCTTTGCCTTGTGCATTTGATTGCTAGTTCTTCAGACAGGGACTGTCCCCTATGTGCTTATACGGCACTTAGCACAAGGGGCCCTGAGGGCAGGTGTGCCCTCTAGCTGCAATAATAAATAAGTTTATGATAACTAATATGTTTGGGTTTTACAGAATCTTTTTCATACTTTTTTAAAAAAACAGGAGCACAGTTGTTATATGCAATATGCAATATGGAGACCAGTGCAAGCTGGTCTCCATATTGCAAGAGAAGATTGAAGGTCTGGAGCAACAGATAACGACCCTGCGTTGCATACGGGAAACTGAGGATTTTCTGGACAAAACTCAGGATAGGCTTCTAGGGGCACAAAGCTCTACAGATACAGAGCAGGTTGCACAGAGGAGCCAAGAGGCCAGTGAAGAAGCTTGGCAACATGTGACCTCCAGAAGAGGTAAGCGGAATGTCCGGGTTCCAGTAACACAGACACAGGTAACTAACCGCTTTCATGTTCTCTCCACAGGTATCGTTGCGGAGAGCGGACCAGATGATATGTCTGGGGCGAGAAAGCAGAAGGAGACTCCGCTGGTTGGAAGGCATGAGATGCGCTGTCCTGAGGTTGGGAGTTCCACGACCACCACTCCCAAGAGGAGAAGGCGGGTGGTGGTGGTCGGGGACTCGCTCCTCCGGGGGACTGAGTCATCTATCTGCCGCCCTGACCGGGAAAACCGAGAAGTCTGCTGCTTGCCGGGGGCTAAGATTCGCGATGTGACGGAGAGACTGCCGAGACTCATCAAGCCCTCGGATCGCTACCCCTTCCTGCTTCTCCACGTGGGCACCAATGATACTGCCAAGAATGACCTTGAGCGGATCACTGGGGACTATGTGGCTCTAGGAAGAAGAATAAAGGAGTTGGAGGCGCAAGTGGTGTTCTCGTCCATCCTCCCCGTGGAAGGAAAAGGCCTAGGTAGGGAGCGTCGAATCGTGGAAGTCAACGAATGGCTACGTAGGTGGTGTCGGAGAGAAGGCTTTGGATTCTTCGACCATGGGATGGTGTTCCAAGAAGGAGTGCTAGGCAGAGACGGGCTCCACTTAACGAAGAGAGGGAAGAGCATCTTCGCGAGCAGGCTGGCTAACCTAGTGAGGAGGGCTTTAAACTAGGTTCACCGGGGGAAGGAGACCAAAGCCCTGAGGTAAGTGGGAAAGCGGGATACTGGGAGGAAGCACAGGCAGGAATGTCTGTGAGGGGAGGGCTCCTGCCTCATACTGTGAATGAGGGGCGATCAACAGGTTATCTCAAGTGCTTATATACAAATGCACAAAGCCTTGGAAACAAGCAGGGAGAACTGGAGGTCCTGGTGATGTCAAGGAACTATGACGTGATTGGAATAACAGAGACTTGGTGGGATAACTCACATGACTGGAGTACTGTCATGGATGGTTATAAACTGTTCAGGAAGGACAGGCAGGGCAGAAAAGGTGGGGGAGTAGCACTGTATGTAAGGGAGCAGTATGACTGCTCAGAGCTCCGGTACGAAACTGCAGAAAAACCTGAGTGTCTCTGGATTAAGTTTAGAAGTGTGTGCAACAAGAGTGATGTAGTGGTGGGAGTCTGCTATAGACCACCAGACCAGGGGGATGAGGTAGATGAGGCTTTCTTCCGGCAGCTCACGGAAGCTACTGGATCGCATGCCCTGATTCTCATGGGTGACTTTAATTTTCCTGATATCTGCTGGGAGAGCAATACAGCGGTGCATAGACAATCCAGGAAGTTTTTGGAAAGTGTAGGGGACAATTTCCTGGCGCAAGTGCTCGAGGAGCCAACTAGGGGGGGCGCTTTTCTTGACCTGCTGCTCACAAACCGGGTAGAATTAGTGGGGGAAGCAAAAGTGGATGGGAATCTGGGGGGCAGTGACCATGAGTTGGTTGAGTTCAGGATCCTGACGCAGGGAAGAAAGGTAAGCAGCACGATACGGACCCTGGACTTCAGGAAAGCAGACTTCGACTCCCTCAGGGAACGGATGGCCAGGATCCCCTGGGGGACTAACTTGAAGGGGAAAGGAGTCCAGGAGAGCTGGCTGTATTTCAAGGAATCCCTGTTGAGGTTACAGGGACAAACCATCCCGATGAGTCGAAAGAATAGTAAATATGGCAGGCGACCAGCTTGGCTTAATGGTGAAATCTTAGCGGATCTTAAACATAAAAAAGAAGCTTACAAGAAGTGGAAGGTTGGACATATGACCAGGGAAGAGTATAAAAATATTGCTAGGGCATGTAGGAATGTTATCAGGAGGGCCAAATCGCACCTGGAGCTGCAGCTAGCCAGAGATGTCAAGAGTAACAAGAAGGGTTTCTTCAGGTATGTTGGCAACAAGAAGAAAGCCAAGGAATGTGTGGGCCCCTTACTGAATGAGGGAGGCAAACTAGTGACAGAGGATGTGGAAAAAGCTAATGTACTCAATGCTTTTTTTGCCTCTGTTTTCACTAACAAGGTCAGCTCCCAGACTGCTACGCTGGGCATCACAAAATGGGGAAGAGATGGCCAGCCCTCTGTGGAGATAGAGGTGGTTAGGGACTTTTTAGAAAAGCTGGACGTGCACAAGTCCATGGGGCCGGACGAGTTGCATCCGAGAGTGCTGAAGGAACTGGCGGCTGTGATTGCAGAGCCATTGGCCATTATCTTTGAAAACTCGTGGCGAACCGGGGAAGTCCCGGATGACTGGAAAAAGGCTAATGTAGTGCCAATCTTTAAAAAAGGGAAGAAGGAGGATCCTGGGAACTACAGGCCAGTGAGCCTCACTTCAGTCCCTGGAAAAATCATGGAGCAGGTCCTCAAAGAATCAATCCTGAAGCACTTGCATGAGAGGAAAGTGATCAGGAACAGCCAGCATGGATTCACCAAGGGAAGGTCATGCCTGACTAATCTAATCGCCTTCTATGATGAGATTACTGGTTCTGTGGATGAAGGGAAAGCAGTGGATGTATTGTTTCTTGACTTTAGCAAAGCTTTTGACACGGTCTCCCACAGTATTCTTGTCAGCAAGTTAAGGAAGTATGGGCTGGATGAATGCACTACAAGGTGGGTAGAAAGCTGGCTAGATTGTCGGGCTCAACGGGTAGTGATCAATGGCTCCATGTCTAGTTGGCAGCCGGTATCAAGTGGTGTGCCCCAAGGGTCGGTCCTGGGGCCGGTTTTGTTCAATATCTTCATAAATGATCTGGAGGATGGTGTGGATTGCACTCTCAGCAAATTTGCGGATGATACTAAACTGGGAGGAGTGGTAGATACGCTGGAGGGGAGGGATAGGATACAGAGGGACCTAGACAAATTGGAGGATTGGGCCAAAAGAAATCTGATGAGGTTCAATAAGGATAAGTGCAGGGTCCTGCACTTAGGACGGAAGAACCCAATGCACAGCTACAGACTAGGGACCGAATGGCTAGGCAGCAGTTCTGCGGAAAAGGACCTAGGGGTGACAGTGGACGAGAAGCTGGATATGAGTCAGCAGTGTGCCCTTGTTGCCAAGAAGGCCAATGGCATTTTGGGATGTATAAGTAGGGGCATAGCGAGCAGATCGAGGGACGTGATCGTTCCCCTCTATTCGACATTGGTGAGGCCTCATCTGGAGTACTGTGTCCAGTTTTGGGCCCCACACTTCAAGAAGGATGTGGATAAATTGGAGAGAGTCCAGCGAAGGGCAACAAAAATGATTAGGGGTCTGGAACATATGAGTTATGAGGAGAGGCTGAGGGAGCTGGGATTGTTTAGCCTGCAGAAGAGAAGAATGAGGGGGGATTTGATAGCTGTTTTCAACTACCTGAAAGGGGGTTCCAAAGAGGATGGCTCTAGACTGTTCTCAATGGTATCAGATGACAGAACGAGGAGTAATGGTCTCAAGTTACAGTGGGGGAGGTTTAGATTGGATATTAGGAAAAACTTTTTCACTATGAGGGTGGTGAAACACTGGAATGCGTTACCTAGGGAGGTGGTAGAATCTCCTTCCTTAGAGGTTTTTAAGGTCAGGCTTGACAAAGCCCTGGCTGGGATGATTTAACTGGGAATTGGTCCTGCTTTGAGCAGGGGGTTGGACTAGATGACCTTCTGGGGTCCCTTCCAACCCTTATATTCTATGATTCTATGATTGTGTTCAATGGCACTCAACCTGCACATGTAAATGGAAATCACTTGATTGGGCTACAAGTCCCCTGCAGCACAAGAACTTAAAGGGTCAGGGCTTGTCATAAATATAAAGGGAAGGGTAAACACCTTTAAAATCCCTCCTGGACAGAGGAAAAACCCTTTCACCTGTAAAGGGTTAAGAAGCTAGGATAACCTTGCTGGCACCTGACCAAAATGACCAATGAGGAGACAAGATGCTTTCAAAGCTGGAGGGGGGAGAAACAAAGGGTCTCTCTGTCTGTGTGATGCTTTTGCCGGGAACGGAAAAGGAATGGAGTCTTAGAACTTAGTAAATAATCTAGCTAGATATGCGTTAGATTCTGTTTTGTTTAAATGGCTGATAAAATAAGCTGTGCTGAATGGAATGTATATTCCTGTTTTTGTGTCTTTTTGTAACTTAAGGTTTTGCCTAGAGGGATTCTCTATGTTTTGAATCTGATTACCCTACAAGGTATTTACCATCCTGATTTTACAGAGGTGATTCTTTTACTTTTTTTCTTCTATTAAAATTCTTCTTTTAAGAACCTGATTGCTTTTTCATTGTTCTTAAGATCCAAGGGTTTGGGTCTGTGTTCACCTATGCAAATTGGTGAGGATTTTTATCAAGCCTTCGCCAAGAAAGGGGGTGTAGGGTTTGGGGAGGATTTTTGGGGGAAAGACGATTCCAAGTGGGCTCTTTCCCTGTTATATATTTGTTAGATGCTTAGTGGTGGCAGCAATAAAGTCCAAGAGCAAAAGGTAAAATAGTTTGTACCTTGGGGAAGTTTTAACCTAAGCTGGTAAAAATAAGCTCAGGGGGTTTTCATGCAGGTCCCCACATCTGCACCCTAGAGTTCAGAGTGGGGAAGGAACCTTGACAGGGCTGTAGGTTATGGCTGTTTACTATTTGGTCCTTTATCAGACCAACCAATGAGTGGTCGTGCAAGAGATGCAAAGAGTGACTTGCAGGAGAGACAAGCTAAGCACAAATCCTTCTGGGTTGGTCACTAGAGGCTTTCAGTGCTCTCAGCTGGTAAAAGTACTGCCTTTGGATTGGTCCAGTTTGAGTATCCTCTAGCCTGCGGTAATGTACAGAACACATAGCTCACGAAGTCGGTGCGCAGTCCTTTGGACTTCAACGGGACTTGTGTGTTTAAATACCTTGCTGAATCAGGGCCAAAAATGGAGACACCGCTACCACTTTGGGAACTTTTCTAGTTAGTTAAGGACATTGCTATGTCTTGCTACTAGCTGAAATTTACAATCTCTGATTAGTGTATCTTTGCAGTAGTTCTCCCATAGGTCTAGCATATAAAAAGGGAAAAGTCAGGCCTACAGGACTTGTCCTTCCAGTTCTGCCTTTGGATACAATGAAATAGATAAGCCCATCATAATGCAGGGTGCATTTGCTCACTTCTTCATTGTATCAACCAAGCCTCTTATGCAGAAAAGCTTTTTAAGAAAGCCACTCCCACTAGCATCACTCTGAGCCAGATCTTCAGCTGGTCTAAACTGGTGACTCAAAACCTGGTCTGAAGGTTTTAGTCTTTTTTGCCTTTGACCTCCCACACCTGAGCCAATGTCTCACTTTTGTTTTCAAAAGCCAGGAAAACCAAATCAAACCATCTAATCATCCTACATGAGAACTCTTTACATTGTCGATAAAGCTGAGAGTCTCATATAAGGAAATAGGTTAAATTTGGAAAACAAATCTTTGAGGTTACATTTACAGACATCTCCAAAAGAATTATTGTAATGATTACTGGTACTGAGACAAATGTGATAAAAAGCATCTTAGATGTGTATATAATATAAGCTCTATAACTGACAGCTATAATGAATGTTAAAAGAAAACTTTTTCTGTTGAAAAAATCTGATGAAGTGAGCTGTAGCTCACGAAAGCTCATGCTCAAATAAATTGGTTAGTCTCTAAGGTGCCACAAGTACTCCTTTTCTTTTTCTGTTGTGTTATAAATGATTTTTCTCTAGCTCTATTCTCCACAGTAAAGACTTTGATGTGTTCAGGGAATGAAGGTGAGATTTAAAATGTGTTGGGTCACAAATATTAGCAGACGACTTGAACATTGTTATGAGAGTACAGAAAAATTAGCATAAATCCATCACTTGAAAGCTTTAAATCCAGACCTGATGTCTTTGTATGAAAGATGTATTCTAGTTAGTACAACTGTCAAGCTCTGGACTTGCTGCAGGAATCACTGGTGAAATTCTGGGGCCTATGATATGCAGGATCGTATGACCTTGATCAGTGATGCCTTCAGACTTAAAATCTTGACAAGGTAAAACTATTTTGGCTGTTTAGTTTTCCAAGAACAGACAAAGAAGATAGTTAAAACTTGTAGATACAGGGTAACATTTTAAAAAGAGTCTAAGTCCCATTTTCAAAAAGCAACTTAAGCACTTAGGAGCCTAAGTTACTTCAAAAAGTTTTACCTGCACTCATAGAGCCTTAAAACTACTTTTCCTTATCTAAGATTTGTTGCTCTGCAAGGTGAGTTCCTTTGGATAACATGGGTTCCTGTTAAAAAGGCATTTCCTCTCTGCAGAAGAGATGGAATTTTAAACCTTTAGGACTGCATGTGGTATGCAATTAAAATATGCAGAAGCTTATGGCATTTTTAGGTTTCTTCTTTTCTTGTTTTAACGTAGTGTTGTTGAAATCTATGCTGATTCAGGGCAATTCTAGATTCAGGTGGAGTTCTGATTTTTCAGTGGGACTGTTTTATGAGTCTTCAATGTCAACTGTATATATTTAAAAGGAATGTCAGAAGGAAAACAAAAACAAAAACTAAAAAATACTCGGAGTCTGATCCAAAGCCCTTTGCAGTCAATGACAGATTCCCATTGGCTTCAATGTGCACTGGATCAGGAAGTTAGTAAATACCAGCTGCTATTCTGATCAGCATTAGGGCGGAGTCATTAAGGTTCTTCTACACATGCCTAATTTAAAGCATCTGCACAGTACCAGTGGGATTACGCATATGCTTAGAGATATATACTTAAGTACCTTAATGAATCTATAAATATCATGCCTCTTTTTCCTCCACTGTATTTAAAGGGTATTAATGGTATGTGTGCAATTTAGTATGTTCTGTGTATAAACATATAATTAGCAGTCATTATATTGTATTTTATATCCCCTCTAGCATATACTACCCTCTTTGTATTATACCAAAAATCTGCATGAAATCAAATACAGTGTGTTCACTGAAAAAGTCTACATTCTTAAGTTACTCGATTTTTGCTGCAAATGCCAGGATGATCACTTTGTTCTCGAACATTCAAAACACCTTTTAAAAAGAGAAAGGAATTGTAAACCTCCCACAGTGCACTTAGAACAAAGACCAAAAACAAGTGAGTCACTGGAAGATCGACTGCTGAGAGTAATAAAGCTCACAGGCAAGAGGCTGACATCTCCTGGAAGGCAGTGACACAACAGGATTTGGAAATCAAAATGTGCCTCATCAATGCAGAGTTTCAAACTGAAGGTAAGACCTCTCGCACTGAATAAATTTGTTAGTCTCTAAGGTGCCACAAGTACTCCTTTTCTTTTTGCGGATACAGACTAACACGGCTGCTCCTCTGAAATTTAGAGCTGTGTGAATATTGGATTTTTCATTTCATTGGCAATTTTTTGTTTTCCCCACTGAAATGATTCAGCAAAATTGACATGAATTCACAAGATGTGAGGTCGGGTGTCACCAAATCTGCATTTTTTTACCAAAAAGAGTTTCAGTCAAATTTCCTCCAGCTCCACTTGTATTGACCACTCTGTACAACTTAACAACAGGAATTTAGGATCTGTTAAGGCTCAGTGTCATGGCTAATCTCAAATTTTCGTTTCTAGCCCTTTTTTGTTCTATTTAGGTCCTTGTCTGTGCCCATCACTTTGGTACCATTAAGGCCCTGATTCACTCAAAACACTCAAGCCACGGCCTAACTTTTAAATGTCTTCAGCAATGATCTCCTGTTCCTCAAAGCACATTAGGGACGGACTACCTGATGAAAGATACAAGAGACACAAGGTGGGTGAATAATATCTTTTATTGGACCAACCTCTGTTGGTCAAAGAGACAAGGTTTTGAGCTTACACAGAGATCTTCAGCTCTGGGAAAGGTAGTCAGAGATTACAGATGAGCATTTGCTTAAGTGCCTTGCTGAAATGGGGTCTCTGTGGGATGATTAACATCTATCCAGTGATATTCTTTCCTTCTTTCTCCCTAGTGTGTGAGGATTCTCTTTTTAAATATTTGTTTCTTTTTATTGTGGCGATAGTCTTCAAAATGGATGTTGATCGCTGGTCAGTCACAGTGATTTTCCTTAGAAGTCATTGGTCAGCCACACTCCTCCCTGACCTGCACCCAGAGTTGGGCTGGGGGGAGCCTATTGGATATGAATTTCCTAATTCTGGGGCCACAGTTCTAGATGAGCCGGGGGAGGCAGAACTGAGAGCTCACTCTGTTTCTGGTGGGGGGTTGGCTTGTCCCAGTGGAGTTGCTGCAAGGTTCCTCATGGCTACTGGCTGCCTGCTTGTGGCTGAGCCATTGCACCCCCCAAGCAGCTCAATTATAGGGCCCTAGCATATGGAAGCAGAGGGAAAAGGAGGTTTCCCCTATACACCTGAGCAGTAGAATTACTACTTGTCCCCAATTTCATGGCAATATACCTGATCCCAGACTGATCTTGGTAGGACACCAGCATGTCCCTCATTCATGAGAAGGTACTTCAAATGAGGGTTTTGTTCCAGGCACTGGTTGCTATGAACGCACTGCGGACACTCTGAGGAAGGCATAACTCCACGGTGATAACGACATCTTTTGGCCACAGTGCCACCATTTCATTAATGCCTGGGCCCGCTGTAGTGGTAAAAGTAAGTTGTAAGTTGAGATGTGATTGCTCTGAGTCCTGACTGTTGCTGGGCAGCACAAGCCATGAAAGGGTAAAAGGTGGGGAAGTCTGGGTCCTTCCAAACCTACATTAAACACTTACACCTGTTTTCCTCCTTGCTCCTCATCTGTCTTTTTCTCTCTCCTTTCTTTTGCAGAAAGTAGTTCTTTGTCCTCCTTATATACTTCAGCTCCATTCAAGCAGAGACAAGGGGCCATCCCCACACAGGAGTGCCCTCATGGCACTAGAAAACAGTCACAAGTAACAGATCCACCAGACCCAAGGCCTGATCCAGCAAGAGGCTGAGCATCTCCCTCTCCTACTGAGTTATTTCCAGTGAAGTGCTCAGCACCCCCTGGCCTGTTTATCATCTCCAGGGCCCTTCATCACCTGCAGTTACCTTCACATACAGAAAACACTGACACACTTGAGCCTAGATAAGGGGCCAGTCGGGAACACATCCGCCTGTGTCATAAATATAAAGGGAAGGGTAAACACCTTTAAATCCCTCCTGGCCAGAGGAAAAACGCTTTCACCTGTAAAGGGTTAAGAAGCTGGGATAACCTCGCTGGCACCTGACCAAAATGACCGATGAGGAGACAAGATACTTTCAAAGCTGGAGGGGAGGGGAACAAAGGGTTGTCTCTGTCTGTGTGATGCTTTTGCCGGGACCAGAGCAGGAATGCAGGTCAGAACTCCTGTAAAGAGTTAGTAAGCAATCTAGTTAGATATGCGTTAGATTCTGTTTTGTTTAAATGGCTGAGAAAATAAGTTGTGCTGAATGGAATGTATATTCCTGTTTTTGTGTCTTTTTGTAACTTAAGGTTTTGCCTAGAGGGATTCTCTGTGTTTTGAATCTGATTACCCTGTAAGGTATTTACCGCCCTGATTTTACAAAGGTGATTCTTTTACTTTTTCTTCAATTAAAATTCTCTTTTAAGAACCTGATTGTTTTTTCATTGTTCTTAAGATCCAAGGGTTTGGGTCTGTGTTCACCTATGCAAATTGGTGAGGATTTTTATCAAGCCTTCCCCAGGAAAGGGGGTGTAGGGCTTGGGGGGTATTTTGTGGGGGAGACGTTTCCAAGTGGGCCCTTCCCCTGTTCTTTGTGTAACACTTTGGTGGTGGCAGCTTTTAACCTAAGCTGGTAAAAATAAGCTTAGGGGGTCTTTCATGCAGGTCCCCACATCTGTACCCTAGAGTTCAGAGTGGGGAAGGAACCTTGACAGCCTGTTTTCTAGATTGGTGGACATGGGCATACCTTTGAGGCCACAAAACATTACTTCCTGGCTTCCACAGTGCCAGAGCCAGATGTGTTTGGGCCTCATTCTACTCTCTGATACTGGTGCAGATAAGTCAGTGGAGTGACATTGATATCGAACTGGCATGAGGAGAATTAGGCCCATTTTTGTTCAGTCAGGCTCTACCTGCAATAAAATAAACTCAAATCTTTGCATACAGCCACACCTATTCATCCCATCTATTATGTCAAGCACAGCACTGGCCACAAGCATGTTTATGCACCGTACAGAACCACCCACACTTTGTGCAGAATCCTTCCGGGAAACCAGAGAACAAAAACACACTGTTCTCCTGCAGTTCACTGCCCACTTCTCTCTTCAGTAACTCACCTCCTACATCACCTTGCTGACTTTGCCAATAACATGTACAGTTGTCATGGTTCTGCATTACTCAGAGTGACTCATGTGGCATCCTTAATAGCAGATTGGCTATGTAGAAGCTTTTTAAAATATGAAATGTAAGGGGTGGGGATTTACAAAAGCATTCGGCCTGGCTTACCTGCTCCCATTCAAGTCAATGGAGGCCTAACTCTGCACCCATTGAAACTCATGGTAAAAGTGTCATTGATTTCAATAAGTCAGAGTTAGACCAATGCTGAGTGCTTTGGAAACTCCCACCCAAAAGTTCGTACAATGATTAGAACAGCAATGGCTTGTGTTGTAGTTATTGCTCTGTGTTGTACATTGAAAATTGTATCTGTCATTTAGTCTGGTATAAAGAAAAGGAGTACTTGTGGCACCTTAGAGACTAACCAATTTTTTTGAGCATAAGCTTTCGTGAGCTACAGCTCACTTCATCGGATGCATCCTGTCTGGTATGTTTTCCTCTATGTAGGAAGACATGAGAATATTAAGTTATTTTTCATTAACACATATAATCAGAGTTGTTTAAATCTATTGATTCAATTTATAGTGGTTCACGTGATCCATTATTTAGTCTGTTATCATGAGTTGGGGTTTCAGTTCAGTTTGTTTTAGTTCACTTGTGTGCTCACCCCCACTGAGTTTGAAAGAGCCACAAAACTCAAGCCAATTATCAGTTTTGGCCTGGTTTTGAACCCAAGCCAAACAAAATGATTTCACACGGTTTCTGCCTGAAACTATAAAGTGGCCTAGGCTCTCCCAAAGCTCAGCAATTTAACTCTGAGCTAGTTTTGAGAGTCTGTGAACATGACTTAAGTCTCAGGGTCATAAATTTTGATAGACATTTTTCATACACTAGCTCTACTTAAATAATAACACAAAGCTAAACAGTTATAATGTATAACATCCAGTACTTTGCTATGCCAAGGGCTTTCAAACTGTTAGTATTAAGCAGGGGCCATGTTTTAGAGACTCAGAAATTTGGTTAGAAAAAGCTTCCAAATATTAGGATATTTCAGTGTATTTATTGGTACCATTTGTCTAAAAGTGAAGTCAAGCTGAAAAATACATCAAAGAGAATCTTTCATCCAGCATTTCAATTCTTTTGCTTCTACTTCCTGTGGAAACTAGGAAATATAGAGATGTAGGGGGAAAGGAAGAACATTTATCCCCACGAAAGTTGATAATCTATTTAAATCCTGAGATGACAGGTGAAGCTGACCAAAACAAAAGGCCACATCCTCAGAGGAGTGTGGGACCACAAAAATTAGAATTTAACTAGTTACAGGAGTCAAAGAATGCAAAGAAGAACAGGGTCAAAACAAGGGAGCCAGGAGGGGACACCAAGCAGAGATTACTAACCTCATCCATTGTTCCAAAAGGGAATCCAAGGGGAGAGTGGACAATGCGCAGAGGAACTCTGCTGGAAGCGTGCGTGAATGAGGCCTCACACTCAGAGATCTGACTTAGCTTCCTGGCCATCGACAGATGGCCATTTTGGCCAGTGCCAAGAGGAAGCTGATGAGCAAATCTTGCAGCTTTGTGGGGCATAGAGCATACATAATAGTTTCAGAGAAGAATAGGTGTGGGGAGAAGGGCAGTCAGAACCTCAATAAAAGGGGCTGTGACCTGGCATGCTGCAGGGGCAGGTGTCTGGGGTTTTGATGAACTGTCCCAACCATAAGCACTTGTAAGAGGTGCTAGATGGACATCACTGGAGACTAAAATATTTTTCCAGAGAGCAGTAAGCAAGCAGATGCAATGCATGTTTCCTCACCTGAGAAAGGGGATTCACTCCTCATCTGGAGAAAAGCATATTTCTACTCCTAGTCTTCTCCAGTCATGTGCCAATGAGGCTGCCATTGCATACCAATCACAGTGTGACTTAATTATGTGGACACTTAGCTAAACAAAACTGAATCAAGACTGCTACCACATGACAAAGCTCTCCATTGTTAGCTACATACAGTCACAACCTGCCTGGATTTAAATCAGCGAACTAGATGTAAAAGCTTCACTTCTCATTAGGTTTCAGAGTGGTAGCCGTGTTAGTCTGTAACAGCAAAAAGAACGAGGAGTACTTGTGGCACCTTAGAAACCAATAAATTTATTAGTTTTTTTAATTATTTATTATTATTATTATTATTTATTAGTTTGAGCATATGCTCAAATAAATTTGTTAGTCTCTAAGGTGCCACAAGTACTTCTCATTAGGAATCCGTTAAGCCACTGTCTTCCAAGAAACTTTTTTGAACCTCCAAAGTTTGAGAGATATGGAGCCAATTTCTCTCCTGGCAAAAAGCCTTACATGGTCTCATTTCCTAGGCTAAGTTACAAAACATTTCCTAGCGATGTTAAAATTGAGGTCCAGGAATTTCAACTTTATTGAAGAATATAGCTGTTAGTGAGAGATTTAGTTTGACTTCACGGGGCTAAGATAATATCTGTCAGAGCCAGAAATCTCTTGCTTAATTCTGGTTAGAGTTTCTTCATAGCCATCTTGTTGAATTGTTTGTTTTGGGTTTTTTGGCCGTAGCATGTCTTTTTGCTTCTACTCTTCTCCTGATTTCCAAAATACCATAAGATAGACTGCAGGCAAACTAAGTAATATTAACTTTTGTTTCTTTACATATCAAACTTCACAGGAAAATAAAATGCTGTAATTTTATATGCTACCTGCAATACAAATGTCTATTGATAGATGGTGCTATGTACACAGTTTATTTTTCAAGTAAATGTAGAGCAATGCGTTCATATTTAAAAAAAAAGAAGTTTAGTCAAGTGTTACAGTTCAAGGTTGTTTTGATGTAAAGAGATGCCCCATATTAAGACCCTAGAGCCAAAGAAACCCCAAATTTAGAGGGCCTATGTCAGAATCCAGATCTGGGTAGAAGTACAGATTTCATGGCTTTTTCCTATCTTTATACTGGGCCAAACCAGAACCATACACCAAGCACCCTCCACACATTAGGGAAGTCAAAACCTAGACTTGAATCTGAATGCCCAGGTCAGGCCTGTCTTTACTGAAAAGATAATTAGAGCAGGTTTAATTTTTCACCAGAAAGCTTTTTCTGTGATAGGCCAAAGAGCCAAGTCAATCCCATCTAAATGCAACAAAAATAAAAATATTCATTTAATTCAGTTCACAATTTTAAAAAGTTCTGTTTCAATTGCGTTTTTGGGTTCTATGTTTGACTTTTTTACCCCCTCTGCAAACACAGGGGAAGTACAAGAGAAACAGGATTAAAAACAAACAAAAAACCCCTCCATTGAATTTTTCATTTCCATTCTGATTCAATTAAATGAAAGTGAAATTTTCAGTTCAAATCAAATTAAAAATATTAATTTGTTTCAATGAAAAAATAAAGGTTCTATAATTCTTAAATGTAATTTTTTTCAATATTCTGTAGAAAATACTTAATTTCTGATCAGCCTCAAATACCTACAGTATAGTCGCATTTTACGCGGGGGTTAGGTTCTAAAGTCAGCTCGTAAAGCGAAAATCGCGTATAGTCAAAATTACCCTTGAAAATCCCTTAAATTGCCCATAAAGTACAGTATACTGTACATGGTTTTGTGTATACTGTACAACCCTGTACAGTAATATGTATAAATGTATAATGTACAGTATATAATGAAAAGTACATATGCAAAATATAATTTTACAGTACTGTAATTTTAATTACAGGGGGATAATTACAGGGCGTCATCAGGGTTTGATGTTGATCCAGGAGACGGAGATGACTGAGAGCTTGGGTGACAGAGAGCAAGTCGTAGACGAAGTGGTTGGCTCTGGTTCAGCTTGAGAAGTTGATTGCATAGGCTCATCTGCTGCTGGTTGTTTTTCGTTGAAAAACATGGTGATCAGCAATGGTCACTGTTGTCTCTTGAGATGCTCAAACATTTCTTGATACGGTCTCAGATCGTCCATAATACTACATGTGATTTTGAGGCTTCGTTCCATAGAGGGATCATATTCAGAAATTAAATCATTCAAGTGTTTCGCTGCTTGGAACACTTCAGCAAATTTATGAAGATTCCAGCTTGCTGGCTCTTCCTGTTTGTCGTCATCATCTTCGTCCTCTGTAGATGATTTTATCAGTTCCTCTAACTTTTCTCTATGGCTCTCAATTAATTCTTCAGTTTCTTCCTCAAGGATGTTGACGAAGCCATCACCACCCACTTGCCTGGACATCTGAACAATGCATTTCTCTTCGTTGTCAATGGTCGGGAAACCCTTAAAATCATTCACACATTCTTTCATAGGTTTCACCAACATGCATTGACTGTTTCAGGTGTGATTGCATCCGTTGCCTGTTTAATATAAGTCATGCAATCAGCAATGTTGAAGGACTTCCAACACTCCATCACGTTAAGATTGGGATCAGCATCCATAGCGCTACATATCCATGAGAACGTAAGCCTCATGTATGTGGCCTTGAAACAGCAAATCACGCCTTGGTCTAGAGGTTGGAGGATGGAGGTGGTATTGGGGGGGAGAAAGACAACTTCAACGTCGTTATGTGCAAACCGGAGCGCCGCAAGGTGGCCAGGAGCATTGTCTACGATCAGCAACACTTTAAAATCAAGTCCTTTCTCTTTGAGGTACCGCTTGACCTCCAGAATGAAACACTTGTGGGACCAATCCAGAAATAATGCTGCCGTCACCCAAGCCTTTTTATTTGATTGCCAGAATACAGGCAGGAGATTTTTGTTCTTGCCTTTTAGGGCACAGGGATTTGCAGCCCTGTAGAGCAAGCCCGGCTTTATTAAATGCCCAGCTGCATTGCCACAAAACAACACAGTCACACGGTCTTTAGCTGCTTTAAAGGCAGGGGCTTGTCTTTCTGATTTCAAAATGTAAGTCCAGTTGGCATTTTTTTTCCAGAAGAGCCCAGTCTCATCAGCATTAAAAACTAGTTCCGGAAGATAGCCCTTTTCTTCTATGATTTTCTTTAATTGTTTGCTGCCTCTTCATTGGCAGATGCAGCTTCACCAGTAGTCTGCATATTTTTGAGGTTGAAGCAGTTCCTAAAACTGTTAAGCCAACCTTGGCTGGCTTTGCATTCCTTCTCATCAGAAGGCTGTCCCTCTTCGGCGGGAGGTTTGAACAGCGCGTAGAGGCTAAGAGCCTTTTCTCACAACGTGTTGCCATCGATAGGCACATGTTTACGGTTCATGTCTTCCAGCCATAAGTGTAATGCCTTTTCAATCTTCACTAAAGTCTTATCACACACCTGGCTCGTCACCTTAGCAGTTATTGGAGCACTTGATGCCACAGCTTGACGAATTTCTCTCTCTCGAATCTTGATGGCACAGATGCTAGATTCATTGCAGCCATATTTATGCGCCACATACCTACATACCATCTCTCAATAAGTCCAACACAGCCAGTTTTTCCTCCAGTGTTGGAACAGATCGCTGTTTCTTTGGTGGAGCACCAGATGAAGTAGTTGGCTTGCGTTTAGGGGCCATGTTGTACGAAAAATACGTATCTTTAAACACTAGAATCACACTCAGCACGGCGAGATGCTCATGCTATGAGAGGCATGCGGGAACTGAGACCAACTGAGGGAACAGCAGATTCACGTCTCCCATCTCACGCTCACTCACGCTCATTGAGTGGAATGGTGGGTGGAATCGCCCGCACTATTTACAGGTATCTTTTTCTTTTTTTTTGCTGAGCGTGTATAGTTGAATTTGTGTAAGTTAAATGCGCGTATGATGCGACTCACCTGTATACATATCACACTCCAATCCCATATACTGTACTTCCAATGGCAAGGACAGCAGAAAAGTATTTAAGCAATATTGGCACACAAAATACACAAAGCCTTCCATTTAAATTTAGATATTGACCAAGTTCTGGTCATGAATCTCTTGGTAGAGCCAGGGGAAGTGACAAGATGATACCCCAAAAACACACAAAAAGTAAACTCTTCTACACACCCTCACTCCTGATGGCTGACACACCCCTTTGTGGGTGGGAATGGCATAGCAGCTTTCCTGTCTAGCACCCTCTGCCAGCAGCCACTCCTGTGCTGTGGTGCCCTGTCCTCTAGTGAGACTCGACCAGGTCAAATTTAAGTCCTCCCCTTCTGGGGTAACAGAAAATCCAACAAATAGCCCAATGTTGTCACAAAAAGTTCTTCAGCACCAAGTGAGGCCTGTGATCCTCACATCCCACTCAGTGTTCCCATTCATCCTTAGCCCCTTCCCAGGGGCCTTCACACCACCTTCCCAGGAACTGGTACAGGAGCCCAGGTTCTCCCATGACACTGGGTTCCCATCTAGAGACCCTAAAATCAGTATCCAAGGTCTGCTCCATTGCTGCTACGTACGATAGTCTGTTAGCTGGCCTCCCTCACAGTGTGCAAGTTCACTCTTCTTCCAGGGCCAGGACTCACAGGGCTTTCCCCCTGGAATCCCTGCAATAAATCCTTGGCCAAGAGTATAAACTGAAACCAATTTCCACGCTCCTGGGGACTGACCTTTCATGCCTCTAAGGCGGGGTGGGAAAACTTTTTAGCCTGAGGGCCACATTGGGGTTGCAAAACTGTCTGGAAGGCCGGGTAGGAAAGTCCGTGCCTCCCCAAACAGCCTGGCCCCTGCCCCCTATCCGCCCCCTCCCACTTCTTGCCCCCCTCTGAACCTCCTAGCCATCCAATCACCCTGCTCCTTGTCCCCTGACCGCCCCCCCCCAGGACTCCATCCCCATCCAACCACCCTCCCCTGACTGCCCCAACCCCTATCCGCACCCCCGCCCCTGACAGGCCCCTTGGGACTCCCACGCCTATCCAACCGCCCTGTGACCCATCCCCTGACCACACCCTGCCCCAGAACCTCCATCCCATTCAACCACCCCCTGCTCCCTGACCCCTGACTGCCCCCCGGGATCCCCCTTACCATGCTGGAGCCAGCCACACCACCATGCTGCTCAGCAGGAGTGGCGGGCCAGAGCGCTCGCAGCACGCAGAGGCTGTGGGGGAGGGGGGACAGCGGGGGAGGGGCTGGGGGGCTAGCGTCCCCGGTCTGGAGCTCAGGACCGGGCAGGATGGTCCTGCAGGCCAGATTTGGCCTGCAAGGCTGTAGTTTGCCCACCACTGCGCTAAGTCTCCTTGCGCTGATCCTCTGCTGAACACCTCCCAGTGCTGTCTCCTGGGAAACCCCAATCCTGCCCTTTTTTCAGGGTACCTCACCACCAGAGCTTGCCCCACACCACTCCTGGTCTCCTATCAGACTCCTTTACTTAGAATCCCAGGGCCAAGTCTTTCCGTGGGCTCCCTCCCAGTCTCAGGTCCCAGAGGGGAACTGCAGCATTCTTCCCCTCTCTGGGTAGGTCCTGTACCAGCCCCTGGGAAGGGGACAAATACGATTGAGAGCCCTGAGCAAAGGAATGCAAGGACTACAAAACTCCCTCCCTGTAGCATCTCTCTATTCTGGGCTTCCTCTCTTTGTACTACCACTAGTTCCACCCCCATGCGGTTCCCAAATAATTAGGCCTGGCGTACCCTCCAGGTGCAATCAGGTGTCTTAACTGAGCGCTCCAGCTCCAGTTAACCCTTTCATTACACATGTGGGGTGCACACACCATCACAGAGGGGGATACAAACAAATATCATTAACAGAGCAAAGTGCTTTTGGTGGGAGGTGCATCAAGAACACATCAGGTAAACAGGAGTGGGTGGGGGTTGAAAGGACAGTTCAGCAAACAAATAAAGTTGAAACATGCAAGAGTAACACATTTCAGATATTTTAAAAATGTTATGTTCTTAAAATGCATGAGAAAACAGGCTGGTATTTGGATTCCAATTATCTTTGTGCTATAAAGAAGTAGCTGCAAGCAGGGAGTGTAAGAAGTTACTACACATCTTCCAGGAAGCTCTACAGCACCATAATTTCTGTTGCCTCACAAAGAACTTTCTTGCTCACACAGACTAGAAGCAGCTACTCAGACAGGCAGTGCAACTAGCGATGTGTGTTTTCCACAGCAAGAGGAAGTCAGTAATAAAGTAAATGTGTGATCCTAAAACCAGCCTTTGACCTACTGTACACAATTCAGATTCAGGGGGGCATCTAATGTGGCCAATATCCTGATTTGGGAAAATGCAGCAGGGTAAAATGTGACTGGCAGGGAATGAGAGCCATTGCAGTGTAGAATGGGAGCAAATAGTAGGTTTCTAGCATAGTAAGGTGATCACCAATATTTTTATAGCAATCAGCACCTGGCACAGGGTGGATGAACAGCAGTGTTTCCGGGTGGTTATTGTCCAGTGATATTGAGTATCCACTGATTAAAATAGTGGACTGTTCCTTTCTCCATTGCAGGAGGCAGTAGTGAAACAAATCCAGTAGTTGTGAGGGCCTTGGCAGGCAAGTGGACCTGGGAAGAAAATGGCAGGGCACAGTGTGGCATTACCAGAAGGTACACAGAATATATGCACCCGCACTACACGTTGGAGACAGATCACAGCTGGTTGCAAATCAATAGTGTAGCAGCGTATGCTCAGTAGAGCCCTGCGTGGATACAAAATTTAGATCCGCCTCCATCCCCAGATATAAAGTGCATATCTGCGGATTTGCAGGGCTCTAATGCGCCGAACAAGCACAGAGCATACCGGCATGACCGCTCCCAGCAGAGCAGAGAGCAAAGCACCAGTCTAGATGGGTTCAGATCTAGAACCCATAGAACCCAGGGTTCACATTGAAAGTCAGTCAGAGAACGCCACACAAAGCAGGCTACAGGACTGATACTATTAGTCATCACGGAGGGCAGCACTAAGCAGCTGCATCCCAAATATCATCAGCAAGGAGAGGCTACTTGATTTTGTTTGTTTCCATTTTAAATGGTTATCAGTGCCCATGCAGGTTCTGGTAGCAACATTAACATTATACAGGACCAGATTAACCCATCACTGCGCCCTAGGCAGCCCCCACCAGGCCAGGACTAGGGTTGCAGTGCCAGGGCAGAGGGATAGTCAGTGCACCCTCAGGAGGATGAGGAGGAAGAAGAAAAAAAAAGACACTGGCCTATGATTTTGGAACTCCCCTCCCCCCCCACACACACATACAAATTTGGGCCCAAAGCATGTGCCTAATTACAGTGCTGATTCTGAGGAAATAAAATGACACTGCCTGGTTGAGAGAGTCCACTGCATTTCTATCAGGGACTCAAGAGACCATAAAAGAAAAAAACATCGAAAGAGCGTTGGTTCAACCTGTGTTTAAACAATGTCAAATGTCACTTTGGGTCACAAAGTGACATTGAAGGTTATGACTTAAGAATATTTCAACTTTCTTGAGGATGTGTCACTTTTAACTTCAACTCTGAAAGAGACCGTTTGGCCAAGCAGTCACACCATTGTGATCAGTAATCTCCCCGGACTCCAGAGAGATTACTTATGAACCCAGGAAGCTGAGTAGCAAATACCACCTGCTCAGCCACCCTGGAACCTGCATGGGGCATATCAAAAGCTTCTTGGCGAGAGTGAGAGCTTTTCCCCAGGCTGCTTAGGGCCTGGGGAGGCACGGTGCGGCTGGCTCAGGGCTCCTCTGGGCTGTGGGGTGAGGGGGCTTGTGGCTCCGGCCGTGGGGGTGGGCAGCGGAAGGGGCCGAGCCGGGGGCTAGCCTCCCCACAGGGGGGTTCCACGTGCCGCCCATGGCGTTAACCTACCTTTTTTTCCACTGAAGTCAATGGAAGTGTGACCGTTTGTTTCAATGAAAGCAGAGGTAGACCAGTATTGAATAGCTTTGAAAACGCTGCCTTAGGCTGGCGATTACTAAAGTAAAAATGTCCATGATATAAGTGTCTGTGTGTGCACACAAAAGTACCCAGATGCATGCCTCTTTGAAAGCCAGGACATAAAGGAGTTAAGGTGCAATACGCAAGCTTAATTCTGCCCCTTTGTGTATGTAGCTGCAGCGGGACAGAAGCCGGAGAAGGCATTGGAGAGGCTGGTAGGGGCAGTGTGCTGGGAGAGAAATTGAGCCCTGATTAGGGGGCGGGGCTTCTCTGACTAGGGGTCCTATAAAGGTAGCCAGCCAGTGGCACAGACAGCAAACAGAGCTGTAAACAGGGGAGCTTGAGTGGGAGTTTGTAAGGGGAGTTTTTTGGGGGGGAGACTAGGAGAATGAGGCAGAGGGACAGGCAGACAGGCTAGTGAAGGGAGTGTGTGGTGTTCTGGCAGTGTTGTGGTGCTCGTTGGGGGTTTGTTTTGCTGAAGGTGGTGGTTTGGTTTGGTTTGTGTTTCCCAGACTAATAGGACTTAGGTGACAGACACAGAGGCAGCAGTGGTAGTGACCCACGTAGTGGAAGACACAATGAAGATGACTGGATGGGGAAGCTGCGGCACGTACATGATCCTGGAGTGGGTACCTGAAAAGAGTTTTGTCTGCATGAAGTGCCGCCTGATAGAGCTGATGGAAGAAAAGATCTGAGGATTGGAGATGCAGGTGGAAACTCTGGTTGAGTTTAGAATGGGGTTCGAGCAGATGATGGAGCAAAGACAGGAGGAGGATGAAGGGAAAAGCTCAGACTTTCAGATGAAAGTAGGACCAAAGAACTCTGAGGGGAGACTGCTGGGTGAGGAAAGTGGACAGTGGAAGTATGTGACTAAGAGAACCAGGCAGAGGAAAAGATGGGCTAGTGAAGGAGAAATAGAGCTCAGAAATGGGGTTGCAGAGTTGGAAAATGAAGAAGGGGCACAGCAGGTGGTCATTGAAGGTGGGAGGGCAAGGAAGAAGAGAAGAGCAGCTAGTTCTATAGGAAGAGGGGAAGAGTTAATGGAGATAAAAACACCAAATATGATCCCCAAGAGGATACAGGATGGGTTGCAGAGGATTGCAAGGGAGAATAGGAATCAAGAGGACTTGCAGCCAGAGGGAACATGGGATAGACCAGAGAATACACCATCACCAGGAAAAAGCAGGTCTACATGATTGGGGACTCCTTACTGAGAAGAATAGACAGGCCTGTAACCAGAGCTGATCCAGAGAACAGAACGGTGTGCTGTCTGCTGGGTGCTAAGATGTGGGATGTGGACCTGAGGCTGAAGAGGATCCTAATGGGAGCGGGAAATAATCCATTGATTGTCCTTCATGTGGGAACAAATGATATGGCTAGAGTCTCACTGGAACATATCAAGGGAGACTATGCCAGGCTGGGGAAGATGCTTAAGGAAATCAAGGCTCAGGTGATCTTCAGTGGGATTCTGCCTGTTCCTAGAGAAGGGCAACAAAGGTGTGACAAGATTATGATGATCAACAGATGTCTCAGGCAGTGATGCTATAAGGAGGGCTTTGGGATATATGGCCACTGGGGGGCATTCATGGACAGAGGACTGTTCTTTTGGGATGGACTTCACCGTAGTAGAGAGGGAAATAGACTTCTAGGATGGAGGCTGGCACAACTGATTAAGAGAGCTTTAAACTAGGAATTTGGGGGAGATGTCCAGGTAATCTCCACACCAGATTTTAACATTGAGAGGGAAGAAAATGAAAGAAAGGATATAGCTGTGGGTAGGAGAATGGACATAAGGAGGAAGGGTAGAGTAGATACCAGTCTAATAGGTGATACTAGTGGTAGAATGTCTGTGCCTAATCGAGTAAAGAATATGAGCGAAGCCAAAAAGCAGAAATTAAGATGTTTGTACACCAATGCGAGGGGCCTAGGTAATAAAATGGAGGAACTAGAGTTACTGGTGCAGGAAGTGAAACCAGATATTATAGGGATAACAGAAACAAGGTGGAATAGCAGTCATGACTGGAGTACAGGTATTGAAGGGTATGTGCTGTTTAGGAAAGACAGAAATAAAGGCATTTGTGTATGGAGTAGCATTGTAAATCAATGATGAGGTAGACTGTAAAGAAATAAGAAGTGATGGAATGGATAAGACAGAGTCTGTCTGGGCAAAAATCATGTTGGTGAAGAAAGCTACTAGAGCTTCCCCTGGGATAATGCTAGGGATGCGCTATAGACCACCAGGATCCGATCTGGGTATGGATAGAGACCTCTTTAATGTTTTTAACAAAGTAAATACTAATGGGAATTTGTGATCATGGAGACTTTAACTTCCCAGATATAGACTGGTGCTAGTAATAATAATAGGGCTCAGATTTCCCTGGATGCTATAGCTGATGGATTCCTTCACCAAGTAGTTTAGATTTGGTTTTGATGAGTAGTGAAGACCTCATAGAAGAAATGGTTGTAGGAGACAATCTTGGTTTGAGCAATCATGAGCTAATTCAGTTCAAACTAAATGGAAGGATAAACAAAAATAGATCTGTGACTAGGGTTTCTGATTTCAAAAGGGTTAACTTTAAAAATTTAAGGAAATTAGTTAGGGAAGTGGATTGGATTGAAGAACTTGTGGATCTAAGGGCAGAGGAGGCCTGGAATTACTTCAAGTCAAAGTTGCAGAAACTATCAGAAGCCTGCATCCCAAGAAAGGGGAAAAAAATTAATAGGCAGGAGTTGTAGACCAAGCTGGATGAGCAAGCATCTTGGAGAGGTGATTAAGAAAAAGCAGAAAGCTTTCCTTGCTGATCCCTCCCATCTTCCATTCCTTGTAGGCTATCTTATTGAGGTTAGAACATGTAGGGATAAAGTGAAACAGGCCAAAAGCCATGTAGAGTTGGACCTTGCAAAGGGAATTAAAAGCAATAGTAAAAGGTTCTATAGTCATATAAAAAGAAAACAAAGAAAGAAGTGGGACCGCTAAAAGCTGAGGATGGAGTGGAGGTTAAGGATAATTTAGGCATGGCCCAATATCTAAACAAATACTTTGCCTCAGTCTTTAACAAGGAGCTTAGGGATAATGGCAGGATGACAAATGGGAATGAGGATTTGGAGGTAGATATTACCACATCCGAGGTAGAAGACAAACTCGAACAGCTTAATGGGACTAAATCGGGGGCCCCCAGGTAATCTTAATCCAAGAATGTTAAAGGAACTGGCACATGAAATTGCAAGACTATTAGCAAGAATTTTTAATTAATCTGTAAATTTAGGGGTTGTACTGTATGATTCGAGAAATTGCTTACATAGTTCCTATTTTTAAGAAAGGCGGAAAAAATGTGATCCGGGTAACTACAGGCCTGTTAGTTTGACATCCGTAGTATACAAGGTCTTGGAAAAAATTTTGAAGGAGAAAGTAGTTAAGGACATTGAGGTAGGTGATAATTGGGACAAAATACAACATGGCTTTACAAAAGGTAGATCGTGCCAAACCAATCTGATCTCCTTCTTTGAGAAGGTAACAGATTTTTTAGACAAAGGAAACGCAGTGGATCTAATTTACGTCGATTTCAGTAAAGCATTCGATACAGTTCCACATTGGGAATTATTAGTTAAATTGGAAAAGATGGGGATCAATATGAAAATTGAAAGGTGGATAAGGAACTGGTTAAAGGGGAGACTACAACGGGTCATACTCAAAGGTGAACTGTCAGGCTGGAGGGAGGTTACAAGTGGAGTTCCTTAGGGATCGGTTTTGGGACCAATCTTATTTAATCTTTTTATTACTGACCTTGGCACAAAAAGTGGGAGTGTGCTAATAAAGTTTGCAGATGACACAAAGCTGGGAGGTATTGCCAATACAGAGAAGGACCAGGATATGATACAGGAATATCTGGATGACCTTGTAAACTGGAGTAATAGTAATAGGATGAAATTTAATAGTGAAAAGTGCAAGGTCATGCATTTAAAGATTAATAGCAAGAATTTTAGTTATAAACTGGGGACTCATCTTTTGGAAGTAACAAAGGAGGAGAAGGATCTCAAAGTATTGGTTGATTACAGGATGGCTATGAGCCGCCAATGTGATATGGCTGTGAAAAAAGCTAATGTGGTCTTGAGATGCATCAGGCAAGGTATCCAGTAGAGATAAGGAGGTGTTAGTACCGTTATACAATGCACGAGTGAGACCTCACCTGGAATACTGTGTGCATTTAAGAAGGATGAATTCAAACTGGAATAGGTACAGAGAAGGGCTACTAGGATGATCCGAGGAATGGAAAACCTGTCTTATGAAAGGAGACTCAAAGAGCTTGGCTTGTTTAGCCTAACCAAAAGAAGGCTGAGGGGAGATATGATTGCTCGCTATAAATATATCAGAGGGATAAATACCAGGGAGGGAGAGGAATTATTTAAGCTAGGTACCAATGTGGACACAAGAACAAATGGATACAAACTGGCCATCAGGAAGTTTAGACTTGAAATTTCTAACCATCAGAGTAGTGAAATTCTGGAACAGCCTTCCGAGGGGAACAGTGGCGGCAAAAGACATATCTGGCTTCAAGAATAAGCTTGCTAAGTTTGTGGAGGAGATGGTATGATGGGATAGCCTAATTTTGGCAATTAATTGATCTTTGACTATTAGCGGTAAATATGCCCAATGACCTGTGATGGGATGTTAGATGGCGTGCGATCTAAGTTACTACTGAGAATTCTTTCCTGGGTGTCTGGCTGGTGAGTTACCCACATGCTCAGGGTTTAGCTGATTGCCATATTTGGGGTCGGGAAGGAATTTTCCTCCAGGACAGATTGGCAGAGGCCCTGGGGGTTTTTCGCCTTCCTCTGCAGCGTGGGGCATGGGTCACTTGGTGGAGGATTCTCTGCATCTTGAAGTCTTTAAGCCATGATTTGAGGACTTCAATAGCTCAGACATAGGTTAGGGGTTTATTACAGGAATGGATGGGTGAGAGTCTGTGGCCTGCGTTGTGCAGGAGGTCAGGCTAGATGATCATAGTCGTCCCTTCTGACCTTAAAGTCTATAAGTCTACGATAGTAGTCTTTAATTACATGATCATACCCTATTTCTTCTATAGTGCTACATAGTATTGTACTTTCTTCCTACAACTTTAAATATAGGTATATAGTGTCTTCTAACAGTTTATTCATACTTCTACATTTACACTGGGCAAAACTCTGCTCTCAGGTGTATCAGTGTGAATCCAGATTAACACCACTGAAGTCAAAAAGTTGAAATTCTGGCTTTGTTAAGTCAAAGGCAAAACTCCCATTGATTTCAGCAAGGCCAGTTTTTCATCCAAAGGAGTTATTCCAGATTTACAGCGTTCTAACTGACAGCAGAGTTTGGCCCACTAATTTAATTGTTATAATGGTCCAACATGTCGTCGTTGATTTAGGCTTTTTATTATATATAAAAAGAAAAGGAGTACTTGTGGCACCTTAGAGACAAATTTATTTGAGCATAAGCTCATGGATGCATCCGATGAAGTGAGCTGTAGCTCACGAAAGCTTATGCTCAAATAAATTTGTTAGTCTCTAAGGTGCCACAAGTACTCCTTTTCTTTTTGCGGATACAGACTAACACGGCTGTTACTCTGAAACCTGTTATTATATATAGTCTCTGAAGTATGTTTCTTAACTGTGCCAGTACCACAGTGTGATGAGATGTATAAAGCCCACACAAGTTAGCCAGGGTTAACCAGAGCCTGAACCCAATTGGGTCACTTCCTGGCACCTGGAGGGGTATTAGGACTAACTGATGATCAAACCCAGCTGGGAGGAGCTGTCTTCATAAAGGAAGGAGCAGCGCATGGGGAGGGTATTGAGGGGAGTGGGTTTTTTCTTCTATCTTTTCCTTTCCGTGTTCAGTGGTAGTGGATGAGAGATACCTAGAAATGCTGAAGTAAGAGCAGGAAAGAACTTTGTAGGCTATAGGCTGAACCCTAGGAAGGAGGGTGTTAGACTGGGAAGGAAGCTCTAGAAGCTGAGGGCATTAGGGAAGGCTGGTAGAGAAAGGGAAAACCCTGACAGTTCCATGGCAGAGGCTATAGAAGATAATGATTCTTGCTGCAGTGGGCCTGAAAGCGAGCTTAATACAGACCTGAGCCTGAAGGACTATTAAGAGGGAAGGAGACAAGGGGCTGGTAAAGTACTGGGAGTTCAAAGGAACTCTCACTCAAATATTTCTAGTTACACTGAATAGCTGATGTTGAAGATCCTGGCTGAGGATCTCTGGGTCTTTGGGGGTTTAAGATCCTAGAATTTGGGGTATTGTTTTATGTGGACTTGGAAGTAGAGTACCCCAAAAGGACTGTGGAACTAAACTGTGCTCTAGCCAGAAGGCTGAGTTGTGAGAAGAAGTGGACCACAATAGGACTGGAGCAACTCTTGAGAAGGTGAGCTTCTACACTATGCTGGGCCACAAGGGGATACACCTGCAGTGAGTTTACTCCTTTATATGTGCTCTATAGTCTTTTACACTGGGGCTTCTGTATATCAATAGATATTTAATAGGTAACAATATTTCTCTAGCATTCTGGAAGAAGTAAATTCTAAATATTTGGCTTTTCCACTGATAGGTCTGAAACCTCTATCAAAGCAGAGTTATAGGGACTGATCTAAGCCCATTTAGGTCAGTGGACAGCTCACATCCCAAGTGGACAAAACCTTACTTGTGGGAGCTAGGAGAATAGAACATAAACTCTTCAGAAGCTCATTGTAGGTAGGGGCAGCTGTGTAGGAGGCTAAAAACTTCGGTCAGGGGGGGGGGGAACAGACTTTGAAGACTGAACAAGAATGAAATGTTGCTTGTAGGGCCTGTACAGATCCTATGCTGTCCCATCTGTGAAAGTGTTAACAGGGAGATGGGCTGTCTCCTCAGCTGGGGTTGATTGGTGGCCCTGCAACAGCTGGGAAAGTGACAAGGCTGCAATTCAGGAGGGAGAAGTGGCTGCCAGAGAGGCAGAGGAACCACTGAGAGCAATGTCTTTCAGCCCCAGACTGGTGGAAAGCTGCCCAGGTGGCTGGACCTCCAGAAGAGAATCAGAGTGTGAGCCTCTGAAACAACCAGTTAGAGAGCCCTGGTAGAAAGCAGTCCAGGGAAGCAGAAATGAACTGGGAGAACCTTGTTCCAAATGCTTCACACAGGATCCCTGGACTAAAATCCAGAGGAATGTGTGAGTCTGGGCTTCCCTCCTAACTGCAACTGAGAGGTCTCTAAAAGCCTGCGAAGAGGCTGGAGACTGACTTTTCTCTAGGGTCTCTGGCCTCCTGATTCACTAGACTTTTCTCCACAATGAAAGCCATCTGGCTGGAGTCATAGTGAGGACCTGCCAGACTTGGGGCTAGATGGTGATTGGCTGAATCAGGGGAAACCGAGACAGATTCACCATAACACTACTTCAACCATGGGGTGGTGTGCTAGTCGCTGAAAGCAGCCCTGGACAGCTGCCATTTCCACCAGTGACCATAGCTGGTTTGTCTATGAATATGGTAAAACTTTGGGGGAGGGGAAGGAATTTTCTAAAAGCTGATGAGGAGCAGAGATTAAAAGCATGTTTCAGCTGGCAGATGCTCTTTACAGAACTTGCAGTCTATAAACTGTGCTGGAAATGAATCCCCACTTTCTGAATTTCGCATAGAAGGTGAACTCACAGGCAGCATTCCAATTCCAAAAGGAGAGAAAGATCGTATATGAGAGCAGAAACAGTTTGTAACCTGCAGTGACCACTAATGCCACCAGCAACAAGGCTGGCTAAATTCTTCCAAAATGTATGGGGTTGGATGTAAAAGATATGGGTCACTTTACTAATGCTAATTAGATGTAATGATCATACATGGTTCATTAGGAAAAACAATAGATAAACACATTGTTCTTAAATAAATGGATGGCAATGTTTTTCCAATATCTTACACACGGGATTCTGACCTTGACAAGCCAAACTAGTAGGGGAATCTTTTGCAGACTCTGTCTCTAATTCAACTGTTAGTCAACTAATTCATTTAGTTTAGATATCAGTAATGTCTGGTCACCAGTTAATTAGCTATAGTTTGAAACACATATATACACACACACACACACAACCTGGGAAATGTTGCTGTTTCCCCATAGCTTTGATTCTAATTAAAAATTGATATCCAAGCTTTACCAGATTTGTGCCTGAAAATGACAAGACTATGTTTAACAAGATCAATACTAATCACACTGACCATTGTCCAGTGGAAAGATCCTATGAGAAAAATTGAACCATTATACTATATAGAGCTAGACAGATTCATAATCTTCCGTCTAAGAGGCTATTTGGGATCACTTGAGGTACCAATTAAAACAGAATAAATTACACTACCTGCAGATCCATCGCTATAATTCTTTCAGAGCTTAATGCAGCCAGTGATTAACTTTCTTTGGAATTATGCTTTTGTTTCACTGTAGCTTGTTAGCATGTTACAGCCTTGACTAAGGTGTAATGGCTGGGCTTGTTCTGAAATAGACTCTACTTATTCCCACCTGCAGATGGTAGAATGAACTGTCTTTTGCTTTCTGGTTAGAAACACTGGTAGTCCATTAGTGGCTAGAAATGAGCCCAACTGAAAAATTTGCATCTGGCTTTTGATTTTGAACATCCCTAAAATTTGGAGTGGTTCAGAATGGAGGTTTTAGCTAACTATAAAGACAAGAACAATTTTCAAAATATGGCTTTAGATTATGAAAACCCATGTTTGGGATTAGACTACGCATCACGAAGAGTGGACAGATCTACTATGTGGCCGTTACCAAAATTAAATGTTGAATTTTTTTATAAAGGATCAACTAGCAAAACTTCATAATGCAGTTATGGTGAGCTTATTCTCATTGGGCCTGATCTAAAGCCCATTATATTGGTGGAAAATTCACATGACTTCATTGAGCTTTTAGATCATGGTCACTGTCATATTTCTGAGTAGCTTTGGTTCATGATTTCTCTCCCCACCCCACCCCTGAATGTACATGCATTTTATCTGAATAATTACTGTAGCCTGAAACTGAACTTTTCAAAAGTGAACCTGTGTTCCTGTCAAGTCGTATACATAATGGAAGGAGCAGAAGTCTTCAAAGCCCTGCATATCTTCAAAAAGCATTCCTGGATATTTAGCTTCTCTCCTTTCCTATAAGGGAAGGAGAGTGGCAATGGCAGATCTAACATCTGTAATCATGGAAAGGTGTTTTTTTTTTTTTTTCCCATTGCTGAGTTCTTGTGACCATCTTTCAAAGGTGCCTAAAGAAGTTAGGTATCTAAATATCTTAGATTTCCTTTGACAATTCTGTCAGTTGCTTAAGTTTGGACTTTTTTTGCTTGCCATGAATCCCTGTAGATAAGTGCCATCTAAAACATAAGTATGTGACACATTTGTTCCCTTTACTGCAATCTCCTAAGAACTGTGAAATTGTGGTTCAGGTAGGATACATTTTGAAACACTAACTTCAACTTAATTTATTATCTTCTGGCAAACCTACTGAGAAAGTCACTGGAGGAAAATGGCAAGCAGAAAGCTGCCCCAATTTCCCTGACCAGTAACATACAACAAGAATTCCTGTCTTACAAGACCGCACAAATGACAGCCAATCCCTCTGCTTCTCTTCTTCTGACTGTAACATTCCTCGGCAGTTTCTCTGCTAACTGACGCTCTGAGGATTAGACCAAAACACTGCAATTAATGCTGTGATGGATAGAAAAGATTTTATAATCAGTGCACTTCAGCCTACTGGAGCTAATTATATCCATCCATAGCTAGGATACATTTATGTAGCTGTGTTGATATCAAGGCTGCTATGCCAATTCATACCAGTTGAAGATCTGGCCCGTAATCCTCTGAGATTGTGCTGGCTAATGCAAAAAATTTTGCATTGGGCTCTGAAGATGGTCAGAGCAGAGCCCACTTGAAACCTCTTCTCAACTAGGGTGTCCCACTACCAGGGACCCAGCACTGAAAATTCCTTGCCTCCATGTCCTGTGAGACTCCCTCTGGGTATTTCCAGTTTGTGCCATTGATGAGGGTGGGGGCCAAGGAGGTCATTTAAGAGTTTGAAGACCAGAATCAGGGCAGTGAATTGGACCTTATAGCAGCCAGGAAGCCAGTGGAGAGGGTCTGGAGTACTATTAAGTGCTCCTTGTAACCTGTTCCATTCAGGAAGTGGGCTGCTTTACTGAGACTCTGCAGTGTTTTGTACCACCATGAAGTATAGAGAAATCTCCTCTGGAGTGTACTATATGAACCTCATATGTGTGATGCTTGTAGTCCTTTCTATCAACTCTTCATACCTAAAGGACATTTAATTATATGTCCCTTATATATCAACCTGGAAGATCACGAGAACATAAGCCAAACACATCTTGCTATACATAAGAGCTATTACCAGCTAACTTTAATATAAAGTTTCTCAAACTAAATACTGTACAGCCTCAAGGACCCAAAACTCCCTGTTCTATATAACAGGGTCATGTCCCTGATGTCTTTTCACTATACTGGAAATTCTCTGAATTAATCAAAACCACGATTAGCCGAACTTAGTCCTTGTCCCCATAACATAATACACTGGAGGAATGTTATTTGTAGTGAAATTCAGGATAGGGTATTTCTTTGAGTCAAATCTATATTATGCTGTATCTGGCAGTAACAGTGATCAAAAGACTTGACCATCTACCCTTGCTGTGACCTGCTACCTTTCTCTTCTTTTCACATTTCCTATCCTGCTGCCTTGTGCTCTAGCATCTCACCACGTCAACTCGTCCATAGCTGCTATAGTTCAGATTGTAAGCAATTTGAGGCAGGGGCTCTCACTTACTCTGTACAGTACCTAGCAAAATGGTACTCTGAACTCAGTTGGGGCTTCAAGGTACAGCTCCCAATAATAATGCTCTCTACCAGCTATGGTAAGGGAGTAGAGAACCTCATGACACAGAAGCATTACCCCATGAAGTTCTGCACTCCCAGTGAGCAGTGTGCTTACTGCACCACACAGATTTTGTGCTATTTAAAGCAGGAGGCCTCCTTTCCCTCCTCCATTGTCCTCAGAGCAGGGTCATATGGGTAAAATGTCTTATTAAAGTTTGGGGAGGAGGGGAGTCATCTTCCTCCTTTGTCAAGTGTGCAGTTTCTTCAGGTTCATTCACCCCCCTTAGTGTTTTGATTATTCTCGCTCCTTGTTCCATTTTGTTGTGGTGGAAGAAAAATCACTCTGCAAAAAGAAGTTATGGGGCTGGGAAAAGTGAACTAGGTGAGCAAAGGAGCAGGGCCAGCAGGCTAAAAGATCTCTCTGGCATGATGAGTGTTCATAGTGAAGTAAGTCAAACAAGGGACCTTCTGCTATACCTAAGATACACCTTTGGCAAATCCTCCTTAAAGCAACCCCCTTGGTTCCCCGTCATGTAATCAGCATGGAACAAGCCCTCTGGATTTCCTCTTGTATGAGCATTCGGCTGAGTACTGTCAGGTGTATTATGATTAAAGTTGGCACTCTACACTGTCTTGTCATGGACGGCCACCCAGAGCTGGTGTACATCATAGCTTGTAGCCTCAGTAACTAAAGCTGTCTTGTGACTGCCTGCCTGTGTTTCCAGTCATGCCTCTAAGACAGGGGTCAACTGGTAATTATGGATAACTCTTGAGTACTCACCAAGAAATTTGATAGGACTGCTCCTGGAGGGGTAGTGCATATCTCCTGTGTCACTCAGATACAAGAGACCACTTGGCTACATCACTGTGAAATGCAGGATGGATCATCAATAGGTCAATGTGCACACAAGTGCAAGTCTCTCTTCTATGACCACTATTCATTCAGTCTCTGCTCTGGAAGAGTGCTTGGATCAGACTGACTATGGAACATGCAGGAGTTATTTTATATCCTCAACCTTGGGAAGGCAGAAACCTCATTGGGTATGGCTTACTGTCAAGAGACCCTCTCCTTTGTTTATTGAGGAGGTTTGTGTGGAGATAGTGAGGCAGGACAGTAGTTTTGTCACTGCTGACCACGCTCTTTCCATGGACACCAGTGGAGTGGATTTCCCCGAATAGTCTTTCCTCTTGTGCCATTTCATATGCAGCTGTCCTCTCTATCCCATGATGACTGACAGCAGCAACACGTCACTGTGCCCAGAAGGCTCAGTTCTGGCAGTTCCCTTTTATAGATATAGTTATTACAGCAAGACAATGATGGGAGATTAATTCAGTTTCTTGTGCTATGCTGCAAATTGGATCCATGGATTTGGATCCAAGCCTCTCATATGTAGATGTCCAGACTCTACGTCTAGGTTCCATAACCAGAGGACCTCCTCTGTACCAAGGGAGGAGAGGCATTGTAGGAAGTTCTCCAGGTGTCATAATGACTTAAATAGAGACTGGGAGTGGCTAAGTCATTATGCAAGGTAGCCTATTTCCCCTTGTTTTTTTTTCTACTCCCCGCCCCCCCCCCCCCCCCGACATTATGGTTAAACTTGGATTTATGCTGGAAATAGCCCACCCTGATTATCATGCACATTGTAAGGAGAGTGGTCGCTTTGGATGAGTTATTACCAGCAGGAGAGTGAGTTTGTGTGTGTGGTTTTTGGAGGGGGGTGGGGGGGTGAGAAAAGCTGGATTTGTGCTGGAAATGGCCCACCTTGATTATCATACACATTTTAAAGAGAGTGGTCACTTTGGATGGGCTATTACCAGCAGGAGAGTGAGTTTGTGGGGGGGGGCGGAGGGTGAGAGAACCTGGATTTGTGCTGGAAATGGCCCAACTTGATGATCACTTTAGATAAGCTATTACCAGCAGGACAGTGGGGTGGGAGGGGGTATTGTTTCATGATCTCTGTGTGTATATAAAGTCTGCTGCAGTTTCCACGGTATGCATCCGATGAAGTGAGCTGTAGCTCACGAAAGCTCATGCTCAAATAAATTGGTTAGTCTCTAAGGTGCCACAAGTACTCCTTTTCTTTAAACAGCATCAAAAGTCTGGCAGAGCTTGTTCACTAATGTGCATGCGCACACATGGCAGGTTGATACAGCTCAAGTAGCCACTAGTAATACAAGTGGGTGAATTCAGCTCCATGTCACCAAGCCAAGTGTAGGCAGCTGTGCACCCAGACCTGCAGATCAGCATTCAGCTGCAGCAAACACCAGGGCCAGTACAGATGTGCAAAGCACTAATGGGTTTGTTCTCCCCAGGAGGTTCATAACCATTTTTTCATATCAAGTTGGTATGGGAGGAGGTTTTCCTTTTCAGGTGCTCCAGGTGAAGCCGGTATCTCTGGGTATGGTTGAGCTTTGCTCCCAAATATGTAACAACTTGATGGAGTGTCCACAGCCATCCTTGGACATGGATTGAGATGGCAAGATGACTGTTTAGATGGAAAGTAATTGCCACTCACTTCTGACACTGGAGACTAATTCTCAGTGAAACCAAACAAGTGTCCAAAGTACCCATCTCTTGGATGAGATTCTCTTCAAGCCTCTGGAAGTCACTTCCAGTGTCAGCAATGCAGATGTCCTCAGTGTACGCATACTTCTCTTTCAGGGAGGTCATATGTGTATCTATTGAACAAAAGGGGAGCCAAAACAGAGCCTTGTGGAAGCCCATGGTGAAGACCTTTTAGGTGACTGATTTTTCTCCCTGACTGGCAACAACCTTAATTCTGCAAATCATTTCTTGGATGCACTGCATCACTGGCCTACATGGGATAACTTGGAGCAGCGTGGCAGTCAACCCGGGTGTTGCACAGTGTGTCATAGGCTGCCATCAGATCAATAAGTACTGCACTCACTTTTTTTTTTCCTGGCTCAAATGCATTTTCTGTGTCTTGGGGTAGGACAAAGTAACTCACTTTGGGTGCATTGTCCTCTCCTGAACCCAGCTTGAATCTCATTAATCCACATTAGGATTAGAATCTCCATCCCATTATAGGTAAAACACAGCAGAGAAACTGGTTGGTAGTTCTTTGGGGTCTGTCAATAGTTTTGCGGGCTTAGGAGCTTCTGTGACTTTTGGTCATGCCAGAGCTTTGGGACGCTGCAATCCTGGGTATGACAATTCAGATTTTGAAGCAGCCAGTTTTTGAGGAGGTGAGCATGTCACATTGCAACAGGTTGTGCCGGACACTCAACTGTATCGTTTGCACGGACCTCACAGCTCCTGATCTGCCCTCACATCAAGGTAAAATAACCTGCCGAGAAGCATCTGTTCTTCAGTACGCTAGCTAACCAGTTTGCTGGACAAAGCTCTTAAGTCCAGCCATGGTGCTGGAAGCTTTTTAAATGCAGTAGCACAAAATGTGACAAGAGGAGCAGATTTGCCCTAAAGGAAAATGCTCAGTAAGAATGAGCACAAACATCCATTAAAGAAATGGCATGCTCTTTAAATTGAAATCAATGTAAGGAGCGTGCCATTTCTCTAATGGATTTTTCCAGAGGGTGTTTGATGCTGATATGGTAGAATCTTCAGACACAGTTTGATCACATTCTCCTCACATCCAGTTTTGTGCAACATAATACATCAAGTTACACAGATTTATACAGCATCAGAGGTTCATAAGGACTATAGCCCTGGCTTTGAAAATATGCTTGTGGTGGTTATTCCAGTTTAAACTGAATGGTATGCTACAGATGTGAAGCATTTAATACTTCTTACACCTGTGCAATCTGCAGATCTTCCGGAGGACCTGTGAGACAGATTTGCACTGAATCCTTCATCCACACCGAAACATGAGCTGGTTTCAAGTTGCGTTATCAACTTGAATCTCAGAGCATGTTTGTCAAATGTTTCGCTGATCTTCAGCAAGGGCAATCCTGAGTCCAGGTTTGTGAAAGCATGGCTAAATTTCTGGTGGATCTTAGCCAGCTAGTGGGTTTGCATGGTTTTATCAAATCAAGTGAAAAACTTTTCTTGTTTACACAGCTGCTATAAAGCTGATCAAAATAAGTCTTACTTTTTTGAGATTTTTATGCCTGATCCTGTGACACTTAAAGTCAGTTGAAGTTTCAAACCCTTGAATCTCAAAGCAGAACTGAGGGATGCAATGCAAATCCAGTCAAACTGAATAAAATGTTAGCACGGAACTTTGTAGAACTTGCAAGCTTCATAAACAGCCTTCTAAACAAGATTAAAGAATTAGAATCCTTCCACAAAAGAAATCTAAAAAATCTGGACATGCTAGTTAAAGACTGCTGTATCAAAACTGGATTTTTAAAATGTCAGGGTTTTTTTGTAATTGACTAGCTTTAAGGTAAGCCATAGAAAAGGTGGGGATGAACAATAAAAATCCTAGTAGAGCTTCTACCACTCTTGCAATTTAGGGGTGTTATCCATAGTGTCCTGGCCAAATTGCAATTTGTGTAACTACATTCCTCCCAAATTCCTTCTGCATTAGCTGTTGGATATTTGATGCCACTTCTGAAGTTAACACTTCATATGTTTTGTAAATCTGGGCTTGTGGTTTTTTTTTTTTTTTTTAATTACCATAGCAGCGGCCATCAACAGGTAGCCCTATTAGTCTGCAGAGTTCCTTTTTCTTGGTGTGTAAGCAAGTCTTTAGCCTTGGAAGACATGCCTGTGGTGGTGGTTTTTGTCACAATTAAAATTTGGGGGTTGAAGGAGCCGTGCTAGCAACTAGTCTGACTCTAAACACAAGAGCAACCACTGACGCAGTTGCTTCCTGCAAACCAACCACCAGTGTTGGACTGCAATCCCAGAAAGAGGGTTGCCCTGTCTCTGTTCTAGGACTGGTAAATATGTAAATCAAAATAGGGTCAGAACATATTCTAAGCTTATGTCGTTGTTTGGTTGGTTTGTTTGTTTCCCCCTCCACTGGGAAGCTGAGCTGTAAGGCCTAAACACACGTGCTGTCGTTCAGCAGAGGAATGATGCAGGGGTTGGAAAAAGGAGTACCCACACGTTTCTATGTAGCTTTATATCCTACAACAGTTTAGACTCCAGGTGGAGCAGAGGGCACTTGGTAGCTCACAGGAGTACCCAGCACTTTATGGGATTGAGACTGTGGGCTAAATTTTCAAAAATCACTAGTGACTTAGGGTGCCCCAAAACTTTGGGTGCTCAGCTTGATGTCTTAAGGCAACCCTCATTTTCGGAAAGCGCTGAACACCTGCTTGCTGAAAATAAGGCCTCGTTCAGTTTCTCTGGTTGGACACACAAAAACCGAGGTACCCAAAATCACTAGACATTTTTGAAAAATCTGACCATTTATATCACAGAAAATAGAGAATCTTTGATGCCTGTGTCAGACATTTGTTGGATATAAATAGCAGTGTGTGGAATATCTAGCTTAGAAATGGCAATGTTCTGTTAACTGCATTTGGCCTCAAAATTAAAAAGGAAAACATCTGTCCTATCAGATAAAAGCACAGATTGCTTTTTAAATGCAAAATTACAGTAAATGAATTTTCACAGTTGTAATCCCCTCTGATTTCCCACACTGGGAAACAGCCACCTCGTCTAAGTAAAACTCAACATCTATAGAATAGAAGGAAATGTCACTTAATTTCACTTGAAATTATATCCCATTCAGTACTTTCAGCTTCTTATTATGTGCCTAGACCAAAAGAGAAATTAAATTTTTGAGGAATATGATGGTAGAAGAATATTCAGGTCAGGTAATCTGTGTCAACAGAGGTTATTAATAGCTCTTTGATATGCAAAGATGCTGCACAGTGCTGAAATCCTAAATGTATTGGATTATAATCAAAAGTAGCACATGGAACCAACAAAGCAGAACCCTGCTGTGTGAAGACTTGCTGTACAGCACTGCCTTCGTTCGCTTGGTAGTCTGGGCTAATGTGATTCTGTAGGCAATCGGTATGCTTGCCCAGTGCTGGCTGGGAACGCTGCTGCTTTCATGATGGATGTAAGCAGGAGAATCAGACATGGTTTAAATGAAGTTGGGTCTCTCAAATGGCAATAGGTAATGCTGCATCCCAGGAGGGAGGACGCCTTACTGCAACTCAAACAAGACTCGTTCTAGTCTCGCCTCTGCCACTGACCTACTATGTGATTTCTTTTTTTCCCTCAAGTTGCCTTACCTCCCTTTGTACCAAATGCCTGGCCTGATAGGGTGCTGATCTTGGGGAAGCTCTAGGCGCTATTATGGTACAAGCAGATGTTCCTGTCCACATCCATAAGTGGGATATGATAGGACCAATTATCTATGAGAATCAAACTTTAGGGAGTTTTGATGTCAATGGAGGATAAGTGAATGACTAGCGCACCCCCCTCTTCCCCCCCCCCCAAAAAAAAACTTAATTGGAGAGGGAACCCTGTTCTTCAGACAAGAAAAGACCTGAGGCCAGATCCTTTTGCTAGTGTAACGCTGCATAGCTCCATTAATTTTAAGGGAGAAATGCTGACTAATGCAAGCTGGAGATCTGGCTTCCAGACTTTCTAACAGCATTGATTGTCAACCAGTGCATCAAACGCTAGCATTCAGAACTTCTGAAAACCATACCCTTTGGCATATAGAATAATGCTTCACCGTGCTTGTTGCATTGTACATCCAGTGGGAAGACAGGATAGACCATTTCCTTCCCCTGAATGAGTTGGAGCGTGAAAGTACCATATTACAAATTCACTTTAGTTTTAAAAAATAAAACCATTATTTACTCTTAAAAATTAGCCATAACTTGCTTAAAATAAGAACCAGCAGCCAAATCCACATCTAGTGTAAATCAGAGCAGCTCCACTGAATCTTAACAGAACTGAGATTGCATCAATTGTGGTGGTGATCTCTGCAGCACATATACCTCAACCTGTATGATACACATTGTAAGGAGAGTGATCACTTTAGATAAGCTATTACCAGCAGCAGAGTGGGGTGGGGTGAGAGAACCTTTTGTAGTGATAAACACCCATTTTTTTCATGCTTTGTGTGTATAAAAACATCTTCTGTATTTTTCACAGTATGCATCCGATGAAGGGAGCTGTAGCTCACAAAAGCTTATGCTCAAATAAATTGGTTAGTCTCTAAGGTACCACAAGTACTCCTTTTCTTTGTACAGTGAATGAATTCCTTATCAAGGGGGTGCATTACCTGAATTTGATAGTCTGATTCCCTCCAGAGTGAAATCTTTGCACCTTTTGACTCTTAAACCACAGAGAATTTTATTTTTTGTTTTTTAAATACAAACATTCTCTCCTGGTTTTGTCCCCAAAATTTGGGATTTGTATCTGGCTTTATTAGGTTTTGAATCTGTGTGCTGAAAGATTCTGTCTGTGTCTCCTGGTGTTTGTTATACTAGATTATATAGTTAAGCATCTAACAGATGCTATGCCCAAAGCTTTAGACCTTATTCCTTCAGTGATTATTTAAACTTTATTCTATGCTTGTTAACATGGGAACATACTCAGCAAACCTCTATATTCATGAATGGGATGTACAGTGGCTTTCAGCTTCTGCTTTGTAATTTATCAAAAAGCATTAATAGAGATTGTGGATTTGAAACTATTTAACACTGAACATTCCTGTAAGGGGAGATCCTCCTATGCTTTCCTGAAGGAAAGAAATCTCCTAAACAGAATGATGGTACAAATCAAACTATTAGAAGTGTGTGTTAGCCATGCTGCAGTGTATATCTGATAGTACAAGACTTCTGTGGTGTCTTGTATTTACACCCATGTTACTAATGACCACTGAGTGGCTTGCTAGTCTTGTGTGCAGTTCCCACTGCAGGCAATAGGACCTGTTTGAGTATCAGAGCAGAATTTGGAACTTTGAAAATTCCAACTTGAATTAACTCCTTTAGTCACCTTTGGTTTTAAGTGCCAACTCATCTTGAAATTCAAAGGAATGTAGGCTCTTCTGAAAATCCCAGCCTTAGTCTGTTACTCAGGCAAAAATCTGACTTTTACTGGGAGCTCTGCCTCTGAGTAGTGAGTGAGAAGTCAGTCAGGCATTCAGGACTTGTACAGACATCTTCACTGAAGCTTGGGATTTATCCACTGTTGGGCCCACTCAATGCCTACTGAAGTCAACAAATCTTTCCATTCAGTGGGAGTTGGATTGGGTCCTTAATGCCTTGTAGAAATGTTCATAATACTGATCTATGTCTTGATCAGGTATGTTTCCATGCATGTATTGTTGAACTTTAAAGGCCTGCTACCATACAAGTGGGGAAAAATTAGTACAGTTGATGCTTTGGCAGATGAAGAGAGTTGTGGACTTTGATTCAGTTAACTCAAGCTCTGGAGGGTTTTGACACACCCTCCTTGTGTGCCTCGAAATGGAATTTGTCCTCTTAGTATATGGGATCCTGACCTAGGTAGAGGAGTGTTCTTCTAACAATGCCAATAGTTAAAATCCTTGTAGTGAGACATTGCATCTCAAATCCTGATGGGGAAAATGGCCCAAAACTTGTATTTCTCGACCAAGTCTGTGTGCAGATGTTGAACAAACCTCTTTCCAGCTGTCTGTAGTCTCCTGGACTTTGTTCTTGTCCAGGGCTGGCCTCGTGTTTCAGGGGCACTGTGTAAGAAGGTGTATGGCTTCTATTCTCTTCCTCACCACTGGTCTGCATCTTCTGAATCCCCATGGACTCCTTCCCTGCCTCCACCAAGCAATCCCTAAAGCTGCTGGCAGTAGACAAGTGGGACTGCATGCAGGGAAAACAAGAAGTGAGGCAGGCAGCCAGAAGGAAAAGACAGCTGGTGTTTGATACTGTCCACTTAGCCTGTGGCACCAGGACAGATGACGTCTCTGCTCCTTCCCCCTGAGGAGAATGCCCAGGCTGCTGAGTGGGTGGCCTGCTGGCAGTTCTCCCCAGGAATTTGGCATTGGGCTGCAGGGCTGACTGTACATCAAAGACCACCAGGTCTTTACTATATTGGTAATATCTCTGGGCCATGTCTTTAGCTGGTGTGCAGCTCTGACTTCAATTTCTTCAATGGGGTTATGCCAGTTCACGCCAGCTTTGGATCTGGCCCTATGTCTCTGGGAATCCTGCATAGTGCTTTTATCATTGAAGCAAGAAAGATATATGTGGTTGCTTTGGTCAATGACCAATCAGAGGCTGATAAATGTTCAGAGCTGCTCTGTGTATTTGTCACTGTATTTAAAAATTCTGTCTGGCCTCTGAAGGTCTGTCTAGTAAACACATTGTGTTCATTAGGGCTCCCATAAAAATTACTGGAGTACCAACAAATAGAGGCAGAGACAGTCCCTGAGGAGAAAACTATAGTATGTGGGAAATGTTCTGGCTTCATTTGTAATGGGAGGGAACTCTGACAAACCTCTGTAGTCTTGTACAATGTTACATAATTGAGAAATGAAGATGAATTATTCCAGTTGCTTCTAGATTTAACATACTGAGCCTGATCCTCCAAGCCCTCAGAATGTTTAACTCGGACTTAAACAGGATTTCCTCTGTGGTATGCTTGTAGATTGGGCCTGCTATGTTAAGGTGGGAGCCCTGTTGTGTGCTAAAACAGTGCCTCGATCCTGCAACCCACTTATCTCCAATCCAGCTACTGCACAGAAAACTCTGCTGAAACAGTACTAATCTGGTATCACCCAGAAGGATGGACAAACTCAGAGGCCTTTCCCTTAAACATGATGTGAACCTGCTGAGGTTCATGGTTTTTTGGAGTTTATTGTGTGTATGGGGATGTTAGATAAATGAATGACTCCCCATTTATAGCTAGTGAGTCTACTTAGATTGTAAGCTCTCTGAGGAAGGAATGGTCTCTCTTTAGCTTTGTACAGTGCCTAGCACAACAGGGGCGTGGCCTACAAGTAGAGCTTCTAGGTGCTACAACAAAAATAAATGATCTGTATAAAAGTTACCACCTGAAGTCTCTCTCAGGATCACATTGTACTTTGTACATTGTACAGGATCAATTGTATCATCTCTATTTTTATGCAGTATCTATTCCTAAGGGTAGTACTTTTAAAAAGTGCTTGCATTGGCTGACTCAGTTTACAATGGAGGAACCAGATTCTGATTCACGTTGAGTAGCACCTTGCTCCACGAGTGGTCTGTCTAAACTCAGTAGGACAGCTGCTTTTCCCCCTGTGAGTAAGCAGATTGCAATCTGTCCTGAAGAATTTTTATCTGAATATTGGGGTTTTAAGAAGATTCTGTACAAGTTTCTGAAAATCTCCTGTAAAATAACCAGGGCCAAGTCCTGTGGTACTTATTCAAGAAAAATTCCCATGGAAATGAAACTGAAGCCCCCATGGGAAGCTTGCTGACAAGGAGAGCCTTGCCTGGGTGAAGACTGACGACTTCAGACTTGTTATCAACTTTAAGACTTTGCCCATGCACAGACAAATGACCCTGGGAACCCTGCTTTTCACAGGGGTTATGTTCTCTGTCTCACAAAGAGAATTGTGATCAATCTTACCAATGTCATATCAGTCATGAAGTGTAAGCAATGGCAAGAGCTATTTTTTGACTTTGGGGGGCTGGACTGAGCAGTAATGATCAACCATAGCTACAAAATATTGCATGTCACTGGAAACAACTTGCTCAGGATGGCTTCCATGTCTGAATGAAAAGGACCTAGGGGTTACAGTGGATGAGAAGCTGGATATGAGTCAACAGTGTGCCCTTGTTGCCAAGAAGGCCAATGGCATTTTGGGATGTATAAATAGGGGCATAGCCAGCAGATCGAGGGACGTGATTGTTCCCCTCTATTCGACATTGGTGAGGCATCATCTGGAGTCCTGTGTCCAGTTTTGGGCCCTACACTACAAGAAGGATGTGGAAAAATTGGAAAACGTCCAGCAGAGGGCAACAAAAATGATTAGGGGACTGGAACACACGACTTATGCGGAGAGGCTGAGGGAACTGGGATTGTTTAGTCTGCGGAAGAGAAGAATGAGGGGGGATTTGATAGCTGCTTTCAACTACCTGAAAGGGGGTTGCAAAGAGGATGGATTTAGCCTGTTCTCAGTGGTAGCAGATGACAGAACAAGGAATAATGGTCTCAAGTTTCAGTGGGGGAGGTTTAGACTGGATATTGGGAAAAACTTTTTGAATAGGAGGGTGGTGAAACACTGGAATGCGTTACCTAGGGAGGTGGTAGAATCCCTTCCTTAGAAATTTTTTTAAGGTCAGGCTTGATAAAGCCCTGGCTTGGATGATTTAGTTGGGGATTGGTCCTGCTTTGAGCAGGGGGTTGGACTAGACCTCCTGAGGTCCCTTCCAACCCTGATATTCTATGAATGCAGAGTCTATACACCCTTTTTTTTTTAAAGGTTTCAATAGCATGTGTGTTAGCATGTTTTTTAATGTTCATTCCAGTCTCTACTGTGAGAATCAGTGAACTGGATTGTTTGTACCAATGACCATCTTTTGTCCAAGGAACAAGCTTTCCCTCCAGATCGCCCCCATTTTTATTTAGTGAATTGACTGCTTTTGAAAGTTTGGGGCTTTCAGTTCTGACAAAAGTGAATTCCTCTCTTTATCCACAGCGATGGGCAACAAAGTGCAAAGCCTCACTCCTTCATACCCATGTCTTGATATGTGGAATCACAGTCCTTCTTAAACAGAGGTAATTAAAAATCAGCAAATTACTAACAAGTTTATTCCCAGCTGAAGTTCCAACTTTGTCTCCTTTTGTCCACCAGGAACCACACATTGACAAACTCTGTACAGTGGACAGAAATCTAGTGGTTCAGTAATATACTAGTGTGCTTGGATTCTAACCTGGAGGGCTGAACAGGTAGTTCTGTTCAAACACAATCTCTGGCACTTCTGATTATAGTACCAAAAGATTTGGGGGAGGGGTTGTGATCTTTATGATAGTGAGACAGTTTAACTCCTTTCACATAGGCCATCGCACCATCATCAGTGTTACCTTCTCAATGAGAATGCAGCAGCTTTGGTTCAACTCCAACAAAGATTGGATCGAGACCCTTAGACAAAATGCACCATGTTATATAGAGTAGTAATAATGTGCAGATCCTGATCAAAGTCAGAGGGAGTATGTCCATTAGTTTCAATGAGGTATGAATCAGCCTGACAGTGCCTTTCATCTGAGGTTCTTGGCCCCCTTTGAAAAGTGTTCTAAGTATATTAACTGGTTGAATGACTGACACTTGCTGAGAATGCTGACCGTTATTCATGAATAGAGGTTTTCATTATTCAGCAGGCCATAATAGTAACAATGAGTTGTGAAATGGGAAAGGCTCACTTAAGCTCCTAAAGCTCAAAGGAAGTAAGTGAGAAGCCAATATCTTTTGTGGATGTGGCCCCAGATCAGAGTACCAATCTGGATTAGAACTACATCCCCCCCCCCCCGGTAATTTCCTCTTCCCTACACCAACCACTAAACTGCATGGCTTGCCAGTGTGCACAGAAGGCACCCTTATTGAGTCAGATAAGAAGCTCAGGCAGAGAAGAGGGCCCCTCTAACCTGTATCCCTGTCTTGACACTCCAGGGGCAGCTCCTCGGTGATGCAATGCCAATTTACTGTCCTGAGGTAACTCGGGCCGGCAATTGATGAAGCAACTTTCTGAAACATGCAAATCATTATTTGCACTTCAATGATTTCTGTGGAAAAGCAGCACTATAGCATGTGGCATGAAAGCCCTACTTCAGGTTGGGTCAGTCAGAAAGCTAGTGAGATGGGGAAGAACTGGGTAAAACGCTTGCGTAGCTGCTGTCAGCCAGCACCTGGTTGATGGATGTGCATTACAGCTGGGGAGCTGTAATGTAATGTTAACCCAAGTGCTTATTATTGATAGCTAGCTATGCAAATTAATTGATTTGCATAAATCGAGTACGGTTTGTATCTATATTTACCCACTGCATTCACTAGCCCAGTAACATTCTAATTAGGTGTCTTCAAAATACATCATCCAGTCATTTGCAAGAGTTAATCCAGTCTTAATTCCCACACTAGCTTTAGTCAGGGGAGCTAGGTGTTAAGCTATTGCAGGGGTGGAAAACTTACTGACCCTCCAAGCCGCGTACAACAATCTTCAGAGGTTCTAGAGTCAAGGTACACCTGCTGGAGCCCTGGCAGGTGTACCCCAGAGGGCTGAACCCCCAATACCTTCCTCCCTCCAGGCAGAAACCCATAACCCACCACCCCTCTGCAAGGCAGAGGTCCTGAGTTCTCTTCCCCCTGCCTCCACCCAGTCGGGTATAGGAGGCAAGAGGGTATAGGTGGAGAATAGGAGGCAAGGTGCGGGGGGCTCTGAGCTGCACTCTAATGGTAGAAGAGTTGCATGTGGCTTACAAGCCACAGTTTGGCCACCCCTGAGCTACTGGCTTTCATCTCTGAAGCTCTGGGTTCAAATCACAAGTGGCGTTTGCAAGTAAAAGTATGTTAACAATATCCTAGTTCTTGTGATCATCAAAAAGCCACCACCCAGGAAGACATGACTGGCTTCACTGCTGAAGGAAAGTGTAGGGCCTGAATAACATGTAGTCCCTCACCGGGAACCAAGTGGCATGTGCTATACTTATAGGGATTTTGCAGATGTATTTGTCTAGACTGGAACTCCTCCTCCATTGGTGTGAAGGGCTAGTGAGTAAAAGGAATTAACTTCGGAGGGAAAGAGTTGCTTCCCTGCATTTTACTAGTGGGGCAAGATCAGCACATGGCAACTGAGACCATGGCTTGGAAAGAGGAACTGGTAAAAGTGACTGGGATAATTGAAGTCTAAGTATCTTCAGCCTGAAATCAGGTACACTGAGCCACAGAGGGAGAAGTGGGATGGAGCGGGGTGATGTCTCTTGGGATGAAGGACCGTTAGATGGGGTTATTTTGGTAATGTCCTAGGAAGTACTTAGTACATCACTCATCTTTGGTTAGCTCATGATAGGAAGCATATAGCAGAGCCAAGGTATCAAAGTGCTTGTCACATCTGTGTAACACTTTTCCCCCTCAGTGAAAGTCCAAAAATAACATTTTCAAATAACTTCCTTTCTGTAATGCCTTCATCTGGCATCTTCTAAGTTCACCTGTTAGAAAGGGGCATCGTGCATTAGGCTGGAGGTATGGTAAAGCATTTACACCATGTCTCTGGACAATGTTTGTATCTCAGTTTCGTGAGCATTTTAAAAAGATGGTGTTAATGTGATGAAGAAACTAGATGTCTACATTCTTTCCATCTTGCAAGGAAAAAACAGCAAGTTTTTTCTTGATATACCAAGTACTTTCTGACCCCTAGGAATGAACATCGGGAAAACACTGAGATGGGGGTTACAAATCTGATACAAGATACAGACTTACTCTTACTCATATTGCATAGGAAACTAACTTTTTGCAGTTCCATGGTAGGTGAAAGATTTGTGCAAAAAGTATTAGACAATGGAGAATATCATTTCTCTTGATAGTGGTTTTTATATACTTCAGAGATGTATGGTTTTCCATAAACAGGATTCCTGTGCGCTTTAAGTGTGATAGTGATTAAGGCCTCTTTCAAAATATACTCCGCGGTTTGGACTCTTAGGGCACAAGTCCAGCTTTCTCAGGCAAGTTGTATCCTGTATTGCTAGTAAAGACAATCCCTGCTTCCCCTTCATGGTATAGTGACTTCAAAGTCTCTTGCTAGAAGAACTGTGATTCATCATAATTATCCCCAAACTGAACTTAAGTCTGCCAAGGCTACACAGAATACCAAATTATCGATTCACCAGGGGGGAAATCGAGCATTGTTGAAGAGCAACATGGAGCAGTTTGAGAGCTCTTTCATTACTTTGCCGCATATACAGCTGGAATTCCTGAAATGGTTGTAATGCTGGCAGACCTCATGCCAAGGCCTCAGGCCTCACTGAACACTGACAAATGTGTAGCTAGAACCCAGCTGGCTTACCTGTGTATTTGTATTAAGATGAAAGAAAAGGAGGACTTGTGGCACCTTAGAGAATAACCAATTTATCTGAGCATGAGCTTTCGTGAGCTACAGCTCACTTCATCCGATGAAGTGAGCTGTAGCTCACGAAAGCTCATGCTCAGATAAATTGGTTATTCTCTAAGGTGCCACAAGTCCTCCTTTTCTTTTTGCGAATACAGACTAACACGGCTGTTACTCTGAAATCTGTATTAAGATAAATATTACAGTCCATAAGAACATTTGGTGTTTAGATCTCATGAGTAGCTGGTAGGATGCTGCATGTATTGATGTCACACATAACCTCTGTAGCCCATGGTATGAAGGTCTATTAGAAGTTTACAATGGAAACACACAATCGTGTAACCCACCAAACTGGGGGATGGGAAGGATTAAGTGCTCATCCTGCACATGAGATGGCTCGTTGGCTTTCAGTGGGCCACTGTGAAGCATGAAAGGACAGAAACCTTGTTGATTGCATTCCTCACGCCCTCCAGGAAGGGAAGATCTGCACATGAGTTCATCCTATCCCCTTGGACTCAGGTGAAGGGGATAAAAATCTCAGACAAAGAGAAACTTGGTTCTTTTTGAGGCTTGGACTTTAAAGAGGCAAGAATCACTAAACAGAAGTGAAAGGGGGAGGGATAGCTCAGTGGTTTGAGCATTGGCCTGCTAAACCCACTGTTGTGAGTTCAGTCCTTGAGGGGGCCATTTAGGGATCTGGGGCAAAAAAAAATATTGGGGATTGATCCCCTTTTGAGCAGGGGGTTGGACTAGATGACCTCCTGAGGTCCCTTTCAACCCTGATATTCTATGACCTGCAGTTGTCTTGCCTGGATTAGCCCCAAAGGACATAGAAACATCTATAATAAACAAGCTATTATCTTTTGAAACCCAAGACTTATTTGTGTGTTTACATTGTTGACAAAAGAAGTACTTCAGTATCTAGGACTTGGATACTGATGCTAAATCTTTTCACTTTTATTTTTAAATGTCCCTCACCTCTGAAGGAAACTTCAGAAAACTGGTAGGAGGAAGTACCCCCTCCAGATTATAATGCAAGGCCCTGCTCTGAAACTTGTTCTATGTACATCTCATGGGAGGATTTAGACCTTAATAAATAAAAGGGGGAAATGTTTTCTGTCTCGGGGGATCTCAGGCTAGTAGTTGTGACCCAACAAGGGTGAGAGGTTCACCACCAGACCTGCCTTTCCTACAGTGTTAAAGGCAAGGGTGCATTGGCTAGATGGGAAAGGAAGCACCAAGCGGTGCTGGTATGCCAAAGGCTGAGAACTGCAGCCCTATGTAGCAGTCTGGCAATGTCAGCCTACCTCACCTGACCCTCCAGTAAGGAAAGCTGTTGCCAGAAAGCACTGAATGGGTTAACGCTGACTCTCTGCTTCAGCCAGCTCACTTGTCCCACAACCTAGCCTCCAAGCAAAGAGCTAGTGCTGGAAATAGATGGGTCTGGAGAAAGGAGTCCTGGGTGAAACCTAGCCTGAGGACAAGTCTTTGGACTGTGGCTTCCTGTAGAACTATTTCGTCTTAATGAACCATTTCCTGGGCAGGGTGATGCTACCTGAGGGTCTAGCAGCTTGCAGGCTTGTTTGGATTGGGGAGATGGGAAGTTGTACCTCCTTCCACTATCCAATGCTCAGCTCATTCCTAAAATCATCCTGTTTTTACCCAGAATAAGGAGATACTTTAAGTGCTTATGAATTTAACCATTCAGTTCAAGAAATACTTTTTCCTTAAGCTAAGGTTTGGAGAATTTCTGGGTGTCCAGCAGTGAAATAAATTGTTTACTTTAGACATTACAAGCAATCCGGCCAGCTATGAAGGAGTGTCTCACCAATTGCCTAGAAACTGGAACCTAAGTTCCAGAAAGCTTTCTGGATTTTGAGTCCTACAAGAGATCTTGAAAATAAAAATACTGCAAAGGTCCTAACATAGCTTTAATCTTCCCTCCCCTCTCATCCTTTCTTTGTTTTTCATCAGAAACCATATGAAAATGGTACTTTTTTTTTTTTAAAGACTTCAAGGAAACTTTCCCACACAAAACTGGGCAATTCACTCTAATGGGGCTATCTTCTTTCTCCCATTTGCCCTGCCTTCTGCCTATTTAGATGGTAAGCTCTTCTGGGCAGAGACCGTCTAAATCCTACCACAATGGGCTCCTGATCACAGGGCTCTAGTTTTTATTGGAAGATGAATAAGCTTGAATGTCTGAGTGTTACTGGTATGCTCTCATGGCTCTAGTTTTGGAGGCAAGGAGAATAATTCTAATAATCCCAAAATATAGTTTTGTTATGAACAACTTTAAAACATGATGCATATATCAAATACAGGGAAAATATTTATACACTCCATTTGTCTAGAAAAATGCATGCTGCAACAATTCACTTTTTTTCTAATGTGCAGAGTAATACTACACTCCAAGAAGAATGCTTCTGGAGGATGCTTTCTTCCACTCAAAAATGGTTCCTTACTTAATATTAATACTAAAACTAATACTTTACTTAAGAGGCACTTGGTTATACTTCTTACAGGCAAGAGTATGCTGTCTGGCTATTGAATAAATGGATAGAACAAACTGGTTCCTAGACACTTGGTTGTCAATTAATAGAATGGGCAATAGATTATTTATAAATCTACCCTCACCCTGGGGGTGTCACAGCCATTGATATGGTTATGCCCTCTGCTCTGAACTGGATAAGAGACCTTAAGAGCCTCCTGTAGTCATGCCATTGTTCCACTATTGCCATGCAAAAGAAGATTTGTAAAACAATCCTGAACATTCAAATAACCCAGGATGCAAACATCCCACCCCTGCCTGAACTCCTTGAGATGTTCAGACACAGATCTGAACTGTGGCTGCAGCTCATCTTGCTCACGAAAGCTCATGCTCAAATAAATTGGTTAGTCTCTAAGGTGCCACAAGTACTCCTTTTCTTTTTGCGAATACAGACTAACACGGCTGTTCCTCTGAAACCTGTCATATTTCTCTTGAGTATTTCTAATGCCACTAGCATGGCAACAATGTAAATATCTGCCCGATCAAGGGCTTTGATCAGTCACCATAAGGAAAGTCAGATGTTTAATCATAAGTAGTGCTAGGAGACTTATATTGAAATTTCTTTTTTCATCAACTGGTCTCATCTTGAGCTGATACGTCACCCACTCCTCTGTCAGGGCCAGGAAATAGGCCAGCCTTTTGCAGGTTGAGGCAGCTTCAGCCCTAGATGAGAAATCTACCTCTTAGAAAGATGTTACATTCAGATAGCACTCTAGTTTAGTTTTGTTGTGGACTCCCACATTATGGGGACATTTGCTAGATCAGTGCACTGTAAAATAAGGTGTGATGTAAGTATAAAATCACTGTGGCTGATGCAAGCACAGAATATGCCTCCACATGGGCATTGAATAGGAATACTCTTGTGGGAGGCTGAAAAGCCACTTAAATGCTTGAAATAAGTACAGGATTGGATGCATAGAGTATAGAATCGAGACCAAGACTGCTGTAGTCTAATTCTGCTAATGTGCCATTCTTTTAAAGAACTGTACCCATCTTGCTCAGCATAACATTTACTATTCGGACAAATAAAATCTCTTGCAATCTAACAACTTTGGTAACAGTATGGAAAAGGGTCTTGCTTTTGTGACACCAGCACTGTTTAAAGCCAGAGTTGGAGGTGATTTAAACCCCGCAGTTCCAGCCAGCTTCCAGGTTTAGTAGAAGGCTCAGGATTTTACTCTTCAATTAAATAGCTTCAAGGACAAGCCTTAGAGAGAGTGAGCAATATTTAAAGCCTGACTTTGAGAGAGCTGCTGGTTAAAGAAGTGCCCAGTGCTCTCTGCCTATGGACTTCTGTTTGGCTCTGTAATATGGGGAATCTATTGCAGAAAAACCATGCTTCAGAAACAGTGGGGCAGAAAGCAAGTGAAGTTTAATCCTGGTTGCCTTTCAAGAGAGGTAAAGGTCCCAGAGGCCAATATGTAGTACAGTATACAATTAATAGGCTTCTCAACAAAGGTGGCAGCCTAGAAAGGAGGATGGGGGAGGGGAGGAACCTATAACAAGCTTGTGAAAGGGGAAGAGAGGCCATAACTGCTCTTCAGTACACTAGGAATCAACACCCTCTTCCACTCCCAAGCTCCTAGCTTGCCTAAGTATTCAGGGGAAGAGCTACAGAAAGGCTTGCTAGAGAGACATGAGGAGAAGAGAGAGGGTTCTTATCCTGGCTCGGAGAGCTGAGTCAGTTCCCTAAGGGGTTGGTTTTATGCTCATATTACCTTGGTTTGTCTTATGTCCACAGAGGTTTTCTCCTGCCACATGGACCTTCCTGCCAGTAGCTGCGCTTCTGCTCACTTTTCTGCTGTTTGTTGCTGGGATAAGACTAGAGGAATCAAAAAACCAGCAGCGAATAGCTCCAAAGGGGTACTCCGCTATAGAACAGCAGCAAAGAACAGGCTGAATGAAAATGGAGCGGGCAAGCTTGTATCCCATGAGGCAGGCCGGAGCAAAGACTAACAAATCCTGCTGGTACCCTGAAAGCCATGAGGGAATCCTGAAACTCGGGATTGACAAGTGAAGGGTTGGTATAGCTATGTGGAGTCCTAGTCTCCGCAGTGCTCTTCAGTTCTTCTCTCTCCACAGTAGGAAGATGGCGGCTGATGCAGCAGCCCCCCAACCTGTGCTCCCATTGGTGAGAACTTTAGAGAGCCAGAGACCTAGCTGACGGTGTTTGTTTCCTTTTTCTAGAGTAGAAAGACTAAGCTAGTTATGGCTTCAATCAGTGATTCCCCTTGGTCCTGTGGTGGAAATGCTTTGACCATGGCTCTATCTTGGTTAGAAAAATCACTCTTGTAGCTTTCATAGCATACTTAAGAACGGTTTAAGTTTAAATCTTAAAAGGCTTTAAAAATCCACAGGGGCAGATGTATGTAATAGAATATAGTTCTAAGCACACCATTACAAAGAGAGCTCTCCATGGCTGGCCAGCTATGCCTTCTCTCTTTCCCCCCGCCAATCTGGCTTCTGGTAGCTGACTAGCCAACTTCCTGGCTCCATCTCCGACTTCAGCCAATTTTACTGCTAAATTGACATACTGCTCTTATCTTCCTTTATCCTGTAAGGCTCCATGTTGATCAAGGTCACTATGCCCTCAATCCACCTCTAGGTTTTTAATAAAAGCTGAATCCTTAGGTCCCATATCACCCAATACTTGGATCAAAAATTTGCATTCCTCATTCACTTCTCCCACGCATGCTTTTGGTTGCTGAGGACCAGCTGGTAGGTCTGTAATTTTCTCTACTGCAGAAAACTGATGTAGGAGTTTTTACTGGCAATCCTACTAAATTCTTGTTGCATTTTCCTATTGTGATAGAATATATCCTTGTGTTCACACCCTACACACTGTTAAATAACTTTTGTACAAGGCATGTCTTGTGGGTATCATTTGAAAACTCAGTTTGCTGGTCAGTTTTGTCCTGATAAAATGTGTGGCAATACTGTATGTAAATTTATAGGATTTCCCTGTATGTTAACACACATTCCAACCCCCCCAGCCCTACCCAAACTGAGATTGGCAAACAGGACTGCCCTAAACAAAGAAATGTGTTCTCTGCTTAATTTGCATTTAAACAATCAAGCAGGGAGGGAAACAAAGAAAGCTCAAACACATGAGAAAAAAGCAGCAGGGAACAACTTTCCACATAAACTCTGTCTCAGAGTGCCCAGTTGGAAATATTTTTAAGAAGGAGACTGAAACCATAAAAAGGTGGGAGTACTCCCCCAGGCATCATGCTTTCTCCCCCTCCATTTCCACCCCATCACATTCACTGCACTGAAGCAACAAAGGAAACAGTCATTTGACTCTGGGAGACGGGATCCTGACCTGTAGGGTTTGGTCAGTAGGACTGCTGAAGGCATGTGGTGAGAAACTTTGCTTGAATCAAATATAGTTTGTTAGGTATTAGTAAAGGTCTCACCTCTCTTTTTCTTGTAACCATTTTTGACGTTTATGCATCATTACTCATACTCAAAATATATCTTTGTAGCTAATAAACTTGTTTTATTGTTTTACCTAATCCAGTGTGTTCAAGTTGACGTGTCTGGGTAACTCCATTTGGGGGTGATAGTTGTGTGCATATTATTTCCTTAAAAGGATAATGGACTCAAGAGACTTGTACTGTACAGAACACACTTCTGGGGGAAATCTAAAACTTGGGGGTTACCCTGAAGTATAACGCAGACTGGCAAGAGCCAGAGTGTAAGTGTGGCTAGCAGGCTTCTGTCCCTGTTTTGCATGCTGGATGGCTGTTTGTGATCATCCCAAGGGGGGAGCTACTTCAGCAAGGCACTGTAAGGCACCCAGGGCTGCAGGGTAGGGGTCACACACAGTTCCCATTAGTTTGGATTGTGCCATAGCAGGGTACACCCATGCATCCTCCACTTGAATAAAACTGATTGATAGAGGAAGACTTCTGTCTGCCAGACAGACAGCTTTGGGCCAGGACTCCTGGACTCACTGCCAGATAAAATAAGGACCACTCTTGGTTTTAGCTGTCCTCCAGTAACTCCTTGAGCACTTCCACTTAATATAGTTAAACCCCAGTCTCAACAATAACTAGAGCTTGTCCCTGCCAACAGGGCTGGAAAGGGCATTTCGTTGAAGTTCATAGAAGGCATTCTGATCCCACATTACAGTTAATGTTCTAAAAAAAGGCAGGTTTATAGCCATAAAGGCCTTGTCTAGACTAGTAACATGAGGTGCATTTTGCAAATGTATTAGCTAATATGTTAAACACCACTTAGCACCTAGTGCAAACACAGACTGTGTTAGCTAGTTGTGAATGAACTAGAGCAAATTTACATGTTCTTTATCTCCCCTTCTTCCCACCACCCATGTTCTGGATTGCAAGGATGCAAAAATCCAGACAAGGTCAAGGAGCGGAAAAGTGGTTGGTCCATGTAGACTAAAGAGGTATGACCAAGGAAGCAAACACTTATTCTGACCAGCATAGTCCCTCTCCTCGGTGGGCTAAAGTCTGTCACGTCTGTTAGTGATTACTGCTTAGATCTAGTGCCCCCACCCGCCTCCAGTAGGGGCGAATGCAGCAGACTTTGCCAGAGCTGTAACCAGTGGGACAATAATCCAAAGGACAACTCATCCCACTAAACAGCCAGATGTCCCAGTGAGCTTGCAGAATTAATTCTTTCTCCCTACTGCTCCCCTTTGAAGAGAAGTTTATGTAGTTATCCCATTGGGTTTGAATCATAGAATAGAATCATAGAATATAAGGGTTGGAAGGGACCCCAGAAGGTCATCTAGTCCAACCCCCTGCTCGAAGCAGGTAAAAGAAACTGCCATTGTTTTTAGTGTCTCCTGGTCCATGTACCTCTTGGTGGGAAGATAGCATAGAGATTCATTTGCTAAGCATGTTGGGATCCTTGGAAGTCAAGGAGCCCAATAGTCCAGATATTATCATTTCTTCCCATCTAAGCAAACTTTTGTTATGAAAAAAGAAAAGGAGGACTTGTGGCACCTTAGAGACTAACAAATTTATTTGAGCATAAGCTTTCGTGAGCTACAGCTCACTTCATCACTTCAAGTGGTGGTAGAGGTGGGATATACTGCACCCCGCGGATGGCACTTCCTGCAGTAAGTGACTGGGGAGCAGTAAAACGAAGGGGGATTGATAAGGACCAGGCATGCTGAAGGCTCAGAGAGGAGCAGTTTCAGGGGGTGAGCTGTAGCTCACGAAAGCTTATGCTCAAATAAATTGGTTAGTCTCTAAGGTGCCACAAGTACTCCTTTTCTTTTTGCGAATACACGCTAACACGGCTGCTACTCTGAAAACTTTTGTTATGAAATTTCATTTCAACTTCCGTTTCCTCTACGGTCTGCTTATTTTTAAAACTAACCAATTCACAATCCTGCTCTGGGATGTGAGAATAGATTTGGCTGCTTCCCCTAAAGTGAGATTGAGCATCTGTTAATATTGGACCAACCCACTGCTTATTTCTAACTTTTAAAATTCAATCAGTACAATTATCCTGTTGCAAAGAAAAATCCATTAGTGCCACTTTTATATAAGCCATCTGCATGCAGAATGAGTGAAAGTTTTCTGTGACCGAATCCCTACCTCTTGGTAAGGGCAAAGGGGTTGTATCCCTCTTTGAGATGCATTAGTATCTAAACCATGAGCATTTTTACTCATAGGCAAAATACTTCTGCCATTAACCTTTTGACTAGTTAACTAGTGGTTTGTGCTGCCAGTACCTTAACAAGGGACTTCCACAACTTACACCTCCTTCGGGGCTGTGACATAACTCATTTTCCAGTAGAGGAAAGGCTCAAACAAGAACTAGATAAATTCACGGGATAGGTCCATCAGTGGCTATTAGCCAGGATGGGCAGGGATGGTATTAGCCTCTGTTTGTCAGAAGCTGGGAATGAGCGACAAGGAATGGATCATTTGATTACCTGTTCTGTTCATTCCCTCTGGGGCACCTGGCATTGGCCACTGTTGGCAGACAGGATACTGGGTTAGATGGACCTTTGGTCTGACCCAGTATGGCCTTTCTTATGTAAAAGTTGAGGGGTAGGGAAACTTATCTCCCATGTTTGTGAAAAAGCATTTGTTGGCCATAACCAAGGAGAGAAGCAACACACTTTGTCAAATTTGCGTTAAATATACTTCTGGGAAGTGTTTCACCCCATGCCTTAGAGCTGAACTAGCATGGTGTTCAAGCTGTATCCTATAAGGAGGGTCCTGTTGGGAGATGTAGGGTGTGATCTATCTTTCCCAGGAACGATGCACTGTGGTTTCTTCATAAAATGCATCTCTTCCACCCTTTTTTTTTTTTTTTTTTTTTAACTCCAAGGATGTACTTTCTGCCTGGGATATTTTTAGTGTCCAGAGAGGAAGGTGAACATCATAAGATGCCAGGAGTTGGGCCCAGTGCTACCTTCAAGAACATTAACAAGGAGTTTCCTGAGGGAACTTGCTGTGCAGCCCACTAATGAAGCATGGCTGGGATGCTCATTGATTTCACCTTAGGAGATGAGAACTCTGTTTATAGCATTGGCCATTGGATCCCCATAGCAATTGGATGAATGGCAAAACCATTGACCCAGAACTGGACAACATGTCCCTCTAGCCTCTGTTTCTGTTGACTGTTCTCAGTGCATACTATCAAACCATGCTTACATTCCAATTGATTACCATATTTACTTTTTTTATTGTAGCTGTTGCAGAAAAGGATAGCGTTCATGGAAATGTAGACCCAAAATGGAGTGACATGTTCACTACTGCTCGGCCTGTGAGAATTGTTTAAAGCATATGTCCAAAAGTGTCTGTGACTGAAATGTTTTCATGGAGTGTTCAGTGGAAAGTTTGTCAACATCTCCATATTTTTATTGGGCAGACCAAGAAGCACAATTAGCAACTGCATCACAAAAGAGATTTCTTACCTATACATACAACTTCAGTTAAACTCCGGGTAGTTGTTCATCAACTTGCTTTGTACTTTTTCTTAGACACTCTAACTATTCCTTTCATAATGTCTGTGACCTTGATTGTACACAGAGGTCATTAGGGTGTTCTAATCAGCATATGCCAGTGCCTTTTACTGCCTTGTTTTCCCCCTACACACACACACACACTTTTTTTTTTAAATGTAGCTACTTTGTCAATTTTCAGAATGTTTGATTCCTAGTGTAGTGACAAACTGAGCGTGTTTAAATTTAACTCTGGCTTACCTCACTAATATAACAGCTGGAGTACATGGCTGCTGCTGGCTGGAAAACCGTGTCTGCGCAGAGTAGTCTTCCTGAAAGAAAGACCTCTTTGCCTAATTCAAGCAACTGGCTCGATTCTACCCCTGCAGTGCCAAACAGAGCTGTTGAAGCACAAACCCCATTTCATAAAGCCTGTGGAAAAACCTTGATTTGAATTCCATCCATTGGATTAAGGTATAGTCGCTTTCCCGTATCTGATGAGGTACCATTTCATTCAGGAGACTTGCTCCAAGCGCCTCTCTGTGGATAATGTAGCGAGTCCACTTTCATAGGAGTCTGGAAAGCTTAGACTCTTATTATATAAAAGGCCAGGCTTAATGCCTGTTATAGCTGCTGCAGCATCCCTGCAGCTGTGTGACTAGAGTTACTCCAATCTTGTTTTCCTTTAAAAATAAAAACAGAGTCAACACTATATGGTGTGAGGCTGGCTTACTTTAAAAGTTTGTCTCTGAAGAAATCTTTGAAGGCATCATATGCTGTATCCTTAGATTGCTTAAAGCAGTCTTCCGGAATGCAAGATCCATTAATTTCTGGGGGTGGGTGAGACTGCCTGTGTCTGGCTCGCTCTTCATGGTATGTCTAGAGATGTCTGAGAAGCTTGTTTGTCTCCATGGTTTGGATAATTCATGCTTTCAATTCATTTACTTGTCTATTTCTGCCTCTCTAATGAGTATGTGTAGGTTTTATTTTCTCAGGAAATAAAACACCACCTATATTTAGTTCTGAAGGCGGCGAGGATGGGGGTGTGTGTTTGGAAGTACTGTGGTGGTAGTCAAACTAATACTTGGAATATTCTGTTTGGGTTGAATGTGTCAATTTTTAAAACTTTAGAGCAGGTATGGGAAGAAATAGTCTGTTTCTGAGAAGCAATGAGTGATTCATTCAGAGTACAAAGTATGATCTGGGTGCACCACTACGGACTGTCCAAACAAATTCAAAGTAGTGTCTCACGTGTGAAATATTTGCACAGGTATCTGAGTGAGTATAGTAGGTTAGCACTCCAGGTGAACATTCACATATGAAGGCTTGGTTTTTATTTCATCTTGGAGAAAATGAATAGTGATTGAGGAGAGGTTGGGAATAGACCTGCTCGGCAAAATGGGATTGGATATAGGGGCTATAAAGAAGGGTGTAGCCTGGATCTATGTTAATCCTTTTGCTTTTTGACTTTATTTCATCAGTGCCCTGGGGTCTTTCACTGAGGGTCAACTCCACCCAGTGTTTAGGTTAACATAGCCACCTATATTTCTCCATCTAATGATGCCTATTCTCCATCACTGTGGATCTCATCCCACTCACTGATCAGAAGGGACCATGTGGCATTGGTGTTAAACACTGATTTCAGCAACGTTTTAGGCCTCTTAGTAAGTCCATGGATAGGAGTGGTTCAGGAATAGTGAAAGATGCATCAGTTTTGACTAGGGGGCTGGCTGCTACGTTAAATATATGGTTTTCCTTCAGAAACACAGAACTGAATGATCTCTCATATATATTTTAGCTCTGTCTAAATCAGCAAATGAGATAGTATTTCTGAAAACCAGTAGTAAACCTCTTCAATCTCTGCTAGTTCATACCCAACCTCACCACCACTTGTTGACTAATACGCTGATAGGTGTTCTACAATCCAAACACCACCACTTCCCACTAGTAGCTCTCCATGGATAACATTAACTCTCCGCTCCTCAGAAATCCATAACTAAGGTGCTGAGGATTTGAGTGCATACATTGGTTAAACTGTATTCATGTGTAGTGAATCTTAGAGGCCCTCCTATCACCTCTAGTTAAACCCAGCTGTGGATGGTGACTCTTAAAAACTCATAAGTTGGTCAGATAAACTTGTTCCAGAGGAGGAATTACTACTTGAGTGCACTGTATTTCAGTGAGGCATATTGCTATGCCAAGTTGAAAACCTGTGCCATTTTGGTTGTAAAACTGGATGTCTTTGCAAAGCGTCCACTTCTTCTTTATGATGGAAAAATATGTATTTTTTTCCCCACTGCCCTCTGTATGGCTCCAATCCAACAAGGCACTTTATTGTGTGCTTAACTTTAAATACTTCAGTGGGACTACTCACAAGTTTAAAGGGAGTAATATGAAGGCTAAAAGGAAATTATTTTAAAGTGACACAAGGGTAAAGTAAGAGTGATGAGATGAAATTTGGAACAGGAAAATTTAGGATATTCTGTATATAAGGTGACAATAAGATCTGTTAGACTTGGGAATAGTTTCCCAAAGGAAGAGGTGGAAGTGACCATTAGTGGAGGCAAGGGAGCACTAGCGAGAATAATCCTGCACTGGCAATGGATGGAGCGGCCTGACACAGTAGGCCTCTTTAATGTCTAGCTTCTGTTGTTTGACATGATACCCTTTTACAAAGGAGCAAACTTGTCAAAATCTTTGGAAGTAGGTGACTTAATCCACCCACCCAAGGCAATTTGAAATCAAGTGATAGAAAAATCATGCTGGAGATGAGGAAAGGCTACTATATGTGGATGTACTGGGAAAACATCATTATGGTAATGTAATCACAACTCATGTGTATGCAGATAATGTGCACTTTAATCTTCCTTTGGTATCTGGTAAAAAATAGCGGTGATGATATAATCCCTGAAGTGTAGGGTAAAGCAAAAATCTCTCTGTAGTTTAGAGAGACAATTAAAGGACATATGGAAAATGAAACAGAAAATGGAAATATTACTGTGTCATGAGACAAGTGCTCGTAGAAGTAAAGGTCACCTCCTTGCACTGCTAAACAAATGAGATTTTTCTAAATTATTTCTGCCTTGAAATGAATAAACAAGGAATATCTATAGATTCTGGCAGGAGTTCTGTTCAGGGCTTGATCCAAGCCTCACTGAAATTAATGGGAGGCTTCCATCAAGGGAAGGCCCATAGGAAGTGCGATGAAAGTTATTCGTCTACTTTATACTGTTGTACGTAGCTAAGGATTTCCCATTGTTTGAAGACTGTTACTCTTCAGTCTGTAAACCAGTTCTTAACTGGTGATGCACCTAAAACTTCTGAACACTACCCATGTACAAGTGAGACTTGTGGGTTTTTCTATTGCTGTGTATGTTCTGTCTGAGGAGGGGAGCTGTCCCATTCAGCACAGACCCACCCACCGTGGGCCTCCACCCCTTACCAAAAGAGGGATGATGCAGTCTATGTGCCAGCGTGCAATGCAAGACACCAACAGAAAGAAAAGCATCCAGAGAGTTCATAAAATCTAAAATTCTTAAGAGAAATACCAAAAAACAGTCCGTATGTCTTCTCTATAACATCTTCATTTGTTTCTCTGGTTTTAGTGCAATGAAGATCATGACTTGAAATTAACTTTTTTTCTAAATTCTGTTTGAAAAAAATGTAAATTCTTGTCCAACATAATGAGAATGTTTACAATACATCTTTTCAATCTTTCTACATTGCTCTAGTTATGTATCCATTATATCCATCATTTGAAGAGTATCAGGTGTTTTTAGTATAATGCTTGAAGCATAAAGGATTCTCTATCTCCATAATTAAGGGTGATGTACTCATGTCTCTCCAAATAGATCAAATGAATACCTAACAGTGTTAAACTTTATTGGGAAGAGAAGTTTGGGTCTCATGTTGTTAAGAAGATAAACTGCTAGCTCTGTACCAGTTCTCAATCTGTAATCCTGTTAGGTTGCTTTAAAGGGTCACCTCCCAAAGGAATTTTTGCAAGATAATTTGGCATGCTCTGTGGATTTTGTTTCTCCAAATGGTTAGAATGGCTCTGCTTTGTGTGTGGTGCTGTTTTCTTGGAATTGTATTCAATTCCTATCAAGATGGGGATCTTGAGGTGGAGGTTACCAAAAGGAATTTCAGAAAACCTGAGACTTAAGTTTTTCTCATCCTTCCTGTAGGTGTCTGAGGGCTAAGAAGGGAAAGCATTGCATATAGCATACTTTTTTCATTGGGGGAAAAAAGGAATTAGATCACATCAGAAATAGGTATGGATGGATGCCATAAAAGATTGCCTGCTTTAATAGCCATTGGGGCCTGATCCAAAGCCCACTGTAATCAGTTGAATCTGCCACTAGATAAGGATAGCGGCTATTTGTAAAGGAAGGAGGCGTGGATAAGTAGATCTGAGCCTTTCTATGTCCATTAGCTATCATCCTGCAACTGGTGTCCTGGAGGAGATTTGCCATTGTCATGGGGATACGAAGTTCCTAAGCTATGATGACTACATTCCTCGTGCTAAGAAATAAACATATGGAGAAAAGTAAAGTTGCTGCTTCTCTTCTTTCCAGTTTGTTTATATTGTCTAGCATCAGGCAGTGTTGAGGCATCTGGAGTGACTGACTCCCAGGGGCGCTCTTAGAATTTCCAATATATAAGTAGTTACAAACTAGCCCGTCCAAAGCACTGGATAATATGCTGAAGGGAACTATATCATGACCAGTGGAACTGGAGTTGGAGGGTCCTTGTTCCCTGGAGGGGTCATTATTGAAGGGATACCAGTGGAAACAAGATGTGGGGAGTTAGGCTGGAAGCAACTCAGCCACATGGACAGAGCAGTCCACAACATATAATGAAGTTCCACCTCATCAACATAGCCTGCATTCAGCATCAGTGTTTTCAAATGAATCATGGTGGCAGTGTTGGAGCAGTGAGTTTTCTAAAGTGCAGTGGCTGGAAGCGTGAGCCATGGAGCTCAGTCTGGAGCCTTGGATTTTGCAGATACAAACCTAGCCCAGGTATGGATCCGGCGAAAGGAGTTCAAGCTCTGTGCAGACCTAGCCATGCAGGTGAATGACGGCAGGAGGAAAGTGAAGTGGTTTTACCTTATTGGGGCATAAGGCAGGGAGAGCTGCACCACTCTGAAGCTCACCACTGCCTCACAGCAGTCCCAAGAGCCATAGGGACCTATTGCTTTTCCAGAACAGAACGAACCTGGAGCGGCACAGATTTTTCACTAGAAATCAATCGGCAGGGTAGTGGATACACCTGTGTTACTGCCTTGAGGGCACTAGCAATTTTGAGGACTTGACACACTCCCTAATTCTGAATAGTCTGCACCACTTGGGATCACCATCTATGGGAGGGCTGCTCTGGGAAGGTGATGTCAAATTAGATGCTTAGACCTGGGGCATGCAGTGGAAGCTTCAAGAGGATGAAAGCCCTAGGGAAGGGGACATGCACAGAAGTACTTGCAGTAGGACAACAGCAAGGGAGGGCATGTGGCAAGGGCTCCAGGCTCTTAGTACAGTGTACTTACTGTGGGAGATCGCATGAGCTGGCAAAGGAGAAGTGCCTTACACTACAAGACCATTGCAAGGAATGTGGCAAGCTGAACCATGCAGAGGAAGATCCTCAGAAAGAGGTGGATGGAACATCAGACAGTGGTGATGACATCCGACTCTTTTCTTGAGTCCGAGAGCATATCGGGTTTGGGCCTTCATCACGGGAAAGCAACAAGGGACAATTCCAACTTCTGTGCATGCACCAGTGTTAAATGCTGTGACATCAGCTTGATAACAGGGCCTCCTGCAATGTGGTTCCTTAGGGTGAATTGGACGGGGCATTGAAAAATGCCAATATCCAATGCCCACTGATGATGACATCTTTACAGAACCCATACCGTCTGATGTGAGGAATAGGTTTTGTCACATATATCTAGATATCTAGCATAATAATCTTTGCAACACCTTTTGGTCGCTACAGATGGCTGTGCATGCCAGTGGACATAGATCAGCACCAGACGACTTCCAGAGAAGACTCATCCGAGCAATGGAAAGCTTGCCTGTTATGAAAATAATTGCAGTTGCCCTCACTGTAAGTTGAGGGAGAAATGATACAGAAGGGTTCCTATAGTATCAGTGTTGCAACCGTGCATGTCAGGGTTCCCAACTAAACAATAATTTTAAGAATACCAGGCCTGATCCGTCAAACCCCAGAGTGATATCTGGGGATTCTTAAGTAATCAATAGGATTAATATACAATTCATAGATTGGGCTACCACTCTATTGAAAATACACCTGTTTCAAATCCCATCGCCATTTATTGTTGAGTGAGGAGGTGGTGTATATCTCTAGAGTCTTTCAGTGGTGGCTTCAAATGGAAACATGCAACAGATTGTTTCTGTCTTAGTAAATGTTCTTGGTTTGTCAGTGGATGGTTTAGCATTAGACCACAGAGGTACATCAAAGAAGCAGCTGTGTGAAAACTCTCTTGCTGTACTGTCTCTGACAAAGTACGAATGGGAAAGGTGCCATTTTTGCCAAATGTGCTCATTAATCATAATTATTAGGGGTTTAAGCGGGAGAGGGTGGGATCAAGTCATTATTATGTTCTCAGATGAAATTTCAGGATGTAACTTTTTTGGGGGAGAACAGCCCATCTCCATGGCATATCTGTGCTCTTTTCTGTAATGAGACCTGGATGAGATTGAGCAAAAGTAATTGAGTGTCTTGAATGTAACAGTATAATTTTTGTAAAACTTGATTTCTAAAGCACAGGACCCAACTTGATTGCTCTGGTCTGTATGTATGTGTGGGTTGTGATCTCTGTCCCAGCATGGTGTGGAGTGGAGGCCCCAGGTGGGAGGCTGGCAAGTGAGCTCACTCTGCATGATGACAGGTCCTGTCCCATGGGGCTGGGCCCAATTCTCCGCTCCAACTCATTGGCTCTTGTCACTTGCTGATTCAGAGGAGCCTGTGATTCACACTCAGAGTGGGGCATTGTGGTGGGAAGACCCTGCCTGCCCCTTTTCCAGGCCCTGGCACTGCCAGATGGGGTGACTCCTGCCAGCCTGGGCATATGAGTGGGCAGCAGGGTAGACAGGCAGTTCTGGGCCACAGAACCTTCCAGAATAATTTCCAGAGCATATCTTTTAAATCCAATCTTGATTTTAAAATCGTCATTGCTGGAGAATCCACCATGACCCATGTTCCCGTGATGAATTTACCCTCACTGATGAAAACAAAAACCAACTTGCACTTTATTTCCAGTCTGAGAGAGGGGAACAACTGTGGGAGTTGAAGGGAACAGTGTTGAGGGGAGTTGAAGGGAACAGTGCAGGAGAAGGTTATAGAATTGTACTGTAAAATCCTGATTCAGCAAGGCACTCGGGTATGTGCATAACTTTAAGCATGTGAGTTGCACGTACTTGAGTATCTTGCTGAATTGTGGCCTAATTTTAAAAAAAAAATTTGACCCTCAAACTGTGGTAGACAACTTTCAACTACTTAATGGTTTTACTGAAAGGATTTGGCTATGAACCTGGGTAGGCTAAGATTTGCTTTTATTTTAAAAGTTTAAAGTACCTCTTGTCTTGCTGCTTTATTTGGAAACATTTAAAAATTAAAGGAGAAGGAAAGTGTACGGAAGAAGCTTCCAGGTTTATATTCTGACTCTGAGTAAGGGATAAAGTTAAAGTATTTACATGTTTGCTTTTCCACAGACTTGACTGTTACATTAAAATAACTTCACTAAGTAGGGGAGAAACATGGCCTTGTAGTCCCCACAGAACAGGACTGGGAGTTCAGAAGTCTGACTTATTAAATTCTTAGGTGTGACCTAGACTTTGTATGTGACTTTTGGCCACGTTGTTTAATTTTACTTTCTTTGTTTGCATTATAAGGATCTGAATACTTGCTTACCTCTCAGTAGTGTGGCATAATTAACATTTAAACACGCCTCTGGCTATGGGTGCTGTAGAAGTGTACACGTTTTATACTATTGTATCTACTATTATGTATCTTTTAACCTGTTACTTAGTAAAAGTGTAACTAACTACACTGAGAAGTAAAATTCAATACAGTAATTTCTTTCTTGCTGTGATTATTCTATCCTGGCTTTTAAATAAGTGCATGCCTGTTTTCAACCCTTTCTGTCCAAAGAAGTGTAATCTTTTCAGAATGGCAGCATTTAAGATCTCACTGCTGCACACAGAGATGTATGCTTATACATTACTAAAGAGAAATTAATCAGATCCGCGTGAATAGATGTACCTCAGACAGCAAACCTTGAAATACATACACTCATTATAAATTACCCCCCTCTTCAAACTGAAGGCAATGGAATGCTAATGCTCCTCAGATGTAGTTGTACAATGCAGAATGCTGGTTTATTTTGAATACTGGTGGAACAAAGTGAATGGCATTTGAATTTGGCTAATGGACTTCGAATGTGTGTGTGCTCTGAAGAATGATAGCAGCTACGGAGAGCACTGCCGGTTCTAAGACCCAATAGCCCATTTGAACCGGTAGCATACATCTTTCCAAAGAGTGTATTTCTGGAGCAGAATGCTTTCAAACAAATTTAAGAGTTGGTATATATATTTTTTCCCCTTTGAAATTATAGGGACACTTAGAAGAAACCAAATTACTGCCGCATGAGTTCACTTATGGGAAATAACTTGTGATATTTTGACCCATGACAGAATATCTATCTATCTAATCTATCTATCCTCCATAGAGAGTGAGTTACAGTCCATTAATATGCAACTCCTAGTATGGGTTAGGTGCAATTGTCTCGCTAATGAAATATGTGCTATCATTGTCCTGTGTTATCCATGAGATCACAATGGTCCCTTCTGGCCTTAGTATCTGATTCTACTGTAGGCAAACTAAAAGGCTGTGTTTAAGATTCTGCCTATTAAAAACTACACCAAAATGCAGATTAAATTCAAAACAGGCTATAAAATGTCCGCTATACCATGCTCAATGATAGCATGGCCCAAATCCAAAGCCACGTGGTTGGCAGTTCTGGTACTGAGTCCTACCCTGTCTTGGATGGTAACAAGGCTATATGTGTAGGAGTAACAGGTTCCCAGTGTTGGCTAACAGTAGCACAGTGCAGAATATGGTCCCAGAGTGATGTTCTTCTAAATAGCAGCAAGTGAGGAGGCAGTGTAAATTAGGTAATCAAAATTCCAAGTTTACACATCGGAAGGTTGATTAATGTGCAGGCAGACTCTTATGTTTATAACTATGGTAGGAGCTGGTTCAAGGAAAAGTGCCCAAGAAGCCCTCATCTTGCCTCTGGACCCCTTTGTGTTCACGCTCCATTTTGAAAAAGATCAGTGTCTCTGGAAATTGAGGTAAAGATTTTTTTTCCCCAGATAGGTTCAGTTCTGTCCGCTTGTTCATTTACTCAGCGGAGCATCCTTGAGGTTTTAATAAATACACCAATAGCAAAGGTAAGGCTTTACTGAAACAATAAGGGGAAAATCTAATGAAGCTGCAACAATTCCATGGAGAGAGATCAGATGCTGAACTATTGAGCATTCATTTATCTTGGCCTCTATTAGATGGATGTGGCTTTGCTCACCACCCACGCGCTCGGTCTCCTCTGCAATTGGGATAAACAGCCATATATACTGTGACGCACTCTATATGATTTTATAAAAATATGCTAATGAATGTGAATATAATGTAACTGGAATATGCTTCATGCAAAAGGTCTCTTGTAAGGTATCATTACAAAGTTTATAATCTGAGTGTGGTCATCCTATTTGTATAAATGTATCACTCTTGTATCTGAAACTAGAAATATGAAATATAACTCTGAGGTCCTATTGTAGTTATGCAAAGTGTGGGCCATTAATGGTGGTTTGGAATCTTAATGGCTCCCATTATCCAGGACAGTTATCTGTAGATGGCTCTGTTTTACTTGTAAGTCTTCCTGTATACCTGTGAGCTGACAAGTGGGTAATGAAGTCTTACAGTGACGTGATCATGTCACCTGAACTGGAATCCATCTTTAACCTGGTACTTTTCCGTTGAGAAGGAAGGGTGGGAACCCAGAGGGACAAAGGATTCCTGCCTATGCAAGATATATAAGTGGATGGAACAGAACAAAGGGGGCAGCCATCATGAGAAGTCCCCTAGCTACCACCTGAGCTGGAACAAGGGCTGCACAAGGGGAAAGGATTGTGCCCAGACTAGGAAGGCATCTAGTCTGTGAAAGAAATTTATTGAAACATCTCTGAGGGTGAGATTTTATCTGTATTCAGTTTTATTACTGTTCTAGACTTAGACTTGTATGTTTTGTTTTATTTTGCTTGGTAATTCACTTTGTTCTGTCTATTACTATGTGGAACCACTTAAATCTTACTTTGTGTGTTTAATAAAATCACTTTTTACTTATTAATTAACCCAGAGTATATATTAATACTGGCGGGTGGGGACAAACAGCTGTGCATCTCTGTATGTCAGTGTTATAGAGGGCGAACAATTTGAGTTTACCCTGTATAAGCTTTATACAGGGTAAAACTGATTTATTTGGGGTTTGGACCCCACTGGGAGTTGAGCATCTGAGTGTTAAAGACAGGAACACTTCTTAAGTTGCTTTCAGTTAAGTCTGCAGCTTTGGGGCGCGTGGTTCAGACCCTGGGTCTGTGTTGGAGCAGACTGGCGTGTCTGGCTCAGCAAGACAGGGTGCTGGAGTCCCAAGCTGGCAGGGAAAGCAGGGGCAGAAGTACTCTTGGCACATCAGTTGGCAGCCCCAAGGGGGTTTCTGTGATCCAACCAGTCACATATACTACTCCAGAACACCTGGCACTAATGAATTTTTTTTCTGAAGTGGATGGGTGGCCTGTGTAGCTGCCAAGGACATTGGAAATTCGGGAGTGCCAGTGGAATTAGATCCTAAGCTCTTTGGGGCACGAACCTTCTTTGTTCTGGGCTTGTACCATGGTGAGCACAATGGGGGCCTGGCCTACGACTGGGGCTCCTACGCACACCACAATACAGATTAACCAGGTTTCCTTCAATTGTGCGGGAGCGGGGTGTGGGTGAAGGACGTGGTAACTAAATCCTGGCCCAGGCCATGCAGATGAAAGGCTGACTCCTGCTTAGGTGCATCTACCCAACTAGCAGCTTGTACGAAGCAAGGGATGGAAGAGTGACTACAATTTAGTCACTTTCCTGATTTTTTAAAAAAAAGTGACTCAGGACAAATTCAGGGTCCCAGACCGAGTGTTGGACTGGGCACTGTATTTCTGCTGAGGGGGATGTTGTCTGTAAAGGTGGCAGTGGGAGCCTTTCTTAAGGCTACTTCAGTTACTTTTTGAGACCTGTCAGTTATCCAGTTTCTAATACATTAATATGTGCCTTGTTAATACTATATTCTAGTGTTTTATCAAAATGTCATATGTTGCCTAGTCAGTCTACTATGTCAATGTTATTACCTATATCAGCCCAACTAGTAATCTCCTAAAAAAATATATCAAGTTAGACAGGATCTATTCTCCAGTAAACCCATTGTGACTGGATCCCTGGGGTAGAGCCTGGGACTGTGGGACCACTGTGCCCCCGTAACTCTCCAGCCTGGGCTGTCGCCCACAATGCTTTGCTAGTGACAAGCAGCAAGCCCCTACAGGTGCTGTTAACAACCCAGCTAGATTGCATGAATGCTCCCGGAGCCACTCATGAATCATACAGAGAAAAGGACCAGAGCCAAATCCCTCCCAGCACAGTACCACAGACGAGCAGTGCAAATTTAGTAATTGGTTCACCACTTCATCAATGGAAAGTGGATATACACCAACCTTTGCAAACCTGAGCAGATTTACCAAACTCTTCAGGCGAACTCACTGGTAAAGATAAACAGTAAAACAGGTTTATTGACTATAAAAGATTTTAAGTGATAGGCAAAAGATCAGTTAGTTACCGAAAGAAAAGAAAATGCAAGCATGCAGTCTAAACTCTCAATCCTATTAGACTGGGTAACATCTAGATTAAGCAGTTTTTCTCACCCCACTGGATATTGCAGTCCTTAATATACCGGTTTGTCCCTTAAACCTGGGCCAGTCTCCTCTGTTGGAGTCTTCAGTCTTCTGAGTGTCCTTGTTGATTGCAGCATAGGAGGGGACAGGGGAAAGGCCTAGCATGTGGTCACAGTGTTCTGTTTCATACCTATAGTCCATGGGCTTGAAGAACACAAATCCAGGCATGTCTGGTGGGCATTGCTGAGTCACAAAGTGAAGCAATACCCCAGTGTGTCTCCTGTTAGCGAATCACTGAATCGTAACTCCTCTGCTGGACAATGGCTGGTGATATCTGTTCAGCACCCACCCAGGTGCTGGTTACCTCCTGTGTCATTGTCTCTGGAGAGCTAGTATCTGGGCGTCTCCCAAACCCACAGCATATTTTAGTGACAGCCATACAACACATTCTCATAACTTCATATACATTAATGATACACATATTTAGGTAGAAAAATGACTTTCAGCAGATCATCACCTTTCCCCTGATACCTCATGTGGCCTGCTTTATAGGCTGTATCACTATTATATATAGATGAGGAATATGGGGGTTACAGGATGCTCCCCCAAGGTATAGAATATCACACCCATATTGATTTGCATTAATTACCTTACTGTCCTTTAATTCTTTATTAATAGAGCTCTGTATTGGCCATTCCATTATCTTACCTGATATCTACGACAGGCTGACAGGCCTATAATTATCTGGGTCATCACGTTTACCCTTTTTAAAAAAACTGGCATAACATTAGCTTTCTTCCAGTCTTCTGGACTTGCCTAGTGTTCCAGGACTTATTGAAAATCAACATCAATGGTCCAGCGAGCTCCTCAGCCTGCTTTTTAAAAACAATTGTATGCAAGTGATCTGGACCTGCTGATTTAAAAATGTTTAACATTCGTAGCTACTATGTATCATCCTCCAGGGATACAAGTGGAATAAAAAGTTATATGATGAGACTATATCATCTCTTTTCCCCAAATAAGAAAAGATATATTATTGAACACATCTGCCTTTTCTGCATTAATAATTCTACCATTTCCCTCTAGTGATGGATTGTCACGATTCCTTTTGTTCCCGATATATTTTTAAAATTCCATCTTATTCTTAACTTAACGTGCCACAGCCTTCTCCTTGTGTCCCTTTTTCTCTCTTCAAATTTCTAAAATTCCTACCTTCTGGTATTCATTACTTTCAACTTTCCCTTTCTTCCATTTATTTGTATTCTATATGTAGTAAAAGCTTTGTTATCTGGCATATTGGGGTAATGGGGAGTGCTGGTAAGGCAAAACTTCCAGTTAACTAAGAGGGAGAGAGTTTGGGTGTGAGGGGGCTCAGGGAAGGAGGTTGGGGTGCAGGAGGGAGTGCGGAGTGCCAGATCCAGGTAGTGCTCACTGTGGGCGGCTCCCTGCAAGTGGCAACATGTCCCTGCTGCTCTTAGGCAGAAGTGCCACTAGGCAGCTTTGCATGCTGCCACCGCCCACAGGTGCCGGCCCCTTAGCTTTCATTGGGTGCAGTTGCCCACCAATGGGAGCTGCGGAGCCAGCACTTGGGGCGGGGGCAGCACGCAGAACTGCCTCGCTGCGCCTCTGCCTAGGAGCAGCAGGGACATGTTGCTGCTTGTGGGGAGCTGTCCGAGGTAAGCGCCGCCCATATCCACCACCCAAACTCCCTCTCAGAGCCCACACCCCCTCCCACACTCCCAATCCCTCATGGCCGTTCCTCTGCCTAGGAGCAGCAGGGACATGTCGCTGCTTCTGGGGAGCCGTGGGGAGCCTGCCACCCCTGCACCAACCAGACTATAAACCAGATCTTCAATGAAGGTCAGAAATGCCAGTTTATAGAACTTTCCAGTGGGTAAAGTGCAAGATAACACAGCTTTCTCTCTCTCTGTATTTTGTAGCTGCCTTCACTTCTTCTCTAAACCAGTCTGATTTTTAACCAGCACAGTCTTCTTCCTCAGTTGTGGTGTTGTGGCTTTTACGCATGCAGTAAGGCACTTTTAAATGATTCCCAGTTATTCACATTTTTGATTAAATTCTTCCTTCCAGCTGATTTGTCTCATAATTGTTTTCAGCTTTGTGATAGTGGCCCTATTGAAGCTGTCTGTATGTATGTGATGCATATAAATAAATATTACCGGTCTTGACTTAATTCTCTTTGTACATTATGAATGTGATCAAGTCATGGTCACTTGTATCTAGGTTACCATTAATTTTTAATTCTGTGATCAACTCCTTTTCATCTGATAGGAAAGGGTCTAATAAAGCATTCCCCCATGTTGACTGCAACACTTCTTGAATTAGGAAATTGTCACCTGTAATTAGAAATGTCAAGGATGTCTTAGTACTGTCACTCTGAGACCTCATGCATATTCACTCAAATCGAAATCCCCCATGATCATGCAGTTTTTCTACACACTGTAGATAGGATGACAACCTCCTTATGTGCCTATTTCCCAGTGTAATTTGGTAGTCTGTAGCAGACTCCAACTCATACCCCCATCTTGTGCTTTAGCTGTTAAAACACTGATCCACAAGCATTCAAGATAACCTCAGAAGAAAGTGATCAGTGACTCAAACAGATAATCCTATTTTTGACAGCGTGCCAGTGCCCCATTTCCTTTTGCTCACTCAATTCTTCCTAAACAGGTTAGATCAATGGATTTTTAACATTCCAGTTGTATGAATCATCCCACCAGGCTTCAATAATTCCAACTAGAGCAAATTTAGGGTATGTCTACACTACCTGCTGGATCAGCGGGCAGCGATCTATCCAGCGGGGGTCGATTTATCGCGTCTAGTCTAGACATGATAAATCGACCCCTGAGCGCTCTCCCATCGACTCTTGTACTCCACCGCTTTGAGAGGCCAGGCGGAGTCGATCTACCGCAGTGAAGACACCGCGGTGAGTAGGTCTAAGTATGTCGACTTCAGCTATGTTACTCACGTAGCTGAAGTTGCGTAACTTAGATCAAGTCCCCCACCCACCCAGTGTAGACCAGGCCTTAGGCTGGTAAATGAGCAATTCCAATTCCTTTTGCAGGTTACCCAGGCTCCCAGCACTGGTGTAGAGGCACTTAAAGAATTTCTTAGCTTCATGTCCTTTGGTTCTGTGATTAATTTTGTTCTCAACATCTCAATTTTGTGCTGAGTGCTCATCTCTTCCCTCTTTTTCCCCTCCCTTTTGTTATTGGTTTAATTCACCTCCTGACAACATGTTAGCCAGCTTGTCCGTGAGGAGATTGGCCCACCTATTGGGAAAGGGGACTCTATAGCTTGGATGGCCTCCACCTCAGTAGAAGGGGGAAGCAGTGTTCCACAAAACCAAAACCCTACACCCCTTATCTAGCCAGCAGTTCACTTCCAGAATCTTCTGCCTTCTGTCTTCCTTAACTCAGGGGACAGGGATGATCTTGGAAGACTGCTTGGACCTTTCCCTGCATGCTCCTGAGTTCTGTGAAGTCATCTACTATCTGTGAGATATCCCTCAAAGCAGTGTCATTAGTCCTAATGTGAACCATCACCAATGGATCCTTGCCCACTGAGTGCAGAAAGCTATCCAAGCTTAGTGACATCTTGTGTCTTGGCTCCGGGCAGGCAGCACACTGTCCTGTTGTCTGCCTGTGTGACCGACGGGTTCGCTCACCACTAGGTATGGCGTCTCCTCCTGGCCATTCTGGGGAATAGGTCACCAGGTCAACACCCCTTCTCACAGTTGCAGCCTGTCACGCTGTAGCTCTCTGCTGGTCTGCAGCCCCCTCTCACTCCATAAGCTGCTGCTGCTGCCTCTTCGTGAATCAGTCCTCTGGCCAGGTCATTCTGTGTGTTTCCCCCTTCAGTAGTCTTAGGCAGTCTTCCCAGTGACTGGCAGGGGAACTCGGGTCTGCCCTCTACTCCAGGGTCTGGCTTAAGGACCCTCTAGACAACAGTCAAGATCTGTTCCTTTCTAGACTTTATTGCCTTTCCCTGAGCCCCCTCATAACTTCCTGGCCTCCCCCACCTCTCTGGATTTGCCAGTCCAAACACACCTTCCTTCTCTCAGGGAGTGATTGCAGACTACCTCCCTGAAGCCCCCTGTCTGCTGCCAATTTCCTACCTTAATAGCCCCAACCCAGCTCATTCCTCCTCAGTTTGGCTCCCTCCCTCAGTCAGGGAATTACTTAGCCACCTGATTCTTCTCAGCTGTGGCTTGTTGGGTTAATTAGCCCCTTTCTTTGTCTTAATCCTTTCAGGGCAAGTGTGTGGTGAACTCCCCATTGTAATCTGTCTTTTGCAAAATGTTCTTTTTATTCTTCTGAGAATTTTATCTCCAACAAGGATCATCTGTTTTCCTTGGACAGTTAAAGAACTATTTGAAGGCAAGCTTGATTTTTCCTACAAATTGGGCTGAGCTCCATCCACTTGTGTCTCTTTTCCTTTGGACCTGCTGGATCTTGAGTGGTATCTTCCAAAGTTTCCATGTTGAGGACCTGGTATTGATTTGAAACTTCTAGCTGTGTGGAATTCCTCCTGGTTCTCTTATCTCTGATGACCACAGCCAGCTCCTAATCTGTCTCCATCTGCACAGAATGCTGTTGTGACCACCTGCCTTTGGTGGTTATGACTGCCAGTCCTCCTCTCTGATTTTCAGTCTTACTAACTTCTTTTGTGGCCAGCTCCCATCTTCCTCAGGCCTTGGGTAATGGTGTTTCCCAAGCCTGGTTCTCTCAGAACTCCTCAGCTTTTCTGATTCTTAGTAACATCTCAACTTTCCCCTCTAATCCAAGAATGGTTTACTCCACCACAGCCACCAACTTGCACGTGAAATCCCTTCTGGCTTGAGGCAGGAAAGAGAACATGGCACATCCATTGCAGGTCACCCCCACTGTTCCATAGTTGATCATCTACATATTACGTGTAGTGCTGCACCTGGAAGGAAAGTATCTTACTCTACCTCTAAACTTCCTCCAAAGCTTCCTCAGGGAACCGTTGTGATTATCTAGTATCATCTCCTGTACAACGCAATCCATAGAGCAGTGGTTACCAACCGGTCGATCGTGATCGAATGGTCATAGAATCATAGAATCATAGAATATCAGGGTTGGAAGGGACCCCAGAAGGTCATCTAGTCCAACCCCCTGCTCAAAGCAGGACCAATTCCCAGTTAAATCATCCCAGCCAGGGCTTTGTCAAGCCTGACCTTAAAAACCTCTAAGGAAGGAGATTCTACCACCTCCCTAGGTAACGCATTCCAGTGTTTCACCACCCTCTTAGTGAAAAAGTTTTTCCTAATATCCAATCTAAACCTCCCCCACTGCAACTTGAGACCATTACTCCTCGTTCTGTCATCTGCTACCATTGAGAACAGTCTAGAGCCATCCTCTTTGGAACCCCCTTTCAGGTAGTTGAAAGCAGCTATCAAATCCCCCCTCATTCTTCTCTTCTGCAGGCTAAACAATCCCAGCTCCCTCAGCCTCTCCTCATAACTCATGTGTTCCAGTCCCCTAATCATTTTTGTTGCCCTTCGCTGGACTCTCTCCAATTTATCCACATCCTTCTTGAAGTGTGGGGCCCAAAACTGGACACAGTACTCCAGATGAGGCCTCACCAATGTCGAATAGAGGGGAACAATCACGTCCCTCGATCTGCTCGCTATGCCCCTACTTATACATCCCAAAATGCCATTGGCCTTCTTGGCAACAAGGGCACACTGCTGACTCATATCCAGCTTCTCGTCCACTGTTACCCCTAGGTCCTTTTCCGCAGAACTGCTGCGGAATCCTAGAGGATATCCCAGTTGATTGCAATTGCTGGCGGTTCAGTGGGGCTGCCACTAAGGCAGGCTCCCTGCCTGCCCTGGCCCCACGCTGCCCCCGGAAATGGGTAGCATGGGGCTGGGGATGGGGAGGGTTCTCCCTTTGCATGCTGCCCCTGCCTGCAAGCACTGCCCCCGTATCTCCCATTGGCCAGGAATGGGGAGTGGTGGCCAATGGTAGCTGCGGGGGTGGTGCTTGCAGAGAGGGGAAGCCCAGGAGCCACCAGAAGTAAGTGCTGCCCGGCGGGTGGCTGCACCCTAGACCTGAGCCCCCTGCTGGAGCCAGCACCCTGTACCCCTCCTGTATCCCAACACTCTGCCCCAGCCCAGAGACCTTTCCTGCACCCAAACTCCCTCCCAGAGCTTGCACCCCTCCTGCACCCTAACCCCCTGCCCCATGCTCAGCCCAGAGCCCCCTCCCACACTGCAAACCCCCTCGGCCCCAGCCTGGAGCCCGCACCCTCTCCCAAACCCCAACCGCCTATTCCAGCCCGGTGAAAGTGAGTGCAGGTGTGGAAAAGTGAGCAACGGAGGGAGGGAGGGAGTGGGGCAGGGCTTTGGGGAAGGAGCGGGGTAGATCCTGGATTGCCCTTAAATTCAAAAAGTGATCTTGGGTGTAAAAAGGTTGGAGACAACTGCCATAGAGCTTCCCCAAAATAATTCCTAGAGTGGATATTTTTCTAAAAGATATAATCTTGATTTTAAATATTGCCAGTGATGGAGACTCCACCATGCCCCTTGGTAAATTGCCCCAGTAGTTAATTACCTTCACTGTTTAAAAGTGTATATCTTTATTTCCAGTATTAGTCTAACCTCAACTTCAAGCCATAAGATTTTGTTACGCCTTTCTCTGTTAGACTGAAGAGTCAATCATTAAATATTTGTTCCCTACATACGTACTTATTGACAAATGCAGTCACCCGTTAACCTTTTTGTTAGACTCAAAGAGCTGTCAATTTCACATGTCAGTATAAGGCACATTTTCTAATCCTTTAATAATTCTTGTGGCTCTTCAGTGAACTCTCTCCGATTCAGCAACATCTTTATTGAATTGTGGACACCAGAACTAGACACAGTATTCCAGCAGCATTTGCACCAGTGCCAAATACAGAAGTAAAATCCTCTCTTCTACGACTCAAGATTCCCCTATTAGCCATGAACAGAGGCAGCTAATGGGGAGAATTGGAGGGAGTAGCTGCAAACTCTGTGCTTGGAGGTAGCAGGAGTTGGTAAGTGGTGTGTTTGGTTCATCTGTTGGTTACTTGATTGATAGTTTGTTCTCTGAGTACGGGCTGCATAGCTGGGCCATGGGCCCCTGAGTAAGCAGGGTCCCTTGCTGAAGGCCACAAGGTTTTAGCCCATGGAGGTCTATGGAGGCATTCTATATGGTTGGAGATGAAGATGGGTAGGCTATGGCCATGTAATATATGACACAGCACTGGAGGTTCTGTGGTGGGGTATACAAACCCCACACTGGGCAACACGGGGTTAACAAACCAATGGGGGCTTAGGTGAGAGGTGTCAGGATTGGAGGGAGGAGCTTAAAAGGGAAGAACCTGGCTCAGTCGATACCAGTTCAGAGAGTAGAGCAGAACTTCAATCCTGAGCTCCTGGAGATAAGGCTGGCTGAAGGCAGGAGCTCCCCAGAAGACTGTTGCCCAATGGCCCCACCCTGAAGGGAGGGCCCGCTGCTGACTTACCTTGAGAGTGAACCATTCCTCCCTTTCTACTTTTGAACTCAGTTTCACGCCACAGCCTGCCAAGGGCCTCTGAAGGAAGAGAGTCTGACCCCCACTTTGAGATGATTTCCTTGTGTTAATTCCGCTCTTGTTCTCTTCACTGACCCCCCCCCCCAGAAGGGGTGGACAATCTGGGGTCCAGCTTGAGAACTGAGGCTCTTAGGTCTGGAACTGGAGGAGGAAAAGCACCCCAACATCATAGAGCAGGTGCTGGGGCCCTGACCAGAGCCAAGAGGAAGAAACTCAGGTGACAACTTCCAAACAGCCCACTATACCCTCAGGGACAGACCCTCATACCAGGGCCAGGCTGTGTGCGGTGCTTTTCTTTTGCTGCTGCTTATACGGCGGTAGATCTCCCTGCGGTGCCTCAGACAGTCACAGGATCCAGTGCCAGCCCTATGTGTTAAGAGAACAGGCTAAGCTAGATCATGTTACGTTGCTATGGGAGTAAATTTTGTTTTTTATAAGGCAACCATCCAAAACGTCTGGCTTTTTGTCCAAAGACAAATGGAACTCTGTTCTCGAGCTTTGAGTATTGGTAGGGATTGAAAGAGAACCAAGTTCATGTAAACTTATAAGCCTTAAAGCAATTGGAGCCATCCAAATATCAATGTGCCATTGAGGCTGGCAAAGCACTTGCTTGGAAGCTTTAAACAGATCTTTTAAAAAGAAAGAAACACTAGAATCAAGAGTGTAAAGGGAGATAATGAGCTGCTTTCAAAATAAATGTGCCTCCCTGCTAGGGCTTTTATAACCAAAAATAGTATATTACATGCAACAATTTGCAACATGGTTGGGTAGGGTACACTGGCAAATAATAGAGTGAGAGAAATCACAGTTTGAAGAATTGTTTCAGAGTAACAGCCGTGTTAGTCTGTATTCGCAAAAAGAAATACCTTGCATAATGACTTAGGCTTGAATAGAGACTAGGAGTGGCTAAGTCATTATGCAAGGTAACCTATTTCCCCTTGTTTTTTCCTACCCCTCACCCTCCTCAGACGTTCTTGTTAAACCCTGGATTTGTGCTGGAAATGACCCACCTTGATTATCATACACATTGTAAGGAGAGTGATCACTTTAGATAAGCTATTACCAGCAGGAGAGTGGGGTGGGGGGAGAGAAAACCTTTTGTAGTGGTAAACACCCATTTTTTCATGCTTTGTGTGTATAAAAAGATCTTCTACACTTTCCACAGTATGCATCCGATGAAGTGAGCTGTAGCTCACGAAAGCTTATGCTCAAATAAATTGGTTAGTCTCTAAGGTGCCACAAGTACTCCTTTACAGTTTGAAGAAGTGTCTGAGCCCATGAGGACACCTGCCCAGGTGTGAAAATCTGTGCAATTAACTTGGCTCAGAAGAGTTCTGTGAGCTGCTGGCTGAGCACGTGGCTCCATAATGGAATAGTACAAGCTTTAAGATGGCACATTACCTGCTATAATTTGACTTACGGTGATATCCCTGCCTCCTGGATTGTCACAGCCCAGTTCAGTGTTTGCTACAACATGGCTTTACAATGCACATATCCATTTAAAAGGACCCTTCCCCTGATGCACCAGAAAAGACCAGCTGCATCTTTTAGTGGTTTCTTCTGCACATCCTTCTAGCTGCTTCTGTCATCCTTTGTGTTTTTCTCCCACTGCCAACCTGCAAGGTATTTTAATTAAAGGAAATTTCCTTCAAGGTACAGGTTTCAGATGTTCTGGTTTAACTTGGATTTAAACTTGGAGAGTGGTCAGTTTAGATGAGCTATTACCAGCAGGAGAGTGAGTTTGTGTGTGTATGGGGGTGGGGGGGGATGTGAGAAAACCTGGATCTATGCAGGAAATAGCCCGACTTGATTATGTAAAGAGTTGTCACTTTGGATGGGCTAGCACCAGCAGGAGAGTGAATTTGTGTGGGGGGGTGGAGGGTGAGAAAACCTGGATTTGTGCTGGAAATGGCCCACCTGTTGATCACTTTAGATAAGCTATTACCAGCAGGACAGTGGGGTGGGAGGAGGTATTGTTTCATATTCTCTGTGTGTATATAAAGTCTGCTGCAGTTTCCACGGTATACATCTGATGAAGTGAGCTGTAGCTCACGAAAGCTCATGCTCAAATAAATTGGTTAGTCTCTAAGGTGCCACAAGTACTCCTTTTCTTTCTTCAAGGTACAGACACTTTGTCACAGATTAAATTCACTGCTTTATACAGAGAACACATTAAAAACTAGCTACTGGGTTTTGGTAGTGGGGGTATGACACTTTTTTTTAAAAGAGCAGATGCTTAGTAAAACTTAAAATCTCCAAGGGAACAGCCTTGTATCTAGAACTGTACTTTGGAGTGAGAATGGAAGGAAGCAAGAAGCCACTATGATGTCATGTCACTGGAGGATTTCTCAATACTGGTGTAATCCTTTACTGGCCCTTTAAGCCAGATTCCAGGCTGCCTTGCACTGCAAGAGCAGCATAAAATAATCTTTGTGGGTTCAAGATCTAATTTGCTGTGGTTCTTAATTGCATCACAAAATGGCTTCCAGACATCCACTTTCCATGTAAGCTTTCATCACCTATGGGATGTAGCCCAGAGAAGATCATCTCTTTTTGATGTAAAAGGTAGATACATTACAAATGAGCATGAGTGGCTTGCTTCCAGCTCCAGAAAATGAACTATTCACCCAACGGCAGAGCCACAGGGTAGTTAAGCAGTCTGATCCAAAAAGAGGAGACACATGTAGGTGTGTGGGGACTGGCTCACAGGATTCTTAACACCAGGGTGACCTTAGAGGTTATTGTGATCCAGTACTCTCTCAATGCCAACTGACTTGGGGCACAGATGGGGTGCAGAGGGGTTAGAGCATTTTCTTGAGTGGTATTTACATTGTAGCTCGCCAAAAGAGTGTCATGTGGGGTCACTAGTAAAAGCCTGTGTCCCTCTGGTCATCGATATCCATGCAAAATTTGTATTCAGATACTATGTAAGGAGTTACATATATTCACTGAAAATAAGTTGTAAGTCTGTCTAGGGACTGGTGACCAGCAAAGGTGAAAAACAGGTTTTCTGTCAGACAAGATCTGTTTAGCTAGCTGTCTACATGTGAATTACATATTGTAGTGGTCATAACAGGTCTCCTATCCCCAGTCTGAAGTGAATGTTAATGAAGGATTGTAAAAACTTCAAAGGAAGAAAAATAACAGGAAAAAAGCAAATGTGGGGATGGGGGAGAACTGTATTTTGAGGTACCCATCAAAGGTTCACTTGAGTCTAACTGGGGGGACAAAGTTGAGTATCCCCGAGCATTGCTCATCTTGGAAGTGAATGGACAGCGAATTTACATCATGAAAGCGGAATCTCACCCAGACCCCGCTGAAAACGCTGGTTAGAACTTTGGGTAAAGATACCCTCTTGTCTAAAGAAGCTTAATTTGTTAATTCAGTTTAGTTTCTAGAAAGCATGTGCTGATTTTGTTTTATATGTAACACTTCTTTCTAATCTTCTGACTCCCTGTGAACCCCTGTTCTTTATAGTGAAAGCAAGAGAAAATTTATCAAAGTGCTGTGGTGTTAAGCAAAATGATGATCCTCAGCTGAAAGTTGCAGCTGGTGTGGGCTGTTTCTTTGGGAACAACAGGCCTGGTAATTCCCAGTTTTCAGTGGTTAAGGGGCTGGACAGCGCAGGAAATGTTCCAAGGAAACGGGGATTGGTGTGTAGTCTATGGCTACCTGTGGAGAGAGACCGAGGCCTGGAAGCCAGTGCTTGTGCAGCCATGGGCGGGTGGTTTCAGGGACCTGATCCATAGCTGGCACAGCAAGACTTCCACATACTAAAGGCTGGTGGTAATGAGGTGCCTCGCAATCCCGGATACCCCTGGGGAGCATCACAGTGAAGTTTTGTCTTAGCCAGCAAGCAACTCTCCTCTCAACAAAAGCCAGAACATTCCTTCCACCTTCCCAGCTCATAATCTGGACTTCAAAACAAATGCAGGATTAAAATATATCACTTCAATGAAAGATATTAATGTGTTTGCACAGCTGAGGAAGACCATACTACATTCTAACTTCGTTATTCTCCCAAATATTTCACCCATTGTATTATACACTCTTGGTTTTGGAGACAGGAGTATAATTTTTGCTAGTTTGGTAGTCTACTGCTAATATGCAACAGCTATAAGCACTTAAACTAAATGTATTCTGATAAATTTGGCTTCTGGCAATATTTGGCTTTATGCATGTGTGTTCTTGATGAAATTCTGCAGCTGAAATTGAAAACGGGTAGGGGGGAACCCAATTTTCCTTTTTTCTTTAATGGCATTCAGGGTTACTACTGGATTGTAATTTCTTGATGGAATTTTTGTTGTCTGGACTCTAATTTGAACTCTGTGTGGCCTTCAGAGCAGTGATGTAATCTGTAATAAAATGAAGTTACTACTTAATAGCAGACAGCTGCATTCTCTGTTAATTTAATTTCCTGAATGGTCAAATGTATGTAGCCCTTCAGATTACGCGAGTGCTCTCTAAGTAGGTCACATAGAACTGCCTGCATCTGAAAGAAGTAGCTGCAGCCATCTTACTACATGCAGATTTGGGGAAAAAGCAATTTTGAGCATCCAGCAGCGGCTGAGGATCTGATCTCTCTCAAATGGCAAACCTGAATAAGAAAAGGCAGGAGCCAATATAAAACTGGCCTTTCCTATTAATTTCCTTGAGTTTACTAACATGACCTCAGTGCTATCTGGGTTGCGGCTCAGCCAGACACTCTGCAAGTCACTGAACAGTGCCAGATGAGTTGAGGTGGAGGTGCAGAGCTGGGCACCTTCAGCATGCTGAAGGCACTGTAGCCAATGTCTGTTCCCTAATGGCTTCCTAGTCAGGTTGCACAGGATATGTAATTGAGCCTCTGTGGTACTTCACAGAAGGAGAGCACTGGGACAGACAAGTAATCACCAGTTTGATGTATCTTGTGCTGGGTAATATTCTGCTGTTACTAAACTAGCTCTTTCTTAAAGCAATTATTTACAGAGGTGCTGGAAGTGCCGCTTAGCATTCAAGCCATGTGCGCACAGACTGACTTCCTGATGCTACCTCCAGACTTGTCCCTCCTCCAACCTGAGCTCCTCCCTTAAAGTTCCATGAAGGTTGCTACGTCGCACAGCTCTACCATTTGGGATATTGCAAAAAGAAAGAAATGGAGCCAGTCGAAAACATACCCGAGGTACATACCACAGAAGTATCGACCTCATGATCCGTGGTACTGAAGGAAGGTTACGGATCCAGTGTCCATGCAAATCCTCTGGGTAGGATTCTGACTCTCACAGTCCCAGGGGTTTAGATGACTGGTAGCAGAAAACTTGTGGAAACGGAGACAATGGCTGAGTAACAGATGTGCTTTCTCTAGCTGAGGATGTGCTGCTCTGCCCACTGGGGATCCAGGATGGCCACCTGCCCTGTGGATTTTCCTCTGGGATTGCGGTGACTTCTGGTGAGCCAGGGCAGGTGAGAAGGACCTTGTGATGGTCCAGCCAGCCCACTAAACCATGCCAATAGGGCTTAGATAAGATCGTCAATCTCTGGCAATGGGGCACCAGTTGTTCTCTCATAGGTTTTTGGAAAGTCTACTGGCCACTTGGAGACTGAGCCAGCACTGTACTTGGGTGGGTACACCGCTGTCTTGGTGCAGTTGCTGTGGCCTGCACTCTGTCCTTGAGGTGGACACGGAGGGGCAGCAGGCCTTTTCTGTTAGGGGTTGGTAGTGATATCCAAGCAATGGCTACTTCAAGTTACATCTTTTTCCTTGGTCTGTTGGTGATCTGATGACCACAGACCATTACCTTACAGGATTACCAACTTGGTTCCCCCTATGCTCTACTGCACCCTGAACACCCTAATGCCCTACATCGATTGCACAGGGTCCCACCATTAATCCCCCAGCAGGGTGACTGGGGGGTCCACCAGCCTCCTCAACCATGGTTATGTCCATGTTGTGCAGTGAGGGCACTGCATGCCTCATCTGTCCAAACTCCAAGATGGAGGGATAACCATGTCCACTCATGTCTTGTTCCCACCCCACACAAGAGAGGATTGGTATGGCAGGCCATTCATCATGTGCTGCTATGAACGGTGCTCCCTTTAGCCCTGGTCTGGAGGGTCTCAGAGTTCACCTGGCTAACCCCTGCCCCTGAGTGGGACACCTACTACTGCTGCCTCTGGGGGTTTGTCATGGGCTGGTGCTCCTTGATGTCCTACTCCAAGTGTCTCTTCTTCTACACCAGCCTTTGGGGCCATAGGGAAGGGTGTCATGTTTCCGCCATGGCAGTGAGGAGATCCTCTAGCCATCCACGAACAGTGTGGACCCTGCCTGGGTCCCAGGTTCTGGGATCCTGGTGTCCTCTTGCTGCGTGTGCTGACTGGGTGGCGTGTGTGCCAGCTCAAGGAGGGTGATGGCCTTGCAGCTGCAGTGAGGAGGACAGCAAGGGTGTTGGACGCCCAGCAAATGCTGTATGATTACCCTTCTTCCCTCCATGTTCACCTCACCTCAAACTTGGTGCTCAATATTGGTCGGGGTCAGTGGCAGCAGGGTCCCATCTGTGGCCTCACAGACCTCCTGGTGTTTGATTAGTCTCTCCCCAAAAGGCTGCTTGATATCTGACCACTTCTTTTGTACACCATGGCACATGCCCTGCACTACTGACCTTAACCTTTCCAAGGTGCTTTGGAATCCTCGCTTCCTGCCCATGGACCCTGACGTGTCTGAGACCTGTTTTTTAACAAGTAACGGTCTCCTCCAGGCTAAGATATTTTACCTTGAGGCTGCATAGCGGATATATCCATTTTATGCCTGGTGCTGCCTGCAGATGTCTTGCTAGAGATGCTCATTAATTCTCCATCCTTAAGCCTTCACCACTCAACCACTCATGGTCAATGGTATTTAAACCAATTAGCAGAGCCACAAGAGTCAGCACAGATACTTTATTTTTGAGTGTTTCTAGGAAAAGATCGTGCTGGTTGCATTGCTCTTTTTCTGTGCTGTACTCAGGTCTCAATCCAAACTGACTGAGGTCTATAGCAATATCTGGGGTTTTCACCGTTTTGCTTTGCCAAAATCCTCTAAATTTTTGAGAATTCAAAAGGAGAGCTGGGATTTTTATTTTATTTTTTTCAGTTGCTGGGGCTGACTGCCCGAGCCCCTGCCACATGGAGCAGACCACTCAAGCCACCCCACCCGCTCCCCACTTCTTAAAATAAGAGATAGAAAGCTCTTTGTCAATTCTCTTGATTATCCCAATTTTGATTATCCGATTTGGCCCTGTTAGATCAGATAAATGGGGTTTCACTGTAAATACAAAGTGCATTCAAAAATCAACCACAAGAGGAGGGAGGTTGCATTGAATAAGTGACACTGGTACTTTCAGTAAAATTTAGTTCATAGTTTTTTGTGTTTTTCTTTTTTCACAAAATGTAAAAACTAAAGATTCCCCATAAAAATGCAAATTCTGTTGTTCACGTTTTCCCATGGGAAACGGATTTCTAGGATCCCTGTTGATAATCTATTGGGCCAAAATGTGTCTGACAGATTAGCCATGTGCAGAGGAGGGCTCTGAATTCGTATCCTGCTTCTATCCACATCAGTGTGCTATAGAACTACTTAGTAAAATCCTCTTTGACATCTCATCTAGAACTACGATGGGGCTGGGAACTGGGGTAACCCAGGAGCCACCCAGGTGGCATGATGCTAATAGTCTAATAACACTGGGGCAATTGTCCACTGGTCTTTACATATATCTTGGGCAATGTCCCAGCGCAACACTCTGCCACAACCTGCCTGTAGGCATTCTTGCTACAGCAGAGGAAATGTGGAGAAAAAAATTAGTTATTCCTTTGAATTAGAAACAAAAAACAAAAGCCCTGCACCACTTTCCAATATTCACCAGACTTTCATATTCACTTATGGTGGACGTTTGAGAAGTTGAACTTTAGTACCATATATATCCAGGAAAACACATTTCAACCTCCACCTCTGAAAGCAAATCCTGAATTGTACCTTTGGCTGTAATATTTATGTAAATTCCAGTCACTGAACAGAAGCCAGCCCATATTAGCTGGGTAGCAGCATGAATTTCAAAGTTTGAAGATCAAGTATTCATCAGAAACATTGCGTTATTTCAGCAGGACAGAGTGTCACAGAAATTAGTGAATGACTAATACAGTAAAGCATTTCCATCTCCTCAGCTGTGGTTAGTGAAAAGAGAGGTGGAGCTTGATGGATAAATTCATTGTGAACAATTAGCTCTGCTCTAATTGGTGCAGGTATGGTAATCACATGATGTCATTAACCGGCCAGAGCCCATGTGCTGTGTGCCCTCCCACAGTGGAAAGCAAGTGGAAAGCCAGCTTAACCAGCTGGTAGGAGATTGCCTCCTCATGGAGGATTCCTCAGACCAGTTAGAGCCACTGCAATGGAACGCCACACTTGCAAGTGTACACTCAGCTGTATTGTGTATTTCAGGCTTGAGAAATTCTTCCTCGTCCATGCTGGACCTTGTCCCTGTACCCATTTAAGTGTGAGATTGGACAATCCTCATGAAACTGCTGCTTCAATCCAAGCTGCGAAAGACCACTTGAATCCGGCACTGTTTAGAGAATCGTTTCTTCAGTAGTGTGAACACCTAAAAATACAGGGCAATCAATCCCCCTTTTTTTGAATGAAGTTCCGAGTACACTCCAGCTCAGCATTGCTCAATAGGCAGTTGAGTGAGTTCATCACAGCAATTATAATAGCCTTGATGAGTTTGAGGAAATTTTCTTGCATTGGCCTGAGGAACGCCGCTGTGCTTCAGAACCTGGAGGAAGGAACTATGGGTGTGAAGCGTGGGTGGAGGGAGGCAAATATGAATTTTCATTGGCAGTGACCCATTGGCAAAAGGGGATTGTGGTGAGGGTGATTGCTTTTTCTGATTTTCATTCTCCCCAGGCAGCGCCGAGTTCAAACAATGAGACTGTAGAGCACTCCTGTTGCTCTCAATTCAGGTAGAATATAATCAACCATAATAATGAGCTCAGAAAATTCAATGCTTAAATCTCGGATATAAAAGAGAATGCTCCCAGCTGTAATTTCATTTTACTGCAGCTGCAGGGAGAGACTTTTGGGAATATGAGGGGTTGGTTTTTTTACCTTTAATGTGAAGTGAAAGAAACACGTGACTCTAGTCAAAACCACTTCACTCTGTCCCTTTAGGTTTCTGTTTGAATTAATTTGGTGTTCATAAGAAGTGCAACATTGTAGTAGCCCCGGTAATTGAGATCCCCTAGCCACAGAACTGATTTGGCACAGGGAATCTGCCTTGATTCTAAAGCTACCAAAGTCAATGGACAGACCCCTATTGATGTCAACTGGTTTTGGATCAGACTTTATGTGACCCCAATCTGTTGTGGAGGGGTTGAGAGGGTAAAAATGGTTTCCATGACCATTCAATTTCTTCCCGAGATTTTCAGCAAGGGTGCCCACATTTTGTGCTACAGACCCTATGAAATGGACTCTGATTATAAATCCATTCCATGTAAGCCATTGGACAGCCACAGTTGTTTCAAACATTGATGCATGAGCAAACTAGTCCCTACTGAAGAAATTACTATTGTCTGAGTGAAGTTAAACCTGTGGGGCCAAACATATCTCTGAAATAACTCCACTGAAATCAATGGAAGAATTTGGCCTATTTTGTCTTGTGTAAAAGTTACACACTTAGACAGTATGTTCTTTTGCTTCATATTTGTTGTTTTTTAAAGGGGATTGTGGGACACTTTTTTTTGGAGACTGTTTGTTTGTCAGTGGCTAATCACTTTTTTGTACTCGCATATGACCCCTGCTTGTTGTGAGGTTTTGTAATATGGGTTGTTTGTTAAAATGACTGTTTGTTTCTGGGTCATCTGTAATGTTCCTGCAGGGAGTTTACTGCCTCCATTGAGAGAGCAGGGACAAACCCAGAACTCAGTCATGTGCTCTGGAGGCTTATCCTTTGGCCATCGGAAGAACAGCTGAAAGTTTGTGTCTGCATAAGGCCGAGGTTTCAGGTGTGACCAATGCAGAGGGAGATGAACCCTTTTTTTGAAAAAAAAAAAAGTTGAAAATTTGTAGAAAAATTCCTCTGATTTTTCTGGGGAGAAACAATTTTTTAATCATTCTGTTAAAGGCTGTATATTACCTGATTCCAGACCTGTAAGGGAAGACAAATTCACAAGGGTTCCCATTGCTCATTAAACTTGGAAGTTGAAGTCTTGCATAAATTTATAGCACCAGCAGTGTGCTAGGCATTTTACAGATATGAAGGAAGACCAAGTCCCTGCACCAAAGCTTAAAATCTGAATAATTTTAAAAATGGTGATTTTTAAATTGGGGTCTTAACCAGATGGGTGGCGAGAAAGTGGTTGAATGGGTGTGGGGTTTATTTTTTTGTTTTTCCTGCTGTATCACGGCAATGCGGAATAATGAAGATTCATAACCTGAGCAATGGTTATGACTGAATTGGTGTGTTTGTGTGATGGGGTATATCTGGCCTTGCCAGCTCCCTACAGGAGGCCCCGGGGTCCTACTACGCTCTGTTCCAGGAAGCAGTGAAGTGATAGGAAAGGAGCAGCGAAGATGGGTGCTCCATGCCTGCCTAGAGAGCCCTCACGGAAACAGCCAATCAGAGCCCAGCAGGCTCAGATAAAAGGTGCTGCAGGGCTTTAGTAAGTGAGTTCCTGGCTGGGCCAGAGGGGAGCTTCCCTCTGGCCCAAGAAGCTTCAGGAACAACCAGAGTTTGGTTCTGGCTCTGTTTGCTTAAGCTGGGTTTGCACAGAGAAAGAGGGGACCTAAGAACCTTAACCCTGAATGAAGGGTGAAGCTACAAGGGGCCAGGTAGGAAGAGGTCCAGGGAAGAAGCAGCAGTAACTGATTTCAGTCGAGCTGTGCATAGCTGCTGTGCATTGGGTCCCTGAGTGGAAACCAGAGTAGTTTCCAGGTTCCCACACTGGCCACAGTGGCATAAACCCCAAGAAGGGGACAGGGCTTATTTGAGAGCCTGAACGAAGGGCTGAATTTAAAGGGTCCAGAGCTGGGGCTGAAGACCCTAGCAAGGATACCAGGACTATTAATTTATTGGACTCTTTACTACCCCCAAAAGGTTCCATTTGGACTTTGACGTGGCTGGATGGCCAAGCCACGGAAGACCCACCCAGGTTGGCCTACAGAGGGTGCAGGGGGTGAGAAAAGGACTGCAGTACCACACCCAGCTGCTGGGAGGTGCTCAAAAGGTATGCCCCCACATGCAGTCTGACGGTGCTATATTTAGATATTCAGACAGATGATGTGCAAATATAAATAGTCTTTGGCTATGGACTAAGAAGGGTTCGGCAATGGTTTTGAATGACCATTTTCATTAGCGGATTCAGTAGTAACCACCGATCTCTTCTGGTAATGAGGGAATGCACGTGTTCACGGCCACAGAATGCTCTCTTTTTGCTGCTGAGATCTCTAACATTTAGTTATGTGACATCTACTGCGCTAAGGGGGTATATTATCAGTGGATGTTGAACCGTACCAACAGCTGCTGGTTTCTAATCCTGCAAGCATGAGTCCCAGTACCTTACCTCAATTCTCTTACCTCCATTCCACTTAGAATCACTCTTGAGTGACAGGTGGAAAATTGTGAATGATATCTCTGGACTGAGGGTACTATAATGGCCTGCTGTGAGGGCCTTTCATTTTAATCACAAATGTATATTATACTGAGCTCTTCATTCAGAGCGAGACCATACAGTGCTTTAATTGGGGGGAGGAGAGTATACCCACTTGCACAGCATCAACATAGCTCAGTCTCAGAATAGCAACCTAGCTCTGTCATATTTGCCCAGAAAGTGGGTCGCTTTGCTTTGGTAGCCTTCCATTATAGAGAGAACCTATGAAACGGTTCAGGAAAGCTTTTAACATACTGCACCCTTTCTAATGGAGGATCTATACCTCGCTGTCCCAAGACTGGAGTGGCTATACCATATTTTCCTTCAGGATAATATCTGATGGCTTCATACTCTTGCTTCTGATCAGACCTGAGCACTTGTCAGTGAAACACAGCATGGGGGGCGGGGCCCCTCAGGGTTATGCAGCTGTGGGAGTGAGGGGACAGCATGAACGGGTGAGCAGGCATGGTACCTTCTAGCCTATGAGGTGCATTGGTAACCTCATCACGCTTCCGCATCACTTACTAAGAGTCCCAGCACTGGAAATTACACCTTTTTGTTCCCCAGGTTTCAGTAAAGCTTAGTCAGGTTTTGCACCTGAAGATCAGAACTGGGATTACTGTTCGCAGAAAAGTAGCGTGACCCTACAATTCACAGGAAACTGATATCACAGTACAGCAGGGGGAGGACATTGAATACTCGGCAGCGACTAGGAAAGAATGCCTCTCCATGTTCTCTGTAGGTTGTGCCCTAAAAGATGTACTCCAACTTTCCCAATCATGCCAATTTCCCCTCATCTACCTACCCCCAATCAAAACAACAAAAACCTGTAACTAACTAAACTTTGCCAGTCATCACCATGCTCGCTTACTTGCATGCTATATTACTGTCCCTAGCCCAACAAGCTTCTGTCTACACTCTGGATTAGGGACTGTCTCTTCATATGTATTTGTACAGAGCTTGGCTCCAAGAAGCCCCAGTTGTGACTGGTGCCTTTGGATGCTAATATGAAATATACTTAATAGATTTTAAAGCCAGAAGGGACCATTAGTCCATCTAGTCTGATCTTCTGTATAGCACACAATGTAAAACTTCACCAAGTGGATCCTGCATGAAGCTCATAATTTCTGGATGAGCTAGAGCACATCTTTTAAAAAGACAGCCAATCTTGATGCAAAGTCTTTAAGTGATGGAGAATCCATCACATCCCAAGGTAAGCTGTTCTAATGGTTAATTACACTTACCATAAACAAAAAAATGCATCTTTTTTCTATTCTGAGTCTGTCTGGTTTCACCTTCCAGCCACTGGAACATTGTATGCTTCATCTGGTAAATTAAATAGCCTTGTACTATCAGAAATCGTCTCCCGACGAAGGTACTAATAGGCCAATATCAAGTCATAACTAATAATAATGTAGCAGAATGATCAGTATCACATGGAATGTGATTTGGAACATTTAAATGCCTTACTGACTAATTACTAGATGCCACACCTCTTATTTGTAACTCTCTGCTAATCTTTTAAAAAGTTTTTTAAATTATTTATCTTATATTATGCATCCGTTTGTGAAAATGAGAAGCAATACTGAACAAATCTTTTACTGTATCCTGATGAGAAATACTAAAAACAGAATCTAGTAGCAATGGCTTTCTCCTGCTTGACACTAGATGCCTTTCTTTCTTTCTTTCTTTCTTTCTTTCTGTCTCTCTCTGAGCAATTTTTTTGGACCTGAAAGTTAATAAGCAAAAGATAAAAAGGGCTCTTCTCCAAGTGGCATGTAAGGTAGACTGCAGTGCGGTTGAGTATTCAAGGAGGGGGAGTGATGAAAGGAGTTCTTAAAGTAAAAGAGACTGGAATGAGCTTTATTTACATGAAGGGCAGATAAGCAGCTTCCCCTATTCTATGCGAACCAAAAGATTTTGCAGCATTAGGAGAGTAGCTGACGTCCTCTTCCAATATTGAGCCCAGACTATTGTTTCTGCAGTGCCAACAAACAAGGTGCTTGGCACTGTGCAAGATATAAAATGTGAGATTCTTGTCTCTCAGAGTTTACAGCGTACCAGAAAGACACACAGATTGGATGTGCTAAAAAACCCAGAGTAAGGCAATAACATGGTATGTGTCTATACGTAAGTTACCACTAAAAGGGATTGCAAAAGAGGGGATGCTTTAAGGCAGACTTGAATAAAGCTAGCTGGGTTGGCTTGTAAGTCTGAGACAGGAATGGCAAGACATACATGAGGATGCAGTTATCCCCATACCTCTGATCAGAATATTTCAAAAGCTAGGCTAGACTGGTATAATTCTAGTAGCATTGTACAGGTACTGGCTGAGAAAACTTTGGCTCTAGGATCTAGTAGACCTGAAATCAGTAGCTCCATTTCAGGCATTGAACAAGGGTAATCTGCTATCTGTATGGGAAATAAGTCTAGTTCACAATACTTGAAAGCATAGCTTTCTGATTTCTGAACAAAATCAAAGGATTACTCAGAATATAACCAAACACTCTGCAGGCAGCCAGAAAAAGACTAAAAAATTGGGAATATAATGAAATTTAAACACTGATGTATGGGGGGAGGGTGTGTGCATAGCTCCAGACATGCAAGAAATTCATAGTAATTCATAATTACAATGACCAGTCACTGGGCCAGGGAAAGAAAGTGAAAATGACTGTATGGAGTGGTAGTTAAGGCACTCTCCTAAGATATGAGAGACCCAAGTTTCAGTTCCCCCTCCTCCAATGACTAATTATTTATACACAGTGGAACAGCTTCGGAAGGGGAGACTGAGACCTATGCCAGAATATCCCATAATCCAGTGTCTTAGACATGCTTCTGCAATATGGGAGAGCCAAATTCAAATCCTTCACATCAGGCAGAGAGAGGACTTGGACTGGGGTCTCCCACATCCTGGGTAAGTGCTTTAACCACCAGGATAAAAAGTTAAGGGAGCTGCTCCTCCGCTATTGCTGTCCAGAAAAATCTATTTAGGGTCATGTGATGGGTTGGACTAGGCGCAGAAGCCCCTTGCTGGAGGCCTCAGTCTCCTGCCACACCTGTCCCAGGAAAGGAGCAGTAGAGGAGTCCTCCAAGAACCCTAGAGTGGCCTCAGTGAGCAGCCAATCAGGGCCCAGGAGGGTCATATAAAAGGAGCTGCAGAGCCAGAGACAGTCAGTTCCTTGCAGGAGCTGACAGACTGGACAGAGCAGTCTGCTGGCTGGGACTGGGAAAGAAGAGATAGATGCTTCTGGCTGGCCAAAGGGACCTGAAGCACCATGGACAGCTCAGTGCTGGCAGGGATGGGTACTGAAAAAAGGCTTCCAGACTGCTGGGCCTGAACTTAGATTTAGATGAACCCTGAGGTAAGGGTGAAGCTCTGGCAAAGGCTGGGGCTGTGGGGAAATGGCCCAGAGAACTGAAAGTGTTTTAGTTAAAAGGATATGGCAGCACTGGTTGCTATTCTTAGGGTCCTTGGGCTGGGACCCATAGTAGGGTTTGGGTCTTCCCCCCTCATAGGCCAGTGGGGAACTGGCCTACAACTGGACAGTGAGAACCCCCCCAGAAGGGGAACTGAACTACTTAGTGGGCAAACTGGAGGCTGGGGCTGGAGTAGACCAAGAGGGCAAAACCATTGCCTCCAGGGAGGAAGCCCTGAGGGTACGGCCTGATACCAGAAACTATTTAAAAACCGCAGTCACACCCATCCAGAAGGGGGTGCTTGCAAGAGGTGGGTGCCACACCATTACAGGCCAATTTGTTTGAGCCAAACAGAGTTTTTAAGTTCACCAAAAATATCAGTTATTTGTCCAGGTCCAGTCACAACTCTCCTCTATATGGGGAGATTCCTGGCTGACCCTTTCCACAGCTGACCTCATTGTGTCTGGAGGGAAATCCAGGAGAGAAAGAGAATGGTGTGGTGAGGAGCTGGCTGGGACATGAAAGATCTGAAAGTACAATGGAGGTACCTCAGCCAGGGTCAACTGGATGCAGGGGAGTGGGGTTCTCCCAAAGGCCCTCTGTCAGAGTAGCATGTGGTTCCCACACTTTCTTAGCAGGACTGGGGCATCCCGGAGGTGATCCTTCTGGGGCACCTGAGATGGGCTTAATTATATTCCTTGGCCAGGACCATATATAACATGACCTACCGTTGTACTCTAGGGTCAGAGTAATAGGCTCACCCCTACTCAGGGACTCGAGCAATGAAGTACATTAACTGGTGTCAGACAGGTTGGTGTCTCCCAGTCCTCATGATGTCATGGTTGATTGATACCAAAACCTGGTATGGACTTTTCATCAGGATCTGTGAAGCCTGTGGTTTGTCCTGTCAGTTTGTTGATGGCAACATTGTTTACTCCTGGGAGAATTTTGTGTCCCTGTGTGCACGCAGGATTAATGGTCCCCGCAGATTTCTGTTTCCCTGCAGAAAAATGACTTCTACTGGGGAAGCAAAAGGAAGCTGCAAGAGCAGCCATGTGCCCCCTCCCTGGCAGTGCAGGCAAGTCAGTTTGGGCATGCAGAGCAGCTCGTAGAGTCACATCACTGGGTAGAGATGTAAATCACCTGCCTGCTTAGTGACTTGTTCCCACTGTTCTTAATGAATTCCCCCAGAAATATAAAACAGGTGTAAAAATTTTAAGGATCCTTTACATTGCCAGAATGGTGTAAAGGATTCTTATTGTAAAGGACAGTGTGGCCTTATAAATGCTTATGGTGCTTTAGTGATTAGAACTGGTCTAAATTTTTGGACTGAGAATATTTCCCATCAAAACGTGCTCCATGAACCGTTTGCTACTGACCTTTCTGGAGATGGTCAGTAGCTAGTGTAAATTTGTGAGTTTGAGTCCCCAGCCCTCACTTGCTCTTCAGTTGCCTATGCTGTAACACTGAGCATATGGCTGCATAAATTTGTTGACTAACAGCTAGAAGTAAAGGGTCAATACTAGCTACGTAACTATTAGAGGGGGTTTGGTGATTTCCTCTGATGCTTCCCCAATCCCATTCTCCATCCATTGTATTGTAGTTTAAATAAATTACTAAAAATTGAAACCAGCTTGATTATATTGCATTATTTTGACAAAAAATATGCAAAATCTTGTAGAATTTTAATTTTTTTGGCACAGAATTCCCCCAGGAGTAATTATTGTATCACAGACAACATACCAGAACACCTAATTAACCTTCCTAGGGGCATATAGTGATGTGTTTATTGACAGACAACTGATTCTCATCTTGGCGGGCCAAATGCCTTCAAGGATCATAGTGGGGTCCCTGAGGCATGGATGTGCTGGTAAAGCACTCTTGTGTGGGGATGAACAATTGTTAGCCAGGGTCTCAAAGCACCCTCTCTTCTCAAGTGAGAGGACAGACCATTACTTCTGCAGTTCATTTAATTTGGGGAAGTGGAGTGATCATTAAGACTTCAGAACTTGATAGACTTTATTCAGTTTAGGTAGAACTAAAATTACTATCACCTTGTATGTGGTCTATTATGCTAAAATGTGCTATTTCCCATAGAGAGACCAGGTGGGTGAGGTCATATCTTTTATAGCACCAACTGCTGTTTGGTGAGAGAGACAAGCTTATACAGAGCTCTTCTTCAGGTCTGTCTACAACAAAACTGCATTTAACACACAGCCTCTAGTGTGTCTGTGCCAGAAGTCCAGATGGTACTGAATTTTAAAATGTAACTTTCCACAGCATGCTAACAAAGTTTGAACACCAAACACAGCGCTGTAACTGTTGTGATGTCCCCTATCAAATATCAGGCCAATGCGCTCTCGGTGGGCACCCTGTCCCCACTGATCTGGCTAAAAGGTTCTGCAGGCTAGCCTACTTTCCACTTTTCTCATAGTATATCTTTTATTTTCCCTCATACAAACATAACCCGCGTAGATAGAATAATTTCATCTTAGTAGGAGGCATGAAGTCAACTAAGTCTAAGACTAAGTCTCCTTAGTCTCTTGCTTCCTTTGTGCTGAGTTCTAACCTGTGTTCTTGACTTCACTCTGTGTCTTTGAACATCGATTCAAAGGAGAGAGTTTGGGAGAGGCAAAATAGATCATAAAGGGAAGAATTATAAATGAATGCCTCAATCTGGGTCAGTTGTTTTTAGCCTTACATGGGCAGAGTGTTTTCCAAACAGTAGTCTTCAAAATCTGCCTGCCATCTGACTGGGGCCATATGACACGTCCCTGGACTAACACCATCAGTAATTTAAAGGAGAATGAAAGGAATGCCTAATTACCTGGCACTTGTTGTCAAGAGCAGTCAATTCATATCTTTGAAATTAAGATTTCAAAGGGGTGTTGCTGTTCAGAAGAAGTTGCAAAGCAATTAGATGTTACTAATTCTTCTCTTAAGAAGGGAAGCTAGAACAAGCAGAGGGTGTTCGATACAGTCTATTTAATATAATTCAAACTCTGAAATTTTTCCTTACTGGATGCAAGTATCTGCTGATCAGAATTTCCAGTCTGAGTTTGTTACTGAGCCTCACTATGCAATATAATGTTTACGCTTACTAGCATTCAGCCCAACAAAGTCTTCCTGTCTAGTAATTCACACAACCAGAATATACGTGTGTGTGAAACGTGGCTTCAGGCTCATTTCCCTCTCTGAAATATGATAGCTTTGTTTCCAATGATTGAAAATATTGATATTTTCTACTAACAGGGACACTCAAAGTGGGTAGTCCCACAATTTAACCTACCAGGTTTTCTTTAGATCCAAGTTGGCAAAATCAATGTAATTCTTCTGATCTACCACTTTTTCCATAGTAGAGCTAAAACCGAATTAGGAGACACTGGTGGTGGGGAAACAGATTAGGGTTGTGGTGAGGAATGAGTGGCCACTCTCTACAGCCTGTCTCCCACTCAGGAGGCTGTAAGTTACAGTAAAACAAGCATAAGAACTGTAACTCTGAGTAGAAGTATTATTAATTATTTATTACCATTGCGTCTAGGAGCCTTCGTCATGGACCAGGACCCCATTGTGCTAGGCATGGTATGAACACAGAAGAAAAAGATGGTGAGTGCCTCAAAGAGCTTACAACCTAAGTAATGAGTTCCCCTATCTTCTTGAACACCATAGAAGATTTACAGTCAGATGAGTGCAGCTAATGGCAAAATGACATAGAAGAGCCATGCTGTCAGTGCAGCAGAGGGTACGTAGGGTGGCTGCTTACAGGGCAAGATCTGTGGGACAGTGATCTGTTGATCCCATGGATTTCAGGCTGTCTGAAAAATGGTAGACCCACTCCCAGACCAATACACTCTGCTGTCTGCTCCACCTCCAGTAGGGAATAGTGTGGAAGCTGCATAAGCTTGTCTTTTTGTGGCATATGGAAAACTGTTTTCAAATTTTAGCACTATCACTCTAAAAGCTCAGAGGCTTTCCTTGTCCTGCTTGCAGACTAGGGGGGCTCTGTGGGGCAGAATGCAAGCAGCAGTTGGTTTTGTGGGCAGACTAGAGTAAGGCAGGGTGGGGTGAGTTGAGTCTCTGTCTTGGGGAGCAGCCTGCTTTGTGTCTCTGTTTTATCATTAGAAATAAAGTAGTGTCACGCTCAACCTTCCAGTGAGAGTAATTCATGTATTTATCTAACTTCTCTGCTATGAACATAACACTTTTTATCACACTAATGGGAGGATAGGGTTAAAAACCATGAACTTCCTTCTGGTCTAACTGAATGCCCTTCAGATATAGTGAAAAACGTGTCAATGGCACCGTGACAGAAGGAGTCTACAAAGACCAGTTCCACAAAAGTGCTATTTTAACATAAACTGAACACAGACTGCTGAAATACATCTTGACATTTTCCCTCAGTCCCCTGAAACATGACAGCAGCTTTGAGCTTGAGTACTTTTTGAGACTTTGTGTCAAAGCATAATAGAAACGCTAATCGTATAATTTTGTTCTAGAGGACGTAGATTCCACAGGGACGTGTTGACAATCATACATACAGTGAGATTTGGAATAGGTTGGGGTTGCCTCTTTGAATGATCAGAAGGAGCAACATTTAAATGAATATACAGTTAAAGTGACCATCTCAATTTTTTTCCATAGCCTTTTTTTTTAAATGGGGTGAATCCTTTTCTACATCATGGCACTTCCTTATGGGAACTCTAAGAGCCTACATTGTTAAGCAGCCAATGTTAGGGCTGGTGAGCCATCATCTTTCTTGCAAGGCATGACTGTTCTACATACTCCTCATTCTCTGTCCATGTCGTTGTATTGATACAGGCAGTATCTTCTGACTCCTGAAGCAAGCTGTTTATCTAAGGATACCGTCAGCTCCAACTTTCCCTTGTAACTTGTAGGCCCTGTTCACCATCCTCCACAAATTACGACCATTCCCTAATAGCCAAAGTTGTTGATACAGTTAATTATCTGAATCTATGGCTATACAATGATCCATGGTGTGTGTCTCAGCTGAAATATCTGATTTGTATTGCACCTATTGCAAAAATTATTCTCATTCATCAATAAGTGAGGGAACTTGCTGGCTATTCATATATTCAAAAGGTAATTCACTGAGCTTTCTCACGTGCTTCTCACTGCAATAAACTTCTAATGGGGGTACAGGTTCATCATGAATGTACCACAGGAAAAAGACCCCAGTTTTTAAACTGGTCATTGAGCCTGACAATTGACATCCAGTCATAAAAATAATTTGATAGAGATGTCTGGAAACTCTGTGTGTGTGCACGCGTGCTGGACAGTGGAGCCCCTAATGAGGAAGCCCTTCTAGTACATGTGTTCTGTAATACGAAACCTGCTAGCATGAGCACATTCGTGTGGTAGAGAGGAAATAACTAACATTTCTTTGTAGCTACTTAACCTGGTTCCACAAGAATTCTACCTTCAGTATTTATAGGGTCCTCATTACCCAATATCTGAATGACTGTCTTTTAATGTATTTAACCTCACAGCACCCCTGTGAGGTAGGGAAATGCTTTATCTCCATTTTACGGATGGGGATTTGAGTCACAGAGAGGCTAAGTGACTTGTCCAAGGTCACACAGGATGTCTGTGGCAGAGCAGGAACTTGACCCTTGTGTCTCCCAAATCCAAAGCTAATGGCCTACCCACTGAACCATCTGTCCCTCTAGTGGGTGTAGTGGATTGCCCACCAAAATCAATAATCAGGAATATAGGCAACCTCATGTTTTCAAGGCCTATTTCCTTTTGTGAGCTGTACATAAGTGAAGGTACATGGCTGCGCACTGGGAAATCTACTGCTAGGAATGGTTGTAGTAAAGTGGTCATTAAGGGGTTAACTGGGTTACTCGGAGCATTATGGGTTGGAGCCCTTAGTTCCTTTTTGGTGGTTGTTCATTTCCCTCTTTCTGTTTGCAGTTAAATCAAGTGGCAAGTTCCCAGCTGGAAGTTCTGTAAGTAGACTCGCACTGAGCAGTCTCTTTACAAAACTGTTGCTCAGCAGGGAGCTTTTTGGTGTTTTGGTTGCAACAGTTATTGACACACAATCCCCTCTTTAAAAAAGGACTGTCAGCTGTCTTTGCTTCTCCCATGAGTGCAGGTGACAGGATCTTTTCTTGTGCAGGCATTGACGAGCAGACATCTATGTGAATGATAGGCTTGTCTGTCTAACTAAGCAACTAGATCAGGGGCTCTCAAACTGAGGGTTGGGACCCCTTAGGGGGTCGCGAGGTTATTATCTGGGGGGGGGTAGCAAGCTGTCAGCCTCCACCCCAAACCCCGCTTTGCCTCCAGCATTTATAATGGTGTTAAATATATAAAAACATCTTTTTAATGTAGAAAGGGGGTCGCACTCAGAGGCTTGCTGTGTGAAAGGGGGTCACCAGTACAAAAGTTTGAGAACCCCTGAACTAGGTGTAATTTAAGTCTAAAAATTTGCTGCTACTTTCCACTGGATCTGACAACCAGATAGGCTAGGCTCTGCTTAGAACAGCATGAGACAGTGAGGTCCTGGAGTAACGAAGAGGTGGGCAGATAGCATTTGGATTAGTGGCCAGCACCACGATACGCATGCCGGCAATAAGCCACGTAGGGTGAAATTACAGCTCCATTGAAGTCAATGGGAGTTCACCATTGACTTCAGAAGGGCCAAGATTTCACCCATATGACGCTACTACTTCACAGCGAGTGTGTCAGGATTTGCTGGGTATTTTTTTCTGCTTTCATTCTGCAGGGCTGTGTTATACGTGCAGGTGCTCACAATTGTGCCTCCAAGCGCCCGCATGCTTTCTTGTAGGCTGTTTCTCATTCATAGAATGCCCTCTCTGAAGTAATCCCATAAAGCAACAGGCCTGTTTTTTCCTTCCAGTGAGCCTTAAGACTCATCTCTGCCATGGAGCCTATGGTAAGTTTCAAAGTAAGTTAAGAAACAGATAGGTCGGCCAGGGGTATGTGGTTATTCATTTCTATTTTTGTGGTAGCACCTACCATGAGCTAGGCATTGCCAGACAGTTCAAGAATGTCCCAGATGTTCAAGAGATTGGCCCCACCTTGAGGAACTCAGTCTAATGACATAATTGATGTCTTGCTTATTCAGTTAAGGCTATTAGGTCAGCACATTGTTCTCACTCATCACATCATTTGCAGAAACCCAGCACTTACCCTGTTCATTGACTTTGGGTTAAAGGGCCTTGGAAATTGTACACCGTGTGTGTGTGTGTAACACTTCTGTCTTAATCAACGACAACGGAATGCATATTTCATTACAACACCCCTAACACTGATGGAAGCTAAATTTATCTTCACAGTAACGTCAGCAGGCCCTCTCAGAAGTCCAGAGAGGCCTGGTCCACTTCCAGCTTTTGAGGCCCCTAGCTATAATAAAAATAAATTATGACACATGAAAACAAAATAAGGCACCAAAAAAAGTGAGACATAATAAAAAGTGAGGTGCGATCTGAGTTACTACAGAGAATTCTTTCCAGGGTATCTGGCTGGTGAATCTTGCCCACATGCTCAGGGTTTAGCTGATCGCCATATTTGGGGTCGGGAAGGAATTTTCCTCCAGGGCAGATTGGAAGAGGCTCTGGAGGTTTTTTGCCTTCCTCTGTAGCATGGGGCACGGGTCACTTGCTGGAGGATTCTCTGCTCCTTGAAGTCTTTAAACCATGATTTGAGGACTTCAATAGCTCAGACATAGGTGAGAGGTTTTTCGCAGGAGTGGGTGGGTGAGATTCTGTGGCCTGCCTTGTGCAGGAGGTCAGACTAGGTGATCATAATGGTCCCTTCTGACCTTAATATCTATGAATCTATAATATGAATTCTTTTTTATTTAACAAATGCTTTTCTAGCCCTTTTTCTGTGCAAATGCACTAACTATTGAGGAAAAATCTAGCTTTTGTGCAATGTCACAGTTGATATTAAGCATGGCGAGCCCATTCAAACACTCTTGTCCCACAGTTGAATGGTGATAATTCTTTACCTGCTTCAACACGTTGAAGGTGCAGTCACCTGAGGCCACTGATGCAGGCAAACTGACAAAAATACTCAATGCAAATGTAACATTAGAAAACACCCAGAGAGTCCAAGTTCGAGTATTTCTTGAAGCAATTCCTTTGGTTTGCAATCCAATTTAAAGTTCATCGAATATATTCATTTGAGGAAGACATACTCGTCACTGAGATCTTTTGAGATTTCTTTGTTGTACTGTTGCTGAAATTGTTCAGCTGCAGAAAGTAGATCTTCATTACTCAGTCTGTTGAGCAGCCAAAGAAACCCCAAAAGGGTATAAATTAGTCGTAGTGACTCAAATCGACGTAAGACCTGATTGAATAGCGTCAATGATGACAAAGACATTGACCCTATAATGCTGCTCAGCATCAGATTCAGTAGGTAAGTTGCAATTGATGGAGAACTCAGATGAAATGCCAATATTCTGTGCTACTAATTTGGACTCAGTCAGGATTTTATCCCATTGTTTACAAATCTGATGAATGTCACTGATAATGTTATCCCTCTCAACATCAAGTGTAGCATTGCGTGCTTCAATTACCAGATTAGTTTGGTGGATCATTGTAAGTAGCTTCATCCACAAAGATGACATCAGAATGCATTCAAATTCGGACATGTGCTTCTAAATAGTCTGAAGTTCAGTTCAAGCCTGTGCAGTGAGATCGAGAGATTCAAGTTCATTTAAAGCCTTTCTCACTTATTTCAAATGCTACGCAACTCATTGAACACCATCAATCCATCTAGTTTTGGACATCCCATGCATTGAAACAGGAAGATATTGCTTCAGAATTTCCCACTCTTGTGAACTGCTACTGAAGAGATTGTACATTTGTTGAACAGTTCCAAAGTAAGTATCTGCCTCCTTGCATGATTCAGCACAGTCAACACCTACAAGGGTTTAGTGTGTGGTTTCCACAGCTGGAGAAAATACAATCTGAATTATGCTCAAGCAGAACCTGTCAAGGTTCCTTCCCCACTCTGAACTCTAGGGTACAGATGTGGGGACCTGCATGAACACCTCCTAAGCTTACTTTTACCAGTTTAGGTTAAAACTTCCTCAAGGTACAAACTATTTCACCCTTTGCCCTTGGACTTCCACTGCCACCACCAAACGTCTGACTAGGTTTATTTTATTAGGAAAGAGCCCATTTGGAAACGTCTTCCCGCCCCAAAAGCCTCCCAACCCTTGCACCCCACTTCCTGGGGAAGGTTTGATAAAAATCCTCACCAATTTGCATAGGTGACCACAGACCCAAACTCTTGGATCTTAAGAACAATGAAAAAAAGCATTCAGTTCTTGAAAAGAAGACTTTTAATAGAAGAAACAATAAAAAGAATTACCTCTGTAAAATCAGGATGGTAAATACCTTACAGGGTAATTAGATTCAAAACATAGAGAATCTCTCTAGGCAAAACCTTAAGTTACAAAAAAGACACACAGACAGGAATATCCATTCTATTCAGCACAGCTTATTTTCTCAGCCATTTAAAGAAATCATAATCTAATGCATATCTAGCTAGATTACTTACTAAGTTCTAAGACTCCATTCCTGTTCTGTCTCCTGGCAAATGCATCACACAGACAGAGAGAGATTTGTTTTCTCCCTCCCCCCAGCTTTTGAAAGTATCTTGTCTCCTCATTAGTCATTTTGGTCAGGTGCCAGCAAGGTTATCCTAGCTTCTTAACCCTTTACAGGGGAAAGGATTTTTCCTCTGGCCAGGAGGGATTTTAAAGGTGTTTACCCTTCGCTTTATATTTATGACAACACCTTTGTACTTCCCAGCCATATTAGATCCATTGTCATAGGCTTGACCAATGCAGACTTGAAAATCTAACTTAAAACTTTTCTAGAATTGCTCGTACTCGAGCAGCAATTTCTTTTCCAGTTTTTTTCGTGAAATTTATCAAACAAAATAAACCTTTCTTCAATTGAAAATTTTGAGCGGTCTACAATCTTAACATATCGAATTACCATAGTAATCTGTTCCTTGTGAGAACAATCTGGAGTGGCATCAACAATGATTGAAAAATACTTGGCATTTCGAATCTCATCAAGAATTGTTGTTTGTGCGAATGACGCACATAGCTCCATAAACTCATTCTGTATGTGTGTGGAGAGATAATGGACTTGCATGCGCTTTTGACTCTCTTACGATTCTTGAACACGTTTAACATGCTCTGATAAAAGTCATATTTGCTGAGGAGTTCAACTATGCCTAGAACGTTTTCATTTGTACGATCACCAATACGTTGACTGGAACCAAAGAAAGCTAATCCCCACTCAGAAAGAAAAAGGATGACATTCAGGATGTGCTCAAGAAGTTTTTTCCAGTTATTAGTTTCTTTAGAGAGTTCACTCAAGAGTAAAATCTCAACTGAACTTTCAGCTGATGCTGCCCTACTATACTCCTCCATGCAACATAGTTTTCTTTGTGTGATGTTGAACTCTCATGGGATGGTATTTGGTCTTTCAACTTCCTCCAACCTCTGATGCTCCATCCTGATTGATCAGAGAGAATTGATGCATTTGCAGTACTTTTGGAAACGAAGCAGGGTGCACAGTACAGAGATTGTTTTTCCATACTCCAGCATAACCAGTCTCACCATTTGGAAGAGTTTTTGTCAGCAGACAAGTAGGGAAAGCTTGATTATCAGCATCTCGTGGAATGTTTCTTGAAATTTCAAAACAACTAATTTGAAGAAAAATTGCATTTGATGGAGCATTGCTCTTGTCAATAATTCCAATGTCAGTCACAGTCAAACATGTAGTACTCATGAATTGCTCTTGATGCGTAAGATCTACATCTTCCTATTGCTGTTGAGTTTCTTGACCATACACAGGATCTTCTGCAGCATCGGTTACTGTTGACACTTCTCCTTCTTGACTACTGTCCTCATGTTCAGATATTGGCACTGAAATATCACCTGTTGAAGTTGCGGGGTTTTCATTATCTGTTGTATTGTTTGTTGGGTAAGGTTTGTTTTCCCGTGGTTTGAGAGAGAAAGTTAATGAGCTCTTTGAGCTCTTAGCTGCTGCTTCACTCAGTTGTTTTTGCCATCTCTTGCTTGCACCACTTTCAGATCTCCTCTTCATAGTGATCTATCATATCAACTTGATATATTCTGCTATAAATAAGTAGCTTATTTACACTTGAAATCTTCACCTGTAAACATGTACACAAATGCTGAATGGTACACTGTCAAGGCTGAATCCCCACTCTCACTCCGAATGCAGAAGAGGGGGCCTGCAAGGATTTAAAAAAATTAATATTTGCCACTCCAGACTTGTATTACACTCCCAAGGGTACAGCTTTTTTCTGACCTTGGCTTGGTAAAAGCTGCCACCACCCAAGTGCAAAAAAAAAAGAAATCTTTGAACCCAGGAAGAAGCACTTGGGAATTCCCCCCTGTGGAGTATCCTCAAGCCCTTTCACCCACCTCCCCTTTTTCTGGCGAAGAGCTGAGAAAGAAAACAAAATAAATTAGCGATGGTTACCAGCTAATCAAACAACATGCACAAACCTCTTAGGACACCAAAAATCCAATCCTTTTCTTAAAGGTAAATTTTTATTAAAAACTAAAAGGAAAAAATTACATCCGGAACTTTGACTTTTTGCTAGATCTTAAAAGAAACCCTTACAAAAATTAAATTAAGCACCCAAAATAGCTTTCTTGGGGGTTCATCTTAAAGGTTACAAGCAAACAAAAGCATCAGGGGGTTAGCATAGGGGAGAGCCACAAGCCAAAATAAAGAATAAACCTGATCGCATTTATCTAAACATTCCCTATCCAAACTATTCCTTCTAGGTATGGAAGATATTTTTTCATACCTGGTTCAAATCTTACACAGCATTCCTGCTTATAGCATTGCTGCTCTGTCCCTGCAGCCCAGCGAACAACAGACAAAGGGAAAGTTTTTTTTCCCAATTTTAAAAAGTTCTACCTTCCCATTGACTTTTAGTCAGGTACCCTCCTTTTCTTTTACCTGTGGGCTTGTTAACCCTTTACATGTAAAGCAAGCAGAGAACAGACCAAGAGGGATTTTACAGCTAACTGGCTGGCTGGGTGTCTATCAAAGGGACATGTATCACGTACACAAATGCTGAAAAGACTTAAATTGAAGGAATACTAATTAAGAACACACAATAAAACAGTCAGACAGGTTATTATCCTTATCACTTACTCAAAACTCAAGCACGCAAGGTATAATCTAACAGGCTGAGCTGAAGACAAAGGGATGATTATATATATGTTTACTATATCTAGATAGATAGTCAACACAGACACGGATACAGACTGAGAGATAGTGTCCAAAAATTTCAAACATGTCTCCTCGCGAAACTCACTGTACAAGATTATCCTCACAAATTTTCACCTTGAATCTGGGCCTATAGACTGCAAAAGCCGATGACGCTGGCCAAGCTACCAAGCCAGGGCTCAACCAACCGGTCACCTCTTTTAGCTACCACATGGAGATAGTAAGGAGGAATTCTCACACACAAATTCCTTAGTCAACTAGATGTAAAACCATAGGGATGCTAAAATGTAACAGTTCTCTACCTTTCAACATGCACTTGATCTAGCATCAGCCAATAGTAGTGGTTTGTTTATATAATCAGCTGATCTGAGAAGACACATTCATCACGGTCTAATCTTGTGCCATCAGAATAGATATATTTTTATTAATATTTATGAACATTTTAACTATATGGCAATCTATATCAGTTAACAAAAAAATTGTCTTTTCCAAATCACATCTCTTATTTGCTTAAGTTTGCCGCTCTAAGCTGAGAGAGCGTGTCACATGTTGGTCCAAGTGGGATGCGCATAAAAACAAATGGCAAAACTTATCAAAAGTCAAAAAATTAGTAAGTGTCTAAATTTGAGGCCCCCCTTTGAGCTTGAGGCCCAGGCCAAGTGGCCCTCCTGCCCCCCCTCTGATTGGCCCTGAATGTCAAAATATGAATAAAACAATTGTGAAAATACTCCTTCCAAATTATATATGCACGTACATAACTGGACTGAAATGCAAGTCCACATACTTACATAATTTTAATATTGTACACTTTTCCTACGAATTTGGATATATGTATTGCGGTGTGTAGGGGTGCAGGTGGCCTGCTCCAGCAGGGGGTGGAGCAGAAGCAGCCAGGGAGGCTGTGGAAACCTGCAACTAATTAGGAAGGGGCTTGTTAGGAGCCAGCTGCTGGGGCAGCCCAGATCTAAGGAACTGCCCAACAGAGCAGAGGTGAGTCTCTCCCTGACAAGCAAGGGAGGAGGACTGGCTCCCAAGGATAGCACCTGAGAGAGAGCAGTGCCAGGCAGGCTCAGGGGAGCAGAGGGTGAGCTCTGGCCTGTTACCTTCTAGGCTGCAGGCCCATGCCAAAAAGGGCCAAGAGGGTGCAAGGGCCAAGGGGAAGTGGCCCAGGAATGATAGGCAGACAAGGGGAGAGAAGGGAAGAGAGGCTGCAGCTGGAGGGTCCCTGAGTTGGAACCCAGAGTAGCAGGCTGGCCTGGGTCCTCCCCCTTGCACTGCACCTGGCCGTGGTGGAGCATGACCAATACAGACTGCAACTTGCCCCTGAAGTGAGGGGCTAGACTTTGGGTTGTGGTTGGTCCCTGCGGTGGGTGCAAGCCAAAGGACTGCCGTGACCCCCAGAAGGGGGTTCAGAAAGAAGTAGTGGGCACTTCCAGAGGGCAGTGTCCTGAAAAGGATACCCCCAAGCAGGGGAGCAACGCGGGTCCGAAACAGAGGAGTAGAGCAGACAACAGGCAAGACAACCCACAGAGGGCGCTGCGGAGCTGGACTGAGCTAATTCCTGCAGCAACCAGCAGGAGGCACCAGAAGTGATGAGTCCACGCCATTACACGGTGGCACGTGTAAGCTGCATTCATGAAGCAGGACCCCATTGGACTAGGCACTGTACAAACACAGAACATCAATCCCCTGTCCCAATGAACTTAGCCTTAAAGAAGGCAACATTATTCTCAAGAAACAGCAAGTACATGTCGTCTGCCATTAAGTTTACTGTCAACTAATAAACATATTTCAAAGATATTTTTCACTTTAACAGTATCCCTTAAAAAAGAAAATCTTTAGATACCAAAATCAAGGTAACAAAAATAATACTTAGAAAATACATGGATCAGAGTTAAGGTTGTTGTGGTGAAATATGCATTTCATTGTACTTGATGAGAATGCATGGGTTATGTAAGATTTGTGATGTCCTTAACTACTCATTTCCTTGCTCTTCTGTGCATGAACTTTGCAAATAATAAGATAGCAAATAGGGCTTGGCACAAAAATCTAAAACCTTTTTTATTGTTCCAAAATTCATTTTTGGGGACTCAAACGATACACAAATTCAGATTGAATTCAATGAATAGTTTCCCCTTAAACAAACCTACCTGTTTTTTTAATTGAAACATTAAGTTTTGACATTTTGTTTCAGTTTTTCATTTTGAAATGCCATTTTGTTTTCCTATTTTGACTAATTAAAAAAAAAAAACAACACAAAGGGTGGAAAATACCTGAAAATGGCTGAACCTAAACAAAAAGCTCAAAGTTGTTTCAAGTCAACTGAAATGTTTTGGTTAATTAGCAATGACATCTGTTGGAGGTTTTTCATTCAACAACATTTTTTGGGGAAGGGGGAGGTAAGAATCTGGTTTGATTACACCAGAAACATGTGTTGGGTTTTTTGGTTTGTTTGTGGAGGGGATGATTCTGCCTCCAAACGGAAGAAACAACCGTTCTGTCATTGGAGCTGAGTGGGGAGCAAACTGTCATTCAGCCGAACTCTCTTTAAATAACTTTTCCTTTGCTTTTGCAATTTCATTTTTTATGATGCCTCCATATAACCTGTCAATGCTCAAGTCTCTGAATCTTCTCCATGGGAAGCTTATTTAACATTTACGTTTGAATTATAAATATCTGACTCTAAATGTTACAGGAAAACATACTTATTATTCTAAAGCACTTAAGCAGTCCATTAGGTTGCTCTTCCATAGATTTTTTTTTCACTCTAGTCAAGATATACATCCAGTGATTTACAACTTTCAGAAATGCTATTTCATTCCAGTTGCTAATAGATATATGGCCCAAACAAGTAAAAAATTCTCCAGCCAGGAATGGAAAGCTTCTTAATGCATACTATTTTTAAGGACAAAAAGTAAAGGGGAATATGTAGCTACTGAATTTCTAATGTAGTTTTTCAAAGGGCTGTCTGAGGCCTCAGTTTTGCAAAGCCTTACATATGTGATTAACTTCATGCATGCTTATGGATAATGCTAATTTACTGACTTCTTTTTGTTTTTTGTTTTTTTGCCATGATTATGCTTCCTTTTGGGAAGTTTCAAAAATATTACGATGGGGTGAGGGAAGACTTTTTGTCTCTGCCTTTCTATTCCACTCCTAGTGCTAAAGAAGTGAACTTAACTATTTTTGACTAAACATTCCAAAAATTGCATCACTCAACAGAGACCAGACATGGAAGACTTCTGCCTAAACTCACAACATTCCAAAACTTTCACAACTTAACAGGGAGTGTTCAAGGACAAGAGGTCTGCCAACCTTAATTTACAGTGGCTTTTATGCCCTTGAGCTATAATTCTTATTGTAGTGTTCAAGGCTATTTGTAGTTTTAAAAAATACTATAGTATGCTAAGAGATCCTATAGCTTAATACCGCAAGATTACTCTTATAAGATTGACATAAATGTGCAGATTATTTGGAAAAATACCTCTTCTAAAAGCAATGTGAATGTAATGCTTAGTTTGACACTCCTTTTTGCAGATGCCTCAGTATTGTCTAGTCAGACATCACTCATATGAGGCAGCTTCCAGCCCTATGGGACAGCGTTGGTTGTACAGTCATATGCATTCTGTAACTTAATCTGGAACAGGACAAGTATTTCCCTCAACTCTAGGCTTCTTAGTCAATAGCAAGAACATCTCCATTCATTATGGACTGGGTTTGACTTAGCTATTGTGCCTTTGTGTGTAATTTCCTTGGCTTTTTTTAAAAAAACAACACAAATAAACAAATTCCACTATATGGTATCTTATTGACATGCACATTAGTCAACAGTAGGGTTGGGAGCTTTAGATCTACCCCACACAGCTCTGCCACCTGAGCTCATGAAGTAACTGACTGAAGTAGTAGGTTGTCATCCTCTGTGTTGTACCAGCACTAAAGTGGGGTTGGGACACCTTGCCAATGTATTTCACAGATATTTGTTGACAACAGAAGAATGATAAGACTTGGGAATCATGGGTTCCATTCCAGCCTCTGGAGAGGAGTGTGCTGTAGGGGGTACAGACTCTTTTGTGACCCCCCCCCGCCTGCAACTTTTACCCCCTTCTTCCCTGGACCCTTGGATCTTTCCCTCCTTGCAGTTCTGTCTCTTCCCCACTCCTGGATCCCAGTCCCATTCTCCTTACTTATCTCCACTCCTCAGGTTTCTCAGCTCTGTCCCAGTGTCCTTGCCTAGCCTGTCCCAGTTTTCCCCAGCTCCTCTTCTGACAAACCAGCAATCCCAGGTTTCATTTCCCTCTATCAGGCTCCAGTCTATCCCCTGCACCAGGTCCTTGTCCTTCCCTCTCTACTCAACCTGCTCTCCCTCTGTGTCCAGCTCTAATCTCCTGTGCATTTGAATCTGATAGCTGCTTCCTCCTCCTTGTCACTACCTGGGCATCAGCAAGAGGGCCTTCAGAGCACAGGGGAGACAGTCTCCCTGCCCTCCATTCCAGTGCCTGCAACTGCAGGGAACCTTCTATTTAGTGCCTTGTAGTCCTGGGCAGGAGGCTCCACGGGGAAGGAATCTTATGAGAGTTCAGTTGACACTCTAGCAAGCCTGTGAGCATGTATGAACGGTGATTTCCCCACCGCCACCCAAAAGGCTTGTAACTTGGTCAAATTGGGATGGATTTTAACAGGGATGACAAAATGCAGATCCCTGCTCGAAACACCACCCTACTGCTAGAAGTGAAGTCTCTGAGACGCTCCCATGCCCCCATGCTTTGGCGCAAAGGAAAGGTCAGTGGGAATCTTTAACATGAGCAAAACACTTTCCCCCGAGCCCCATTCTCGGATACGACTGAATCGTTCTGACTGAAATTTTCCAAACCATTTCAGCCCAAGGCAAGCACCTGACAGAAAATGTCAGCCCCAGTGGTTAAAGTTTGGTAAAGTTATAAGCAACTGAAAATAGGGTCTTATTGTGGGAGGCGTTGGGTCATTTTAATAATGGCGGTGCTACCAGTTCTGCCGGTAGTGTACCATAGCAACAGCTCCTTTGCTCATGTCTGCTCCCCTGTCCCCTATACCCAAATGTCCTACTGTTCACTCCCCTTCCTTTCTCATATGTTGTTTCCCCTCCCACCACCACCACCTCCATTAAGTTTGGATGTTTGCTTCCTTTCTATCTGACACCCACTCCACCAATCCCATGATTCCAGACCGTGAGTTGCAATGCAGAGAGCACATCTCTTGAAGTTATTAAGGTTTCCTGCTTGGTACTATTTACCCCCCAGCTGTCGGGAGGAAGAGGACAAGTCCACCAGCAGTCTGCATCTGAAACTGCTGCCATTGCAGTGTGTCAGCAGGCCCAAAGCATTCCAGCTCCCTCCGCCTGTGACCACCAATGGTGGGGGGTGGAAGTGGGACCTTCTGAGTGAAATGGACTCTCTCTCATGCCTCTTGTGTCAAGATTACAATACTCTCAGAGCCTCGGTTGAAACGGAACTCAAGTCAATTAACAAATCAGCTGGAGTACGTTAAACGTTCTCCCTTTGTTTCCTGGTGTGTTTTGTCAGAACAGGCAGGATTAGGTGGCTGAGCCATCCACAGACACTGCCCTCCCCATTAATGAGAGCCTTTTAGAAGAAAGATCTCTTCAGATTTAAATTAGCAAATAGAATATCCATTGGATGCAGCTCTGGTGGGAAGGAGCAACAATTGTTTACCTTTCAATGGCTGTTAATAAGAACCCCACCAGAGGCAAAGGGATGAGCTTGAGCTCATTAACCTTTGCTGTTAAAAGGAGGTTCCTTTCCCCAGTATAATTTAGAAAACACAAATCAGAATGACACTATGACACATTAAGGTGGATATAGAGGTGCATGTGGACACAAAATGAGGTTGGAGGAAGAGAGGTTAGTTTGAATGACTGCACTTTGTCACTTTTTGAAACAAACCCACAGATACTTTATTTTTAGTAACTTAATATTTTTTTTCATATTCAAACAACATTCATCCATTAGTTGGAGACCAATGCAAAGTAATAAAAGCAATCCAGGTTTCCAGAAGGGATCCTGCTTAGGACAAATTCTGAACTATTTATTTCCTTCCAGGGCCATGATTTGAACTAACACAAGCGGTGGTCCCAGAGCCATCCTACAAGACTAGAGGTCAGTGTTCTAAACTAGTTAATCGTTCATTTCACATAATAGTGCATACACAAGGAAGATTCTTCATGCCCCTGACAGAACCTAAGATGTACTGGAGTTTGTTTTGTTTGTCATTGTTTCCCAACACAAATGGCAAAAATGCATATCTTCAGTCTGGATGACTTCTCTTAAATTACAGCAAATGACAAACAGACAGAACAAATAGACACACTGAGATTTTATCTTTAGACTTTCATCATGAAAACACTGAAGCATGTCAGAAACTTTACACGTCATTAGTCTCCAGTACTTCTTTGAAGTCAAGGAATATCTGGTTACTCAGAGTTGCAGGATTGGGCTTCTGCACTCAGATTCTCCATCTTAAATATCTTAAAAGCTCTTCTCCTTAAACAGCGAGACAGACTTCTAGTTAGTCCATATAAAGATGGACAGTACACAGAAAATAGAATTCCATGCCACCGTTCTAATTTAGCTGCAAATGATTTATAGAAACATCTTTTTACCAGTGGAAACTAATGACATCTGAGAGTGCGGTGGTAAAAGTGGCACCTAAAGGAATTTTCAGGCCTGTTTTTACAGCATTCTGTAACGATCCTACTGTATCTGACTCAAGGACCTTAAGGAGCCTTCACTTCCTCTTTTATTTATTTTTTTGATTACTGAGTGTTGAAAACAACTTGCTTAACAAAATGTCTCCTCCGCCTGCCTATGCTGTACAAAATGCAATGGTCAGAAAAGTGAATTTGTAAAATGGTAGGTAGCTCTGGAAATTATGGGGGGGGAAAAGTAACTAACTTTCTCAGTTTCCCAGTCAGAAGTGTTCCATGCCAGCACTGCAAAATAAACCTGGTGATGGGAAGAATTCATATGTAGTGTGTTTGCCTCTTACAACATCACTGCTAATATAAATTCTGCAATTGGAAGTTAGCAATTTTGTTGATATGTCCACCTTGCTTATGCAGAGTTACATTGGCTCTCCGGTGCAGTAAAGAGGAGTAGAAATGTATTTGCCCGTGAAGTAAGCAGATATGACTCAAAGACACACAGGGAGAAGATAATCTGAGCCAAAGATGAAAATGTGTGTTTTATGGAAATTTTTTTCAGACTAAAATAGCTGTTTAAAGTGCAATTACGGTCTGAAAACTGTCTAAAGGACAACTCAGTGTTCCACATTTAAATGTCTTCAATTATTTTTTATTTAAAATTCACTCACTTTCCAGTTAATGGAATTTTCTTTTTCAAATGCCAACCCTATGAATTCACCTGGCCAGTAAGATAGATTCCCCTCAGTTGCTATAAACTATGGTGGATCTCCATAGACATCAGCAGAGCTGTGGTGATTTATTCCAGCTGAAGATGCGCCCCTGCAACTGAAAAAGCAATATATGTGTGCATGGAAATAGGTTAACCATCCCCTTAAGTCCTTGGCAACAATTCAAAGGTGATATGAAGTTGTGTAAGTAACTCACATGCATCCGACGAAGTGGGTATTCACCCATGAAAGCTTATGCTCCAATACGTCTGTTAGTCTATAAGGTGCCACAGGACTCTTTGCCGATCTTACACTAACTTACTCCTGTAGGGGAATCTAAACAGGTGTCACTTGAGTTCCACAAAGCAGGAAGATGCAAGTCAAAATAGAGGAGGGCCTTCTTAAATTTACACCTTTCTGCATCCCTCCCCACCCCTCAAGAGCTGGCCTTGTAAGTCCAGTGATCAGAAGAATCAGGGGTGGAGCTCTGTGCTCCCTCTATTGGGGAGACAGGGAAAAGCCAGCCCCTCCTGGCATTATTTACATCTTGTTTAGTCCTAATTCCACCTACTGAGAATTGTTGTTTTAGATGGGTATTTATTTAAACAGATAATTTAAGGGGATGATAAATAATTATCCATACCGCCTAATAGAAGGGCATTGGAACTGAGCGGGATATACTCTGGGTGAGTGGTCACCATAACTTTACTAGAAAGAACTTTGCATAATGAAGCTTGGGCACAGGAAAACAGAGTAAGAAAGAGCTATGGTTGGAAACTAGGAGTGCTCATCTAAGGTGTAAGGAGTCTGTCTTGCTCTAGCTTCCCCATCTGGAGATCCTGTGCCCTGCATGGAGGGATCTACAAGATGACTGGACCATTGACAATGGCAGGGCGGGACAGAACAGAGCTGTCTCCATGGCAAGGCCCAGTGGAGCAATGGTGATCCACGTGGCATTTCCTAACTTTCAAGTGCTTAACTTTGCAGCCTTAATAAGGTTCTTTTAACATAGGGTACGTGGGTTGGGGGATGGGTGGTAGGGAGAGATGTAGGTAGAGTACCAGAAATACTTCCTGACTGTGATCTGTACAAGAGCCTTTCCAAGGGAAGTGGTGGGATCTCCATCATTTGGAATATTTAAAACCTGACTGAACAAATCACTGGAAAATATACCATAGGGAATAATCCTACATTGGCCCTTGGCAGATTGACTTGGTGGGACCCAATGTGCCTCTTCTATCTCTAAATTCTATGACTGAGTATTATCCCCATTTCACAGAGTGGGGAAGTGACTTGCCCAGCATCACACAGGGAGCCAGAGGCAGGAGGAGAACCCAAGCAGACTGATCTGTTGTGTTAGCAGACAGGAAACAGACAGGAAGTGGAGATGATATCACTAAGACTGGGGTTGGGAGTGGGGAGCTGATCAGAGACAGTTCATGATAGTGGGTGGAGGTGCTTTGGGGAAGATTTCTGCAGAAGAATTTGTGTGTGCAGGTTTGACTGCCTCCATTGAAGATAAAGAGGATTTGTGTAGGTTTTGCCAAAATATAGATTAAATTACATGCAAAAAATATCCTGATGCGGTGGCACTGATTTCTGAATCAATGGGAAATGGATTCTGGAATTTCCCAGTTTGCCTTCAAAGAGCTGCAGGTTATCAGTGCCTCTGAAATCCCAGCCACGTCTCAGATCCCTAAACTTGAGCCAGATCCATGCCATCAGTTTTTAAGCAGAACTCATTGATTACCATGGGGACTTCTGCTTAAAGATTGGAATGATTCTGGCCCTATAGATTTAGGTGCCTAATTACAGGTATCTCCACTGGAAACTTACGGCCTTAGTTGTTTTCACCTCTTGGCCACCGTTTCTAATGCAATCCATATTGGTTGTGACCCAAAAGGTTATTGTGTGGTGACAGGCTGGGGCTGACGTGCAGCGGTGGGGCAGAGTGGGAAAGATGACTTAGCCACTGCTCATGTTGTACCTGTTCTTTGGATATAAATAGGCCTCTCCGGGAGTGGCCCTCCCCTGCTTTTTATAAGCACTAAATTCAAAAAGTAAATTGAAGACATAAGATAATTGCCAGCTCCGGCCTCTGCAAGCTGCATCTATCTCTGAATTGCTGTTGGCAAAAGTGCCTGGCACAGTGGTGCTTATAGAAACAATAATAAAAAGGATGGCTGGATTTGTAGAATCAACTGGAGATTTTCATTTCCTGCCTTTTGACTGAGACTTTTTTCCTTCTGTATCTATTATCCTCTATTCGTGTGACTCCCATTGACATTCATAGGAGGTGTTTATGCTTCGACTAGAGATTTGAATCCTGGACGGGAAGGAAAATAAGCAGGTGAATTTTCTTTCCTTTGCTCTCAGGAGAGTTGACAAGGATAAACTGGGCCAGTGTCCCAACATAATCTTCATTTCCCCTAAAATGTTTAGTATGCATGATTAGAAGATTTCACTTGTGGGTTAGGGGGATCGTGAGCCTGCTTTCAGTGCTTGTTTCAGTCTTTAGCAGAAGAGAAATTGTATAACCACTTACAATTGTTGGTCTTGATTAAAACCACACAATTTGAAGATGGAGAAGGTCTACTAGGTAATCTAGGCTGTCACTTTGACTTTGCAAAATTGTACGAGGACCAATTAGTGGCTCAACTGATGCCAGAATTAAAGGGTTTATCAACCTTTTCCAAACATTTTATCTGAATTTTTTTTTAGGGACCAAAGCATCAAAATTAGCATAAGATGAGAACCACCTGAAGTTGCCAGGGCTACATATACAACCACAGATGCTGAGACAAAACTAATAAGCCCTCACAATCACGTAGGGTTTGCCTATATGAACACTTAGTTTGCAGCAATTTGGGGTGTAAAATCTATCTGGTGTTAGCCTGCCATGCACTAAGGGTATGTCGATGCTGCAGTTAGACATGTGAGCCTGGCCTGTGCTAGTTGAGTAGGGCTTGTGGAGCTTGGAGTGCGGGGCTGTTTCATTGTTGAATAGACCTCCAGGCTTGGGTTGCAGCCCGATCCTTCCACCTGGCAGGATCCTAGAGCCCAGGCTGCAGCCCAACCCGAAAGTCTACACTACAACAAAATGGCCCTGCAGCTTGAGTTGACTGGCACAGGCCAGGTGTGGGTGTTTACTTGCAGTGTAGACATACCCTATGTGTTCATGTGGACCCTGCTGCTGTTCATTAAAAGATCTGTACTGCACTTTGATCTACTCTCATGTCAAAGTAGGGTAGATCAATGTGCACCTTGGAACTTTTAGGGCGCAGCAGCAGTATCCACCCAGACACTTAGTGTGTGGCGGGCAGGCGTGAGGTAGACTTACACCCCTGCTTGCTGGAAGCTAAGGCCATGTCTACACTAGCACTTATGTCTACAAATCCTTTGTCGCTCAGGCGTGTGAAAAAAACAGCCCCTTGACAGCCATAAGTTTTGCCGGCATAAGCACTCATGCGCACAGCACTATGTTGGTGGGAGATGCTCTCCTGCCGCTCGCTAAGCTCATTTTATGTTGTTGATGGGAGAGCTCTCACCCCTCAGCATAACACAGCTATAGGAGCGGGCTTACAGCGGCACAGGTATGTCGCTGTAAGCTTGGAAGTGTACACATGGCCTAAGTGTTTATATAGACAAGCCCTCAAATTGCTCCAAGACTAAGACTAGTCTAGACGCGATAAATTGACCGCCGAGTACTCTCCTGTCGACTCCAGCGCGAGAGGTGCAGGCAGAGTCGACGGGAAAGCATCAGCTGTTGACTTGCCACAATGAAGACACCACAGTAAGTAGATCTAAGTACGTCGACTTCAGCTACGTTATTCACGTAGCTGAAGTTGCATAACTTAGAACGATTCTCCTCCCTTCCCCGGCAGTGTAGACCAGGCTTAAGTATAGGCACTTCATCTAATTACAGTGAAGTTGTGGACAGGGATGATACGTTATCTTCCTGATTCTCACACTGGAACACTCAGATGAGCAGGCAAATTGCAGCGTTTAGCCTGTTACAGAACTAGTCGGCCATTACTGTGTGGTGGTAGATGTGCTTAATTCCCATTAAGTCATGTCAGGGTTAAGGATATATAGCCACACCACCTATCAATGGGGGGAACAGACCCTTAAACATCATAGGGAGCACCATAGATCCCAGTGATTCATAATTCCCTCTAGTGACTGGTAGTGGTCTGTGTTACGGTGCCATTAGTCACTCTGGCTCCATATCAGTGGGAGAAGTTATGAAACAAATTTTAGAAACTGATATTAAGCATCTTCAGTGCATATGATTAGCTGCCTCAAAGGGCTTGCAAAGCCACATTTAACCAGATTATCCTCCCTCCACACTAACAGCAAAATGTCAATCTCAGATTAAAGCATTTTACATAAACGTCTCCTATCACAGCTTTTTCTGTAATGCAGATGGGTCTTAGGACTTTAACCCAGATGGTGCTTAAGGGAACTGACCTGTAAAACCAGCTTGTTGTACATGAATAGGAACCTTTCTCAGCTGTTCCGGGCTCCTACTGGGGAGCAAACATCTCTATTTTTTCTGTAAATTGGCTCTGCAAGGCCAGCCTAAATGTACTGTGCCCCCCCACCCGCCCCCCCAGATGGCACCACTGTGTTTGCCATAGCTCTGAGCGGCTGTCGTTCTAATGAGCTGCACGCTGTCTAATTTCACCATGTGACTGTAAAACCAGCTTGAGCTAGGGAAATCCAAGATGTGGTGGAGGAGGATCTCTTAAGTCAGGCGCTGGTGGGAAGATGGGCTGAAGGGTCTGAAGGAAGTCCGGCTCATTCTGGGCAAAAGCTGGAATCCAGCACACAGCACAAGTGGTGTGACTGTGCTCTGGGGCTGTCCGCAAAGGCTAAGAGAGGAAGGAATCCACCAGTCCGTGTCAACATAAACTTAAAATGTGCTTTCCGTGAGCACTTATGCAAGTAAAACGTGATGTGATGGCAAACTCACACAAAACGGAGGGCGAGGGGCCTGTAATACAGCTGGCCAATGAGGTCAGGAGATAGGCAGGTCCTGCATGCTACGCTACACTGCAGGTTTGTCACACATATGTTTAGCATCCATTGCAATGGCTTGTCACACATGGGAAGGTATGATCAAGGCAAGAGTCCCACACCTGGATACAGCAGCAGCTTTAGCCCAAAACGCATTGAGTAGGTCCATCATAAAATCTGCAGGGTGTGTGTGTGGGGGGGTGGATGTTAAATCTGGCTTCAAGATGTAAATGTATCTTTTAAAAGGACGAGCAGAGGGGGAATAAGGAGAAAATGTAAAACCTGCCAAGTCTGGTAGGTTTGGTTCAACACAACATTCCTTTTCCTGCTGAGTAAACTCCATCAAACTGTGCTTCCTCCATGCAGATTCCAGCCTCAGGGAGGCATAAACAGCCACATTGTGAGCCCCTTTATAATGAAATACCAGCTGTTTGCCCTCTGAGACATCACCTTTTTCAGAGGCAGAGACCTCTGAACCAGCCTAGGAAGTCACCCGGGTGGCACTGGCATTGCAAATGAAGCAGGAAACTCCCAGTGGCTCTGCTAAACGTAGCTTGGGGGAAAAAATCCTTCTTAAAGGTAACTCTTAACCAGTGCATATGGCAGCAAGTAAGCCTAAATGAAAAGAGAGAGGAGGCAGAAAAAGAAGGAACTAAAATGTAATAATGAAAGAAAAAATCATACACTATTAAAGAGGAAATGATGACATCATGGAGATTTGCATCATTGCTTAGCATTGATGTAAACACTGAGTCCATGTCACATGGACCCAGAGGGAAAAATGGATCCAGTATTATGAAAACTTTATAGTACTAGACATTAAAAATGATCCTAGAAAGCAAACACTGCTAGTGCACTGTGCATGATGCTTTTCGCATTCTGCCAGAAACTGGAGATGACCACATAATGGCAGCTCAGAAACTCAGTTTGTATTTTGACTCTAAAAGAACAAGATCAAAAGGTCAAGTAAGACAACAACCAGGTAAAATGCTCAGGCCAGAATTTTCCAAAAGCTGTTTGCTGAAATTGGCACTTTGGGCAGCTGAAAATGAAGGTTTGGGGTCTTCTGGCTACACAGAGCGTGTTCCAAGGTAGCCTTGGGCCCAAGAACTCTTGGATGCCTGAGGTAAGGGCAAAAGGAATGGTTCTAGATTAGGGTGTTGAGTGCTCTTACTGGGTTTCCAGAAGCACCCAACATGTCCCAGATGCACAGCAAGATGTTTCTGTGATAGTCATGTCTAACATGTCCAGCATCTCTTTCGAAACCCAGTTTTCATTCTTGTAAAGAATCAGCAAATTGGTCAGACTGATGAAAACCATTGGAGGCTCTGACAGAATGAACTGTCATATGGGGGAGGAAACCCAATTAGCTGTAGGTGGTCCAGCTGGCTCTAATCAAACACAGTCCTCTCAGAAGCTGATGGGAGTGGGAGGGTCCTGGGCCTATATAAGACAGACCCAGCTCATTTTATTGGGAGAGTCAACTCTTGGAAGGGTGTAGAAGGATAGCGGGAGCATGGAGACTTCTGAGTAACTCAAGAAAGCTCAGCTGGACCCTATGGCCTGATCCGAGCAGAGTAGTGGAGAATGTGACAGATTCTCAGAAAAGAAGGTACTGAACCAGTGAGGGCTCAGGTTGGGCTTGTTTTCTTTTAAAGACTTGAAGTTCTTGTTCCTGAAAGGAACAAAGACTTTAATTATCCTTGGGGGGGAAATGGAGCATGCAGAATTTATAGCATCTGAGACTAAAAGTAAAGAGGGTATAAACCACTGGCAAAATAAGACTGATTCACTTGTGTTTTAAGAATTATGTTCCATGGCTTAGTTTCCGTCCCTTAACTTCCCCCAAACATCTCTGTGGTGGCCAGGTCTTTGTGGACCAGCAAGCAATAACCTCGTGATGTTGGAACACTACAACAACATAAACTGTAGCTTTTCAGAGGATCAATTCAGAACTCTTTAATCCTGTGTGGGAATCAGGTCTTTCATCATGAGCAAGATTGCTGTCACTACTTGTCTTCCACTGGCTATTTTCTTGCTTGAAGCCCCAGGAAAAAAATACTTCTTTATCGAACTCATAACTGACAATTTGGCTGGAAGAAGTCGGGCTACATCCATACTCTCCTGAACCAAAATTTCACTTCTCATGAGTCATAGCGGTACATGCAGACGGTACCATTGCAGGGTCAGACAGGCAGGGGATGCTGATCTTTGATGGTTACTTGCTAGCATAGCTATCTTACCTAAATTACAACACATGAACCATTTGACTAGTGTACTGTGCTGCTTTGGAGACCTTTTATGCATTTTTACAGCCCAAAAGATACAAATACATGTAAAGCTCATGCTCAAATAAATTGGTTAGTCTCTAAGGTGCCACAAGTACTCCTTTTCTTTTTACAAATACATGTGATACCCATGACAATTGCTTAAATCTTTAATCATACAAACCTATACATTGTCTGCACATTTTATATGGTCAGCAAAGCAATATTGTTACAAGCTAGAACTGAGCACTGCATATGTGTGTCTTACTGGCTTTCCAACTTCACGTGTATATACATGGAGTAATTCTACTTTAGACCATGGAATGCATATGTTACAGGCATTTGTTCATAGGTGTGACTTCTGTACGCCTTAGGGAACACACAATGTCTTATCATAGCTCTGTTTATTGTATTGTGATAGCACTTAGTTACCCCAGTCATGGACCATGGCCCCATTGTCATAGGTGCTGTACAAAGCAAATTAAAATGCGTTCTCTGTCCCCAGAGGGCTTAATGCTCTTCTGTCTTTGTTTCTTGTTATAGCTATGCCCTCAGTAGCTGTCCATCATTTAATGCTGAATTGTCACAGAATGTGTCTGGCATTCATTCTTTCCGGTTAGACTGTGGCTGAAAGATATCACTATGATTAATGTGGTGGTTGTAAATACCAAAGGAAGTGGTGATGGTTTGTCACTTGCAAAATGAGGCTGATAACCTTTTGTGGCCATTCATCTCTTCTCTGCTTTTGGAAAAGCTGCTCCCCTTATAAACAGTTGGAGTCTTCTACTGCTAATAGGCGCAGTCGTATAATATATTCGCCAATACATTATGTGAAAATTGATGGGGCAATACAGTCTTTGCAGAATATTATTCAATCATCTCTATGGCTGGATGAATAATGGGAAAATGCTGTGGACACATTTATTTGAAAAAATGCTGACCTGTGGGGTGAAATGTGACCGCAGTATGACAGGGTCCAGCAACATTACATGCTTGATAAAGTCAGAAGATGGAGAATATCTTGCCCAATTGAACTACTGGGAGAAATACAAGGTGTTATTGCTTCTTTGTAGGATTTTGACAAAAACAATGGTAAGGGTCACATCTTTTTGGATATTTCTCCAGGCGATATGAAAATACTTCAATCTTTTATACAACTTCACCCCAAATTAACTTGCTCTAGGCTCTGTTTGTATTTTTCTCAAATATTCCTGGAAGGTTTAGCCAATCTTAATAAAGTGATCTACAGAGAGTTATTAGATCATCTGAAAGGCAAACTAAACTGCACGTCTTAGCCACTGACATGCGGGAATGCTTTTCAAATGAAACCTCTTCGAACTGAGCCTTCCTCTTGCTTGATAAAGACAGTACTGTATGGTCAGCATTTGACAGTTTAGCTGCAAGTAGCTACCATGCATACAACAAAATCAACAGAGAAACAGTGTGCTTTTTCCTAAGAAGTATCTTTCTAATCTATCTAATTTTTAGTGATAGTTTGTAGGCAGTAAGGCTTGAAAAATACTGCATGGGAGCAAAACACTTCAATACAAACAAATAATCAAAAGTGCCTTAAATTGGCAACCTTGCACTTAGTTTCCACCTCTTATTATTCAATTTCTCTAATTGGAAAAATGCAGCCTGATTTCAATGGACATAAAAGGTATCTTTCCCAATGGGAAACTTTGCCAAAATTATCTGGGCAGCCAATTAAATAGTGCAAGTGTTTGGTATATTCTTCTTGAGATCCCTAATCTCTTCTGTTAAAATGTGTCTCTAACATGAAAGTAGATTGCCCTGGGTGTCTTCTCAGATGCCTGTGTAACCCACCCATGTCCTGGGTGTGGTATTCTGTCTCATCTAGTGGCACCAAGACCACTTAGAGAGAGATTGAGTCTGCTCTATAGCTTTAGCGAATAAGAAGTTGACTTTTAGCTCATGTGGTAGAGGCTCATGCACTAAGGTCTAGAGGTCCCAGGTTCCATCCCACCTGCCAATGACTGGTGTCTATCAGCATTACACCTATTCCCTGCATGTGTTTTTTTTTTCTCTCCTCATAGGAGGTAGACCCCCAAATAATCTCCATTTGTTTAACAGACATAAGAGAAATATTCAAGATCTACAAACAAGGGGTCCTTTCACTTTCACCAGTTTTACACTATCTCAAATTACTCCTCATTATCAACAGTATATTTAAGAAGAGAACCTGGCCTCAAGTTTGGTTTGCTGTCTGTGGGCCAGATCCTCAGATAGTTTAAATCCATGTAGCTCCATCAGATTCACTGGAGTTATGTTGAGCGCTGAGCCCCAGATTCACAAAAGAATCTGTTGGCTTTATGTTGACTTTTTATATGACAATGTGCATGTATAGTGTCAGTCTAGATAAAATAAACATTATAAAATGAAACACTTTTTTTTACCTTAATCATAACAAAACATTTTGACCTCATTGAAATGAAATAACTTGACACTATCAAAATATTCCTTCCACGGGAAACTTTGAAACTCTTGCTTTTCATTCTGATTCAGAACAACTTGGTTTTTGTAATTTCACAATTTCCCATAGAACAGAAATTCCTGTTTCTGACCAGCTCTAATCAGGAGCATATAGTCCTGGGAATCATTTAGGGCCAGATTCCCTGCGGTAGGCAATAATGTAGGAATTGTGCATTTGGATGTAAGCTCTTGGGTTGGTGCAGAAAGTGCAGAAACTATTGCCCCGCATCCTTGTTCCCTTTTGGGGTGGATCACATTTGAGTGTGTCTTAAGGAGGAGTAACTTTTTGTTTTCCACTGAACACACCACACTTCCTCTGCTGCAGAAGGGTTAGGGAGAAAGATGGGCTCCTTATATGTGTAACCCACATACCTCCTGGGCATGGTGTTCTGACCCATCCAGTGGCACTGATGCCACTTAGAGAGAGAAAGGGAGAGAAATTAGTAAGTCTGCTCTACAGCCTTAGCCAATAGCAATATGGCTTTTAGCTCATGCAGTAAAGGCTCATGTATTTAGTTCCAGAGGTCCCAGGTTTGATCCTGCCCGCTGACGACCGGGGTCTGTCAGTGTTACATATGCACCTTCCCAGTAGAGAAAGGGTAATTTGGTCCTTACTAGTTTAATAAAACGCATCCTACAGGTACTGGAGAAATGAATTAAAACACTGTTTTAAAATTATTTGAGCATAAGCTTTCGTGAGCTACAGCTCACTTCATCGGATGCATTCAGTGGAAAATACAGTGGGAAGATTTATATACATAGAGAACATGAAACAATGGGCGTTACTGTAACGAGAGTGATCACTTAAGGTGAGCTATTACCTTAATAGCAGGAGAGCCGGGGGTTGGGGGGGCGGAAACTTTTGCAGTGATAATGAAGGTGGGCCATTTCCAGCAGTTGACAAGAACATCTGAGCAACAGTGGGGGGGTGGGGGAGGGGGGGATAAACATGGGGAAACAGTTTTACTTTGTGTAATGACCCATCCACTCCCAGTCTTTATTCAAGCCTAAGTTAATTGTATCCAGTTTGCAAATTAATTCCAATTCAGCAGTCTCTCGTTGGAGTCTGTTTTTGAAGTTTTTTTGTTGAAGAATTGCCACTTTTAGGTCTGTAATTGAGTGACCAAAGAGATTGAAATGTTCTCCAACTGGTTTTTGAATGTTATAATTCTTGACGTCTGATTTGTGTCCATTTACTCTTTTACGTAGAGACTGTCCAGTTTGACCAATGTACATGGCAGAGGGGCATTGCTGGCACATGATGGCATATATCACATTGGTAGATGTGCAGGTGAACGAGCCTCTGATGGTGTGGCTGATGTGATTAGGCCCTATGACAGTGTCCCCTGAATAGATATGTGAACATAGTTGGCAATGGGCTTGGTTGCAAGGATAGGTTCCTGGGTTAGTGGTTCTGGTGTGTGGTTGCTGGTGAGTATTTGCTTCAGGTTGGGGGACTGTCTGTAAGCAAGGACTGGCCTGTCTCCCAAGATCTGTGAGAGTAATGGGTCGTCCTTCAGGATAGGTTGTAGATCCTTGATGATGCGGTGGAGAGGTTTTAGTTGGGGGCTGAAGGTGATGGCTAGTGGCGTTCAGTTATTTTCTTTGTTGGGCCTGTCCCGTAGTAGGTGACTTCTGGGTACTCTTTTGGGTCTGTCAATCTGTTTCTTCACTTCAGCAGGTGGGTATTGTAATTGTAAGAATGCTTGATAGAGATCTTATAGGTGTTTGTCTCTGTCTGAGGGGTTGGAGCAAATGTGGTTGTATCATAGAGCTTGGCTGTAGACAATGGATCATGTGGTGTGGTCTGGATGAAAACTGGAGGCATGTAGGTAGGAATAGCGGTCAGTAGTGTAACCCTTCTGCCCATCAGAGTTGGCAGCAACAAGGGCCGGGTTCAATATCTAGGGGATCCATTCCAATTACACAATGCAAACCGGCTCGAGCCCCCACCCAGTGACCTGGGACAAATATATACCACCCCCGCTGGGCGCCTCCAAGAGGCAATACTTCCCCTCTCGCAAGCACATAGTCTGAGTGTAGCAAAAGCCTTTTAATAACAGAGAGAAACAATGTGGCATTATGTTTGGGAAACACCACCAACAGGATTCATAACAAAACCCATGAGCAAAAACCCACCCCAAGCAAATTGGGGCATGCCCTTTTCCCTTTGGTTCTTGAGTCCAGCAACCCCAAATCACTCAAAGTCCCAAAAGTCCAATGCCCCAAAAGTCTCTGTCCCTGGTCAGGGCCGCCCCAGAGTTCGAAAGTTTATCTGCGGAGCTTTACCTCCCAACCTGGGTGGAAATGGGACGGGGGTAAGAGGCACCTTACATGATCTGAAGCTGACCGCCCCACGAACTCCTTCGCTCGGCTGCGCTCCGCTCCGCCAGCTGCCCCACGAACTCCTTCGCTCGGCTGCGCTCCGCTCCGCCAGCTGCCCCACGAACTCCTTCGCTCGGCTGCGCTCCGCTCCGCCAGCTGCCCCACGAACTCCTTCGCTCGGCTGCGCTCCGCTCCGCCAGCCGCCCCACGAACTCCTTCGCTCAGCTCCACGGCCCACAAGCAGCTCCTGCCATCCACAAACTGCTCCACCAGCCGGTCCGCAAGGCACTCCAGCCGGCCCGCCAACTGCTCCACAATATATCTTCCGGCTCCCCCACTACTTAACACAACACTCAGTGATTTCAGCTCTTAGGTGAATTCAGCTTGTAGTAGGGGAGCCCCAGTGCTGGTGCACTATCAGCCCAAAATGAGCTCAGCAGCCTATAACTAGACTTCTAATGAAATCAAAATTAGCTCTGATATTCCACAGTGGAGAGAGGAGGAAGTGCAATTAACATGTAAGGCCCTCACCAAGGGGCCCATGCCACCAAGTATTAATACTTGTCCCCAGCCTCTCTCCATTCACACAGTTTTGGAACCCATGACCCTTGCCTAGCGAGTGCTACTTAGTTGATGGTGAATCCCTCCATCATAACAAAAGGCCACGTACAGTTCCAAGCACAGTTCCCATAATCAGGGTAATAACAATTTATTCTTCCTGCCCCAATAACAGAGACACTGGGGATCCCACAGCAGCCAAAGTGACCATTTGGGCAGCTATGGTCTCATTCTAGGCGGGGTGGGTGTGCCTATGCAAATGAGATCGGCCCCTGAAGTTCTTTTCCACAACTTGCCACACCTCACCACCAGATGTCAGGGTGGAGCTCATCCTGACACTGCTTACAGTAGGTTTCCGGTATAGGATGGTGTTTCTGTGACCATTGCTTATTAGCACCGTAGTATCCAGGAAGTGGATCTCTTGTGTGGACTGGTTCAGGCTGAGGTTGATGGTGGGATGGAAATTGTTGAAATCATGGTGGAGTTCCTCAAGGGCTTCTTTTCCATGGGTCCAGATGATGAAGATTTCATCAATATAGCGCAAGTAAAGTAGGGCCGTTGCGGGACGAGAGCTGAGGAAGCATTGTTCTAAGTCAGCCATAAAAATGTTGGCATACTGTAGGGCCATAGCAGTGCTGCTGATTTGAAGGTATACATTGTCCCCAAATGTGAAATAGTTATGGGTGAGGACAAAGTCACAAAGTTCAGCCACCAGGTTAGCCCTGACATTATCGGGGATACTGTTCCTGACGGCTTGTAGTCCATCTTTGTGTGGAATGTTGGTGTAGAGGACTTCTACATCCATAGTGGCCAGGATGGTGTTTTCAGGAAGATCACCAATGGATTGTAGTTTCCTCAGGAAGTCAGCAGTGTCTCGAAGATAGCTGGGAGTGCTGGTAGCGTAGGGCCTGAGGAGGGAGTCTACATAGCCAGACAATCCTCCTGTCAGGGTGCCAATGCCTGAGATGATGGGGCTTCCAGGATTTCCAGGTTTATGGATCTTGGGTAGCAGATAGAATACCCCAGGTCGGGGTTCCAGGGGTGTGTCTGTGGATTTGTTCTTGAGCAAATGGTATAGTTTCTTTTGGTAACCCTCAGTGGGATCAGAGGGTAATGGCTTGTTGAAAGTGGTGTTGGAGAGCTGCCTAGCAGCCTCTTGTTCATATTCCGACCTATTCATGATGACGACAGCACCTCCTTTGTCAGCCTTTTTGATTATGATGTCAAAGTTGTTTCTGAGGCTGTGGATGGCATTGTGTTCTGCACGGCTGAGGTTATGGGGCAAGTAATGCTGCTTTTCCACAATTTCAGCCTGTGCACGTCAGCGGAAGCACTCTATGTGGAAGTCCAGTCTGTTGTTTCGACCTTCAGGAGGAGTCCACCCAGAATCCTTCTTTTTGTAGTCTTGGTAGGAAGGTCTCTGTGGGTTAGTATGTTGTTCAGTGCTGTGTTGGAAATATTCCTTGAGTTGGAGACGTCGAAAATAGGATTCTAAGTCACCACAGAACTGTATCATGTTTGTGGGGGTGGAGGGGCAGAAGGAGAGGCCCTGAGATAGCCCAGCAGAAGAATCTGTCCTAAGAGTATAGTTGGATAGATTAACAATATTGCTGGGTGGGTTAAGGGAACCACTGTTGTGGCTCCTTGTGGCATGTAGTAGTTTAGATAGTTTAGTGTCCTTTTGGACACAAATCAGACGTCAAGAATTATAATATTCAAAAACCAGTCGGAGAACACTTCAATCTCTTTGGTCACTCGATTACAGACCTAAAAGTGGCAATTCTTCAACAAAAAACTTCAAAAACAGACTCCAACGAGAGACTGCTGAATTGGAATTAATTTGCAAACTGGATACAATTAACTTAGGCTTGAATAAAGACTGGGAGTGGATGGGTCATTACACAAAGTAAAACTATTTCCCCATGTTTATTCCCCCCCTCTCCCACTGCCACCCTCCACTGTTCCTCAGATGTTCTTGTCAACTGCTGGAAATGCCCCACCTTCATTATCACTACAAAAGCTTCCCCCCACTCTCCTGCTGGTAATAGCTCACCTTAAGTGATCACTCTCGTTTCAGTGGGTATGGTAACACCCATTGTTTCAAGTTCTCTATGTATATAAATCTCCCCACTGTATTTTCCACTGAATGCATCCGATGAAGTGAGCTGTAGCTCACAAAAGCTTATGCTCAAATAAATTGGTTAGTCTCTAAGATGCCACTAGTCCTCCTTTTCTTTTTTGCGAGTACAGACTAACGGCTGCTACTCTGAAACCTGTTTTAAAATTGTATCCTCTAGTTCTGTACCCCCTGGACTATGCTGTATTAGAGCTCTCTGAATGTAGGTGTTTGATATTGCTTTTGCGATGTAGTAATAACTGTGCCAAGACAGATATTTTTAATATTATTCTAGAGCTTTGCTTTTTCCAAATGACACCTGAGGGTAAAGCTGATAAAGGGGCCAGGTTAGTAATATCAGCAATAGAACTTGTCTGTCTGCTTTAATATTGGAATAAAAAGGGAGCTTAAAGTTCTAACTCTTGAAAACAGAGCTCCCACCCCACAACTCTTCAGGAATATGAAACCAGTTCTCTCTCTCTGCACCCCCTGGCTGGTCCTTCGTGCCCAGGACCCATACTGGGGAAATGGTTTCAATATTTCCTCTCCTTTTGCACATGCTTGGAGCAGTGAAATAATTAGTGACGCCTTGTAGATCTGTCGATGTCGGATCTCAAATTATGGTTCTTGCTTGCCTCCACACCAGACATCCACCAGAACCCTTGGGGCTGGCCAGCGGTTGGCATGCTGGGAAGATGATTTTCCAGGTGCCATCTCTGTTCAAGTGCTGTAGAAGAATAGTAGAGCAGACTGTACAGTCTGTGGTTTAAATGCTGACCGGGAGTATATAAACTAGCAGGTGACTTCCAGTGCACAAAATACTGCTGCACATAACCTTGGTCTAATATGTATAACTTTTTTTCAAACGATTGCAAAAGCTGGAAAGGCTATTGCTGCTATTGACACTTAGTGAATGACTTGTCTTTTAAACATAACTTCAAAAGTTAGAAGAATGAAGAACGAAATTCCAAGTAAGATTAATGACATATCATAGGATCACAAAATCTGCTTATCAATAAGACCCAAATATCTTGCAGAGTGATTTTTTTAAAAAGTCAATATTCTTTAAACATAAAAATGAAACTGTCAGATATTCAGTGTTGCATGCAATGAAATAAATGGGCCTATCAGAAAAGTTAAAAGAAGCAATTACTATAGTCAGTAAAGAAAATTGTGGATAACTCAAAATCTGAACCACTTTGACCACATAAGTTTCTGAGAGATCAAATGTACCTTTGCATTGTTGAAATTATAACATTTTCTTATGTTTACACTGGCACATTTTATGCTAAAAAAACCAAAGAAGTAAATTCAAACTTAGAGGAGTAACAACTTCTCCCACTCGGCCTGATTGGCCTTAAATATAGAAAGATATAAATTAATTGATCCTTATAGCAAATAATTCCTTTTTTTAAGTCGGTGTTTGGGACTAAGCTGTGAAACAAACTAAAGCACAGACAAGCACTACAAAAATTGCTGTGCAAGAAAATAAGCCTAGTTTAGGTGCTGATCCAGCTAACACGTAAGTAGGAGAGGAAGTTCACATACATGAATAATCTTGTTGAACTCAGTGAGTGGTATTTTCAGAAGTGCCCAGGTGACCTACATACCCATAGAAAGGTCTGCTTTACAATGAAAGTCCAATGGAAGTTGTGCTCCTAAGTCACTTAGCTACTCTTGAAAATACCACCTAATAGGACTAGTACAGGATGTAAAGTTGTTCATGTTGTGAGTACTGGCTGGATCAGGGCCTTAGTTGCTTCTATTGAAATGGAAGCTTTGTTAATGCTCCAACATCTGGATGAGTAGATCAAAACAACATGAGCTCTTTAGGGCAGGGATCATCTTTGTTTTGTGTTTTGTGACAGGGCAAGGCCAGATGGCTATGGAAAAGTAGTGGGAGATAGATATATTAGCTCCAGGCTAAACAAATCCCTGGTAACAGGATAACTGAAATGGCAGCTGCTCCAGGTCAATTAAGACACCTGGGGCCAGTTAAGAACTTTCCAGAAGGCAGGGAGAAGACTAGGTTGATTGGGACACCTGAAGCCAGTCAACGGCTGGCTGAAACCAGTTAGTCAGGTGGGTATGCATGTCACGAGCTGTGGGAGGAAGTTGCACTGTTGGAGAGGCTGAGTAGTACACACCATATCAGGCACAAGGAAGGAGGCCCTGAGGTAAGGGTGAAGTGGAGCTTGAGGAAGTGAGGGCTGCTGTGGGGGAAGTAGCCCAGGGAATTGTACATGTTATGTTTCTAGAAGGTCAGCTAACATAGCTGATACTATTAGGGTCCCTGGGCTGGAGCCCGGAGTAGAGGGTGGGCCTGGGCTCCCCCCACCACCTTTGCCCCCTGATTAATCACTGAGACTGGGAGACAACAGAGACTGTACAAGGAAGGATAACTTCTCCTCACCTCCCTCGCTGGCTTATGATGAAAATGGCTCAGTAGACTGTGACCCTTGTCTCTAGAGATAGAAGGGTTATGTGGAGGGTCACAGTGAGCCTCTGAGGCTAGCGAAATCTGCCAGGAAACGCGGGACCCATGGAGGCCAGGACAGAGCTTTGTCACAGTTTGTAATAGCACCGAGCACAAATGAGTCCTTGATCGCGATTGGGGCTCCTAAGCCCTTCCTCACAATACAAATAATTTCTAAAGAACTTTTCAGCAAGCACATATTGAATTAGAAATCTTCCTCTCCTTCCATTTTAAGAAAAACTGATTCTAATGACTGGTTTTGGTATAATTTGCAAAGAGCTTGATCTGGTACTGAGAAAGAATCAGTCCTGGGTCCTAGACCTGTCCATCTCAGTCCATTCCGTTTCCAGTTCAATAGCTTTTGTATGTGTAATCCTGAAATTCTTTTCAAGCAACTGGTCGGTTTTCAATTCCAGTAACCTTGGTATAAATTAAATCCAATTTGTCATTGAATACATCAAATCCCAGCATTGCTGAGAATTGAAACTGTAGTGTCCATTTCCTCCAAACCCATTACTACAACTAATTCAGCTAACTAGTGGCTTCTAGTGTTGCAATTGCAAATAGACTATGGCTTGGATCTGGACATGAGGGGCATCTCCTTGTGGTATCTATAGACCCTCAAGAACCACTAATTATAGACTCCTCCACGGGAGGAGGTCATTTCATAGCACCAGCAAAGGAATAGTGGGAGCTGTGAAAGTATTCTGTTTATCTAAACCATGGAAGAGGTGAAAGTCGTGCATTTCCCTGCTCCATATTATTTTAACCCTTGCTTATCTGTAGATACCACACTTTCTTTCTTCTGCTTTATTTTGGAAGATATTCAGAATACAAAGAAAGCAGGAGATAATTCCTCCTTCTGACACAATATAAGAAGCTAGATGGGCGGGATGGGGAAGAAAACATTTCCAAGTCCCAGGGTTCACTGTAGTGAGACATCATCCCAAAAATCTATCCAGGTGGGGGAGAGCAGATCCTGGTGGTGAAGTCCCAGATGTCCTTTCCACAGCAGCCTTGTCTTGTTGTTTTTATTTGTTGTGAAGGCCAAAACTATAACAGGGGTCAAAAAAGAACTGGATACGTTCATGGAGGATAGGTCCATCAATGGCTATTAGCCAGGATGCTCACAGATGTCATCTCGTGCTCTGAGTGTCCCTAGCCTCTGACTGCCAGCAGCTGGAAGTGGACAACAGGGGATGGATCACTCAATTGCCTGTTCTGTCCACTCCCTCTGAAGCATCTGGCATTGGCCACTGTTGGAAGACAGGATACTGGGCTAAGTGTGGCCGTTCTTATGTTCTAACTCAAAACATAATTTGAACTTTGGCTGTGATGTAAACTTTGGATGTTGGGAAAGGCAGAATTATTGCATTTGTGCTAGAAGGAAAATACCTACTATTCTGGTATAGAAATAGTAAAAGATATTAAGTATGGCAAAACATACTACACGGGTGTGATTTGTAAAGTGCTCTGATCTGTAGGCTGTAGTCCTAACTACTTTCACATGAACTAGGAACCTTTTAGAGCACACCAGCAGGATCTACAGGAAGCAATTAAAGCTCTCTTACCTGTTGCACTCTACCACTTATGCCCCTGTAATATGCTTTGCCACACTGTGTGGACAAGCCCTTCGTTTTCACTGACACCATGGGATAATACACCATAGTATGATATGCAAGAGTGAAACAGTTGCGGTAACTTTTCTAGCTGCGTGTCTAACTTCCTAGGACCAGACCCTCCTTTCTGGATCTTGATTTGCCCTCAGTCACATTTGTACTGGGCTTTTTCTGACTGTCCAACAGCTAGTCCGTAAATGAGTCCTTCAGTCATGTCCATTTCCCCACACCCTCTCTAGCTCCTGCTCTTCACTCCCCCTTCATTTTTCCTGTATCGGCTTTATCATGCCAGTGCAGTGTCCTGCTTCCCTGAGGGTCACTGCTGGCCTGCCACACAGCAGTTCCAATGCATAGCTTTCCAGTCATCCAGTTTGGAACTATACAACCTGTTTTAACTTTTCCTTAAACAAGACTCAGTTTAGTTTTGTTTTAAAACACGTACCTAGGACATGCAAGGTATATGACTGTTTTGCATTCCTTATGAAGACATAGCAGGATTAAGATGGCTTCCCCTTTCACCATCATATGTCAGCACCTTTAACATGCAAAAGATTGATCCCACAGAGGAAAAAGATAGGGGATTGTGCTGGCCAGGACAGGGGGCTCTGGAAAACATAACTGTTTCATTTGGCTTATTTTGGAGTCTGCTGCATGGATGGAATGCAGCCAGGGCCTTTTGCTTCGCTTGTATCATTTTGACTACATCTGCACCCTGGAGAGCGAGCATTGTTTTATGTGTTAAACCTGATCGTCTAGTGATTTGCTAGTGATTTGCTAGTGATTGTTTTATCTATTTTGCGTTAGAATTCCAAAAGGTACCCCAAGTCCTGCCAATCAAGTAACTTTTAAACAGGTGCATGGTCTATCCAGATTCTCTTCAACCATACAGATTTTTTTTTTCTCTCTGCCAATGTAGATAAAGCTTCCAGTGCAGGCAAATTGATACACGATAAAGCTTCCATTTCTTTGTTGGATGGGGTTTGAAAGAGACAAATAGTATCCTACTCTAATAAATCTCTGTGCGTCTCCCAGCGCTGGCTTAGCCTACAAAATTGTGTAGCTCTGTACCCTGCTAAAGTAGCTAGTTGTTTTATCTCTAATGATGTAGATATCTCATTATTCATTGAAGTGACTTTCTACTGTGTTAATTATTCAGCATGAAGTATTTGTAGTCTCCATAAACTGCTAAAGGTCAGCAGGGTGACTCCATCAACACAGGAACCAATTAACAGGTTAAATGTAACAAGATAGCTATTGCATGGTCAGTTAGACACATTTATTTTTTTAAAACAATATGCTGAGATTTAGACATGTGTCAGATGCATCCAGTTGCAAATGTAAATAGCTCAGATGACATGTTCTTGGAGGTAGCTTTTTAATGAGAAATAACCTCTCTGTTGCAGCATCTGTTAGCAACCAGAAAAAGAAAAGCACGATTTGGAAACCTTCAAATCAAATGTTTTGATTTCCATTGGAAATGAGTGTGGTCTTTGGGAATGAGAGCCAGGAAGGGAGGCTGGAAAATCTGTGTTTTAATAGTGATTCTGCCACTTACATATTAGTGTGGCCTTGAGCAATTCACTTCACCTCTGAGCTTCAATGGCTCAGTCTGTACACCAGAGATGACAATGCCCATCTATTTCATGGGTGGTGTATATTGGTAAATGATGCTTTGAACATATTGCATTAAATAAATGCTAAATATTATCACATGCTTAGATTTGTCTTTTACATGTGCTTCTGTGATTGCATTAAAGCTTCTATCCTATGGGCTATTACGACACTGAAAACATACACAAGCCTAGAATATAATCCAAAGTCTATATCCCTTGAATGGCCCATGTCTATCTTAATATAATACCTGCCTCAAATCATTATAATTCCGCCATCTAACTCCCCTCCATACCTCAACCAATCTCTCGCTCAAAGCCCAAGCTCGACCGAATGAGGCAGTGAATTCCAGAATCCTAGAAAACACAGCACCATCTGTCCCTCACTCCCTTTAAAATCATGGGATGCTGGCTCAACCCCCTCCACTAGTCACAGCTGCAGTGATATTGTATGGGACAGAAGCAGTGCCTCAAGCTCAAATTCTAGCTCCATCCGACCTGTGCTTAGTGCAGCTCCAGGCATGGGTTACTAGGTTGACTTTAAGCCATCTTGAGGTGCCCCCATCCAGGAGATATCCACCTCAGGAGTACTCTCTGCCCAGCTGCTTGTGTCACCAAAAGGCCATTCCTTCATCAGGGGATCGCTGGCGTAGAGATGCTCGGAAGATAACCCCTCTGCTGGGGCCAGGAGGAGTTATGGTTTACAAGCCCCTACATTGACCCTACAACACTAGAGCAGGGGTTCTCAAACTTCATTGCACTGTGACCCCCTTCTGACAACAAAAATTACTAAAGGACCCCAGGAGGGGAGACCAAAGCCTGAGCCCAAGGGCTTCATTACTTTGAGTTACACCTGAGCCCTGCCGCCCAGGGTTGAAGCTCTCTGGCTTGGGCTTTGGCTTTGACACCGGGCCCCAGCAAGTCTCAGCCAGCCCTGGCGACCCCATTAAAATTGGGTCCTGACCCACTTTGAGGTCCCGACCCACAGTTTGAGAACTGCTGCACTAGAAGATTCCTTTCTGCAGGGAGAATCCCTCACTTGACTGTTAGGAGAGCTGCAAGTCTGTTTTGTGCTACTGAATTGGTACAAAGCAGCCTTAGCTTCCAGCTGGCTCTATTCACAAGAAACCAGCGCAGTCTACAGAGGTAATGTATTCTCAGCAAGAAGCTACATTGAAGTAGGAAGCTACATTCTGCGGTAACTTCAGCTTGCAGTTGGTCTTACGGTTTAGCCCCATGCAGCAAACATTACAGCAATCTAATCTCAAAGTGAAGAAGCTATGGATGCCTTTATCAAGGTTCACACCTGCAAGAAAGTCACACCCCTCTCATCAGGCACAGGGTGACAGTGTGACAGCTTCTTCCTGAGCAATCTGGAATGACCAAGGAGGTGAGGAGACCCTGCAAAGGGCACCTCTGAGTGACGAGCAGTAGGTTCACTGCTTCAGTCTGGCTTGCTGAGATAGGTTCAGTGTGATACTTAAGGTGACCAGATGTCCCGTTTTTATAGGGACAGTCCTGTTTTTTGGGACTTTTTCTTATATAGGCGCTTATTACCCCGCACCCCTGTCCCGTTTTTTCACAGTTGCTATCTGGTCACCCGATACTTAAGCACATATGTAACTTGAAGCATGTGAGTTCTCCTGTTGACTTCATTACTTTGAGTTACACCCATGCTTAAGTACCTTGCTGAATATGGCCATAGTCTCAGCCACCGTTTCCAGTTATTGCCCCCAAACTTACAACCATTACCTTGGTTTTGTCAGGGTTGAGCCTCCACCAACTAGCCCTTATTCAAGCTCTGTTTTCATTCTATTGCCTCAAAGGAGATGGTGATGTAGCGGTAGATACTGAAGGCACCTTAGATCACGCTTCCTTACTAACCCTCCTAACCAGCCTCTTATACACTTTGACCAGAGTAGTGAAAAGATAGAACCCTATGCGGCCCTCCATGATTGAACCCTGTGCATAAGAGCTATTCCTCCTAAATAAGCCTCTCGCTGAAGTTAAATGAGTACACAAGAGAGGAATCCACTTCCAGTATAAACCATGATACATGGCATACAGAGGAGTGGCTTTGTAAATATCTCTGGCTTTGACAAATTCAGTGTCAGGTAAGGTTACAAAAACCTCACAGACCTGTTGTCTAGTGCAATTAAGAAGCTATGTAGCTTCCTGGTTAGAGGCGTTTCACCTCCAGTGTTTGAAGCAGGGTCTCTAGCTTGTTTTTATCCATTTGCAGCGCTAGCGTCTGAGTGATTCATGAGTCACGCACCATCAAAGCGGGAAAGGCAGACATTCTATTTCTGTTGGGGTTTTTAAGTTTTTGAATTGGTTTTATTTCTTCATTCCATTTGTATCATTCCCTACTGAACAACCCCAAAGGTGCGTCTATCATAAAAACATCTACTCAATGCCAGTCAAACAATTCAAGCAGTTACTAACAAAACACCCCTAGCAATCAAAAAGCAACCTGTATAACCTCAAACAACCTCTTTAGATAAAGATTTTGCTCCAGTACATCAAATCACCTGATGAAATTCCTTCATGTTAGGTGCATGCTTACTTCCATAGACTTTCAAGTCAAAGGGACTAATTTGCCTACTTAAAATTATTCAGGTGTTATGAGTTTTGCTGGACAGGTGTCTCGGTAAATAGTGAAGCCTAGCAGCATATTCTGAATGTCAACAGGCTCAGTGGGACCAAAAAAAGATCCAGTTTTGAGGGGGTCCTCGCACCAGTTTTCAAGTGGTTTGAATTAGAGAAGAGGTAGTATCTAAGATACACAGAAACCCAGGTTACAGCCATCTCTGTAGAAGCCAGCGTTGTCCATGAAACACCGGTGCCCAGTGCTTCATGGAAGGAACATCACTAAATAAACAAGCAACCAAGTCCTGCTCTAGCTGAAGTTTCTGAGTTGTCTTCAAGAATCATGCCATGTAGAGTGCATTGCAGTCATCCAGTCTGGAGGTGACCAAGGTATGGATAACCTGTGGCAAAGCTAACAGTCAGAAAGGCGCTTGTCTCTTCCTCACAAAGCAATTTTTTAAAAATAGTGCTCTTTGACATCAGTGCTCTTTGTTTATCCTGAAGCAATTGACAATCCAACAAGACCTCCAGTTTGCAAACTTTACCGGTAAGTAAAAAAGGAAGGTAAATCCCCTCAATTGGGGGTGGAGGATTAAGCAATTATTATTGTCTGTCACTTTAATTTTTGTATTTTTAAAGCAGGTACTGAAACAGCTTTGGTTCTCTTGGCTGGTTGCTAGGAAGCCTATTATCTGGCAGGTAGTGGTTAGACTCATAGATATTAAGGTCAGAAGGGACCATTATGATCATCTAATCTGACCTCCTGCACAACGCAGGCCACAGAATCTCTCCCACCCACTCCTGCAATAAACCTCTCACCTATGTCTGAGCTATTGAAGTCCTCAAATCCGGGTTTAAAGACAGTAAAAGGCAAAGAGAATACTTTTGTTTGCCTTCCGACCTACTGTAAGCTGGTATGAAAGCAGACCTCATGTTATCCAGAAGTGGACTTCTGAGTAGAGCTGGTTGGGTGTTTTTCAGTGAAATGAGCTTTTTTGCAAAAAAAAAAAAAAAAAAAAAGTTAATTTGTCAAAAATAAAATTGTTCATAAAACAGTGGGTTTCAGTGAATTCCCCAACTCAAAAAAAGTTGACTTTCAGAATTGTCAATGTCCCATTTTGAAACTCTTGAAATGAAAAGTTTTGGTTTTCCGTTCTGAGATGATTTTTCATTTTGAAATGTAACTTACTAAAAAAAAGGCAAACATTAAAACTAAAGATTTCTAAATGCAATATTTTAATAAAAAGAAAAGGAGTATTTGTGGCATCTTAGAGACTAACCAATTTATTTGAGCATGAGCTTTCGTGAGCTACAGCTCACTTCATCGGATGCATTTTATTTTAATAGATACAAATCAAAAATGTTCACATTTTCAATTTGTGAAAACATTCAACACTACAACTTTTTGTCCTGATTTCAGAACAGGAAAATCTTTCAAAATGTCCAAGTCATATTGGATGGGAAAACCATTTCCCATCCAGCTCTACACCTATACTTGAGCTGTATGAATCTCTGTGATACTGTCGGGATTAACCATATGGAAAAAAGGTCCAATGGGACCTATACTGCTGTACAAGTTAGCCATGGAGGCTTGCATGTACTGGAACTGCATATGGCTAACTTGTACGGCAATAGAGATCCATGGATGATGTTTGTGACTATCCCTCGGTTTTGCCACCAATTGCAAAATGGATCAGAGAAAACTGCTAATACCATGTGCAGCAGGTGAGGTAAGTTGCCAAGCAGAGAGAATCTTCAGGAGTGGTTCTTTATGGTTCCTCCTTTTTAACAGATGCTCAGTCCTAAATGAAGTGTGTTCATTCTTTTAATGACAGACAGAGATCTACACTATGACTTAAAAAAAAGGAGTACTTGTGGCACCTTAGAGACTAACAAATTTATTTGAGCATAAGCTTTCGTGAGCTACAGCTCACTTCATCGGATGCATGTCACTATGACTAAAATGCTTTTACATCTTTAGGCTGAAAAGAGCCTGCATAGCTGCAGTAACTTAGTTATTGCCAGCCTAATAAAGAACTAGCCTGAGTTTTAGCTGCTGGATATTGACTACTAACCTGCTGATTCTTTTCCAAAGTGAAGGCTGAACTATGTATTGGATATATGAATGTTACTGAATAGCCTAGAATCCTTTGCTGTTTGTTAGCCCTCACCTGTTGAAGACTTTTTCCTTATTATTGGACAATGACCTGGTTATAGTGATCCGGACCGCTGATATTTTTTTTAAGGCTGGATTACTGTAACTCACTGTACTTGATAAGGATCACATTCGTTTTTGTATCTCATGAAGAATTTATTAATCTACCTTTGTTAGCAAAACCTCCCTGGTATTCTCTGCTTATTATATTGGCAACCTGTAGAACACTGGGTAATACTGAAGATAACTATCTTCATCTGTAAGGCCCACCCTGGTGTAGGACTAATAGCATTTCATGCTTCGAGACCATGACCTCCCTTAACTATTATGTTCCAGAAGAATGATGACTCTATCAAGCACAAGGGACAAATGTAACCGTGGAGAGTGATTTTTTTTTTCAGTAGCTTGCCCAAATATGTTAAACTCCTTTCTAGAAGAGGTGAGAATGCTCAGTGACCTCACCATCTTCAGAACCAACTGTAAAATTTGCTACTTTGGTCTAACCTTCAAGTGACAGCTAAGTAAAAGAAGATAATAGAAGGATGAGAAACTTATGCAGATTTCAAGCAGTTTTGGGAAAGAGGGAAACATCTAGGTCCACTACTTAGAACCTCTAGGTCACTTTTTGGAATCTTATTTTCTTTGATGGGACAGCTCTTAAGACATTATGATAAGGACTTATATAGATATCTGTCTCTTATGTTCTGCCATTCTCCCATGCTGGACTGCATTTCAGCAAGGAATTTGAACATATGAGAGGACTTCAGTAAGACTATTTGTGTGCTTAAGTACTTTACTCAGTGGATGTCTTTAATCCACAGATAAAAAATTATTTCAGGAATTTGTATTGGCTATTCCTGTCATTAAACTGCTCTTCCATTAATGACCTTACTGTCCCTGATCCTATTTTTCATAGGATCATAGGACTGGAATGGACCTTGAAAGGTCATCTGGTCCTGTCCCTTGCACTCAGGGGATCTAGACCATCCCTGACAGGTGTTTGTCTAACCTGCTCTTAAAAAAAAAAAAAAATTCCAATGATGGAAATTCCACAATCTCCCTAGGCAATTGATAACCCTGACAGTTAGAAAGTTTTTCCTAATGTCCAACCTAAACTCTCCTTGCTGCAATTTAAGCCCATTGCTTCTTTTCCTTTCATCAGAGGTTAAGGAGAACAATTTTTCTCCCTCATCCTTTTCTCCTCCTCCTTTTATGTACTTGAAAACTGTTATGTCCCCTCTCAGTCTTCTCTTCTCCAGACTAAACAAACCCAATTTTTTCCAGCTTCCTTCATAAGTCATGTTTTCTAGACCTTTAATCATTTTTGTTGCTCTTCTCTGGATTTTCTCCAATTTATCCACATCTTTCCTGAAATGTGGCACCCAGAACTGTATACAACACTCCAGTTGATGCCTAATCAGCATGGGGTACAGTGGAAGAATTGCTTACAACTCTCCTGCTAATACATCCCAGAGCGATATTCACTTTTTTTGGAATAGTGTTACACTGCTGACTCATAGTTAGCTTGTGATCCACTATAGCCCCCAGATCCCTTTCTGCAGTACTCCTTCCTAGGCAGTCATTTCCCATTTTGTATGTGTGCAACTGATTGTTCCTTCCTAAGTGGAGTACTTTGCATTTGTCCTTCTTGAAATTCATCCTATTTACTTCAGATCATTTCTCCAGTTTGTCCAGGTCATTTTGAATTTTAATCCTATCCTCCAAAGCACTTGCAGCCCCTCCCATCTTGGTATCATCCGCAAACTTTATACGTGTACTCTCTATGCCGTTATCTAAATCATTGAAGAAATTGAGCAGAACCAGACCTTGAACAGATCCCTGTGGGACCCCACTCGATATGCCCTTTTGCATATTGTACTCTTAAGAACCTAGCTTTTTATTAACTCATCACTTTTCCATATAAATTCCATTATTTGTGTGGTGATCCCCCATATTTCCATTAATATAGTTCTAATTTAGAAACATAAGAGCTGAATTGCTACATTCTTTCTGAATGGGGAGAAAGAAAGGTCTGTGTCAGCATTCTGACCTGCAAATACATCATATCTGCATGTCATTAAAATGCCTGTTTCTTTCTATGGAAGTGGGTGCTGATCCCAAATGTAAATAAAGGAACGAGAATCACTTTTTTTTTTGGGGCTGTATAAATTAACCGGAATTTCAATGCGGACATTATACGTTGCTTTACGCACAGGCATCAAAAGAGCTATAATTTCTTTTCCCAGTAATGACTGAAAATGGGAATCAAATAGCATTCCAACCAAGAACTGACCCATGCCAACATGTAACTCAATACCACAGCTGCTAGAAATGAATTGGTTGGATGACATTCTAAAAAATAAATTATAGTCTGTAGCCTCAAAGGAAACAATGAAAATTACAGGGAAAGATGAAGCGCAAACAGCACATCTAAGCTGGGGTCAGCTCAGCTTTGAGTTAACAGGTACATGGCAAAATGTTGTTTTTATCTTTCCCTAGTAAATCTGTGAGAGATCAGTATGTTTCTATTAGTCAGCGAACTTTGTTCTATTTTGTGAACACCAGCATTTTGATTGGTTTGTAATGTAGCCTGCATCTTGTCCTAGGACAGCCAGGAGAATTCCTGGCACCTAGCAGAGGGGTGAACAATGGGAAAGCTATCTAGAGTCTTCAGCCTTGATGGTCCTCCATTCAATTGAAGCCACCTTAGAAAAATAAGCTGCCTAGTTTCCCCAGTTTGGACCCCAGGAAGGTGGGACTTAAGATAAACTAATCCCCTGACAGGAGTTTGATGGTGCTCAGGTGGTCACCTGATACAGGAAGACAGAACTCTATATAAGGGCCAGATCTTCTCAGGCCTGGGGTGGGTCTCTCACTGACTGACCATCTGCTGGCACAGGGCAGAGTGGGGTGCCGAGACCCTGAAAGGACACAAATGACTTCCAAAGTAGGAAGGACACTGGAGGGTAGGTTTTCATTGTGCTAGGCACCATATAAACACATAGTAAGAGATGCTTCCTACCCTGAAGAAACTAAAGTCTAAAAAGGCAAGACAAGTGGAAGGGGAAATGGAGGCACAAAGAAATGAAGTGACTTGCCAGAGGGTGACACTGCAGGTCACTGGCGGAGCAGTTGATTTCAATAAGACGTAAGCACATACATGCTTTGCTGAATCGGCACTCATGAGTAGCCCCACTGAAATCAACGAGACTACTCGGTGTATACCATTAAGCACATGTGTAAGGATTAGGAAGAGCATGTTTTTTTCCGAACATGACTAAGCCCCTTTGTTTAAGTATTTTAACTTCCAGCCAGTGCAAGAAGAGTGCACAATGCTCTTCACTGTGCGCTTAGTCTACTGAGTTATTTTTATAATGTAAATAACCATGAATGCAAAACATCAGCCTGCACGCATTTCAATAAATGGTTAGATGTCTGACAAGTTGTATCTGATTCTGCACTGTCTTAAAGCATGGTTTTTTAGCTTTTCTGCTAACCGTTTGTGTTAGATAACTAACTCTAGGAATCCTGCATGTACATCCAAAGCATGACATTTAAATAACTAGTTCTCGTTGTGTTGAAGGAACTGGTTTTGTACCTTGATAGCATTTATCACTTTGACGCAGAGCCAGACATCTATACAGGTTCCACCATGGCTCTGACAATTCAAATCATGCAAAGTAACATTAATTTTTATAATCTGTGGTTCAGTTTACATATTACCTAGAGATTTCCCATTTGACTGCACCATACAGTGTGCAAGAACATTAAGATCCAATTTCCCTATGGCCCAGTACTTTCACTTTATGTAGTCAAATATCAGGGGGTAGCCGTGTTAGTCTGTATCCACAAAAACAACAAGAAGTCCGGTGGCACCTTAGACTATAAGGTGCCACAGGACTCCTTGTTGACTTTATGTAGTGTTAGATAGTTGATTTTTAGTTGAGGTTTTCAAAGCCTAAAGTTGATCCCTCTGTCATATTTAATCAGGGGCATGTGTAGAAAACTTTGAGACTATTCTACAGATTCAAAACCACTCGTAAATTGGTTTGATCTGTCTCTGATGAAGACACTGTTTTTGTGCTGAACTACACTAGGTGATAGGCGTTAAACACACATGCATTAGAATAAAGATGTTTTCTTTAGGCCTCAGGGAGATGGAAGTCAGGTTCAGAATCTGTGGGAAAACACAAGTTGCCTCTTAAATGCCATATTTTGAAGAAAATCTAGGGACTGTGAACTTACAGGGCAGAAAACTTCCTCAGCATTTTTAATTTTAAAAGGCACTACAGACTTGCAATTTTCGTTCATGAATTGACAGGAAAAGTGCAACTTAATGACTTAGAATTCTACATGCGTCATTGTCCAAACTGGCAAATAAGAGGCTTTTGCACTCCATAATTAATGCAATTTACAAAAAGCACTCTGACTCTGTGCATGAACATCAGACCAACAGTCTGCTAAATAAAAATACAAAAATAAATGCAATATAAAGTCATAGTCGTTATCACATGTAATATTTTACATTGTCTCCCTGCTTTATGTTGGAAGAAAATTGCCTGAGTTCAAGAATAACAACATTCACCTGTGACTGTCTCCTGCCCTGTTTTGAGTGTTCCAAAGGATACTTAACTACCTAAACACAAAGCTTCTGTTTGAATTGCAAAGAAGGAAATGCTGAAGTATAAAAGTAATAATATTTTCTAATTTTACCCTCTAGGAGACAAGTCTCTCATTTAGACTATAATTAGTAGTAACGAAACCTTTGTACGTGAATACTGAGTTTAGCTGAAAGAATAGATGCCAGGGCCTCTACACAAACTCAGATAGTTCCAAGTGAAGGACTGTGTGGCCATAAACATGTTTGGCTATATACACTTTCAATGGGACTCAAGGGCCAGAGTTTTAAAGATATTTAGGTGCCTAATGGTACTTTCAAAAGCACCTAGACACCTAAAACTCATTCAGGTGCCTAAATACCTTTAAAAATCTGGCCCTAAGTCACTTTTGAAAATGGGACTTAGGCTGTTTTGTCACTTGGGCATTTTGAAATGTTTTACCTGTATTCTAATACATTCAGAAGACTATCATCTTTAATGCCACCCTGAAGAATCCGCAAGACACTTTCTTATACCTCAGTCCTGCAAGCTGCTCCACATGGATCAATCTGTGCAGGGCCCATCTGAAGGGCACAGTAGTGGACTAGCTTGCAGGATCAGGGCTTTGAACTCTAAGGTCTTTGGGGTTGGGACTGTGACCAATGACTGGGGCTAGTCTTGACTGAGATCTTGGAGTGCTTGTGAAATATAAAACTTCTGTAACAATACAATTTTGAAATTGATGTTCTGAACAGAACTGGGTGAAAAATTTAGAACCAATCTGTGTATTTATCTAATTTTACCTCTTTCCTGTTTGCAAAATATTTGTTCAATATTCTTGACAAGTGTGTTTGTGACACTTTTCCCACAAGTAGTTTGGAAGTAGTTAATACTCACACTATGCTGGTTAGCTACCTCTAGTGAGTTATGTATTTTCTCTGAGCCCTGATTGGATGACCTCTCTAAAAACAGGTTGAATTGCAAAGAAGACTAATATTACAGATTAAATATTAAATTTGTTTTAATGTACTTGTAAAAGGCAAATTTGAGGGCTGATTGCTTGAAAAGAATCCCCTTCATCAGGGCTGTGATGCATCACCGCGCTGATAACAGCAGCTATGTTATCTAGTAACACCCATTCCAAGCATAGATGTACTGATTGTTAGCAGGTTTCAGAGTAGCAGCCATGTTAGTCTGTATCCGTAAAAAGAAAAGGAGGACTTGTGGCACCTTAGAGACTAACAAATTTATTAGAGCATAAGCTTTCGTGAGCTACAGCTCACAGTATGCATCCGATGAAGTGAGCTGTAGCTCACGAAAGCTTATGCTCTAATAAATTTGTTACTTTCTAAGGTGCCACAAGTCCTCCTTTTCTTTTTTTGATTGTTAGCAGTCTCTAAGCATTTTGCATAACAATGTGCAGAAAGAAAGTGAGCAGTAGTGGCCAGCTGTCATGTACCTTTGTCTAAGGAAACACAACTCAGTGTTAGTCTGTTTTGTGCCACGCACACGCACTGGCGTTCATAATAGCCAGAGACACTCTTGTGAAGTGCTTCATCTTAGTCACAGGTGATGTGAGCTCAATTAAAAAAAAATCGTAATGGTGCAGTGACAAAGGGACTGCAAAGCCTACTGAAGTCAATGAGAGTCTTTCAGTTGACATTAATGGTCATGGGATCAGACCCAGAGTGACAATCTGGGACATAAAATGTTAGGCATAATAAATGTGCTCCCTTTTCATGTCTGTGTGTAATCAGAGTCAGGATGAGCTCTACCCTGACATCTGGTGGTGAGTTGTGGTGGGTTATGGAAAAGAACTTCAGGGGCTGATTCATTTGCATAAGCACACCCACCCCACCTAGATGGTCACTTTGGCTGCTGTAGGAGCCCCAGTTTCTCTGTTATTGGGGCAGGAAGAATAAACTGTTATTATCCTGATTATTTGAATCAAGGACAGTGAAACTGTACTTGGCCTTTTGTTATGATGGAGGGACTCGCCATCAACTAAGCAGCACTCACTAGGCAAGGGTCATGGGTTCCAAAGCCCAGTGAAGTGAGAGAAAGAGAGAGGTGGGCATTCATTCATGCCTTGTGGTATGGGTACCTTCTGAGGGCACTAAGTACCAACTGTACCTTCTCCACTGTGTAATAGCAGAGCTCATTTAGATTCTAGTGGGAGTCTGGAATCTAAATTTGGAATCACTTTAGGCTAATAGTGTACTTGGGATCACTTTGGGCCAATGGTGCACCAGCACTGGGGCTTTCCTACTATGAGGTGAAATCACTAAAGAGGTGAAATCAGTGAGTACTGTGTTAAGTAGTAGGGGTCCTGAAGATATATTGGTGAGCGGCTCGCAGGATGGCTACTGGAGAGGAGCAGCTGGCAGAGTGGCTCACAAGGTCAGAGCATGTAAGGTGCCCCTTTACTCCCCCCACCCCATTTCCACACAGGTTGGGGGGGTTAAAACTCTGCAGATGAACTTTTGAACTCTGGACTCACCAAGGACAGAGACTTTTGGGTTCCTGGACTTTGGGGTTGTTGGACTTTTGGGACTTTGGGTGACTTTTGGGTTGCTGGACTCAAGAACCAAAGGGAAAGAACATGGCCCGATTTGCTTGGGGTGGGTTTTTGCTTGTGGTTTGTGTTATGAATCCTGTTGGTGGTGTTTCCCCAACATAATGCCACACTGTTTCTCTCTGTTATTAAAAGGCTTTTCCTACACTCAGACTCTGTGCTTGCAAGAGGGGAAGTATTGCCTCTTAGAGGCATGTGGGGGGGGTGATATATAGATTTGTTCCAGGTCACTGGGTGGGGGCTTGAGCTGGTTTTGCATAGTGTTATTGGAATGGAACCCCTAGGTACTGAACCCGGCCCTTGTTGCTGCCAACTCTGACGGGCAGAAGGGTTACATGTGCATCTATTCCATGCTAAAGATAGTGATGCCATTAAGAGAAATGCCATGTGAAAGTAATGGTTTGTTGTTGCAATGTTGCCAGCAAACACTGGTAACGTGCGATATACCTTGGTTTTGTTCAGACATCAGTACACAAAGCAGAGTAGGGGTTTGTGGGGCCCTGGGCCAGACCAAGTGGGGGACCCTCCCCACGCCTTCTGCCTGAAGTCCTCCTCACCTCCCAGGTGCTCCTGCCGGGAAAGTGGGGGTTGGAGCACAGGGGCTTGCCCCGCCCCGCACTCCTGCTGGGGAGTGGAGTCAGGGTGTGGGGGCTTGCCCTGCCTGCCTGGCACTTTTGCCAGGGAGAGGGGTTGGAGCACGGGGGCTTCCCCCACTCCTCAGCAGGAGTGTCGGACAGGCAGAGCGGGTTGGGGTGGGAGAGGTGCCCATTTTTCTGGAGAGCCCCCAATTGGCCAGGGCCCCTGGGCATGGGCCCCGTTGGCCCCGTGGCTAATCTGCCACTGTCAGTACATATGTCGTGTACTGGAAGCTGGATCTGTACTGGTATCTGCATAACGTGTTGGCTCTGGGCTATTCTGAAAAAATAGAAAACTTAATGGAGCTATGTGAGGCATAAACCACCAGCACCATATGTGTGAATTATGGTCTCAAACCCCTGATTGGGCCAATGATCCTGTAATCCAAACACTTAATGTAATCTGAAACCAATTCAGTGAGTCTGAATTCTCTGGACAAACTTTAAAAGGCATGTGCGACTGACAATGTGCAGCTTAACACTCAGGTTGTTACACTTGTATATTCATGCGTCGTTGTTGCCTTTTGTCTGGGCACTGATCCCAAAATCATTCAAAAATTCGCACGGATTTTGTGTGACCTGCTTTCTGCATGCCCAACTCGAGAGGCCTTGATACATCAAAGGGTGCTCAGCACCTCTGAGAATCAGTATGTGGATGCTCAGTGAAAATGTGAAAATCAGGCCCTGGGGGAGTGTTAAATTCAACAACGCATGAAAACTGACATACCTCAAAGTAGTTGATTCTTGTGGCGTTTTGTCCCAAGTTATTACACATCTACATGAACTCAGGAAGGACCTCTATCCACATTTCTTTGTGAGATGACATGCAGTACTGACTTACACTAAGGGGAAAAAACAAGTAAAAGGTTTCTTGATGCAGTTACTCCGACCTCTATCACTCTGCTGTCTTTCTCCTTATAGTTCATTTTGACACATCTCTGTGAACTTTTGAGTGAGGTGTGAGGTTATGGAATATGTACAGCTGAAAAATAGGGCAGATAATTTCCACTGCCAATGAGGGGAGACTTAAGGTTTTAAGTAGTGTTTCAAACTTGTCATTTGAAAAAAAAAAAAAAAAAGATCAGGTTGGCTAGTGGGCACACAAAAACCATTTTATCTTTACTTATATTATATTCCCACATCTTGAATAATTTCAGTCAATGTCACAATTTGGTCCAATATCACAAGCAGAAGTACATTAAACAGCAAAAAATTTTAAAAAAATTATATTTAAGATTATTTATTACACCTATATTTTGAGCTCATTTAAGTGATCATGCCACCAGTTTATTCTTCTATCAATATGTGACTTGTATGCAAAATCATCTTTTCACTAGTAATCACTCTAATTAGGTAGTTTAGGGGATGGGTCAATTAATAGATGGCAGCTGTGAGCCAAAACTTTCCACAGTGCTGACACCAGCTCAGAATGTCTCACTCTGTATAGGACTTACTGATCTCAAAAGGGATGTTCTTATTTTAATGTTGATCTTTTTAAAAAACCAAAATACTAGATCAAACAAATAACTTGCCAAATTTCCAGATTAAAATCTGGAAGCAAACTTCTGCAGGAGGTACTATATTTGCAGAAGTACTGTATTAATTATTACTTGCAGTAAAGGCCACTGAGTTGACCCACTATCACATCAAAGTCTCAAATGACATTAATTCAAGATGTGAATCCTGGCAATTACAGGCCTGTGAGCCTGACTTCAGTACTGAGCAAATTGATTGAAACTATAATAAAGAACAATATTGTCAGACATATAGATGAACATAATTTGTTGAGGAAGAGTCAACATGGCTTTAGTAAAGGGCTTTGAGGGGGTCAACAAGCATGTGGACCAAGGGGATCCAGTGGATATAGTGTACTTAGATTTTCAGAAAGCCTTTGACAAGGTCACTCACCAAGGGTTCTTATGCAAAGTAAGCTGCCACGAGATAAGAGGGAAAGTGCTCTCATGGATTGGTAACTGGTTGAAAGATTGGAAACAAAGGGTAGGTATAAATGGTCAGTTCTCAGAATGGAGAGAGGTAAATAGTGATGTCCCCCAGGGATCTGTTCTGGGACCAGTCCTATTCAACATGTTCATAAATGATCTGGAAAAAGGAGTGAGGTGGCAAAATTTGCAGATGATACAAAATTACTAAAGATCGCTAAAACCCAGGCAGACTATGAAGAGCTGCAAAAGGATCTCTCAAAATTGGGTGACTGGGCAACAAAATGGCAGATGAAGTTTATTGTTGATAAATGCAAAGTAATGCACATTGGAAAGCATAATCCCAACTATGCATATAAAATGAAGGGGTCTAAATTAGCTGTTACCACTAAAGAGAAAAAGATTTTGGAGTCATTGTGGGTAGTTCTCTGAAAACATCCACTCAATGTGCAGCGACAGTCAAAAAAGCTAACAGAATGATGGGAATAATTAAGAAAGGGATAGATAATAGGACAGAAAATATCATGTTGCCTCTATATAAATCCATGGTATGCCCACATCTTGAATACTGTGTGCAGATGTGGTCGCCCCATCTTGAAAAAGATATATTGGAATTGAAAAAGGTTCAGAAAAGGGCAAAAAAAATGATTAGGGGTATGGAACTGCTTCCGTATGAGGAGAGATTAATAAGACTGGGACTTTTCAGCTTGGAAAAGAGTCTCTACACCAGTCATGTGTAGGCGTAGGTAGATAAGGAAGTGTTGTTTACTACTTCTCATAACATAAGAACTAGGGGTCACCACATGAAATTAATAGGCAGCAGGTTTCAAACAAATAAAAGGGAGTATTTCTTCACACAGTCAACCTATGGAACTCCTTGCCAGCGGATGTTGTGAAGGCCAAGACTATAAGAGGGTTCAAAAAAGAACTAGATAAATTCATGGAGGATGGGTCCATCAATGGCTGTTAGCCAGGATGGGCAAGGATGGTGTCCCTAGCCTCTGTTTGCCAGAAACTGGGGAATGAGCAATCACTTGACGATTACCTGTTCTTTCATTCCCTCTGGGGCACTGGCCACTGTCGGAAGACAGGATTCTGGGCTACATGGACCCTTGGTCTGACCCAATAGAATTATAGAATAACAGAGTTGGAAGGGACCTCTGGAGGCCATCTAGTCCAACCCCCTGCCCAGAGCAGGACCAATCCCAACTAAATCATCCCAGCCAGGGCTTTGTCAAGCCTGACCTTAAAAACTTCTAAGGAAGGGGATTCCACCACCTCCCTAGGTAACGCATTCCAGTGTTTCACCACCCTCCTAGTGAAAGTTTTTTCCTAATATCCAACCTAAACCTCCCCCACTGCAACTTGAGACCATTACTCCTTGTCCTGTCATCTGCTATCTCTGAGAATAGTCTAGATCCATCCTCTTTGGATCCACCTTTCAGGTAGTTAAAAACACCTATCAAATCCCCCCTCATTCTTCTCTTCCGTAGACTAAACAATCCCAGTTCCCTCAGCCTCTCCTCATAAGTCATGTGTTCCAGTCCCCTAAGCATTTTTGTTGCCCTTCGCTGGACTCTCTCCAATTTCTCCACATCCTTCTTGTAGTGTGGGGCCCAAAACTGGACACAGTACTCCAGATGAGGCCTCACCAATGTCGAATAGAGGGGAATGATCACTTCCCTCAATCTACTGGCAATGCCCCTACTTATACACCCCAAAATGCCATTGGCCTTCTTGGCAACAAGGGCACACTGCTGACTCATATCCAGCTTCTCGTCCACTGTCACCCCTAGGTCCTTCTCTGCAGAACTGCTGCCGAGCCATTCGGTCCCTAGTCTGTAGCGGTGCATGGGATTCTTCCATCCTAAGTGCAGGACTCTGCACTTGTCCTTGTTGAACCTCATCAGATTTCTTTTGGCCCAATCCTCCAATTTGTCTAGGTCCCTCTGTATCCTATCCCTACCCTCCAGCGTATCTACCACTCCTCCCAGTTTAGTGTCATCCGCAAACTTGCTGAGGGTGCAATCCACACCATCCTCCAGATCAATCATAGGGCCATTCTTATGTTCTTTTGAGAAGCCTATACCACTTATTTACATTTCTTTGATTTTACTTTGAGCAATTTGTGCAGCCAGTTAATCCACTTTCACTTTTGTAGGTGGGTGCCCGTAGTTAGGGTCCTGTCAGCCATACTAGAGGAGTCGTACTTTAAAACGTTCTCCTGCTCTGAAAGATACCTCTGCTCTGAGAGATTTAAAATGAAAACTACAGCTTGAATTGATAAAATCCCTCACAAGGAACTTCTAAAGTGTGCGCACTGTAAACAGCTCGACTCCAAAAGAAAATGGAGGCTGCAGAGATCACATACGGGGTGTCTGATTTTCAGTCCTAACCAATTTTCACTAACTGTTATGATTCATCCCCACAAAATTCTCCTCAGAAAGGTGCCATGACCCCACAAAGTCACCATAATTTTGAAAGCTCCATACACTGCAATGACTCAATGTCCACCACAATAACCATCATAATGGTGCTATACCACAGATGAAAACAAACACAAGGGAATGTGAAGGGTTCATGTTTAGCTACTCCACCTGGAAGCAGGCAGGGCACACCTTGACTGTTTTGTAGAAGCAATGCACACATTGCTCTATCCAAGGACAAGGGCTAGATATGAACCATGAAAACTTGATTGTTGGGACAGTAACTGCGGGAGGCTTTCTTAGCCTGGGCTCAAGGCCTGAGAACCAGGATTGTAGTAGCTAAAAGATGCAACTAAGTATATTAATCAACGTCATACATTCTTTTGTGTATCTTTTTGCTGTAGCAGTGTGTAATGCTTAGGGGGGAGAAATATAATAAAAGGAGAAGGTGGAAGGCGGGGGGCAGAATCGCCCATCTCAGCTGACCAGCCTGCTTTCTTGCATAAAGCTGTGTTCTGTCTCATCATTGAACTGCCACAACTGGCGCCCAAACGTGGGGCCCTCAGCACTCACCTCGCCCGGCAAGGGTTTCAGACGCGTCACTCATCCGCTTCGTGGATCCCGGTGAGTATTTTTCATTGTGGTAAGTATGGGAAGCTCCCTCTCTGCTTTGCAAGTGCAACACCGCAATGAGCTGCAGTATTTGCTGCGTAAGGCTCAGCATGACTGCCCGGCTCGAGCACTTACTCTCCTGCTACAGGAGGTGCGTGCCCAGTGCCCGTGGTATCCTGAAGCCGGAAGCCTTAAGCTAGCGGACTGGGAGCGATTGGGCCAGACATTGCACGAAGAGCCTCGGGCGCCCGTGCAGGCTTTACATGCCTGGCACCTCTGTCGCGACGCAATACTGCGTGTCACCTCGGATAGGCCCTCTTTCACGAGGCTGGTGCTCTCGCCACGCCCGTCGGCTCCTGTAGCCATCCCCGTTGCAGCTATCCCCCCTTCTACTGATACAACCCAGCGTGTCACTTCGGAAAGACCCTCTCCCGTACCCACAGCCCCCCCTCTCCCTGCCTTGCCCCCAGTGTCTTCATTACCACCGCCTCCCTTGCCTTCCCCACCGGAGCCAGTGCGTGATCACCCTCCCTCCGTGGGGCCCCATGCTCCGGGGCCCCCCGGAGGGTCATCTGCATCTGCTCAGAAGCTTTCGCTGGTGCAACAAATGGTTCACGTGGCGAAAGCTCGATCAGATCTTACAGCGGAGGAGCTGGCTGATCTGCTCTCAGTTTGCCCGGTGACCTGGCAGAATGATGACCAGGGCAACCCCGTGGGCACCTGGACCACTTTGTCATACTCGGTGGTTAGAGAGGTGAGGAAAGCAATTCGTGAGTTTGGCCTGACTAGCACTTTTGTGCGTGGTCTTGTTGAAGGGATAGGTACTGGGTACTCCCTAGTCCCTGAGGATTGGAAAACGCTGCTGCGCATGATGTTATCACCTAGTCAGTATGTTATTTGGCTTAGTGAGTTTCGGCAGATGGCAGAACGCCAAGCTCAGATACACGCGGGGGCTATCATATATGATCAGTTGGTAGGGGAGGGCCAGTTTGCTACTATTCAAATGCAGTCTCAACTCCCTCAGGCCATTTTCCCCATTATTTCCACCTGTGCCCAACATGCTTTCAAGAAGATCCCGGATTCAGGCAAGCCTACCAAAAGCTTTGTCAGTATCCGTCAGGGTGCCTCAGAGTCCTTTTTGGATTTTACTAACAGATTGCATGAGGCTATCCTCCGGCAGGTGGATAACACTGAGGCAGCTCACGAGCTCCTGTTAAAATTGGCAGTTGAAAATGCAAACGAGGATTGCCGCCGTGCTCTCCAGGCAGCACAAGCCTCTGGTATTTTAGAGCTCTCAGACATGCTGCGGGCGTGCCAGAACATTGGCACACATGCCCACAAGGCTGGAGTTCTGGCTGCCGCCCTCAGAAAAACTGGGAAGGAGGGGAAGCGTTGTTACCGCTGTGGTAAGGAGGGTCATTTTCAGCGGGAGTGCCGCTCATCTAAGGCACCAGCCCGACCCTCAAAGAAGTGCCCCAAGTGTGGGAAAGGTTATCACTGGGCTAATCAGTGTCGTAGCGGGTCGGGAAACCGCGCGACGGGTCCCCCCCGAACCCAGGGCCAAACGGGGGTGTTTCCCACTCAGACAACAGCTCCTCTGCCTTAAAATCCATAGACTCTATGAGGGCAGCGACTGCTGGAAGTGCAGGGCTTGATTTGATCATGAAGGAGGACACTGACTTTCGGCTGCCAGGGGAGGTCTGTGCCATACCTACACAGGTGACGGGACCTCTCCCTGCCGGCTTTGTAGGTCTTGTTCTCCCTCGCTCTCATGCTGGAAAACAGGGCTTTTTTGTCATTCCAGGGGTCATTGATGCTGATTACACTGGCATTGTTAAGGTTCAGGTGTGGACTCATCTTCCACAGTCGCTCCCGCGTGGACGGTCAATTGCACAATTGATTTTAGTCCCCTATCAGGTGCCAGCTGCCGAGGATCGAACTCGGGGCGGAGGCGGCTTTGGATCGACGTTGTCTCACTCGCCGTCTCACAGCGCATCTTCTCCACTTGTTGCTCTGACAATGTCAGTCCGCCCCTCGAAACCTCAGTTAACACTTCTCTTAAATGATGTTCCCTTTACAGGGCTGGTGGACACTGGAGCTGACGTTACGGTGATTCGTGATCTGGAGTGGCCGGTTAGTTGGCCTACGGTTCCTTCTAAAGAATTGTGGGGGATCGGGGGTAGTAAACCCGGGCGCCAAAGTTTGTCTTGGGTCACGGTCTCTAAACCGGGAGGCCGTACCCTTGCTACTATCCGCCCTTTTGTGCTCCCTGTCCACCTTAATATTTGGGGCCGTGACTTACTTACAAAGTTGGACACCACCCTCGATATTAACATCTGATGGCCCAAAACCCTCCCTCACCCACCGTGCCCTCCGCATTACCCTTGGTGTGGCAATCCTTAGAGCCCGTATGGATTGACCAGTGGCCCCTCCCTCTAGAAAAGCTAAAAGCACTTCAGTTGCTTGTGCAGCAGCATTTGCAAGCACAGCGACTGGAGAGCTCCACTAGTCCCTGGAACACCCCGGTGTTCGTTATTAAGAAAAAATCGGGTGCTTGGCGACTGTTACATGATTTAAGGGAAATAAATAAACGAATCCAACCTATGGGCCCCTTGCAATTTGGCTTGCCAAATCCAAATTTAATTCCTCAAACCGATCAACTTTGTGTGTTAGATTTAAAAGATTGTTTTTTTACCATCCCCCTTTGCCCTCAAGATCGTGAAAAATTTGCATTTACGGTGCCACAATATAATAATCAGCAACCCTCTCAAAGATATCAGTGGAAGGTCTTGCCCCAGGGAATGCAAAATAGTCCAACCTTGTGTCAGCTTTTTGTGGATCGGGCCCTTGCCCCTTTTCGTGCCCGGTACCCTTCGCTAAAGGTCTACCATTACATGGATGACATTTTGCTAAGTGGTCCCCGGGTCACGGCACAACAGCTTGAATCTTTATCTCAGATTCTCGGCCAAAATGGCCTGTTAGTGGCACCAGAAAAAATCCAACGCTCTTATCCCTACCACTACCTCGGATATAAGGTTTTACAAACCTATGCTGCTCCGGTTCGTCCGGAATTAATTCTACCTCAACCCCTAACCCTTGTTAAATTGCAACAGATCTTGGGTCATTTAAATTGGATTCGGCCCTACTTTCGTCTCCCCACTTCAATGCTGCAGCCGTTGTTTGAGCTCCTCCGTGGAGCCCGGGCACCGGGTGCAGTTATTGCCATCACTGAAAAGCACACTGCCTGCATTCGACAAATCAATGCAGCATTGAGTCAGCAGTTTGTGGACAGACTCCCAGAGGTCCGTCCCTTACGATTGGTTCTTCTTGCCACCCCTCATACGCCAACTGCGGCTCTGTTTGTACCCCGTACAGACACAGCCGTCTCTATTATAGAATGGCTATACCTTTCATCCACCCCTCCTCGAAATATTTATCCGTATTTAGATGCCCTATCTGATCTTGTTCGTAAAGCCCGCCACCGTGCAGTGCAACTCACTGGCACTGATTTAGTTGCCATTGTGCTCCCCTTGTCCCGTACTGAATTTGACTCTTTGTGCCACACCTCCTTGGCCTGGCAGGTTGCTCTTTGTGATTATGTGGGAGAGATTTCTTACAATCCTCCAAAAGATCCTCGCTTGGTCATTACCCAAAAGGTGCCCCTAGTTGTTCATCGTCTTAGCCGCTCTCAACCCATTGTTTCCGCTGTCACTCTTTTTACTGATGGCTCTCCCCACCGAGGTGTAGTCACTTATCAGTTGGGTGACCCCCCTCGTTGGCATTCTCGTTTTACCCTGCCTCAGCGTTCTGCACAGCGTTCAGAATTGGCTGCTGTTATTTTGGCCTTTCAACTTTTTGCTGATTGTCCCTTTAATTTAATTGTGGATACCCATTATGTTTATCAGGTACTTGATCATTTACCCCTTGCCCTCATTACCCCTCAGGTGGATGCAGACCTCCTTCGCCTGTTTTTGTCTTTGCAGCATCTTCTTGCCACTCGTCATTTCCCTTACTTTGTTGCTCATATTCGCAGTCATACCCCTCTACCTGGGCCACTCACTGAGGGCAATGCACGCGCCGATCGCGCGTTACGTGGTCAGGTAAATTCCCTTTTTTCTGACCCCATTGAAAGCCATGCCTTTTTTCATCAGTCTGCCTCTGTTTTGGCCCGGCAGTTTCACATTCCTGCTGATCATGCACGTTCCATTGTTCGTTCCTGCCCCCACTGTGCTGCTGCTGCTCCTACCTTTTCTTATGCCGTTAACCCCCGAGGTACCGCAGCAAATCAGCTGTGGCAAATGGATGTTACTCATGTGCCACAATTCCGCCCCTATTCGTTTTTACATGTTTCCGTTGATACTTATTCGGGCTTCCTTTGGGCAACCCCACAACGTGGGGAAGCCACTAACAAAGTTATTCACCATTTGCTGGCCTGCTTTTCTGTTATGGGTCGCCCCTGCCGAATTAAAACAGATAATGCCCCAGCCTACTGCTCTGCAGCCCTCTCCACCTTTTGTGCCCACTGGGACGTCCGTCTTAAACACGGCATCCCTTATAATTCTACGGGCCAAGCCATTGTTGAACGTGCCAATCGCACACTCAAAACCTTGCTGGACAAACAATTAAAACAAGGGGAGCTGCGTCTCCGAACCTTAGGAGATATTCAACAACAAATGCATATCCTCTTGTTTTCTTTAAATAATTTAACATTGAATGCAGATCAGCAGACCCCTGCGGATCGGCATTTTCACAAATCTGAGGTACTGGAAAGACCGCGTGTCTTTTATCGTCAGCTGCCCGATCCACAGTGGCTGGGCCCAGTACCTCTAATCACTTGGGGTCGGGGATATGCTGCTGTGTCTCTCCCTGCAGGACCGTTGTGGGTTCCAGCTCGGTGTGTGCGACCGGCACTTAAACAACATGGCATGGCACCAGGGACTGTCGAATCCCATACCAGAGTTTCAGCTGACCTTGGAGGAGACCGCGTTGCCCCCCGAGTCGACAACGACGGGACGGAAACGGAGGAGGCGTAGTGTCCCAAACCGGCCCGTGACATGGGGAGCAGTAAAAGCATTGGTCGCCGCGGCCCAACGAAGGCTGGCAGCAGATCAACAGCCAGAGACTCCTGAGACTTTGTTTGTGGCGATTCTTGCCCAAATCACTGCTAATTCTGTGATGATTGTGTGCCTTTTGTGCCTGCTATTTCCTGTAGGGGTTGGCTCGGACGCGCTTCCCCCGCTACGAGCCCGAATGACATATAACATATGGGAAAGATTGGCTTCAATAGCAAATGTTACCCACTTTTGTCTATCTAATTCTGTAGCAGCCGGAGATTTGTTAGGCACATGCCTTATTCCAGTATGTCATCACCCTGAGGAGATGGAGAATAAGACACTGTTCTCTGCTTATGCGAATCTTTCCTCCCAGTATTCTAGCATGGCTAATTGGGGCCCAGCCAACTATACTCTGCCTCGCACGGCTATATCCCTCCACACACCGTACCCGGCCGGGGCTCACAATGTTACTTGTGCGCGTATAGTTAACTGCACTAGTACAAAGGTGCCCTTGGGCTGTCGAAAACTTTCTCAACCCCTTTTAAATTGTTCCCATGCTGTTAATGTTTCATATAATTATGGCCATATCATCCTACCATCAGGATGGTTTTTTACTTGCGGCTCACGCACCTTTAATTATATTCCTGCAAATTTAAGTGATGGCACCCTTTGCTGTCTTAGTAGAATGACCCTTATATTGCCTTTTGCTGGACAAAATCGTAGTAAAAGAAGTGTACCCCTTTCAGATGATTGTATTGCAGATGTTGAGCTTTTTAGTCGTGCTGAGTATACTGCTTTAGCGGCCTCTATTGTTGGGGTCCCCGCGCTTGCCACATATTCAGCCAGAACTTTAAATAACCTGGCATGCTTTGCAGCAAAGGCAATTAATACAACATCCCAGGCTATTGCCTTACTTAACACAGAACAACACGAATTAAGAGATGCAATTTTGGATAACAGAGCAGCCATTGATTTTCTGCTCCTAAAACACCATCTAGGCTGCTCCACATTTCAGCACATGTGTTGCTTTAATTTAACTGATAATAGTCGCTCTATAGAAACTAGACTGGCTGAATTGGCCAATCTTACAACACACATACGCCAAGATCTGGGGTTTGAGGGCTTTTGGAATTGGCTTACAGGTTGGCTGCCCTCTCTAGAATGGCTGCGACAGCTTTTTGGTTATTTTGTGTTTGTAATCATTGGGCTTATTTTTTGCTGCTGCTGTGTACAATGTATTCCTTCCTTGTTAAGATTTTGTGAAATTTTGCCCTGGAAAGCTCCCCAAGTTATGTCCTTGTCTGTCTGGGAGTTAAATAGCATGACAAAACAAATTGACGGCTACAATGAGATGGCCAATTATCATTAAATAAAAAACGGGGGGATGAAGGGTTCATGTTTAGCTACTCCACCTGGAAGCAGGCAGGGCACACCTTGACTGTTTTGTAGAAGCAATGCACACATTGCTCTATCCAAGGACAAGGGCTAGATATGAACCATGAAAACTTGATTGTTGGGACAGTAACTGCGGGAGGCTTTCTTAGCCTGGGCTCAAGGCCTGAGAACCAGGATTGTAGTAGCTAAAAGATGCAACTAAGTATATTAATCAACGTCATACATTCTTTTGTGTATCTTTTTGCTGTAGCAGTGTGTAATGCTTAGGGGGGAGAAATATAATAAAAGGAGAAGGTGGAAGGCGGGGGGCAGAATCGCCCATCTCAGCTGACCAGCCTGCTTTCTTGCATAAAGCTGTGTTCTGTCTCATCATTGAACTGCCACAACAATGAAGGGTTCATGTTTAGCTACTCCACCTGGAAGCAGGCAGGGCACACCTTGACTGTTTTGTAGAAGCAATGCACACATTGCTCTATCCAAGGACAAGGGCTAGATATGAACCATGAAAACTTGATTGTTGGGACAGTAACTGCGGGAGGCTTTCTTAGCCTGGGCTCAAGGCCTGAGAACCAGGATTGTAGTAGCTAAAAGATGCAACTAAGTATATTAATCAACGTCATACATTCTTTTGTGTATCTTTTTGCTGTAGCAGTGTGTAATGCTTAGGGGGGAGAAATATAATAAAAGGAGAAGGTGGAAGGCGGGGGGCAGAATCGCCCATCTCAGCTGACCAGCCTGCTTTCTTGCATAAAGCTGTGTTCTGTCTCATCATTGAACTGCCACAGGAATGTGTAAATATGGCCTCTGCAGTGCCCCTGTTCCACGGGTCATCTTGGGCAGTGGTTCTCAAACTAGGGCTGCCACTTGTTCATGGAAAGCCCTTGACGGGCCGGGCCGGTTTGTTTACCTGCTGCGTCTGCAGGTTCTGCCGATCGCGGCTCCCACTGGACGTGGTTCGCCGCTGCAGGCCAATGGGGGCTGCGGGAAGCGGCGCGGGCTGAGGGATGTGCTGGCCGCCCTTCCTGCAGCCCACATTCACCTGGAGTGGTGAACTGCAGCCAGTGGGAGCCACGATTGGCCGAACCTGCAGACGCGGCAGGTAAACAAACCGGCCCGGCCCGCCAGGGGCTTTCCCTGAACAAGCAGCGGCCCTAGTTTGAGAACCACTGATCTAGGGAAAGTTATTCCATTAATGGCTGAATGAAGCAAAGAATTAGACTGAAGGTTGCATAGAATTCTTCTGTTCTCAGTGGAGGAATACAGCCAGTGTTACAACCTACCTCGGTCTGGCTTAATAAAACATACTATTTCTGCTCATTGTCATGGGTCCATTTGTTATGTGTTTGTACAGAGGGGCCTCAGTCTGGCTGAGGCCTCTAAGTCTGTTGGAATAGATATGTTTAATGGATGATTAATACTTAAGTAGCAATGGAATTGTTCCCTTTGTCTTTAATGGGAATTGGACTGAACCTATAGGGTGAAATTAAATCCAGCAGAGGCCTTGTGCAGGCTCTCTTCATGGGAGTTTCAGAGTAACAGCCGTCTTAGTCTGTATTTGCAAAAAGAAAAGGAGTACTTGTGGCACCTTAGAGACTAACCAATTTATTTGAGCATAAGCTTTCGTGAGCTACAGCTCACTTCATTGGATGCATACTGTGGAAATTGCATGAAACAATGTTTCATAATGTCTGTGTATATAATGTCTTCTGCAGTTTCCACAGTATGCATCCGATGAAGTAAGCTGTAGCTCACGAAAGCTTATGCTCAAATAAATTGGTTAGTCTCTAAGGTGCCACAAGTACTCCTTTTCTTCATGGGAGTTAAATCTCACGTAAACCCTCCAAATTAAGTGTGCGCAAGTCAAACCTCACCCCTGTGTCAAGGGCTATCAAAAAACCCATGTGTGCAATTAAGTTGTAGCACCCCTCCCTCCATGTAGCAAGGTCGTCACCACACTCTGTTGATCTGTAACTTTCCTGCCAAAAACTGAGTAAAGAGACCTTTTAAAAACAGACGAAACTCTTCTTGTTAAGGTTATTCTAGTACCCAATTCTTCTTTTCCTATAATCTGTATTGGCACAGACATACTATGTGGGAATACCTCCTTTTCTCCTCTTTATTGTGTTTGTTACAGCACTTTGTGTTGTGTTGGGATCCATTTAAATGGCAGGTGTTTTTATAATGACATTTTGAATAGAATAATAACTTAGTTTTAAAGATTTATTTTTCAATCGAGCACTGGAATTTGCATAAAATGTAACATTTACACAATGCCATCTGACTCCATGGCACATCATATTCACCAACCATGTGATAGAACTTGTATTACTTTATAGCCTCTAGACTGTGTAGTTAGAAAGGTCACCTGCTGTTTGGAAAAGCACTTAATTACTGCAGTACTGTAATTTGGAATAATTCGTTCCTTTTTTGAAAACATACCATTACCTGCAATTGTTGCTGCATATTTGAAGACATTTTAATTAAAAATATGATATGTTCTTCTACTTCCCGCAAAATGCCCTTTACATTGAATTTGGTAGTACTTTATTTCAATAACAGACCTGTATTATGCAGTTCTGTTTAATCTCTTTATTCAAAATGATGGCTGAAAATAGTTATTTTTCCACCTTAACTCTAAGTAATTTAAGGAAGTGGCACAAACACTGAAACACAAGAACTAGAAGAGCTAGGAGCCAGATCTTCAGCAGGTGTGATGAATTTGCTTAGCACCTGTTCATGACAAGCAAGAGACAACCAGTGCATTTACGGTTGAAGATGAATGTGTCCAAAATTCAAAAATGAGGTGGCTGATGATTGACAATAAGGTTATGATTATTAACTCTGTTCTCCATTTTCAGCATGAGCTATTGGCCACTGCTGTGATACTTTCTTGTATACAGTATATTGTAAAAGAAAAGAGAATGCAGCAGAATACATTTTTAAGGGTATGTCTTCACTACCCACCGGATCGGCGGGCAGCGATCGAACCAGCGGGGATTGATTTATCGCGTCTAGTCTAGACACAATAAATTGACCCCCGAGTGCTCTCTCTCGACTCCTGTACTCCAGCACCACGAGAGGCGCAGGCAGAGTCGACGGAGGAGTGGCAGCAGTCAACTCACTGCGGTGGAGACACCATGGTAAGTTGATCTAAGTATGTCGACTTCAGCTACATTATTCACGTAGCTGAAGTTGCGTAACTTAGCTCGATCCCCCCTAATGTAGACCAGGGCTAACAATACGTTGTAGTTCAGTAGTGGCTTTCCAATGGAAGATCTCAAAGCACTGTCTTACTCATGTGAATAGTTTGTCTCAAGATTTGGCCCTAACCAGTCAGATTTTATTTTGAGAACACTGAGTGTTTTGACACTGTGTAGCTGTAAATGGCCCATGGGCGTTCTTCTTTTTCATTCATATGGCATGGGGGCTTTCTCTGGGCCATATTTCTCACTGCAATTCAAAACATGGGCCCTAATTCAGGAAAGCACATGCCTAAATCCATTCCTATCCAGGACTGCACTCAAGCCTATGTAAATGCCAAGCCACACTGATGTTAATGGGAGTTTGCCATTGATCTCAGCAGAGCCAGTATTTTGCCCTCTGGTAGATATGGCAATTTCCAGCAATATATTGGAAGGCTTTGTTGTATCGAGCTTGTGTATTATTGTGGGTTGGGATAGCATATAACTTTTCTAGGGGGCAGATGGGAGACCTGGGAGTTCAAAAGACTATACTAAAAACGTGCCAGACAAGTATGGACTTTTGGGACAATGAGTGTTAAGTGTATTTTCTGGGAAATACCTAGGGAGAGGTTAATGCAAATTCCCAACCTCAGGTTACGCAAAACCCCAGTCTTTTGAAGCTATGCCCTGAGGAGAGAGTCATTGTCTGCTGATTACTTATTATATAGCAGTGGTTCTCAAAATTTTTTTTGCAAACCACTTGAGGGTCTCAGTGGACTACTTAATCTTTCCAAATGTTGTTTGTACCATTAGCTAACAATTGTAAAGCGCTTTGGATAAAAGCGCTGTATTAAAGAAAAACACCTTAATAATAATGTTTTTTGTTCTACAAATAAAAGCACACAACTCATATTAAAATATCAGTAGTCTTATCTTTCTAATGGAATGGATATGCCCTCTCTCCTCCACTGCGGCAGCCACAGAGGAGAGACTCGGAAGGAGCGGAAGTCTCTCTCTCTCTCTCGCTCTCTCTCTCTGTTCCCCCCCCGCTCCCCGCCACAGCAGCCCCTGAGCTGGGGCTGGGAAGGAGGAGGGGGGTCTCTTCGTTGCCACAGCAGCCACAGAGATGAGGCTGGGGGAAGGAGGGCCATCTCTCCCTGGCAGCTGCAGCCCTGGAGCTGGGGAAAGTCACCTCTTTCTCTGGCTGCCGCAGCCCTGCACATCCCAAATTCCCTCCCACCCCCTCTTCTTACCCCACTGCCCCCTCCCACCTACCCTCTATTTCCCCCAAGGCCACCACCTCACCTTACATGTGCATCGTCTCTAGGATCCAGGCACCTAATTAGTGGAGTCATGCCTGCGCGGCTCCACTACTTAGATAGGAAGCCCTTCATTCTCTCGTGTGCAGCTGCCCAGGTGTGCACCTTAGAGGGAACTATCCGCAGACCACCTGAACAGAGCTCGTGTACACTGGTGGTCTGTGGACCAGTTTGAGAACCTCTGTTATGTAGGCTATAGCCAGGATCAAAGACCCAAGCTGTCTGAAGAAACACCTGATCTGCCCAGTCTCTGTCTGGTTCTAAGAGAGATGAACTTGTAAACACCGGGAAGACCCAGTTGTGGCTTTTGAAGGGCTAAAACCTACCAAAGCCTGAGGTTGGAGTTGGGGTGATCGCTGGTAAACTTTTTAGCACCCATGTAGGTTCTTCTATTGTTTTACTTTGTTTTCTCTGTAAAGCTTTCACTTTAAGAATAAATGTGCTTGCTTAGAAGGAGCAAGGTTTAAACTTGTTGCTGCAGGCATTACATAGGGCATAGCCCTTAGAGAAAGCAAAGTGCAGGCGCTGGTCTTTAGGCAGTCTGGCTTGCTGGGGATATCCCAATGTAAGGCAGGGAGCTATGCAGCCTCAAAATCCCCAGTCTAGAGGGATTTAGAGTAGCAGCCGTGTTAGTCTGTACCCACAAAAAGAAAAGGAGGATTTGTGGCACCTTAGAGACTAACAAATTTATTTGAGCATAAGCTTTTGTGAGCTACAGCTCACTTCATCGGATGCATGCAGTGGAAAATACAGTGGGGAGATTTTATATACACAGAGAACATGAAACAGGGGGTGTTACCATACACACTGTAATGAGAGTGATCAGGTAAGGTGAGCTATTATCAGCGAGGAGTGGGGGTAACACACAAAAAAAGCTTTTGTAGTGATAATCAAGGTGGGCAATTTCCAGCAGTTGACAAGAACGTCTGAGGAACAGTGGAGGAGAGGGAATAAACATGGGGAAATAGTTTTACTTTGTGTAATGACACATCCACTCCCAGTCTCTATTCAGGCCCAATTTAATGGTATCCAGTTTGCAAATTAATTCCAATTCAGCAGTCCCTCGTTGGAGTCTGTTTTTGAAGTTTTTTTGTTGAAGAATTGCGACTTTGAGGTCTGTAATCGAGTGACCAGAGAGATTGACGTGTTCTCTGACTGGTTTTTGAATGTTATAATTCTTGACACCTGATTTATGTCCATTTATTCTTTTATGTAGAGACTGTCCAGTTTGGCCAATGTACATGGCAGAGGGGCATTGCTGGCACATGATGGCATATATCACATTGGTAGATGTGTAGGTGAGCAAGCCTCTGATCTTGTGGCTGATGTGATTAGGCCCTATGATGGTATTCCCTGAATAGGTATGTGGACACAGTTGGCAATGGGCTTTGTTGCAAGGGTAGGTTCCTGGGTTAGTGTTTTTGTTGTGTGGTGTATGGTTGCTGGTGAGTATTTGCTTCAGGTTTGGGAGTGAGTCCTGGCTCTCCACCCAAGAGAAGTGATGTCTGGGAGCCAGAAGCCTAAAGTGAGTGCCCTTGGTGGACCATGGAGGGGAAATACAGGGCCTGAAACTATGACACAGTTGAGCTCTCTAAACACATGCTTCAAATTATCTTCAAAAGGGATATTTTGGAGCATTATCACTGCTGGTTCCTGACCATCTTGCTTGGCTTTCAAACATTCTGCAAACCCCTTGAATGGTACCATGAGGGCCTGGTTAATGGGGTAATAGGTGGTATTATAGCAAGCAAATTAAGATCTAAGTATAACAGAGAAACATAGCCGTTTCCCACTTTTGACTCAACTTAGATTGCTATATTCTGTAATGTTATTAAATGCTGTCTTGTACAACACATTGTATTTACCTGGAAAAGCGACCAAGAGGGTATGCTAAGAAATGCCCAGGAGCAATGTGCAAACATTGCCAACGCATTAGAAGAAAACTGATACTAGCATTCATTGTTACTACAAGGGATATTACGCATGTGGGAGGAGTACCATGAGCCATCTAGTACTCAGTGAATACTCAGGCCACATTCTTGTCAATAAAACATATTGCCATAATGGAATGGAACATCCACCTAGCAATCCCAACACACAAAGGGGGAAATATCCCTTTTCCAAATGTACATTCCATGCCCTTCCGGGCATGCATTTAAGAATAAAGGTTCAAACTTTCTTCTGGTAGAAATGCCTCACAGCTTTATTGACTTCAGTGTAGTTGCGCCAAATTCTCTGCTGGTATAAATTGGTACTGTAGCCAAATAACATGGTGAGAACCATAGAATTGGGATATTTGCCATGTTAAATTGTACTGAAGTGTGTCATTTTTAAGGTAACTGAGCATTAGCTGAATACTAAGCATTTTTCTCTCAGTATATTTCATTATAGTAAGCAAAAGTATACCTGAGCTACATACAGTAGTTAAATTTACCACTGTATTTATGGTCCTTCCTCTTCTCACTCTATTGTAAACACCACAGCACAATGAACATCTGATTTTCAATGATAAGGAGAGAATCTGAGTGGGTGGGGGGGAATAGCTTAATGTAAATAACAAAAGCATCCTGGGAAAGACCATTTTTCATTTATTTGGATTTACAAAAAAAAGCAAGCAAGCCTACTTCCAACTCTAGGGACTTGTAAGAGTGATTTTAAAAACAAAAAAAAAAATCAATGAGGGGAAAAAAAACCATCAGTAACCCCACAAAGTACAGCAAGAAGGGAATAACTGTGTGGCATAAAGAAGATGAAAGGAATTCATGCTTTCCCCATATATACATCAACTGCCTTCTTAAAAAACAGGAGGCTGGCAGCGCACCCAAAGGTTAGGTTAGTTTTTTGCTTGGTTGGTGTTCTCTTAGGTGACAGAGTTGACATTTTCCCTTTATCTTTACAAGGAGGCAGTTACGTTATTCCCCTTGGTATCCCAGTTCTTGTCTGCTCTTGCATATTTATTCATCCTTCATCTTTAGGGATAATTCCAACCGGAGAGATTATAGTGTTGGTTTACATGTCTTCCTCCACTGTCACAGAGAGGACCATAGCACAGAGAGCTGTTCACCACTGAAACCAGATAGCAGAAGTTTGTTTGACTATGAAATATAATGTGTCTAAAAACAGTCACATTTCAGATGCCAGTAGCATAATGGAAGATGAGTATCAATGCTAACCAGTGAGGAGAGACCCCTTCTGTTCATCACCTGAGATTATTCTAACACATACTTCTACTCAAAGAGTCCCAGGGGATGTAAACAATCTATGACTCATGCAGCTTGCAGCTGCAGTGTATTTTGTGAAATCACTTACTGTATTAATAATGCAGAAGCAATTAGTTTTTGGAAATCCAAGGCTTTATGTATGCTGTGTACACTAGAAATAACTCTTGCGTGTAATTCCCCTGGGTCTAACAGTGCTGTTATGCAAGGTGGGATCGATACTGTAATGTAAGCAAGGTCTGAATGAATTCTCCCCTGACAGCCAGCTGGGATGCGGAGAGACTTCAGGAGCAAACTGTATTTGCATGAACACACCTACTCTGCTTAGATATCCAGCAGATAGAGCAGTGTTGCTCAAAGTAATCAACTTTGGCTGTTGTTGGGTTACAAATCACTTAGTACTGAATGCAGGGATACTGAAATGTTGTTACCAGTGTTGTTGGCATTATTGCATGAATAAAGGGGAGCAGAACTGTGCTTAACCTGTCTCAAATGAGGGGGTCCCCCTCAGCTGAAAAGACCTCATTAAACCAGGGGCTTGAATGACAGAGCCCTGTGAAAGTAAGAGGGGTGAGGTTAGGTGTCCTAGCTGGGCGGTGTAGACTCTCTCTCTCTAAGGGACCCGGGTCTGGTTTAACCTGTTCCTCCTCTCTGTTCAAAGAAAGAGCTAAATAGGCTTCATTAGGAGCCTCTTTGTTATGTTAAAGTGCTCAAATGAGAGCTGAAATCACTTGAGATGGGGCAGTGTTTCTGGCCAGCCTGCAAAGAGCTGAAAATAACTGAGACTGATGTCAGAGGTCACAGCAGAGAGGTAGATGTCAGCAGAAGGTGATTGACAGTCAGCCAGCAAATGAACAGCTGGTGAAGTGGTGAGCAGAACAGAACAAGTGGCTGGCGGGGTGGCCAGGTGGTGAGGAACAGCAACTGGTGGGGCTGCCAGGCACAGCAAGTGCAAGCAAGGTGCCTTCTTCCCCAGGGTGGGATGTGAACTCTCACAGATGCACCTCCGAACCCTGGGTCCTCACTGACCAAGGACAAACCACTGTGAGTGGGGTGTGGTGAGGGAGCAGAGAGGGGCACAGAAAAGGAACTGTTGGTTGTAGAACTCAAGAACATGAGGCTAAAGACACCACTTCACACACTCTGGGGTGGGCGTCCTGCTCACAGCTTTATGATTATGAATCCTGCTTGTGGCATTTTCCCTAATTAATGTCAGGTGACTTCCCTCCTTTCATTAAAGGTTTCTTTTCTACACTCAGGCCTGGTCTACACTGGGGGGAAATCGATCTAAGGTACACAACTTCAGCTAAGTGAATGATGTAGCTGAAGTCGACGTACTTAGATCTACTCACTGCGGTGTCTTCGCTGCGGTGAGTCGACTGTTGCCGCTCCCCCATTGACTCCACCTGCGCCTCTCACTCCGGTGGAGTACTGGAGTCGATGGGAGAGCATTCGACGGTTGATTTATCGTGTCTCGCGATAAATTGACCCCCCCACTGGATCGATCGCTGCCCATTGATACAGCAGGTAGTATAGACAAGCCCTCAGACTCTGTGTTTGCGAGGGGGGAAGCATTGCCTCTCAGACACGCCCGGGGTGGTGTGTAATTTTCCAAGGTTACTGGGTGGGGGCTCGAGCCAGTTCTGTGTTGTATTGTTGAAAAGGAACCCCTAGATATTGAACCTGGCCCTGGTTGCTGCTGGCTCCACCTGGCAGAAGGGTTACAATAACATGGAATGTGCCAGATACTGAGGTCCTTACTTAGAAAAAGTTCCTATCCAAGTCAACGTAAGTAAAAATTGAGTAAGAATGGATTTGTGCTGTACTATGTTGGCAATAGCTTAGCCATACGTTTGTCTTGTCCTTGTAAAGCAAGGACCAAATTCTCTGCTGGTGTAAATGGGTGAGGTCCACTGAAGTCAATACACCCATTTGCTGAGCAGGAGAATTGGCCTAAGTCTCTATAAACTCTTTAGCTGTCTCTCTCTCATAGAGCCTGCCCCCTCTGATCTGATGGAGTGCTTCCTTCTGGCTCTGTGTGGATATAGGCACTTCCTTCTGCACAGCCATGAGCTGGCTAAGGAGTCTCTGCTCTGAGCTTTGTACATAACAAGCATGTTCCTGTTATTGCCAAGCTCTGCATCTTCAGCGTTCCATTTCCCTGCTATCGCCACAATAGGGCTCATCGCTGAAACTGTTCCATTTTCACTGATAAAAGCAACTGTGATTAGTACCAAACGCAGGTGACTGGAAAACAATCTGTTTCAGGTATGACTGTGGAGAGCACTGAAAGAGGAACTTTTCTGTGTGTTCAAAAGTTCATATCTATTTCCAAAGGGTTTCATTTCTGAGCACTTAAATACCTCATACAGCAGTCACCATTAAAAGCCAGCATTTACCAGCCGTTACCACAGTGTGAGACAGCAGTTGGACTATCTATCCATGTCCTTATCGGGCCTCCACTACTGTAGTGTCAGAGCCCCTTGTTTTTAATGTCTTTATCCTTGTGATGGGTCACAGGGCCTTAACTCTGTGGCAGGCTGCACTTGGAGGAGAGTCAGGGCTGGTAAGTTCTAGTGGATGATGAAACCCAGCTGGGCAGGGACAGGCTGAGCTGGTATAAAATCAGGAAGTGGAGCACCAGGAGGGGGCTGCAGGAAGGAACTCTGCAGTTACTCCCTAGAGAGGAGGAGAGTTGGCAAGAAATGAGGAGGTGGTCTAGGGAGAAGTCCTGGGATCCTGCCTTGGACAGTAGACTCTGGCAAGAGCCTGAGAAGGGTGAAATACCCACCGGGAGAAGAGGAAGCTCTAATGGTAAGCTAGAGGGCGTCAAAACTAGAGAAAAATGTAGGAAGCAGCCCAGGGAAACTGCAATTATGTAGTCTGTGGTTGCTAATTATATGGTCCCTGGGCTGGAACCGGGACAGGCCTGGATTCCCCTTCCGGCCACTGGGAGAGTGGCACGGTCTGGTCAGTGGAGCAGAAGACTGCCTGAGACAGTTGTCCAGAGGGACTCTGATACCCCGAAAGGGGAAAACTGTAGTGACCTGGTCGGAGGGCCAGCCCACAAAGGGGTAGCCATGGGATCCGGAGGGAGAGACCCCAGCATGAGAAACTGAAGGAGGGGGCATCAGACTGATTAAGAGATAATCCCTAGATCAGCCACAAGGAGGCACCACAGTAGTCAGTAGCAAACACCCGGACAATCCTCACAACTCAAGTTGGCCGAATTTTTTTGGCAAATAATAAATTTGCCAAAAGTTGTGGTTTTGGAGGCACCAAAACTATTCATGAATTTGGGCTGAATTTGGCAGACGATTTCAGACCAAAAATTCCCCAAAACCTGACGACAAAAAAGGTGAAAATTCCAAAATGTTCAGTTTCAAAGGGCTGATTTGAAAAGACCCTTCTAAACTGGTTTTTGTTTGTTTCATCAAGAAAATCAGGGAAATAAATTAGTTGTGGTTAAAACAAATTGATGTTTTGTTTTGTTTTTTTAGTTTGTCCAACAAATTATTCGCTCGGCTGCACTTGCACACCCCTGCAAGTGAATTAGGGCAATGCCATTATCCCCATTTTACAGATGGGGAACTGAGGCACAGAGACAGGGTAGGATTCAGGTGCCTAACTCCCACTGAAATCCCTAAGTGACTTGCCTGAGATCACACCAGACATTTGTGGTGGAGCCAGAGTCCAAGTTTCCCATGGCCCAGCCTAGTGCTGTATGCACTAGACAATTGTCCTTCTCCTCCACCTGATCTAGGTATAATGGAAAACCAAGGTAGTCTCAGACACCTCTGTGGTAACAGACGAGCAAATGTGAACTAATGAATCAAATCCTTTGGTTTTCTTGACTAATGAAGTTATGTAGCTCATTTACTGAGAGGTTTGATATGTGCTTAGTCAGTTTATCATGGTCATTCCTTTGGAATTCAAGGTCAGCTACGAAGTAAATTATCCATCTTGGGTGCATGCTATATGGTATCTGAACTACAAAAGAAGAGGTACAAAGGCTCCTTTTGTGGATGGCAGAATCACAAGAAGACATTACACACCCATTTTTCTACAGGGGTTCAACCTTGCAGTGCTGATGGATCTCTCAAATCTGGACATTTAATGGGAGTTCAGCATGCACATGAATAGTGGGAGCAGGCCCCAAGTTGAGAATTAAGTGAAAAGGCCAGATGCTGCTCGGAGTTACACTGTTGTAAATCCAGAGCAGCTCCACAGAATGTGCAAAGCTTCTGGCCAGAGCAGTGCAAAGCAGTGGGAGCAGGGCTGAGGACCTGATCCTGCATCTCCCAACACTGGTTATCCTTCTGGTCCATGGACTTGTATAGAGGAGATTGTCCCACATTGCCACAAATTGTTGCTTCTTCCTGCAGTGCTACCGTTCGCTTTAGGGTCAGATTGAAACCTGTGGGGTAGACCATCCCTTCCTGCAGAAAAACCTGACACAGAGTATGCAAGTAGAGGGGGAAAGGGTCTCCGAGTTTTCCTTTGAAGGGAGTTCAGTAAGTAGGACTGTAGGCAGGCTCCTACCACGCACAGATTCAGGGGGTAGATGAGCGAGGGGAGACTTGGTGCTGTGGCTATGTGGCTCCTCTGTGTTGGTTTGAGCTCCCTGTGGTTTGTCCCTGTCAGCACGGCTCCTTCATTGCTGTCCTCGTCTGGCTGTGCAGGGGGAGAAGTGAAGGGAGTTTTAGGCAGCAAATCAAGTTTGAAGGAAATTGGTTCGGTAGTTTTTATTCGTGCTGACAGCACAGGTCTTCTCACCCTGCTTGAAGCTCTGTTAAAATGCAGGGGCTAGAAAGCTGGCTGCACCCCGCAGCTGGTTAGCGCAGAGGTGGCCTAGAGCTAGGTGGCCTAAGGGCATTCTTGTGCCAAACAGAGAGGTAGTGTTTGATTATTACAAACTCATGAAATACCCACAGTGAGCCAAATCCTTTGCCTCTGCACACAGCCCAAGTAAATGTGTATGGGGGAAACGCGAACACTGGATGTAGAGGGACAGGATAGGGAGGTCAGGGGTACAGCCACCGCTCAGAAACCCTGCCATAGAGATACAGTTGCTACTACAGCCTACAGGATGAGGCCTTGAGTCTGATTAGCATGGACACCAGGATAACGCATCAGCCAGATGCAGAAATGAATATGTACAAAGATGGTTTATCCTTTTGGTCCAGCCTCAGCTGAGGGAGGATCTAACCCTATTAAGCACACATCATTTATACAAAGTTACCATAAATAAATAGTGTTATATGTTTTCTGTTACACTATGTAGGAAGGTAGAACATGGTCTGATTTGGTGTCGCAATTCTTATCTGCTCTGGGATCTTGCTTCTGACAGTGGGCTCCATTCTTTATTTAAGTTACAGTCTTTTCTAGAGACCTCCGTTGAGATCAGGGACCCATAGTCACTGCTGTGCAGCTGCATAGCAAGACACAGTCCCTAGTCCACAAAGCTTACTGTCTAAATAGGCCAGACAGACAAAGGATGGGAGGAGAAAGAGAGGTGAAATGACTTGCCCAAGATCCCACCATAAGTCTGTGGCAGAAGCAGTCCAGTGCCCGATCCACTAGATTGCACTGCCTGTCAGGTACCAGCTACTTCAGAGGAAGTTGCAAGAAACCCTTAAAGGAGTAACTGGCCAATAGGGGAATTATCGTACTAACATGCATCTATTTAGGAGCTGTCTGATACCCTGAATCATGAGTGTTTAAATTCTTTATAGAAGTGTTTTCCTGTCTAATCCAACTGTGGATAATCTCACTAAATACAAATCTAATCTTATTATGATTCCTACTAAGCTCTTGGTCTCAATGCTACCTTGTGCCAATCAGTGGAGTGATTAAAAATCATTTCCTTTTGTTAGCTTTGTATGTATTGCCTTTCATTGTCAGTGACTTTGGGGATGAATGTACAGGAGCTCCTGATTTACTGTCTCTGAACCAATCATAATATCTAGCATAGTCTCCCTTACTCATCTCCTCACTAAGATAATCAACTCTAATCTGTCCTCATATGGAAGTCTCATGAGCACTTCCATCTCTTTTGTTCTTCATCTCTGAATGTCTTTCATTTCTTCCATTTCTTTCTCAACACTCAGCAATTAAAGAACCTTTCCAAAAATTATACAGTCCAATGATAAATGTATGAATTGGTTTACCACTTGACTATCCCTTTACATAAAATATTTAGGTACTGAAAATATTAAACAAAGCTAAGGTAATTATGTTGTGAAGAAATATCCATTTTTGTAAACTTAATAATAATGGGTCAAATTCTGCCCCTCTTACTCATGTTGAGTAGCGCCCTATTCTACAAGTAGTCCCACTGCTTCCTCCAAAATTTCATTTGGTGGTTCATACTTATTGGCATTAATAACTTCCATTCAATATATGTTTCTCCATGCTGTTGACTAATGTCTACTGGTCTTATCTCTCCCTCACTCTCTAATTCACATCACATATTAATATGCATTAAGCACACAATATCAATATAACATCATTTTGTGTGTATATATATTTCTAGCAGTTGTGTGGCCTAACTTGGCCTATGTCTGTCTTTCTATAACCCTGTTCACCTAAGCTATGTATCCAATATCACACTGCAAAGCTGTAGTCAGCTTTGGCATTGAAAAACAGGCACTGTCAAAGGCAAAATACATTCAAGTTCTGCCCCTGTGCAAGCTGGGGAGGGACTTTCAGTGACCAATACCTGGAAAGCTAGTGTCCAAAACAAAGATAAGGAAGGTACAGAACAAATTCGAGAACTGGGACGAACTGGTGCATTGGATTTTAGTGACATGTAAAGACTTTTGCAAGTTGTAAAATCACCCTGTAAATAGTCTGACCTGAAATGTGTAACTCTGGGAAGACATCTTCTATGTAGAGTGAACTTAACAACATGGCACAAGACAGATTCCTAGAAACTGGTACCATACTGAACCGTTTTTCCTGAACGATACTATTATTGACTATTCGCAATCAACCCGACTGATATTGGTCATTTGGTCTTGTGTGCATATTTCATAACGAACCAAAGTGTGGTCAAGCAATGAATTGAGTGTGCAATTTACCAATAATGCTGGTATGGTGTGTGACAAGCTCAGGCAGCAGATTGCATCTTACTGTAAGTTTCTGCATTGCAGCTTACTGTTCTCATGCTGCAGCTGGGATGGCTTGGCTGACCCCCGGGGACTGAACGGAGACCTCTGGAGCTAGAAGCATAGGCTGATAGAGCTTGAGCAAAAGCTCTCTAGTTGCAGCGGTAACAAATGTATATCCTCTGTGGATCAGGTGACCTGTAATACACACTGAGTTACCCAGGGTCATCAAGAAATGTAAACATCCACGCCACTGATGTCACTTGGTATATGGTGACCTGTGTCACTGTTTTTGCCTGTGGACTGGGCCTTTCTTCCTGCACATGGCAAGCTGTTAGAGGTGCTTCCTCGTGTTGCAGAGCATCTTTTCATCTTGGATTCAGACACTAAACCTCTCTCACTGCAGCTGCTTCCGGGGTTTTGTGTGAACAGTGCTCAGGAGTTTCCCTCTGAATCCTTAAACCCTCAGATGGCATAAGAAAGTAGACGCTGGCCACAATTACTACATCAGTGGTGCCCAGTCTTTCTCTGCCCCAAATATAGGGGAATACTGGGAGACCCCACATACAGCGGAGGATAACTTTTAACTTTCTAATGGCAACTGCTGTGTCGGTCAAACTTCAATCCCATTGAAACGAGTTAATTATTTTCGTGCAATGTTAACTTAATAATCTTGTGCCTCCAGTGGGCCAGGTGATGCCTAGTCCTGCTGGTATGTGCAAAGGGGTGAGAGGCGGGAGCTTTCTTATCACTGCCTCTTCGTGAGGGCCAGGCTGAGAGGGGCTGGGAGAGATCACTGATGATCTGAGGGGAAAGGACAAGAAAACATATCATTAGTATAAAATGTAAAGGGAAAAAATGGCCAAAAGACAAAAATAAATCACTAAGACGCATTTAAAATCCATTATCTAGGAACACAGGAATGGCCATCCTGCCTCAGCCCATAGTCCATCCAGTTCAGTATCCTGTCTCTGACAATGGCCAGCTGCTTCAGTAGCCAGTTATGGGAAAACCTGCCCATATAGAAATTTTCTTCCTAACCCCTTCAATTAGAGGTTGGCCTGAAGCATGAGGTTTGAAATCAGCATTGATTTCAATAGTTACTTTGAATTCATGCTGGTATAAACTAAAGCAATGTTTTCCCCCATAGTTTCTTAACCACTTTCTTCCCTTCTAGGTTACCCAGTCATTTTTACATCCTGGATATACCGAACGTTAATACCTGAAAGCTCATCAGTGCAGAACTCTGTGGCACTATACACTAAGGTCAAACTTCACAGCACACTGTAAACGTAATTTGTACCCATATTACCCTGCCACGGTGTTGTCAAGTGGCCGGAGCATAAATGAGAATCAGGCCCTACATGATGCATGAAATCCTGATCAAATTCCTCAGTAATGGGTAATGCTGTTTGGTTTATGTGCTGTAGTGTATCTATATTATTCATTTACTATTCTGCACAGAATTTATGGAATGGATTCAACACAGTCTCTTTGCTATTATTCTACACTCCCCTGGTGACATTTGCATTAAGCCTCTGTTTTTAAACGAGATCCCAACCCATCACTCTGGCATCATCCAACTGAAAAAAGAGTGTAGCCTACCTGATTGCAGCACTGTTTCACATTGTGCTTTTACTGATGTCCGTGTTGATGGATAGTGCCAGTCATTTTTTTAAAACGCAGGTTGTGACTCCATCTATCCTTGAGACAAAGATACTCACTGATCTAGGAAACAGTCATAGATACCGTGAGCCAAATTTTCAGTTGATGTAAATCTGTGTAACTCTACGGGACTAGGCTGATTTACATCAGGTGAAGATTTGGCTCCTTGTTTGTTGCATTTTTGACAATCTTCCTGGCTTTCTGCGTGAACCCTTACTAATGAAATATACACTTATTCTGCTAAGTGGGGCTTGGCAATTTGAGGAGAAAGGACTCCAGTCCCCAGGGCTATGGAGGGACGTCATAAATCATATAATATGTTCAGAGATTTTGCCTGAGCCCACCGAAGAGACTTGTCAGATATGAGCTCTTGTTAAATAATTGCTGACAGGCATTCTCGGGCATCTTACTACTTCTGCTTTCAGTCATTAGCTTTGACAAAATGACTCCCTTTTATATTCACTTTGAATGTTCGACTCTTCAGTTTTGACCTCCTGGAGAGGAATTGAATAATGTAAGGTCATTAGAGATTTGAATTATGCCTTTCCCCCACTTCTTCCTGTCATTTCTGTCTCTTTAACACCATCCCATCCCACCCCTGTTCTTTCTACCTATGTGAGTGGATGGGCACTTCCCTTTAGAAATCTGCCCTCTCCGCCTGCCTGTCCTTTTCTAGAACACTTACAGGATTAATTTTAAGAATGCTGATAAATACTTCCCTTGGTCCGGATGATGATGATTCTCTCCCTTGGGTCTTGAAAATCCACCATTTGTCCTGATTTAACATCATGACATACAAAAATATGAAGACAGACTGTACTCTGGCATCTGCAGTCCCTTTTGTGCTGCAAAAACAGTAGCCTTTCTGGACAGGAGGCAGCCATTTTTGTTGAAGAGCTTCTATATATAGGACAGGTCAAGTATTTCATCCTGTGCTACCTTGCAGAAGAATTGTGAATAAACTTCCTCATTGTAGACATCTTTGTAGGACTCTGTATGCTGGTCTTTAGCTCTGTGTTTGTGTGATGCACATTTGAAAAGGGCTGAATTGCATTTCCTTCCCTAAAGTCAGGCTTCAAGCATGCAAATTATTGCTTGGGTAAAAGTACTCGTCATTTCCCTCTCCTATTTACAAGCGTACTCTTACAAAGATGGCCTCACTTCCTGAATGTTGTCTGCACACATAGGTCCATCCGGTTTCTAATCTCAGGCACTGAGGTATGAAGCTGGAATTAATGGCATATCTCCAGTGTGAATGAGATGAACATGTGAGCTATGATTTTTAATTATTTCATAATAATAACATTGTGAATCTCCTATTGAAATCTGCGATCTCCCGTACTCAATTTATGCACAAAGTCAGATCACAGCCCAAGCACAGATAAAGCAGTCACCATCGCAAGGCTTTTTTAGGCTAATTATCTGTAAGTACAAAAGAGGAGCATCACAAAAAAATGGACTTTTTCTTCATTCAAAGGAGAATGAGCCTATTGCTGGCAGAAGCTCTGTACAAGCTGAGAAAGGAGGTAGAGAAGAGGTGAGATGCAGGGGATTGAACTGTGATTCATCAGAGGGTTGAACTGTGAAATTTGAGTCAGGGCTGACTTTTGTCCACTGAACTGCGTTTTGAAATGAGGGGACACACACTGAGAGACCGGATCAGAGAGAACTGGGAATTCATAGGCATAACTTCCGAGTCCCTTAAATAACTTTCCTTACCCTTTTTGTGGCTAAGCGTCACCAGACCTGCTAGAAACTGGAGTGATGCCATTACATAGTTGACATACTGTTTGGGTGATCTTCCAGAAAACACCATCCTGGCCACTGTGCGTGTAGAAGCCCTCTACACCAACATTCCACATAAAGATGGACTACAAGCCATCAGGAACAGTATCCGCGATAATGTCATGGCAAACCTGGTGGCTGAACTTTGTGATTTTGTCCTCACCCATAACTATTTCACATTTGGGGACAATGTATACCTTCAAGTCAGTGGCACTGCTATGGGTACCCGCATGGCCCCACAGTATGCCAACATTTTTATGGCTGACTTAGAACAATGCTTCCTCAGCTCTCGTCCCCTAACGCCCCCACTCTACTTGTGCTACATTGATGACATCTTCATCATCTGGACCCATGGAAAAGAAGTCCTTGAGGAATTCCACCATGATTTCAACAATTTCCATCCCACCATCAACCTCAGCCTGGACCAGTCCACACAAGAGATCCACTTCCTGGACACTACAGTGCTAATAAGTGATGGTCACATAAACACCACCCTATACCAGAAACCTACTGACTGCTATGCTTATCTACATGCCTCCAGCTTTCATTCAGACCACACCACACAATCTATTGTCTACAGCCAAGCTCTACGATACAACCGCATTTGCTCCAACCCCTCAGACAGAAACAAACACCTACAAGATCTCTATCAAGTGTTCTTACAACTACAGTACCCACCTGCTGAAGTGAAGAAACAGATTGACAGACCCAGAAGAGTACCCAGAAGTCACCTACTACAGGACAGGCCCAACAAAGAAAGTAACAGAACGCCACTAGCCATCACCTTCAGCCCTGCAACTAAAATCTCTCCAGCGCATCATAAAGGATCTACAACCTATCCTGAAGGACGATCCCTCGCTCTCACAGATCTTGGGAGATGGACAGCCCCCCAACCTGAAGCAAATACTCACCAGGAACCACACAACAAAAACACTAACCCAGGAACCTACCCTTGCAACAAAGCCCATTGCCAACTCTGCCCACCTGTCTATTCAGGGGACACCATCATAGGACCTAATCACATCAGCCACACTATCAGAGGCTCGTTCACCTGCACATCTACCAATGTGATCTATGCCATCATGTGCCAGCAATGCCCCTCTGCCATGTACATTGGCCAAACCGGACAGAATAAATGGACATAAATCAGACGTCAAGAATTATAACATTCAAAAACCAGTCAGAGAACACTTCAATCTCTCTGGTCACTTGATGACAGACCTAAAAGTCGCAATATTACAACAAAAAAACTTCAGAAACAGACTCCAATGAGATACTGCTCAACTGGAATTAATTTGCAAAACTGGACACTATTAAATTAGGCTTGAATAAAGACTGGGAGTGGATGGGTCAAGATACAAAGTAAAACTATTTCCCCATGCTTATTTCTCCCCCGCCCCCCACTGTCACTCACACCTTCCTGTCAACTGTTGGAAATGGGCCATCCTGATTATCACTACAAAAGGTTTTTTTCTCCTACTGATAATAGCCCACCTTAATTGATTACTCTTGTTATAGTGTGTATGGCAACACCCATTGTTTCATGTTCTCTCTGTGTGTGTGTGTGTATATATCTTCCTATTGTATTTTCCACTGCATGCATCTGATGAAGTGGGCTTTAGTCTATGAAAGCTTATGCTCAAATAAATTTCTTAGTCTCTAAGATGCCACAAGGACTCCTCATTTTGCTGATTCAGACCAATGCGGCTACCATTCTGAAAGCTGGTCGGGTTAAGAAAGCCAAAGCTGGCCCCACTAGCTGATTTATGCGGAGTGAGAGGGCTGAGCCGCAAAGAGGGGGCAGCGGCTGCTGGAGCAAGAGCGGTGCCACAGACGGTGAAAGAGACAGAGAGTGGCGGAGTGTAACCGCAGGAAGGGGCACTGGCCAGGCAGAACTACCCCCAGAATGACCAGGAGGGGGTCCCATCTGTGGTGAGCACAGTGCCCCATCACAGTCCCCCTACCAGCCCACCAAGAACGGTGACTTGGAACCCCCCCCGTGACATGGGGTAAGACCTACTTAACCCCCTGATGCTAATGAGACTGGAGTTGGATCGAAGGCCCAACGTGAAGGTGATGGACTATTGTTTGTTGGAACTACTGATTTAACCTGGACTGGGTGGGATTCTGTGACCTATCCCGATGGCTGAGTTGCAAGAAGAAGCAAGGCCAGAACACCTGTCTGCAGGGGGCAAAAAGGAGATGGCCTGTCCAGCCACCAGAGGATATGCCATCCGTATGCTCACAGTTGTATGCTTATAGCAGGGAGATCAATTCCCTCCCTATTGCCCACCCCTGGACTCTACTTTTTGTATCCTACTTGGGGAGGATTCAGTATTTTGAGTGCAGATGAAAAGAAGACATTAGCTAGGATAGATCAAAACTTTGGAAAGAAAGTGGCCTGGAAGTGAAAGACTCATTGCTGAGATCTGTCGTGATATTTTTGTTCCTGAATCAATGCCCCTTTAAAGAGTTTCTTCGTGATCTTACAAGTATTTTGATCTTTCAAAAAAATCAGTTTATGGTGGTGGTGGTGGGGGGCGGGGCGGGACAGAGAGAACTGGTTCAGCTTATCTTGAAAGCCTGAGTTTAATTTAGGCTGGGAATGTGTTAAAATTCTCCGATATAGTTAATAAATATGCCCCATTGACAGTGAAGTGGGTCAAGAACCATCATTGTGTATGGATCTCAGGGAGACCTGGCAACAAAGCATCAGGCAAGCAAAATGACATAGAAGGGACACATAAAAGCCAACTAGAAAATGATGAATGAACTCCTGGAAAATAAGGCCAGGAGAAGAATCAGTGTATCTGGTCAGTAAAGCAAAATGACAATGACATTTTCCTATGGAAAATGTTATTCAAGATAATGCCACTCAGATGTACCATAGTGATACCAACACACAAAGATGTGTCACAAGAGAAACAAAAGATTTCCATCCACAGCAATGGAGGGAAAGAAAATGCAATGAGGTCCCTCTTGCCCAGCACTCTGCAAACTTTCACCAAAGCTCTGATTTGATAGCATTTCACACCCACTTTGCCTTGTTGTAAATGACAGTGCCAGGTTTAGGGCATTGCTGAAATGAGCCCACGGTCAATAATCATGATTATAACAAGCAGCGTGGCAGAGGTGCTCAGTTACTCAGAAACATGATCCTGTGTCATATGCATCGTTCCCAGTACACGTTTAATACAGTTCAGTTTGAAATTCATGACCATGCCAGGGCACAGTCTTCAACCCCGGCTGTTTGTGCAAAGCAGTTGCAACTGAGAGTTCTCCTGACACAGGGAAATCCTTAGGTGTTTCCAAGCTGGAACAGCCAGTTCTATGCCATTTAGTGTCTCCCCCACCCCAACACTCCCTCTCCATAGAGGGGAGTATGCAGAGGGAAGGAGGAAATGAAAGAAGACATGGAGTTGATCCTGTGACATGTTTATCACAGGAGTGGGTGGGTGAGATTCTGTGGCCTGCGTTGTGCAGGAGGTCGGACTAGATGATCATAATGGTCCCTTATGACCTTAATATCTATGAATCTTAAGCCATCTTTGTGGGGAGAGGGACAAATTGTGGGGCGGGGTACACAGTGTGCCACTAAATCTGCCCCTGGGCCAGCATCTGGCTGCAGGCAACAATTTAGAGAAGGCAAGCAGCCTCACAAACTTACACTGGGGGATGTTTTGGTCCCTGTTTGGCCCAGGATTGGGGGAGTGGAAAGGTGGCTTATAGCCCCCACATCCCTACCTCAGCTGCACTGAGAGTAGGCCCAGCTGAGCGCTGAGTCCCGAATATAGGCGCTTTTAGCGCATCCGTTACTATGAATAGAGTGCAGTCCACTTAACTCAATAACTGGTTTCTAATTCGATCAGGACTTCTGAAACCAAGCCATTGGTATTGAAAATTGTAATCTCTGCCCTTTATTTGGATCTCTTTTAGCCAGATTGAACAGTTTTACTGAGTAATACAATGATTTGCCAAAGAAGGTGACTACTTAATTATCAAGAAGGGCCAAGATTCCAAACAGAGAGAAGAAAGAGACCAAGGAAGAACCAAGTGGTGATAGCCACAGGCAATATTTGTACACCTGAAGAATCGCCAGAGGGGTCAGGAATCTGGCTTGGACTCCACAAAGATGACCTATCAAGGCTTTCAGTTTTTCCCATCCTTCTGATGCTCCCCCGCAAATATCACAGATCTTGCTGGGCCCGCTGGAAGGCCTCTTCAGGGAGACCCAGTACCTCTGCTCTCCCTCCTGGCTCAGCCAGGCCTTGTCTGGCTCCCTGGCAGCACAGCTCCATAGGAGCTGCACTCTGGTGGGTGTTCTCACCCATGTTTCTCCACTCTAAGTCCCCCTCAGTGTTGGATCATATTAAAGAAGTTCTGTATTAAAATCACAAATGAGTTTGATTCACCATAGTTTAAATTCCAGGGTATTACTAATTAAGAGGTCTCTTGGTTTTTGGTACTGTTTCTCTCCCTCTATGTGTGAAACTTCCAAGCTGCTAATTGCGTTAGTACATTCTAAGACAGAGTCTGTTCTCAAAGCAATTCGCACAGAGAGAGACTCAAAGCAATACTGTGTAACAACAGAAACAGCACCCAGAGACTCCCCGCCCTTTTGTTGTATTAACAATTGTGATTAAAATAGAGATAAAGGATGTATGTGGATGGATGCTTGGTGTGGATAATAACTGAATGATCAGGGAGGTACCAGCCTAAGAATCCAGTGTCCATCGGCTGAAGAAGGCGTCAAGTGGAAATAACCAGAGGACCCCCGGAGGGCAGACTGGAATCCACCCAACAGCCTCAAGAATGGGAGAACCAAAGAACAAGATAACCTCTGGCAGCACAGAGCCGTCAGGAATGTGCCATCTGCTGATTGATCCAGCAACAGCATGATGAAGCAATTCCCATAGACTGGCCTAGGAAGAAATTCCTATAAAAATGGACTCTAGAAAGTGAGAACTTTGGGGTCTGATTCTGCAAACCAACTTCCAGGAACATCAGATGAGCATCTGACAAGGCCCTGCTCCCTCCTCATGTCCAGGCCACCTGGCCAGTGGCTTGGCATGAGCAACTCTAAGCCTGGTAATTATGATAACTACCTTGCAGAACCTGTGTGTGTGTTTGTATGAATGAATGTGTGAATAAATATGAGATTGAATGGAATGTTATAGCTCTAACTGTTGATTACCATGAAGTTACTTCTGATTTACATCCAGTGTCAGACAATCAGGCTGCAGGATATGCTTCGCAGCTGTTCAAAAGCTTGCGAGCATGAGTTCAAGTCTCTCACTGCTTAGAAAGAGAAAGGAAAAGATGTTCTGCCATCTTTGTTTCCAGCTGAACATGGCTGGAAAAGGGGATTCAGAGAGTTTAGGAAATTTGAAACTCACTCAGAATGTGCCCAATCCAATGCTCATTAAAGTTACTGGAATGATTTCCATTGACTTTTCTGGTCTTTGAATTGAGGCCAATGAGCCCCAAAATCTCTACAACAAAGCTTTTATGGTCCTGCTATCACTCACTGCTGGAAAAACACAGACAAAAGCCAATGGTAGAAATGCAGGCTTGAAGCACAAAGGAACTGTGTGAGTGCTGGCTCACATATTCATGTCTGTTCACTCAGGGCCTGATCCAAAGCCTATTGAAATCAATTAAAAGACTTACATGGACTTCAATTAACTTTAGATCAAGCCTTGAAACTTTTATTGTGATGGACACCAGGCTTCCCCCTGAATTCAGAGGTCTGGATATTACTCCTGATCTGATGCTGTCAATCTGACATCCTATTGTCATTATCCTCAAGGTTATCTTCTTTCTTCCTCTAGTCACTGCAGCTTTCTTATTCTTAGAATCATAGAACTGGAAGGGACCTTGAGAGGTCATCTAGTCCAGTCCCCTGCACTCAAGGCAAGACTAAGTAATATCTAGAACATCCCTGACAGGTGTTTGTCTAACCTGCTCTTAAAAATCCCCAATGATGGAGATTCCACAATCTCCCTAGGCAATTTATTCCAGTGTTTAACCACCCTGACAGTTAGGAAGTTTTTCCTAATGTCCAACCTAAACCGCCCTTGCTGCAATTTAAGTCCATTGCTTCTTGTCTATCCTCAGAAGTTAAGAACAATTTTTCTCCCTCCTCCTTGTAACAACCTTTTATGTACTTGAAAACAGCTACCATGTCTGCTCTTGGTCTTCTCTTCTCCAAAATAAACAAATCCAATTTTTTCAATCTTCCCTCATGGATCGTGTTTTCTAGACCTTTAATAATTTTTGTTGCTCTTCTCTGGACTTTCTCCAATTTGTCCACTTCTTTCCTGAAATGTGGCGCCCAGAACTGGACACAATATTCCAGTTGAGGCCTAATCAGCACGGAGTAGAGTGGAAGAATTACTTCTCATGTCTTACTTACAATACTCCTGCTAATACATCCCAGAATAATGTTTGCTTTTTTTGCAACAGTGTTACACTGTTGACTCATATTTAGCTTGTGATCTACTATGACCCCCAGATCCCTTTCCACAGTACTTCTTCCTAGGCAGTCATTTCCCATTTTGTATGTGTGCATCTGGTTGTTTCTTCCTAAGTGGAGTACTTTGCATTTGTCCATATTGAATTTCATCCTATTTACTTCAGACCATTTCTCCAGTTTGTCAAGCTCATTTTGAATTTTAATCCTATCCTCCAAAGCACTTGCAACCCCTCCAAACTTGGTATTGTCCGCAAACTTTATAAGTGTACTGTCTATGCCATTATCTAAATCATTGATGAAGGTATTTAGAACCAGACTCAGAACTGATCTCTGCAGGACCCCACTCGTTATGCCTTCCAGCATGACTGTGAATCACTGATTACTCTCTGAGATCGATTTTCCAATCAGTTATGCACCCACCTTGTACTAGCTTCATCTAGGTTGTATTTCCCTAGTTTGTTTATAAGAAGGTCATGCGAGACAGTTTCAAAAGCCTTACTAAAGTCAAGATATACCACATCTACTGCTTCCCCTCTATCCACAAGGCTTGTTACCCTGTCAAAGAAAGCTATCAGGTTGGTTTGACATGATTTGTTCTTGAAAAATCCATGCTGACTGTTATTTATCACCTTATTATCTTCTAGGTGTTCACAATTTGAGTGCTTAATTATTTGTTCCATTATCTTTCCAGGTATAGAAGATAAGCTGACTGGTCTGTAATTCCCCAGGTTGTCCTTATTTCCTTTTTTATAGAGGGGCACGATATTTTCCCATTTCCAGTCTTCTGGAATGTCTCCCGTCTTCCATGACTTTTCAAAGTTAATTGCTTATAGCTCAGATATCTCCTCAGTCAGCTCCTTGAGTATTCTAGGATGCATTTCATCAGGCCCTGGTGATTTGAAGACATCTAACTTGTCTAAGTAATCTTTGACATGTTCGTTCTCTATTTTAGACTCTGATTCTACCTCATTTTCACTGGCATTCACTATGTTAGATGTCCAATTGCCACCAACCTTCTTGGTGGAAACTGAAACAAAGAAGTCATTAAGCACCTCTGCCATTTCCACATTTTCTGTTATTGTCTTTCCCCCCTCATTGAGTAACAGGCCTACTCTGTCCTTGTCTTCCTCTTGCTTCTAATGTATTTGTACAGTGTTTTCTTGTTTCCTTTTATGTCCCTAGCTAGTTTGATCTCATTTTGTGCCTTGGCTTTTCTAATTTTGTCCCTACATACTTGTGTTATTTGTTTATATTCATCCTTTGTAATTTGACTGAGTTTCCACTTATTGTTGGACTCTTTTTTTTAGTTTTAGATCATTGAAGATCTCCTGATTAAGTCGGGTGGTCTCTTGCCAGACTTCCTATCTTTCCTAGGCAGTGGGATAGTTTGCTCTTGTGCCCGTAATAATGTCTCTTTGAAAAACCGCCAGCTGTCTTCAATTGTTTTCCTCCTTAGACTTGCTTCCCATGAGATTTTACCTACCAACTCCCTGAGTTTGCTAAAGTCTGCCTTCTTGAAATCCGTTGTCTTTATTGTGCTGTTCTCCCTCCTACCATTCCTTAGAATCATGAACTCTACCATTTCATGATCACTTTCACCCACGTTGCCTTCCACTTTCAAATTCTCAGCCAATTCCTCCCCATTTGTCAAAATCAGATCTAGAACAGCCTCCCGCCTCGTAGCTTTCTTCATCTTCTGAAATAAAAAATTTGTCTCCAATACATTCCAAGAACTTGTTGGATAATCTGTACCCTGCTGTGTTATTTTCCCAGCAGATGTCTGGGTAGTTGAAATCCCCCATCACCACCAAGTCCTGGGCTTTGGATGATTTTATTAGTTGTTTAAAAAAAGCTTCATCCACCTCTTCTTCCTGGTTAGGTGGTCTGTAGTAGACCCCTACCAGGACATCACCCCCCCCACACTTTTTTTTACCCCTTTTATCCTTACCCAGAGACTTTCAATGAGTCTGTCTCTTATTTCTATCTCAACCTCAGTCCAAGTGTATCCATTTTTAAAATGTAAGGCAACACCTCCTCCCTTTTTTCCCTTCCTGTCCTTCGTGAGCAAGCTGTATCCTTCTATACCAATATTCCAGTCACGCGTATTATCCCACCAAGTCTCCATGATGCCAGCTACATCATAGTTGTGTTTATTTACTAGCAGTTTGAGTTCTTTCTGCTTATTCCCTATACTTCTCGCATTAGTATACAGATATCTAAGATACTGATTTGATTTTGGCCCCTGGTTCTGTCTTCTCTCTCCCTTATTTCTGCTATAATAGCCCATGCTCCCCCCAGATTCTGACCCTTCTTGCTTTTCTATTGGATCCTTTCTATTTTATTTGGTTATTAAGATCAGCCATTTTCTAATGAATCCCAATAAAAGGTTTAGATGTGTTCCAGTATCAGGTTTTGGGAATGCAATTTTGATTTAAATACTACTATCCCCCTGAAATAGTACCTTTTTGCTCTTCCAATGTTGACGTAATTGCAACAATTTGAAAGTCAAAACCCAGTTGGGTCTAGTGCCTGGGCGGTTATGACAAATTTAGCTCTTTAGAGGTATGCATAGATGCATGTTGGAGATGTGAAAACAGGGAGGAAATGTTACTAAGACTAAGTAACTGGAGAAAGAGTTTTATTTTGAGTAAATAACAATTTTCAGGTAAACTCTAAAACAATGCTTTCTAACATGAGCACGTGTCTACATGGTAAATAAAATCACGAGCAGCAGGCCTTTGGACAAGTGACATCTGACATACTTTTATGTAGATTGATTTTGAGCTATGTAAATTAAGAATGTTGCTCTTGTAGGCACAAGTGGATCTTACATTGCAGGTAGGACCTGCACTAAAAAAATCCTAATAAGCAAATTTTGTAGCTGATGGCAATTGAAGTCAGCTGCCTGTGAAACTAAGAAAAAAGAAGAATTATATTTATGGGTTTTTTTTTTAAATAAGCTTTTCTGGATAAACTGTGCAACAGGACAACATATTCCAGGCTTGTTTTTCTGCTAGTGTTATGAATCAGCACTGCAAAGGAGCAGGAGATGTTGAGGGGAATCTGTGTTGTCTGTTGCCCTATGCTGGCCCTTCATGCCTAACACAGTCTGCTGGAAGTTCTGTGCAAATTTCCATTCTGCTCCGTGTTAATTTAGTGGGCGTTTTGCCAAACTGAAGACTGCAGAACCAAATCCTAGGGAGCTTAATAATGGTGATTCTTCTCGTCAGGGGATAATTGAGTGCTGTGTTTAACTCAAATGTAAAACAATGTTGTTTCAGGGTTCAAGAGAATGAATACTCCTTTTCTTTTTGCGAATACAGACTAACACAGCTGCTACTCTGAAATCTGTTATATCAGTCTCCCTCATTTAATTTCCTGAGAGTTCCTTAAAACACAGAACCCCACAGCTCCAGCTGCTTTTTATTAATGTTTGAAATACCCACATACAGGATAAATATCCAACACTCAAATGACCTGCTCAAACCAACCATCTCTCATCCTGAGACTATCCTATCCTCGGTGTTCTGTAGGCTGGCTTCCCATAGACCATTGAGTAAAGTTCAAGGTCTCTGTCCTTATTTTTAATGTGCTCAAGGGCCTGGGCCCAGGAAACCTAAAAGATGACCTAAAGGTCTGGGATGAAGACTATGGTTGATAACTCCGTTTCTCTGGCACAGTGGAACTCTCTATAATGAGGATAAAGCTCACCTGGGCAGGAGACAAAGCTTTCTTGTGGGCTGGTCTGAGTCTATGGAACAAATGTCCCCAGGATGTAAGGACCATCACAAACCTCACCACCTTTTCTGCTCTAAGGGTATGTCTGTACTCACGGACGTGCACAAAGGGGGACAAGCAGGGGCACAGCACCCCCAATAATTGGCAGAAGCACAGAAGTCCTCCAGCCCGGGGCTGGGGGGGGGGGAGCAGTCACATTTTTATTCCTGCCCCTGTCTATACTGCCATAATGAAGTGTGACTGCAGCTTCTGTAGACCTACCCCTGTGAGCTTTAATCTAGCTAGCTCGAGTAGCAGAGCAAAAAGTTGCAGCTGCGTGTGCTTCAGAGGGAGCTGAATAAGCCTCCTCAGAACACTGGGTAATTATCCATGGGGCTCGCTTGCACTGAGACGCAGACAGCTGCAGCTCCCCTGCTCTGGTACCTAAGAGCGAGGTGAAAGCCAGTTCGGGTATGTTTCCACAAGCCGCAACCACGCCTTGTGATGGCACAATGGACATGCCCTAAATACAAGGTGAACTTCTTCAGCCTGTCTTCTCTATCAGAAAACACACACAGCAGTGTGCGCATTTAACAAACCCCACACAACCAAAACAAAACAATCCACTACACACACCATTCTCTTCTTGGGTGGAAGATGAGAGAGAACAAATGACGGGATAGATGAGAGCCACGTCACTTAATGCACCACTGCAAGACGCTCAGCTACTACAGGGACGAGGACAATATACGAACCTATATAGAAGAGAGAAAATATAAACCACACAGCAAAATCTTATCCCGTCATCCACTCACACCACAGTCCCCACAACCAAAACCAGATCAGCATTTTAGGGTGTTCTAAAGATCAGAAAATGTGGCCTCAGGTGAGACAGCTTTGAGTGAACTGAGTCTGTGTTAGTGGCTCTAAGTTAGTGTCCAAACCAACCCGCTCCCTAGGGTTTGGCTTTATTGGTACCTCAAAAATAGCACGTCATAAATCTTAGCCTAAGTTTGCCCCCTGAGTGTCCTACTGCAGGGTCTGACAGATCTAACAGCTTCCCTGCTGCGACCTTGGTTGCCATTTAGTTCACATTTTACTTTGCAATAGGTTTTCCCTCAGTCTCTCCAGGCAGATTGCTCCAGCTGCATTGCCATTGTCTAGCACATGCAGGGACTTATTGGTAATGTTGCTGTGACTAAGTGCTCACTATCACGCGCCCCCTGAGGTGGGTCATGACTGGGAGGGCCAGACCTCAGGACAGACTGTCAAGAAGTAGGGCAGACACCCCAAACTGGTGGTGGGTTCTATAATTAGATTTCACCAACCTGGGAACAAATGTGAACTCCTGAAGCACCACACCAGCCTTACCGTGGAGACACAGACAGTCCCCTTGGGCATTCCACTCTATCTTGCCAGCCAGGCAAGCTGGACTTAGTGATAGTTGCTTGCCATACACCAAAGATCACAAAAGATTCAGGTTGCTTCCTGTCCCAAGAGACCAGTCACTTACCCCAGGTCAGTTTGTAGATCATTCACCAAAGACAACGCGCGTAGCCAATCCTGTAATAAACTAACTAAGGATTTGTTAACTAGGAAAAAGAAATGAGAGAGTTATTTACTGGTTAAAGCAGGCAAGCATATATACGCCAATAAGTTATGGATCCAAGAGGTGACACAGTTGTAGTAATCTGTCAGCACTGAATGTCTTGTAGGGCTAACCCTGGGGATCTCTGCTTTTGTTTCATAGCTCCAGTCCTGTCAGAGTCCAAACAGTAAAAAAGATGAGAAATATTCATGTTCACTATCTTTATTTCCTTCTTCCAGAATTCAAGCTTCTGGGACGAACCCTTTGGCACATAGCCTGTGCAGGGGCAATTGGCAAAGTCTTTGTACCATGATGTCCCACAATGGCCCATTTAGTTTTGGAAGTCCTTCCTGATGGGAAAGAGACGATCCGTTCTGACAGGCTGACGGTTTCAGGGCAAACATTTTGTACAGTTATACAGCAAAAACTTACATATTACATTATAGCCTGGGATAAAGATATAAGTGAGATTAATGCATGCAGCAACCTACAAGCATGTCATACGTCCAAACACATTGTTATAAGTTCAATACCATCTTAACCATGCTCAGACAAAGGTGACACAGGCTGGTTTCCCGCAGTGAGTTCTCAGCTGAGTCCTAAAGCCTTGGCAACAGCTGGCACCTGGTTTGCCAGCATCACGCTCCTATGAACCAACAGGCTTCTTACAAGATCCACAGAGAGTGCACTTAAATTTCATATTTATTCTCAGCATTTTTTTGGTGGTTTCATGAGTTCTTGGTTCGGGAGAGAAGATGCTGGCTTGTCTTCCTTGCCACTCTCCCTCTTTCATTGTTTGGCTCCCTCATTCAAAAATGAAAGGGGCATGGTTCTTTTGGAAACCTTCTTAAATGCCCAGTGAGGCCTGGAATAATGATTCATACTTATGGTTCTGTGATTGTAGACTGCTCTATGCTTAAGACCAAAGCAGATTGTGAAGAACTTCAAAAAGATCTCACAAAACTAGGTGATTGGGCAACAAAATGGCAAATGAAAGTTAATGTGGATAAATGTACAGTAATGCACATTGGGAAAAATAACCCCAACTCTACACACACTATGATGGGGGCTAATTTAGCTACAAGTAATCAGGAGAAAGATCTTGGAGTCATCGTGGATAGTTCTCTGAAGATGTCCACGCAGTGTGCAGCGGCAGTCAAAAAAGCAAACGGGATATTAGGAATCATTAAAAAAGGGATAGAGAATAAGACGGAGAATATCTTATTGTCCTTATATAAATCCATGGTACGCCCACATCTTAAATACTGTGTACAGATGTGGTCCCCTCATCTCAAAAAAGATATACTGGCATTAGAAAAGGTTCAGAGAAGGGCAATTAAAATGATTTAGGGGTTTGGAACAGGTCCCATATGAGGAGAGATTAAAGAGACTAGGACTTTTCAGCTTGGAAAAGAGGAGACTAAGGGGGGATATGATAGAGGTCTACAAAATCATGAGTGGTGTGGAGAAAGTGAATAAGGAAAAGTTATTTACTTGTTCACATAATATAAGAACTAGGGGCTACCAAATGAAATTAATGGGCAGCAGGTTTAAAACAATAAAAGGAAGTTCTTCTTCACACAGCGCACAGTCAACCTGTGGAACTCCTTGCCTGAGGAGGTTGTGAAGGCTAGGACTATAACAGGGTTTAAAAATAAATTCATGGTGGTTAAGTCCATTAATGGCTATGAGCCAGGATGGGTAAGGAATAGTGTCCCCAGAACTCTGTTTGTCAGAGGGTAGAGATGGATGGCAGGAGAGAGATCACTTGCTCATTACCTGTTAGGTTCATTCCCTCTGGGGCACCTGGCATTGGCCACTGTCGGCAGGCAGGATAGTGGGCTGGATGGACCTTTGGTCTGACCCAGTATGGCCATTCTTATGTTCTTATGTTCTCAAAGGGCAAAATAAGTAGCTCAGATCCTCAACTGGTGTAAATTGGCAATAGCTGCACTGGCTTTAATTACGCTTTCCTGATTTACACCAGCTGAGGATCTGTCGCCATATGTGTACAAGGGACAACACCCGTGTTCCCACTCCTCAACTCCTGTTGTACCCTTTCTTGTTTTCCTGTGTGTGAATTATCTCTCCTAGCTGTGGCTGACACAGCATATCTAATCTCATGCTATCAACTAAAATGGATCCAGCCTTGGAGTTTGAAATACTTGATATAAATCAAAAGATTATTTTTCTAATTGCCAGCCCTGGGAGCTCACTGTGAGCTTGGAAAATAAAACTGTGTTCTTTCTGCCATCATCACCAGTTTTAAAGATGATACAATTAGAATTTAGCTGATGCTGATGGTGCTGAAATACTGGAACCCACTGTTGGGAGCTGTACTTTTAAGAGGCTCACATTATGCAATACAGAGACAATTGGAACTGAGACACCAAATGAAGCAGATCTCTGTCAAGCTCCTGGTCTCTGAGTGATCACTGAACCAAGCCCAGCCAGCTTGCCCAGCTAACAACAGTACAAAATTATTTCTCACCAAGGTAAACCAATGTGCTCTGAAGACACAAACAGCCATCTTCGGGTCTCATTTACGCTAATGTAAATCTATTGAAACGAATGGATTTACTCCAGTTATACCCTGGTGTAAGTGATTAGAATCTATACCAAAAGAACAGATGTGCTGTACAAGAAGGTTCCATTTTCACACATTGATTGGGTGCTTGACTTTATTGTAACAAATCCATGACCACCTAGCCCTGTCATGGCTGTCACTCAGCTTCATACAATGGCACTGGGAATTTCACTGCAACAGTAGGGAAAATTCAGATCCTCTTGCCACAGAACAATTAGAGCTACTTTAGTCTTTAAGCCGAGACATATGGCCCATGCATTCATTGATTCCTTCCAGCAGAGGGAAGTAGTACATATATGCACTAGCCAGTTTAGTGGCGTATATTACTGCCAGCTTGTGCCTTTGTCTCATATGTGTGCTTCTACGTCTTATGCGGCACAAGTCACATAGTCTGAGAAAGCGCAACATTAGAACTGAGCAACAGCAGAGGAAGTCAGGAGGCACTGTTGAAACTGACAGATTTGCCAGACTAAACAACAGCCTAAACAACCGACTGTTCCTGGAAAAGCGGCACCAGCCTAAACAACAGCCTAAACAACTGACTGTTACTGGAAAAGCGGCACCAGCCTAAACAACAGCCTAAACAACTGACTGTTACTGGAAAAGCGGCACCAGCAGGTTTTTAATGAACGTCAGTGTTTTCTCTTTAATTCCTCCTCGTCTCTCGTTCTTTGACTTGGATCGTTTTCCAAACAGTGTCTTGGACGTGAATCGTCTTCCAAGCAGTCATCTTCTCCTGAGGTTTGAGAGCCAACCCTGTGAGGGGCTGATCATGTTCAGGTCCCAGTGTCTTCAGCTCAAGAGAAGGTGCTCAGTAGCTTGCTGTGCATCCCTGGGTCCTTTAGAAGGGTTGATTCAGACAAGTTTAATTCTGATGACTCATAAGTGTCACCCATTTTGCATTACTTAGCCTGTAAATGGCTGCTGACAACATACACAAGGGCCGGTGGGCTGGTGAGAGAATCTGAACTGGTCCCAGCAACTACTGTAAATATGACCTTGCAAAACATCCCTCCTCCAAATGGGTACATGCCGAAGCAGCACAACAAAGAGCTATTGACCGGGAGCACTTTGCTGCCACAGAGCCCATTGGGATCCAGCAACACATTCAGTGAGACAGGCCATTTTGCATTGCACAGGAAGAGTCTAATTCGGACACGGTCCATTGCAGCACAACTTCTTCCCTTCTTTTTTGTTTTCTTTGCAAAGATAGGGAGAGCTTTTCAAGCCGATCTTTGCTGGTGTCTCGACGTCTGACTCTCCTCTGTAGGCAGTTAGGCCGATCATTATAAATACCTTTTTTCTGCGCACTGGGTGAATACGCCGATGTTTGGAGATAAAAACATGTTTGGCAAATCATTTTGCGCTTTCATTGTAACCAGCCAGGAAGCATTCAGTGCTGTGAAATGTTTTATAATACTGTTGGAGGGCTAATTGTTGGTTTTGTTCTATAGCTAAAAGTGAATGGCCAGCCTGATTTCAACTGAATATGAAATTCCAACACTAGAAGTGTGGTGCATAAGTATAAAGTAGATTTGGTTAATTTTATGCACACGGCTTTTTTTTTTTTTTTTGCAGACTACCCACCATATAGTGGCTATTAATATTAACTATATACAACTACAAAAAGGATTGACTTTGTGAGGTATGACATGCTGATATATTGAGTGTGACATGCCACTTTGAGTTTATAAACCCTCTGATTATTCTGACTTAATGTACCAGTGCAGACTGTTTTTTCTTTATGAATAATGAGTTGTTTTTTTTCCAAAATAAACTTTTAAAATGCTGATTTAAATTTATATATTTTTAAATCAGCATTTTAAAAGTTTATATATATATAATATGGTGTGGGCATTCTACCTGATGTACAATTCAGGGCAAACCTGTTAGTATAAATGAAGATTAATATTTGACCAGATACATAAAAAGGGGCCAGAACCTCAAAAGGTATAAACTGACATCATACCATTGACCTCAATGGAAGTATGTTGATAAACACCAGCTGAGGAGGGCCTCTTTGTTTGTGTTTTTCACATGATTAAGGAGATCCTGGCTCTGACCTGAAATGAGTCCCTAGTGTGGCCTACCCCATTGCCCAGATCCCAGGGATCTCACTGTGTATGGGTGGGCTGTTCCATCCCTTCAAAAAGACATTGAGTGGTAGCTTCTGAATTATAGTGGAAATATATATATACACCAAATGCTTCAGTTCGTCAGACAACTAACACAACATGTCACCCTCATTCTCTTTCTGCATATGATTTTTAAAAGAGCACCGGTCCTATAAGTCTTAACATATACTCATATCACTAAGCATCATTTAAGGAGTGTAGTAGTCTCCAAACCCACTCAGTCCAGTTCCCAACAGGTCCAGAGAACAGGGCCCCATTCAGCCAATTAGTTGTTCCTTCTGTTTCATCGCTACCACCTTTCTCAAGGAGGGGAAGTTTGACCTTTGAATGTTTGTGTTATTCAAATGACGGTTACCCCCCAAAAGGGATGGTCTAGTTTGGCCAGGTCTCAAGATACAGGCTTTGGCCTCCAAAGTGATCACATAGTCCCATGTCTTCTCTCTCATCATCCCTCTTCCACTACATTATCTTTCCCTTGCTCTTGTCTTAATGTAGGGCTTGGTCCTGGAAACACACATGCAAGTGAATCTATGTTCACAAAAAGAAAAGGAGTACTTGTGGCACCTTAGAGACTAACCAATTTATTTGAGCATAAGCTGTCGTGAGCTACAGCTCACTTCATCAGATGCATACTGTGGAAACTGCAGAAGACATTATATACACAGAGACCATGAAACAATACCTCCTCCCACCCCACTCTCCTGCTGGTAATAGCTTATCTAAAGTGATCACTCTCCTTACAATGTGTATGATAATCAAGTTGGGCCATTTCCAGCACAAATCCAGGTTTTCTCACCCTCCCACCCCCATACACACACAAACTCACTCTGGAGTTTGTGTGTGTATGGGGGTGGGAGGGTGAGAAAACCTGGATTTGTGCTGGAAATGGCCCAACTTGATTATCATACACATTGTAAGGAGAGTGGTCACTTTGGATGGGCTATTACCAGCAGGAGAGTGAGTTTGTGTGTGGAGGGGCGGAGGGTGAGAAAACCTGAATTTGTGCTGGAAATGGCCCAACTTGATTATCATACACATTGTAAGGAGAGTGATCACTTTAGATAAGCTATTACCAGCAGGAGAGTGGGGTGGGAGGAGGTATTTTTTCATGTTTTGTGTGTATAAAAAGATCTTCTACACTTTCCACAGTATGCATCCGATGAAGTGAGCTGTAGCTCACGAAAGCTTATGCTCAAATAAATTGGTTAGTCTCTAAGGTGCCACAAGTATTCCTTTTCTTTTTGCGAATACAGACTAACAGGGCTGTTACTCTGAAACCTATGTTCACAAAGTAACTGAGATGTATTAGAGTTTGTGCAACCCGCAGTGTGTTTACTCTGTCCTCCTCTAGTGGTGGTTGGGGCCTCATATAGAGTCTGATAAGGCTGTACAGACCTTGCAGGACCATTATATTGTAAGCAGTCCTAGGCTCAAAAGTCCATGTAACAGTAACAATCACACATTTCAACTGATGTTCAGTGTTGTACGTTTTAGATCCTCAGATAGTGTAATTCTTCAAAGCTCCATGTGAAATTCTGGGGGCTGTAACCATTTATTTCAGATTGGGATCTGGCCATTTTTTAATAATGATAAAAATGAGACTTTCAGTAAGACTTTATTGGCTTGAGAAACGATACAAGGGTCGCCAAAGTGTAAGAAAAAGACAGATCCCCCCTCAGGTATCTCTCTGGGGCAGGTAAGATGAGGCTATACACTGTGTTTGAAGGGCTATCTCTATATCTGTCACTACTGTCCATTCCTAATTGGATAGACAAGTTGCAATGTATTGTCACGCTCTCTGGCAGGATCAGGAAAATTTTCCTTGTCACATTCTGATAAGAAGTCTTGTGTGATTCCTGAGAATTTGATTAATTCTTTGTATTTCAGCCACTGGAATGGAAAACATCTTTCTGCCTCAATCGCTCCTTTCTCATGCTGGCTGCACTGACTCTTTGGGTTTACATTGTGCTTTGTATCTATCGCTCTCTGCATCCGATGAAGTGAGCTGTAGCTCAGGAAAGCCTATGCGCAAATAAATTGGTTAGTCTCTAAGATGCCACAAGTCCTCCTTTTCTTTTTGCGGATACAGTCCAACACGGCTGCTACTCTGAAACCTGCTTCTAGTTTGTGGCAGCTGATTCTGTCTTTCAGGAGCAGCTGCCTCAGTTTCCCACAATTCACTGATCCTATTGGTATCCGGGAACCACATTTCACTGGTGATGAGAGGGCACGGGTGATGCATCCTGGCTAATTCTGAAAAACCAGATTTTGGAAACAGCAGTTCAGGATATTACTGTGGGAAATGTGGCGAAGAAAAACGCCTTTTTAAATAGTGAGATTTCTTTGGCGGTTTTTAACATTTCTACTAGATCCTTGTTTAATGGGTGTGGACGGTGCTGAGTGCCTTGCTGGTTTGTGCTGGAAATAAGGTCCATGTTTAGTTCTTCTCAGGGAGCTGGCGAAATAAGACATAGCAGGGGCACATTCAGTGTCTTGCTTGTCCTGTGAACAGTCTGCTCACTCAGGGTAGGCGGTGGAAATGCTAGCATTCTCAGCCAGGAACCTTGCGGTAAATGTTTGGCTTGGCTACGTGAAAAAGGAATTTCGAGAAAAACGAAATGGTTTGGGGATCCAAATGGAAGGTAATCGGTCAGTGGCCTAAAATCGGGCACGGTGCTGAGCACCCAGTGGGGGAAGGGGCGGGGGCATTTGCGATCCCAAGAGGTGCTGCTGGTGGCTTGGCCCCTTGCACACCCTGGGCATGGGTGGCTGGGCGCTCCACGCAGCCCTTGTCCGGGGGCAGGAACCCAGCTGTCTGCAAGGACTTGCCACCTCTCTGAGCAAGCGGCTACGGCTGTCTCCACCTGCCCGCCCCCCCGCCACAGGCACCTCCCCCGGCCCCCGCCACAGGCACCTCCCCAGCCGTGCAAACCAAGCCTCGACTGAACTCACTCAGGGCAGGACCTGCTCGGAGGCGTCCCCGCCCCGGGGCTCATGTGTAGACACGCCGCGCGGGCAATCCGGAGCGCTCTGTGCCTGGAGCGAAGCCATGTGCCACTGAAGCGAAGCGGGCGCGGCCCGGCTCCCGGGGGAAGCCAGATCTGGGACCCACCCCCGAGCCCGCACCGGAGACGAGCTATAAAGTTCCGTGCAGACTTCGCAGCGGCCCGGGAAAGCGCATCCGCCCCCGGCTCCGCGGCGTTGCTGCGCCCCGGCCGGAGCCAGCCCGGAGCAGAGACCCTCTGGCACGGGAGGCGCCGGGCATGGCCGCCCAGGGGGTGCGCCCCGCGTTCGGCTGGCTGGCCGTGAGCGGCTGCCTGCTGGCCATGGCACAGGTAAGAACTTCTGCCCAACTTCGCCCAGCTGGCCGCTTCGGCTCTTCGCTTGCCCAGGGGCCCCCGAGCGCCAGCCCTGGCGCAAGGTCGTGGCTGTGAACTTCCGTGCTGAGCCCTGCCTGGAAAGCCAAGGAAAGCACCCGCGGGGGGATATTGGGTTCCCCACCGAGAGGTGTTTCTTGAGCAATTGAGGCTGAGATTTCCAAGTCTCTTAATTGCCTCTCAAATTAACGAGACGCGGGCGGCTTGGAAGATCTCAGCCAAAAACTTGATATTTTTTCTCCGGTTCCACTCAGACCGCGATAGCCACTTTGCCAGGGCAAACACTGGGGATGCGTCTAAGCGGAATAAATTGCTGTCTCGAGTGGCGATCCAATACATCTCGGGTGCTTTGTGGGCTTGTCTTGCTCTTAAAACCCGGTGTTGGAGAAACTAGCCAATCGGAAGGAGAGAGCTCTTTTTACTCTAAAATACAGGAAGTTTAGCATCTCAATTCACTTTCCCCTGCAGTTTCTTAATCTATGGACGGCAGACAGTACTGCGGTTGGACTTGGCCATGGGACCGTGGCCGGCTTGAAATCTTTTACATATTTTCCCCTTTTTTTGCGTGAAAAGTAGAATCCATGAAATAGCCTGGATTCGTTTTAGCTAAAAGTTTGTGAATTCATGGCATTTATTGCTGGTACCGTCAGTAACACAGTAGAGGGCGCTCGTTTATAAGCGACAGGGCCGGCGTTTAATTTCATAGGCGGCTGTTTCCATGCTTTCAGCCAAGATCTGTGTTTCCTCATTATTCGTGTTGATATAACTGCAGGTTTTTAAACAATCCTTGATGTCACTTAATTTTATAATATTGTATTGGTAAATGCAAAGAACAATTCCATGCCCTTGGACGGAGATAAATTCAGGCGCAAAAGTGGGACTTAAGGAAACAGGAGAATGAGGAATAAGATACTTAAAACACTGAATTTAAACAGGTTTCAGAGGAACAGCCGTGTTAGTCTGTATTTGCAAAAAGAAAAGGAGTACTTGTGGCACCTTAGAGACTAACCAATTTATTTGAGCATGAGCTTTCGTGAGCTACAGCTCACTTCATCTGATGAAGTGAGCTGTAGCTCAGGAAAGCTCATGCTCAAATAAATTGGTTAGTCTCTAAGGTGCCACAAGTACTCCTTTTCTTTTTGAATTTAAACAGCAATCCTTCAATGTTACTCAAAAAGACAGTCAAAATGTACAGTGCTTTTTTCAGGTTCTAATTTGGAATGGGTGGCTATCAATAATACCAAAAGGTTAACAGTGGGAAATTTTGCAGTGTGGTCTATTAGAATCATAGAATCATAGAATATCAGGGTTGGAAGGGACCCCAGAAGGTTATCTAGTCCAACCCCCTGCTCAAAGCAGGACCAATTCCCAGTTAAATCATCCCAGTTAAATCACTAGACTGACCACAGATCTTAGAGCCAGGAATTCCTGAGCTCTCAAACCTGAGCTCTTATCCTTGCTCTGCAATGATTGCCTCTGTGGTCTTAGGCAAATCACTAAAGCTTTTTGCCCATTGAGAATTCTACTTATGTAACTATATAAGAGAACTGAAGATTAGTTAATGGTTTTTACATTTTCCAAAAACTGTAATGTACCATATAAGTGTTAAATATTGTCACCTGGCACTCAGGTACTATGGTTCTGGATACTTAAGAATAGTAGGAAAGTAAATGGATACATACACTAAGACCAAGGAATAACTAAAATCTACTTAGAATTGATAAGAAACTCTGTTCTGGGATTTACTTGTGACTATGACAGTGAGTGCTAGCAAGACCTGATCTAGGGTCAGGTAGAGAGAGCACTTGATCAAGTCATTCTTTGGCTATAATTCATTACTAGACATGTCTCATTTGTAACAGTCATGAGTAAGCCACAAACTGGAATTTCATAGAATCATAGAAATGTAGGGCTGGAAGGGAGCCTTGAGAAATCAAGTCCAGCCTGCTGTGCTGGGGCAGGACCAAGTAAACCTAGACCATCCCTCACAGGTGTTTGTCCAACCTGTTCTAAAAAACCTCCAATGATGGAGATTCCACAGCCTTCCTTGGAAGCCTGTTCCAGAGTTTAACTACCCTGATAGAAAGTATTTCCTCATATCTAACCTAAATCTCCCGTGCTGCAGTGCAAGCCTGTGACTTCTTGTCCTACTTCAGAGAGAACAAGTGATCAGATATGTTAAGGGCTGTTATAAAGAGGACAGTGAAGACTATCAGGTCCCCCCACCGTCAGTCTTCTTTTCTCAAGACTATTTCCTGTGTTATTTTATTATATTTTTATTATCTATATTTATCATAGTGTCTAAATGTTTTCTAGTTTTTAACCCTGTGTTGGCAAAGGATATGTTTTCTTTTTTCTTTAAGAAACCCTTAATAACACAAGACAGGATATTTACAAATATAAATAGCAAATCACAAATGCAACACTCCTTTTTGTTTTAAGTAGCTTTTAATAATAAAGGGGCCTTAGATTTTAAAACCAAGATGTAATTGTATCTCAACAGTATCTTTCATAACCTGTTTGTTTGAATTGATTGTATACTTTTAGCTGGATTTTAAGAAATCTTTAAAGGTCAATTCAAGAGATATGACTCAAATGGAAGTGCTAGGTCAAGTCCCCTCCATCAAAAAAAAATTAAAAAAAAATGAAGTGAGCGATCAGCTTGTTATCTTATAGCCTGGATGCATTGGTAAGTGAAAGAGACCGGGAATTCAAAGACCAGGCATGTATGGCTAGCAGGCACTCTAAACAGTAAGCACAGGCTGGGGGTGATTCATTTGTACTGTGGTGAAGAAAACTCACGACTAACTTTGTCATGAAGCTCAGTGGCCCCTTGGGCAATTGTTAATTTTCTTCCAGTCTTGGGGCCCTATCCTGCAAAGATGTACATGCTTAATTTTACTACTGCGAGTAATCCCACTGAAATCAATGGGATGCGTTACAATAATAAAGTTAAGCATGTGCATCAGTGTTTGTTGGATCAGGGCCTGGGTCTTCAGCATCCAGGAGAAGATCCCTATTTATTTTTCTCTAAAACTAAAAGGAAAAAACGCCACTAATGTTTTTGTCTCCATTTGTTTCATTCTATTATTATCAGTAACATTACAGTAGAGCCTCGCGGCCCTGGCTAACATGGGGACTCTGTCGTACTAGGCACTGTAGTACCTACCCCTGATAAGAGAGAGTCCTGCTTTGAGACGCAACAATTTAAATGGATGACTCAAACAAAGGGCCTCGTCTAATGTAAATCTCCACCATGTATGCCAGTGGAATACCCGCCCCCAAAACATGGAGTGACTTGCTGGATGTCCCAGTGATAGTGCTGAGCATTGAGCGTAGGTGCCCTGAGCTGCAGCCTCGCGCCAACCAAAGGACTAGCCTTTCTCTAGACAGAGGCTGCCTTTACCTCTCTAAGCATGTCACATCACTATGGAATGTTGCTCTCCAAAGCCTGTGAGAAGGCACAGACCATTCTAATATACACAAACTGCTTTGCAGGTAGGTGTAAACTTATGTGGGGTTTATACACCCCCATTACAGCGCCCAAGAGGAACCTGAGTCCAATTAGGCCTCTGGGTTCCACGTGGAAGGGTGTCAGGTATAATTGGTGATCAAACCCATCAGGGGAGGAGCTGGGACTTCCTGAAGGACAGAGCAGAGGGCAGTAGAAAGGTCAGGGAGGGGACCCAAGTGAAAGGTACTGGGAGCTTCCTCTCTTGAGCTCAAGGCTGAGGGACGCCTGGGTGGCCTGGAGCCGGAGAGTCCTGAGGCTGGGGGCAGATTGTCCTGAAGCCGGAGGCAGTGAAGCCAAGAGACAGTGACAGTAAAGCCTAAGGGGGATGTGGACTGAGTTTGGAGGACTGTGGAGAGGAGCTGCAGGCAGGGATAGGCTGTGGCCACAGCCCCTGAGAAGGGGCGATTCCAGGGAGAAAGCCCCAGGAGGCCTTGCTCTGAAATAAGAGCAAGAAAGAACTCTGCAGACATTAGGCTCAGTCCCAGCAGGAAGCCCTGAGGAAGCTGGGTGTGGGACCTGGGAAGGTGGCCAGGAAGCTGACGGAGTCAGGGAAGGCTGGTAGAAGTAGGGGACAATTCTGGACATGGACAGTTAAAAGGCACAGGCTACAGGAAATGGTGATTCTCTCCTCAGTGGGCCTGAAAGAAGGCTCAGTGTGGAGCTAAGACCAGGGAAGTTCTGAGATGGCAGGAAATGAGGGGTTCTTGCTGTGGTGAACCTGAGGCAGGGGTTGGTGACGTACTGGGAGCTGAGTGGGACTAGAAATATTTACCTGAGATTTCTCTGAACGGTCTACCTTGAAGACCCTGGGTGAGGACCCAGGGGTCTTAGTAAACTCCAGGAAGGGGCTGAAGCAACAGGAACTTTGGGTGGTGTTTTATATGGACTTGACTGGAGTACTCCAAAATGGGTGTGGAAGTCAAACGTGATCTGTCTGGTGGCAGCCCATTGTCGGACCTGAGCGACTGCTGACAGACAGGAAAGGGCTGCTCCCCACCCAGCCACAAGGGAGCATGCTCTGGGTGACCACCCTTCTACAGGGTCCTAAGGCCAGTCTAAAGAAGGCCCAGAAGCCAGACTCTTCACATGTTATGAAATTACTGTGTGTGATTTGCAAGTCCTCTCTCTTCTGATAACTGAAACAGATACAAAATCCCTAGTTGCACCACCACTGGTAAGCCAAAATGTTTCACTATTCTTTGAAAAGATGCTACGCTACTCTGTGGATTTGTTGAGTTACATAGGAGAGGTCAATTGCAGCTTGTAGGCTCTTCCTGTTGTCTTTACTCCAGGTTAAGGCCATCTTTGCAGCAGCCAAGAAACTAAGGTGTGAATTCCGCTGAATTATTTTCCTTTCATCCAGTAACTTTGGGCCAGATTGTGAGTCCTTTACTCGCAGTGTTGAGCAGTTACTCCTGCTGATCTCAATGAAACTACTTTGTGAGTGATTGCTTGCAGATAGATGACGTTCACGGTTAGGTAGAACGTATGTGTACCAGAGAAGATCCACTTAAACCCTCTTTTGAGAGCTTAAGTGTAATGAAGTGTTGCATAGGTTTTATGCCTACCTTCCTCACAGAATGGAGGACTCTCAAACTGGCTCTTTCCTTTTCTCACAGAACTACAATCAAGTGTGCTTGGCCCATAAGCGCTGACTCTGTGGGTGCTCCGGGGCTTAAGCACCCACTGAAAAAAATTGGGGGTGCTCAGCACCCTCACGAGCCACCGTGTTGCTGATCATTTCATCCAGAAAGCTACAGTGAGATGTAATGACTTTAAACTGGGACGTTAGTGAAGACAGCTTGTAGGCGAGGGCAAGGATTTTAGTCTGCTGTAATTCATGATGATGTAGTTGTGTAGTTCATTACTATTTTAATAATAGTTAAATTGATAAGATACCAACGATGGACACACATATTCAATAACTAGAATATGAAAAGTGTATAAATATACTACAAATAGGTTCCCCCCCCCCAAAAAAAAAACTGGCAGAGTCGCCCTCCCTCCCACCCCCCCAAACACACACACGTCTTCAAAAGCACCCACCGGCAAAAACAAAAGTCAGCGCCTGTGATTTGGCTTGATATGGTTTACAGGAGTCCACGTTTCTAACTGTTGATGGTTTTGTTATCATAGAAATGACCTTTGCTGAACAGCAGTTGCCAGCAGCTTTTCTGAGTGTCGTTTTTAAATTCTGAATATTGTTGACCTATGTGATTTCCCCCCCCCCGCCGTCCCACCATCGTCTATCTCCATAACTCTTCAGAAACAGTTCTCAGTGATTTAGCATGTTAGCTCATTCTCTTTGCGCCCCAGACCGTATATCGTCCAGACCTGCAGTGTGATATAAAGGCTCAGACTTTCCAAATAGTCCTTTTTCCTCTCTCTTCATCTCTATGAATAGCTGTTTGCACGAGGTCATCTTACTTTGTGAGCGCTATATTGTGTTTTTTACCTTTACAGAGTCTCTAGGACCCAGATCCTCAGTGGCTCTTCTCCCATTCTGTGCAGCCACCCAGGGTGTGGATAGCTGGTGCAGAGGCATAAGGGGTATTTCATGCCCTTTTAATCCCCTGCACTGAATGCAGGAAAGGCCACAATCTGGCAGTCGGGTTCCAAAGCTCCTTGTTTATTTTCCCCTGTTGATCTTGAGTGTTTAACAAAGAAAGTGGCATCTTGGCTGTGATTGAGTCATTACAGGTTTAATTCACCTTCTTGCTTGTTAACAGGATGACTTTCCCTTTAATATTTCTTTTGCCTCTGATGTTCTGAAGAACCCCTTATCTCCGTAGCAGCTTTGCTTAGCATTAAGTCAGTCAGTCTGCTCTTTCATCTTTCCCTTTCTCGTTTATCCATATTCATGATAAGGAAATATCCACTCCATTTTCTTTGTGTCGGTCACAGATAGCAAGATAACTTGCACGTTTTCCCTCTGATGTCTTAGTCTCCAATCGTTGGTCAGTTGTATTGTTTCCATCTATCCTTACTGGGCAAAGACTATAGTGGGACTTCTTTACCAGCATTCTGACGATGTACAAAATACTATCCTAATGTTGTTCTTCAGTTGACCCAGGGATGAGTTGCAATCATGAGTGGGTCGTGGAGGCTGTCTATCTCGGTTGTGCATCCTTCTATGAAGATGTGGTCACCACTATGAACGTTTGGGAACCCCCAGTTGAGGATACTGCTTCTGGAATGGTGGTGTATAAATTCTCATTGGGCTATAGAGCCCGGTGAATAAAATATTTTGAGAACAAAAGAGTAGAGAACTGGGATGTCTGGAAGAAAGGTGTTCCTTAAAAGGCACTTCCTCTTATGATGTGGTCCTTGGAATGAAATAGCTGGAGAGCCAAGAATCTACTCTAGAAAAGCAGTCAGTTTATGAGAGGAGCAAAGAAGCATATCCATTGGGACTGCATGTGTTGCTTGGGGATAAGACCAGATCTACTTCCTCCCATTGTATTATTTAGTGCAGGAGCTCTCTTAATCAGGCAGGTAAGAGTTGGCTCTTGAAAGCTGGATATGCTGTTGGTTGTGGCAGTGGTTTCTTTTAGACCCCCTTCTACTGTGACATACAAGTTACACTCAAAAGCCAGCAAAATTGTGCCAACAATCAATATGATTTGTTTTGCCACTGAGCAAAACCAGCATTAAGTTTCCTTATCTATATTGATACAATTGATAAATGAGAGAGGGCCACTTCTTCAGCTGGGGAATGTCGGCACAGCTGATTTGAGCGTAGAGAAATTCTTTTGGTTTTTATTTAGGGTATGTCTACACTACGAAATTAGGTCGATTTTATAGAAGTCGATTTTTAGAAATTGATTTTATACAGTCGATTTCGTATGTCCCCAGAAAGCGCTTTAAGTCAACGGTGTGCATCCTCACTACCCTGGCTAGCATTGACTTACGGAGTGGTGCACTGTGGGTAGCTATCGCACAGTTCCCGCAGTCTCTGCTGCCCATTGGATTCTGGGTTAAGCTCCCAATGCCTGATGTGGCAAAAACATTGTTGCGGGTTGTTTTGGGTACATGTCGTCAGTCGCCCCTCCCTCCGTGAAAGCAATGGCAGACAATCATTTCGCGCCTTTTTTTCCTGGGTTACCTGTGCAGATGCCATACCACGGCAAGCATGGAGCCCGCTCAGCTCACCATCACCACTGCTGCTGTGGGCAAGTCTACTGTGGGGGACTGCTGTGATCCACGTAGCCAGTGCAATTGTTGACATTCTGTTATCAAGGGTAGTGACTCTGGGAAATGTGTGGGCCTTTTTAGATTTTAGGTGCATCATATTCCTGTCCTTTGTCACTGGTGAAGAAGTCTTTCAGCCGTACATTCCAGTCCAATCGGCGCTGTAACGCCCCATAGCACTTCTGTGGTTGACACGTGTAACAGCTCCAGGGCTCTTGCTCTTTTGTCTTGGCTGAGGTACCTTGCCCTATCAGGACCTCCAGGCATTCGACATAGAAGCACCTGCAGCAGCTCCTTGCCTACGCAGCAGACAGTGCAGTACGACTGGTACCCGTCTTCGTCGTACATATAGAAGAGCTCCAGGAATCGATCCCTGCAAGTCTGGCAAAGGCCCCCCTCAAACAGCTGGTGGAATGTGGCTGGGTTTTTTCTCCTGCACGATAAACAACTGTCTTCAAGGCTCCTGTTGTTTGTGCCTTCGTAAACTATTTGCTCTCTGCTCTGGTCCTCCTCCACCCGCTCCTTGCTGTTGTTGCAGAAGTTAGTCTTTAGCCGCTTGGCCGGGGGGTTCTGGGAACGTCTTCCCTGCCCTGCTTCTAGCAACCTCCAGGGCATAGTGTGTGACTCGTCGATAGGAGACCAGCTTATTAAACGTGGAGTGGTTGAAATGCTGCCTAAAAACCATCAGACCCACCAGCTTGTCTGCTGAAACCTTGGAGAACTTCCCGTCCCCAAACCATTGCACCCAGCGCATTCCGGAGATTGCCTGATGTTTGGATGTGACTCTGTAGGAGACGATGATTGCAGGCCACCAGGAGAAGCCCTTGATCTTCCCCCACATGAGCTCTCCAATTCCAAAATCTTTCCCATCCTGGTATTCCACCACTTCCCCTACAATTCTGCTCCCCAGCGACGAGCTCGGGGGATCCGTTCTGGTCCCCCTGGGTGCTGCTGGCAGACATGGTACTGCTGCTCTGGGAGGACTCCTTGGAATCCTCCTCAGTGAGGTCAATCAGGCCATCCTCCTCTTAGAGCACTGAATGGGAGCCAGAGGCTCCAGGTCATTCTCTTCTTTAAGTTTTGTCTCATGCAGATTCAGTCCTGCCTGGAATATCATGTGAGCTGGAGGCTTCTGCCTCAGGCTGCTCTCCCAGCTGGCAGCACCGCGTGGTCGCACTGACCCCAGCCTATCCCTTGCTCCCATGGCTCTTGAAGCCTGGACAGTAGTAAGGAGCAGTTCAACGATAGGGTGAGCAAGTGCAGAATGGTGGCAGAATGTGCATTTGGACGTTTAAAAGATCGCTGGCGCTGTTGGTCAGACCTCAGCGCAACCAACATTCCCATTGTTATTGCTGCTTGCTGTGTGCTCCGTAATATCTGTGAGAGTAAGGGGGGAGATGTTTATGGTGGGGTGGGAGGTTGAGGCAAATCACCTGGCATCCGATTTTGCTCAGCCGGACACTAGGGCGAGTAGAAGAGCACAGCAAGGCGCACTGCGCATCAGAGAGGCTTTGAAAACGAGTTTCATAACTGGCCATGCTTCGGTGTGACAGTCGTGTGTATGTTTCTCTTTGCTGCAAACCCACCCCCTTTGTTGATTTTAATTCCCTGTAAGCCAACCACCCTTCCCCCTTCGAAATAAAGTATCTATTGTTTTGAAACCATGCATTCTTTATTAATTTTAAAAAAAATGAGATAACGGACAAGGTAGCCCGGGTGGGGTGGGGGAGGAGGGAAGGACAAGGCCACATTGCTTATTGTAGCCACACTAAAAATAAAACTCTTTGAATGACAACCTTCTGTTGCTTGGGCCATCCTCTGGAGTGGAGTGGCTGGGTGCCCGGAGCCTCCCCTGCCTGCGTTCTTGGGCGTCTGGGTGAGGGGGCTATGGAACATAGGAGGAGGGTAGGCGGTTATACAGTGGATGCAGCGGGGGTCTGTGCTCTTGTTGGCTTTCCTGAAGCTCCAACAGATGCTTCATCATGTCCGGTTGCTCCCCCATTATCCTCAGCATCGCGTCCTGCCTCCGCTCTTCGCACTCACTCAATTCTTTCCTGGCCTCTGCCACTGAATGCCTCCATGCATTAAGCTGTGCTCTATCAGTGCAGGAGGACTGCATGAGCTCGGAAAACATGTCATTGTGAGTGTGTTTTTTGTTGTTGTTTTTTTCCGCATTCTAATCTGCGATAACCTCAGGGACAGAGATGATAGGGGGAGTGTAGAAACATTCTACGCTCTACGATTCTGGGGGAACTGCATGGTCACCTGTGCTGCTGAGTTCGCCATGCTGACCAAACAGGAAATGAAATTCAAAAGTTCCCGGGGCTTTTCTTGTGTACCTGGCTAGTGCATCAGAGTTCAAAGTGCTGTCCAGAGCGGTCACAATGGAGCACTCTGGGATAGCTCCTGGAGGCCAATACCATCGATTTGCATCTGCACTACCTAAAATTTGACCCAGCAAGGTCGATTTTAGCTCTACTCCCCTCGTAGGGGAGGAGTACAGAAGTCGATTTTAAGAGCCCTTTAGGTCAACGGAATGGAGTTGGTTGTGTGGACGCAGTCATTTTTAAGTCGACCTAACGCAGCTAAATTCGACCTAACCCCATAGTGTAGAGCAGGCCCTAGTCTTGTGGTGTGTGAGTGTGTGTTTTTGTTTTGTTTTTTTTAAAAAAACTCCACCTACTGGAATCCCATGTTTAAGTGAGAATTTCAGCTTCCATTTTTAAAAGTAAACTTCTAGCCCTCATAGGTGTTGAGATTGGCTTAAAAATGAGATTTTTATTTGCCTTCTATTCTAAACCTTTAGGGGTCATATCTCATGATTTTGTAGGGCCTGGCCTATGATTTTGGGGCACTGGAGGTTGGGAATACTGAGATTTGCATCTGGCCCACAGAAATAAATTTGATCTCAGGTTTGAAATTTGTCACAATTCTAGCCAGCATAATCTGTATGCTATATGTATCATGCACAGCATTCTGCAATTGCTAAAAAGGCATTGAAGCATATAATGAGGAGACTTCTAGCATAGACCGTCTCTTATCGTGTGGTCTGGCAACTTTTATTTTTTACAAGGGCAATGTCTGCATGGAACAAAAAGGCTGCTACAGTAGAATAAGCAAAAAACCTCCATTCTCTCTTTCTAAGCCGTTACTGGGAACTATTTCACAATTGATGAGGCAAACAGAGGCTCTGCTATAGGTTGATGTTGGAAAGCTCTATGGGACTTTGCTATATTAAGGCCATTGCCCTCCATCTGACCCACCTTTTGCTCTGTGTGTTTTTCCTTTTTCTCCCTAACACTAATTCCCTCTTCCCTTCCCTAGATAAATATATTTATAACATCCGAGTCCTGTTCCTTCATACACCGTGTTCCCACAGGAGTTCCATAAGCACAGGGTTTATTCCATAAGGCCCTTATATAAACTTAAAAGAGTATGCCTAGCTGTTGTAGATTGTTAGACTCTTTTAAAGGAGGACTGGAAGTGTAAATAATGCCATTTAACACTGGGAGTAGTTTAATGCAGTTGTGAGGATGACCCCAGGTTAGAGGTGTGAGTGACAGGCAGGATGTGACAACACCACCCCCAGTGATCAAGAAAGGAGGCGGGGGGCAGTTCTGGGCGTGGGGAAGGGGGGTTCAGAGCTCTGTTTTAGCCAGGTTGAACTAGAGCTGATGGCTAGACCAGAGTCAGGCTGACCTTTTAGTTTGGCTAGAAAGAGATGGGTCTGGAGCAGAGGTAGATCTATGAGTAGTCAGCATAGGGTGTGTCTATTATCACATGTAGGCATATCTATGCTAAGATTTAATCTAGCTAGGGCAGCTACAAATCGCAATGAAGATGCAGTGGCATGGGCCCCAGCACAGGCTAGGAATGCGATTTACATACTCGGGGTTCCAGGAGGGCTGTATCTGATTTCCTCCTCATAGCCCTTCCCATTCTTCCCCACTCCCCCAAATTTCCTGCTCTTTGCACTGCTGCTCTCACCTGATTTCCTCTCCTTGGGATTGGAACCAATCCTGCACTGACTGTTCCTGCTCCAACTGGGACTGTTTCTTTCTCTCTCCTCTTTCCCCAGCGCCTCTGTCCATCTTTCTCCTCCTGTCCATGATGCTCCAGCTGTAAAGTTTAGTGCTGGGTGACCTGCAGTAAATCATATGCCTTGTTTGTGCCTTACTTAGAAATAACTGCGGAGGCAAGACACGGCTTACTTCTGAATCTTTCCAAGTCGATTTTATTGGTCCAAATGTCTTGTTTACTTTCCAGTCCTGAGACTAAAGTGTCCTGTGCCACAGGAGAGATGCAGATGGCCCCAATGCCTGAGCCCCTGCGATGGCAGGGAATAGAGTAAGTCTGCTGTGCCCAGTAGCTCTTGGCAGGTGATCCCTGCTCCATGCTGCAGAGCGAAGTGAAAAACCCCTCTGACCTGGAGGGAAATTCCTTCCTAACCCCAAATCTGGTGATCAGTTTGACCCAGAGCATGGAAGCCAGATTCCCCAGCTAAGCATGGAGGAGCGAGGATTCTCTGTAGCGCTTCAGAACATTGGGCTATTTCGTCTGGTGTCCTGCCTCTAGCTGTGCCTAATATCTGATGCTTCAACGGAAGGCAACCACTCCCGGCCAATTGTATGTGGCCAATCTGGCCCGGGCAATGGATGGGGGATCCTTCTTGACCCTACAGGTGACCAGCTGAAGTCCGGAAGATGAGATTTGCATGCAGTCACTGTCTTAATGCAGAGATGCAAGTGTTATGAACATGGTGAGGGAGAGCTTCCTATTCTCTCCATGGCTTAGAAAGGAGGGATTGTGGGAAGTGTGTGGCCTTTCCCTGGAACTGGACTGGGGATGCAGGATGGGTGGGGTTAGTGTGAATCACAGGGATAGTGCCTTGAATGTGCTCTGCATTTACAAAACCCAAATCTGCACAAATTCCAAAACACAAAACTACGCATCCCTGCTCCAAGGAGCTTACAGACCGAGGCTATGTCTTCACTAGACATGCTGCAGTAGTGCAGACACTCAACACAGCGACGACCGGGCTTCTCTCATTGGTGGACTTAATCCACCTCCCTGAGAGGCGGTAGCTACGTGAATGGAAGAATTCATCAGTCAGCCTAGAGCTGCCTACACCAGGGGTTAGGATGGCTTAACTACAGGGGGTGGATTTTTCACACCCCGGAGGGACGTAGCTAGGTCAAGTTTTTGTGTAGACCTGGCCTAAATAGAGCAAAAGAGGGAAGCCAAAAAATTCCTTCGGATCTGATCTCCATTGTGTGAGAGCAAAACACAGTCACTGCTCTGCCCCTGTGGGTTCTGTGGGGCTTCGCTGGTGGGCTCCAATGACTCTCCCCCTCTCCTCGTGTGAATAGTCTGAGGATGCTTGTGCACTGTGAGAACAAGAATGGTAAACTCCTCCAGGTACCCCAGTGTGAGGGGCAGGAAGGGGCACTAAGGCTGAAGCTCTGCAGAGAAGCAAAGAGAGAAACACAAGCAGCCACGAAGATGTTACTGTATTTTCCCCTCTCAATGAAAGTTCTTTGGTCAGGGTCGGAAGAAATTGACTTTCGGTGATTTTTCTGCCATTGTCTTGTTGCAGGAAGGCGAAAGGGGAAGAAAGGAATGTCGGGATTTCTTTCATTGTCCATGGAACCTGCATTGGCTGCTTTGGTGCCCAGGGATCTGCTGTTTCTGTCACCAGAATGAGCCATGTGCTCCGATTTGAGCCCTTGCAAGGACCTGCTGTCTTTGTTTTAAACACGCTACCCACACACTCTCCTTACCCCTGACTAACTTGATCTGATCTGTTCATTATCCAAATAGCTCAAATCCTTTAAAGTAACCCCAGGGAATCCCTCAGTCCTTTCAGTTGCTAGCAGCGCCTGCATAGCAGATGATAAATGTTTAACGCATCTGCCAGCTCAAAGCATGGTATTTCCCCACCCCCGTCCTTTTGTCCTGAGAGGTGCTGATTGCCTTTCAGGTTCCTCTCTTCCCTTCCTCACAGCCTCAATGGAACACCTGACTGCCGCATGCTGAGTTTCTTCAGAAGCCCTCGCTAATCCTTCCATTGGGATCTTTCCAGAGTCTCTGAGTCTTGTTGTTTGGCTGCAGTACTAGTAGAATGGCTGGATTAATGCACTGTGGGGCCACGCACAGCTCTTCTCCTATTACTAGGGCTTTGCCCTTCACTTGTAGGACAGAGAGAGAGGCAGTGGGGCCGCTTCCTGTCTTCTCGGAGCACGGCAGGGACCCTTTCTCTCCCCCAAGAGTCAGGAGTGGCAGCACTGACCCCAACAATCAGGACGTATCTCTTTGCCTGGGTGGGCTGAGCCTATTGCACTCTTCCGTACCTGCCTCAAGCAGTCCTCTAGGGTAGTGTCAAAATTAAGGGTTCCCCTACAGCAGTGGGTTTGGGAGTTAATCTCCCAGGGAGATGGATGGGGCCATTCTCAGAGCTATTGTTTCAGGCTGTCTGCAGACTCAGGCAGGAATTGCTGCATTGATTACACGTGGGTCAGGCTCTGCTTTGCCTGAAGTACAAGATGCCTTGAAGATGTACAACCCAGAAGGCAAAATAGGAAAACCCCAAACTGTATTATTTTTCAAACTCTTGTGATTGGCTTAAAAATCGTATGATTTTTGGGAAGAGGCGACTCATGGCTTTTGAACACTTAGGGTTGGTGCGACAGGTGAATTACTGCCTCCCGCAGCTGTGTACTCAGCAGCTTATCAGCTCATTAGCAAATGCTGCCCTATTACATTGAAAGTGGAGTTGCTTTCAGTTCAACACAGCCACCAATTCAATCATAACAATCTGAGAACTCAAGTCCGGCAAGGAAAAACCAGTCCACTGTGCGCGTTTTTATATTCTATTAATGATGAAAGGCAGGTACCCACACATCTCATGATCTGAACCCTATACGCCTGATCCTGAGCTGGTGTCCATCACCACAGCTCCGCTGAAATCAGAAGGAAGTCAGTATAGTTCCACTAAGACTTACTGAGCGTAGGGCATGACTACACTGAAAAATTAAGTCGACTTAAGTTAGGTCAACCTAAAGCCACCGCAGTAATTTGATCAGCTGTTTATGTCAGTGCTGCCCTCCTTCTGCCGGTGGTGCGTGTCCTCATCAGGAGTGCTTGCACCTACTGAAGTGGGGCATTGTGGGGCTCTGACAGCTAGAGGTTGGGGGATTGAGAGCCACGCAGTGCTGACTGCTGGAGGCTCCCCCTCCCCTGCCCCAAGCCTGAGCACCAGAGCCCCCTCCCCACCCTGGGGCTCACTGCCGGAGATGTCAGCACCAGACAGGCTAAGCACCAGAGCTCCCATGCCCAGGCTGACAGCTGAAGCCCCTCAGCTCTGCATGGGGCTGACTGCTAGATCTCCTCTCCCCACCCCAGTGGTCAGCCCCACGTGGGGCGGGGGGCCTCCGGTGGTCAGCCCCACGCTTACAGCACCAGTTGCTACCTTTGAAAGCTGGCACGGGGCGCTCTGTCAAAGGCAGTAAAGGTTGATGTAAGCAATGCGGTGTCTACACGGATACTGAGTCAACCTAACTACATCAACCTAAGCTCTACGGCTCTCGTGGTGGTGGAGTTATGAAGTTGATGTAGTGGGCGACTTACATCGGTGGGAGCTACAGATTAGTGTAGAGGTAAGCTGCCTTGCATTAACCTAACTCTGTAGTTGTGAACTTTCTGAGGTTTCACTAAGTATTATGCCACAGCAGTATTATGCCACTCATCCCGTGGGATATCTAGAAAACTAATCTTCACTTAGTTTGGCATGAGTTTAGCACTTCTGGGAGGCACCAGGCTGTCTTGCAGACAAAGGGCTAGATTGTGACTTGAACTCAATGTCTGGGCAAAGGAATGAGTTTTAAAAAATAAACTATTAAATCACTTATGTCAATGCCTGGGCTACCCTGTGTCTAGGGGGGATGAGCAAGTGGGACTAATCCTTTGCTTATTCAACGAGGAGTCCTTGTGGCACCTTAGAGACTAACAAATTTATTTGGTCATAAGCTTTCATGGACTAGAACCCACTTCATAAGATGCATGGAATGGAAAATACAGGAGCAGGTATAAATACATGAAAGGAGGGGAGTTGCCTTACCAAGTGTGAGGTCAGTCTAATGAGACAATTCACTTAACAGCAGGATACCAAGGAAGGAAAAATAACTTTTGAAGTGGTAATGAGAGTGGCCCATTTCAGACAGTTGACAAGAAGGTGTGAGCAACAGTAGGGGAAATTGGTATTGGGGGAAATTAGGTTTAGGTTTTGTAACGACCCAACCACTCCCAGTCTTTATTCAGGCCTAATCTGATGGTGTCCAGTTTGCAAATTAATTCCAGTTGGAGTCTGTTTCTGAAGGTTTTTTTGTTGAAGAGTTGCCACTTTTAGGTCTGTTATTGAGTGACCAGAGAGATTGAAGTGTTCTCCGACTAGTTTTTGAATGTTATGATTCCTGATGTTCAGATTTGTGTCCATTTATTCTTTTGCGTAGAGACTGTCCGGTTTGGCCAATATACATGGCAGAGGGGCATTGCTGGCACATGATGCATAGATCACATTGGTAGATGTGCTAGGCTACTAACATGGCTACTACTCTGAAACCTTTGCTTATTGTGTCCTCAGAGCAGGAGGAAGAAGGCTGGCTGCACCCGCCACATGCTCAACCAGTGTGCAGTCGGTTATACTGGTACAATCCAGCAACAAATTGCCACTCCCCTGGGAGCAAGGAGGAGTAGGGGAGGAATTGTGACTCCGAGTGCCTCAGAGGCACTCGATTTCCAAGAGGAGTGCAATTTTGCGCACCAGCCCTAGCCTGATGGCTCAGTGTAGCTCTAAGTTAATCATTTGTAGGGCCTTACAAATTCACAGTCCATTTTCGTTAATTTCACGGTCATAGGATTTTAAAAATCGTGAATGTCATTATTTCATCTATTTAAATCTGAAATTTCATGGTATTGTAATTGTAGGGGACCTGACCCAAAAAGGAGTTGGGGGGGGGGGGCTAGTGTCACAAAGTTGTTATAGGGTAGCAGCACTGCCAAGCCCCTTACTTTTGCAGCAGCCGCAGAAGTAAGGGTAGCCCGCTCCAGCTGCCCAGCTCTGAAGGCAGCAGCGCAGAACTCAGGGTGGCGTGGTCTGGTCTTGTCACCCTTACTTCTGCGCTGCTGCTGGCGGGGTGCTGCCTTCAGAGCTGGGCGCACAACCAACAGCCGCTGCTCTCTGGCCGCCAGCTCTGAAGGCAGCGCAGAAGTAAGGGTGGCAATACCGCGACCCCCCCACCATAATCTTATGACCCCCCCCCCCCCCCCCGGGCAACTCCTTTTTGGGTCAGGACCCCCGCAACTCTTGTCTCCCTCATGAAATCTGTATAATATAGGGTCAAAGCACACAAGACCAGATTTCACGGTGGGGAGATCAGATTTCCTGGTCCGTGATGTGGTTTTCATGGCTGTGAATTTGGTAGGGCAATAATCATTTGTGTACCCATCTAGGAGGTACAGAGTGCATAGTGATGTCTGAATTCTGCCATTGCCTTGGGGTCTTCTAGAGGAACTACCTTGAAATGTGAGGCCTGCTTGGGCCCCAGGCACAGCCAGCCATTGACCATACCATTAAAGGTGTCACTTAGTGCTGGCTGCGAGGTGAACCTCTCTCCAGTAGGACCTGGACTAAGCCCACCTATTCTGTTCAAATAAAATGCCAGCCAGCCACTGGTAACAGCTTTTGGTTACTAGATGCAGTGCAGTCTACTGGTTAAAGCAAAGAATGGGGACATTTGTGTATGAGCTCTATATCTGACTCTTCCTTAAGCTGTGTGTGTCCTTGGGCAAGTCACTCAACCTTTTTCTGCCTTTATTTCCCCATGTGTAAAATTGGTACAAAATATTTACAAACAGTACTGTACCTCAAAGGGATGTTGAGGCTTTAACTCCTTGTGGGAACCTCAAATAGGTGCTAAAGAAGTGCAAGGTACAGTATAATTGCCCCCAATCTGGGCCAGAGCTGAGCCAGTGACCCAAAGGTGAGTGGTTTTGTTTTTGTTTTACTGACACTCTCTGCTATCGGGGCTTGCTGGCCCACTTTCCTAATTAGCTGATGTTGGCTTTTAATGTCCCTCATGTGGAAATAGTGTGCCTACAATAGGACATCCAGATCAATACGGAGTTAATTACACCAGCACAGCTACTGGAAATTAATTGGCGTTCTCAGGCTTTGGTATTAAAGTGGCACTCTACTTTTTCCTAAATGTTCAAATTAAAAACAAAAAGTCCAAAAGGGGGAAAAAAAATAACTTGAGATATTGATGAATTAAGTCATTGCTAAGGGGTCTGCCTACTGTACCCTTAATATGAATGTGGCATTCCTTTATTATTCGGTTTCTTGATGCTAGTGGGAGTAAACATTTCAAAAAGAGGCGAATAGATTAGAATTTGCAAGCCACGTGCCATATATGTCAGATATATTAATTGCATTATCTTGATCTCCAGGCATGGACAAGACTTGTTAGGTCACCCAGGGACTGTGCAGGATTGTCCTCTACAGCACACTTTCTATTCAAGCTTTATGCCTCAAGATTTAAAAATCAAGTGTTGTTATATAGAAGCAGGAGTGGAAAGCTGTTAGTGTGGTGGGAAATGAGTAGTCGTCAGAATTACTGTATTTAAAACAAGCCAATGGGATGTCTCTGAAGCATTCAACGTAACTCCCTGTAAGAGTAAGGAATACTTGCCCCCTTAATGCTATAGAAGAGGGCATCTTTCTTCTTGACGCTGGCTGCTGATTAACATATGCACTGAAGCACAAGAAGTGAGACTTACAAATTGTGCCCTACCCACTGTAGAACATTTGTGTGCTGCTCTGCTGACTATCCGTGTCTAATCCCTTCCTCCAAAGGTACCCACCTGCTCACCTGAACACCATTTAAAGCAATGCACACCAAAACACAGGTTAGTGCCGCTTAAGGGTGCATCACGACACGTCCCAGTGACAGTTTAGTACAGGGGCAGGCAAACTTTTTGGCCTGAGGGCCACGTCGGGTTTCCAAAATTGTATGGAGGGCTGGTTAGGGGAGGCTGTGTCTCCCCAAACAGCCAAGCATGGCCCGGCTCCCGCCTCCTATCTGACCCCCCCCCACCCCAGCTTCTCGCCCCCAATGGCTCCCCCGGGACTGCTGCCCCATCCAACCCCCCTCTGTCCCCTGATGGCCCTCCCGGGACTCCTACCCCGACCACCCCCAGACCCGCCCCCTGCTGCCCCATTCAACCCCCTCTCTCATTCCTGACTTGCCCCCCAGGATCCCCGCTCCATCCAACCACCCCTTCTCCCTGTACCCTGACCACCCCCGGAACCCCTGCCCCTGACTGCCCCCCGGGACTGCTGCCCCATCCAACCCCCCTCTGACCCCCATCCCCAATTCCCCTGCCTTCTACCCAACCCCCCCTGCCCCCTTACGGCACTGCCTGGAGCGCTGGTGGCTGGTGGTGCTGCAGCCGCGCCACCCAGAGCACCAGGACAGGCCGCGGATCTGCCACTGTGCTGCCCGGCCGCCCAGAGCATTGCGCTGGCGGTGTAGTACACTGAGGCTGCGGGGGAGGGGGGGGACAGCGGGGGAGGGGCCGGGGACTAGCCTCCTGGGCCAGGAGCTCAGGGGCCAGGCAGGAGGGTCCCACGGGCCGGACGTGGCCCACGGGCCCTAGTTTGCCCACCTCTGGTTTAGTAGGTCAAAGATGCTGCTGGAACTCATGAGAGAGAAAAGGTGACTTCTAGCAGCAAGTGTCACTGCTTAAAGGTCGCTGGATGCTTCACCGCTAGGAGGGCGGTCGCTCTGAGGACCCACCTACAAGCTCTCTTCAGACTACAGCCAGGGAACCACAGCTCTGGAGTTTGTTGCTTTATGCAGATGGCAAAATGTCTTCGCCTGGAGTCAGTCATGCAATACAGAGAGGCTAATGCTTTGCTGCCCTAGCTTGTGTGTTCTTTCTCTGCGTGGAGCCAGATCTGCCTCGTGCAAATTGCTGCACTCCAGAGGCGAGAAATATTTTGGAAGCTCAAAGGGTGTACTGCCATTAAGTGCTGCCTGAGGCTGCTTTTATAAAGGAAGGAACATAATGACTGTAAACCACTCCACGTCATAAAGAAGCTTACAAATCCATGGCACGTAGTACCGCACATGTGTGAAGCCTAAAAGGAAAAGAGCCACACCTGGAAGAGATTATAGTTGTATTACGATGGATCGGATACAAATAAGAAAAACATCAGTGCTGAGGTGGAAGCGCATGGTGCCATGGAGAGGTCAAATGAAGAGAGTGGGCTTTGAGAAGGCACTTGACAGGAATGCACTCTAGCAAATATGGTGAAACCCTCTTAGCAAAGTCACTCTCCCCCCCCCATTCCCCAGAAGAGTTTCACTTCAAGCCGATGCCTTATAGCCAGAGCTGCAGTTTGCACGTTGCAACGTGCGGGTATTTATTTCTCCTTTCCATTATGTGTGGAAGGTCACTGCAGGTGGGCGCCGCTCTTGGCATCACAGATTCAAGTTCCCTACTGGGACTGATTCTGTGCACTAGAGATCCCCGTGAGTTCAGCGGAGTTGTGGCTGTGCAAGGAATACAGGATTAGGATTATGGCCCAGATTGACATCTCTGCTCACCCCTATGAATTCAGAATGTTGTAGGTCCTGACAAAATCTGGGCTTGTGTCAAATAAGTTATAGCCGGGATGAATTTGAAATCAGTGTAGTTATTCAAGTGGTGAATTTGGCCCTTCGAGTTTCCTGCTGTAGTTAGGAAAGCAACAGAAACAAAAAGATCACAACATCCTGCATTTGAAATCTGGGGCAAAAACCGAACAGATTTCAGGTGGTGTGTGCATACCCACAGCAAACCAGTATAAAATATCTTGGACCATCCTAGCAGTCACAAGTAACAGCTTTTGACTACTGCACAGTGGTTCCCACTAAATTTCTGCTCTGCTGACCATCATAGAATCACAGGGTTGGAAGGGACCTCATCTAGTCCAACCCCCTGCTCAAAGCAGGACCAATCCCCAATTTTTCCCCCCCAGATCCCTAAATGGCCCCTCAAGGATTGAACTCACAACCCTGGGTTTAGCAGGCCAATGCTCAAACCACTGAGCTCTCCCTTCCCCCTGCGAAGTGAAGAAACAGGACTATGTTGAAAACGTGTCTGGCAAGAATGAACTTTTGGGACAATGAATGTTAAGTGGATTTCCTGGCGAATACTTAGGGAGAGGTTAATGTAAATCCCGCACCTCCAGTTATACAAAAATCCAGCCTTTTGAAGCTATGCCCTGAGGAGAGGGTCATTGTCTGCTAGTATAGAAGGCCAGAAGCAGAGGATGATTGCTGATTACCTGTTCCTGGAGATCAAAGGTCGAAGCTGTATAAAGAAACAGGCTGATCTGCCCAGTCTTGGTTCTGGTGCTGAATCTGGGACAGTTACATAGGCGCTGACTCCATGGGTACTCAGCAGTCACAGCTGTTTGGCTGCACCCCCATTCAGATGTTTGGTGGTGCCCTGATTAGCGAATCAGGGGCGCTGCCAAACAGCTGTTTGGCGGCTTAGGGAGAGGCTTGAGGGGAGGATGACGAGCAGGGGGTGGCATCAGGGAATGGGGCGGGAAGAGGCGGCGTGAGGATGAGGCCTCGGGGGAGGGGGCGGAGCGGGAGCGGGAAAAGGCGGCGTGAGGATGAGGCCTCGGGGGAGGGGGCGGAGCGGGAGCGGGAAGAGGCGGAGTGAAGGGGAGGCCTCGGAGGAGGGGGCGGGAAGAGGCGGAGTGAAGGGAGGCCTCTGGGGAAGGGGTGGAGGCCTCAGGGCGCAGTGGGGGTGGAACAACCCCTGGCAAAAGTAAAAGTTGGCGCCTGTGGACCGTTATGAACTTGTAACTACAGAGAGTAGTACCTCATTGTTGGATTGAAGGACTGATCCCTACCAGATGGGGTGACCTCTGGTAAGATTTTTTGATGTGTGTAGCCTCTTATTTATTTAGTATGTCATCTCTGTAACGATTTCACTTAAGAAGAGTGCTTGCTTAGAAACAGCTGTGTGGTAGCTTGTGACTGACAATTGCTGGCCTATTTAGGCAGTCTAATTTCCTGGGAATATCACCGTGTAAGGCAGGGAACTGTGCAGCCTTTAAAAAGCTGGTCACAAGGCGGAGAAATGCAGGTCTCGACTCAAGAGAGATGGTGGCTGGGAGCTATAAACTTCTAAGTGGGTGCCCTTGCTAGATCGTGAAGGCAGAATACAGGTGCAGTTACCCTGGAACTGTCACAAACTTTACAGACAACTGCTAGACCAGCAGGTAGAAGGCCCATGTGACTTTTTCTATCCTGAAATGTACCATTAATTATCTGGGCTATTTGCTGCTCAGTTGTCCCACCGCTTCTTTTATTTTGAACGTTCACCAGTTGTAATGGTTATAGCTCAGTGATTGTACTGCACTATGTCCTGAAATGAAAAAGTGCCCATCTCACGGCTGGCATCCAGAAAGAGCTTTTGCTTATCAATACAATCCTTCTAGAGCAGTGTCTGATGTTCCAGTGTTCTCCCGCTTTCATGAAATACAATAGAAAATGCCACAAACTGGGGGATCCTGCACAGTATTTGGTGTCTAGAAAAACTTTTCTAGACTCTGAATTAGCAACATATTGAAGACGAACTGGCTTCCAGTTTGCTGGCTGAACTGATTTTTTGGGTTTTTTTGTTTTTTTTTAATTGTTTTGGGTTGGCCTAAAATGAATTTTTTTTTTCCCCCGAACCAGAAAAGTGAAAAAATTCATTTCAGGCTGAACATAATGTTTTGTTCAACCTGAAATGTTTCATTTCACGTTTGAATTTTTACGCATTTAAAAAAAAAAGTAAAATTGAAGTTAAATTCAAAACAGTTCTTTGTTTTGAATTTTTAAAAAAATTAAAACATTTCATTCAGAAACTGTAAACATGAAACGCTTTTTGACGTCTTAGAATTTTGTATTTTGGCCAAAACAATTTGGTAAATTTGACACACATTTGGAAACGTTTGTCAACCCAAATCTGCATTTTTAGCACACAAAAAAAGTCCAAACCATTTGTCACCCAACTCTAAGGGCATGGCTACACTGGCAACTTCACAGCACTGTCGCGGGAACGCTCCCGCAGCGGCCCTTTGAAGTGCGAGTGTGGTCGTGCGTGAGCGCTGGTCTCCCAGCGCTCCTGGTAATCCACCTCCACGAGGGTGCCTGTCTACACTAGAGCTTTAAAGCGCTCAGACTTGCTACACTCAGGGGGGTGATTTTTCACACCCCTGAGCCAGCAAGTTAGAGCGCTGTAAAATGTAAGTGTAGAAAAGCCCTATTTGTAACTGAGAAATTGCTTCCAGTTCGTATTTCACAGTAGCTTTCAACTTACTCTGTCTTGAGTAGTAACTAGTATTAATTACTGGGACTGTAGTCTGCCCTGGATGGTGACGCCAACTTTCCATTATAAATGCCAACTCCTTCACCAGAACGACACTAATATCTCTGAGATAGCCCATGTGTGATCTTATGTCATATTAGGAGTCTTGTGACCAATGGGGCAAATCTGATGAGATGCTTTGGAGAGAAGAGTGCTAAAAGCAAGGTGCGTGATGAGAACACACCCAGTGGGCGGGGAAGGGATAGCTCAGTGGTTTGAGCTTTGGCCTCCTAAACCCAGGGTTGTGAGCTCAATCCTTGAGGGAGCCATTTAGGGATGTGGGACAAAAATTGGGGATTGGTCCTGCTTTGAGCAGGGGGTTGGACTAGATGCCCTCCTGAGGTCCCTTCCAACCCTGATATTCTATGATTCTCTTTGTGGAGCATGTTTTACCTGAAGAATAAACTCCAGTCATAAGCCAAAACATATTATTAACAAACATGCAAAGGACATGTGACTCATATAAAAGGGGGGGAAGGGATAGCTCAGTGGTTTGAGCATTGGCCTGCTAAACCCAGGGTTGTGAGTTCAATCCTTGAGGGAGCCATTTAGGAATCTGGGGCAAAAATTGGGGATTGGTCCTGCTTTGAGCAGGGGCTTGGACTAGATGATCTCCTGAGGTCCCTTCCAACCCTGATATTCTATGATACATCAGAAAGGATCATTTAAAAAAAGTTGAAAGGGTTACAAACCCTTGTGCTTTGGGGTATCAGCCAATCTCTACCCGCTGGAAGTTAAGAAGTAACATCCCTTAGGGGCAGGTTATCCAATAATTGCACAATTTGGGGTTTGTGTCTGCCTCTGAAGCCTTTAGTAATGGCCACTGTCAGACACAGGATACTGACCTAGATACACCAGTAGTCTGATCAAGTGTGGCAATTCCTATGTTCTTATGAATGATCAGTCTGGTTTCATTTATATCCCGGGGTGAAAATAACTTGAGACTTACTGGTACGCAGGGCTGGGGTCCTGAGCAAGGGGGGGCCCTTGGGTGGAAGGGGCGAGGCCTCGGGTGGAAGGGGCGGGGCCTTTAAATCACTGCCACTACCCCGGGACTCCAGCAGCGATTTAAAGGGCCCAAGGCGCTGACTGTGGTCGTGGTGGCTGGGAGCCCTAGGCCCTTTAAATCCCCACCAGAGCCCCATGGTAGCGGTAGCTGCAGTGGCAGCCGGGAGCCCCGGGGCTCTGGCGGTGATTTAAAGGGCCAGGGCCCTTTTAAATTGCCGGCCTGGGGAAGCTGCCCCCTGCAGGTACGGTTGGCTGTGTACCGGCTCTTGCTGGTATGCCATACCGGCTTACTTTCACCTCTGTTTGTATCTGACCTCCTTTTCAGCACTTTCTCTAAAATCCTCTTGAATCTCACCAGTAGTTGAATGCTATTTTAATATTTCATAAACTGCCCTTTCTAATGGAGTCCATGGCCATGTACGAGATCCTTCAGGATCTCATTTGTCTCTTGGATCGTGCAAAAGTTGTCAGCAGCACTTCCTCTGTGCGAGCTGACTCCAATATTAATCAAGCTCTTTTGGTCTCTGTACTGTATGCTCAGTTACATAAAGGGCAGCTACACTCAAATTCGGTTTGGGGCTGTGAGAAGCATATTTCTTGTCAGCTACTCTAGAGAAATTACCATTAGGTTTCCCAGGAAATGAAAATATATATTGTCCTTTTTACCCTTCAGAACCGAACCAATATTTTTATAATCTTAAAGCATATTTCCGAGGCAGATCTGGGACTCGGAGGAGAAATACGGCAAATAATCTTCTAAAGCGAAGGGTTGTGGTCCGTTGGCTTCCCCCTCTCTCTGTCTCTCTGAAATGATTGAACATTTACAGCACAGGTGGTTTCAAACTCAGATGTAAATTATCACATAAGATTCTCAGTGTGCCTACTTAATACGTATTCATGAATGCTTTCTGGTCATGAATTACTCATGCTCTGATTTGCTGTTCCCAGTTCACTTTCAAGCATTTTTAAGCATTTACCAAAAAACACTTACAAATTATACAGCCAAAGCATAACATTAGCACTAGTGGACGAACAGTCCTCAACATAGAGGCTGGACAAATTCCAGGGAGAAAGCTGGGAGAATCCATCTGACTGCAGTCCCACAGGGGATGTTACCATTCTGTCCTAATGTGTATAGTTAAATTGTAAGCTCTCTGTATTTTAGGCGTCTGGTAAGCAAAGCATTTAAGCACTTGCTCAAGTCCCACTGAAATTTAATGAAATGTAAGCATGTGCTTACGAGCCTTGTGAAACAGGTGGACTTTAAGCACATGCTTACCCGCTTTCCTTTTACTGAGTAACAAACAACTTCATGTAAACTATTGCTCCTCAATCTTGCAAAGCACTTGACGTCAGTCGTTCCACTGAAGTCAAGCGGATCCTTAAGTGCTTTGCTGGATTATAGTCTCAAGTATTAAGGCAAGATGGTGCAAAATGCTCAGTGTGGTCATCTTAAAACAGAGGCTTGTTGTGAGCTTGCTCTGTGAGAAACATTGCAGACTATAGTTGCTGGGGAGAAGGCGGGGGAAAGAAAGGGCCTGATTCATCGTTCAGTAGTCTCCTCTAAAGTGGGAGAGTCTCCACGAAGGTCAGTGGGCCACACCATCAGCTGGTCTAAATCAGCCTACCTCCATTGCAGCTCTATTGGTTGATTTACAGCGTCTGAGTATCTGGCCCAATTCAGGTCTTGGCCACACTTGCGAGTTACAGCACAATAAAGGAGCCCCGGGCACACTAGCTCACTCCGCGTCCACACTGGCAAGGCACGTAGAGCGCTCTGACTCCGCGGCTACAGCGCTGCTGGTCTCCACCTCGGCGAGTGGAATAACGTTTGCTGTGCCCCCGCTGGAGCGCCGCGGCACCAGTGTGGACGCCCTGGTCCTAGAGTGCGCGCTGATTGGCCTCCAGAAGTGTCCCACAATGCCTGTGCTAGCCACTCTGGTCATCACTTTGAACTCTACTGCCCTGCCCTCAGGTGACCAAGCGTCAGACCCGCCCTTTAAATTCTCTGGGAATTTTGAAAAATCCCTTCCTGGTTGCTCAGCCAGGCGTGGAGTGCTCTCAGCCAATCTTTCCAGGTGACCATGCCTCCGTGCGCCAGGCGAGCCCCGGTATGGAGCAATGGCAAGTTGCTGGACCTCAACAGTGTTTGGGGGGATGAAGCTGTCCAGTCCCAGCTGCGTTCCAGCCGTAGGAATTACGATACCTTTGGGCAGGTACCAAGGGACATGACGGAAAGGGGCCATGATTGGGACGCATTGCAGTGCAGGGTTAAAGTGAAGGAACAGTGGAATGCCGACCGCAAAGCCCGCAAGGCAAACCGCCGCTCCGGTGCTGCCCCCGCGACCTGCCGTTTCTACAAAGAGATGGACGCAATACTTGGGGGCGACCCCATCTCCACTCTGGGGACCACCAGGGACACTTCAGAGCCCAGTGCAACAAGGGAAGATGAGGAGCAAAGTGGGAGCGAGGGTGCTGAGGTGGAGGAAGACACCCCGGCATCCCTAGATGCATGCAGCCAGGAGCTGCTCTCAAGCCAGGAGGAAGGTAGCCAGTTGTGGTGGCCGGTGCTTGGGGAAGGACAAACACCAGAGGAGGTTCCCAGTAAGTGGCTTTTATTTTGGGAAGGAAGTTATTCGGTGCAGGCTCCTGGGGCGAGGAGGGTTAGGGCTGCATGCATGCCTAGATGCGGAATAGGGTGTTGATGTGCTCTCTCACATCGCGGTAATCGGCCTCAGTGATCTCTTCAAAGGTCTCATCCAGAACTTGGGCAATACGCTTGCGCAGGTTTCTCGGGAGAGCCATTGTGCTCCTTGTCCCAGTCAGGCTAACTTGTCTGCACCACTGTGCCGTGAGGGGCGGGGGGACCATTGCTGCACACTTGCAAGCTGCAGCTGGGCCAGGGCAGAAGCCGCATTGCAGTAGAAGACCCTGTCTTTCTTCCCAGGTCACCCTCAGCAGCGAGATATCTTCCAGGACCAACTCCTGTGGAAAATGTGGGGACAGTGTTCAGTATAGGGGTCCCCTGCCGCTGTTGGCTCTCCCCAAGGCACAGAAACTCAGAGGACAGTACAGCCATGAAACAATCAGTCACGCTTGACCCTGTGCTTACTCACCGTTTTGGGGCTCCCGTGGGTTATGTGCACTCGCTTTGGGATGGGAAAATTATGCTATTGTGTAGACTGTGCTTGCCCTTAAGTAGGGGGGAATCATTGCTCTGTCTGGTGTGAACAATGCTGCCTCTGTTAAGTGTTGCATTTTGCCTTTACAGATGCAACCTTGAGATCTCAGCCGTCTGCGTTATCACCGGCCGAAAGACTCCAAAGAATCAGAAAGAGGCCACATAGAAGCAAGGAAGACATGTTGCATGAAATAATGCAGCATTCAAGTAATGAAAATCAAAAAGTGCAGGAGTGGGGGGAGAGTGACAGGAGGGTCCACCAGCAGAATGCGGATCGCCGGCACCAAAGCACGGAACGGCTGCTAAGCGTCATGGAGCACCAAGGGGACTCGATCCAGGCGCTCATAGCCGTGCAGGCAGAACACTACCGCACCTGCTCCCCGCAGCCCTTGTCCCAAAACTATTGTGCCCCCATGTCACTGCCAACCCACTTTCCCCAACATCCGGGTTCTTACCGCCACCAGCTGCCTCCAATGCCTGTAGCTTCACCACCCAGCCCTGAAAACTACGACCCTTACCCACAGCACTCAACCCCCATCACCATGCAGCATAGCCATCCTGAAGTGCAGCACTCATTGCACAGCACTCCAGACAGGACATACGCAAATCTGTGATTGTACCGTTCCCTACCTCCTTGCCCTTTCTGTTTCCCAAGCAGTTCTGTCTCTTTTTCAATAAATAAATGGATTTTTTGGCTTTGAAAACATTCTTTATTATTGCATAAAGTAAAAGATACCTTAGCCCAGGAAAGAAACAGGCTCTGCATGTCAGCATAGCAAACATAGACTCCTACTAACATTGGAACCACTGCACTTCAGTCCCGTGTTATGGAGGGTACAGCACGCGGATATAACCGCAGGGATGCTGTCATCGGCCAGGTCCAGCTTCCCCTACAGAGAGAGCCAGCAGCCCTTTAAACGGCCAAAAGCACACTCTACAGTCATTCTGCACCAGCTCAGCCTGTTGTTGAACTGCTCCTTGCTGCTGTCAAGGCCCCCTGTTTAGGGTTTCATGAGCAACAGCATTAAAGGGTAAGTGGGGTCTCCAAGGATCACAGTGGGCACTTCGACTTCCCCTACGGTGATCTTCTGGTCTGGGAAAAAAGTCCCGTTTGCAGCTTCCTGAACAGGCCAGTGTTCCAAAAGATGCGTGCGTCGTGCACCTTTCTGGGCCAGCCTGTGTTAATGTCAATGAAACGCCCATGGTGATCCACAAGCGCCTGGAGAACCACTGAGGAAATACCCCTTCCAATTAACGTACTGGGAGCCTAGGTAGGCTGGTGCCAGAATTGAAATATGCGTGCCATCTATCGCCCCTCCGCAGTTAGGGAAACCCATTTGTGCAAAGCCAGCCACAATGTCATGCACACTGCCCAGGGTCACGGTTCTTCTGAGCAGGATGCGATTAATGACCCTGCAAACGTGCATCAACACGATTCCAACGGTTGACTTCCCCACTCCAAACTGGTTAGCGACCAATCGGTAGCTGTCTAGAGTTGCCAGCTTCCAGATTGCAATAGCCACCCGCTTCTCCACCGTCAGGGCAGCTCTCAATCTCGTGTCCTTGCGCCACAGGGTGGGGGCGAGCTCCTCACACAGTCCCATGAAAGTGGCTTTTCTCATCCGAAAGTTCTGCAGCCACTGCTCGTCATCCCAGACTTGCATGACGATGTGATCCCACCACTCAGTGCTTGTTTCCCTAGCCCAAAAGCGGTGTTCCACGGTGGTGAGCATGTCTGTGAATGCCACAAGCTAACTCGTGTCATATGCTTTACTCGAGTCGATATCCTCGTCGGAGCCCTCACTGTCCCTTTAGATCATGAGGAATAACTTGACTGCCAAACGTGATGTGCTGGCGAGACTCATCAGCAGACTCCTCAGCAGTTCGGGCTCCATTCCCGCAGACCGAAAGGGAGGACAGAGCGCGCAGTACAAAAACCATTGAAAGATAGCGCCAAATGTGGACGGAAGCACAGGGAATGCTGGGGTGCAAACTGATGCATCACGGGGCATTGGGACAGGACCCAGAATGCCCCGTACTCCCTGCCCCCTTCCCAGAAGCCACAGTGCCAGAATGGGAAGAGGTGCTCTATGGGATAGCTGCCCATAATGCACCGCTCCCAATGCTGCTGCAAGTGCCCCAAATGTGACCACGCCAGTGCGCCTGCAGCTGTCAGTGTGGACAGACTGCAGCGCTTTCCCTGCTGCGCTCTCCAAAGGCGGGTTTAACTCACAGCGCTCTACATCTGCAAGTGTAGCCATGCCCTCAGTTCTCACAGGAAACGGCACCCAACTCTCTTAAAATATGAACATAAGAACGACCATATTGGGTCAGACCAAAGGTCCATCTGGTCCAGTATTCTGTCTTCTGACAGAGGCTAATGCCAGGTGCCCCAGATGGAATGAACAGAACAGGTAATCATCAAATGATCCATCCCCTGTCACCTATTCCCAACTTCCAGCAAACAGAGGGTAGAGACACCATCCCTGCCCATCCTGGCTAAAAGCCATTAATGGACCTGTCCTCCATGAACTTATCTAGTTCCTTTTTGAGCCCTGTTAGTTTTCATAGAATCATAGAATCATAGAATATCAGGGTTGGAAGGGACCCCAGAAGGTCATCTAGTCCAACCCCCTGCTCAAAGCAGGACCAATTCCCAGTTAAATCATCCCAGCCAGGGCTTTGTCAAGTCTGACCTTAAAAACCTCTAAGGAAGGAGATTCTACCACCTCCCTAGGTAACGCATTTTTTTTTTTTTGTCCTTCACAACATCCTTTTTTGTTTTGTCCTTCACAACATCCTTTGGCAAAGAGTTCTACAGGTTGACTGTACGTTGTGTGAAAAAAACACTTCATTTTGTTTGTTTTAAACCTGCTGCCTGTTCATTTCATTTGGTGGCCCCTAGTTCTTGTGTTATGTGAAGGAGTAAATAACACTTCCTTCTTTACTTTCTCCACACCAGTAGTAATTTTTATAGACCTCAATCATATCCCCCCCTTAGTCATCTCTTTTCCAAGCTGAAAAGTCCCAGTTTTATTAATCTCTCCTCATCTGGAAGCTGTTCCATACCCCTATGGCAGGGAGGAGGGATAGCTCAGTGGTTTGAGCAGTGGCCCGCTAAACCTAGGGTTGTGAGTTCAATCCTTGAGGGGGCCATTTAGGGATCTGGGGCAAAAATTGGGGATTGGTCTTGCTTTGAGCAGGGGGTTGGACTAGATGACCTCCTGAGGTCCCTTCCAACCCTGATATTCTATTATTTTTGTTGCACTTTTCTGAACCTTTTCCAATTCCACTATAAAACAATGGAGGTGAAAACAATTGAAAAGTCCCATTGACTTTGAATAGAGCTGTCAAAACAAGATGCTGGTGATAGTGTCATGATGAAAATTTGTTGTATCTGTCAGAAGTAAAATGCAACATTGTTTGAACTGGCTGGTTGGAAAACTTTAAAACTGTATGGATATAATGAACTGAATTATACTGGTGTGAAACTGAATTCTTGGGGTGAAATCCTGGCACCATTGAAGTGAATGGCAAAACTCTTATTGGCTTCACTGAAGTCAGGAATTCACTCCAGTCTTTTTTTTTTCAATCTGCAACTCTGTCTTTTTTTAAAAGTATATTTGAAGTTCAGATTGGGGGATGCAGAACTCCTTATTCAAATAATTAATTCCTTGTACAGATTCGGTGATGACCAAATGAAGCAAATTTTTACTTTTCCTTAACTCAATGGAATGATTGAGAACCTTATCAGATGGACAGCCTGGAAGGAGAACCATAGAACATCACAAGGGGCTATCATTACAGTAACATCACCTGCAGTAAACCTTGCCTCTGTCAGTAGTGCAAGCTTCCCCAGGTTGCCTAGGTGTACTTCGCAGCTCATTGGAGGGAGAGAGGAAGACTAGCCGGCTGGCCTCTCTCACAGCACTATGAGCGTTTGCTGCTTAGTACAGATTAGGGTTGATGAGGTTTTGTTGTGTGGCTACCTCTTCACTTAGGATAGGGCTTAAATCACCACCAGTCCCCTTTGAATCAGTGACCTAGCACAGAAGTGCCCTTGTAAATGGCTTGATCCACCAGTGTGACAGATTTATTATTCAAACTTTGATCTGAAATTCTGTGGAGCTTTCAGACACTCAGCTTTGCTATTACTGACCTCTTTTTTTTTTTTTTTTGTTAACAATCATAGCATCATAGAAAATATCAGGGTTGGAAGGAACCTCAGGAGGTCATCTAGTCTAACCCCCTGCTCAAAGCAAGACCAATCCGCAACTAAATCATCCCAGCCAGGGCTTTGTCAAGCCTGACCTTAAAAACCGCTAAGGAAGGAGATTCCACCACCTCCCTAGGTAACCCATTCCAGTGCTTCACCACCCTCCCAGTGAAAAAGTTTTTCCTAATATCCAACCTAAATTTCCCCCACTGAAACTTGAGACTATAACTCTTTGTACTGTCATCTGGTACTACTGAGAACAGTCTAGATCCATCCTCTCTGGAACCCCCTTTGAGGTAGTTGAAAGCAGCTATCAAATCCCCCCTCATTCTTCTCTTCCGCAGACTAAACAATCCCAGTTCCCTCAGCCTCTCCTCATAAGTCATATGCTCCAGCCCCCTAATCATTTTTGTTGCCCTCCGCTGGACTCTTTCCAAATTTCCCACATCCTTCTTGTAGTGTGGGGCCCAACACTGGACACAGTACTCCAGATGAGGCCTCACAAATGCCGAATAGAGGGGAATGATCACATCCCATGATCTGCTGGCAATGCCCCTACTTATACATCCCCAAATGCCATTGGCCTTCTTGGTAACAGGGGCACACTGTTGACTCATATAGTGGTTATTCCAATTAAGCCCACAAGACCCAGACCTGTGCTGCTACCTGCAAACTATCCTGATATGAAGGAAAGATAGGAAGACTAATGAAAGGCCAGTATGACTCCATCAGGAAGTCTTTAATGACAAGAAAATTAAAAAAGGAGTCCTACAAAAAGTGGAAACATGGATGAATTGCTAAGGAGGAGCAGAGAAGTATTGCACTTGCCTATAGGGACAAAATGAGAGACACCCAGCAAAGGACAGAAAAAAGCTATAAAATGGGGTTCTTCGAATACAATAGGAGTGAGAGGAAGGCAAAAGAAATTGTAGAACCTCTACTTACAGAGGAAGGATAGCTGATGACCTCAATAAAACTGAGGTGTTTAGTGCCTATTTTGCTTCAGTCTTCCCTAAAAAGGCTAATGGTGACCAATTAATATCAACCATGAGGGGGAAAGAATGCAAGCCAAAGTAGGGAAGAAAAGGTTAGAGAATATTTAGAATAGAATATCAGAGTTGGAAGGGACCTCAGGAGGTTATCTAGTCCAACCCCTGCTCAAACCAGGACCAATCCCCAATTTTTGCTCCACATCCCTAAATTGAACTCTCAACTCTGGGTTTAGCAGGCCAATGCTCAAACCACTGAGCTATCCCTCCCCCCAATAAGATAAATTGATGTATTCAAGTCAGCAGGGCCTGATGAAATTCATCCTAGGGTACGTAAGGAACATGCTGAAGCACTCTCAGAACCGTTCGCAATTATTTTTGAGAACTCTCAGAGGATGGGGGAGGTCCCAGAGGACAGGAGAAGGACAAACATAGTACCTATCCTGAAAAAGGAGAACACAGAGGGCCAGAGGAATTATAGACCAGTCAGCCTAACTTTGATACAAGGAAAGGTACTGGAACAAATTATTAAACAATCAGTTTGTAAGCACCTAGAGGATAATAGGGCTAGATGTAATAGCCAGCATGGATTTGTTAAGAACAAATCCTGCCAAACCAACCTAATTTCCTCCTTTTGACATGATTACTGGTCTAGTGGATTGTGGGGAAGCAGTCAACGTGATATAACTTGGTTTTTGGTGTGGCTTTTCACAGTCCCACATGACATTCTCATAAGCAAACTAGGGAAATATGGTCTAGATTAAATTGCTATAAAGTGGATGCACAACAGCTTGAAAGATTGTACTCGTAGTAATCATCAGTAGCTTTCCGTCAAACTGGGAGGGGTGTATCTAGTGGGGTCCACATGGGTCAGTCCTGGGTCTGGTACGAGTCAATAGGTTCATTAATTACTTAGATCAGTTGTTCTCAAACTTTTTTTTCACAGACCACTTGAAACTTGCTGAGGGTCTTAGCAGACTACTTAATGATCTTTCCAAATGTTGTTTGTACTGTTAGCTAACTATTGTAAAGCGCTTTGGATAAAAGCGCTATATTAAAAAAAACTTAATAATAATTAATGTTTTTTGTTCTACAAATAAAAGCACACAACTTGTATTTTAATATCAGTAGTCTTACCTTTCTAATGCAATGGTTGTGCTCTCTCTCCTGCACCGCAGCAGCCCCCGAGCTGGGGCTGGGAAGGAGCGGGGTGTCTCCCTGGCAGCTGCAGCCCTGGAGCTGGGGAAAGCTGCTCCGCTTTACACAAGGTGCTACATTTGCCCCAGGATTGTAAAGGGAGGTAAAGTAACATAAAGCCATCTCTGGTCCTGTACCACGCAAATATGTTGTGCTCAGGTGCTCCAGAGGGCTAACACCACCATATATTAGAGATGCATTTTAACTTTCATTTAGGTCTGATTTATCCTATGTGGATAAAGAGTGGGTTAAAGCAGCAGTGGGAGGGAGTGGGGGAGAACATGAAGTATGGTCTTTCCATAGCTCTTACTTGTCTAATATTTTTTTTCTTTTGACACAAGAAAAGAAAACCCAGGTGAATTTAAGATTTACCCACTGGGAAACTGGCACAAAAAAGGACAATCCTGTACCGAGCTAAATTACATATGAACTTTGAGAGAGACATTTATTTTTGATGCGCATGACTTTGGGAAATGTTTAGATGCTCAGCTTATGAAATATCCTCTCCTGAATAGCAGATCTGTAGATAAGGGTATTTTGAAAGAGACAACTTATCTGCTAGGGCTGAGCCGGTAGGTTAGGTAAAAAACTCACCCTTGCCTGGTTTCAGTTGAAGAAACTCCACTTCTGTGAGTTTGGGTTCTGGAGACTTGGCTAATGTACCCCTTACGTTTGCATATGCAGGGGCATGCATTCAGGGCATTATGCTTTACAGGAGGGAAGGAGAGTGGTCTAGCCAGGTCAAGCGTGGAAGTCAGGAGATCTGGCTGATCTGCCACAGACTTCCTGTTTGACTTTGGTTGTGTCACTTAACACTGCCTCATTGTTCCCTTCTATAAAATGGGCTTAACACCTACCTCACCAGGATGTGTTAAGTCTTAATTCACTAATGTTTATAAAGGGCTTTGAGCATTTCAGACAGAAGGTGATATAGAAGGGCACAGTATTATTCTGGAATGAATTATACATGCTTCTATCAGAATGCACACATTCCCCCTTTCCCCGGACCTACGGGAAGCGTGCGGAAACAGCCTTCTGAAAGCATCCCTTATGCAGAGGGGACTGCCTATCTGGTATAGTGCTTGTGTCCAGGTTCCCTGTTCTCAGCCCTGGTGTAGAGGATGGAGTGGCAGTGTAAAGGGGGTGGGTGGAGAGTGTGACCGCAGCGCACTATGCTACAACTAGTCTGCTTTCCAGGATGCATCTGGGGAAATGGGAAGCAGAGTACAAATCAGAGCAACCCTCGGGATGCTCTAACACAACAGGGCCAGGGAGGAATACAGGGAGTGCAAAGAAGGCTTAAAACCACCTTTGTCTACCATCACCTCCTCATCCTCAGCACAGGCACAGGGACATGGGAGTAACTGAGACTCACCCGACTCCCCTCTGTCTATCCCAGCAGGCAGTACGTAGGTTGAAAGTCAGGGTTTGACGATGTACATACATAGTGTGCAGCTAGTGGCACCATTAAATCTGCCAGAAGTTTTTCTCAACAGCTACAGGGGAACGTGCCTTCGAAAATGCCGGCATGATGAGAATGTTAACTGGTGGAATTAGGGTTGTGGGAATAGCCAACCTTTCAGTTTAGTGGCTGAACTGCAGCATTGCGGAAAAACTAGTTTTGGGTTAACCTGAAATGAAACTATTTACATTTTTTTTTGGCGAAATGAATTTTTTTTTGCGGGGGGGGGGGGGGGGGGAGAGAACTTGTCTCAGATCAACCAGTGTGTAAAGTTACCCCACCCCCAAATGTAAAAAAAGTGAAATTCAAAACAAAAATGTGTGTCCCTTTGTAAAATCAAAACATTTCCTTCTGAAAGTGTTAGAAATGCGGGTTTTGAAAATTAACTCGTTTAGAGCACTCCCATTAAAATACAGCTAAGTGTCAAAGGATCCAAGCAACAGCCTTTCTCACTGCTGTTTTCTATGCATTTTTTTTCTGTACAGGTGGATTCTGATGACACGATTACCACGGAGGAGCAGATTTATCTTCTCCTGGAAGCCAAAATTCAGTGTGAACTAAACCTCACAACCCAACTACAAGAAGGAGGTGAAGTACTTAAGCACCCGATCTTTCTCTTCCCTCCACCATCAGTACTAAAGGGGTGTCAAGACTGTCAAGTATATTGACCATCCCAAAGCGCAGGAGATCAATGCAGAAAGATCCCAATTTTTTTCTTATTCAACATTTCTCTGAATCGAATCGTGTGTGTGTGTGAATGTTGCCTTTAATAGACATTCCTTATTTCTCTCCCAGTTTATCTTGAAGACTCAAGGAGACAAGGTTGCACATAGGCTGATGCTTCAAACTGATCAAGGCTTTTGAGCCTTCTTTGATATCCGTAGTTAGTGAGGTTCCAGTCACTTGAATTCATGGATGTGCCTGAGATACCACATTCTCTTCATAGTCTGTTTTATTATTCCACACTGCTGTGGAGTTAAGTTTAAAGGTGAGCTGAAAAGGGTTTTTAAAAACATGCCTTTTTTGCTCTTTTGGAAGAGATTTTATCTTGGCTATCATGCATGTCCAGTTTGATCTTTCCTGGTTTGCTAGAAGGTCTCAGGTTTCAGAGTAGCAGCCGTGTTAGTCTGTATTTGCAAAAAGAAAAGGAGGACTTGTGGCACCTTAGAGACTAACCAATTTATTTGCATCTGATGAAGTGAGCTGTAGCTCACGGAAGCTTATGCTCAAATAAATTTGTTAGTCTCTAAGGTGCCACAAGTCCTCCTTTTCTTTTTTAGAAGGTCTCAGACATCTTTATTGTGAACAATAACACCTGAATTGAAAGGATGAGGCTACAGAATCTTTAACAAAACTTTCTTTTGTCTAAAATGTTAGCCACTGAACTTAAATAGTTGTTAATTAAGACAAATCAAATATAAAGACTTCAAATCCCTTCTTCTCTCAGTTGATCAACTTTTACTCTTTTGGCTCTTCTGACATCCCTACAGCTGAGCAGATAATGGATTTTTATTTTTTTTGGTTCAGCGCTGAACTGAAAAATGCAAAATAAATGTTGTGTAGTATCCATCTAAATACTTTGTTCAACCTGAAATGATTGCAGATGGGATTGCTGTCTTTCGCCCTTTTTAATTAACTTAATTTCTATATGAAACACCATTTTGAAATGAGAAGTCGAAATGTTTCACTGTTGAAATTGCTGAAATGAAATGCTTCATTTCAAAATGTCAAAACCATTTTGTTTCAGAACCAGTGAAACAAAATATTCCAAAACTTTTTTTTTTTTTTTTTTTTGGCTGAAGCTACTTGCCAAATTAGACCTGAATGTGTGTGTGAATATTTGCCCAAAGCAAAATTCACCTAGCCCTAGACATCACCGTTTCACTAGTTCTGCATTCTTTATGGAGAGTTCCAGCCCAGTCAGGACTTGAATTTCTAGGTTTCCTGATTCTTTTCCTACTTACACTAGAGTTACCCCCACTATAACTGTTGGCTTCACCAGTTGAAAATCTGGCCTCTAGAATTTAGAAAAGATCGGCTAGTCTAGCTCCCTGTCACTGCAGGATTAATTCCTACAGACCACATATCGGTGAACTTTGCACACTATTTTCAAAAACATATTGTATCACCCCATTTACATGGAAATGCTTCAAAGACATCATAAGTATTGAGATACTCTTGCGAGCGGTTGGAGAAGAGATTTATATTGGAGGATGAGGACTTGGAGTAAAAGGAATTTGGGATAAAAGGGAAACCACAAAATTAGGCTTTGCTTTGTTTTCGTTTGGTTTTGTCTAAATAAGAAAACATGTCTTCTGTACATACATATTATTACTGTCAGTAACAATGTGTAATAGCAACCATAAGAACAGTCTCACCAATAAATAATACTAATGCCAGTCGTCATAATAGTAATATCACTAATAACAGTAATCACGGTTTCCAAGTTTTTTGAAAGAAGATAATTTATGGTGTTCATTGAGAGGAAGATGGCAAGTTAATATTCAATTGAACATAAAGTATTTTTTTCCTTCTACCAGACAATGCATGTGTACTGTTTACATGCACAAAACAACTCTCGGTGAACAAAATACTTACCGAAGCCTGTTTTCACGAGAGCTCCACAAAAATGAATGCAAAGTCCAATGGCTTAGGTCATGTGAGTTACAGTAACACACAAACATGTCTGTCGAGGTGCCACAGAAAAATGAATACTATGAACTAGGATTTCATCTCACGACCTATTTCACGACACTACTTAAACGTGTGTAAATCAATCTGTATTCCAGATAGGATTTAGGTACATCCTTAACTTTAAGACCATGCTGTACAAAAACATGTGTGTAAGTGCTTCCTGAATAAGGGTGCTTTCTTTACAATGCTGTGCATTTGAAATAATCCCGTTCTTAGGAAGTGGTGTTTTTCCAAATTTACGCCAGTGTAACTGAGATCAGTATCTGGCCCTGAAGCTTTACAGAATGAGTTAAAAATAAATATTTAAGAAGCCCCGAAGTTCAGGTTTTCCTTTGATCTGCTTTTTTGGTGGTAGTGACTTCCTGTAGTGGACCTGAAATAATATACGAGCCTTTTATACTTATTCTTAGTAGTGAAGTCCCTGACAAGTGTAATTCTTAATGGATGAAACAAACTGGAACAATCTTTAACCACACAAAAATTACTGGATCAAAAGTTAATCAGATTTTACGTTTGTTCAAAAGCCAACCCCTTTTAAGCAGCCAAATATAATTGGGTATACTTGTTCTGAGACGAGATGTATTGAGCCAGTGAGTAAAGGGTAACTGAGTTGGTTGCTATTTCTTTAATAGAATAATTTCAATTATATTTCCAGAAAGGTTGCTGGGTCTCTGTTCTGCACTGATGAATGACCTGTATTTCCCACTGTGTGAATAAAAGAGGCAGGCTAAGTGATGTGGAGAGTTTGAGACCCAGTCTATACTACAAAGTTAGGTTGACATAAGCTGCCTTGCATCAACCTAGTTGTGCATGTGTCTATACTTTAATTTGTCTCCCACCAACGTAAGTACCCTGTTGTGGTGACACAGTGACATCGCCTCCCCGAACGGCATTGAGCCACGGTTGATGTACTGAGGTCAACGTGACGTGCATGTAGACACTGTATTACCTATGTCAACCCTAACAGTCCTCCTGCAGCTGTCTCACAATGCCCGACACTGACCGCTCTGGTCACAAATGTGAACTCCACTACCCAGGGGGTCACGGACACTGGAAGCCTCTCTTCCTCCCACCTTAAAGCCTTGTGAATTTTTGAAATGCCTTTTCCTTATTGCCCAGCTTGATGAGCACACGTCGCAGCTCTCGATTGTTATGTACAACTGCTCAGCTGACTGTGCTGACTACACGCTCCAGATGTACATGGACCAGCCACAGAAATGTGAACATCTATGGGGAAATTGCACGGGGGATGCAGGAGAAGGGGTATGACAGGGACCAGCAGCAGTGCCGAATGAAAGCCAAGGAGCTGCAGCAGGCATATCAGAAGGTCAGGGAAGCCAAGAGTCAATACAGTGCTGAGCTACAGACCTGCCCCTTTTGCAAAGAACTGCATCCCATGCTTGGTGGAGACCCCACTTACACCCCGCACGGCATTGTGGATGTCTTCAAGGAGCTGAGTCACAGGCCCCTGACATGAACAGTGAGGAGGAGGAGGATGGGGAGAGGAGGGAGACATGCGACGGCGGGCCCAGCTATGCTGCAAGCCAGAACCTGTTGAAGACTTCACAGCAGTCCAGTCAGCCCCAGGGGTCGAGCACAGGCGAGCTTGATGCAGGGGAAAGAACCTTGGGTAGGCGTGTAAACGTATTTCCCATTCCAGTGATGTACTGATGGTGCTCCCAGCTTAGCAGGATGTAGCTCTCAACTTTTTCATTAATTTATTCGTACTAGAAGAGGTAGCAGTACAACAAGCAGAGACAGTTATCTGCTTTTCAGTCCCCTGTAGAGTTAGGCAGGGGAGGCCATGCAGAGCAGTTTATGTACAGAGGGGCATCCTTTGTGTTTCTGTTTCTGGGAGTGAGTGACAGAGGATGGATCACCTGATGATTACCTGTATTGTTCATTCCCTCTGGGGCACACTGGCCACTGTCAGAAGACAGGATACTGGGCTAGATGGACCTTTGGTCTGACCCAGTAGGGCCATTCTTATGTTCTTTGAATTCTCCTGAGAGATCTTGATGAAACTTTCATGGAGGTTCTTTGCAATCCTCTCCCAAAGGTTTCTAGGGATGGCAGCCTTATTTCTTCCTCTATGGCAGGACACTTTCCCACGCCAATCTGTGATGACTTCGTCAGGCACCACTGCAGTACACAGGCTAGCGGCATATAGGCCTGGGCGGCTTCAGGATGCCAGCAGCAGCTGTGCTCTCTGTGCCTTTGTTACCGTCAGGAGTGAGATATCCACTAAAATCACCATGGCCTGTGGAAACTGGTACGGGTATTCAGTGCCTGATCATCATAGTTTCGTGCAACTGAACAATTCCTTCCTCATTTCCCGCCCCTGGTGGGCCACACTCCCCATGGCTGGTGCTGTGTGCAAGCAATCCCAAGTAGAAGTGTCAATAAGTATGTCTTGTGTAAAACTTTAGGGGAGCAAGCAAAGGGAGTTCTGACCCTTTCACTTTCTGTTATGGCTACAGTGCAAAAGGTACCTGTGTTCTGTCTGTAGCTGCTGGTGTTGCAGCCTTCAGGGCTTCCCTCTCCACACCCGCGGAATGCCTGAGCCAGATGAGGAGAAAGAGGAGGACTTGGGGCGACATGCTCAATGAGATCCTGCAAGCCAGTGCTGCATCAGACCATGAGCAGAGGGCCTGGAGGGTGAATATTGCAGGCTGTATGGAAAAAGAAAGACTGAAAAGGAGAGGGAGAAGGAGATGCACCAGGACACACAGGGGCTTCTGTGGCACCAAACACAGATGCTGCAGACTCAAGTGGAATGACCGGTTCAACAAGCACAGGCTAAGCTCCCTTTGCCTTCCATGGAGAACTCCATTTTAGTACCTCCCTACACCCCGCTCAACAGTCCACATGGCCCCCCGGGCTGCATCCCTACCCCTACTACTTCACACTGAGGGACAGTAAGGACAACTCCTGCTTCACATACACTGACCTGGGAGAGCCACGGTTGCTGTGTGTAGGTAAAAATGGACATGCGTGTTCTTTCCCCTTGTTAAGTTCTGTTCCATTCATTTATTTAGTTCTTTTAAAACGTATTTGCTTTTAAATTGCACCAATTTTTCTTGCACTGTTTTTGTTACTCAATAAACTCCTATTTTTTGGAAAATAATTCATCTTCTTTCCTTGACAACCTATTCTGCAGAGTGCCTAGTGGAACTGAAAGCACTTACATGCGTGTTGTACAGAGTGACAGAACTCCTAGGATCAGTGACAAACAGTGCTATATTCATAAATGTACACCACGCAATTCCCAACAGGCCCCAAAACAGTAGGGCCACTTCAGTGCATTACTGTGGCTCATGGTTAAATGCTCTTTCAAGGCCTCCCTTAACAGAAAACCTCCACGTTGAGCTCTTCTAATAGCCCTTGTGTCCGGCTGCTCAAATTCAACAAATGTGCCACCTCAGCCCTCCACACTGGTGGTGACTTTTCCCCCTTTGCCTCACAGATATTATGCAGGGCACAGCAGGCAGTTATAACTGTTGAGATATTTCGCTTGGAGATCCAATCTTGTGAGTAAACAATCCCCATGGTTTCTTCAATCAACCAAAAGCACGTTCAGCTGTCCTTCTGCACCTGTTGAGCCGGTGGCTGAATCTTTCCTTAGTGCTATTGAGGTGCTCAGTGTACGGCTTCACGAACAAGGGGATAGCTGGGTCCCCCAGGACTATATTGGCATTTCAGCATTCTCCAAATGGTAACCTTCTGGATGGGAAAGAATGTCCCCCGGCTTGCAGCTTTCTGAATAGTACTGTGTTCTTAAAGATACGAGCGTCATGCACCTTCCCTGACCAGCCCAAGACTGTCGATGAAGCATCCCTGGTGATCCACCAATGCTCGTAAAACCATAGAAAAGTAGCCCATTCTGTTTTACTCTGGGATTAGGTGGTCAAAATAAGAATATGCAGGCCACCTACTGCTCCACTCATGTTCGGGAGCGCCCTGGCTACGTATCCATTCACTAAGTCTTGTGCGTTGCCGAGAGTGACAGTCCTGTGTTGGAGGAGATGATTAATGGCCCTGCACATTTCCATGACAATGGCCCCCATCGTGGATTTTCCAACTCCAAACTATTTCCCGCTGACCAGTAGCAATCCAACATTGCAAGTTTGCACAGTGTGATCATCACTTGCTTCCCCGCTGTCAATGTAGCTCTAATTCTCGTGTCCCTGCACTGGAGGGCTGGGGTGAGCTCTGCATGCAGATCCAGAAATGTGGCCTTTCTGATCAAAGAGTTCTGTGGCCACTGCTTGTCATCCCAAACCTACATTATAGTGCAATCCCACCCATCCGTGCTCCTTTCTTAGGCCCACAAGCAGTGCTTGGCCATCTGCAACTTGCTCCATCAACACCATCAATAACTTTGAATTGGATTTTGGTATATACCATAGCAGTCTGTCTTCCACAAAATCGTCATGTTCCCCTGGTAGTAATGCTGGACTTCAACTACCCAGACAGCTGTTAGAAAAGTGATATGGCAAAGCACAAAATCTCTAGTGAATTCTTGGAATGTGATGGGGACAACTTCTTGTTTCAGAAGCCGAAGGGCAGCCATTTATTTTAGACTTGATTCTGGCTAGCAGTGAGGAATTGGTTGTGAATCTGAAGATGAAAGGTGGGGGGATGGATTAGATGCCTTTTCAAGGTCCTTTCCAGACCTACTTTTCTATGATTCTCTGCGTAGACTAAATGGCATGGATATACTGCACATATATTTTCCCATGTAGTTTGTTCTCATAGGAAGCCCAGGGGCCAGTTATCCTTCCTCCTGTTGAAAAACCCAGAGTTTCCTCTTCATCCTTCCAATGTAGGGGAAGAATCTGTAGCACCAATATGGGGACCAGGTGGGGCCAAGTCCATCAGGAAATCAGCTGTCAACTAAATAGATGCAGGAACCCTGCATGGTGCGTGCAAGTCAGCATAGGCCATAGGAGTTGTGTGGCTACCATTTGTCTAACTTAGGTACTTATATAGCCCCATTATCATAGTATCTTAGCACCTCGCAATCTTTAATGTATTAGTCCCTCACAACAGCCCTGTGAGGCGTGGAAGTGCTATTATCTCCATTTCCACAGATGGGGTAATTGAGGCACAGAGAGACTTGACCACGGTCACATGGGAAGTCTGTGGCAGAGCAGGGAATTTGCAACCAGGTCTCCCAAGTTCTAGGCTAGCAGTATAACCACTGGACCATCCTTCTTCTCTGTCCCCTTGGTACTTGTGTCCTATATCCCTCTCTGTGGGGCAAGCAAGCACAAGGAGTAAGTTATCACTGCTTCCGCTAGGAGATTTGCACATTGCATTATTGTGGAGTCAAATGGTGACAGACTCCAGTGTAGCTTCACCACATAGACCTCACTTTATTACACCGATAATTGTCCTGGCAGCAGGACTCCGCTTTGGAATCAGTCTTAATTTGAGCAGTCAGAAATTAGACAATTTAGGAGGTTCACAGACATACCTTGATATACCTATCCTACCACAGCTCCTAGAATCAGCAAAAATGTGTGCAACAGTCAAAATAACAATTTCCTAGCAGTATACGATCTCCTATTTCTTATTCATGGGGGACCATGAATTTCCAATAAATTTGACATATTTTGCAAATGTTGGAGGGCAGAGTTAAGGTAGGTGGATGGTGTAAATTAAGTGGGTTGAGAGTCAGAGATGAAGAGTTCTATGGAAGTGCGGAACTGGCTGCATCTCCAGAGAGTCTAAGAATTGGGTTTTAAAAATATTTAGAGGTTGATTTTATTTTTTTAAAGAAACTGATATTGTTTTGGGGGTATAAGCTAGATGTCACTAGTTCATTTTCAATTGTGTTATTTGGGAAGAAATTTAACACTTTAATCCTTAGGTACCTAAATTGCAAGATACTTTTAAATCTCTGTTACTTAATTTGGGCACAGGTATTTAGGCGAAACGGTAAAAACATAAGTGGCATAGAGGCTTGTCTCACACTTTTCATTTCTTCTTTCTATGTCTTCCTTCTATTGTGTGCAGAGGGTAACTGCTTTCCAGAATGGGATGGACTAATATGCTGGCCCAGGGGCTCACTGGGAAAAAAGATGGCTGTCCCATGCCCTCCTTATATATATGACTTCAATCACAAAGGTACCACTGGTCTTCTTGTTCTCATCGGATTTATCTGAAGCAAATAAAAAGCCAGGTGGTGCAAAGGACCTGCGTAGACTAACCAAGACTTATTTCCTCCATGCAGGGGTGGCTTTCAGACACTGTAGCCCTAATGGAACATGGGACCTTGTGCAGGGTTTGAACCGAACGTGGGCCAATTACTCTGACTGCCTTCGCTACTTACAGCCAGAAATCAGCCCGGGGAAGGTATGGGGGTGTTTTCCCAATGCAATCATAGAGCATGAGAGTTTGGATGGGAGGAACAAATCCTGAAATTGTACGCACTTTTCATTCCTTGATGGTTCTATACAGAAACAAATGGAAATATGAATGACATGCACATTGTTGTCCTAACTTAATAATGGTGCATCAGTCCCATTGAGCGTTTATTATTTACACAATGGTTTTTAAGTCATAAAATGAGGAAGAGTCTTATTTAAAACAACATAGACGTCAAGGAACTGCAGACATTGAAGCTATGAACTGAAGGCACTTTCCCCTCTCAAGTGTGCCTCGCTGTGTTTAATGTGGTTGTGAGGGCTAAATTCATCCATAGCAGAAGAGCTGCAATTTCCATTGTCATCAGTCGGCATGGTATCTGCTTTAGGCAGGGGTGGACTAACTCCAGATTCTTGGATCCAAAATTCATGTCCCAGGGCTGTGTGCTTGGATCCGGGTCTAAATAGGCTACGTCTTTCTTCCTTTTAATATTGAGCTGTGTGATGTATTCATGCTAGACTCTCAGCAAGCTGTCACACAGCAGCCCTCTTCAGGGCAATGGGCAAACATATTCTAAAACGCCATCAGCAGCTGAGCTGAGAGGGAGGAGGAGGAATCAGAGCCTTGGCTCCACCCCCTCCAATGTAGAAGTCAATGGAGCTGAGCAGATACCAGGGCAAGAGAAGTGTGCCCAATTATTCCCTCCCTCCCACCAAAGCTAGTGGCGGGAACTGACAACAGACAAAATGCCAATATTGCCAATATTGCCTGCTCTTGTGCTTTTGAATGATGGTTAGTGTGTTTCTTCAAATCTGCAGCTCCAAGAATCATGTTACATGATCTCATCTTTCTTTATAAAAATAAATGTTAGTTTCCATGGTTGTGGAATAAAGTTTTAAAAGTGACCCCCTAAGGAGTACAACACCAGAAGGCAAATATATGAACCCAAGTTCTTCCTTTTAGTACTCTTGTGATTTATTTTTTTCCAGTGTAGACTGATGAATCTTGAATTCTTTGGGATGGCAGTACAACAGGTTCATCCCTGGTGTAAATCCACTGATGTCAGAAACTGGTAAACTGGATTATTGGAGACTTTGTACACACAGATGAAGAAAATAAAGTGGAAATGGTCTTGTTTTCTTTTCCAGAGGGAATTCTTTGAACGTCTCTACATTATGTATACTGTTGGATATTCTATGTCCTTCAGTTCCCTGGCAGTGGCTGTTTTCATCATCGGCTACTTCAGGTGAGCAATTCATAGTTCCAGCTGCTCTGTCCCCTTTTTGCACCATCATCTCTACAAGAGATAATCTTATATTCCTTATTCACACAGGACTGTCCAATCTCTTGATGCTTTTTTATATTCCTGTCTGCAGTGCTGACAGTAAATATTGTGCATTGCATGGAGTAATTTTCAATGGCTACCCATTGTGTAAAGCTTTGATCAGATGAAGAACACGTTAAAACATTTCAAGGGAAAATAATTTCCCATGGCCATGTAAAAATTGCAAGCAGCAAGAGACATTGTATCAGTCTCCAGAACAGTTAAAGATGACAGCACAGTGAGGCACAGAAAGATCAGAGTGGATTATCCTATAGTCTGTTTTTGAGGCTTAATGGCTTATTTCACAACTGAAACAATAGGATTGCTGGCATGTGGAATTATCCGCTTGAGTTATTGCTAGGAATATTGCTGTGGTCAGTTGCCAACACTTTAGGAGTTGAATGCTCACTCTAATGCTCTCTTTTGAAATAACCAAAGAAGAAACAAACTCTAAAGACTGCATGCCAAGTTTTCCATGACTATTCCTCATATTAAGGTCTCCAGCAGCGTGTTAGGCATTTCATGGAAGACATGGAAAAACAGTGAGATCCTCGCTTCTGCTCTGGCCCCTTTATGCTGTGTAAAAAGGCTGCAGAGGAGCTCTGAAAGCCCTGTTTTTGGCTCTGGAAGATTTCTTCTGGTACAGGCACTGCAGAAGACAGCCATAGAGTGGAGAACCTCCTCACGAATCTTGGTGTAGGGCGCATGCTAGGTGTGGGAGAGGAATGCCAGGGAATGCAAGTAGCATTGCAGCCATTAAGAGCAGTGCTGTGACCCATAGGTCGGCCTAGGGAGGCTGCTGTAATGTAGACAGTCCCTTGACACCGCACCCTCCTGGGCTGCAAGTTCTGGGCCATGCCTCCTAGGGATGCATGGTCACAGTCCCAATGCAAACCTGACCTGTGACAGACAAAAACGATGGGGGCAAACAGTAGGAAGGGAAAGGAGCGAGGAGGATGAGGATTACCGCAGTAAGACTATGCAGTTTTTTCATTGTCAGCATTTGCACTTGTTGGTGTTTCTGGCAATTTTGTCTGAGTTTTTATTATGGCTTTAAAAATAGATAATAATGATTGCCTGCCTTACTGAGTCATCAGCATAAAACCCAGTGCATTCTGGGAAAGGACCTTAGGGAGTTTGAGTGATTGCTAACTAGTTAATATTATGCATTAGGGCAGGCATCTCCAGGTGGGGCAGTTACACACATTCTTCCAACTTCTTTTCCATAGCATGTGAACAAGGTTTAATCTTGGAAGAAATGTTTATATAGTTTTAGTTGCAAGGGTGTGGGTAGAAGAAGCTATTGCAAGCAGCAAGAAGTTTGATGTCTGCTAGAATCAGATTCAGAAAAATACTTATGTGCTTCAGGCCATTTCCGTTCAGGAGAGCTCTTAGGCACATTCATGTGCTTAAGGCCTACTTAAGTCAATAAGAACGCAGTCACTCTGTAAAGGAAATGGTAGATAACCAACTGAGTGTGAGCTCCGAGTGTGAGTTGGTAGATGCTGAGTAAATGTGATCCACATAAGCAGGGAAATATCAGGTCAGAATGGGGAGGTGGTATTATCTTTGTATATAGCATTAATGAGACTATTACTGTCTGGTTCAGGTGTCCATACTTCAAAAAGGATGCTGAAAAATCAGAAAGGGTTCAGAAAAGAACTACAGGGTCTGGAGAATGTGCCTTATAGTGAGAGAGTAAAGAGACTCCATCTGTTTTGTTTATTAAAGAGCGGGTTAAAAGGTGACTTGATCATGGTCTACAAGGGGGAAAGAATTCTGATGGTAGACAGTTCTTTGATCTATCAGACAAAGGCTTAACAGGACCCACGGACTGGAAACTGAAGCTAGACAGCTTCAGACTAGAAACACGATGTGTATTTTTACATTAAGGTCAATTAACCGCTGAAACAACTTACCTAGGGACATTGTGGATTTTTCCATCACTGGTAGTCTTCTGGCCTTAAAATATGTGAATCTATGCAGTCAATGGTGTCATACTGTCTGGAGTGGCTCACAGCTCTGAGTGCCAACCTCAAGGCAGACTGTCAGAAAACAGGGTAGACACCCCAAACTGGTAGTGGGTTCTATAATTAGATTTCACCAACCCAGTAACAAATGTGAACTCCTGGATTACTATACCAGTCCTACCATGGAGTCACAGACAGTCCCCTTAGGGTCTGTCTACGCTACCTGCCAGATCGGCGGGCAGTGATCAATCCAGCGGGGGTCGATTTATTGCATCTAGTCTAGACATGATAAATTGACCCCCGAGCACTCTCCCGTCGACTCCTGTACTCCACCGCCGCGAGAGGTGCAGGCGAGTCAACAGGGGAGCAGCAGCAGTCGACTCACCATAGTGAAGACACCTCGTTGAGTAGGTCTAAGTATGTCGACTTCAGCTACATTATTCACGTAGCTGAAGTTGCGTAACTTAGATAGATTCCCCCCACCCCCCACCCCAGTGCAGACCAGGGCTTAGACTCTCCAATCTATCTTGCCACCCAGACAAACTGGGCTTTGTGATAATGGTCACTTAAACCGAAAATCACGTCACATCTGGTTGCTCCCAGTCTCAAGAGACCAATCAGTTACCCTAGATCAATTTTACTCTAGATCTTACACCAAAGACAACGCTGGTAGCCAATTCTATAGTAAACTAACTAAATGCTTATTAGCTAAGAAAAGGAAATGAGAGTTATTGAGAGGTTAAAGCAGATAAAATATATGCACAAATGAATCACAGTTTGTAATTCCAAATAGTGGCAGTGATGTCATAAACTGCCGGTTTCCCAAAAGTCTTCTCAGGGTACCCAGATTGTCTTTGGGCACCTCGGCTTTGTATCTGGTACACCTCCCTGTAAGAGTCCAAACAGTCCAGAGATGAAGGATCTTTCTCTGAATCCATACTTATAGCTTCTTCTCACAGAAAACAAGCTGACAATGTCACTACCCAGGTGGGTTTTTCCTTTGATGAGTGAGGAAGGTATTTAGAGTCTTTGACCTCCGGTCATCATACATAATGACCACTTGCTTTGAAATTAGCACTTTTCTGTTCAAGTTCCTCATTTGCATTCCACAAAGCCTCCTTTGCGTTTTAGGGCTTGTTTGGTGGGTTATTTAGTTACGGGGGTACACAAAATGGAAATGTTTGCTACTGCATTATAGCAGGATACAGATAAGTGAAAACAATGCAAGTAACATCCCACTAGTTTTCATGACGTTTAAACACCAAATACACTCTTATACATTTAATAATCACTTTGATCCACACAAATAGACAATGAATAGGCCTGGGGCTCTGGCATGAGCTGGCACCTGGTCTGCCAGCATCACAAACGGGACTTAAGCACATGCTTGATGTTAAGCATTTGCTGGAGGGCTGTCCTGAATAGAGATGCTTTCCTGAGTTGGAGCCTATGTAATTTAAGGATGCTGTACTGCAAACTCTTATTACCAAGCATAGTGCATAATACCATGAACTTCCCCCTTCAGTAGCATTATTCACTGTACAGTGCACAATGTTTGAGTAAGTGGTTGTACGATTCAGCCCAATTAGTTTCTATTGCTGTCAGGGTGGCATCTGGCAAGCTTTATATTCAGTTTACTAACAACAAGCTGCAGACTGTCAACAGTTGAGACTTGTAAATATTTGCTCATGTGAGGTGTTGCATTTTAAGCCTTATCTTACGATAGGAAAGTTCAGCAAAAATATTGTCGGTAACTGTCATCACTAAGTAATCATGCCCTTTTATTTTGTATTTTTGACCTTCCTAAGAAAAATATAAGAGTCCTTAAAGTATGAAATAGTGACTAAGGCCTGGTCTACACTAGTGGGGGGGTCGACCTGAGATACGCAACTTCAGCTACGAGAATAGTGTAGCTAAAGTGTCCTCGTGTCCTCACGGCGAGGGGTCGACTGCCGCTGCTCCCCCGTCGACTCCGCTTCTGCCTCTCGCTGCGGTGGAGTACAGGAGTCGACGGCAGAGTGATCAGGGATCGATTTATCACGTCTACACTAGATGTGATAAATCGATCCCCTATAGATCGATCACTACCCGCCGATGCGGCGGGTAGTGTAGACGTACCCTAAGTCGAGGGATGTGGAAGTATTGAACTTGCTGAGCTTGGCCATAGATTATCCCAGAGCCTACTGCAAAATTTTGCCCTTTTGCTGGCTGAATTCAATAACCTCTTCTAAATTATCCTTAAAGAAAAGGAGTACTTGTGGCACCTTAGAGACTAACCAATTTATTTGGTTGGTCTCTAAGGTGCCACAAGTCCTCCTTTTCTTTTTGCGAATACAGACTAACACGGCTGTTCCTCTGAAACCTAAATTATCCTTTTCGTCCCACAGGAGGCTGCACTGCACCAGGAATTGCATCCACATGCATCTCTTTGTCTCTTTCATGCTAAGAGCTGCCAGCATCTTTATCAAGGACAAAGTTGTGCATACGCACAGAGGAGTCAAAGAGCTGGACTCGCTGCTGATGAGTGACCTCCAGAGCACTGTAGTGGCACCTGCAATTGACAAGTCACAATACGTAAGCACTGACCCTCTGGGAAAACAGTCAGCCTGCTAGTTAACTGTTCTCTGAGTTGTTATGCCCCTTTTAGGACAATCTGTATTCCTTCCAGAGGGGTGAGGTATTACTGTGGTGAATCAGTATAAAATATCAGGCTGATCCTGAGGATCAGGCTCTTGAAAATTCAGTATGCAATGGGCCAAAGTCTCATTTTCTTAAAGTAACTTAAGCTCCTGAGGCCCAGATCCTCAAAGGTATTGATGTCAATGGAAGTTGGGGGCCTGTGAGGCTCTGGCTCCTAGGGCCAGATTTTTAAAGGTATTTAGGGGCTGAAAGGTGAAGATAGATGCCTGGTGGGATTTTCAGAAGTGCATAGGCGCCAATGGGAATTAGGTGCCTAGGCATGTCTGAAAATCCCACTAGGCCCCTATCTTCATCTTTAGGTGCCTAAATACCTTTAAGATCCTCACTTAAGTGCTTGACACTTTTAAATATGGGACTTGGATTCCTAAGTCACTCAAGCCAGTGGCTCTCAACCTTTCCAGACTTCTGTACCCCTTTCAGGACTCTGATTTGTTTTGCATGTCCCCAAGTTTTACCTCACTTAAAAACTTACAAAATCAGACCTAAAAATACAGAAGTGTCACAGCACACTTTCTCATTTTTACCATCTAATTATAAAACAAATGAATTGGAATATAAATATTGTACTTACATTTCAGTGTATAGTATGTAGAGCAGTATTAAACAAGTCACTGTCTCCATGAAATTTTACATTGTACTGACTTTGCTAATGCTTTTTATGTAGCCTGTTGTAAAACTAGGCAAATATCTAGATGAGTTAATGTACTCCCTGGGAGACCTGCCTACCCCCAGGGGTTTACGTACACCTGGTTGAGAACCTCTGACTTAAGCACCTTTGAAAATTGTTCCCCAGATTTCAATACTTGTCTACTTGTTTCTATTGTGAATCTTTCTCTTTGTTAATGGGGATGAGACTGACTCACTTTTGCTTATTTGTTCAGGTCACCCTGGCTGTCCTCCTTGCAAAATCTGACCCACTTGTCATTTTCTGCTCGAGTCAGATGCAGGACTGCATTAGCAGGTCACAATGAAGCTGCCTTAGCAGAGCAGCGGGGGTGTGGGAAGCTTTTACAGCACTCGCCCTCTCTCTAGCTGTCTCAAAGAAAAGCTGTTAGTTCTCCACTTTCACAAGCACTAATTCATCCACAAATGGTCCTTACAAAGCAAGGAGAACTGTTGATTTTACACAAAGACTTGACACTGTGCTAAGGATGGCCTTGCTACCTGTTCCTATCTCTGTAAATAAGACATGTTAAAGTTGTCAGAATAGGAGCCATGTGCAATGGGTTTAGTAGCATAATGTCAAGTTTTGGGGGTAGCCATGTTAGTCTGTATTCACAAAAACAACGAGGAGTCTGGTGGCACATTAAAGACGAACAGATTTATTTGGACATAAGCTTTCATGGGTAAAAAACCCCACTTCTTCAGATGCATGGAGTGAAAATTACAGATGCAGTTCTTGGATGGTTGCTGTATCCAGGAATGGTAACCCATTATCTTTCTGTTTGGGTTCCTTGACAGGTGGGGTGCAAGATTGCGGTTTTGATGTTTATTTACTTCTTAGCCACCAACTACTACTGGATCCTGGTTGAAGGCCTCTACCTGCACAGCCTAATCTTCGTGGCTTTCTTTTCGGATACCAAATACCTGTGGGGTTTCACCTTGATAGGCTGGGGTAAGGTATATGGGACTCTTCTGTTCCTTGCATCTTTTCATCAGGCTTCTCAGAGGGAGAGGATTCTGCTATTTTACTATCCCCATTGCTCTGTTTTATCACATGAGACACAAAGAAAAAGACAGGAAGGACCTATGTCCAGCAATAATCCAGGGCCACCAGTAGTTACAGGAAGTTGATTGTGTTGAGCACCACTGGTGAACTCATCAGGAGGTAAAGCTCTGCCACTGACTCCTGTACAACCTGAGGCAAGTGACTTAACTCCTCCATTTCCCGACTCTGAAATGGGGATAATAATACATCCCTACTTCCAGGGGTGTTGTGAGGGCAAAGCAAATCATGTGAAGTGCTTAATTGCAAGCTAAACATGGTATGGTGGGGAGCACCACAGAAAAGCCTCACTATAAATTAAAATAAGAGATAATTGGATATTTGGTCCTCTCCATACTCCAGAGAGAGGTGAATCTCCTGTCCTCCTGTTAGCTTATTTCATATATCAATACACTGGCCATTATTATCCGTTCAAGAAGGATCTATGAATTTGCAGAGATTAAGGCAAATTCCACTGAGTCCCTTCATGTAAATCTGCTCCTGTCAATGATGTTACTCCCGATTTAAACCAGTGTAACTGAGCAGAATTTATCCATGTCCAGAACTAGGGATTGACCACAAGCCTCAGAAGAGAAATGGCAGGAGGTTACTTACTGCACTGGGTCTCTTCAACAGTCATCCTCAGGTTGAACTTCTTACACTGGTATTGCGTTCTCATAGTCTTGCATTAGACTCATAGACTTTAAAGCCAGAAGGATCCATCATGATTATCTAGTCTGACCTCCTGCACATCGCAAGCCACAAAATCTCACCCACCTACTCTTGTAATAGGCCCATAACCGGTGTCTGTGTTACTGACGTCCTCAATTAATCATTTAAAGACTTCAAGGTACAGAGAATTCATCATTTATTCTAGTTCATTCCATCAAGTGACTCATTCTACATGCTGCAGAGGAAGGTGAAATCCCCCATGCCCCCAGAGTCTCAGTCAACCTGACCTGGAGGAAAATTCCTTCCTGACCCCAAATATGGCGATCAGTTAGCCCTGAGCATGTGGACAAGACCCACCAGCCAGACAACTGGGAAAGAATTCTCTGTAGTAACACAGAGTTCTCCCCAGCTGGTGTCCCATATCTGGCCACTGGAGATATTTTCTAGTAGCAGTCACGGATGGGACAAGTGCCATTGTAGGCAGTCTTATACCATCCCCTCTATAAACAGTCACTGCAGTTAAGATCCGTTGTCTGATTCCTTTTGCTTTCACAGTGAAGTGTGTTCTCTGTTTGGTCTGTAAAGAGATCTGAGGTTAACTTCATTTTGTATTTCAATATTTTTAACTTTTCTGAAATGGGGGAAATGAAGTTAACGCTGGTGAAATTGACAGGTGGTGGGGGCTCTGAAAAGGAAATTCATGAAGGAGAAAAAAGGATATTTACCAGGCTGAAACTCGTGTTCTCCACAGCTGATCCAAGCGTAAACAGCTCCCCCCTTCCTTGTCTTTCTAGTTCTGGATTCAACTCAGAACCCAACAGTGAAGGTCATTCATCTTTGGAACAGCTTATCTAGTGATGATGTGGCTTCTCCAGCACTTGCAGACTCTATCTTTCTATTAGCTGTACTATAGCTCAACCAGACGTTATGGGCTGGATGCAGAAATTACTGGGTGAGGTTCCCTGACCTCTATTATGCAGGAGTTCAGACTAGGTGACCACAGTGGTCCCTTCTGGCCTTAAAAATCTATTAATGGTGTGGCATGATGGTTCACCACTGACATTTCATCCTTGATACTAAGTGGTGATTCTGGCATAAGACACTGTAAATGGAGGCTTCCCTGTAACAAGTGGGGGAGGGATAGCTCAGCGGTTTGAGTATTGGCCTGCTAAACCCAGAGTTGTGAGTTCAATCCTTGAGGGGGGCATTTAGGGATCTGGGGCCAAAAATTGGGGATTGGTCCTGCTTTGAGCAGGGAGTTGGACTAGATGACCTCCTGAGATCCCTTCCAACCCTGATATTCTATGATTCTAAGTGCTGCTTGGGGGATGGTATCTGCAGTGAATAGATAAATAAGCACTGCAATGTGAGACAGGCGCCATAAAGTGTCTTTGATTAAATGTTCGCAGTGCAGTAACACGGATCTAAGGCTACTCTTTTCATACCAAAGAGAACTGAACGAGAGAGAGACCTTGTTTATGCACAGGACCGTTCTTTACTGTCGTCTCAAAATCTCCAGGAGAAGTAACTGACTCCGCGCTCCTCGGCGGGGCAGCAGTAGTGGGTTGTATGGAGGTTGGATTGACCCAGGACCTCGTGTGCTACAAGCCTTGACTACCTGAGCGAAAAGACCCGGCTCTGTTAGCCAAGGCTGTCACAGGCTCATCGATGTGCACGTAGACTGGGGTGTGTCTCAGGACTTGCGGGACAGGGGAATAGAAATGAAATGTTTCTCTGGAGATGCAGGTAATACCTGCTTTGAAGAGGTTTTCAATCCATCTGGCTAACTAGTTAGATGTTTATATGGCCCTGCATCAGCATTGTATCTGAGTGCCTATGCGAGGGCCTGATCCAAACAGGGCTCGTTGCCTGGTTTTTAAAATCAATTTCCCTGGTAAGGGAGAAATGGAAAGGAAGGTTACAGTACAGGGGGGAAGTTTGGGCTTTATTTATTTATTTATTTATTTTTATATATCTAAACATTTCAGGAAACCCAAAACATCATGAGTTTCTCCCATCTCTGGTTAGTCTCTTAAAGTAACACAACTCTTTTCAGGAGCAAGCAGGCTGCTTTTTCTTGTGAATGAAGAACACTCCAGAGGAAAAATATCCTGGGCCAAAGGGAGCTCTGGGGCAGGCCCATTGAAGTCATCGCATGAATTTGACACATCCTGTTGAATGTGTCTGTTCATTCCAGCATTAGCACTTGGGAAAGCAGCGCTCCTCTCTACGTACCCTCCCCCTCGCCTGTTGCTGTAAACAAAAACGTATCGCTTTCCAAATCTCCTTAGCAGCTTTCAGGGTGCAGCCCTGCTTGCCATCATCTGCCAAAGCTTTGAGTTAATCTATTAAGACACACTGATAGGAAATGCTTGATTGGATACGTCCAGGTTCTATCCCTCGCTCTGACATAGGCATGTCTATCTATGTGAGCTTGGCCAAATCGTTTAACCTCCCATGCCAGCTTCACTATATCAAAACACATTAGGTGTAATACTCATTAACTCACAGGGGCTCTGTGTGGTGTTATTGTGTGTAATAGCCTTTGAGATGTCTGGATGGAAGGTACTTTAGAAATGTAGGCTATGATTTTCAAAGGATCCGAAGAGAGTTAGACACCCCAGTCCCCCTGGAACATGCAGGGCTACATTTGGATTGTTTCAAAGGTTAGGGGCCCGATTTTTAAAGGTCTGGAAAGCTATCAGTTTTGGTTTACAGCAGTAGATGATGTGGAGGGTAATTAGAGAACAGAGCTGCTTTCCCAAGTGCTAATGCTGAACGAACAGGGACATGAAGCATGATGTGTCAAATTCATCTTATGACTTCAGTGGGCCTACCGAGAGCTAAATTTGGTGTCTAACTCCTTGAACTACCTTCAGAAATCTAGCCCATAGTCCCTAGGCCAGTGGCAGTCCTACCATGGAGAATAAAGATGGGCTGAAGGTGGATTCGATATGGAGATCTAGCACATTTCTCCTTCTCATAACTTTTCATTTTGAAAATGTGGAGTCCCTTGTGATTTTTTAAAAAAAAAAAAACAAACTACTAGTATTTGGGGATTATTATTTTCAAGCTACTTTTCACTCTTTCTGCTGAGTTCAGTAGCCCTTTCATATAGACTTATAGCCTGCCTCTGCAAAGGGATGGATGCGGTGACCAAATAGGCCTTTTCAATCACCAACTGCTATGATACCATTATTTACATAAAGGCCATCAGTTACTTCCTCTTCAGTCACTTCTTGCTTTGCGTGGGCCTTTTATCTGCATATTTACTTTGGATGTGTGGCAGAAAATTAACCACTCGTTGTTTTAGGAATCAGAATTGCCTGAGGCTTTTATTTAATGCAAGCATATATGCCAGGAGAGTCAGCATAGCCCCACGCAGGGTGGCAAGCTGCTCTGTTTTCCATACACTTTAACAGAATTATAGAGGGTTTTCAGTGGCATTCTCGAACAATACACTTCCGCATGGGTACTTTTCCACAGACCCTTCCAATAATGCCTTATAGGGACAAGATCATACATATTGCAGCATTAAGCAATTATTTTTCAGCCACCACTGCCATGGTCTTGCTGATAACTGAACATCTGTATGTTCTGATCATGGTAATGTTCAAATCTCAGTTGGCAGCTCAAGGAAAAGAAAGTACTTGAAGAGAGGAGCACACAACACTTGCTGGTTTCCATGCCAATGCTGTGTTCTGCATGCTCATTTACTGTTATATTTATTTAATTTTTTTCTAAACTAACATATTTTTGATAAAGTACATCGCAGCTGCTTCCCAGACACCAATTCCAAGAATGGCTTCTAAAATAGTTTGCTTAGGATCTCTATAAATAGTCCACACAAAACATATTGAATTGAGCTGAACAAAACTTGGAATGTCTGTCCTATGGGAAATTCAGGTATTTCAACATGTGTTCTTCGATTTGGAAATGGTGAAACATTTTTGTTTCAGCATTTTTGATCACAGCTAAGTTTTCTATATTTCTGAATGAAAACATTCAAGCTCTGGTTTGTTGAATTGACTTGAAATGATTAAACTGCTTCTTCCAGTGGTGCTGTATTGCCTCATAGGAGATGTGGTTCAGCTACTTGTTGCCCCCATTTTCTAGTGTGGGCTGGGCTCTCTGGCCAGACTACATCTCCCATGATGCACCTGAGCCATATGACTCCCATAATGCATCACACAGCTTGTTCAGAGGGGAGACCAAATTTAATCATCTAGCCACTTTAGGGCTTGGGATGTAGGGACTAAGCAGTCAAGTGCATGGTCAGGAAAGGGTGGGTAAAGAAAAGGACGAGGGTATGTGCCAAGTACTGCTTTGAGTTAACGACTGTATTCAAGATAGTAGGCTGATCCGAGGGCAGACTTAGGGCCTCATTCTCCTCCTGCTCGCACTGTTCTAAGAGGAGTAATGCCTCTGAGGTCAATCTATGTAAAGCTGGTATAAATGAGACCCCTAGCGATTTTTATTCAGCTCTTCATTCCAGGCCACCATTTTTAGTTAATTGATTGGAGCCCATATTCCCTGTCTTTCATGTGTGATCAACTGCCAGGCTGCAGCATAAATCAGCCCTATGGGTGTTCACCGTGCGACCACGGAAGGGCCATGTGTGTAGCCGTACTCCTGTGCATTGTAGAGTTCTTTCAAGTTTATGCCCAGCCCAGTGAAGGTTAGGGTAAAATGTCATGCTCCCTGATGCACACCAGCTGTGGTGCTCAAGGGGTTATACACAGCTATGTGAGCGGATGGTGGGAGTACTTGAGATTAATGCAGTTTGTTTGTTCCATGCTTCCCCCTTCCCACTTTCCCTCATGAAACTGGACAGGTGAACCAACCTATTTAGCATCCCGGCTGTCAGCCCCCCTTCCTTCCTTGACAAGCTGGGCAAGGTGAACTCCACTGCGAAGTGTCTCATTCGGTAAGGCCTGCCCTTGTGATTTAAACGCTGTTCCTCTCTGGCCTCAGCGCGCCCGCTCTCCAGCAGATACTCTTCCAGCAGACGGTAAACACCCGGCGGAGTGCATCATTCAGAAAGGAGCCCACTTTATAATATGCATCAAAAAGCAAGGAGACATTAAAACTTTTTTCAGGCCTGTGCTACTCAGCTGATAGCGTGTGGCAGGAGAGGGGGACAAAGAATAAGGGCTGACAAAATTGTTTCAGGGTTTTTTCAACTTGTTTTTTTTTCTAAACAATAATTTGGGGAAGCCAACACGAACTTGCAAAACATTTTGATGTTGCCGAATCTGAATTTTTTCGAGTCTGTATTCGCAAAAAGAAAAGGAGGATTTGTGGCACCTTAGAGACTAACAAATTTATTTGAGCATAAGCTTTTGTGAGCTACAGCTCACTTCATCGGATGCATTCAGTGGTATTCAGTGGCATTCACCTTACGAAAGCCTATGCTCAAATAAATTTGTTAGTCTCTAAGGTGCCACAAGTACTCCTTTTCTTTCTGTGTGCTGAGTCATCTGAAGTAAAAGAGTTCATACATTCCTCCAGTGCTTTGATTTATTAGCTTCATTAGAGTGGAGTGTGAGCTTGGCTCCTGGCTGCTTTTCTTGGTTTATTATTCACATCCACCCCACCATTCTCAGTTGTCTTTTTAGGGCAAGTCCATCTAAAACAGGCTTGAGACACACTTACTCATGGTATGATCTTAGGATATGTGTTTGTGGGGACAGGGAGGGAGTCACTTAATCTCTGTGTCTTGGTTAGTGTCACAAGTTCAGGGCTACTGCACTGTGTATTTCCCCTTGCTGGTCTACCAAGGGCAGCCACTCTACGCTCACTGCTCCTTAGCTGTCATCTTTCTTGTGTAGAGACCCACATCTCTCTCCCTCCTATGACCGGGGGGTTTCCAGCCTGCATAGTTCCCATAGTTCTGATATTCCCAGCAAGCCAGACTGCCTAAACAGGCCAGCGTCTGCACGCTGCTTTCATTCTAGGGGCCATGAACAGCTGTAATTGCCAACAGTTATGAATTATCACACAGTTCTTTCTAAGCAAGCACATTTATTCTTAAGGTGAAAGCATTACAGAGACAACCAATTAAAAACAATCAAAGACCCTACAGGCAAGCTAATAAGCATACCAGAGATCAGCCCAACTCTAATCTTGAGATCTGGTGGGAGTCAGTCCTTCAAACCCCACCAAAGGTTTTATTTTCTGTGGTGACACTTTCATAACAGCCTTAGCTCAGAACTCGCACCCACATGGAAGAGGTTAGTCTTTCCTTTATACGGTTTGGGCATTTTGATCTTGAGATTCCAGAGACAGATAATCAGTAGACAAAGGTCCTCCCCTCCAGGCATAGCTTCAAAAGGCAGGGGGGGTTGCATTACCAGAAGTGGGGAATTAGCATTTACCTCTCCTTAGTGTTTTCCCCAGGAAATCCGCTTCACATGTATTGTCCAAAAATCCATTCTTGTTTGGCATATTATTCAGTGTGGTCCTTTGATCTTCTGGGCCTTACATCACATCTCCCCTGTAGCCTGATTGATTATTGCAACACACACTTGTCACAGATAACAGGTTCTTTATTCAGACAGCTGCTTAGAGTTAATTAAGAAGATGAAATTTTTGAAAAACACAAAGAAACTTTGAGGTTTAGTTAATACAAACAAATGTAATTGAAATCATAGAGAAATTAATACATACAAGTATAATTTAAGTACAGTAAAGTGGTTTCCTGTATTATTCATCCTTGCAATCTAACCTTGTGCATACGTACAACCTTCTGGAGATGAAGCAGTCAGTGAACATGCTGCGATATGTATATATCACACACACACACACACACACATCTTCTCTCTCTCTCTCTCTCTCTCTCTCCATACTTTAATTCACCAAAGGGTTTTATTGCTGGTTTTTGTTTGTTTTTTAAACTTTCTCCCCTGTCATACTTTCAGGTCACAGGGGTAGTGACTCGGGTTTGTTTTCTCTCTACCTTTACTTACTAGTTTGCTTGATGTAAATGTAAAATATATTGTTTTGTTTAAAGAGATAGTGAACTTTACAAATTACTAATACATCTAAGTATCAGAAGGGTAGCCGTGTTAGTCTGAATCTGTAGCGGCAAAGAGTCCTGTGGCACCTTATAGACTAACAGACGTATTGGAGCATGAGCTTTCATGGATGAATACCCACTTCGTCGGATGCACTTCGTCCGACGAAGTGGGTATCACCCATGAAAGCTTATGCTCCAATACGTCTGTTAGTCTATAAGGTGCCACAGGACTCTTTGATGTTAATACATCTAAAGGGTACTAAATTAGATGTTCTGCAACAATAAAGGCTGTTAATTGCTGTTGTTTGATACATTCTGTACATTTAAAATAATGATTTTGAGACTGATTTATGGGGAACCAATTTTAATTCTGTTCAGTCAGATATAAGTTAAAAGCAATTTGCTTCCCTTTTTAATAGACACAGATAAAACTACCAAGGAAGTCATTTCCAGTTGCGTACATCAACATATTGGCAGCTGGCCAAAGAGTTTTAAGCCACATTTCACTGTTCCCTCCTGTCAGCTTTCTAGCTGAAGATTACACCTGAATTACAAGTGAAAGGCACAGAAAGAATTAATTAATGCCTTTAACTTTAAACTTGATTAACTAATTAAATAATACCTTTATAATTATTTGTCTTTTAATGATTAAAGGCAAACAGATTTGTAGTGTGTGTGGGGAAAAGTCCAGGTAATGTACACATTTTACATAAACCTTTTTACTTCCATTACAGCTGGTGGCCCTTCTCTATGGCTTACAAAATACATAGCTACGCAGCCTCTCAAACCTGTGAATAACTAAGCTTCCATTATTGTCTGATACGCAGAGGTTCCTTCTTTTAAATAATTATATATACCTTTAGGAATTAGTAATATATTGTGATTATCATTCAAATAAAGTTGTCCACACTATTACCACCCAATTCAAGTGCTTATAGCCTTTGAGTTGTATGCAGAGCCTTTGAGTGGCTAAAACTTTGTCATTAACAAGAGTAGGAGGTAGCCCCCCCTTAAATATTGATAGGCACACAGGCCTTCGGCCATTCCTGACTAGAACTGCACATGAGAACTTCTACAGTTAACCCTTTGCCTTCCTGTCTCAATCGCCCCAATCAAACATAGTTACCTTTTCACCTTCTCACTTTAGCATGACAAAGTCAAGCTTCTCACACTAATAGAGTAGGCCTTAACCAGAGCAAAGCCAAATAACCCAATTATCTGGATTCTCCTCTTTGCCCCCTAGCATGTCCCAATCGAATAAAGCTATCAATATTAGGCCCTGCAGTGTCACTAATTTCACAGCAAGCTAAATTATACATAAAATAGGGTCATAGGTCAACACCTCCTTAGAGAGGTTACATACAATCCTGGCCTACAATAATACATAAAATTTTCATTTAATGAAATGGACCTGAAAGATACTTAAGCTTAATTTCATTAGGTGTGTCATAAATATAAAGGGAAGGGTAAACCCCTTTGAAATCCCTCCTGGCCAGGGGAAAGCTCTTCTCACCTGTAAAGGGTTAAGAAGCTAAAGGTAACCTCGCTGGCACCTGACCAAAATGACCAATGAGGAGACAAGATACTTTCAAAAGCTGGGAGGAGGGAGAGAAACAAAGGGTCTGTGTGTCTGTCTATAGTCTGTCTTTGCCGGGGATAGACCAGGAATGGAGTCTTAGAACTTTTAGTAAGTAATCTAGCTAGGTACGTGTTAGATTATGATTTCTTTAAATGGCTGAGAAAAGAACTGTGCTGAATAGAATAACTATTTCTGTCTGTGTATCTTTTTTGTAACTTAAGGTTTTGCCTAGAGGGGTTCTCTATGTTTTTGAATCTAATTACCCTGTAAGATATCTACCATCCTGATTTTACAGGGGGGATTTCTTTATTTCTATTTACTTCTATTTTTATTAAAAGTCTTCTTGTAAGAAAACTGAATGCTTTTTCATTGTTCTCAGATCCAAGGGTTTGGGTCTGTGGTCACCTATGCAAATTGGTGAGGCTTTTTATCCAACATTTCCCAGGAAAGGGGGGGTGCAAGTGTTGGGAGGATTGTTCATTGTTCTTAAGATCCAAGGGGCTGGGTCTGTAGTCACCTAGGCAAATTGGTGAGGCTTTTTACCAAACCTTGTCCAGGAAGTGGGGTGCAAGGTTTTGGGAAGTATTTTGGGGGGAAAGACGCGTCCAAACAGCTCTTCCCCAGTAACCAGTATTAGTTTGGTGGTGGTAGCGGCCAATCCAAGGACAAAGGTGGAATATTTTGTACCTTGGGGAAGTTTTGACCTAAGCTGGTAAAGATAAGCTTAGGAGGTTTTTCATGCAGGTCCCCACATCTGTACCCTAGAGTTCAGAGTGGGGGAGGAACCTTGACAAGGTGTTTCAAGGGTATGGGAGGAAATTGCCATATATGTCACAGTTACTATTAATTATAAAAGTGGATAAAGCACCTTGTGACAGCCAGAAGCTGCAGCTGACTTTGAGGAAGATATAAATAAAAAGCACTTGGACACTGAAGCACACTGAGCTTCCCTTGCACCTGGGGAATTTTAATACTGTTTTGGTGCCAAAAGGGACCGGGTAGGTCCTCTGCTGTAAAGGGTTGTAGCTTCATTGACTTCACTGGAGCTTTACTAGTTGACACGAGCTGATGATTGGGCCCTTTTGTCTTTTGTCTTATACTTTCCAATTAGATTGTTAAGCTCTTTGGGGTAGGGAGGTAGCCTCTTTGTGTTGTGTTTGTACAGCACCTAGCACAGGACTAGGACTAGGGTTTGTGGGGGCTACAGTAATACAAATAATGAATAAATAATGCTTTTAAGTAAAGAATTAATCATTGTTTCTTTCATTCTCTAATACCCTTCTCCAATCTGACATTAACACCTTCCTTTCTTCCCCGCTCTTTCCTCTTCATTGTTGTTTCTCTATTTCTTTCATCTGTTGCAGTCTATCATTTCCCTGCCCTATAGTCCCTTCCTAGATGTTGTGGGCATCAGTTAGGGTGAATACATTTTAACTGTTGGAAAAACCTGCCCCTGGAACAAGCAGCGAGTCTTCTATATACTTTTGAATAGCTCTGCTGTTTCCAGGCCACCCTTAGTAGACCCTACAGGTCCTGACATAACCAAATGCAATCAGCCAGAATCCTCTCTTCCACAGAGGCTCTCCTGAACAGGGATGGACAGAGTTGCAAAAGTCTGAATCTGGATCTCAAAGTTCATGGATGTTGACATACAGGGTTTGGCTCACTCTCAAAGTCTAGATCCTCGCATACACTTCCTCCTGGCTGGCAGTGTTCGTGTCTGGGGTTTTCTCTCAGATCCCTGTCTTCCCAGCTTGCTAATAATTGTGTGTGCCTAAGGCAATGTCTACACTGTACTGTAACCGACGGTTAGTAGAACACGAGTTAGCAGACCTGGGGTTTGTTAACCTAGGGGTTGAGCATCGACACTCGTTTGTAACCCCAGGTTAGGAATTTTTGAACCCTGGGTCCCAACCTGGGGCTCCAGCATCTACACTGCATTGTCTGAACCTGAGTCCAGCCACCCATGTCCCAGGCGTCCTCTCACCCTCCCAAAATGTGACTGTTCTAGCCCTTTGTTTGTGGTGCAGTGTGGGCAAACTTAACTGTCCACCACATTTGACTGTCCAGAGGACAAAGTCAGCCCATGGGATTGTGGGGCACTTTTGGCAGACTCCCAGAGCACAAGTCCTGTGGGGCTGTTTCTACAGTGCAAAGCAATAGGGCTTGAACCCGGGGTCCTAGCTTGACTCACCCTCTGGGGTCCTGGGACCCTGAGTCCAAATTTTGGGTTAGCGCAATTCATGTGTAGACAAAGGCGGGGGAGGGGGGGCAGATTAGTCCTTGAGTTCGGGTGTTGGGGAGAAGTTCATTGCATACCAGATGGAACAGGTAGAGAGTGGCAGGGAATTGGCTCTGCCCCCACAACACACAGTACATCTGAGCCAGCTCCCCAGAGGTGGTAATTTACTATTGGTGTAGGCCAAGGGTAAATTACTGTCTCCCTAGGGCCAGCTTGGAGCAGAGAAGGAATTGTGGCTTCCTGGTATGTAAAACCAGGTGATATAAGTGAAGAGTGCACAACACAAATGGCATATCTCCAAAGCAAGAGAGGCAGAGAATAGTTTGAGAGCACTCCATAGACTGAGATATGTCCTCATGAACCATATTTTGAATAAGGTACAAATTAGTAGGAATCTAAGTCTGTTCTAAGAGAATTCACAAACAGCAAAAGGACAATTGTTTGCTCAGCTCTTCTGAAGACCCAGCATTGGAGTGTTTTAAAATGAGACTAGTCATGACATTAGAAGACACTCTGTAGAGAGCAATGATGTTTGTGCAGAGAGATGGCTCTTCCATTTCAAGTATAAACATAAGGCTTTGTCTTTTTTTTTTTTCACTTTAATTCAATACTTTATCACCAACTTTCCCCACATGGCAAAATCAAATTCAGAGTTGCAGGATCACAGGAACACACAATGCTATTTCCATTAACGAATGGAGGAAGCAAATGGTAGCTCACCTGAGCCTTTGTCAGTATTGAGGGTCGCATTGCATGGTGCATCTCAGAAATCACAACTTCTTGAGCAAGTATAGCCTGAAAGCGCTGTCAGCTTTCTAAAACTCTATTCATCTCTTAAAGAGGAATGTCAGCATCAGATGCTCTAATCTGTTGGTGCTCAGATGGTAGTCCACAGGAAGTTCTTGCTGTTATTGGTTGTTTAGGGCCTTGCCCAAAGCCTATTGAAGTCAATGGAAAAACTCCCATTGGCTTTAGCTCAGGCCACTAATGCATTTGGCCAAAGTAAGGTCAGTAGTGTTTTCAATAACTGTCATCTGCAGGTTTCCTATGTTAAGAAAATTGTTACCAAAAACAAACATCCTGAAAGGGCAACAATCCTTCCCGAAACCACCAGCACCATTTTTAATACACTTTTGACATCGTTTCCTTAGGAGTAGGCCACATCTGGCGCTCTGCGGACAAGCTGAAGCAAATCCATGAACTGCATACGTCCTGCCTAAGCCATCAAAATGGGCCTACAGTGGGCTGTGGGCCAGCCCTCTGCACCATGGCAAATCTTCCCCCAAGGGAGTAGCTCACTTTGCACATAATTGTCTATTTTCAAATGGGAAAGGTTGGTAGCCTTGATTCCACTACAAATATTCTTACTCTCACAGGGGAGGTTAGAGACTGGTGACTGGAAACCTTTGCATTTGCTTCATTGAAGCCAGTGGCAAAACTCCCACTGTCCTCAGTGAGAACAAACCCAGACCCTATATTTGCATCACACAACCCATGAGTGGTGCTGCATTTTAAATACTCAATCTGAGACGTGTGCCGGGAGAACATTGCAGGAGACTGAAGTCCTCTGTCCAGCCAACAGGTTCCCTTGCGGGCAGAAACAGTGCAAATGTCCCTGTCCTGCCACTTTGCCTCAATCCTTTCTTTGACTAGCTTTTCGAGGGAAAGAATAATTCATGCTTCCCGCCCATACGTTCCTTGGCCTTGGCCTGAGACAGCTGAAAGTTGCCAGCTGTGATTCCGGCTTTTGTTTAGTGCTTTTTGTTCACTTGGAACTGGCTTGAGGCTACCCAATTCATTTCACATACACCAACCAATGACTGTCAAACTTTAAATCATTTCCAAGCTGGGCTGGGTTCCTGTATCCTATAGAGAGAAAAGCTCCATGACTCATAATCACCTCATCCTCTGGTTCATGGTGTATAAGAAACAGTGGAGGCAAGGACACAGATCCTCAGCTGATGTAAATGAAGCCACTGAATTACACCATCCAAGAATCTGGCCCAAAAAGTTGTGTGTAGAATGGGTGTTTTCCAAACCTTCAGCTCTGTCTAAAATTTATGTGCAAATTCTGACCTCCGTTCCATCCCATCGACTTTTTTTTTTTTTTTTTTTTTAGAATTTGTCTTTCATGCTCACGTTGAATACTGCTTCTTCACAGCTCATGGTTTATTAATAATAAGAACTTCATTTCCTTCTGGCTTCTTTTACAAGTAGTTATTTTACTTTCCCTTAAGGTGCAAATAAAAGGTAATTTTCTCACCCATGCCATCATTCTTCCAAATGAACCTACTCTGAACAGTAACCAATTAACTTTTCATAATTGTAGGATTTCCGGCTGTCTTTGTAGTAGCCTGGGCAGTGGTCCGTGCAACGGTGGCAGATGCAAGGTAAGCGGCAAAGACGCAGAAGGCGCTGTGAGCTATCTGTTTATGGAAAGCTGTCAGATTTGTTTTCATCTCTCCATTCCTGCATGTACCGCAGATCACGTGCTCCCATTCTTACCTGCAAACAAAGTGTCATTTTTAAACAGCAAAAGACAGATGCACCATCAGAGTGCCGGGGTCGATGGTGGAAACCTTAATGTAAAAGAGAAGAAAAGTGATGATAAAAACAATGGGCCAGTTTATTTACTGCTGTGTCTCAGCATGGCTCCACGAGTACCGAGAATAACAGCCTGCATAACCCTACTTTCCCTTGTTTACTTTCTGTGTGGCAAAGCTGAGAGATGATAATGGGCTAAAGCCCAACATAGAGCTTTCCTTTCTCATTTCCCGAAGGTCCGATAGTAAGTTAAATGCCCAAAGCAAATCATTCCTATTGGTCTGATAACTCATTGCTGTGTAGATCCTCGCTGCGATTATAAACCTGTTTCTATTGTATTTCTAAAGGGTTTAAAATCAGACATGGCATTTAGATAGTGGGCAATAAAATTGCTAGGCATGCAGCTAGAGCACTGAAGAATGGTGCGTCATTTCCACTCTGGATCTTTTTCTGTTATATACCGTTTACACTCAATGAGACCAAATATTGGGTTAGCCAGTGTTCAAACAACTGCTTTTTCTAGACCTCGTGATTGATAAGCTATTGGACCTTAAACCTGCCATTAACCCAGGATTGAATACTGATTGGCAGACATATCAAGCCAGTGAATTTTTGGGAGTAAACATTTTATATTTGCAAGGAAGGGGCGAACTCTCCTGACAGGCTGTTTCTGTAAACGAATAGTAACTGAAGCTGCTCAGATGTTTGAAATGTTAAAAGTTGGTGGTACTGAGGGACTGGTGGGGAGAGGACAAGTGAGAAAATGAAAGTTGTATGATAAATGTGATTTATCACACGGTACCATAGTTTAGTACAGGAGTATCACCAGTACATATTGTATATATTCATATTGTGTGTGTGTGTGTGTGTGTGTATATACACACACACACGCTCCATATCCATTACTGCCCATTTTCTAAAAAGGGGCCCCCAAGCTGGCTTCTAGACACATCCAAAGGTTTGCACATACCGTTAGCGATAAGTGCAAATAAGAGAATTTACATTTCATCCTCCCAGACTCTGTCGACAGACGAGAGTCAGGCATCTAGGGTGGGTTTTTCAAATGCACTCAGCATGGGCCTCCCGGCTGCTACTGAGGTCAACAGGAGCAGGGGATGCTGAGTGTTTTTGAAAGTCCCTTCACAACAAACAAGGAGCTAAGAAAAGTCATTCAACACTCCATGTGCATGGTAGGAAGGGACAAGCAGCTTCCAGCCACGGGGTGGGGGGGGAGGTGGAGGGAGAGAGAGCTAGGTGACCCTGCATGCCCCCCACATGTTGCCTTGGGACGATGCAGTGCAAGGTACCAAGAGAGGTGGGTGCGTCCAGCCAGGCATGGAGGTCAGAGAATGCCAGGCAGGGAGCATGGGGTCGGTCAGTCAAACACCCCTCCCCCCTACCCCCGTGTGAGAGAGATGTGTGTGTCACCTCTCCTCATCTGAACCCTAAAGCCTTAATGAGAAGGTAAATAAAAAGAATCTAACGACCCAGTATTTCTTTTTAAGAGGGGCTCAGTCAACTTGATGTTAATTTGAACATTTGTACTGCATAGTTCTTTGAATTACCTTGAATATGAGTAATTTTACCATGTGGCCGGTATTCAGCATAGGAAAATATGGTCTCTCTACCTGTCACTCACAATGAGCAGATATTTGTCTGAATACACAATGTACCTTTCTTCTAGGACATGAACAAAGAGTTGTCCAGCCCAGCTCAGTATATATTTGTGGGTAGTGAAAGTGATGCATGGTAGTAAATTGCTTTGAACCATTCCTGCTGCCTGACAAAGGTTTGAACTATCGACATGCAGCAAAGCAAATCCTCAGCAATTATTACACAGACAAAAGTAAAGCTCTGAGAGGAAAGAATAATTTTCTGCACATATTGACGCAGAGGGCGAGAGCCTGGAATAAGGTCATAGATATTGTTTAGTAGTTGCTCCTATGATTCATCATTTCAGCTGAATCCAAGGGCAAGTGTTGGTGCCAGGTTGTCCACTTAATAGCCATTTGTTTGAGGTTGGAATTGTTACTGTTAGTTTGCTGCTTGCTTTATCACTGGGACACAGTAATAGTGAAGACAGACAATTAGAGTCAAGGAAGTGCACTGATCTTGGAGTTTTTGCTTTCGAAGTTTTCTTTGCTATGACGCACTCGGGGGCCTTGATGAGGAGCAAGGCTGGGGAAGAGGGGAGCTTATGGAAGACATTGGGGCTCTGCAGCAGGATACACAAGGGATTTTACATGTCGACCCTGACAGCTATCCATGGGACTGATCCACAGGCATGGAAAGCCCCCCATTGACTTCAATGAGCTTTGGATCAGGCCCCTTTGAGTAGCAGCCTTATTAAACACACGGAAAACTCCCATGCAAATAGTGTCTTCATAACCTTTGAGAGAAGGTTGCTACGCCACATGGCCGGAAAGGAGCAGCTACGTTGTTCCACACCCCACCTCCACTCCACTCACTAGTTCTCATTCTCAAGTTCCACCACCCACAACTACGTCTCTCCAGCCTTCAGCTGGAACAACCCAACCTGCATCTTGAAATCAATACACGAGTTCGCCTATGCAGGACTTCAGTTCTGACATTTCTATATTTAAAAAAATCACCGGCAACATAGATCACTGATTCCTCCATTACCCTAAAAATTACAAAGAAATCAAGCTCCCTGCTCCAGTTTACAGTCTGACACCGTACCACCAGCCAGACACCTGGGAACGAATTCTCTGTAGTAACTTGGAGCCCTCCCCATCTAGAGTCCCATCCCCTGTCCTTGGAGATATTTGCTGCTGGCAGTCTCAGAATGGTGTAACAGGGGTAGGAGCAGAACACATGACATTTTAGCTGATCCGTGCCCTCCAGGGATCTCTCCAGGATAAGCAGTTTGGAAAGGTGGCTTACAGTCACCTTTTTCTCACCCTCTCCTCAGAAGCTCTGAGCATGAGTCCAGGGAAGCGCAGAATTTGGTCTGAAAATTTGTACGCCGGAAGCTGCTGTGTTATGCCTGCACTGAAATGAAGAGGGCTGCATATAGAGCTAGGTGGTGTGAAAGGGCTGTACTGTAGCGGAAGTCCCCAGGAAGGGAGCTTTCAGGCAGCATACATGGCATGGTAACTACTCCACTCCTGGAGAAGACGTGACATCTCACACACCCCCCGTTCCCACCTAGCTCTGCTAGCTGCTGCACAGGAATGGCAGTAGGGCCGCATCCCAAAATTCTGCATACCCTTCTCCCCGTGAGGCAGTTAGCATCTGTGGGCATCCTGGAAAGGGAGGTGGGCATGTGTGGCTGGCTCATGGACATGGGGACCAGACGTGTGGGAAAGGTGCCCTGCATCTTTTCCTTGTGCATCCACACCAGGGCCAAGCAGCCAGACCATGATGGGGGTTTTAACTGAGGAACCTTAAAGGACATATAAAAATCCCCCTGCAAATCAACAGTGGAAATCTGGTTTTACAATAAAATGTACAAAAAATAAAAAATCCATCTCAGAACCCTCTTTCCATTGTGTGATGAGATTCATCGCACTTAAAGCCTGTGGTAAGGAAGAAAGCAGTGAAATCTGAGGTGACTAATGAAAAACATCATCGCCGAGGAGAGACAGCTGTAACTCTACAGGAAACAAAGGGTAGCGGCTCCTTTAATGTAGAAGGTGTGTATGAAGCTTTGATGTGAAAAGCCTATAAAGAAGCCATTGTTCCCGTTCCTGCCGGCAATTGCCAGTGTTATCTTCAGTCTTGACCACTAGAGGGCTGCTGCTTTGCAAGGGCACAGCACGAGTCACCAAACCAAGTGGCGGTGTGACCCCCATGTGCCATGGCCTGGCTGCAGTTTCTGTGGGTGCATTCTGAACCCATGCTTAAGCCTCCCCCTGCCACTTTCCTTCATGCAAAACATCAAGGTGAAAAGAAAAAAAGTCTTTGAAACCTGAATTATGGACCCAGCTGTCACAGAGTAAAATATTCCAAAGACATATAGGGCCTGATCTTCAGTCCCCAGATCGGACCAGATTTTGTGCATGTGCATGCAAGAATCTAATTTGCATGCCCCTCTCTGGAGGAGCCTACACAAATCTCTGATTTGTCCTGGCGTATTTATTTTATTGAATTCCATGACTGGATTTATTGGTATGTTTCCACTAATAGAGCTTCTGCCTAGGAGTATTGGACCAAAAATATTGAAACCTGGATTCTTCAAAGCCCATATTTAGACACCTAAAATAAGTGATCTGCTCGTTCAGCAGCCTGCTCTTCAGTTGGAACTGGGGCTTTTTTATTAATTGTATCATGCACCTGTTGATATATTTTCAAAGGTGCTCAAGCACTCACCTCTCCGACTGCTGGCAGTGGGACGTACAGATGCTCAGAACCTTCTGTTTGCCAGAAGCTGGGAATGAGCAACAGGGGATGGATGATCACTTGATGATTACCTGTTCTGTTCTTTCCCTCTGGGGCTCCTGGCATTGGCCACTGTCAGAAGACAGGATGCTGGGCTAGATGGACCTTTGGTCTGACCCAGTATGGCTGTTCTTATGTTTTTAACCTTTGAATTTCCAGTCGTTTGGGATAGATATGGTCAACCAATGATGGTGTTCTTCTTAGGAAAACAAGGAGAGCTTGTAAACCTCCATTAAATACTTCTGGTCTTTTCTCTGTGCATGCACCCCAAAAACCAGAGGCTGTTTATTCAGCCGCAGCTTGCAGCTCTCCATTCTGCTGCACATTCCCAGAACTGCACTCCAGTGTGAATGGCGACCCTTTGACTTCTTCAAACATCTCCCATGCCTTGGAACAACCATAGCAAATTACTCGACACATACGGGAACTTTCCTTACAGATTCTTTACCCCATCATGGTGCTATATAGAGATAATGGGGGGTGAGGGGGGAAGAGAAGTATTTCACCAGGTTTCTTTTTCAATTCAGAAGTTTGTCCAACTCAATTTTTTTTTAATTTCAAAATTTGAAATTTCAGCAAGATTGAAAAAGATGCTCATCAGCCCATGTGCTCTATTATTTTGAGTGAAAGAAATCTAAAGGAAGGTACTAACTTTTCTGTCAGTTGCTCAGTTTCCTTATAGTAGCACTCACTGGACGGAACAATGTCGGTCATTCCATTTTGATCTTTGGCAGAGGATGCTGTTGCAGGTTCTTTTGAAGTGTCGTTCACTACCAGCAGCCTTTTCACCGAGGATGTCACCATTTATCTTTTCTTGCTAGGCTGATACAGGAACATTTTTTTCCCAGTAAATACTAGACTGAGTAGCTGAAAGTTTCTGTCTCCCACATTCTGACTCACAGCAATCACTTCATCCACTCAAAACTGTTAGCAAGTAGCTCTGACTCCTGTTAAAAAAACAAAACAAAACCTAGTAGTTCTCCACTGGCAGATATTGAAAGTTGCGTCAATTTCCATAGATAGCTTGATAGTTCTTTTACGAAGAAAGGAGAGACTGTGATCCCTGTTGCACTGATGTATTCGTGGAGTCACTCTGCTGATGGAGTTATTCCAGATGTACACCCATTCAGTCGAGATCAGCATCTGGCCCAGAGTGTCCTGTGTTACCCCTGCATTTACTTGAGCCAGAGATTTTATTTGAATGTGCATTGAATTTGGCAGTCCAGTCTCCATTAACAGATGGCACCCTTCTCATCAGAATTCCTCTGCTTTAGTATCACTGAAGTTGGCCATTGGGATGCTTTGTCAGGGCGTCCAGAACTGTAAGCCACTGTATTACCCTTTGCCTTAGGAAGAGAAAGCTTTACAGGAGCTTAAACTGTGTGTCAGCAGCTTGTCTACCTCCCCAGCAAACTCCTAGAGACTCTGCCAGTCTCAGCCTGGCATTGCAGGTCACTCTCTAGTTCCCAACACCGTTCCCAACACCCCGCAGAAGAGCAGTATCCAGCCCCTAACATTGGACACTCACACAAACTACCAAGTCCACTGCCTCCAAAGAGACAGTGCACTCATCATCCTGTTAATTTAGCAGAGGACCTGCACTTTAATACACCGCGCTGAGATGATTTTATGCTAAAACCAAACAAAGGTTTATTAATAAAGAACCGCAATTTAAGTGATAGTAACCAAGGATAATAGAAACAGACAATGGTTACAAATAAAACAAAAATAAAACATGCTTTCCAGTGTCTACAGCGTAGCAGATTACAATCTTGGTTTCAGGCAATTTCTCACTGAGTCAGTTCTCATCACCTTCAACCCACATGGCTGTGGGGTTCCATCTTTCACAGATTCAAAGAGCACAGGTCTCTTGGTCCCTTAAGTGATGGATAACCAGAATGTCTTTTTGCTTCTCCTTATATTCCCTGAAGTTCATTGTCTTTGCCTTCAGAGCCTGGGGTTCAGACTCCAGTCATGCTCGTTTGTTTTCCAGCAAGCTGGGTCCCTTTTCCTGCTGGTTTGATTACTCTATTTACCTTAGATGCAAATGTCTTTTGCTTGTAATGAGGCCATACTGTTGTCTCCTTTGCCTGTTAGCTTGATCACTCTGTTTACCACAGAGGCAAATGCATTATCCACTGGCTTGCAAAGCTTGATGCTGGCAGACCGGTCAATATACCTTCCTTTCTCTAGGACAACCTGCTTATCATCTCTACTTGGATTGCTTGGACTCAACATATTTTAGTAACACGTTTCCAGCACACCTGCATAACTCTTTATATGCTCACTGTACATATATTGCACAAGATATTAATGACCAGAGTGTCACTAGTTTTCATATGGTAGCTTACAAGATGCACTTTAGATAAATATTATGACAAAAGGGTGTGATGTGTAGTGAGTTTGTCAGACATGGTAACAATTCTCATTACAGATGGTGAACACTTTGCCTGTGGATATTGAGGGACTCATAGGGTCAATAGCCATATGGTCCTTGCGGTCCCTTCTAACCCTATTGTTCTGTGAGTCAGACTGGCTGCGATTCAAACAATGCTGCCTAGCAGAGTTTGTTTGTTAAGCAAAGAATGAAGAGGGAGAACACTCAACACAGTGAAGGTTTCCATTTTCCTTGTTTAGGAAGGCAGCATTCCTGGAAGGAAATATGAGCTGAGATCTTTTACTAACTCATGTCTCTTATGAAGTCGGAAGACTCTGGAGGCAAAGGCTAAGGGCTTGTCTATGTGGCAAGTTAATGCACAGCAAGTTGGGGAGTAAATCTACTGCACACTAGCTTTCTGCACACTAGGTCACCATGCGGACCCTGCTTCTTTGCAGTAAAGGCACGCAGGTCAGAGGGCACTAAGGAGCTTTTTGTGTGTGGTAGCAGGGTTCCCAGGGCTAGTTAGTGATAGAAGGCGAGTGCGCTGTCGATTTACACCCTAACTTGCTGTGCACTAACTCTCCATATAGACAAGCCCTAGTACAAAGTACCCCATATCCTATTATCAAGTCAGTTTGAGACCAGGTGAATACAAATTGGTGAGACATTAAAAAAAAAATCTGATTTTTAACATTTAAATCCCGATTTATTTTTAAAAATAAACCTATTTACATTGAAATTTGAAATTGACAATCTATGTTAAGGCCTAAACTTATTCTAATCTATTAAAATTAAATACAAAAGCTTTTAAGCAGTACAAGTTTGCTGACAAGGTATTAAGAAAGTCAAACCCTGAACTGCTTGAACTCACTGGCTAAGCACTTGAAACAAGTGTGTGTTTGAAGTGCTAACCTGGCTTTTGACAGCAGTAGCCCTTTCTGCCAGTGCAAAGAGACTATTTCTCCATTTCAGTTTATTCATCTAATTCAGTTCAATGACTAGTTCATTCAAAGTTAAGAAACCAGTTGGGAGTTGAAAAAGCAAGAAAGCTTGTTTACTCCAGCAATGTATGAATAAAAAAGAAGGTGTGGGAGCGAGATCTACTAGTACTAGACTCAGGAAGGACATGGTGACCAGAAACAATCTGTTCAATTAATTAACTATGGGTAATACCACCTTTGTTTAATAAAAGCAGTTAGTTTTAAATGCAAAACGTGTTTTTACAAACTTTTTCTTATGTATCCAACACATTTAAGGTGGTTTTATTTAACAAAAAAATGCTTTTGTGCATTTTAATCAGATTTTTAATTTCCATCCAATTAAAACTTGGCACAGATCATAAATAAAAATTAATCATCTAGTAAGTAAGAGATGCATCATTCACCATTTTCTAACTGATAAAAAATAGAAAAACTAAGAATCTGAATAAATTAAGCTATATAACTGCTTCAATAAATGTGTGTAGATATTGTATATCCTGCTGGTTAGCAAAAAGGCGACAAATTTAACGTAACGGCTATATTTAGTTGCAAATAACATCATAATGGTCCCTTCTGACCTTACTATCTATGAGTCTATGTTTTAATGGTTACCAACTACCAAGAATTAATGAAAATAACTGAAAAGTACAAATGCAAAATATGATTGAAACTGATTACGTAAATCAAGGTTTCCTGCTTGCTAATTAAAATCAGTCATTTTAAATTGCTTTGATTTAAATCAGTCCACCCTGGTTTGAGCAAATTAGCCAGACTCGTAAATTAACAAGGGTTCTTTTCATTGTATTGCTGTTATGGTTATGGTAAGTGTTTATTTTTCTGGCAGTAGTTTCCCGTAATTGCTAATGAAAATTGTCCAGCAGTAATGGTCTGATGAGTCACAATCCGATATAGAGAAGAGCTCTGTTGGATGCCCACAGATGGATGAGACAGAATCATGTTTCAGAAAGCTTGGTTTCATGCAGTATGTATTGTCACTTTGCAATGGTATGGAAAGAATCTGTTTCTTTAATCAGACAAGATCAGTACTGGAGAGTTCCTGTTAATGTTTTTATGAGTTATTAGCATCAATGAAACATTTTTGATTCATAAATAATAATTATATGACCTGCACAGCTCAAACAATCGGAAAGGGTTGGGCAGACTGTGCTGTCCCAAAGCACATTACATCTTAAGTAGCTCCCTAACATGTAGAAGGAACATGCCTGCTACCACACATCTTTATGGGATAGCAGCTGATAGCCCTATGGGCCATAGGACAGCATGGCTCCTCTTGCCACTTTGAGGCACTGTGTGCCTATGGAGGAGTAGCGAGGGAATGGTTCATGCACTCTACTGAGCACAGAGAATGCAACTGAGCTGGGCCTTTCCATTGACTGTGCACAGGTCCCCTGCCATTGTATGCTCACTTAAGGGGAAGATTCACACCCATAGATTCCCCTCTGCTTGCAGAGCTAGGGAGCATAGAATCCTAGAAGTGTAGGGCTGGAAGGGACCTCAGTAGGTCATCTAGTTCAGTCCCTGGAACTCAAGGCAGGACTACGTAATAAACACCTGTCAAGGATGGTCTAGTTGTCTAACCTGTTCTTAAAAACCTCCAGTGATGCAGATTCCACAACATCCCTAGGCAATTTGTTCCAGTGCTTAGCCACCCTGACAGTTTTTAGGAAAAACTTCCTGTCAAACCTAAACTTCCCTTGCTGCAATTTAAACTTCTTGTCCTATCCTCAGAGGTTAAGGAGAACAGTTTTTCCCCCTCCTCCTTGTAACAGCCTTTTATGTACTTGAAAACTGTTACCATGTTTGCTCTGTCTTCTCTTTTCCAGACTAAACAAACCCAATTTTTTCAATCTTTCCTCCTTGGTGATGTTTTCTAGACCTTTAATAACTTTTGTGGCTCTCCTCTGGACTTTCTCCAGTTTGTCCACATTTTTCCTGAAATGTAAGATCCAGAATGGGACACAATACTCCAGCAGAGCCATAATCAGTCCGGAATAGAGCAGAAGAATTACTTCTCGTGTCTTGCTTCCAACCCTCCCACTAATGATCATCCCAGAATGATGTTCACTTTTTTTTCAACGGTGTTACACTGTTGACTCGTATTGAACTTGTGATCCACTATGACCTCCAGATCCCTTTCTGCAGTACTCCTTCCTAGGCAGTCATTTCCCATTTTGTTTGTGAGCAATTGATTGTTCCTTCCTAAGTGGAGTACTTTGCATTTGTCCTTATTGAATTGCATCCTATTTAGTTCAGAACATTTCTCTAGTTCGTCCAGATCATTTTGAATTTTAATCCTATCCTCCAAAGCACTTGCAACCCCTCCCAGCTTGGTATTGTCCACAAACTTTATAAGCGTACTCTTTATGCCATTATCTAAATCATTGATGAAGATATTAAACAGAACTGGACCCAGGACCGATTCTTGTGGAACCCCACTCAATATGTCCTTCCAGCATGACTGTGAACCACTGATAACTACTCTCTGGGAATGGTTTTCCAATCAGTTTTACACCCATCTTATAGTAGCTCTGTCTAGGCTGTATTTCCTTCGTTTGTTTATGAGAAGGTCATGCGAGACAGTATCAAATGCCTTACTAAAGTCAAGGTATACCACATCTACTGCTTCCCCTCCATCCACAAGGCTTGTTACCCTGTCAAAGAAAGCTATTAGGTTGGTTTGACACGATTTGTTCTTGACAAATCCCTGTTGACTGTTACTTGTCACCTTATTATCTTCTGGGTGTTTGCAACTTGATTGCTTGATTATTTGAGCCACTATCTTTCTGGGTACTGAAGTTAAGCTGATGGGCCTGAAATTTCTCAGGTTGTCTTTATTCCCCTTTTTATAGATTGACACTATATTTGCCCTCTTCCAATCCTCTGGAATCTCTCCAATCTTCCATGAGTTTTTGAAGATAGTCATGAAATGGCTCCGAGATCTCCTCAGTCAGCTCCTTGAGTATTCTAAGATGTATTTCATCAGGCCTTGCTGACTTGAAGATATCTAACTTGTCTAAGTCATTTTTAATTTGTTCTTTCCCTATTTTAGCTTTAAAGCCTATCTAATTTTCACTGGCATTCATTATGTTAGATGTCCAATCGCTACTAACCTTTTTGGTGAAAACTGAAACAAAAAGTCATTTAGTACTTCTGCCATTTCCACATTTTCTTTTATTGTCTCTTCCCCCCACCCCCCATTGAGTAATGGGCCTACTCTTTCTTTGGTCTTCCGCTTGCTTCTAATATATTTGAAGAATGTATTCTTGTTACCCTTTTATGTCTCTAGCTAGTTTGATCTCATTTTGTGCTTTGGCCTTTCTAATTTTGTCCCTACATGCTTGAATTGTTTGTTTATATTCATCCTTTGTAATTTGACATAGTTTCCACTTTTTATAGGACTCTTTTTTGAGTTTCAGATCATTGAAGATCTCCTGGTTAAGCAAGAGTGGTCACTTGCCATACTTCCTATCTTTCCTACGCAGTGGGATAGTTTACTCTTGTTCCCTTAATAATATCTCTTTGAAAAACGGCCAACTTGATTGGGCCTTGTGTTATTCTCTTCCAGTTTGGAGTCTTCCAGCTATTTCTTATATTGAAAAATCATCATCAGTGAAGTCCATTGGTAGGAAATGGAGAGCATTACACTGTGCTAATGGAAGAGCAGGATGGAATTTTTGTCAAGAAAATGGCTTTTCAGCAGAAAATGCTGATTCATCTAAACCAAAACAGTTCACAGGAACGGTTTTGACAAATGTCTTGTTTTGAAAAAAATTCAGAGTTGTCACAATGACCCGTTTTGATATTTTTTAAAAGAAATATTCCAGGTTTTAGTTCAAAATTACTTTGTTTCAAAAGTTAAGCTTAGTGTAGTTTTAAAAAGAGTTACAATTTTAAAAAAGAACTTTTTTGAAACTGAACTATTTGATGGATTCAAACTGATTGAATGGTTGATTTTGTGATTGTTGGTTAGCAAACATTTTCAAGATTTTGACTTTTCATTCTGAGTCAGGATGGGAAAAAAATTCAAAATCTCAAAAGTTTTCCTTGGATGGGAAAACCATTTATCACCCAGCTCTAATTAACAGTACAATATTATACATTTCTTTCCCGTCACGTAGTATAGCTTAGTGTAACAAAGTATATCCACTCATCCTAAATGTACGGAAAATCAAAACTATTGGCACCTATCACTGTGGCTTGTGTGCACATTCCCTCTACGTCTGTCTGTCTGTCAGAAAGGAGAAAATCACCCTCAAAATTCAGACTAAAAATAAGGTGCAAATTTTTAAGTGAGGGTAATTAGCCATTGGAACAATTTAAGGATGAGGTTGATTCTCCATCACTTTAATTCATTAAATCAAGACTGGAGCCCAGATCCTTAAAGGTATTTAGGTACCTAACTCCCATTGATTTAAAAGGGAATTAGGTCCCTAACTACTTTTTAGGAGCTGGGCCTGGATGTACTTCTAAAAGATGTCCTGTAATTTGAATAGAATTTATGGTCTTGATGCAGAACTCACTGCGTGAAATTTTCTGGGCTATGTAATGCAGGAGGTCAGACTAGATCATAATGGTCCCTTCTGGTCTTTAAATCTGTGTATTGATTTTTTTTTTTTTTTTAGTTTGTCTAAATTCAAACAGCCTTTGCTTCCTTTGTAAAATAAACATACTTTCCCGGTGGAGTAAGTGGCCAGAAGAAATCAAGTACAATATCTTATTAATAAAAACAGCAGCGCTGTTTGTCTGTTACATGCCATATATTCTTGCCTGATTTCTTGCCATTCATGGATATTCCACAAATTTGCCATCAGAACATAACCTATTCTGCAACATGCTTAATTGCCAGATTGACAGCCCCAGAGACTGAAAGGCCTTTATCAAACTGGGGTGGTTTGGGCTGTTGCAGTTCAAGGATCCTTGCCTTGTCACATCACCATGATTAAACTCTGAACTGAGGGAGCTCCCCCACGCCGATGGGTAAGTCAGTTCTTGACCTCGCTGCTGAGTCTTCCAGTGAAGATGTTGATTGCTCAGGTGGTTTTTGTGATATGGGCATCTGCCAACTTGAAATTGGATGGAGACCAGCGACTGGCTTCACAGAGCTCATTCAACAGCACTCAAAAGGAACCAGCTTCCACTAGCAGAAGGCTGTCACTTATACTGTGCAGTCGGTGACTTCAGTCTCTAGGGCTATCAGTCGGACGCCTTTCAAGAGAGCTACATTCGGTACCGAAAGAAACAATCGATTAAAGAATATAATGTAGTCCACGTAAGCTGTGTACATACAGGCATTTAGAAGGAACACTACTGGTGTATAAACCCCCACTATGAACAGCAAATAGCCTCCAGCCAGGTCCCACTCTTCTGGCTTTTTTTTAATTGAAAATCCTATTCTTATCAAATATCTATTTTGCAAGCTGATCACCGATGTATGGGCTGAACAGCAGGTGATGCAAATCAGCATTACTCCATTGAAGTCAGTGGTTCAACACAGATTGACACTAGTTGAAGCTCTGCTCCAAGGGTGAGGCCCCTACCCAAGAAGTGGGGAGACCTGGGTTCAAGTCCCTGCTTTGCTATTGATGTTCTGTGTGACTGTGGAACAGTCAGTCTCTTTGGGGCTTCAGTTCACCATCCAGGAAACGTGGATAATAGCACTTCCCTGCCTCAGTGAGCTGTTTTGAGGAAAAATGCATTATTCTGAGGTGCTCCGATATGACAACCATGGGCATCAGATAGACAATGTAATTACTGATGGAGTGGCACTCTGATGAGCATTCAAAGGCATTTCAGCTGTGCTAGCCACTGTCATAGAATCATAGAATATCAGGGTTGGAAGGGACCTCAGGAGGTCATCTAGTCCAACCCTCTGCTCAAAGCAGGACCAATCCCCAATTAAATCATCCCAGCCAGGGCTTTGTCAAGCCTGACCTTAAAAACTTCTAAGGAAGGAGATTCTACCACCTTCCTAGGTAACGCATTCCAGTGTTTCACCACCTTCCTAGTGAAGAAGTTTCTCCTAATATCCAACCTAAACCTCCCCCACTGCAACTTGAGACCATTACTCCTTGTTCTGTCCTCTTCTACCACTGAGAATAGTCTAGAACCATCCTCTTTGGAACCACCTCTCAGGTAGTTGAAAGCAGCTATCAAATCCCCCCTCATTCTTCTCTTCTGCAGACTAAACAATCCCAGTTCCCTCAGCCTCTCCTCATAAGTCATGTGTTCCAGACCCCTAATCATTTTTGTTGCTCTTCGCTGGACTCTCTCCAATTTCTCCACATCCTTCCTGTAGTGTGGGGCCCAAAACTGGACACAGTACTCCAGATGAGGCCTCACCAATGTCGAATAGAGGGGAACAATCACGTCCCTTGATCTGCTGGCTATGCCCCTACTTATACATCCCAAAATACCATTGGCCTTCTTGGCAACAAGGGCACACTGTTGACTCATATCCAGCTTCTCATCCACTGTCACCCGTAGGTCCTTTTCCGCAGAACTGCTGCCTAGCCATTCGGTCCCTAGTCTGTAGCAGTGCATTGGATTCTTCCGTCCTAAGTGCAGGACCCTGCACTTATCCTTGTTGAACCTCATCAGATTTCTTTTGGCCCAATCCTCCAATTTGTCTAGGTCCCTCTGTATCCTATCCCTGCCTGCCACCATATCTACCACTCCTCCTAGTTTAGTATCATCCGCAAATTTGCTGAGAGTGCAATCCACACCATCCTCCAGATCATTTATGGAGATATTGAACAAAACCAGCCCCAGAACCGACCCTTGGGGCACTCCACTTGATACTGACTGCCATCCAGACATGGAGCCATTGATCACTACTCATTGAGCCCGACAATCTAGCCAACTTTCTACCCATCTTATAGTGCATTCATCCAGCCCATACTTCTTTAACTTGCTGACAAGAATACTGTGGGAGACCGTGTCAAAAGCTTTGCTAAAGTCAAGAAACAATACATCCACTGCTTTCCCTTCATCCACAGAACCAGTAATCTCATCATAGAAGGTGATTAGATTAGTCAGGCATGACCTTCCCTTGGTGAATCCATGCTGACTGTTCCTGATCACTTTCCTCTCGTGTAAGTGCTTCAGGATTGATTCCTTGAGGACCTGCTCCATGATTTTTCCAGGGACTGAGGTGAGGCTGACTGGCCTGTAGTTCCCAGGATCCTCCTTCTTCCCTTTTTTAAAGGTGGGCACTACATTAGCCTTTTTCCAGTCGTCCGGGACTTCCCCCGATCGCTATGAGTTTTCAAAGATAATGGCCAATGGCTCTGCCATCACAGCCGCCAACTCCTTTAGCACTCTCGGATGCAGCGCATCTGGCCCCATGGACTTGTGCTCATCTAGCTTTTCTAAATAGTCCCTAACCACCTCTTTCTCCACAGAGGGCTGGCCACCTACTCCCCATGGTATGTTGCCCAGCGCAGCACTCTGGGAGCTGACCTTGTTCGTGAAGACAGAGGCAAAAAAAGCATTGAGTACATTAGCTTTTTCCACATCCTCTGTCACTAGGTTGCCTCCCTCATTCAGTAAGGGGCCCACACTTTCCTTGGCTTTCTTCTTGTTGCGAACATACCTGAAGAAACCCTTCTTGTTACTCTTAACATCTCTTGCTAGCTGCAACTCCAGGTGGGATTTGGCCTTCCTGATTTCACTCCTGCATGCCCGAGCAACATTTTTATACTCTTCCCTGGTCATTTGTCCAATCTTCCACATCTTGTAAGCTTCTTTTTTATGTTTAAGATCCGCAAGGATTTCACTGTTAAGCCAAGCTGGTCGCCTGCCATATTTACTATTCTTTCGACACATCGGAATGGTTTGTCCCTGTAACCTCAATAGGGATTCTCTGAAATACAGCCAGCTCTCCTGGACTCCTTTCCCCCTCATGTTATTCCCCCAGGGGATCCTACCCATCAGTTCCCTGAGGGAGTCAAAGTCTGCTTTCCTGAAGTCCAGCGTCCGTATTCTGCTGCTTACCTTTCTTCCCTGTGTCAGGATCCTGAACTTGACCAACTCATGGTCACTGCCTCCCACGTTCCCATCCACTTTTGCTTCCCCTACTAATTCTTCCCGGTTTGTGAGCAGCAGGTCAAGAAAAGCTCTCCCCCTAGTTGGCTCCTCCAGCACTTGCACCAGGAAATTGTCCCCTACATTTTCCAAAAACTTCCTGGATTGTCTGTGCACCGCTGTAGTGCTCTCCCAGCAGATATCAGGGTGATTGAAGTTGCCCATGAGAACCAGGGTGTGCGATCTAGTAGCTTCTGCGAGTTGCCGGAAGAAAGCCTCATCCACCTCATCCCCCTGGTCCGGTGGTCTATAGCAGACTCCCACCACTACATCACTCTTGTTGCTCACACTTCTAAACTTAATCCAGAGACACTCAGGTTTTTCTGCAGTTTCATACCGGAGCTCTGAGCAGTCATACTGCTCCCTTACATACAGTGGTACTCCCCCACCTTTTCTGCCCTGCCTGTCCTTCCTGAACAGTTTATAACCATCCATGACAGTACTCCAGTCATGTGAGTTATCCCACCAAGTCTCTGTTTTTCCAATCACGTCATAATTCCTTGCCTTCACCAGGACCTCCAGTTCTCCCTGTTTGTTTCCAAGGCTTTGTGCATTTGTATATAGGCACTTGAGATAACCTGCTGATTGCCCCTCATTCTCAGTATGAGGCAGGAGCCCTCCCCTCACAGACGTTCCTGCCTGTGCTTCCTCCCGGTATCCTGCTTGCCCACTTACCTCAGGGCTTTGGTCTCCTTCCCCCGGTGAACCTAGTTTAAAGCCCTCCTCACTAGGTTAGCCAGCCTGCTCGCAAAGATGCTCTTCCCTCTCTTCGTTAGGTGGAGCCCGTCTCTGCCCAGCACTCCTCGTTCATGTAACACCATCCCATGGGCAAAGAATCCAAAGCCTTCTCTCTGACACCACCTGCGTAGCCATTTGTTGACTTCCATGATTCGACGGTCCCTACCCCGGCCTTTTCCTTCCACGGGGAGGATGGACAAGAACACCACTTGGGCCTCAAACTCCTTTATCCTTCTTCCCAGAGCCACGTAGTCCGCAGTGATCCGCTCAAGGTCATTCTTGGCAGTATCATTGGTGCCCACGTGGAGAAGCAGGAAGGGGTAGCGATCCGAGGGCTTGATGAGTCTCGGCAGTCTCTCCGTCACATCGCGAATCTTAGCCCCTGGCAAGCAGTAGACTTCTCTGTTTTCCCGGTCAGGGCGGCAGATAGATGACTCAGTCCCCCTGAGGAGAGAGTCCCCGACCACCACCACCCGCCTCCTTCTCTTGGGAGTGGTGGTCGTGGAACCCCCAACCTTAGGACAGCGCATCTCATGCCTTCCAACCAGCGGAGTCTCCTTCTGCTTTCTCCCCTCAGACGTATCATCTGGTCCACTCTCCACAATGGTACCTGTGGAGAGAACATGAAAACGGTTACTTACCTGTGTCTGCGTTGCTGGTATCCGGACATTCCCCCTTCTTCTTCTGGAGGTCACATGTTGCCAAGCTTCTTCACTGGCCTCTTGGCTCCGCTGTGCAACGTGCTCTAAATCTTTAGAGCTTTGTGCCCGTAGAAGCATATCCTGACTTTTGTCCAGGAAATCCTCAGATTCTCGTATGCAACGCAGGGTCGATATCTGTTGCTCCAGACCTTCAATCTTCTCTTCCAATATGGATACTAGCTTGCACTTTGTACAGACAAAGTCACTTCTGTCCTGTGGAAGAAAGACAAACATGGCACATCCAGTGCAGGTCACAATAGCTGAACGCCCCCCCTCCATATCACCTTCCTACTATGAGCTTCCTCAGAGAAGCTGGCAAGATGTAAGCCTCACTGGGCTCACCCCAGGTGAACTCCCAGGCAAACTCCTGCTGTTTGCTGCTCTGCTGTTCCCCGCTGCTCAGCTGGTCCGCCGCCGCTCAACTGGTTCGCGGAGCTCTGGCTATTTTTAAACAGCCAGGCTTCCCTGAAACAAACAAACAGACACCCCCAATACCCACCCCCTGCAGGCTACCACCCAATCAGGCACTCGCTCAGGCTTTCAAACTGTGCTCCCAGCAAACACACACTCGGATACTCACTCAGCAAACACACACTCGGATTAAGAAGTCTGTTATTCCAGCTGAATTAAGAAGTCAATTAAGAAGTCTGTTATTCCAGCTGAAAAATAACCATGCAAACACCACAAATGATGCATTTTGGGTGTGTTTGGTTAGCATTTGACCCTTTATATGCAATGTAAATTCATACTAAAACATTACGTTTTCTACAGGGCTGAAACACAGTGTCCAGCATGACAATCGGTTGACGTTCTTTCATGTCTGTGTCGGTATGAAATTGCAGACATTATTTTGTCAACAACAGGAAGAAAATAAGTCCTTTAGAGAGCAGAAGGCGCTGTTGACAAGCCTGAATAGCTAAGAGTCTCATATAGAGTAAGACAGAAAATTATTGTCATGTTCAGACAACACATACGCCCATTCAGCAGGAAATGCGCTCATAAAATATCCCTAAAACAAGGCCTGAGGTTGCTTAAGACTTGCCACTCCAGGCTCATGACTACTTGTAAATGGATGCACCAGAACTTTGCAATTCATATGCATTATTTACTAACCACAGGCTAACTGTGTGAACCTAACTCAGCCTGGAGAGCACTTAGTCATACCAGGGACCCATTGAAGTCAATGGGCAAATGGGTGTGCTTAAGCACGCCCCGGCAGGAAAAAACTTATCCCTAAACTGACATGTTATTCCTGTAAAACCAATGGTATCTGCATTTAGCAAGTAGTGTCATGGCCTCTATCGTTAACATGATTACAGCTACAGCTGACCCAACTGTAGCATGTGTGATGAAGTATTTACATTGCTTTAGAGTAGCTAAACAGCTGTAATACCTACGTTTATATAATGAAAACATGCAGCAGGAGGTAAAGGATCACATCATTTTGGCTTATGTTTTTATAGAGACAAACTCTGATTCCCTGTACCCTCATCATTAGTCATCAAAGCCCTGCATGTTTGTCTAATATGGGCCATTTGGGTTGTATTGATCAGTCTTGTTTTCGCTTCCACTCTCCGTCATTTATCTATCAGCCAAACGCATTTTTTGACCCCATTCTGAAGCTTGAACTTATGGCTGACATGCTTTTCCTGGTTAAAACCCATGTCTCCAGTCAACGGTCATGAAAGCTGCTGTCTTGACAGCGCAGGCGAATGATGCCGTCTGTGCAACCACTCCTGCAGCAGTGGAAGTTACCCACCTTGTCTTCTCAGAGGGTCTCAACTGTGCCCCAGCGGGATCAGCTCTTGACTAGAGCTTCCAGTCTCCTTGTCCTTTCACTCTGCGAGTGCCAACAATGAAGGCAGTTAGTCCCAGTGGGGGATGGGGGGAGTGTCATTGTTTTGAGGGTGATGATGTGGCTGGTTTTGTTGGTCTTTTCGTAGACTGATAGCCTAGCGCTGACTGTTTCTTTTGGCTGACCTAAATCGGTGGCCCATTCGTCTACACGCCTCCAAAGTGAGCATGACCCATTCTAGCCAATGGGGAAAAAACAAAACTAAAAAAAAAAAAAAAAAAAAACCCACCTTTGATTGTTTATTGCTGTTGTCATTAGTTTAACTCTAGGTATTTGTTGATATCACAGATGCTGGGAGCTCAGTGCCGGCGCTATCAAATGGATTTACCAAGCACCGATATTAGCAGCCATTGGGGTAGGTTTTATACATGCGATGTAGCGTAAATAGTTTATTGGTTGTCTGATTTTTTTTTTAAACTCTCTGGCTTTGCTGTAAACGACACAGGTTCTGAAGTGAGAGTGGGGATGGGGAGGGTGGAATGAGGAGCAAGTTACCTTAGTCTCTCAACTAACTCTTGGGATCGATCAGAAAAAGTGACTCAAGAAATGAAGTTGATCAAGGTGAAGCTTTCCCTAGTGATGGATGAATGAAGAGTCAGCAGTTAGACTCTGTTCAGATAAATGCTCCAAATTTCAGATCCTTTTCCTAATTATTGAAATCTCTTGAGTCTATAAAATTGGCTGGAACTTGCCCGAAAACAGATGTTCTCATGGAATTTCCAGTGCTTCCTGTCCAGGCCAGGAATAACATAAGAACAGCCTTTGCGTCAGGATTTAATCACTTTCTTTATTGGTCCCATCCAGAAGTGTAAAAACGGGTGACAATGAAAAGCAATTTAAAAATAAAGTTAATCCAACTTTTGGTTTTTGAACCTCAAGGGGAAAGTTTAGGGCAAAAGCTGTAATGGCTTCTTTTTTTAAAATTCCAGACTGAGAACACTTTGTTTATGATAGCTGATAAAAATGATCATATTCAAGTGTAGGCCAAGGGTTCCCTTTTCAAAATCACGTGAGTTCCATTTTCAAAAGTATATGGGAAACGAAAGATCTTCTTTGCAGTTTCAATCCCCATGCCCATATTCTCATCTTGAATTTTAGCCCTGTAACATTTTATGCTAAAGGGAATGGCTGAAAAGCACAGAGTAGGGCAAGGAAGATAGGAAAGTGATGTGTGACTCCAGGAGCCGAATCATGCGGCTCTTCCATGTGCGAAACCCTCATTGAAACTACTGGGAGTTTGATATGAAGGTAGATTCTTCAGAGGGGATAATGCTAATGAGTCCATACTTTTGCTTTTAGAATTATAGTGCTTGTATCCACAATGGCCCAAGTCCTGGGCAGCATTGCACAACCCAAGTACTGCACTGGGTACTATCTTTGTTACCGTAACTTGGCACACAAATAATAAACATAATAATAATACGGCAGCTGGACCTGCCAAGTTTCATGCATCTCATGATTAATCTCATGTCTGTATTTATGTAAAATCAGTACGTCATAAATCTCATTCATGCTCTGTGTATGGCCCAATTTTTGACACACATGAAAATACCTGATGATTATAACTGGAACAATTTATTCAAATACAGAATTAAAAAGACTGGCATTTGCCAATGCATAGGGAAACCAAGAATTGTGTCTCCATTATCCTACTAATTAATCTGGCCCATAAAATAAATATTATATTTAAACAGAATGTAGCTGTACACTCCCCTGGCATAACTTAAAAATAATTTAAAAATATTCCCCAAAATAGCTAAAGCACAGCAGGGCGATCCAATATAACCCACCATCAGCAACCCCAGCATATTAAAAGCATAAATACCCTTTCCCCACCAAAGCTTAACTTTGCAGCATGCCGTGAGGATCAGTAGTAGAGCTGGTTGGACAATTTTTGGTGTGGGGGGGGAGACGGGGGCGAGGGCAGTGTCAAAAATGGCCTTTTTAGGAAATTGACAAATTTCTTGACCTTTTTTTCTCCCAAACGGTCCTGGTGTTTTGAACAAACATAGAAAACAAAAATATTGGGGGGGGGGGGTATTTAAGTTTTTGAGATTTGATTTATCATTCTTCCTGTTGGCAACATGGGAAGGGCGGGGGGGGGGGGGGGGCGGAGAAAGGAAAAATAAAAAAAGTCCCAAATGAAAACTTTTCTATAAAAATGTTAAAGAAAAAATTTGGAATAACCCAATAATTGTTCCTTTTCTAAACCAGCAGAACAAATAACACTGTGCTATTTTCATGACATGGTTCTCACTTTCTGATCATGTCAACTGATCAGATTTGGTCTGTTTCAGACCACTGAGTTGGGATTGAATTCCAAAGCCATGAGGCCAGAGAACACTCAGCCAATTGCCCTTTCTTATTTATACCAGCGTAGCTTTCACTGCAGCACCTCTGCTGAGCTCATCTGTACACTGTGCAGAGCCTGATGTGACACCTTAAAAACACATAAAAATGGGATTTTTTTTAAAGGGCTGCTGCATACTGAATTTTCATCATGCATCAACCTAACCTGTCAAAGGTGCTTCTGTAACCAGGACACATGCATCCTTACACAGTTAATTTTGTTTGCTTCAGGAGAAGCAGAAAAAAAAAATCTTTGGAGAGCGTTTTCTTCTTCTGTTATATTTACATTTATATCCTCCTTTGTTTCTAGACACACTTAATTTCTGCTGCCTCGGCCTCATAAAAATTCACTAGTAATGGCTGTAGCTCTTGCCAGAGTCTCTTGTCTTAGGAGCGGTGTTGTAATAAATGATCAAATTTGTCCAGACATTAAAATCTACTTTTCAGACTCATCTCTGATTTAAGGCTTTTAGATGGCTCATTGAAATGTGCTTAACTCAGAGTCTAGGTATTAGACATGGCCCCTAGTTATTAGCCGCTTCTGCACTTGACACCAAGCTTTTTTATTATAATCAAAATGACACTTTGGTGAGTTTCCAGAGCTATCACTCTTACTGGGCTCAAAACACATTTGTAGTAAATGAAGTGTTATGACAGGTTGGAACAGGAGATCTGGATTCCAAGCCAGCTTGCTTCCCAAATGAAAATGAGCATGGCAGTTTCAACTTGATTGCCAGCATCACAAAACTGTGGGACTGAGACCTCAGGAGAGTGGACGAGGTTTGAAAGGTGAGGACTAGCTGCACTGAGAGAATTGTCTGGGGAATGGTATATGCTGGTCCTGCATTTAGCAAGCTACTCTCATGCCAAACTAGCAGTGAAACTGTGGGGACCCAGACCCCACTACCAACCCAGGATTCCAGGCAGCTTGTACAGCCAATGGAAGGGTCTATGCCACCACATCTTCACTGCGGGTTTTTAGATCCGCTAGCTAGATTAAAGCTAGCATAGGCATGCCTACCTGCACTGTGTAGTGTAGACATACTCTCAGTATTTGTAAAGGACCTAGCACAATGGGGTGCCAGTCTCAATTGGGGCCACTAAGCACTACTGTAATACATAGAAATAACAACATTACTGGTGCCCCCATCCTATTTTACGGAACAAATTTTATTATCAAACACTCCGATCGCAAGCTAGCTGTTTCTTTTGTCTCTAGAACAGAACACGGGGTTTTTCTTCAAGCCCAAGAGTGACAGTTTGCACTGCTGTTTGCTCTCTGAGTACAAAAGCCACCCAGTTCTATGACCGGACATTATATCTGATGCACTGGTTTGTTTTCAAATGAACCTGGAAATATTTCAGGAAAGCCAAGTAACAAACAAACCAGCATAAAAACGGGCTGAGAGAAATGAAAACAAATTGAGACAAAGCACATCCTTTTTAAAGGCACACACCCAGGAAACCAAAAAGAGTAACATCAAAATGAAAGGTTTCAAAAAAACGACGAAGTCACCTTTTCTTTGGTTAGTGAAGATTTTGGGGCTGTTTGTGGGCTAACTTACATAGGTGTAAAAGAGGAGTAACTCCACTAAGACAATGGAACCTGATTTGTGTTTACACTGTGGCCCCTCTTCCTCTCTTTGGCAACGTGAAGTGGATGTAAATTCTCCTTTACATTAATATAATGGTGTAAAAGGGTCTTAAGTGTAAAGGAGAGCCATGCCCAATGATATACAGCCGCACAGAACTTGTGTAAATGAGATTGGAATCAGGTCAGTTAGTCACAGATTTTTAGGGATCATTCTGATGATTTAATCTGACCACCTGCAATCACAGGCCATCGAATGTCAAAGAATTAATTCCTGCTTCACGTCCAATAGCTCTGCTTGCACTATCTGCTAGAAAAACATGAAATCTTAATTTGAAAAATTCTGTTGCCGGAGGATGCGTCACATCCCTTGGTATCTTTATGAGCAGTGGCACGAGAGGCCCCTGCGTACTGTTCTAACTATGTGCTATTTAGAATTGCTGTAGAAATAAGGAATTGCCAGAAAACAGTGACATAGGTGCTCTCTGTCAGTATACTCCACTTCGGTGCCATATTTTGAGTGCAGTCAATCCATTCTTTTGGTGTCAATTGGGACCTTTCACTATGTTTCAAGGTGAAAGTGGCAGTAATTTGTGTAATGGAAATGGCCATGCTTAATGCAGGGAGAGCGTCCTTTCTTCAAGCCCTGTTTTTACAGCCTCAGTAATATGTGAATGAACTGTCTGTGTTCATATATGATGCTGTCCAGTTCTTGACCTGATTCTTCTCTCATGCCACTGGTCTCGTGCCAACAATTTCAATGGAATTACTTCTGATTTAAACAGCAGGAGAATCAGGCTCAGGCCCTGTGTGAATTGATGTCCTAAACTTAGCCTCTGAGGACCTATAGGAACAAGGAATTCAAAAGCCTTTCACCAAGACCAGTTTGCCTCCAGATCCCAGATGTTCTGCCCTTATTTCAGAGGTCACAGTGGCAATAAAGGCCTGGTCCAAAGCCGCTGAAGTGAATGGGAAAATGCTCCAATTGACTAGATGGGCTTTGGGGAGAAGGGGTCTGACAGGTAGCTCAGATTTGAAAGTTTCCTAACAAATTTCTGTTTGATTCATGTGGATGAAAGTTCTCCTTAAGGGACCCCAAACCTTTTTCACTGCAACTGTTTCCACTGGCAATATGCTGTTGTGACAGCGTGGGATTCCAGTTAGTGATACAAAAGACCCATTATACTCTCAGTTTCATCCTTTTGGCAGCATAGCGTATGATCCCCTGGCAGCGTACTCACTAGATTTTCAACTGACACTATGAGACCATTTGATTGTTTGTTTGTTCACAATCAGCATCCAATTCTGCGGGAGGGCTTAGCTGATGCAATAATAGGCACTTTGGTGCATGGAATAGAAAATGCTTTCTATGCCTAATAAAGGCAGCAGGTGTATTCAGGATTTCTAAATTACACCACAGAAGTCTTGCCAAAGCTGCACTTGAAAGGGGTGGTTTGCAAATGAAAGCCCTGCGTGTACACAAGTAACACTGGCAGTAGGTACAAGGGAAACAATGCAAAATAAACTGTGATAACAGGGCTATCTGTGATGCATAAAAAAATTACACTGCTGTGAAGACTAGGGCTTACTATGCCCAGCACTCAAGCAATGCCGAAAAGATCTCCGCCAGTTCAGCGGAACCTGTTTTAAGGTGCAATATCTCCCAAACCCCCGGGGCTGGAAAGAAATGCCATATAGCTTTGGGAAGCTGGGATTTGTCCAATTTCACAGAGCTGGTACTGCCAACTCCAGTAATCCTGGCCAGATTGAGGACATCAGCCCTTAAAAACAATAAAAAAAAAAACCCACACTTTATACCGAGCTGACTTTTGTTTCTACTCAAATCCTGATGTGGTTTGAGCTGCTGCTATATTGAGCACAGCTGGAGTTAGGCCCAGAGTCACCGAACTGGCTGAACTGTGCTCAGGGGAAGTGCACAGGTTGGTGATGGACTAAGGTGATATTAAGCCATCTTTGCAACTCCCTGATCATGTGGTCAATGGGCATTGGTCCTTGTCCCCAGCATGACTTAAACCTGGTGCCTGTGGCCCCAAAAGACCATCATAGCCACAGTCCCTTTTGCCAGGCTATCCCCCCTACACTAAATCAAAGAAGGGTTGACATAGGAGTGTTTATATCATCTCTCTGCCACCCAAGGATTCCTCCCTCCCCTGACCCAGGTAGCCAGTCCACTTTGCACCTCTGGAGTAGCCTCCAGGCCAATGAATCTGGCCCTAAAGCTTTTAGTAATGGAAAGCATGGGATCCCATAATTAACACCTCATCAATATCTAACTTAACCCATGTCAGAACTGAAGTGGTTTAATTTGGCATGGTTGACTTCAATGGAGCTGAAAATCTGGCCCATCCATGATAACCAAGTGATGTGATATCTCACAGCTAGCCAGGGCTAGGAACTTCAGAACCAGTAACTTTTCCAAGCAATGTCCTGGACCAGTGATCAGAAAGATATATTTTATCCTTTCTGCAGTTTTCCTATGTGGCAAAATGTTCTTCATTGTTTTTGTGCCTATGCTCCTGATTACATTCTTTTCAACCAACCTTCAAACCCCCTGTAATACCGCTCTGCATTTTACAGCTGAACTTCATTCTGTTCCTGAACACCGTACGGGTTCTGGCAACCAAAATATGGGAGACAAATGCTGTTGGGTATGACACAAGGAAACAATACAGGTAAATCCCTGGGCTGGATTTTGTTTAACAGCATAGTCAAGATTTTTCTGGCTAAAAGAGATGCTTTAAACGGTATGAATCACCTACAAGTCTCAATAAAAGGTGAAGCAGCCTTTGAAGCATAGCTTCTGAGAAATTTCGGGGTTGATGGATTGTTTTGCTACATTCATCTGAAATATCCTGGTTTTGTAAATTCATCTTCCAGACTGTGTGGGCATGCAAGTTCAGCTTTCCTGTGGGCATTTCTGAAAAATATTCATTCATTTATTCTAGGGCTGTCAAGCGATTAATTGCACTGTTAAACAATAATAGAATCCCATTTATTTAAAATATTTTTGGATGTTTTCTACATTTTCAAATATATTGATTTCAATTACAACACAGAGTACAAAGTGTACAGTGCTCACTTTATAGTTATATTTGATTACAAATACTTGCACTGTAAAAAACAAAAGAAATAGTATAATTCACCTAATACAAATACTGTAGTGCAATCTCTTAATAACAAAAGTTGAACTTACAAATGTAGAATTATGTACAAAAAAATAACTGCATTCAAAAATAAAACAAATGTAAAACTTTAGAACCTACAAGTCCACTCAGTTCTACTTCAGCCAATTGCTCAGACAAACAAGTTTGGTGACAATTTGCAGGAGATAATGCTGCCCACGTCTTGTTTACAATGTCACCTGAAAGTGAGAACAAGCGTTCGCATGGCACTGTTGTAACTGGCTGTGATGGGTTCGGTCACAGGGATCCCCTTTGGGACTGTCACCTGATGTGCTGGAATCACCTCTGAGCCCGTTTTCCCTGCACTACACTATTGTATGAGGTGAATTGAAAAATACTCTTGTTTATCATTTTTACAGTGCAAATATTTGTAATCAAAAATATAAAGTGAGCACTGTACACTTTGTATTCTGGGTTGTAATGGAAATCAATACATTTGAAAATGTAGAAAAACATCCAAAATATTTAATGCATTTCAATTGGTATTCTATTGTTTAATCGTGCAATCACGATTAATTTTTTTAATTGCAGTTAATTTTTTTGAGTTAATCGCGTGAGTTAACTGCGATTAATCGACAGCCCTAATTTATTCATTAATCTAGATCTATCCAGCAGAGGCTACAACCCTAGCACACCTAACCATAATGAAATATCGTTAAAAAAAATCACACACACACACAAATGCTTACAGAACTCTTATAGAGGGGTACTCTCAAAAATCCCCTCTTACTCTTATAACCACCACCACCACTTGGGACCCAAGTCAACCCATTGATCTACCAAACTCCTGAGAAAACAGATGGGTCTTGCAGGTTAACAATTCTGGGGGTGGCGAATCAAGGAGAGGGAGTGCATTCCAAACTGAGCACCCAACTTGGAGAATGTCCTGCCAGCAGATGTATACCTTTAACTCAAGCAAGGTCCAGCATCTCTTCAAGGTGAAAGGTGGTGTCTCAGTTAACCAGCTCCCAAACCAATGAAGGACTGTCACACTGTTTGGAGTGGTTCACAACTGTGAGTGTCAATCTCAGGGCAGACTGTCAAAAATTAGATTTCACCAACCCAGTAACAAATGTGAATTCCTGAAGCACCATACCAGTCTTACCATGGAGTCACAGACAGTCCCCTCAGGCATTCCACGCTATCTTGCCAGCCAGGCAAGCTGGACTCAGTGATAGTTGGCTGCCACACATAAAACCAAAGACCACAAAAGATTCAGGTTGCTTCCAGTCCCCACAGACCAGTCACTTACCCTAGGTCAATTTGTACCTAGATCTCACACCACAGACAACACTTGTAGCCAATCCTGTAATAAACTAACTAAGGATTTGTTAACTAAGAAAAGGAATGAGAGAATTATTTACAGGTAAAGCATATATATGCCAATGAGTTACAGTTTATGGTTCCAAAAGGTGACAGAGTTGTAGAAATCCGTCAGCACTGAATGTCTTATAGGGCTAACCCAGCTTGACCCTAGAGATCTCTGCTTCTGTTTCATGGCTCCTGCAAAAGTCCAAACAGCAAAAGAAATGCAAATTTTAATATAATTAAAGCTCCAGCTGGAACCAAATAGGCAGTCAGTTCAGACTCTGGAGCACTGGTGTAATGTATTCTCTCCACGGCGCTCTGCTTAACAAGTGGTTGGCCACATACTGCACTAGCTTCAGTTTCCAGTTGATTGCTGTGTGTAGCCTCCCGTAGAGTGAATTACAATAAACTATTCCTAAGGTGACAAAAGCGTAGATGAATGTGCAAAGACCTGCATGAGAAAAGAAAGATTACACCACCTGCCAATGGGAAAAACACTCGTGGCTGTCACACTTACCCGAGCAGCGGGCTCGGTAGTGACACACTGAAGTTGCAAAGCTGTATTGAAAGGGCGGTCCTAACCAGGGGAGCACCTCTGCCATTTTCTGGAACAGTTTGAAACTGATCCCTTCAGGTGTGTCCTGGGGTGCAAAAGTAGACAGGGTGCGATGGGGAGGTTGTGAGCCCATGCTCCCAGCCTCCACCACACTGAGCAGTGGAGCTAGCCAGCCGTGCAAGGGATGTAGCAGCAGGCACACTTCCACTGGACCTCTTGGAGCTCCAATGCTTCACAGATCTCTCACTGAGGTGTTGCAGCTACAAGCCACACCCTATTGGAGGGTTTTTGCTGCAAGCCACAGTAGAGCCCTTAATTTGTAGGGTTTTCTTGGAAATGCCCATTTCCTTTTTAACTGAACCTTCCCCAGGCTCTTGAGCTTTTCAGCATTTCACACAAGAAAAGAGAGCTTTTGCTTTTTCAAGATGAAGTGTAAAAGCTCTCACGGGTCCAATGTAATAGAAAAGTACTTGTGTACCACAGTGCTAATTCACGTAGCAAGTACCTGCTGAGGGAGTGACGGCTGCAGTACAAATCACCCTTGTTGGGGTACATTTTGGGGACACAATCAAGTGGGACTCTATGTTTTATGCTGGATTGAGGAAATGTAATTATCCCACATTGCCACTGGGACTTTTTATGCTGGAAAATGATTAGCTAAAAACAAAATAGGAAGTCATTACTCTGTAGGAGGTTGAAAAGTCAACAAATTTATGTTAGATGTAATCTTAATGAGTCTACATGATCTCCTCACTGCAATCCACTCATTCTTGTATTTTTTTGTAACGGTCTTACAGGAAGTTAGCAAAGTCCACCTTGGTTCTGATTCTGGTCTTCGGGGTGCATTATATTGTCTTTGTGTGCCTACCGCACACTTTCACCGGGCTGGGATGGCAGATCCGAATGCACTGTGAGCTCTTCTTCAACTCTTTCCAGGTGCGAGATATATTATCCGTTTTGTTCTCTGTCCTTCTCATCCCTTACCCCTTCTCTCTGGTTTTCTGCAGACCCTTGACACTACGTAACAGTGTAATTCTGACGCCAAAGGCAAATCACATTTTTACAGAGCTCTGACAAGGTTGGTCATTGAGTTCCTAAACCTAGGAGCAGCTGGGGGCTCGTTCCACACTAGAGAAAACACAACAGTACTCCTGCTCCTGTGTGCTATTTACCATGGAAGGGTTGTGATGACTATATCTGGAGTGTGTTTTCTCTGCTGGCGTATTATTAGCTTTTGTGATAAAATAGATGTCTTTTTGTTTCCTAGTTAGGATGAAGATTCCGAGTTTAATTTACTTTTCTACTATATGCATTCAGTTACTATGACAACTGGGTGTAAATAACCACAAGATTATGTAGGTTCAAGAAATAACAGTGAAAGCAGACATTGCAGACACGAATCTGAAGATAGAGAGCAGAGCTGATTGGTTGGAATAATTTTCCAACACAAAATGCCATTTTCACAAAAATCAAAATTTTCTGTAGGAAAATATCAATTTTGCAAAAAAAAAAAAAATATTTTCTCTCAGGAAAACTGAAGTGATGGTTTTCCAGCTGCCCTGTGCAAAGGTCTTGTTAATTTCACTTTCTGACTCTTGTCAGTTTCACATTCTCTCTGCAGGCAGGATTCTGGCCAGTGGAAACATTCCATTTTAGTTCTCCTGAAAGGGAATTTTTCTGGAAGTTTCTTCTCACAAAACATTTCACATTTTTTTACTTTCTGTCCTCATTTGGCACCAATTTTTTCCCCCCAGGAATGTGAAATATTTCATGGGAAGGGATTTCCATTTTCCAGCCAGTTGTACTAGAGAGAGTATCTAGCTTCCATCTCCTTGTCTTCTTTCTCCAGGGATTGTGATAACAGATAAAACTCTGCTGGGTGTAGCTAAAATAACATGGAAAGAACTTAGAAGACTTTGAGAAATGATAAACTTCATTAATATGTTTAACATAAGTTAGACATGCTAAAATTTAGCTGGAAGGAGACTTACATTTGACATGCTTCTTCACATGGCAATTATCCCTTAATAATTTATGCTTCCTTATCCTTTAGGGTTTCTTCGTCTCCATCATCTATTGTTACTGCAATGGAGAGGTAAGTTGAAAGCCCGGATTGGATGAGGCTCCTAACCAAAAATCACTGCGTGACAGAAAGGGATATTTTGTACAGAATGTAATAAGAGGGTAGTTGCGAGTTAGCAGTTTGTCCCTACAGCTACTGAGCAACTCTTAAAGGGATAGGGTCAGGCAGTTGGTTCCCTAAATTGTTATGAATTATAAAATAAACAAAATGGAAACAATTTTTGTCTAGATTTGAACAGGCCCCTGTATTATTTGCACCTTGGTCAGAAACTGACTAGTAATATTCATTGTACCAATGGAGTGAAATGACATGCACGATGAAATGTAAATGCAATGTTTAAAAAGGTCTTTCAGTCAAGGTGACATTAGTGACACAGGGCCAGATTCTGATGCTCTTACTTCAGCAACACTTTACTCTAATGGTCCCTTCTGGCTTTATCATCTGAATCTATGATTACAGTAGGACTGGAGAAAGGAACTGTACAACTTGAGAAAGTTAATTAGAATCTGGCTGATAGGTGATGACATTTGATTGGGCATTTGGGATTTTTCTTAAGGGTTAATATGTGATTTTTTAACCTGATTTTACACAGCTGGAGGGGCTTCATATCATGTGAATTTTCAAGATTGTGCTTTAAAGGGAAGATGGTTAAAGGTTTCCTTTAGCTTTTGACTCCTTCCCCTTACAATTTATGCCTTAGATCTGTTGATTGATTTTGTTTTTCCCTCTGGTAGGTTCAGACTGAAATCAAGAAGACTTGGACTAGATGGAACCTGGCTATTGACTGGAAAAGGACGACTCCATGTGGCAATTACAGATATGGCTCCGTCCTAACCAACATGACCCACAGCACTAGCAGCCAGTCTCAGATGGTGGCCAGCTCTCGCGTGGTTCTGATTTCCAGCAAAGTCTGCAGAAATGCCAGTAGGCAAAATGAGGCACACATGAATTTGCCTGGGTACGTTAGGAGCAACACTGAACAGGACTGTGTGCACCACTGGGTTCGTGAAGAGGCCAATGAAAATGAAGAGGAGCAGGTGGATGATATATCGCTCAAGGAATCACTTAGACCGCGGGGTAGTAGCACAGACCCTGAGCGGAACAGGGTAGAAATGGAGGAGGCTCTGTGAACAGTCATGGACATCCATGGGGATGTCCAATATAAAACGAGTTGAATCCTCTTATGATGCCAACAGCTACTAGTATCTGTATACTGCCTTGAGCCAATCTCGGTGAAGATCTTGGTCAATGATGAAGCTCAATTTACAAGGACTCCAGACCTACATAATGCTGCTGACTACGCAAAATGGTTTCTATGCCACTGTCAAGGTTCCCTCCCCACTCTGAACTCTAGGGTACAGATGTGGGGATCTGCATGAAAGACCCCGTAAGCTTATTTTTACCAGCTTAGGTTAAAAACTTCCCCAAGGTACAAACTTTGCCTTGTCCTTGAACCCTATGCTGCCACCACCAAACGTGTTAAACAAAGAACAGGAAAAGAGACCACTTGGAGATGTCTTCCTCCAAAATATCCCCCCAAGCCCTACACCCCCTTTCCTGGGGAAGGCTTAATAAAAATCCTCACCAATTTGTACAGGTCAACACAAACCCAAACCCTTGGATCTTAAGAACAATGAAAAAGCAATCAGGTTCTTAAAAGAAGAATTTAATTAAAGAAAAGGTAAAAGAATCACCTCTGTAAAATCAGGATGGTAAATACCTTACAGGGTAATCAGATTCAAAACATAGAGAATCCCTCTAGGCAAAACCTTAAGTTACAAAAAGAAACAAAAACAGGAATATACATTCCACCCAGCACAGCTTATTTTACCAGCCATTAAACAAAAGGAAATCTAATGCATTTCTAGCTAGATTACTAACTAACAGAAGTTCTGAGACTGCGTTCCTGATCTGTTCCTGGCAAAAGCATCACACAGACAGACCCTTTGTTTCCCTGCTCCAGCTTTGAAAGTATCTTGTCTCCCCATTGGTCATTTTGGTCAGGTGCCAGCGAGGTTATCTTAGCTTCTTAACCCTTTACAGATGAAAGGGTTTTGCCTCTGGTCAGGAGGGATTTTATAGTACTATATAAAGAAAGGTGGTTACCCTTCCCTTTATTTTTATGACAGCCACAAATGGCAAAGGCACAAAAAAGTGAATTTTTAGCCAGAGGCTTTATACACGATAAAACATTCTGTTGAGACACAGTCATTCTTTATATGCTTACACTACCTGCATTACACTTAAAACTCTGCACAGCAAACACATCTTAGCTGGTTTATGCAAATGCTCTTCTGAAGGCATGTGAAAGGTGACTCCTCCATTTGTAGACCTGAAAGGTGGAAATCAGAAGGTTTACAGTATATGCATGTGAAGGGATTCTCTGGACTCCAAAATGTCTTCGCTGTGAATCACAGGGCTGGGAAAAACTTAAGGGTTTCCATCCAGTACCTTGTGAACTTTGATCTCAAAGCGGAATGTTTCAAATCATGTTTTTAAACTGAGATGCTACTTACGTTTGATTATTTATACTATTGCTTTAGTTTGTTTTATGGAAACATCCAAACCAAAACCTCATGTACTATGCGACCTAAATTCTCTAATGAGACAGCCCCTACTGCATGCACTGAGCTCTGCAGTGATTTGGGAATTAAGTGGCAATACTAACTGAATATGAAATCATTTGAAAACCTTCCGGGTAACTGAAATAATGCTAAAAAGAGCACCAGAAAATTTAAATATAATTAGTGCCCTGTAGTGGAGGAATGTCTCCTGCTGTATGTCGATCTCTGAAAGACTTTGATGTTGGACAGCGAATGGGTTTGTGCCCTCTGAATCTCCATTAAACATCAAAAGAAGCCGTGATTGGATGAATAGAGACCTGAACTACTTCAGCCAGCTTCAGTACTGTGTCAAAAGCACTTTTATTAAACACGTCAAGATCTTTGCCAGATACTTACTTCCTGTTGGCCAACTTTGGTCCAAAGATCCTTATGCGGAGATCAAATTCTTCTGCTGGCACACAATCCCACTCCATTCTTCCATGGATTTCCAAGCAGTGGATTTCTGCTACAGGGGGGATCGGATACACAGTCTGGCAGCTGCCTACACCACGTCTCTCCACAGCCCCTCTAAGTGCACCCCTCTGACATGCTTCTGCTGTCCAGGCAATTTTTCATTGCTTCCCCTCATGCGGAGCTGCTATGTAAAGTGGAGAAGACGCAGTTGAGCTCAGATGTGGTAATGGACATGGTATAACAATCGGACAGAACAGTTAAGGAGCTGCTGCTTGCCTCGCCATGTTGGCCTAGGTAGGGGGAACTCATGAGAGAGCCCCTAAATGGAAATGCAATGGCTCCCATCGTGGTAGGCTAGTGCTGCCGTCCGTGCCACAGTCTTGACTCTTAGAAAGATTTCACTCTTTCTGCCTTCTGCTCGGCCATAACAAGGGCAACGGCAGAGGGGGAAGCCCAGGAAATGCACTGAATTCCTCCCTTGTGAGAAAAACTCACACCACGGCCCAGGGGTGAAGATGGCAGCAAAAAGGCCATTTTTGTGGTGCTGCTGTGTAAGCTGGACCGCTTGGGGTGGGGTGGAAGGTGCAGTATGCTGCCATTCACATCCCCACATGTCTACATGAGGCGGGGGGGAGGGAGGGCTTCCATCCTAACTATTGAGAAGTACCAGAGTGTGCTGTAAAACACGGAAATGTTTTTTAAATGACTGAATTTGGGGGAAATGGGTGAAAATAGTTTAAATTTCATCTGAGTGTCAATTGAGCCGAAAAGACTGAGATAACTAACGAAGCAATGATCTGTTTGGAGTAGATTTGAAATTTACCAGGAACGGCAGCGCATTTCTCCCTACAAGGCATGAAAAGAAGAACAGGCCAGGGCGATGCCAAGTCCGCTCTCTGGGAACTGCATGATTTCCCACAAAAAGTCCCAGATCCCACAGCAACTTCATGTCTGAATGAAACATCAGAGGGCTGATGCTGTGAAGTGCTAACTGATGTTAGATGTTAGATGTCCATTGTGCTGTTTCGGTTGCTGTTGTTTCATGATTTTGTTGGGTAACTATTGTTCAGTGGCACATGAGAAACATTAAAAAACACCCTCCTTTTTTCAGCTTTTCAGTTGTGCTTAAAGCTTTGGCCTGGCACTTGTGCTTCTCGTTTATTTCTGCTTCTGTGGCCTATCAAATCTCTCTCAGAGACGCTTCTTCATTACAGTGATCCTTTTCCTACCCAGGTATTCTCTGTGATTAAAAGCTCAGATTTCCCTCATTGAGCCTATGAACTAGCCGGTAAACCTTTTAGACAGGGGAATAGACAAGATGGCAATTAGTGAGAGTTAGGTGCACGAGTTCCTTTGACGATCTGGGCCTCTGTCTCTACTAATCTGGGTCAGATCTAGAGCAGCAAGAAATTGAAACAGAGCTACAGTCAATAGCCCAGAAAATAAGACAAACGTTCTGTCAAACCAATGAGCAAAGGTAAACAGTCCAGAAGAGAAAACTAGTGGGGGAAAAACCCATCAAAATGGTCAAAGATGACATGAATGTAATAGAATGGATTTACATTGCACTTCAGCACCAGCCCCTAACTGGCCAGCATTTCGACTTTGCTTATATTATAGAGGTTTATTAAAGAAGCTTATGGGTCAGCCTCATTTTCTCAACTGTGTAGATGCTGAAAAATTTTCATAACTCTTCCCTCTCCCCACCTGGCACTGACTCCAGCCCCTCTGCAGCCTTTCCTTCTGCAAAACTGGTTGCCCAAGCTCATACCTTCACACTTCATCTGAATCCAAGTCTGGATACTGGTTCAGCAACTATTTCTGCTGGAAGAGCTGTCTGCTGCCTTGGAGTAATAATATTTTCTCTTCCCGATGCACAGGAGTGACATTTTACAAATCAATCCCTGGATGCAGCTGTCTGAGGAAAGGGTCCTCCTGTCATCTTCCTTGCTTTATCACGGTGTCTCCAAAAGAGTGTTCTTTCTTTATAGTTTTAAAAAGCAAGTGCATGGCCAGTGAGAGAGCTCAGATTGATAGCACCAGCAACATGAACACCTCCTGATTTATGGCACTGCCAATGCAACTGCAAACATCCTCTTTACTATCCAGTCAGGTTGCCTCCTACCTCACCGGGGCTGATCACATCTAGTGACAGCGAGGTAGTGCTCGTTACTTTCTGCTCAGTGCATCAGGCCAGATTCTCCAATCTACCAGGGAAAGAAGCGGGTGGAGCGGAGCAGAGCTCAGTTATGCCTAATGGAGTAGGATCCCTGTACAACCCTGTAGCAAGACAATGACTTACCGGCACGGCACCTCCTGCTGGTCATCTGGGTAATAGCTCTTTCCAGCCTCGGAGCACCTCCTTCTGGCCGGTGTCTCGCCTGCCTCAGGCCCCATGTCCCTCCCGGACCCCAGTGCCCTTTTCCCTTGAGGTTCTGCCCACTGCAGTACCCGCAGTCTCTGCGTCTCCCCTCCCAGGGGAACCCCCAACCCTCTAAACCCACCTTGCCTCAGTGGCTACTGACAGTCATCATCTAGCCCCCCGCTCACTGGGGCAGACTGAAGTCTGTAATGGGCACTCATCACTGGCAAGGAGGATGGGAACTGCTGCCTTTGCCTATCCCTAGGCTACACCTCTATAGCCCCAGTACCTTCATGGGGTTTTACGAGGCTGAGCTCCCCAGCTCCCTTTGCCCTTTCCCAGCACTGCTCCACTTCAGGTACCTTGCTCCCGGGCAGCTAGCCCTTCTCACTCCAGGGCTAGAGTGAGACTCCTTCAGCTCCTGGCCCGCAGCCCTCTTATAAGGGCCAGCTGGGCCTGGATTGAGCTGTCCACAGCTGTGGCTGCTTCCCCAGTCAGCCTAGCTTTTCCCAGCCCCTGCCCTCTTCAGGGCTGCTTTTAACCCCTGCCTATCGGAGTGGGGCAGGCGCCCTACTACGAACCCCTCAAACCATTTCCACAGCTCAGGCTGAGTGGAGAATCAAGCCATTAATGTTCTTCTCTGTCATCATATTTAAAGGATCCATTGTAAGGAGGGTATTAATGTGTTCCCGCAGACAATTGTAATACTCTGAAATACTTGGAATGGTTTTGGTGTGGGAGCAGGGAACACTTAAGAGAATGCTGCTTTGACGAACAACGTGACCGTCAGAGGACTTCTTTCCTTGAAAAGGTGTGCATGCACTCCCTGCTGAACAGACTTGCATTTTAAAGGGTTTGGTAAGGTCATCTAGCCTGCCTTTGACCCATTGCAACAGCTGGATCTATGAGCCACTCCCTCCTATACTTGTGTCAACATGCCCCTTATGAAGAGCAGAGTCAACCTTTATTATTATTGTTGCCCGGTTAGTTGCTTCTCCAAAATGGAATCCCTAAATTCACGTTGGGCTTTCAATGCCTGTTAGTTCCATACCTAAAGCAGCTAAAAGAGCCAAAGCTTTTAAGATAACACATAGGAAATAAAAATATATAGAAGCGATGGAGGGGGAGTGTCAAAGGTTATGTCTCAAGGTCACCCCCTTGAGGTGAAGGCAGGTACTTTTCTAACCTCATACATCAGTCCGTGGGCAGCAGCAGTCTTGGGGTTGGTACCAGAGGCAGTGTCAGCTCCCACCCTCCCGCACAGTTAAAGGCCAAGACCTAGCCCTGAGAATTTCAACAAATGACACAAGCCAGTCCATCTTTTTTTCCCTTAAAAGGCTCAAGGTGGGAGTGCTGTCAATCTGTTCCTCAGCCAGTAGCCCACAGCCCTGGTCTGGTTCAGAGTGTCACCCCAACCTGAGCAGAGGACCTCGCTGTTAAGGGCCTGCCACCATGCCTCACAGGTGTGGTGAGTTGGGGCTGATTGTGACTCCAATGGGTCTTTAACCCCTTCTTGACTCGTGGAGGGGGTTCTCTACCCCTCCACAGAGAGATTTTGATAGGCATAAAGAGTAGTTAGAGACCTAACTCCCATTGACTCAGTAAGAGTTGGCAGCCTGTCATTTGTGGCTTTGACAATCTCCCTCATTAACCCTCAAAGGCCTCAGCCAGCCACTAACTAATGAAGACACTTTCTCTGTGGGCCTGTGCCATAATTGTTCTTTAAGGGATTTTTTGCACCTTACTCTAAGGCATCTGGTATTGGGCAGGATACCAGACTAGATGAACCATGCTCTGATTAAGTGTGACAATCCTCTGTGCCTATGTTTTAACCTGTCTCTGAATCATGTATGTATAGCAAGCATAAACTTTCGGTTACATTCATGCACCTAAGCAAAATGTATTTAACCGGGTTTCACAGCAAGGGAAAGCTTGGACTGACATTGGAACTAAAGACTGGTGCATTTGTCCTAGGCAGAGACTGGCACCCAAGGGAATTGTGATAAACCTCATGAAGAAAGGGTAAAAAATGGATATTGGGGGGTTCAGTTACAGTAAGCTTCATTGGGACAATAGAATTGGCTATACACATAACAAATCCATGAATTTAGTCTCAAGATCCTTAGCTTAGTATGCCTGGGACCATCTTTGAAGTGCTCATGAAGACTTGCGTGAGACAGCAAGATCATTAAAACAAGCAGGCAGAAAGATACAGACTGTGAGAAAGAGACTGATAAGAGCAAGAAAGCTGATTGATGTCAATTATCAAGGTGGAACGCTAGTCTTGAAAAAAAGAAGCAATAGCTAAATCCTACCTTCCTCTCTCCTATTTGCCTGAGAAACATCACAGAGGTCAATACAGTGAAGGAGTGAATAAAAGACGCAAGAAAGGCCATCAAAGCTACGTAACGAACGCAACGGAAATTGTACTAGCGTATTGGAGGAACCAGGAAGATTATTGATTGCTGCAAGTAAAAAAAAAAAAAAAAAGGCGGGTGGCATAAAGAACGCAGATACCCTCTGAGTACATAGCAATGCTTTAAAATAAGCTATTACTTGCCAAATTACAAATGCACATTACATTTTAGAGAAGTGACTGTCCCATTTCTGACCCCCCCCCCAAAAAGTAAACTTTTGAGCAGTGCCAGAGTTGAACCTGCGATTAACTTTTCTGAAGGTTCTGAACCATCCACTTAACTTCTTCCCTCCCCCATTGAAGCCAAGTTCTAACAGACATTGGAAAAAACGGTATTAAATACCACCCAGGAGGAGGAGTCTTGTGTTATTCCTGGAGCGGGATTAACAGGAGCAACGACGCTATTTTGCAACAAAGCTTGTCGTCATCAGATTTTCTGTCTAAAACCTCAACATATATTCCTTAGTCAGGCAAAAGTCCGGTTAGCCAATTCTATTAGGTTTGTTATGCTGGCAGACCAGGTGCCAGCTCTTGCCAAGCCTTTAGGCCTCAGCCTAGCACGGCTTTATACCAGCTGAGGAGCTGGTCCATACTGTGTTGAATAAGTTGTGACTTTATCAAAGCAACATTTTCTGAGGTGCTTTGGTGAGCTCCTCATCGAGCTTTTACGATGATGGCAGTTCGCCAAATGTATCTAAACAAACGAAGAGAGCACTGAAGTTTAGAAACATAACAGGACACGTTATGATGGATATTGTTTCTGGGCTCAAGGAGCCTGCTTCAGCTAAAGATTTACCCCCAATGTATGGGAAGCATTGACACCAGCTAGATGATGAAAGTAACGCTATGCCAGCTTGTTATTTACACGTACTTCAGTGGTGCTGCACTGGTTTATACTGGCGGAGGATCCATGGTCGTGAGATGACCATGGTAGTTTTTATTTAAAAGAAATAATTCAGTGAGCCACATCAAAAGAGTATTCTTTTCACGTTCTCTTTGCGACCTGATTTAATTTAATTAGTCTGCACTGTGACCAGCAGCTTTAAATACTCCCTGGCATATTGGCCGTTATGCACACAGGCCACAGCTGACATCCCAGAAAATCCAAAGGGCCAGTTTATTTTTGTCAGACATGGTTGTATTCTGATATAACCGTGACTGAAGCTGTGGGGTTGGGAGAAAGTTTTCCCATCTTTTCAGGCTGCAGTGAGTGACATGGGAACCCACAGAAGATAACCGGAGTCTTTCCATTGACTTCATTGAACATTAGACAATGCAATATGGACCTGATCTAAATAATGCTGAGACAGATGAATCTTACCAGAAATTTCATTAGAGTTTGAAAAATATTTTTCACATATAATAATATAGATCCTTGACTATATTCATGACTCGTTTACACACATAGCCCCTTTGTGAGTTGAACAACAGATGGTGTCAACCTTATGCGCAAGTATGAGTGAAGATGCTAAAGAAGGGACGACCCAAACATATACAGAAAAGGGGACATTGGACAAGTTCTGAGATGTTGGTTACAACTGGGGGCCTGAACTACTGTGACCAGTGATAAAGAGGCAGGCCCTTTGGGAGGACAAAGAACATGGGTGTCTTATAATGTGGGAAAAGATGCACACTGGAGTTTGACCTGGGGCCCAGAGCTGACAAACACACACAGACTGAATTAACCCAGTTGGTGAGATGTGGGTTGGAATCAAGAATTTTTCCTGCCATGTTTAGTCAATGCTTCCCATATTATATGACAACATTCTTGCTTACCTAGAGATATTTTGGGACCCTGATCCAAAGCCCATTAATTCAATGGGAAGCTCTCCATTGACTTCAATGGATTTTGGAGCAGGCCCTTAAGTAATATTACTTTGAGCTGTCTCTGTTGAGCGGTGTTTAACTACAGCTTATTTTGTCATTCTCAATGATTCTCTTACAAGTTTGGCTCCCGGATTTGGAATTGAAGTCACTGCAAGAGGAATCAAATAACCCAGAGTAAAAAAGAAACTGGGCCTGATTCTGAACTCAGTTACAAAGGTGCAAATCAGGAGTACCTCTGTTGATGCCAATAGAATCAGACCCATGTAAAATGGTGGTGTGAGAGGAGAATCAGCCTCTGGACTTTTGACCAAAAGGGAAGCAAAATCAAAAATGAGGTTATGGATGAAGTACATGGTCAAAGGCAAAGGAACGGCAAGTCACCTATCTAAATTGTGCTGCAAATGCAACCTGGCTTTGGTCAGTACAGATGGGGCAATGTGGCATCTTTATTATTATAACAGTGTGTATGCGGAAACGTGAGAAAGCAAGGTCATTTTGAACAAATTCTAGTTGATTGCAGGGGGAAAGAAAGAAAACTTGGCATTTAACTCAATAAGTAGCAAACTGTAAGTAGTATTTTATAGGCAATTATGTCTGACAACTCTCCAGGAACACAAAATCACTATGAACTTGATAAGCATGCTCGTCTCATGCCAGGAAACACTGTGAAATGAGTTAAGAGAACTATACAAATATTTCTGCTCTATTCATGCATTGTATGATTAGCACGAATATATTTCTGCTGCAATCAACCTGATTCTGTCTGAATTTATCAAAAATTGTTTGGGGTTATTTAATACAAAACTTAAGTTGTGCTGTGTGATGCTGGCAGACCAGGTGCCAGCCCATGCTAAGGCCCCCTAGGCCTCACTGAACACTGGCAGATGCATAGCTGGAAACCAGTGGACACTCCCCTGTGTCAGGTGTGGCAGCCGTGTTAGTCTGTATCCACAAAAAGAAAAGGAGGACTTGTGGCACCTTAGAGACTAACCAATTTATTTGAGCATAAGCTTTCGTGAGCTACAGCTCACTTCATCAGATGCATGCAGTGGAAAATACAGTGGGGAGATTTATATACACAGAGAGCATGAAACAATGGGTGTTACCATACACACTGTAACAAGAGTGATCAGGTAAGGTGAGCTATTACCAGCAGGCAAGCGGGGGGGGAGGGAGGGGGAACATTTTGTAGTGATAATCAAGGTGGGCCATTTCCAGCAGTTGACAAGAAAATTGAGGAACAGTAGGGTGGAAATAAACATGGGGAAATAGTTTTACTTTGTGTAATGACACATCCACTCCCAGTCTTTATTCAAGCCTAAGTTAATTGTATCCAGTTTGCAAATTAATTCCAATTCAGCAGTCTCTCGTTGGAGTCTGTTTTTGAAGTTTTTTTGTTGAAGAATTGCCACTTTTAGGTCTATAATCGAGTGACCAAAGAGATTGAAGTGTTCTCCAACTAGTTTTTGAATGCTATAATTCTTGACATCTGATTTGTGTCCATTTATTCTTTTACATAGAGACTGTCCAGTTTGGCCAATATACATGGCAGAGGGGCACTGCTGGCACATGATGGCATTTATCACATTGGTAGATGTGCAGGTGAACGAGCCTCTGATAGTGTGACTGATGTGATTAGGCCCTATGATGGTGTCCCCTGAATAGATATGTGGACACAGTTGGCAACGGGCTTTGTTGCAAGGATAGGTTCCTGGCTTAGTGTTTTTGTTGTATGGTGTGTGGTTGCTGGTGAGTATTTACTTCAAGGTTGCTTGGGGGGGCTGTCTGTAAGCAAGGACTGGTCTGTCTCCCAAGATCTGTGAGAGTGATGGGTCGTCCTTCAGGATAGGTTGTAGATCCTTGATGATGCATTGGAGAGGTTTTAGTTGGGGGCTGAAGGTGATGGCTAGTGGCGTTCTGTTACTTTCTTTGTCGGGCCTGTCCTGTCGTAGGTAACTTCTGCATGCTCTTCTGGCCTCTGTGTGTTAGCATTGTTAAAATAGCTGTTATGATGATAAGAATGTGTTTAGCGGTTAGTCATGAAGAAATGCTTGTAGGATGCTGCATGTATTGATCTCACTTATAACCTCTGTAACCCATGGTATAAAGTTCTACTGAGTGGTTGCACTGTAAACTTCTGTAACTGTGTAACTCACCAAACAGGAAAGAAGCATTAACTGATTTAAAATACTGACTTCCTACTGAAGGTGTTAGGTCCTGCCCACAAGAAGGTCCACTGAAACCAAATGAGCCATTGTGAAACATCAGAAGACAAAGACCTTGTTGATTGCCCCCTAGAGAGGGGACCTGCACATGAATTCATCCCATCAACCTGAGCTCTCGGGGAAGAGAATAAAATTGCCTAATAAGAAGGAACTGTAGCACTATGCTGCTTGGAATTTGGAGAGGGCAATATTTCTAAGCATAAACAAGGGATGCCCAAGCTGTTTAGCTTGGGTTAGCCCTGAAGGACATATGGAGCTTGCATATTACTGCAACATTTATTACCTTTTGAAACCTAAGCTTGTAGCTCATGTGTTTACCTGCTTTAACCTTGTATATAACTCTCGTTTCTTTTTCCTACATAACAAATCTTGAGTTAGTTTATTACAGGACTGGCTACAAGCGTTGTCTTTGGAATGCAATCTCTATGGTACAACTGACCTGGTCCTTTGGGACTGGAAGTAACCTGAATATTGTTGTGATTTTAGGTGTAAGGGACCATCTATTGAAAAGGCAGGTGGGCCTGCATGGCAAGAGAGACCGGAGTGCCCAAGGGGACTATCTGTGACTCCATGTTAAGGCTGTTATAGTGCTTGAGGAGTTTACATTTTTTACTGGATTGGTGAAATGTAATTATAGAACATACAACCAGTTTGTGCCCTGTTCCTGGCCAGACTGCCCTGAGGTTGGCACTCACGCTTGTGAGCTACTCCAGACACCCTGACATCCTGTCCCCTTTGTTGAGATACATTTTTTCCATAACAATCATCAGCATATTTATATCATGTCTTTACCACTGTGATGTCAACAAGCTGTTTATTTAATATGTTCGAAATTCCAGGAACTAGCATGCTCAGCAAAGGTGCCAGTAGAACTCACGCTGGTTGTAATGAGTTTATGCAGGAGACATGGGAGCACATGAGTTTCCAAGAAGCAAAAGAGCACATCTAAGCAGGAAAAAAACCATACCATAGCAGCAAGTCTCAGATCCTGGGTCAACTTACTCAGGCTCTTTGGGCTTGTGCTGCAGAGCTAAAAATAACGATGCAGACATTCAGGCTTGGGCTGGAGACCAGGATCTGAGCTCCTCCCCCCATCAAGGTTGATTCCCCACTCTGGCACTTCGAGTGCAGAAGTTGGCAGCCTGCAAGGACTCTAAAAATTAATACTTGCCACTCCAGGCTTGTATTAAACTTCCAGTTAAGTTACAGCTTTTCTCTGACTTTGGATGGGTAGATGTTGCCACCACCCAAGTGCAGACCCCTTTGAAAGCCCAGGAAGGCGCACTTGGGAATTCCTTCCTGTGGGGCACCCTCAAGCCCTTTCACCCTCCCTCCGGGGAAGACCTGAGAAAGAAAAAGTAAAAACATAAGTCAGCTGTTGCCACCAGCTAACTAAAAAACATGTGTACAAACCTCTTAAGACAGAGAAATCCAGTCCTGTTCTTAAAAAAGGTAAATTTTATTAAAAACAAAAAGAAAGAAAATACATCTGGAAAATCTATTGCTAGATTTTAAAAGAGCAACTCCAAGGACTAAGCACCAAGAATAGCTTTCTTGGGGTCCAGCTTAAAAGGTTACAAGCAAAACAAATGCACCTAGGGTTAGCACAGAGGAATCAACAAGCCATAAAGAAATAAACAGAGAAACCTAAGTAGATAACCTGATCTCCTTACATGTCTGGGGTCTCAAATGAGTCGTTTCTAGTTCTGATACTGATGACTTTTCATACCTGGCCCCAAGCTTCTTACAGCATAGTTGCTGCTCTGTCCACCTCTCCAGCCGAGAGAACCACAACAGACTGACAAGGGGCAGTTTTTTCTCAATTTTAAAAAGTTCTCGCCTTCCCATTGGCTCTTTTGGCCAGGAGCCCACTCCCTTCCTTTTACCTATGCATAGCAGTGAGACTTTTTAACCCTTTACTGGTAAAGCAAGTAGAGAACAGCTACTACGAGTGGTTTTATAGCTAACTGGCAGGCTGGGTGTCCATAAAAGGGAGCTTCCCGCCGCATTCCATTTATCACACTGGGTTTCAGACCTTGGGCTCTGGCCTAAGCCCGAATGTCTAAACCGCTATTTTTTGCTCCCCAGCATGAGCCTGAGTCAGTTGACTCAGACACTGAGACTCACTGATCTGGGTCTTTTTTTTTTTTTTGCTTTGTAAATGCACTCTGAATTACTGAGCGCTGCTGTTATATACATTTTCTCTATACATCAAACCTTACTGTAATAATATATACAGTATTACAATATTAAACAGGATACATACATTAAACAAAATGACTACAGCTACATATGCAAATGAACAAAATGTCCCCAAACCTTAAGTTCCAGCTTTGTTTCTCTTGTTTACCAGTATCACACACAGTTTGGAACTCTACACGACACAGAGACACCTATTGCATGAATGCTATAACTGCAAGAAAATGTATCTTGACACTCATTGGCCAAAACTGAGATGCCACTGTTTTGGAAATAATAGGACAATCTAGAAGCTTCCTGACATTTAGCATATTAAAAGGAATAATTATTATTCTTAAACTGTATATATTTGGTCATAGATTGATATGGTGCTTTACAAACATACAGTACAGCACAGGTCATGCACTGATAGTTTGCCAGTCTAAGGTAAATGGAAAACAAATACAAGACAATATGAAGGGCATTCCAGGGATGGGAAAGCAGAAAGAAATTACTGGAGTAGGGAAAAGGTGATTAAAGAATTCCTGGAAAAAGTGGGTTTTACCATGAGACGTTTGGCAGACTGAAGAGTGGGAGATTATTTCAGGTATAGGGTAACGACAGAGAGTATGATGCCAAGAATGAAAATGGAGGTTCAGTTAAGCAAGAGGACTAGGAGAGGTGCAGGGAGCAAATTGAGTAGGTAGAAATGACAGCAGAGATGTAAGTAGAGCGAGGACCTTGGTTGATATGGTCAGTGACAGAACAGGAAGGTGACTTTCGCAGTGAATACTTGTGAATGGGTTGGCAGGTTAGCAGCACCAGGCCAGATGTTCCACTCCATTACACCAGTGTGACAGTGCGGAAGACAGGCCTAGTAGGCTGAAGTCACTGGAATTACACAAGTGACAGAAATCAGAATGAGGCCCTATGAGCTGGTCTACCCGCAGACTCACACAGAGAGCACTGGTCTCATTCACACCGTTTGGGTATTTTGGTGTAAATCTGCATGTGGACGCTCATATTATGGAATAAAAGTGTCCCCGAGTGGAGTAGGAAATGTTTTTTCCCATCCTGTGAAAATTTTCTAATGGCCTTCTGTACATTTTATCACAGTCCCATGTCTATTAGTGCTGTCTCTTCTTTGCTCAAAGAGATAGATATGAAAGGGAACACTATGTTGAGTCATGTATACTTATAGCCAGAGATCAAGCTTATAATGACTTGTGAACCATGATGGATGCTGTACAATAAACAACGGTCACTAATACCCTGGCAATCCTGCCAGAGCAGGGCGGGAGCATACTTATGTGTTACCGATAATCGGATTGATTCATCACATGGATAGATTATTTTTGTTTTCATTTTTCAAATTTTGTTATGCTAATGACTTGTAATTATACACATTTTTCATCTGAAAGGATCTCAAGACACTTTACAAAGTGATGTATCAATTGTGGGCCAAACGTTCCCAATAAATGTGCAGCATGGTCAGTGCTGCAAAATAATTTCTGGGTACATTTTTAAATGAAAGCAGAAGATGGCTAGATCAGGGGACTTGAAATCGGGATTCAGTTCCTGACTAAGGCCTTGTCTACACTGCAAGTGCTTTGTCAGTATAGCTAAATTAGCAGAGCCCCTAGGGTAGACATAGCTTATGCTGACAGAAGGCGTTTTTCTGTTCATATAGGCCCGGTCTATACTACAGACCTAGAGTGCTATAATTATGTTGTTCATTGGTGTGAAACATCCATACCCTTGAGCAATGTAGTTATACCAACCTTAAACCCCTGTGTAGACAGCTCCCATCGACATAGCCACCACCTCTCGTGGAGGTGGATTATCTATGCTGACTTTCTCCCATCATCACAGGAGCATCTTTACCCAGTGCTACATCAATGCAGCTGCTGACATTAGCTATACTGACAAAAGCCCTCTTCTGCCTCTGCACAGGGGTTCCAGCATAGCTATGCTGGCTAAGGGGTGTAGCTCTTTTATGCCTCTGACTGCGCCACCAAAACTTCATAGTGTAGGCTTGGCTTTAACCACTGACTTGCTGTGTGAGCTCAGGAAGGTCACAAGTTGGACAGTTGAATACGTGGTACCCCCGTGGTGCTCAGAGCTGTATGTATAGAAGTACACACCAGAAGCCATTTGCAATGCACTACAATTCATCAGTATATTTACAGACAAATGAGAAGCAAACCTGTCAGAAAGCTTCTTGCTAACACTCAGTACATTGAGTCTAACAAGTTGAACGTAGGGATGAAACAAAAACAGAAAAATGCCAACTGCACACATTACTGGTTCTTTATGCTAAACTGTGCTTAATTTTCCATAGAAAATAACTAGATCTTGCTTGGGTTATACAAAATATGAGACGTGATGATTTTCACTGTGCAGTCATTGATGGAGTATTTGTTACTTGCTTATTCATATATATGATCATTACTTGAGCCTTAGAGCTGGTTGAATAATAACATAACTGATCAGGAAAATGTTTGCAATTCCCAGTGCTGAGTTCAGTTTGTGATGATGTGACGCTGTGTATAAGAAAGATGGTCATTTATAGCATTGTTGCTATCACTGTTAATCTTGTACAAAATATGTCATGTACAGTGTCAATGGAAAAGTTACAGTCTTTCAGATATGGTTATCCTGGTTAAATCCATGTACCATCTTTGCATCTAAAGTTGTGAATATTGGCTGTTGACTTGTAGCTTATACATGCGTTGTATTCCTGGGTAACACCCACCGGATAAAATTTACAGCAAGGCTAGACTGCTGTGTGTCGATGGCCCATTAGGGACACTTCACTCTAACAATCAGCCATCAAAGAAACTCATGTCTGTGGAAGCCTCAGAAACAATATGGGCAATGGCTACCCCTGTGAGTCATCAAAAGCATGTAAGGGCATGTGATAGGCTCACGTGACCCTGGACGCCATCTTGGGCCAGTAATTTCCCATGCAGGCTGTGAGCTTTGAGACAGTAAAATTCCATGCACATGGAAAAGGCTATAAAAAGGCAGCTGAGGCATCTCCATGTCATCTCCATTTCCCTGGAGTGGCTTTCTAAAAGGAAGCATCGGACAAGGACTGATGACCCCCAATATGTTTGGAAAACTCCAAAAAGGCTTTTGCAAGCTACCAGTTTATTCCATCACTGTTATGATCCTGATCTATAAACACTAAAAAAAAAAAAAATCACCTGCATGTATATGATCTATTAACCATTTATAAAATGCTCTTCTTTTCTTTTCTTATTAAACCTTTAGTTTTTAGTTACTAAAGGATTGGCATCAGCGTGATTATTGGGTAAGATCTGAGTTATATATTGATTACAAGGCCCCTATATTTGAGTAAATTGGTTTTCAGTAACCACTCATCATAAAGCCCAGTGTCTGGGTGGTGAGCCAAGGCCTGGAATGCCTAAGGAGACTGCCTTTTTGGCTTCTTGTTAACCAATTTGGTGAGACAGAAGTTCACTTTTGCTCCTGGCTTGGTATAGTCCAGGGATCGGTAACCTTTGACACGCAGCCCATCAGGGAAATCTGCTTGCGGGCCGGGACAGTTTGTTTACCTGCAGCATCTGCAGGTTTGGCCAATCGCAGTTCTCACTGGTCACAGTTCACCGTTCCAGGCCAGTGGGAGCTTTGGGAAGCAGCGTGGGCTGCGGGATGTGCTGGCCGCCGCTTCCCGCAGCCCCCATTGACCTAGAACGGTGAACCGTGGCCAGTGGGAGCTGTGATCAGCTAAACCTGTGGACGCTGCAGGTAAACAAACCATCCCAGCCCACCAGCGGATTTTCTTGACGGGCCGCGTGCCAGAGGTTGCCGATCCCTGGTATAGTCTAACGATTGAATAACCACCAATTTGGGGGTGAATCTGTCCTATTTTTCAGCAGTCTGCCCTAAATTTGGTATTCTCAGCTGTGTCCTATTGAGGCACGGTGACAGATGATTCCTGGGGGCATGGAGTTAATTGTTCACAAATATTCAGATGACCACTAGTTATTCATGAAAAGCCAGAAAGATTCATGAGTTTTATCACAATGTGTGATTCATTTGAAATACTGTGCTAGAAGCACGTTACGTGTTATCCTTAATATGTCTGCTTCTGCAATGTTAAAGTCAATGGTAGTTTTGCCTTTGACTTTGATGGGATCAGGATTGGTCTCTACCTGCCACTACTGAATCTCCTGTTCAAAAAGTTTGATTTATCCAAATAGGGAGCAGAAATAATACAATACTTACAATAATACAATAATTCTGACAGGTTTGCTTCTCATTTGTGACTTAAGAGACTAACCATATACCATAAAGAATGAACAAATATTTCAATCGCAGTAAAAAGAATGGAAAAGCTGATGCAGGATTCAATCAATAAAGAATTAAACAATGGGAATTTATTTAACACCAATCAATGGTGTTTTATATGAGAACAGGTTTTGTCAAACAAACCTGATTTCATTTTTTGATGAGATTACAAGTATGCTTGATCAAGGCAACTTTGTAGGTGCAATATACATAGACTTTTGCGAGGCATTTGACTTAGTCCCATATGATATTCTGACTAAACACTTAGCACTAGGCAACATCAATAAAGCATGTGTTAAATGGATTAAGAAATGACTAACTGACAGATCTCAACAACCAGCTGTCAATGGGAAATCATCATTGAATGGGGGTGTTTCTTGTGGGGTTCTGCAGGGAATCTGTTCTAGGCGTGATGCTATTCAATATTTTTGACAGTTATCTGTAAGTAAATATAAAATTGCTGATAAAAATTGCAATGACATAAAGATTCTCAGACTGGTAAATAATGATCAGGACAGGACAGTCATGCAGAGAATTTGGATCACTTGGGCCCATTCAAACAAAATGTGTTTCAGTATAGGCAAATTGAAGGTCATAAATCTAGGAATAAGGAATGTAGTCGGCCTTACCCACAGAATGGGGGCTTTTATCTTAGAAAGCAGTGACTCTGGAAAGGATTATGAAGTCACAGTGGACAAACAATTCAATGTGAGCTCCCAGTATGATGCAGTGGCAAAAAGGGCAAATCCATGGATATATAAACAGGGGAGTACTGAATAGGAGTAGAGAAGTGATTTTACCTCAGTATATGGCATTGGTGAGACCAGTATTGGAATACCCTGTACTACGTCCAGCTCTGGTTTCCACATTTTAAAAAGGATGTTGAAAAATTGCAGAGGGTGCAGGAAAGAGAAACAAAAATGAGCTGAATGCAGGAGAAAATACCTCACAGTGAGGGCCTTAAAGAACCCCATTTGTTTACCTTATCCAAAAGAAGATTGAGCGATGACTTGATTACAGAGTATAAGTACTTTCATAGGGAGAAAATGATGGGTACTTAAGGGCACGTCCATTGACCGGAGAAAGCCATAACAAGAACCAATGGCTGGAAGTTAAAGACAGACAAATTCAAATATAAAGACGACACATTTTTAACAGTGAGGGTGATTAATCTTTGGAACAAACTACCAAGGAAAGGTTTCAGAGTAACAGCTGTGTTAGTCTGTATTCGCAAAAAGAAAAGGAGTACTTGTGGCACCTTAGAGACTAACCAATTTATTTGAGCATAAGCTTTCGTGAGCTACAGCTCAGCTCAGCCGTAGCTCACGAAAGCTTATGCTCAGATAAATTGGTTAGTCTCTAAGGTGCCACAAGTACTCCTTTTCTTTTTACCAAGGAAAGAGGCAGATTCTGCATCTCTTGACATCTAGGCTGGAAGACATGCTTTAGTCAATCACAGGATATTGGGCTCAACTGAGTGAGTTTCCACGGCCTGGATCATACAGGGACTCAGACTTCCTGGTCTTAAAAATCTATGAATCTCACAGTCAGTTACACCACCAAAACAAATGGTTTGTGAACATCCCACAGGCTGAAATTTCTTTATATGAATGCTTGAGCCAATAACGGCGAGGGACAAATACATTTCTTACAGTATATATCTGAGCACAACTATAAGATTCGTTACAAACAAATCAGCATCAATGATACATTTAATGAGCTGTGTTTCATGTCATGAATCTTCAGTGAATACCTATAAATAATGCATAATATGAGCTCATGAACCAAACTCTTTACTGTCTGTCTCTTAATCAAAATGCTTATAATTCTGCAGTCCTCCAATTACACCAAAACTCTGTCCTGTTTACCTTCTAAAGACGAGAAATGCATTTACATTTGGGTCCCCCCCCCCAGGAAGTTTCAAGTACAATTGTAGTCTTTAATGTGCCTGAATAGGATTCCATGTTTTTTGACTCAGTGGTGTCCTGATGAGCTGTGTTCGGTTTCCAGCCTACAAGAGTATGTGCTAATGTTACAAAAAGGGTATAGGGGTCAGTGTACATTCTGTAAAGGTTTTGATGAGCTCTTAAAGAGCGTTCGGGATGTCTGTGTTATTCACACTGAGTTGTGCAGGCTTCTCAAGCAAGTAATAATGGAAACGTAACATCCCACCCATAGCTCCAGTGTACGTGTTACACATAGTTGCATTATTTTGATCACCCTTTACCTCTATAGTTTCACTCCACTTTTCTCCCTCTGAAAAAAATATTAGTTACCATGGAAACCATCTTGTTCGTTCCAGCCGAGCTTGGTGACATCCACAAGTTCAGTGTAAAAGTGTGTGGGTTTACATGTAGCTAGCCAAAGAGTGGTCTCATGTAACTAGTAGTGAGTGAGTGAGAGGGAAAGAGAGGCTGAGACATACAGGAGCTGGGGTGGGGGGAGGAATGGAGAAGAAGAGGACAGAGACAAGCTGGGAGGATGGGGCAGAAGGGTCTATAACCACTAGATCACACTCCCTTACAGAAACTGGAAATGAACCCAGGATTCCCAAATCTCAACATTTCTCTGCTATCTGACAAACAGCTGTGATTCCCACAGGCAAAATATGCCTCTTCCCTCTGTAGTGATACAGGATAACAGCCTACTATTATTACCAGCTAGTTCAAGTGGTAGAGGTCTGTGTTATGGCTCTGAAAGTCCCAACCCTACTGATATCCCATGTGGGGTCAATATGGTTCCAGCTGATGGCTCTGCTGTTTTTTCAGGGTTTGGGTTTTTTTCAAATGTAGGGAGTTATATATATAAAAAAAACGACACTGAGACAACATTAAGGTTGCAAAGTAAAGCAATTAGAAGCTAGGCAATGCCAAAACTAAGGTTTCTGGTCAAACTTTAATTTTCCTCCTTATGCACATGCGTTGCAATGCAGTCTCTAATGACATAATCACACGCTTCCCCCCCCCCCCGCCCCCGCACAGGACCCCAGCCCAACTTGAGACACCTTACATGGGCCTGATTTTCAGTGCTCAGCACCCATCTTCTGAAAATCCAGCCTCAATTTGGGTGCCCAGAAATGGAGGCATCCCAAAGCACGAGGCACTTCTGCTAGGAGGAGTACACTCAGAAGTGGCAGTATAGGAGATGCACGTGCAGTGTCTCCTCTGTCGGGGTGCACGGTGCTGCTGTCTGTGCTAGCTGAACCCCTCCTCTTGCATCCAAGGTACACAAACTGCAGCATTCTGCCTGCCTCCTTCCCAAGTGCATTAGGAGACAGAATGGGCTCCTGCAGTCGCTCCCCAAATTCCAGTACTGCCCTAGAGGGGCTGCTATTATTTGGCCCAACAGTGTATTCCAGTCCAGTTTGAATGGTCTTATTCAAATGAAGCAGAAAGCAGATGTATTTAGCTTGCAACTGCAGCTGGATCCTGGGCTGGACCATTCACTGTAGTAAAGGCCACCACTTTCTTTCCAAATGGCAGCGATAAAATACAGCTATGACACTGGCAGGCCAGATGCCAGCTTCTTCCCCAGGCTGCAGGCATTAGCTAAGAACTAACAAATAGCTGGAGACAAGGCCAGTTCACCTGTATGTTAGTTTTGCTTAAAATAGATATTAGTCTCCTCTAAGAACGTATGTCGTGTTTAGACTCCATGAAATGCTTGGAAGTTGCTGCATGCAATAATCTCATTTGTAATGTCGGTACTCTATGCCATAAGAAAATATGTACGGTTTGCTTTATAACTCTGAAAATGTTTGCTCCTAACTTGTGAACCCAGGCATGGGGAATCGTCCCCTCCCCGCACCCATCCAGAAGGACTAGCAAAATCAGATGGATTGTCAAGGAACATCACAATACAAAGGATTGGTTAATGGCCTTATAGCACCTGAGAAATGCTACATGCAAGGAAGTTCATCTTGTGAGCTTGGAAGGTGAATGAAGGAAATAAAATAAAGTCGCAGGAAAATTTTCCATATTTTTAACTGTTTGAACTCTGACAGGGCCAGAGACTCTAAAGTGAAGCCAGAGATCCCCAGGGGCTGACACCTGCGTCCCCCCAGAAAGACACTTTGAACTGGCAGATCACTACAACTCTGTCACTCTTAGGATTTAGATGGTAACTCATACGTGTGTATATGTTTGCTTACTTTAACCTGTAAATAACTCTCCTATTTTTTCCCCCTAGTTAATAAACCTTTAGATAGTTTATTGTGGGTTTGGCTACAGGCGTCTTTGGTGTAAGATGTAGGGTACCAGTTGATCTGGGCTAAATGACTGGTCTCCTGGGAATGGAAGCAACCTAAATATTGTGTGATTTTTGGTGCATGTGATCATTTATCACTGAGTCCAGTTTGTCTGGGGGTGACAAGATAGACTGGAGTGTCTAAGGGGACTGCCTGTGACTCAACGGTAAGACCGATACAGTGATTCAGGAGTTCACTCTTGTTACTGGCTTGGAGAAATCTAATTATAGACTACGCCACAAGTCTAGGGTGTCTGCCCTGTTTCTGACAGTCTGCCCTGAGGTCGGCATTCACAGTTGTGAGCCACTCCAGACAGCGTGACAACAGCTCTGGGAAACGGCAGACTTTGCCAGCAGCCTTGCAGCTGGTTTTCATTTGTTAAAGAGTTTCATCCATAAACCAGCCTACCGCTGGACAGCATAGGATTTATAGGACGTCAATTCAACCTTGCCAATCTATAACTTTTAATCCTCAGGAACGATGTGAACTTTCTGTGTAATTAGTAATTATGATTATTCTATTTACCAGCAGACAATGACAGGCAAGACTGGGACTAGAGGACTGTAGAAGAAGGGGTTTTTGATTAGTTTATTTCAAATATCAGTTCCATTATTTCTTCTTCCCCTGGGAAAGTAAAAGGAAGGTCCTGGGTCTAATTAAATCAGGAATTCATTAGCCACCCCCCAATAGCTGCTATTATTACTCATGCCATTTTTACTAATCCTTCACATTTCTCTTAGTCTACTGTCCCCACCTCCACTGATTTATTTTAACGCACCACAGCATTAACTGTGGTTCATTTTAAAGTCTGTGGGTGACCCTGGCCATATTTATAATGCCCTTGCAGGCACTGGTTATACTTGGAATCTCCTCCATGAGACTTTTCCTGACAGGTATGGCTGCCCTGAAACTATCAACCTTGCAGGAGCTCCTCCATCATACCTTGGGTAGGTATGATTTTTGCATTTTACATCCACTTTACACTTACTTTGCACAGGAATGCATGACTGCATAAGAGGGAAAGCATAGAGAATCAGGACCAGAAATTCTCAGTTTTGTATTCTATAATTGCACTGGCAGAAAACCAAGGCCCTGATTCAGGAAAGCACTTGGACACATGTTTAACTTTAAGTAGGTGCTTACGTCACATGGACATCAATGAGTGGTAACCTCTTGCTTAAGGCCAAGCATAAGCATGTGTTTAAGTGGTTTCTTAAATAGGGATGCTTTCTTGAACTTGGGCCTTACAGAACCAGTGGAAGCAGAAAAAGTTGTTCCAAACATTATTTTCTAGATAAAATTGATCAAAAATAGCAAGTGATCACTTTATTGCTATGAAGAAAAGTAAAGATTCTAGCGTTTGATGCTGGGTCTGTCGCGTCATATTCTGCCATCCTTGCTCATACTGATTAGTACTTTATTCTGAGTTGGCTTATTGATTTCATTGAACAAGAAACTAGCCAACCTAAGGAAGGAAGCCAGAATATGCTTCTCATTGGAATCAATGGCAGCTTAGACTGGAAGCTGGTAAGAATTAAGAAGTGAAACAAGGGCTGTTACAGCCATGGTTCAATACAGTGAGATGATGATTAGTTAGCCAGTGAAAGACGAACAGCAATTTGTTCAGAGTTACTCTCCATTCTATTTTTTCAATTATTTTCTTTCACAGATACATGAATAGCAATACAAATAATGAAAAAAGGAGAGATTGCATTCTGCATGGGTGATTATAGGACAGCTAAAACATGTAACCATTTAAATCAAGAAAACAAGTTTACAAGGCTATATCAAAGCATGTAGCCCATGCTCTGGTCTGTTGAAGTCAAAAAGGAACTCTGGGCCAAATCCGCATCTTATTGAAACAAATAAGAATTTTGCTACCAACTTCAGTGGGTCTGAGTTTTGGCCAGAATTGAAACTGATCATTATTGTTTCTATTAACTTAGCACCTGAAGCCCCAGCCAAGAGCAAGGTCCCATTGTGCAAGGTGCTGTGCATACATATAATAAGAGACTGAAATGTTTGCATTCTAAATGGACAAGACAGATAGGCTGACCAGATAGCAAGTGTGAAAAATCAGGACGGGGGCAAGGGGTAATAGGAACCTATATAAAAAAAAGCCCCAAACATCAGGACCGTCCCTATAAAATCAGGACATCTGGTCACCCTAAAGACAGACAAAGGGTGAGAGAATGAAAGCAGTACTACCATTCTCCTTTTTACACATTGGACAGAGAGATGAGGTCACTTGCCTAAGGTCACACAGGAACTCGGTGGAAGAACCTGGAATTGAAACCAGATCTCCTGAATCAGTCCACAAGACCATTCCTTCCTCCTTGTTAACCCCTTCGTAGAGGATTTTGTTGGAAAAGAGATTTGAATTGCAGATAGGTTAAACTGTATGTAAAATTATAAGTCAGTGGGCGTTATGGGTGTATAAGGAAAGCAACATCAAGTCCCCAGTGTGTGTTAGTTTTAAAATGAACCTGTCTTTGGAATAAAGATTGAAAATTGACTGTTGAGTAACATTTTGTTATTCTTGCAATACACACATGACAACCCACCAATAATTCTATAGGAATAGATTTTTAAATATATGATTTATAAGATCACTGACAGAGAAATAATTCTTAAATCACTGCTTAGTTGGCAGGGCTTAAAGTGAAGTATTATGCAAGTATGTATTTACTTGTCATTTACACATTTTAAAAAGTAAAAAAAAGCCTTGAGTGAATAAAATTAACAAAGACTCAATTCCAGGTTATTGCTCAAAACCTGAAATATTTCTGACTACAGAGGCCTATTCCTGTTGAAGTAAATGGGAGTGTGGCCTTTATTTTTAGTAGAGAAGACCTGGGTCCCGGGTTGGTAATAGCAGACACTCAGTAGAACCCGATTGCTTTTTAGGGACCTACGTGAACAGAACTGATGTTGTCACAGAGGAAATGCTCTGTGTTCATTATCTGGCCCCCTTGTTAGTAACCTCAGCAGAAAGACCTTACTAAGGTAGCACTAAACTATCTTACACCTACAGAAACTGGTGCACTTTGCTGTTCGTGTGCATATGTTTGGGGGTGTGAGGAGTTTCAGTCACTACACAAGGGGTATATCCTGGCCTCTCTTCCACTGAGGCACCCTGCCTCAGTGGAAGAGAGGAACGAATGGAGGAACGAATATTATGCGGCTATTCCAGCACCAGGGCAGAGGTAGAAGCCAGGGGGCAGATTCACAGCTGGTTGGGAGGATTCCTTCCCCATGCAGAAATCACCAGTGTGCAACTTCCTACTCAGGGCTTGGGCCTGTTATAGGACTGAGGCTCCAAACACATTTAATGTATTTAAAAGTTGTGGGGAATAGCAGTGTAGTAATAGCGTAATATAATTAACACACAAAAAAGTTTGAAAGTAAAGGACATCGACGTTAAGGTTCCTACATTTCCACAACAGCACTAACTCTTCTCGACATCCTCGCTCACTGATGCAGTCCCTAGGTATCGGGTAGTACCCTTTAACCAGTTTGAGAGTCCTTTTCGCACTGACCGGCACATTTGGGGGGTTTACCCCAATACGCTGCAGGACAAACGCCCGCAGAAACTGCACCCTATTGGGGATAAGCACAGAAACGGTGCCAAAGGGTAGTTGGTCACTCCCAAGAATGGAAAGTAGTTGAGCTCCTAATCCATGAAGTCAGTGGAATAGCGGGACTGCACACGCCCAGTGAAACTGAAACTAAAAAGGAAACTGCAACCAGTGGATCTAAGTAACTGGTATTATATCCTGTTCCAATCTCTTGCTGTAACATGAACTCGTCCTCTGTTGAGCTATCAAAGCTTCATTTTTCCCCAGTTCAACATTTTTAACCTTTTGTTTTTTCTTTCTAAACGAGCATCACTTAGGCCCAGTGGCTGCTGTTTATCAGTTTGATATTAGACTGCCTGTCTTCAGGACTTGAGTTAAATCAAAGGAGGCTGTAAAGAGGGAAACAGGAAAGGAAACAATGGCAAAGACAAGGCTCCTTAAGAGAAAAATGGGGGGGGGGGCGCGCGGAAGAGAAGCTATTAATTGGGAAATACCCCTGGCTGGATCCCACCAGTCTGGCACAGTTTCCTCTTCCCAAGGCTAAAAGCTAGGATCAAAAGGGATCCTAAACCTTAAAGATGCTGGCCTAGGGAAGAAGAGGGAGGGAGTGATTTGTCAACCGACTGAGGCTGACATCCAGCCTGATACACCGGGTATTCACCGAGTACAATTCTTCCAGACCTCTTGAGTAAGTGCTTGGGCAGCTGCCATGGCCACACTGCTATTTGTAGTTGCTAGCTCAAGCAGAGGTAGGTGTGGAAGTGTACCCTCGCTGGGAATTACGCCTCCCAGCTGCCATGTAGTCTCACCCTCAGCGAGAGCAGAAGAGCCGGAAATGGGGGTCAGGTGGGATGAGGGGAGCTTACAGACGCTTGCAAGGAAAAGATTACAGTATAGCTAAGGGAAAATATGCATTTAGGACTCTCTGTTGTTTTAACCCTTTTCTCTGCTTGCTATGTAGCTCTGAGTGAAGGACTAACTAAACCTTTGTTTTAAAGAAGCTGTTTTTGAGTCACTTCAATGAGCCACTGGCACAGGCTCCCGGCCAAAAAGGCTCACAGGTGACAAACATGGTTGGTCTAAGAACATCCAGTCTAAGAGTCGTAGGACAACATGGTCCCACCCAGAAAGGGGGAAAGTAGCAAAACCTGTCCCCAACGGGGTGCACTCAAGAGCAATATAAAGGGTTCTAAGATGCAGCGTGCCCAGTAACTGTGACAGATGGTTTCACTGTGGCAGGCTGTAAAAACATTACTTTGCAGCAACTAATGAAATCCATCAGCTGCAAATTTCTCTTCAGTAAATTTAATTACAGCTCAGTTTTTTCTCCCCATGTGAATTTTCTTGTATTTCTGTCTCTTACACGAAAGAACAAACATCATTTGGTGTTTATTTTTTAATAATAAAGCGTCTTCAGCCCCCCAGTTGATTTTCCTCCAGGTTATGCTTCATTTTACTGGGTGATGAAGCTATTGTCTTAATGCAGGGTGTGCTACAGAAGGCCTAGGAATGTATTTCTTTCAGATCGTTCCATATGTCTCAGAGACAAGGTGAATGACTGGACAGGTTTTTCTCCTACAGCAGAAGAGTGAAGTGCACAAATGGGTTTGGGTTCTGTCCTCAAAATGTGGCTTTGGTCTCTGAATCCTTACTATTTAATTATCATCAGGTGGCAAACATATGATATAAGCTTCCCCTGCACCAAGTATCCATTAAGGCAGCTATCTAGTGGTAACAGGTTTCATGATATCTAAGAATTGCAATATCATTAAACTACTGTCTGAAGTGGTCAACAAATTCTTTGTTCCTTTTGTTGGATTTGCCAAAACAAATTCGTACAGTGGCACATAACAGAATTCTACAACACTGGATTTCTTCTCTCTCATTTTTCTGCAAGCACATTTCCTGCATAGCCAGCAGTTGATGTGAAAAATGACCACAAGTTGCTTGTTCAGGACAACCCCTATATTTCAAAGACTGGACTGCCATCCCAACTGGCTCCATGGGGCTGAGGCTCAGATGGGCAGTGTGACGGGGCGATGACTCACCGGCACAGCACCTCTTGTCGGTCATCCTGAGAATTAGCTCTTCCACCCAGGAGCGCCCTCTGCAGGCCAGTGTCTGGCCTGCCGCTGGCCCCATATCCCTCCCGGACCCCGATGCCTTTAACCTGGGGTTCTGCCCCAGCAGTCTCCACACTTTGTGTCTCCCCTTCCAGGGGAACCCCCAACCCTCTATCCCCACTTCGCCTCAGTGGCTACTGCTAGTCTCCATCTAGCCCCAGCTCCCTATAAACCACTCATCATCAGCAAGGGGAGTTGGACCAGTTGCCTCTGCCTATCTCTGGGCTGCCCCTCAGCAGCCCCGGTACCTTTCGTAGGCCTTTAATTAGGCCTGAAGCCTGGGGTTTTACTAGGCTGGAGCCCCCCAGATCCCTCTGCCCTTCCCCAGCACTGCTCCACCTTCGGTACCCTTCTCAGCTCCTCGGCAGACAGGTCCTTCTCTCGCAAGGAAGCTAGAGAGAGTGTGTCTCCTACCTTCTGGCCCACTGCCCTCTTATAAGGGCCAGCTGGGCCCTGATTGCACCGGCTACAGCTGTGGCTGCTTTCCCCATTAACCCAGCTTTTCTCCACCACAGCCCTCTCCTCGGGCTGTTTTAAGCCCTTCAGGGAAGGAGCGAGATAACTCCCCGCTACAGGCAGGCAATGGGCACCAAGCAGTGGGGAATAGACAGAACCTTTCCTCTGTCCCCTCAATGTGCCAGCCAGTGCAACCTAACTAACATGAACATGGAAGTAATTAGTCACTAGGATAAGCCTATAGCCATTCCTTCTCCCAGGGGACCAAGAGAGGAATTGAGTGACTGAGGCCAGGTCTGCACTTTGGACCTATATCGGTATAACTACGTCGCTCAAGGGGGTGAAAAATCCACACCCCTGAGCAACGTAGTAACACCGACCAGAAAACCGCTGTGCAGACAGCATTATGTCGAACGGAGAAGCGCTGTTGACATAGCGACCGTCGCTCGGGGAGGTGGATTATCTACGCCAACAGGAGAGCGCTCGCCCATTGGGGTAGGAACATCTTCACTTAAGCACTGCAGCTGACGCAGCATTTTAAATGTAGACCTGCCCTCAGTCACAACTCCTTCCCTAAACTGCTCCAGGAGTGAAGCAGTAACATGCTGCCTCGTCCTTAGGCACAAGCTAGCCCCAAACCGTGGCATATGGAAGAAACAGTTAAATCAACTAGATAAATGTTCTGTCACATGCCCTATGCACACAAACTGGAACACAAAAAAGAGATTTCCGCCCGCCCCTTCCCCCAATCTTTCCCAGTGATAGTCCACTTCAGTGTTACTTTTAGACTGTAAGCTCTTCGGGGCAGGGATGGTCATTTTGTCTGTTTGTACAGCACCTAACACAATGGGACCTGACCTGGTTGCACTCTTTAGGTCCTACCACAACATGAATGTTCAATAACACCCACCACAATACAACTCTAGGAACAATATACAAAAAGGGCCAGATTCTCAACTAGTGTAGTGCCCCTGGTTTCAGCAGAACTAGATTGCTTTACACCAGCTAAGAATCTTGCCCAAAATGTTCAGCAAGAAGTGTGATTTTTAAGTCGACAGTACCCCATTAACATAATTGTATACACTGCTGCCAAGCTTTTCCTCCTCCTTCTATAGTTTCTTTGTATACAGGTTAAAGTAGCCATTTACGCTGAGATATGTAAATACCGATACGAATATAAATGATATGTGCACTCAATACACGGACATTGGTGTCAGCTAGAAACTTTCCCACAGTTCCTTAAGGTCCCTGCAGGGCTTTGCATGTCCCTTAGGCAGAGACAATGAATTGTAATGACTCTTATTCTACAGTTGTGAATGGAGCTTATAAAGTGGGTATTCATATTTGCAAATCTATGCTTCAGCCCCTATCATTTTGGAACAACAACTGCACAGGAGACAATTTGTTCACCTTCATACAGAAACAGATAGTAGCCGCATAAGCCATGTAGTAAATTGCTGCTTTATCCTACAGTAAGTGGCTGTTTCAGAATTTATTAACTGTTGTTCATTGTGCTATGGAAAAGCACAGGGCTGTCTGAAGCTCCAAAACCTCCTCCACCCCCGCTGTATGTCTGTAGTGTCAGCTGACAGGCCTGCTCCAAAGGTGAAATCTGCATAAATAACTAGTAATAAAAGTGAAAACATTGATCGTGTCCATGCTGGTGAAGAATGTGTTGTAGGCTCAGCATGGGGCAGCGCAGAGAGCATATCTCGGTGGTCGACAATAAGAGATATAACAGTCCTTGGAGCAGACATCACAAAAAGACCAAAATAAACAAACAGATCCATTATAGAACCCAAGCTTCATTTGACCACAAAGAGAGTGCATGTAGTAAGGAAGCGAAAAACAACCACCTCAGAGATTAATTCATTTCAGAAAGAAATCATCATTTTTAAAGATAAAGTAATGAGATCAATTGTGTTGTATTATCTTGTAATGGTGAAGAATTTGTCCTGGGCACAAGAAGAATATGCAGTAGGTGCAGCCCACAGGTTCACAAAGCAATTATTGAAGTTTTCATTGGAAAGTTTGAGGAGTGATGCGCAAGTTTATAGACACTGTGGTTGGATGAGCTCTGTTAGACTATTTATCTTTCCTTCTGGGAAAACTCATGTAAAACAATTTGTCTTTTTTGTTTGGCTGATAAGCTCTGACCATCTCACGATGTATGTTCTGGTATAGTACGGCTTAATGCCAATACGACCAGACTCAATTCCCAGAGAAGTCAATGAAACTCCTGCTTGAGTATGACTTGAATCATGTCCATAATGAATCAGAAGAGGTGTTACATTAGTTAATGCTGTAAAAGTCTAATGTAAGAGAAGTGTAAAGGTAAGTAAATTAGATGCTTAGACCCAATCAGATTTCCTTAGAGGATGGCCTTGTGGTTAAGCCATTGGACTGGCTTCAAATCCTGGCTCTATTCTGAATTTGTGGGTGATTTTAGGTGGATGACTCACGCTGTGCCTCTTTTCCCCATCAGTAAAATGTTAGGACAATTATGTCTCCTTTCACCTGTCCTGTGTCTGCTTAGCTTGTAAGTTTCTTGGCATATATGTGTCATTCCCTTATAGATGTCGGTAGACTGGTGTAACAAGGTCTAAGGAAGTCTAATATAGCAGAGGAGCAGAACCTCAGCTGGTGTAATTCAACACACCCACGTTGTTGGAGCCACACTGATTTACACCAGCTGAGGATCTGACCCAGACACTGTAAAAATGTCGCCATCCTGTCACGCTGGTCTAACAATCAGTATTTAAACTTTCAATATGCTTTTGAAATATTAAACATATTGTGACAATGCACTCCTGTATTCACACCCTACACACTATTGTAATAATCTTTGTACAAAATATGCTTTGCAAGGTATTATTTACAAATGAATAACTTGCCGGTCAATAATATCATGGCAGAATATATGTAGCAGCGTTATATGTAAAGTTATTAATTTCCCCCTGTTTAAATCCACGTAGACCCAGTGAGGCAGAACTGGTCAAGCAGGTACTAAACAAAGGAATGTGTATTTATCTCAATTTACATATAAGTTGTAAACAGGGTCCTCAGACAGCCAGAGGGGGAAGACAGGAGACAAGAAAAATCTGCATTTCAACAAGCAGAAGTGAAAAGAAACAGCATGCATCCTCTTTCACCACCAGACACCATGTTGCCGTCTTTACTGTTTGAATGAACATTAACTAGGGATAAGGATAACCCACAGGAAAATGAATTTCAAAGGATAACTGAACTACAAAAGTGGGGGCAAAAATACTAGGGTTGCTAACTTTCTAATGGCACAAAACCGAATACCCCTGCCCTGCCCCCCGCCCTGCCCCTTCCCTGAGGCCCCGCCCCCACTCGCTCCGTTGCTCGCTCTCCCCCACCCTCACTCACTTTCACCGGTCTGGGGCAGGGGGCTGGAGTGCAGGAGAGGGGGTTTGGGCTCTGGAGTGGGGCCGGGGATGAGGGGTTTGGGGTGCAGGAGGGCAGGGTGTTGGAGTGTTGGGGGGGTGCAGGCTCCGGGAGGGAGTTTGGGTGTGGGAGGGGACTCTGGGATGGGGCAGGAGTTTGCGGTGCAGGGGGGGGAGGTTCAGGGTCCCTGGGAAGTGGCCGTCAGGTCCCTGCAGCCCCAAGGCATATGGGTGGCCAGGGAGGCTCTGCGTGCTGCCCTCTGTATGCTGCCCACAGGTGCTGCCCATGCAGCTCCCATTGGCCGCGGTTTCTGGCCAATGGGAGCTGCGGAGCCGGCACTAGGGGTGGGGGCAGCGCATGAAGCCTCCCTTGCCACCCATGTGCGTAGGGGCTGCAGGGACTTGACGGCCACTTCTGGGAGCTGCAGGGAGCCTGCGTTAGTCCTGGGCTCCTGCTGCGCTGCTAACTGGATTTTTAATGTCCGACTGGAGCTGCCAGGGTCCCTTCTCGACCAAGCATTCCGGTCGAAAACCAGATGCCTGGCAACCCTAAAAAATACCCCAAGTTATCTCTCCAAATCCATCTCCTTTTTTGTCACCTAAGAAGACAAACAAAACAGCCGTTGGACTTTGGGAGCAGATCCTGACCTAGGAGTTCGGTCAACAATGTTACTGGAAGCATGTGGTAAGGGACTTCACCTTGAACCGAGTCTAGTTTGTTAAGTCTAGATAATGTTTTATCTTTATTTCTCTTGTAACCATTTCTGACTGTAATGCCTTATACTTGTACTCACCTTAAAACTTCTCTCTCTAGTTAAATAAACTTGTTTTGTTCTTTAATCCAATGTTGTCAACTGTTTGGGTAACTCCATTTAAGGTAGCAGACTGCTGTATGTTGATCCCCTTAGGGGGGCAACAGATCTAATATATCTGGACTGTCCAGAAGAGGGCTGGACAATGCAGAACATGGTTTTTGGGGGGAAATCCAGGACTGGGAGTGTGTTGGGGTCATCCTGCAAGTAGGAACCGAGGCTGCTGGAAGCCAGAGCGTGGCTGGTGTGTTGCTGACAGGCTGCTGGGGTCAGCATTGCCGGACCAGGGCTGTGGCTATACGTGGACAGGGTGTGACCTGCATGCTGTCTGGCTGTTTGTGAGTAGCCCAGGTTGGAAGCTATAGCAGTAAAGCATTGTGAGGCACCCCAGGTTGCCCTGCCCCTCACTGATCCAGACTGCACCCCAGCATGTCATACACATTAGGCCAGACTGTGGTTTTCAAAGAACCACGTGCTTAAGGGGTTAGGGGCAGCATCAGGGGCAGTTGCTCGGGGCAGACTCTCCACAGAGAACTCATGCAAACAAAATGCCACCAGGTGATCTGGAGGAGCAGCTATTGCTACTCCCTAAAAGAGGGCATTTGCCTTTGAGTTCAGTGGGAGCAAAATTGGGTGCAGGAAGGATTATTGACCTGAATAAGGATTGGCAGGCCCACACCATTAGCAAACTAGCAAAATCCTTCAGCTGAGCAGAATAAACTTTAAAAAAAAATATTGTATAATTAAAACACATAACTGGTTAAAGAGACACTTACGGTGCTCTTACAATTGAAAAGCTTCTGCTGTCTAATTTGGAAGTGTCATTGCTCCTGAGTTTATGGCAGGCTTGTGGATTTAGCTCAGCTGTGCATGAACTGCATATTAAGAGGTTATGCTGGGGAGAGGAGAAATGGTTACACTCATCACCTCATCCGTAAACGAACACTAATTATTAGGTGTCCCAGATGGAGAAGATTTTGTAATGAACATTAGGTCTTGTACCCATTTAATTTTCTTGAACAATCTAGCATATTCACAAGTTAAGTCATATATTCTTTTCTGTATAACAAGCTCATTCCCAAAGGAAGAAACACATTTGTCTAACCTATTTATTAAGGGCTAGATTGAGCCTTTAAGCCAGGGGTGGGAAAACTACGGCCCATGGGCCGGCAGCTCGTGAGCTCCTGCCAGGGCGCTAGGTTGGGGGCCACACCACACGGCTCAGCCCCGTTCTGGTGCTCCAGCCGGGGTGGGCTGCACCAGGCAGCTCCTGGAAGCCACTCCGAGGGTCGGGGGCCACTCCACGCATAGAAGCCGGAGAAGGGACATGCCACTGCTGCCAGGAGCTGCTTGAGATAAGGGCAGCTCGGAGCCTACACCCCTGAGCCCCAATACCCTGCCCCAGCCCTGATCCCCCTCCCTCTCTCCAAACCCCTTGATCCCAGCACAGAGAACCCTCCCGCACCCCAAACCTCTCATCCCCAGTCCCACCTCAGAGCCCTCACCCCCAGCCGGAACCTGCACCCCTGCCCCAGCCCTGATCCCCCTCCAAGCCCCTCGGTCCCAGCCCAGAGCACCATCCTACACCTCAAACTCCTCATCCTCAGCCCCACCACAGAGCCCGCACCCCCAACCAGAGCCCTCACCCCCTCCCACACCCCAACCCCAATTTTGTGAGCATTCATGGCCCGCCATACAATTTCTATTCCCTGATGTGGCCCTTGGGTCAAAAAGTTTGCCTACCCCTGCTTTAAGCACAAGCTTGAGCAGGGAGTGGTGTGAGCAATGATATAGGGCTGGCAAGTTCTCCTCATAATAAAACTAACATGCTTTGTCTTTACTATTGTTTATCTTGGAATAACTCACATGTGTTAGGTACCCCAGGGCATTAATTATATTACCCTCTTTTAATTCTTCATTAATTAAGTCTGGATCGGCCCCTCCATTATCTTGTCCATGACTGATGTCAAGCTGACAGGTTTTAATTACCTGGGGCATCCTGTTTACCCTTTTAAAATATTGGCACAGCATTAGTTTTCTCCCACTCTTCTGGAAATGTTCCAAGACTTATCGAAAATCAACATTAATGGTCCAGCAAGCGCCTCAGTCAGTTTCTTAAAAACTCTTAGGTGCAAATTGTCTGGACCTGCTGCTTTATCTGACTTTAGTAGTGGCTGTTTAACATCCTCCAGAGATACCAGAGGAATGGCAAGAGTGTTACTATATGGTATTACTACATCGCATGTTTTCCCCAAATATAGAACAGAAATATTTATTGAGCCCTTCGGCCTTTTCTGTGTTATTCTTGAGAATTCTACCATTTCCAACTAGTAATTGGCCAATACCATTGTTAGGATTCTTTTTGTTCCTAATATACTTTAAAAACTCAATGTTGCCCTTAACTTCACTAGCTATAGGTTTCCCCTTGTGCCCTTTTGCTTCTTTTATCAATTTTCTACAGTTCCTAGCTTGTGATTTAAATTCATTTCTATTAGCTGCCCTTTTCTTCTATTTCTTACTCTTTTTTATAACTACACAGTTCCCCTAAACCAGGTCCTTTTTTTTTTTTCAAACTAAAACCGGTTGGAGTTTTTTTTCTCCTCTGGGTTCCCTCATAGAAATTGAATTTGTTTGTATACTAATCCCTTAATGTTCTAATGTAGTATGGTTAAAAATAAAACCAGGTGAATTAAATAAAAACAAACTCCATCCAAGCCCTCAAAAACCTTAAAAAAAAAAAAAAAGCATGCAACTGAAAGTTAAGGATTACAATTCCTCCTTATACCCCATGTTGTCTGGGCATTGCAAGGAGGAGAATACAAAGGAAAATTAGCATCCAAAAGCCTAAATTTAATGTGCCTTTTCAGAGCAGCCTTAAAGCTTAGGTTTTATCATCCTGCTGTGCTTTTAGTTAGACCTCTGGGAGATATTCTCAGCTCAGTATCAGAAGTTTAACTTCAGAGATCCCATTTGCATCAATAAAGAAAAGGAGTACTTGTGGCACCTTAGAGACTAACCAATTTATTTGAGCATGAGCTTTCGTGAGCTACAGCTCACTTCATCAGATGTTTACCGTGGAAACTGCAGCAGACTTTATATACACACAGAGAATATGAAACAATACCTCCTCCCACCCCACTGTCCTGCTGGTAATAGCTTATCTAAAGTGATCAACAGGTGGGCCATTTCCAGCACAAATCCAGGTTTTCTCACCCTCCACCCCCCACACAAATTCACTCTCCTGCTGGTGCTAGCCCATCCAAAGTGACAACTCTTTACATAATCAAGTAGGGCTATTTCCTGCATAGATCAAGGTTTTCTCACATGAGTCCAGCTGCTGATTCCAGTGTGTTGCACTGAAAATACATGTCAGAATGTTACCTTAATGTCTTTGAATTTTTGCATGAAACTACAGCAGGCAAATTTATGGCCTTTAAATAGTCCAAAATATATTGAATAACCTTTTTCTAATCTTTCATTTAAACACGATTAAAACGCCTATGTTCCTGGTTTTGGAAATGCTCTTTCTGCAAATCTCCCAAGTGGTATTGAAATAAAGTAACACATATTATTTATTAGTTATTTAGCCATATCAATAAATCCATTCTTCTTAAAACATGGAGGCTGACATTTTCAAAAGTGCCTAAAAGACTTAGCAGACTTCGGTGGAATTTGGGTGCTTTTAAAAATCTTACTGTCCCTCAATTTTCCAAGGAAGCCTGCGTAAGGCCACATTTTTAAGCAGAGCTGCTAACCACAAACAGTGGTGATTTATAAGATCTAGAGAGAGAAAATACTGTAGAGTGGATAACATTTTTTAAAAGTCCTACATGATGTAGCAGTCAGTGCAACAAGTGCAGACCCTTGTGTAGACACTTATATCAGTTTAAACCTATAACCTAAACCAAAATGAGCCTGGTCTAAACTGACATGAGTGTGTCCACACAGCCTTTAACTGAACCAGTTTAAAGTCACATCTTTAGCGAATTGCAGCCCAACATCAGTCAAAACGGATCACCTTGGCAAAGCAGGTCTGCCTGCTGAACACCTAGGCAGAATGGGTTTGTCTGTGCAAATATTTTCTGCTCCTGAAGTGTTTTCCCCCAGTGCGTCACTGATGTCAGGGGAGAGCTCATTCAGACACTGCTTACATCCTCATTTGCAAATTCCAGTATACTGTATCTGAAGATCTCCTGCTGTTATTCATTACACTCAAATCTGCCAATCTCGAATGCTTTCTGATCAATAATTAATGGATTCTCCTGTCACTTCAATGGATGAGCCTTCAGCTAGTGCTGACTTGAGTTCTGGGTTTGTTTACTTGTTTTTATGGCTTTGCACATGGGAAGCAAGGCTAAATCCTGGATTTGCAAATGTGGTTGCATATCTTACAAGTTTAATGAGTGATCAACAATGCTTCAGCAATCTCCATTTCTACTTGGGAATTATTCAAGGGATTAATGCACTCAAATATTATTTTTGCTTGGTAAATATTACGGTCTGCAAATTGTTGTATGCAATGTCGTTGCAGTCTTCTCTGTCCCAGGATGTTATGTTATCAAGGACCTGTCCTCTTCATTATTTACCACTCCCCCGTTTTTTGTGTCATCTGCAAACTTTACCAGTGATGATTTTATATTTTCTCCCAGGTCATTGATAAAAACATTAAATAGCATCGAACCAAGAACTGAACCCCGCTGGACGCCACTAGAAACGCACCCCTTTGCTGATGATTCCTCATTTACAATTACATTTTGAGACTTATTGTTTAGCCAGTTTTTAATCCGTGTAATATGTGCCATATTGATTGGGTATCATTCTACTGTAGTTTCTTAATCAAAAATGTCACACAGTTTCTAGTTAAAGTCTAAATATATTACATACATTACCTTTATCAACCAAACTTGCAAACTTACAAAAAAGATACGTGCAAGTACAAATCTCTCTGGGAAGCTCATACGCTTCGTTATAAAGTACTTAATTTTTCTAGTAATAAAATAAGGGGATTAAAAATATGGCAGCTTTTTAAGAGCTGCCCACTCTCACCTCCATAAATACTGTGTTCAAATACATGCCATCTTTCAAAATGTTGCCCTATAGAAATACTTATCTAGAAGTTCTTAAACATCCTTTCTGTCAACACTTGCACAAAATCCAGCTTGAATAAGGATAGATGAGTCATGGCAAGATTGTGACTATATCATTAGTTTGGTACTTTGCAACTGTCATCACTCGAATACCGAGGGAGCAAAAAGATTGTAAGGTGGGGGCATGAATATAGCACGTATCTACAGTACACAGAGCATCTTGAATATGACAGCATCCCATAACTTGCTCTGATTCCCCAGGTGAAACTCGGTGGGCCCAATCATGCCAGATATTGCCTGGTTTCTGTGAAGTAGCACCTTGCAATCTGCCCTGAATGAAGCACACAGTGCGGAGCTATGCTGTCCCAGGTGCTGGCAGAGCAGGGATTGAATTATGATTCAACCCCCAGAACCACAGGTTGAAAACCACTGTACCATCGTAATGACCACCTTTCACGGACCCCTTAACGTAGTCTGTGGCCCGCCAGGGGACTGTGGACCACAGCTAGAAAACCACGGCACTAGCATATTGGAATGGAAGCAAAAGGCTTTGATCATTGCAATTGCTAGAACTATGCTATTTTTGAAAATAAAAAAATAAAAACATTTATAAAACACCAATGCTTTTGAACCAGATTTGTACATATTTATCTGAAATCAATGGCAAAGTTATGCCCTAATCAAACACAAACTCCCACTGGGCATCATCAAAATCAGCAGCATTTTTAAAGCATTTTGCTCACCACAAGTTTTATATTTTATATTAATATATAATCCATGGAAAATATTGACACAATATTTTGCATGAATAGAAGACCTTTTATCCAAGTGCCTCAGAGCACTCTCCAAATGCTTATTTTCACAATACCCTTGTGAAGTTTTATCATCCCAGTTATACAGGCACAGAAACTGAAGGTCAGAGAGTTTAAGTGACTTCCCCCGGTCACACAGTGGGTCAATGGTGTAGGCAATAGAACCTAGACCCCAGACCTCCCAATACTGTGCTGTAACATTAGACCTAGTCTCTACCCTTACACTATTAGACTAATTTCACCAGCACACACAAGACTAAAGCACACTAAGCAAATGATACTGCTCTTTCCCAAGTGCACATTTGAGATCTGAGTTGTTTGTTGTGAATTCGAATGTTAATATAATCAATATGAAATCAACCTTTTCCTTAGTACCGTAGGCTTCCATTTTTATTAAAGTTAAGATGAAAGCTATGAAATGTACATGCACTTACCAGGGTAGCCATGCATCAGGCAGCCCAGTGGAAGCAGGAAATTAACATAGCAAACTTGCAACAACATTCACCATCAGATTGAGCTAGCTAAAGAAAGGCAGAAGGCCAGTGTTACTAGGCATCGCCAAACTTTCACAAAGGCACCAGCTTCGATTAAATGCAAACTAACCTAGTGAGAGCCCCTCTATGTGGTTTTTAAAAGCTGCTAAGGGAAAGACTACGAGTGAATAATGTTGCCTAGCTTGCCTGGTGCTAATGCAGAGGGACAGATTCTGCCTTTTGCGCCCACTGCTACAGACCTGTACTGCCTCAGCTGGAGCACTGGGAGGCTCAGTACCTCAGGGAGGGGAATTCCCCCTGGACGTCCCTGGCATGCAAAGGCAGAGGGGGTTTTGTGCCACTAGGGCAAGATGCACTATGCACTCATGTCTGCAGCTGGCCAGCTCCACTGTCTGGTGCAGGCTCATGTCCTCACCTCCTCTATTCTCTTCCCCCCCACCCCCCACCCTTCTGAGCAGTTCCTGACTTCTCGTGTACTAGTCCAGCCATAATCTGGCCCTGACGCATGGGAGCGGGTAGGGCTGCAGCACATAGTGTTCTGGTGTATCCTTGGTTGGCTATGCAGTCTGGCACCACCTATGATGTGCCCCTATGTTGAAGGGAATCTTCAGCTGTTCTGCTCATGACATGCCCCCTATTCAACACTGAGAAAATCATCAGTGCACACAGAGAAAGCCTAGACAAAGTCATAAATACTCTTGCTGGAAGGTTGAAGTGTAACAGGACTTGATTTCTTAGAATTCAGAACGATAACACACAAGAACCTAGAAACAGTGAGAGAGAAAACAGGCTGCTCTCTGAGGCAGTGTGGCACAACTCACCTAAACTTGCTTTAAGCTGGCTTTTAGCAGACTGGCTAGAGACCCCTACCCTGCAAGCAGGACCTGGAACCCCCTTCCCGCCCCCATCACCAGACTCTTAAAGTGATTGCAATCCCAACACAGTCCTCAATACACCATAATCAGCTGCTTATTAGAGGCAGCTCTGTCTCCCCTTTGTGCTGCTCCAGATTTAGGTGGAGTCCAGGATTGGCCCCAAGTACTAGACAGGGTGCAGCAACTAAGCAGTAGAAGAGCTTAAATAGCAGAAAAGAAAATGAAACACAAAATAGAAAATCCAGGTAAATAATAATTACAGAGCGAATTAGCCGCTAAGCACCTTTCTACATGAACATTACAACAATGCAATTTGGAGGAAAGATCAAAGTGGTGGGAGAAAACAGAAAACCCATTGCTTGCAATTAGCAACTGGAAAACTAGTGAAGCGGTGAAGCAGAATCAGAAAGCCACGCTGCTCAGAAAGCTTTATAAAGGAAGGAAGACAGAGGAATTTGTTGCCAGTAACGAAACAAGAGGGAGCAGCTACAAAGTCTTTAAGGGTTTCTGTTATTCCTAGCTGGTTTGAAAATTACCCTTAGGCCATTTGGGAAATTAGTGCATTTTAGCACGAGTCACGCTCAGGATTCAGGCTCTATTTCTAAATAGTTCGTAAAGGGCTAATAAATTATTAGTAGACATTTTAATAAATGGTTAGGCATTTATTCGCACATCCAACAGGTTGCTTATAACCATGACTTGTAGCTACCGATAGCTTACTGACGTGTTTGTAACCATCTAGAACAGATAGTGCTGTCTGTAATGTGCCTGGAACATCCATTAATCACTTATTAAGACTTTATGAGCCAGTTTCAGTAGACCCAAACAGGGCTGGCCTTACCATGAGGTGAACTGAGGCAGCCGCCTCAGGTGCCAGACTGTGGGGGGAGCGCCACTAGGACCCAGAGTTTCAAAGTTTTGGCCCAAGCGAGGGGGCATAGGGACGTCATTTGAGCTCCCTGCCTCAGGTGCCAAAATATTGTGGGCTAGCCCTGGACCCAAAACATGGAGGCTAGCACAAAATTAAACACTGCTTTGCACAAAGGAGAGACAGGGCCAAGTTGTGTTTAGAAATGGTCCCAACCCTCCCCAACCAACTAATATGTGAAACCCAACTGCCCTTGGTTACACTAAAGCCAAAATCATGATTAACTTCATATTATTTAACTTATTTTAAACCATAAAGCTTTTCCTACTGCAGACATGGCTGCAGCGGGAGGTGCTGGCCCTAAGCAGTCTAAACTAAGGTGGGGATCAGGAACTATAACTAGAAGGAAGAGCATACGGGGATATCCAGAGATGAGACACCAAGAAATGCTTTCACACAGTTACATTGACAGGAACGGAGGCCCAGATATTCCAAGTTATTTTGGTGCTTAACTCACATTAAAATCAAGGGGAGTTAGCTGCCTAAATATCCTTGAGGGTCTGGTACAGAATCTCTAGATGCAGGTGTGATGGGGATACTGCAGGGGATCTCATCCCTCCTGCGGAAGGTAAGTCAGATGCTTCTTTAGCACCTTTCTTTCCATTGGTCTGTGGCTCCATGGAGGGGGCCAGGGCAGGAGGATGAGGGCTGGGGGTGGCATGAAGGGGAAAGGTTTGGAGAAGATATGCATCATGACCTCGCCAACTGTGCAAGAAATTCTGAAGAAATATTTTGTAGCCGAGCCCTGGGGAATTTCCCTTAAATAGGGGTACCAGGATCAGTCATCAAGTGAGGTGTCCCTGACCACATGGAGTCACTAAAGCGGCGCTGACAGAGAGCTGGGGCAGAGCTGAAGGGCCCCAGGAGTCACTGTGGAAGCACAAGGCCTTTGTGTTCACATCCCTTTACAACCAGGAATTCCCCTCAGATCTGTAGGGCTCAGGGGGGTCAAATCCCTGCTTCTCCTTTATGTGGGTAAATAGCATCTCATGTGAGGGATGAATTTAGAGGAACCCTGTGAATGGAAAGACACGACAGTTTGCCTCCACACAGCTCCCCTCATGCTAGTCTTTCTTGTTCGGTTCTGGTGCTTGCTGGGAGCAGGAGGATGTGTGACAGAAGCACTTTGAATGGTGGAGATCCATACCAGCATAATGTAGGAGGCTATTACAAACTGGCACAATTTAGAGCATCCTCAAGGCTACTCTAAATTATGCTGGAGGCCACACCAGTCTCGACTATGCCCAGGATCTGTCTCACCTGAGGATTTAGCCCATGATGTTCACATGTGTGGTCAAATAGGCAAAATAAGTTTACCCATTACTCATTCTCTTTATAGCGAGTACTGTTAATCATCTTGTGTTACCATTGTTATTTCATTGTGTATACCACTCATACCAACAGGGGAGAGTGAGGGGAATTATTGAGTGAGAACAGTAAATGATGTCCCAAATACCAGCCATTAACATCCATTGTTGTATAGAAAATTGTTTTGAAATAATTTTACAGTGTGAAACTGCTAAACCATTTAAAGACGACTTGCTACGCTAGAAAAAGAAAAAGAAGAAGGATCCTGGGGAAATAAATTCATACACTTATGTAGATTGTGATCTCTTTTACAGGTAGGAAATGTTTTCTCATCTGTTTGTACAAATGTCTCATACAGTGGAGTCCTGATCCTTAATTTGTGGCCTCTACATGCTACTGGAATACGAAAGAATAAATTATGATAATTATACAGAGCTTTGCGATTCTACTCTAAAGTTCATGCAGAAGCAAGTTACAAAAGTCCCACTGGGATCCCATAATTCCACGCAATCCAAATTCTAAATCCAATCCCAATCAGAGTCGAAAAGTCCCCTGAGTAGGAAATGAGTCTGTGATGGATTTCTGAGGAGCTTTTTTATGATACTTGAAGGCCCTCGTTACTATAGTATCAGAGCTCCTATCTGTCTAGGAGGCCCAGGCCCGCAATGAGAGAGGCTCAGAATGCCTCCCACAGCTCCACAGGGTACAGGAGGTATGCACCTATGGCGACCCCTTCATGGAGCATGACATATTCCCCACTACATGCCAGTCCCATGAGCCAGAGCATGGGAAGGGACACGGCTCTGCCTCCTCACAACCTCCTCTGGGGTCATGTGCATCTTCAGGGGTGTATGGAGGGAGCTGTCCCAGTGCTTTACTCAGAACAGGTACTGCTCTTCTGCCAGAGGTGACCCAGGGTGCGCAGGCTCCCAGTACACACCCCCAACCCCTATGCACCCATGTAAGAGCCTTTGAGAATCTAGCTCTGAATATTCAGTGGAAATGTTGGGGTCATTATGATCCTGATCATGCTACAATTAACATGAACAGTAAAAGTGTCTGACTTCAGCAGCAGTAAGATCAGGCCAAATGCTGTGTCAACCGACACCCCACTGCAATTTCATTAACTTGGGATGGCATAAATCAGCATTTGACTTTAGCTCATGATCATTTACAAGGCAAAATACACTATCTTGCGGCACCAGGAGTTACATTTTCTTGCTCATTTGGTGGTGCTTCCATTTGTTCGTTGACTGATGCACCGAAGAGATGGTTATAAAATGCGACACTTAAAAACGTGCACCATGCATAAGGAGTATGAATATAAATATTTTAGGGGGACAAAAAAATATCAAGCTCAAAGCAATTTGCCAGTCATAATTAGGGATCAAAACACATTTCACTTGAGAGAAAAGTTCATAGTACACAGTCAACGTGCATCCCTTATTCCCAAACACAGTCCTTCAGGATATTATATGTCCCTACAGTTTTGTTTAATGTACAAGAACCAGCAAATGTCACCCAGTTTCTTAATGTGATGCTGACCCAGATTGGATTAGTTTTTATCAACATCTCTGCCACCCTTGTCAAATCCTCAGTTGTTGTTTCAAGTACATTCTGTTGCTGACAGCCTCTTTGTAATAGCAAAGCTTTGATAGCCTTTCAAGGTGAATTGAACAGTTTTCAAACAAAGAAAATTGCTTCAGATTTCAAATCTGATTCCAGATCAGTAACAGAATGTATATGCAGACTTACACATGGAGAATACTCATAGTTTAAAACAAAATATTTGAAAAGCAATGCCTTCTTTTCTAACCTGCCAAACCCTAAATTCAGGATTCTGGGCCAAAATCAGACCTGTAGCAAGTGCTGGCTCTCATTCCAAGTTTGCACTTCAGCAACTAACAGCACAGACCTCTAAAACAATGGTGTGAATTAAGGGTCAACAATCTGGTTCAGATAAAATAAGCAGTCTAAAGTCTTGCTCATTCTTCATACTAGACTGGATTTTTCTGAGTTTCTAAATAGATAGAAATCACTCTAGTTTGAAGTTAACCAATCAAAGACACTCAGTAGACAACAGAAGGAAACAATGTGCTCTTAGGTATTTAAGAGGCAAAGGCGGGCAGTGCCTGGGCATATTGGTGTGTTTAGGATCCACCTACCTTATTGTACTTTACTTATTATACATATAAGAGGTGTCATGGATAATCTGACCCAGAAAAATAAAGGCAGCCCCCATTATGGAGAAACTGGCAAATCATTGTTCATGTACTCTTCATCTCGTTCAACCACCGAGTACCTAATCCTCTAGTACATCCTCCTGTGTTAACAAACTCCCATGGTTTACAGCAGGTGCATGCGGCACAGGTTAAGAAACAGAGCTGGTCGAAATTTTTCAGCTGAAATTTTTTGCCACTGTAAAATGGGGTTTTGTGAAAAATTGAAATTTTCAGGAGGGAAAGGTTATCAATCACTTTTTTTTTTCTTTGGTAAATTTCAAAAAGAAACAAATATGGTTTAGTTTTGAACCAAAATAAGCATATCAGATTTTGACAACCAAAAACTTTTCAAATTTTTGTTCCCTTCCATTTTTTCCCATTAAATTCAATGATTATTAGCCAAGATGGTCAGGGATGCAACCCAGTCCTCTGGACTGCCTGAAGCTGGGACTGGATGACAGGGTGGATCACTTAATAATTGCCCTGTTCTGTTTAGTCCCTCTGAAGCATCTGGCAGTGGCCACTGTCGGAAGACAGGATACTGGACTAGATGGACCATTGGTCTGACCCAGTATAGCCATCCTTAAATTCTTAATATTAATTATGTCTAAGGGTTGGGAATGAGGTCATGATGCATATCTTTCTTTTCATCATTTTTCCTTTTACCACTGTGCAACTTTTTGAAAGGATAGAGATGAAGAGACAGAGTTTCATTTTTCAAAGTGCCAACATTTTTCAGATTTTGAAAACTGGAACAAGCATTTCACTTTGAAACTAAATGAAATGAACATTTTGAGTTGAATCGGAACAAAGGAAATTTCATTGGGTTTTACAAAAAAATTGAAAAATTTCAGATGAAATTTTTTTTGTTCAGAATTTTTGATGGGGAAATAAGGCTTTTATTTCTATGTTTATATTTTATCAGCTCTATACATGTGCACGCTTGTGCATGGTTACATCTATCTCTTAGTCCCTCATTAGCTATCTTCAGAGCATGGCACTCATCACTGTTAGCGATTTTGCAAGGAAATCCGGAACAGAAGAATTTTCATTTATGGAGAGTAATAATTGGGATCAAATCATTAGCTGGCATAAACCAATGTAGCTCCATTGACTTCAATGGACCTATACTGAATTTACACCAGCTGAATACCAGGCCCAGCATCTGCAGTGATAGGTAGTCCTACAAGAAAAACTTTTGTACATGCTAAGTTCTGCTATAAAGTTAATTATCCAAGAATCCCTATCTGAATATGATAAGAAAAAATGGAAAGTAACAGATCAAACAAAAATCTCCTTTATGTCCGAAACCAAATGCAGTACATTGGTACTTGCGACCTCTCCCAGACAACTAAAGCCAAATCTGCTTTATTCTGCCCCAAAGCTGTAAATAGGAAGGTGTGCATCATTGTAAGCTAGGCACTGCCCTAACTCTCCCATTTGCACCGTGCTGGGTCAGCCAATGTCATAGCTTGGAATCCTGCCCACCTCTATTATCATGCCAAATGAGAAGTTGTTAAGTATTCACTTATTAACAGCCAATAACATTTGTTCTTGTTGTTTTCACACAAATAAATGTGCTGGCAGCTGGGTTTACTCTCAGCTTTGCTGATTCACTGGCCAAGGAAAGTCATCGTCCTGTCAATGTCTGTTTATAGTTCAGTCTCTCCACAGCCATTTTAAATTTCACCTCTTGAACCCTCACCAGAATCCAAGAGATCATTTAAATGCCATCTGTGATCTGGATGTAGAAAGCCTTGCCCACCATATGTTTCCATTTGTTATTCTTTAAAAGCTAAATCAATGAATAGCCAACTGTAATCAAACAGAACATTTTTAACCGTTTTTGATATAGGATTTTTAAATGAACTAAAAGCTTACTCTCGAGTTAAGAATTGTACTTTAAACAAACAAATGTTATCAACATCTAAAGCCCTGATCCCGCAAACACAATTATGCACAGACTTAACTTTATGCCTGGAAGTGTTGTCTTCAATGGAACTGCTCCCATTCTTAAATCAAGCACGCGTGCTAGTGTTTTCAGGATTGGGGCCAATTAACCCAGACTGTGGTACAGCCCATGGGTCAGATTCACCAGTCCAGATGAGCTGAGCTTGGCACACATCTGGACTGAGTGGGCAATGGTGGTATTAATTTACATTGTGGTTCCTCGAACCTCAGACCAGAAAGCCCCTGGTTTCCAGCACAAGATAGAGCAGCCTCAGAACTAAGTTACTCTAGTTCTGTTATGACGTGACTCCATTAAATCAGGCCCATGATATTAAAACAAATCACAAGATGCAATAAAGAGGTTTGTCCAAAATAGGGACAAAGTGCTTCATGTGTGTATTTATTGCGATTCAGACCAAGATCATCTCCTACTATGAACCCACTGTGTTTTAAGCACCATAAGCAAACAATCTGGGGAATCTGCTGAGTAAAAAAAATAGAAATTCAGTTTCATCCAATCATAAGTGTACCATCTCCGCATACACAGGAGCTGAGCAGGGTAAATGTTTTACCCAAGGCACTAATTACCCACAAACACAATTTTAGCTAGTAAATAACACGAATTTCATATGAAATAAGTTGTACTTTTTTTTCTTTTCCAAATTAAAAAACTATATACATTATGATAAGACACAGTTGCTGTCCACACACACACACATACACACAAAATGGGGCCCTTACATGTGTAAATGATTCAGTTTGGGCAGGTAATAGGTGTATGTATATATATTCCAGGCACAATTCATGCAACCAGTTTAAAATTAAACTGCATTGGGGCCATCAGCATCCACTGTTTGGGGAGGTGGAGGGAGAGAGAGAAACAACAACGTAAGCTCCAGTTTTCCTACACAATTACCTGTTTCTACTTGCAAATTTTGAACATGCAACATTCGTCCCACAGGTCTTGTGGCAAAGCTCATAGTCTAGGCCTTAATTCTCGGACTAGAACTGATCCACTCAATGATAATTGAGTTATCTGACGTCTAGGTTGCATAAACTGCAAAACTAACAGGCCATGTCATTTAATTCACATTTGTAATGGTATTGTGTAATCCTTAAAAGACATTTCCTCCTTTTTTTTTTAATTACTATGTGGAGTTTTGCTCTTTATGCAAGATCATAAGAGTTTTTGAAATGGCTACAAATAATCCTCAAAAATCCCACCAGCGTCACAGAGCCTAAAGTTAGAGATGTTTTCAGAGTAGCAGCCGTGTTAGTCTGTATCCGCAAAAAGAAAAGGAGGATTTGTAGCACCTTAGAGACTAACAAATTTACTTGAGCATGCTCAAATAAATTTGTTAGTCTCTAAGGTGCTACAAGTCCTCCTTTTCTTTTTAAAGTTAGAGAAAAACTGCAAATGCATAGTCGCATCCATTCATTCCATTAAACACACATACATCAGATGGTTCTGTTGTTGCTTCTGTATGTTTTCCTGCCAACATTTGTTTGTGGTATTTTTGCTCTTGAGAATGCTTGCAGATGACAAATTTAATGAATACACTTGTGAAATCTCTCTGATAGCCCTCATTTGTGCCCAGGTTTTCAATAGTGACTAGTGATTTTAGGTGCCCAAATTCAGACACCTTAAAGGCTTACTTTTCAGAAAGAAGGCACACAACTATTTCTGAAAATCAGACCTCTTTAAGATATTCTATTTGGGCACCCTAAATCACTAGTTTTTTTAAAATCTTGGCCCCTGTTTTAAAATATTCATTAGAATTGGGCAAAAAATTTTGGCTGGAACTTTCTGACAAAAAATGTAGATTCAGCAATACTGGAACATTTTGGGAATTCATCTCAGTTTTACCAATTTTGTTCATGTCAGAAGAAAAACAAATGAAAAATCAAAATGTTTTATTCTGACATTTTCAAAATGAAGCATTTTAATTTTTCAGTTCAAAACAACGTTGGGTGTCAAAATTTCCTTTACATTTATTTTCAAAACTTTTAAAACCCCCAGAGTGCTCGAAATTGAAACAAGAGATTTTGTCAAATGAAACAAAACTATTTTTCAACTTTTCAATTTGCTGAAAATGTTAAAAAAAAAAACAAAATCATTTTCTGTTTGACCCAAAATGCTTCCTCCGCTTCCATTTTTTAAAAGTACCAGTGAAATGAAAAATCTGTTATTTGCCAAACTCTAAGGTTAAGTCATCTCATCTGGGTGCAGACACAATACCATGTGACCTTGATGGTAGGTCACATGGTATAGTTTATTATTTGTGGCTCAGTGCCTTGCCATAAATAATGAATAGCCAAAGATACAATCTCAGGAAATAGTGTTGCCAACCCTTCAGGATTGTCAGGAATCTCCAAGAATTAAAGATTAATCTTTAATTAAAGATAATGTCATGTGATGAACCTCCAGGAATTCATCTAACCAAAGTTGGCAACCTTACCCAGGAAATAGTTTGCAAACAGCCCAGAGACTTAAATGGAGTCACATAAAATGTTCCTTGAACAATTTTGAATTGATTAACAATCAAACCCTGATTGTGGATCGTTTGAAAATAAGAAAGTTAAAGGGGTGCATTGAGTAGATGCAGTATGTGTGATGAATATTTTGCTGAGCTCAAGTAAAAGTTAACCAAGCTTGCCTTTTTATTTTGCATGGGGCTATTAGCTCTCATGAGTCACCGGAAGGAAGCTGGAAGAGCAGCTATGATATGGATGTTCAGTGAAATAACTCATTTTTCTATCCATTGCCAAGGGTAAGAGTGTTTTTCTCTCTGTCAGAGAGTTGCTCTGTTTTGGCAGCGTAAAAGCCTACTTTCCATTAGGAGTTCAACTTAACTGCTCTGACATTTTCTGCTTTGAACAAAAAACATGACTACAGTGCCTTGCAGTATGACAGGCACAGAAAAGTATTTGTTTATTTGGGGCTAAACTGCGACTGTGCCACACACCCCATAAATAATGCCGTGTGCTGGTTGTTACACCTCTCCAGGAGCAGTCTGGGAAGCAGATTGTGACGATCAGCGTTACGTGCTCGTTTTACCCCGGCTCTGGGGACAGCACCAGTCTTCAACCTGTCACCGCATACGTCCCCTGGCACAACAGAATAGGTGCACTGGCCTGCGGGTTGGATGGATAGAGCTTTGGCCCTCACCTCTTAGCCACCCCTTTCTGCTCAATCCACATGGGAGCAGAGGCTCTGCAGAAGCTGTTTTTTCTCCTCAAATTTTACCCTTCATCCCCCTGCATGAGAGCATTACACAAGCTATGGTCAGGTTCCTTTATTGCTAAAAATGCATCCTTCCAGTGCTCGAGAGACAAGGTGGGTGAGGTAATATCTTTTAGTGGACCAGCTTCTGACAGTGAGAGAGACAAGCTTTCGAACCACACAGAGCTCTTCCGCGGGTCTTTCTTAATGTCCTAGGAGCACCATGACTACAAGTGCACTGCATCCTTGCAGTGCCATCAGACGCTGATTCACAGCAGATGAACTGAGTTACTTTTTTCCAGCCAAAAAAAGAAAAATAAAAAATCCAGATTTAGATTGATGGAGACACTTTGAGCACGTGTGTTAATTTCTGCAAATTGTTTCAGTTAAAAAAAATCCTAACTTCCAGTGGAGTTGAAACATTTTGTTGAGACATTTCCAAAACAAAACATTTTGATTTTTCAGTTCGAAATGACTTTTAATTTTGAAGTTTCTTTCAACCAAAATTAAAGGTTTTAAAAATGGAGGCAAACAGTCTGAAATTGAAATGAAACATTTTGTTTGTCCCAAAATAATTTTTCTTAACTTTTCAATTCACCGACATTTTTTAATTTAAATTTATTTTTCTAAATTACCAGTGAACCAAAAAAAAATATTATTCACACAGCTCTAACTAGGAGTCTTTCATTCCATTCCATTGACTTCAATGGGCTTTGGGTCAGGCCCAGGGAGTAGGTACATTGAAGAAAATAACTAAAAAATAACCTATAACAAACAGGTGTAAAATCCTTTGGCATGACCTTTAAGGGGAAACCTAAACACTCAAAGATATTCTGCCCTCTTTGCTCTGTCAGTACAGGGTGTGATTTTTCAAAAGCAACTCACTCACATTGACTTTCAGTTATAAAAAATATTATTAGGCCCATTTTACAGGTGGAGAACTGACACACCAAAAGTTAAGTGACTTGCCCAAAGTCACACCAGGAAGTCTTGAGAGAGCCAGGCACCGAATCTAGATTTCCCAAATCTGAGTAATAGAATCATAGAATCATATAAAATTAGGGTTGGAAGAGACCTCAGGAGGTCATCTGGTCCAACCCCCTGCTCAAAGCAGGACCAACACCAACTAAACAATCCCAGCCAGGGCTTTGTCAAGCTGGGCCTTAAAAACCTCTAAGGATGGAGATTCCACCACTTCCCTAGGAAACCCATTCCAGTGCTTCACCACCCTCCTAGTGAAATCGTTTTTCCTAATATCCAACCTAGACGTCCCACACTGAAACTTGAGACCATTGCTCCTTGTTCTGTCATCTGCCACCACTGAGAACAGCTTAGCTCCATCCTCTTTGGAATTCCCCTTCAGGTAGTTGAAAGCAGCTATCAAATCACCCCTCACTCTTCTCTTCTGTAGACTAAATAAGCCCAGTTCTCTCAGCTTCTCCTCATAATTCATGTGCCCCAGCCTCCTAATCATTTTGGTTGCCTTCCGCTGGACTCTCTACAATTTGTCACATCCATTCTGTAGTAGGGGAACCAAAACTGGACACAGTACTCCAGATGTGGCCTCACCAGTGCCAAATAGATGGGAATAATCATCTTCCTCTATCTGCTGGCAATGCTCCTACTAATGCAGCCCAATATGCCATTAGCTTTCTCGGCAACAAGGGCACACTCTTGAATGATATCTAGCTTCTCATCCACTGTAATCCCCTGGTCCTTTTCTGCAGAACTGCCGCTTAGCCAGTCGGTCCTCAGTCTGTAGCTGTGCATGGGATTCTTCCCTCCTAAGTGCCGGACTCTGCACTTGTCCTTGTTGAACTTGAACCTCATCAGATTTCTTTTGGCCCAATCCTCCAATTTGTCTAGGTCACTCTGGACCCTAAATCTACCCTCCAGTGTGCCTACCTCTCCCCCCAGCTTAGCGTCATCTGCAAACTTGCTGAGGGTGCAATCCGTCCCACCATCCAGATCATTGATGAAGATGCTGAACAAAACCAGCCCCAGGACAGACCCCTGGAGCACTCCGCTTGATACCGGCTGCCAACTAGACATTGAGCAGTTGATCACTACCCGTTGAGCCCAATGATCTAGCCAGCTTTCTATCCACTTTATAGTCCATTCATCCAATCCATACTTCTTTAACTCGCTGGCAAGAATACTGTGGGAGACCATAGCAAAAGCTTTGCTAAAATCAAGGTGTATCACGTCCACCGCTTTCCCCATATCCAGAGAGCCAGTTATCTCATTATAGAAGGCAATCAGGTTGGTCAGGCACCACTTGCCCTTCGTGAATCCATGTTGACTGTTCCTGATCACCTTCCTCTCCTCCAAGTGCTTCAAAATGGATTCCTTGAGGCCCTTCCTTGAGTTGGGGATTGGTCCTGCTTTGAGCAGAGGGTTGGACTAGATGACCTCCTGAGGTCCCTTCCAACCCTGATATTCTATGGTTCTATGATTTTTCCGGGGACTGAGGTGAGGCTGACTGGTCTGTAGTTCCCTGGATTCTCCTTCTTTCCTTTTTTGAAGATGGGCACTACATTAGCCTTTTGCCAATTGTCTGGGCCCTCCCCTGATCGCCACGCGTTTTCAGAGATAATGGCCAATGGCTCTGCAATCACATCCGCCAACTCCCTCAGCACCCTCAGATGCATTGCATCTGGCCCCATGGACTTGTGCATGTCCAGCTTTTCTGAATAGTCCTTAACCTGTTCTTTCACCACTGAGAGCTGCTCACCTCCTCCCCATACTGTGCTGCCCAGTGCAGCAGTCTGGGAGCTGACCTTGTCTGTGAAGACCAAGACTAAAAAAGCATTGAGAACTTCAGCCTTTTCCACATCATCTGTCATTCGGTTGCCTCTCCCATTCAGTAAGGGTCCCACACTTTCCCTGACCTCCTTCTTGTTGCTAACATACCTGTAGAAACCCTTCTTGTTACTCTTCACATCCCTTGCTAGCTGCAACTCTAATTGTGCTTTGGCCTTCCTGATTACACCCCTGCATGCTCGAGCAATATTTTTATACTCCTCCCTAGTCATCTGTCCAAATTTCCACTTACTGTAAGCTTCCCTTCTGTGTTTAAGCTCACTGAAGATTTCTCTGTTAAGCCAAGCTGGTTGCCTGCCATATTTGCTATTCTTTCTAAACATCGGGATAGTTTGTTCCTGTGCCCTCAATAAAGTGTCTTTAAAATACAGCCAGCTCTCCTGGACTCCTTCCCCCCTCATATTAGCCTCCCAGGGGATCCTGTCCATCAGTTCCCTGAGGGAGTCAAAGTCTGCTTTTCTGAAGTCCAGGTCCATATTATGCTACTCTCCTTTCTTCCTTTTGTCAGGATCTTGAACTCGACCATCTCATGGTCACTGCTGCTTAGGTTGACACCCACCTCTATTTCCCCTACCAATTCTTCTCTGTTTGTGAGCAGCAGGTCAAAAGGAGCATGGCCCCTAGTTGGTTCCTCCAGCACTTGCACCAGGAAGTTGTCCCCAACACTCTCCAAAAACTTCCTAGATTGTCTGTGCACTGCTGTATTGCTCTCCCAGCAGATATCAGGGGGATTGAAGTCCCCCATGAGAACCAGGGCCTGTGATATGGAAACTTCTGTTAGTTGTCCGAAGAAAGCCTCGTCTACCTCATCCTCCTGGTCTGGTGGTCTATAGCAGACACCCACCACGACATCACCCTTGTTGCTCTCTCCTCTAAACTTAACCCAAAGACTCTCAACAGGCTTTTCTCCAGATTCACACTGCAGCTGTGAGCAATCATACTGTTCTCTTGCATTCAGTGCAACTCCTCCACCTTTTCTCCCCTGCCTGGCCTTCCTGAACATCTTATACCCATCCATGACAGTGCTCCAGTCATGTGAGTTACTCCACCAAGTCTCTGTTATTCCAATCACATCATAGTTCCTTAACTGTGCCGGGATTTCCAATTCTTCCTGCTTGTTTCCCAGGATTCTTGCATTCGTGTACAGGCACCTAGGATATCTAGCCGATTGTCCTACTTTCTCAGTGTGAATCAGGAGGCCTCCCTTGTTGTTCCTTCTTCCTTGTGTTTCCTCCCGGTATCTCAAATCCTCACTTATCTCAGGGCTTAGGTCTCCATTCCCTGGTGAACCTAGTTTAAAGCCCTCCTCACTAGGTTAGCAAGCCTGCCTGTGAAGATCCTCTTCCCTCTCTTTGTTAGGTGGATCCCACCTCTCCCTAGCAATTCTCCTTCCTGGAACAACATCCCATGGTTGAAGAATCCAAAGCCCTCTTTCCGAAACCACCTGTATAACCACGCATTTACCTCCACAATTCGACAGTCCCTACCTGGGCCTTTTCCTTCAACAGGGAGGATGAATGAGAACATGACTTGCTCCTCAGACTCCTTTATCCTTCTTCCCAGAGTCACATAGTCTGCAGTGACGCACTCAAGGTCATTCTTGGCAGTATCATTGGTGCCCACATGGAGAAGTAGGAAGGGGAGTGGTCTGAGGGTTTGATCAGTCTCAGCAGACACTCCCTCACATCCTGAATTCTAGCTCCAGGCAAGCAGCACACTTCTTGAGTTTCCCAGTCTGGATGGCAGATGGATGACTCCGTCCCCCTTAGGAGAGAGTCCCCGACCACCACCACCCATCTCCTCCTCTTGGGAGTGGTGGTCATGGAACCCCCATCCCTAGGAAAATGCATCTCATGCCTTCCGGTTGATGGGGTCTCCCACTGCTCCCACTGCTCCCTTCCCTCAGATGACTCTTCCAAACCATTCTCTGCCATAGTACCTGTGCAGAGAGCCTAAAACAGTTTCTTACCTCTTTCTGCAATGGGGGTACACGGGTTCTCCTCTTTCTTCTTCTGGAGGTCACATGCTGCCAATTTTCTTCCCCGTTCTGCACTGCCCTCTCTGATTCTTCAGCATGCTGTGCCTGCAGTACCAAATGCTGACTTCTATCCAGAAAGTCTTCATTTTCCCTGATGCAGTGCAGGGTTGATTCTTGGGTCTCTAGTCCTTTAACCTTCGATTCCAATATGGAAACCAGCATGCACTTTGTACAGACGAAGTCGCTTCTATCCTCTGGGGGGTAGGGATGGTGTCCCTAGCCTCTGTTTGCCAGAAGCTGGGAATGGGTGACAGGGGATGGATCACTTGATTACCTGTTCTGTTCATGCCCTTTGAAACACCTGGCGTTGGCCACTGTCAGAAGACAGGATACTGGGGTAGATGGACCTATGGTCTGACCCAGTATGGCCACTCTTATGTTCTTAAAGATTGTGAGGTGCGTAGGTACTATGGTAATGGAGGACACAGAGATACATTAGAGAGATGAGGAGGAATCTTACTCTTCTCCAAGTTAAGCTGGGCAACAGTCTGGCCCGTAGAAAATGAGAGTTTACAAAGAAAAGTCTCATGCTTTATGACAGGTTTCAGAGTAACAGCCGTGTTAGTCTGTATCCGCAAAAAGAAAAGGAGGACTTGTGGCACCTTAGAGACTAACCAATTTATTTGAGCATAAGCTTTCATGAGCTACAGCTCACTTCATCGGATGCATGCCGTGGAAAATACAGTGCAGAGATTTTATATACACAGAGAACATGGAACAATGGGTGTTACCACACACACTGTAACAAGAGTGATCGGGTAAGGTGAGCTACTACCAGCAGGAGAGAAAAAAAACCTATTGTAGTGATAATCAAGGTGGGCCATTTCCAGCAGTTGCCAAGAATGTGTGAGGAACAGCCCTTTACCAGACCAACAGCAAGATCTGGCCCTAAGCAACGGAAAGTTTATCCAAGCACCTTTCTTTCTGTGTTCCTCTTAAAATGGATCATCCCCCCTCAATCCAGTGGTCGAATGTGGCATACTCACTGCAATCAAAATGCCAGATTTCTGCACTGTGATTCAGTATCATGACAGTGTGGGTGAAAAGGTATTTTTGGTTTTGGGGGCCTGAAACAAAATCTCATGGAGACAATGCCAAGACTCCCATTGATTTCAGTAAAAAGAAAAGGAGTACTTGTGGCACCTTAGAGACTAACCAATTTATTTGAGCATGAGCTTTCGTGAGCTACAGCTCACTTCATCAGATGTTTACCGTGGAAACTGCAGCAGACTTTATATACACACAGAGAATATGAAACAATACCTCCTCCCACACTATCAGAGGCTCGTTCACCTGCACATCCACCAATGTGATATATGCCATCATGTGCCAGCAATGCCCCTCTGCCATGTACATTGGTCAAACTGGACAGTCTCTACGTAAAAGAATAAATGGACACAAATCAGATGTCAAGAATTATAACATTCATAAACCAGTCGGAGAACACTTCAATCTCTCTGGTCACGCAATCACAGACATGAAGGTCGCTATCTTAAAACAAAAAAACTTCAAATCCAGACTCCAGCGAGAAACTGCTGAATTGGAATTCATTTGCAAATTGGATACTATTAATTTAGGCTTAAATAGAGACTGGGAGTGGCTAAGTCATTATGCAAGGTAGCCTGTTTCCTCTTGTTTTTTCCTACCCCCCCCCCCCAGATGTTCTGGTTTAACTTGGATTTAAACTTGGAGAGTGGTCAGTTTAGATGAGCTATTACCAGCAGGAGAGTGAGTTTGTGTGTGTATGGGGGTGGGGGGGATGTGAGAAAACCTGGATCTATGCAGGAAATAGCCCGACTTGACTATGTAAAGAGTTGTCACTTTGGATGGGCTAGCACCAGCAGGAGAGTGAATTTGTGTGGGGGGGTGGAGGGTGAGAAAACCTGGATTTGTGCTGGAAATGGCCCACCTGTTGATCACTTTAGATAAGCTATTACCAGCAGGACAGTGGGGTGGGAGGAGGTATTGTTTCATATTCTCTGTGTGTATATAAAGTCTGCTGCAGTTTCCACGGTAAACATCTGATGAAGTGAGCTGTAGCTCACGAAAGCTCATGCTCAAATAAATTGGTTAGTCTCTAAGGTGCCACAAGTACTCCTTTTCTTTTTGCGAATACAGACTAACACGGCTGTTCCTCTGAAACCATTGATTTCAGTGGGGTTTGGATTAGGCCTTTGATTAGGGAGATTAGCTTTTAAGGGAGAGATTTTCAAGTACTCTGCACCCATGATATTTTATATACCACACGCACGCACACACACACACACACACACACACACACACAATGTTAAAAGAACATTAAGGTTGCAACATTAGGAAATGCCGAGTTGACAGGGCAACCTTAATTCTGCTCACATGTGAGCCCATCCTATGTACTGAATGAGGCTGGGGTCCTGTGGAAAAAACAGTACGAGACCATGCCACTAAAGACAGTCTCATAATGCATCCTCACAAAGGCACACAATTAAATCTGCACAGGCAGCCCTAAATCTGGCATTTCCTTTCAAATGCTTGATATTGCAACCTAAATTATATTATTTTAATGTAGTTTTCGTGTATCTAATTTCCTAGGTTTTTTTTTTTTAAAAAAGGTTCAAAACAAATTTTGCTCTGTGCAGCAGTTACAAACCCTCCAGGGCGCTCATCGATCACCAGTAGCTTGTGAAATGTTGAACCTTCAGCACTGCAGCACCGACTGCTACAGAACTAACCTCAGCTAGCAGCTGTCTCCTCAGACAGGGCTGGGTTGCTGGGTGCCTCAAGCAGCCTCTAGGAAGCCTGGTCCACACGCACTTTCGCTCCCCCTCCCACTGCCATGAGATGAGAGAGCTGCTGCCACCTTAGGCTGGATTTGGCTGCTGGTGCTGGGTCCATTGGAAAAAGCCCAGCCCCTCTTTCTCTCTCTGTCTCCCCGCTTCCCTGCCCAGGAGTTGGGCAATTCCTGCCCCATTCAGTTCCCTTGAACTTGTTGGGCAAATGGGCCTCTGGGGCCATGTGCCGGTCTGGGAGTTCGGTCTGGACTGATTGAACTACATGATCTACCTGCCACGCAGCTACACTAATTTTCCCCACCCGGGGAGCAGGGCTGACAGAGTCACAGGCAAGGCCTGACCCACTGCGCCTCAAAGGGTCAGTCACCCGGTCACTCATCTTTCTCAAAGTCTCAACATTTGCTTCTAATTCTGCTAGGCCAATTAGGTGGCCTGCAGCCAATCCCCTATCCCTATGTGTCCAGAGTTCAAGACTGCTCCTGGAGTCACTTTTCTCCCTTCCAACAATAGGCAGACCAGCAGCAGGAAGTCTGGGGTAGGATTGCTTCCCAGTCCCGCTGACTCCCCTCTCTGCTCAACCCCCCAGTCAGTCAGCGCTTTGTGGGCATTGAGGTTTTCCCTTTCCGGCTGCTGCTACTCTGGGGAATGGCTGCTCCACGGGCATATATTCTCTCGCCTTACACTGCACTTTTACTTGCCACTAACAGGAGTAATACTGACATAACTGATCTGCATCTCTTTAGTTCCTGATCTGAAAGATGGCCAAGTTGTTTTCACACAAAATGCACAGTTAACCCGTGGAACTCATTGCCATGTGATTTTGTGATGGCCTAAAGGGTTCAAAAAAGAACTAGATACGTTCATGGAGGAGAGTTCCATTAATGGCTATTAGACAAGACAGTCAAGGATGCAACCCCATGCTCAGGGCATCCCTAAACCCTGACTTCCAGAAGATGGGTGTTGAAGACAGGGGTGGATCACTCAAAAATTACCCTGTTCTGTACGCTCTCTGAAGCTCTGGTATGGGCACTGTTGGAGACAGGCTACTGGGCTAGACGGAACATTGGTCTGACCCCGTAGGGCACCTCTTATGTTCTTATGTTTAAAATCTTCAGCCTATCAAGTCACTTTGTTCTGTAATGAGGCATTTCAGAGTTTGCTTGGTTCTTTTTCCAAGTTTTTCCACTCTCTTCCCTTGACTGGTCCCCTCACAGAACAGTAAAACATGAACCACAATAGACAAAAGTACCACAGCCCTGTGGTCTAGACCTTAACCTTATCTGTGTGTTATCTGCTCATAAGCATTCTGTATACTTTACGTTCAAGTAGTGGGGAAGACTCAGAGTGCCAGACAGTTAGCTGTAAGCAATGCACCCAGGCCCAGCACAGACACAGCCAGAACTGATGATTGCAGCAGTGATAATCCCAACCATTCAAAAATCATGACTAAGGTGCCCCACAAAATATCAGGAGATTGGCTTAAAAAATCAGATTTTTTTTTAAATGATAAATTAGGGGGAGTGTTATTTACTGTCTGGTTTTTGAGACTTTAAGTCTCATGTTTCAAGCTTTTCTCTCCAAACATGAAGGGCCAGAACTTTTTTTTTTTATGAAAGCTTAAATTCTCGCATAATCACATGATTCCAGGAGCTGAGTCTTTAAGAAAAAATGACAAATATTATTAGCAATAGGGCTGAGCAAATTCAGGGGGACGAACCAAAAAATCCAAAAAAAATCCAGTTCTATTCAAACCATTTTTTTTTGTCATGACAGCTTGTACACGATCAGCATTCTCTGTAGCCTGCTGGTGGTACATAATAGTACAATGCAAAGAAACCAGAAAGAAAAAAATCAGGCTTTTAATATTTACACTCAAAGCTCATCCACAATATCTGAACCTCTTGGATCTGCATTTGAATGGATCAGGCTTTCTTACCATCACTTCCTGCTTCCAGGCAGGCTGCATATACCATGACACTGATGGACCACAGGTCCAACCCAGTGTGGGGATTCTACATTGAGAAAAATTGAGCAGGTTCCAGTTTACATGCCTCTACATGACATGCAGGATGGTGAGATGAAGAACCTCTCCACTATGGAAATGATACAATGTTATAAACCACTCAATCGCCCTCACTGCATGAAGAAGGTTTCATACTCCAAAAAAGAGAGACCACCTAACCTCTGTTTCTAATTCTGAGCCAAACAAATGGCCGTAGTGAGAAAGCGTGCAGCCAACGTTTTCTTGAGACAAAGTCGGGCAAACCTCGTGGAAGCGTTTTAGAACTTGGAATGTGCTCAGTGAGTATTCTAAGTGACTCCGTGTAAATACCCTTCCCCTTTGGCCCAAGAGGATAGCTGATATTCAGGGCCTTGAAGGATTTTTTCTGTTAGGAGGAGAAATTGACAATTCGAACAGGGTATTTCTTCGGTGCAATCCTGTTTATTTAGAAAGAATGTACATTATGTCTAGTTTTTCTGAACACAGTAGAAACAATTTTCTTGCTCAGAAATCCTCAAATCTGCATCTCCATGCGCAGGAAACTCTTGTTTCTCATCCCACTCACGGCCACACCCATTTCACTGTCTGCTGGCCTCTCACGTACAGCTGCAAACACTACCCTAACTCCTGTTTTCAATCAGGAAACCCCTCAGACCACAGGGCTTAGCTTCTGGTCAGCTCTCGCCACACCAGCCCAGTGCCTTGGGCAGTAGCCTCCTATTCTTTACAGCTATAACTAAATAAAGGAGCATTGAATTGCTCCTTTCATTTAGTCTGAAAGCAAGTTTAGCACATCCTTTGGCTTTAACCCGGTCTGTGATTGTCCATAGATCAAAGATCCACCTGATATCAGCCACAAAACACCTTCCAGGATGACAACCCATTGAAATGTGAAGTTTTGCTAACTACACAATCTAAAGTTATTTTGACAACCAGCTCACACTCAGCTGCACCAGCACAGTTGGGCTAGCCTAATCCCTAACGAGTGGTTTCCAAGTGATCTTAATTGTATGCACACTGTAAATAAGAGGTCATTGCAGTACATACGTTCTAGAGAGCAGCAAGAAAACATATTTGTCAGACATGCTGAGCAATCAGGTTAGGGTTTTATGATTTCATTTGAAAGACAACTGGATGAGCACTAATTACTAATTAAAATGCAGACAATCAATAATAGATATTGCATTGCTCTTGTGCACCAAGGACTGCCTTGAGTTACTCAAGAGAAAGAACTGCTGAATTTATTCATAGTCCAAATAACCGTTGTTCAATGGTAACCTTCATTTTTTTATCTGCTGATTCCTATATCAATCAATATAACAAATTCTTTGCATATTGCCTGCCTACAGTAATAATCATGTCTGTGGCATCAAAATATTGACATTTCAAAAAACAACAGCAGAGAGCAGAGTTTGGTCCTAAGGCTTCAGGTGGGGATTATATTTTCACAAAAATAAGTGATCTTCTTTACACAATGGTATAGTCCAATAAGATGCATATTCTGAAATACTTGGGATCACTGTTAAAATGCATGTGTAAACTTATGCAAAATGTGACAACAGGACATTAGACATGATCTTGCTCCCAATAAACTCAACAGAAGTTTTGCTTTTGACCTTGAGAGAAGCAGGATTGGGCCCCAAAAATTCATAACCAGAAAGATTCAAGAATAACACAGCAGCTGCTGTTTTCATTGCAATATTATGTAGTCATGTACTGTGTAATAGATGCCCTACGGCATTCTGACGTGACAGCTGTCCACCGTGAAACAGGAACTGAGCAGACAAAACAGGGCATTGAAATGGGATTTACAAATGCCATCCAATAGCTTTAAACAACACATTTCTTGTCATTGCATTGGAAATCTAAGTGAGCCATAGACTGAGACACAATACGTACAAAACAAACATGGTTCACAGTTTGGTATCAAAAAGTCATTTGCTTCTAACACATTATAACTATATTTGATTTCACTGTTGGAGTTTATGCAAATTGGCACCATTTTTTCTCCATCTCAGGTACATTCTTCAACAAAACATGACTTTCATGTTACACTAAAAGAACAACTGAGATCAGGTGGAAACTATCAAATAGGTCAGCAATGATATATGCTTTTATTGGCACAACAGGCCTAAGAACAGGCCTTATCTTATTGCAAAATTTTTGAACTTGATCCAAGCAAGAAGACTTCATTAATTCATCTTCAGTGAAAATGGCCAAAGGCCCATATATGGCTAGATTCTGCAAGGTACTTAATGCCACTACTCCTGCTGAGTAGGTCTTCACTGCAGAGTTAACTCAGGCTCTTACCCAATGTTGCTCCTAACTACCCTCCTGTCCACACACAGAGTCCTCTCACTCAAATTTGGTAGGGCTTTAAACCAGAGCTAGCTGGCCCAGCTGGGGTTAGAGCCTAGAGCTTCCTTCACTCAGGCTGACAACTTTGCAATGTGGACTCAGGCTAAATTGTTGGGATATGTAAGGGTTAAGCAGAAAACTGAGAAACCGCTGGTGAACAAAGATGGTATTAGGGAGTAAATGCACAGGCAAGCACTGCTTCTGTGCTTGATAAATAAAGTGCAGGCATCTTTCTGTGCTTGATAGATTTAGGGCTACCCCTCTCCCTTCCCTTCTCCTTGTTGAGGGTTTGATAAGGTTGCAGCTGTCTGAGGAATGTGGGGATCTAAAGAATACTTTTTGGGTAAAGTAGTGTTATCTCCCCCTCCCTTCCTTTCCCAGCTACTCAGGCGAGTTTGGGATCATGGCCCCTTCCTTCCTTCCCTGCAAACTGCTGATCCAGGGAGTTCATGACAGCAATTATAGCAAAGAAGGGATCTTCAAAGTAAAAATTATCTCTAGAATATGCTAATGCTGTGAACAGTAATCAGGGGCGGGGATAATTATATTCAGTATAGAGTTATCAATATTCATTGTATGGGCGTTTATATTACTCCATAAGGGTTGTAGTAAATGTAGGAATTTACATACTAACTTAGATAAAAAGAGTGTGCGGTAACTAATTCAGTGCTTACTCGACAACTGGGCCGAGGGGAACATGTATTGCAATAAAGAAGCCCGTCTACTCAAATCTGCCTCTGGGTCAGCCTTTCCATCTTCCAACATAAACCATTCAAGTGTAGTCAGTCCTCCAATGCCTTCCCACAATTCCCTCTGTGTTCCCAAAAGGACAGACAAGTTGTCCTACAATTCAATGGGATATAGAAGGGTTCAGCTTATTGCCACACAAACATCCATGGGATATGCCCCCAGAAGTCCTAGCAAACACACACCGGGAAGCGCAGTGCCAGTCAGGACACAGTAGCTCTGGTAGAGCTTTGCAATGTTTTGCTTAAACCAGGGCTAGGCTAACCCAATTACTCAGACTCTGGTGCCAGTCACCTGAGTGAACTCTCCAGTGAAGACCAGCTCATAGGCAGGCTATTTGTCTGGTTTTAAACCTGAAAGTCCTCTTTTTGTGTGGTTTGTCTCCCTTCCAGTACCCAGATCTGGTTTTGTCCAGTATCAGATGGGAGATGCCATTTTGAAGAGCATGCAGCTCTGCCCTGCCAGTGTGACCTCACACACAACGGGCATGTGAGATGACACGGGCAGGAGCAGCATGGTGCGCTCTTCAAAATGGCATCAATAGTGCAGCGGGGGCACGGTCCAAGCCATTCCTGGAAGTACCAGAAGGTCCATTATTCTGGGAATGCACGAGTGGCCACCCTATGGACTCTCTGGGCATAACTACACTGCAGATCGGAGCGTGCTTCCCAGCACGGCTGACAGACACACGCTAGCTTTGCTTGAGCTAGTGCACTAAAAATAGCAATGTGGCCGCAGCAGCATTGGCGGCGGCTTGGGCTAGCCGCACGAGTACAGTCACACCCGACCCCGTGAGTACATACTCAGGCAGCTAGCCCAAGCCGCCATAGTTACACAGCTACTGTTAGCACACTAGCTTGAGCAGAGCTAGCATGTGTCTGTCTACCCACCCCGGAAGCACACGCCCCAGCTACAGTGTGGAGATATCCATTGTGTCTGATCCTGTGCAGAGCCCCCTCTTCCAAGGTTAAATCAACTGGAGTGGAGGTGCTTAGCATCTTGCAGGATAAGGCCTATTGAATTCAATGAGAGTTGCTGGTGCCCAGCAACCCACAGATATGGGTCCTTAAGGCAGGGCTACACAATTGTTTTCATAGCCTAAACCATGCCTTGAAAGAGAGACACCATCCCTTCCATTCATAATCACGCAAACCTCAGCCCATCCCATCCAATCCATCACCCTATAGACAACTTCCTTTTCCATTCATCACTGCATAACACTTCTGGGCCAGCTACAACCATTGCTTACCTAGAATATTAATCCTAGGTAAGTATTCCCTCTATACCTGAGTTGTCTTTTAATGCAGTCTAACACCCCAAAAGGAGGAGGAGCCACCAGCACCGTGTAATCGGTCAGGTCACTGTCAACCACCAGCAAAGTGCTCCCACAATTTAGAAAACCGGACCCCGATCAGCAATGGGATTTAGGTGCTTAGCTGTCATTGGGAGTTAGGCACCTAAATGCCTTTGAAGATCTGGGGATCAGTGCCTTAAGCTGTACAGGGCATGGATGTAGTATTTTTAACAAAGCTCCTGTTCTAGAGGGAAAAAGTAGTAACAATGTGTAATGCTGGCAAACCAGGTGCCAGCTTATGCCAAGGTCCCCATGCCTCATTTGAATACTGACAAACACAGAGCTGGAATCAGTCTGGTTCACCTGTGTATTAGGATTGCTAAAATAGGTATTAGCATTATAAACACGTGCTTAAAGTTTAGACTTTATTAATTGCTTGTAAGTTCCCATGTGCATTAATCTCACTTGGAACATGAGATACAAATAGAAAAGGAGTACTTGTGGCACCTTAGAGACTAACCAATTTATTTGAGCATAAGCTTTCGTGAGCTACAGCTCACTTCATCGGATGCATTCTGTTTGAGTGAGCATAAACCAAGAGGTGCCCCTAATAGATGCAGTGCTTAGCAATGGTAAACCTCTGTGCATCTCTCTCTCTCTCTCTCTCTCTCTCTCACACACACACACACACACAACTGTATTCCAAGATTAAATTCATTGTGGTAACTTGGAATAGTCAGGTGAAAATTAATTCCCATTGTTTTTTTTTTAAATTGAACAGCTTGAGGCTATTACCGCTTAATTTCCTTCATGCATATTTCTCTAATTAAGTGAGGTTGCTGGGACCTTCCTTTATTCTCTAAGACTAATCAGATCGTGCATTTAGCAGCATGTCTGTGACAGTGCTTGAGTCCACAATCCATATTTATAGATGTAAAATTAGCCAGTCTCTTTGACAAGGTTGAATTGTACGAAGCAACAAAATATGCAAACAGAAAAGAAAGGAAAGGACAAAGGGTCTGGAATTCAGATGAATCTTCCGGACACTTACCTTTGTGAAGGAATGAATTTGATCAATCAGACAAGGGACTCAGGGCCCTACCCAACTCCCAGTAATTTCAGCGGCAGCCTTTCTGTTGATTTCAATGGGTGCTGGATTGGGCCCTAAGGCCACTGGTTTGTGCCAATCATTTGTGCTTATTGCATAGATGAACCACGCACCTGTAAGCCCATTAACTTCAGTGTAAATGTGTTGAGGTTGTTGGTATCTAAACCTCTGTTGGCCAGGCTTCATGTGTGGACGCACACTGTGCAAGCATCTCCCATACAGTTCAGTCCTGAACTGTAACAGCCAGGAGGGTTGAACTGGGGCCTAACTCAAAGCCAGCTGGAGTCTATGGGAGACTTTCTATTTACTTCAGTGGACTTTGGCTCAGTGCCTTTGATTAGAAAGTATTGTATAGCTTATTATAATGTGGCCATTGTTTTCTTAAAACCTGACATATAGTAAACATGAGCTATATTAACAATAAAGCAGGAAGTTGTCAGCTTGAGACACAGGAAGTAGCACTGACTGAAAATTTTCCAGAAGACAAAATAAATTTTTTTTCAATAATTTGCTTTCTGCAGAAGCTTTTAATTTTTGTTGAAAACTTTTCAATCAAAAGCATAACATTTTTGGTTTTCAACCAAAAATTTGGGGTCTTTGTATTTTGATAAAACATTGAAATCTTCAATGGAAAAAAAATCCATTTTCCAACCGTCTCTAATAGGAAACAAAACCGAGCATAAGAGACTTTCAAAGTTACTGTAAAGGCAGCTCTTTATTTTGGCAGATAATAGATAAGGATTAGGCTTAGTTAATGTCTGTCAAACTAACCCCAAGAAATTCACAAAAATGACAGAATTTAGCTAACTACAACTATGCAGGCTTCCCTCCACCACACACACAATCAGAGGCACAAGTGGTCAATATACAATTATAAACTTACGTTTGTACATATCATTTACCATGATTACATGCACAGTTGGGCTTTTGTTCATTCGTATAACTACTTGGATTTGGGCAGACCTTTAGCATATACTGATATATGTTTCCAACAGTAATTGACACAACTGGCATCAAAAGCATTATTTTACTGTTCTCGAAGTACGCAATGCTCTGTGTTCAGCAAATTGATTTATCACACCAATATGAAAAACACAGAAAGAGAAAAAGACCCCGGCTCTCATGTAATATTGCATTTGAGTGCTGATCCAAACAGTTAAGCACTTGCTTAACTTTAAGGCATATGAGTTGTCCCACAGGACTTCAAAGCTAGTCATAACCTACTACTCTTTTGCTTCCTCCTCCTTTCTTGTTGAAGTAGTTACAGGGGCTGGCTTCTCTATGTTTCCCACAGCTTTCATAGGCTCTCCACAAAGCATTTAAGCAAGTGAGTAGCCCCATGCTTAAAGGTAAGCATGTGCTTAACTGCATTGCTGGATTGAGGCCTTAATTATTTTAAAATGTGAAGTGCAGTGACAAGTGTCCTAGTATCACTTCAGTTCCACCTTTGTTTTCAACGGCACCACTTCACAGCAGTGTCCTCTGGCTACCTCCTATGGCCCACATCTGCAAACTGAAGTCAGTGCAGCGACTTGTCTGAATATGCAAAAAGAACAGGAGGACTTGTGGCACCTTAGAGACTAACCAATTTATTTGAGCATACGCTTTCGTGAGCTACAGCTCACTTCATCGGATGCATTCAGCTGTAGCTCACGAAAGCGTATGCTCAAATAAATTGGTTAGTCTCTAAGGTGCCACAAGTACTCCTTTTCTTTTTGCGAATACAGACTAACACGGCTGCTACTCTGAAACTTGTCTGAATATGGTTATTCATGGGCATCAATATCTGCAGGACTGAGCCCTCCAGTTCCATTTTTGTCCTTTATATGGAATTTTTGAGTTGCAAAGCAAAGTAAAACACCGTCTTGCAATTAGAGCAGTACGCCAGAAAAGGTTGGAGCTGCGTCGGTCCCCTGCTGTGGTGGGTCAGATATCTTTTGAATAGGCCTCTAGTACTCAGATTGTTACTTTACTAACCGGAAATTTTCAGATAACTGAAGTAGGAGGCACCTTAGAGACTAATCAATTTATTTGAGCATAAGCTTATGCTCACAAAAGCTTATGCTCAAATAAATTGGTTAGTCTCTAAGGTGCCACAAGTACTCCTTTTCTTTTTGAGAAAGAGACTAACACGGCTGTTACTCTGAAACCTGAAGTAGGAGGGATTTTCTTTCAAGCAGGTATTTTTCTGCTATTCTTGCTGAATGGCTCACAAATGAAAACCCTTCAGAGCTAATCTAGCTTTGATTGCCTGTCATTCTGCTCCTTGGGAAGATAGGAACTATGGATGTGTTGCTGAAAGGAATGCGTTTAAATTGCTGACTAAGCCAGCCCCTGAATATGCACTTTATTATAAATCACAGCTTTTAATATCCAGTTTTGAACCTAATTTCCCATTGAATTCACACTGCACCATTCATACTGTTGCAGTTAAAGCCCACCTTTAAAAGGTTTACAATTCAGCTTGGGGCAAAAAGTTGTCATACAAAATCTGAGCCATGGAGCAGTTTTTATTGTTTTAAAATAAATTTGCAACTCTGTCAAACTGGTTGGGTTTAGGGGGACAGTTTTCTTTTTTTTAAAACAGGCTAGTGGTACATGTACATGTACAGTGGGTAGCCTTTCAAACGGGGACTGTTTCCAGGTCAGATTTAGCCAAAGTGCAGAGTGAGTGTCCAGGACTCTTTGGAAAATTTCCAAAAATTACATAGCAATCACAGAGTGGCTGATTCTCACAATTTCATTGCAAGCCTCGCAATACTGGGGGCTTTTTTCAAAGCCCCAGCTGCTAGAATCAGGAGATTGCATGAGAATCTCAACTTTCTTTTTTCTATATATATGTTTCTAGTCCCCATGGAAAATTTGCAAACATGAAGCAAGTGCATCTAAAGGCTCAGAAACCAGAAGACAAGTAAACAGAATAGAAAAGTTGTTGTTTTTTTTTTTTAAATCTCACGATCAGAGTCTCTTTTCAACACTTGTGGCTGGCAATTCTGCTACGACTAGGTCTGGTGATCATATGTAGTATGAAGCAGGGAGCCTCAGGTGTCAGTGAATTTCTCTTATTAAATTATTCCATCAAGAACGTAACAGATGAAACTGGATTTTAACTCAGAGTTGCCAGTTTTTCCCCTGAGAGTCTTCACGTATCTCTCTAGCCTGATTCTTCCTGCCTCTGCATCTCCTCTTAAAGGCATGAAATAGCCACAAAAATGCACTCTGCCACATCTTGTATCCCAAGGATCACCGAGAGGTCTGTGCAGTTGCATTACGGAAAAGCCACAAGCCCACATTCCAAAGACAGTTAACCTGGGGACATATTTTCAAGAGATCTCAGCTCTCACACAGAGCTGAAGCAGATATTCCAGAGAGCTCGGATCCCAGCTAGGCACCCCAATAAGGGATCGGATTTTTAAAAGATAGCAGCATGTTGAGCTGGGAGTGTGCTGCATGCTAAGTTCTTTTGAAAATCTGAGTTGAAATCCTGGCCCCATTGAAACGAGTGGGAGTTTGGCCATTGACTTCAACGGGGCCAAGATTTCACCCTGGACCTTTATTTATTACATAGGAGCACTTGAACATCTAGCCCATTGTGGCTAACTTTGATTGCTGGGGTGGAGCTGGCTTCAGTGTTCTCCCTATTCTGTGAATTTATTGCATTCTTTGCTTATGCCATACCGTACCCAGACAACCTTGGGAAGTCTCTTTGCAGATGTAACAATCTCTCTTTCAAGAGCCCTTGTGGTATTTTTACTTGTCTAGACTGAGAAATGAGCAGAAAAGACCCCAGCAAATGCTGATGGTGGAAAAAGAAGCAAACACATCCAGTGGCAAGTCCAGTTTGGTTTTGCAGCTGTCACATGTCTGCTCTGACGTCTCGCATTTCTTGCCTTGGAACAGGTCGCAAGGTGCCTATTGTCCAGTGCAGGCCAATCATGTGACCTCCTCCTTGCTCCCAACTGTTTCCGCAGGTATCTAGGTTCTTCACTGCGAAGAAGACTCTAAAATGCAACTTAAAATGAGGAAGAGCAGCCAGCACTAGGAGCTGTTGCTACCTACAAAGTGGAAATGAGGGAACCAGTAGCAGCCCTTGGGGGCTGGAGCCACGGCATGCCTTCCTAGTATTATTCCTCCATGTATGCAACTGCTGTAGTTGTCACACAGCTATCGTCCCCTCACAAATGGGAGGGGAAATGGGGAAGAAAGACCAGGCCACAAGATAGTCTTTCTATAAGATGGTCCATGTCATGGTAAAGTCTGAGTCCACGCTGTACTGTATTGAGGGGGCCACATGGATTCTAAAGTCTGTGATCTCCTCTGGTCTGCCTCAGCTCTCCTGTAAGGGACAGTGAAGGACCACCGTCATGGCTTCTAGATAGCTTGGGCACTCAGGGAGAGGTAAATGGCTAACCTGAGTGGGACCAGAGACAATGTGACTCTTGCTCTGCTGTGGGTCTTGGAGCTGTCGCAGCCAGGTCTCTGCCAGAAAAGTGTTCAGAATGTGGGACCAGTCTGGTAACAAGATTTGCATTAAGGATGTTGTTGGAAGCCTGACAAGCACAACTTCGCTGCCCCAAAAAGAATGTATTTCTGTGGGAATTTTCAACTGTGTGTTAACACTGCCAGGCTAACTTTTTGAAAGGAAACGTCATCTGCCCAGAAATGCCAGAGGGAAGTTGGATGAGTTTCTGGGAGTCAGGTTTGTGGAAGTGACTGACGATCAAAGCCCCAGTGAATGCTTTCCTTCAGTCACCCACGCGATGCTGAAGTTTTGCCGGCTACCGATGTGGCTGGTACCGTGTGCAACTAACTCAGCTCAATAAGAGACAGATCCCAAGCCCATTGAAGCTAGCGGGAGCCTTACAGCAACGTTTGAATTAGGCCCCAAAGCATTCAGTTTTCCTCACTGCAGTGTCTTGCTTGTTTGATTTAGCTTTGTACTTAATGGGGTCCCAGAAACCCATTCTCCGTGAGAGGGTGTGACTGACTGCAGCAACTGCTAGTATGACAAGCTCTAAAAAAACACCAGTGACTAAGGCAAGGGTAGTGACTAAGGCTCATTAAAGCACTCCGGCACCGCTTTGTGTTTCTCATGGGGACTATTGGGTTCTTGTGCTGTGTTCAGCACAGCATTGCTTTCCTTCATCCATCAGTAATTTGCTCCTTCCCACACCTGTTCTAGACCACCCCTTCCCCCACTGTGGCTGATTTCTACAGTATACTCAGCAGATTTTGCACTCCTTAAGCCTTTCCGACTAACACCGTAATGTCTGTGGGGCTCCTGAGAAGGGATATTGGCTTGGAAGACACCATGAAGCACTTTAGGACCTGTGTGCCCTCCCCATGGCAGAAATCCCTCCCAACAGAGGGGTCACTGTAGCACATAGTAACCATAACCCTCGCTCTGCCAGGGAGACTAAAAACTTTTTGTCCAATGCTGAAAAATAGCCCTTTGGTTAATAGGCCTGTGCTGGCAGGCACAAAAAACTTTCCACTGTTAATACTGTGTGTTAGACTAATGCCTGGAGGCATGAACGGAGATGATGACCCCATTGTGCTAGGCACTGTACAAATCCATAATGAGATAGAGCCCCTGTCTCACGAATTTACAGTCTGAATAGACAAAGGGTGGTGGTAAGGAAGTGTTGTTATCCCCATTATGCAGCTGGGGAACTGAGGCTCCAAGACTTTAAATTGACTTCCCCAAGGTTGCACAGGAAGCTGGGAATGAGTCTGCTGAGTTCCAGTCCAATGCCTTAACCCCAAGCTCGCTCATCCTTCCTTATACTTACAGGCACAGACTTTCTTCTTTCTGGGTGGGTGCTCTACTCCACCTCAAGGCCCCAACCCTGCTCCACCCCCACCCCAAGGCCACGCCTCCACCCTGCCTCTTCCTGCCCCTGCTCGGTCTCCTCCTCTGAGCACGCCCCACCCCTCCCCCAATTTCTGCCACCAAACAGCAGACGGGCAGGGCCCACAGAGCCGCTGATCGACAGGTGGCTGGTGGGTGCTGAGCACCCACTAATTTTTTTCCCGTGAGTGCTCCAGCCCCTCTCTAACTTGCACCTGCTGTCCTTCCCCCAAGAAAAACTCCCATTCAACCTGGGACATAATGTCCAGTCCGTCTGCTCAGTGAGAGGTCAGAAACCCTGATCTCACTCGTTGAAAGCAGAGTGTTCTCAAACTGCTGATTAATGATGTGCTGTACTATAAATCCCGGCTTTTGGTGTCCAACATGCACAGTATATTGTGCCTTCTCCTTTGAGAGAGACTTCCAAATGAGTTATTACAGCACAATTCACACCACCAAATGGCCAACTTAGATGAAACAAAATTAGAGCTAATTTTCCGCTCCTACCTATCTAATGTAATCAAATATATTATCTGATTTTTACGGGGCCTGTCACCATTATATTTAAGTTCTGTACTTATCTGATGAGATAACAATCACAATTTCCTCATTTAGCCTTGTTCCTCCATGGTTCCAGGATGTATCTGCACACACAAATTTTCATTATCAAAGCATCAGTGAAGCAAGGCCTTAGAAGAACCACAGGTTTGACAAAATAGGTTATACGATATTGAATAATGCCCACGTCCATAGATTTCCTGTGACTGGAGAAGGAATCTTTACACACGAGGAGCCAGATTCTAGCACCCTTGCTTACAATTAGTCCCGAATGAAATGATTTGACCACCCATGGAGTATGGTACTTCTCATTGTGAGCCAGGGATCAAAGAATCTGATCCATTGATTGTGACTATAATGCTGGAAGCCAAGAACCTATTCAATTGTTATTTTACAAATGAGTAAGCTTTTATCTTTCAAGTGCAATATTTTTACAGAGATTTCATGGAAACAGTAGACACTTAAAAAAAATCACATCTTTTTTTCCCCAAAAAACACAAAAATCTTGTCTGGGCAGAGATGAAGTACTGTTTCATTTCCGCTAGTGCAAAATTGTTGTAGGACATATGATGTATTTCAGCCAATCAGAACCCACAAAAGAATAGAAATTATGATGTACACATTCAGTATTCTGTGGCTATAACAAAAGCAATATTTGACAAAGTGGCATAATCTGCTCTAAGCAATTGCAATCAGCTGCTTCCATTTTTACCTTGTGTTTCTTGAGAGTAAGAAATGGGCACAGCAGGAGAGAGAAAAAATATTAAGAGTTTGAATTTAAGCAGCATTATATTTAAAATTGTACTCACTCGGCTTGGTAGCGTGGTAAATAATCACCCTAATCTCCAAGCTGCCTGGACACATTATGTGAGAGAGAAAATAATCTATTTAAGTATTAATACAAAAAGCAGCAATGAACCATTTGTCAGAACTTTCAAACTGTGATACCCTCTCAGGGCCAGATTTTCAGACACTCTGAGCACATTGGGAGCTGAGCTCTTTTGAAAATCTGGCCCCGACTGCAGGAGTCACTTGAAAAATATGGTCCTGAGCTCTTTAGAAAGTCAGGCCCTCAAAGTGGGCAAGCTCTGAATACTAACAGAAGTATTCTGAATAGTAAGAAAAGCTGGCTTCTGTTTGCCAGAAGCTGGGAATGGGTGACAGGAGATGGATCACTTATAGATTCATAGATATTAAGATCAGAAGAGACCATTACGATCATCTAGTCTGACCTCCTGCACAATGCAGGCCACAGAATCTCACCCACCCACTCCCGTGAAAAACCTCTTACCTATGTCTGAGCTATTGAAGTCCTCAAATTGTGGTTTAAAGATTTCAAGAAGCAGAGAATCCTCCAGCAAGTGACCCATGCCCCATGAATGATGATTACCCATTCTGTTCATTCCCTCTTGGGCACCTGGCACTGGCCACTGTTGGGCTAGATGGGGTAGATGGACCTTTGGTCTGACCGAGTATGGCCATTCTTATGTTCTTATGGCTAAGAGAAGTGATCCGTAAATAAAGGAGTGCAAAAACCCCAACACCATTCTATTGAGCTGGCTAGGAATTCAGATGTTTCCCAGCGCAGACCCTAATCAAATGTAAAGATATACTCGGAAGTGCTAGTAAAACCAACTGCCTTTATTGTCATTGTACTCCTATTCTTCAATTATAAATTCTTTAGGGCAGGGACTATCTTTTCATTTTTAGTGTCCAACACAGTAGGGATGGGGCATCTGAGTGCTTCATAATAAATAATAGTAATCAAAAGAAATGTAAGCTAGACACAGTCAGGGCATCTATTTGTAACCCCCTTTGGAGTTTGCCAGCTCCTGGAATGCTGGACTGAGCCTCTAGGGGTCCTACTACCGTTTGAACCGCAACAATAAATGACGCCATTTCCCAGCCTGCGGGGCCCGAAAGGACTGGAAACTTCTTCTGAGTCCAACAGGGAGGCTTCTGGTGCAGTGATGAATACAGGCAGTTTGCTGGGTCAGTTCTAAGTCAGGACTGGTCAGTCCCTCAAGGGAGGGGAACAGCCTGACTAGAGACAAAGGGACTAATTTTAGTTCCAGTTTGAGTTTGGAGCTGACAGAGAAGCAGAACAGCCTACATCACTCATTAACTCCCACAGCCCACAAAGGGGATGTTTGAACTGTGATGGGATCTAGTGTGTGGTTAGGCAGTTCCACCCCTGCAGTGTCCAGGGAGGCAGAGAATCAACCAGCTACCTAGAGCCAGCCCAGACCTCCACAGGACTCCAGACCAGGGAGCCAGGCGAGGACCCTGCCCCACTTGGGGGTGAAAACACAATAAGAGGGCCCCATCTATTCTCTTGTTTGCAGCGCTGCTATACCCATCTCCAGACTCACCTTGTACAACCCATTTGCCTGGGAAGGTGCCAGGGAGGGGACTGGTGGGGGGGGGGGCGTGCGGGGCGGTACAGTTGTGAATGATGGGAGGTGGGGAATTTGTTGTAGTATTCATGTTTAGCATTTATTAGTTCAGCTTAACCCTGTCCTTCCCTCGAGCCTCTGTTTCCTGTCTCCGGTAAAGTCCCCCTTTGTTACATTGCCATGTTAGGGTGTTTAGCATTTCATTTTCTGGGGTTTGTATTATTGTATTTTGTTTCTTGTGTTCTGGGTCATACTCCTCGTTAAGTATTAGTTCTGTTCCCAAGGGACAGCACCCCTTGTGTCACTGACACAGAGTGGAGTCTCCTTGAGTGGAGGCACCAGGCCCTGCAATAAAAAACCCAGGACCCAACCCATATGAGGTGAGGACTAGGAGGGGGAAGAAGCCACGCCGGTTAGCAAGTACCAGGGAGGAGGCTTGAGCCGTGCCTTATGGGAGGATCTACACATTGTTACGGCTCCATCTATCCTAAGGTATTTATATGGCCCCAATTACCATAGTATCTGAGCACTTCACAATCTATATTTTGCCCCACAACACCCCCGTGAGGTACTACGTCCCCATTGTATAGATGGGGAACTGAGGCAGAGACACTAAGTGACTTGTCCGAGACAGCACAGAAAGTCTGTGGCAGAGCATGGAGCTAGCACTCTAACCACTGGACAACCCTTTCTCTCCGATCCAGCTGTGATCTAACAGTGGGAGCTGTACATGGGTCCAGAGTGAAAACCTGACCCCACACAGTGCGGAGGAATTCCTAGCATGTGGTGCATGCCCTCAGCTCCCAGGTAAGTCATGTCAAAGATTTCGATACAGCGCAGCGACTTTTCAAGCAGCCCTTGGGGCATTTCTCACAGCTGACTGGCACCTTTTCGGTTCGTGAGACTCATATCACTTAGGGCCAGCTGAAGAGGAATAATCTGATGTTTAATTACGAAGATGAAAGCATTGCTGTCAAGAGCACCGGGTGCCCAGTAACGTGCTGAACATTGATGGCTGCCATTTCTTTGTGGATTATTTTTAGAGGTTCTCTTTTCCTAGTTTCCAGTGGACAAAAATAACTGAGGAAGTGAGCTGAGTGAAGGGGGTTGACCAAGAGAGAGAAAGTTATCAAAATGGTTGACAGGGAGAAAACATTCTGCTGTGGTGAAATATAGGTTGCTACCTTTTTACAGCTACTCATTGGATTCACCAGGGACCAAGAAAGAGGGTTTTTGGATAAATAGCCTGGTTTTAAACTGGCTCAGGGCCTTCTTCCTGATCCAGCAAACAGACAGGACCCCAATCAATGGAGAGCCCCAATCTTTAGGGAAGGTTTGGGCCTACTGAGGTCCCATAAGACTGGGGGCTTGTTCTGAGCTGAAGCTACCCACAAGGCACCCCGTTTGGTGCGGTATTGAAGGACTGATCCTGCCAGATTCTATGTTTAGGCTGGGGTGAACTCTGGTAAGCATATTAGAATGAGTGTAGGCCCTTTTATTGTTTTTAATATGTTTTTCTCGGTCATGCTTTTTACCTTAAGAATAAAGTAGGTTTGCATAGGAAGTGCTGTGTGGGACCTTATAGCTGGAGCAATTAATTGCTGTTAACTGTCTCTGAAAAACAAGCAAGCAGGTGTCCTTGGGCAACCTGTCTATGCTGAAAAATACCCAGTGAAGGCAGGGAGCTGTGCCGCCTGGAAATATCCAGTCAGAAGGGAGAGAGATGCAGGTCTCCACCCAGAAAGGCATCAGTGGGGAGCTGGAGGGCAGGATGGGTGCCCTTGCTGGGCCACTGAGGAGAAATATAGGTGCAGCTGCCCTGAACTGTGACAGTAGGGCTTTGCAAGATCAGGGATTCATGCAGGCTGAATATAATATATCAAGAGCTAACACCCCTGCTTTTGACAGAAGTACCAGGGGATCTTTTAGTTGATCACAAGCACTTCGGACCGCTGGTTCACATCTCAGTCATGCATCCAGAATGACCAAATTTCACTCTGTGGCTTTGGTTCTATAGTGCCTCGGAGAGATGACAAGGTGGGTGAGATAATATCTTTTATTGGACCCATTTCTCTTGGTGGGAGAGACAAATTTTAGAGCTAGGAGAGAAGATGACTCTCTCTTAAACCACCAATACCAGTTCCTGCAGCAGCTAGCGATCCCCTTTCAAAGTCTTGTTCCAGCTTAAACTTGTTTATCTGATGAGATCTGACAGGATTCTGTCATGCAGTAGGGCAGCCGCTGACTCAATTGCTTTGATGTGCCATACAGAAAGAGCAAGATGCTGTTGGAGTCTCGCCCCCCAGTAAAAAACAAAAGAAAGAACAAAGACTTGTGCAATTACTGATGCCAAACTGAAAGCTTTTCCCTGGGTGATCCCTGCTTTAAAAATGAGAATGAATAGACTCCTCAATATGGCACCAAGCCTGCAAAACATATTTAAGTAGTCCTTACTTTTATGAGTAGAGGTAGATCAGTCCTCCCTTCTTGTGGGTCTCTTAGGGTTTGCAGCAACAGGTCTCCTCTCTAACAGATCTAACTCTGCGGGGATGCTGTTAAAGTCCAAGCTACACTACAAATGAGAATCATGTTGTTACAGGGTCCCTCCTGTACAGAATGGGAACTATGATGCATACAGGACCTGCAGAAGCATAGCTGACTTGAAAGCCAGGGGAAATGCAGAGGAAGCAGAAACAGGAAAAAAGATTCTGGCCTGAATTCTCAGCTGGTGCAAAGTGGTGTCATCTTCCTGAAGTCAATAGAGCAATTTTGATTTATACCCGCTGAGAATCTGGCCCTCTGTCTCTAACAAGGGAACCAATTTGTGGCAGCCTGCAGCATAGCTCCCAAGTGACGAGCATCTTGTCCCGGGAACAATACAGATGTGAAGCCTTTTCTTCTCACTAGTGCTGAGAACAGCAGTGTAGTAGTAATAAGATTTATTTATTTTTAGCCAGCTATGGAGGATGTTTCCCACTGCTGTTAGCCAGGCCAGACATTGCATGCTACACCTATCCCGGGTTCCTCATACATATGCATATCACGTGCACGAATGGGCGGAAATCCACAACACCCATCCAGCCTTTAGACAGGAAATGCCTCTCATTTTCTCAGGGGAGCATGTGTATAATGGGATTTGCTTCAAAAAGGCAGAGAGACTGAATCCAGCAAATTTAAATGCAGATTTCTTCAATGCCAAGGCATGGTAGTGATAGAGGTACTATTGTAGCTCACGGTGTTGCATTTACGGTGGGGAGGGGGACCGCTGATATTATTGTTAGTGTTTTGAAGGACCCAGTCAAGGTCGAAGCCCTATTGTGCTAGGCACCGTACATCCACATATTTAGAAGCACTCCCTGCCTCAGAGATTACAGGGATAAGTCAGGAAAAGGACACTAAAGACACATCAAAGGGAAGTGACTTACCCAAGGTCACACAGCAGGGCAGTGGCAGGGTGGGCAACAGAACCCGGGAGTTCTGACTCCCAGTATCCACTGGATCACACTGCCTCTCTCTCGATTCGTCATTTTGCGCGTTCCAGAGGCTATTGACCATGCCACGTTAATTCTACCGATGAGGAGTCCACGTCTCCCACGTCACTACTGAAAACTCCCCACTCTCAGGCTGAGGTAGCTGAGCACAGGTGGCCTCATCCTGTGTTTACAGCAGGAGACGCTCGGATGCCGCAGTCACATGTTGGAATGGTTCTTGCTATACACCGTCAGATGTACTGTCCCGAGTGACAGGTCCCCATGCCCTGACGCCAGCACAGGGCAGAAAAGAGGCTTCTCCTTCCCGTCACACCTGAGGACACCATGAGGTGAGACAGCAGGAAAACTTCTCCCCCCCCCGTCCGCCCGCCCACACACACACACACACACTCAAAAAACACTTGAGGAGTAAGGAGGAGAGGACTGACTGGATAGACCTTAATGCAGGAGGGAATGAATGAAGGAGAAAACCATTTCTGAGCGCACCCAAAAGCAAAGCCGAAGGAGCAAGAGGTCTTTGCGATTAAGTTGTGAGGCCATCACTGTGTGGGAGGGCTGGGGGAACATGGACCTCCCTCAGAAGGGGTGGGGATGTGTGCTGAGGAGCCAGGTGAAGCAGGCTGCGTCTGGGAGGAAGCAGGCACATCCTATGGGACTGTGCACTCTCTCTCTGCAGTGCGGCCTCAGGGACTCAGTGAGTCCCATGAGGGAACTCGAGGATTACCATAATGAAGGGTAAGATTTTGCCATGGATATATTTAGTCACGGACAGGTCACAGGCAATAATGAAAAATTCACGGAAGCCTGTGACCTGTCCCTGACTTTTACTAAAAATATCCATGACAAAATGAGGCAGCTGTGGGCGGGCTGGGAGATCCCTGGGCCCCCCACAACCCATGGGTGCTCAGAGCTCCAGGATCCCCCTCCGCTGGCGGCTCCAAGCTGCGGGGGTCCCCCCTGCTGCCCACGGTGGCCAGGAACTCTGGGGTTCCCCCTTGCCACCCATGGAGGAAGAGAGCTCCGGGGGTTACCCCTGCTGCCTGCAGTGAATGGGAGCAGCGGGGGTCCCCCTTGCTGCCCGCAGCAACAGGGGTCCCCCCTGACGCCTGGGGTGGCAGAGAGCTGTGGGGATCCCCCCTGCCACCCGTGGCAGCTGGGAATGGTGGAGGGGCCCCTGTCCCCCACAGTGGCCGGGATCTGTGGGGGGCTCTTGCCTCCTGGGGCCGCGGGGGTACCCCTCAGCTCCATGCCTCCACAAGTGGAAAGGGACCCTGCAGTTCCCAGGAGGTGCTGTCTGAAGCCAAGGAGGTCTAAAACGCAACCTTAACCATAACCAAACAATCCATTTTGCAATATGAACAACTTTGTCTTCACTAGGTGTTGGGTAAAGTTTAGGGTGTCAACAACTACATCTTGACTTACATATTTTCCAAGATAACTCACTTTCCCAGTGCAATAAATAATCATATTAATACCTAGCTCTTATATAGCACTCTCAATCAGTAGATCTCAAATCTCTGTACTACAGAGGTCAGTATCATCATCCCCACTTTACAGATGGGGAAACTGAGGCACAGAGAGGTGACGTGACTTGCCCAAAGTAGCCCAGCAGCAGAGCTGGGAATAGAACATCTGAGGCCAAGTCTAGTGCTCTACCCACCTGGCCATGCTTCCTCCGCAGTGTAATGGATTTCAAAATATGCTAGCCTGCCCACGTGAAACCCAAATGTCCTTTTCACATAGAGCTGGGAATGGGAAAGATTTACCTGAAAATATTCACATAAATTGTTATGAGTAGCTATGTCCTGTAAAAGGGAACACTGGCCAGACATTTTGCAAGGGTTTTTTTTTTGTTTGATTGTTTCTGTTGCTAATGTAGGTCCTTCTATGGCTCTCATTACTACAGCATCGGAAAGCCTGACAATCTTTATCCTCCCAACACCCCTGAGAGGTAAGGAAGTGCTATTCTCCCCATTTTAGAGATGGGGAACTGATGCACAGAGAGGCTATGGGTATGTCTACTCTGCCGCTGGCAGCGTGCGTCCCAGGGTGGGTAAACAGGCACACACTAGCTCTGCTTGAGCTAACATGCTAAATATAGCAGTGTGACCAGGGGAGCACGGACAGCATCTTGGGCTAATTGCACAAGTACAAACCCACCAGACCCCCTGGATACATATTTGGGAGGCTAGCCCAAGCTGCCAGCCATACAACCCTGGCTACACTGCTATTTTTAGCACCCTAGATTGAGCAGAGCTAGCTCTTGTCTGTCTACCCATGCCAAGAAGCATTATCCCAGCTACAGTATAGATATACCCTTAGTGACTTGTCCAAGGTCACACTGGAAGTCTCTGGCAGGGCTGGGACTTGCTACAAAAGGAAGCAGCCTTGCTAGGTTTTTTTCCTAAAGTTTTTCAACTACTGTTCTTGATTTACAAATATGAACGTGATCTTCTGCTGTTTTTTATTTCTGTTTAATCTGAAGAAATTCGAATCTACGATATCTTTCCACGTGTTCTTCGCACTCTGCAGTAACTTACCATTGTTCTTTTGGAGAAAATATTGTTACTTTCGGAAGGATTAATTAGTACATAGCCACATAAATGATGTTCCATACCAGGACAGGGCATCAGTAGTATAGTAGATTGCAAAAAGCATGTGTCTTTAAAATGTTCAATTAACTTGAACATCATAAAGAAATGTGTTATTAGCGAAGTATGTATCCCAAAGGCATTGAAAACATTTGGTTTCGAAACAACAAAATAATTACCAAAATATACTTCTGTCCCTTATGATAAGTGCGTCACATTAAGTTAGACTCCAGCTAAAGTTGGCGCAGTCCTGCATGTAAACCATGAGCATTTGTCTCTCTGTGAGCAGGCCTTCAGAATTTGAACACTCCAGTATGACCATTCTCTCACTTGCACTCAATTGTAAAAAAGCAAAGATAATTTTTCTCATTCTGCTCTTCTGCCATTGCAGCAATGAGGAGAACCAAACACGGACACCTGACATGTACAGATGGCTCAGGGAACAAGTACTTCCACTACCTCACCCTGACTGACTTTAAATGAGATCATGTGACCAGCCTCCCCATCCAAAGACTTGATGGACAATTCTAACTCACTGAAACCACGACAGCGGGTTATTCACAGTAAAGTATTACTGAGTCCCCCTTCCAGCCACCTTCCTTTGTATTTCTACATCCTTCACCTTTATACCTTTGGCATTATATGAAACACAAAGATCTATATTAATATAGAGTCCAACTGAAATCCTAATGAGTGCTAGCCCAGAAGAGAGACAGCTCAGTGTTTTGAGCATTGGCCTGCTAAACCCAGGGTTGTGAGTTCAATCCTTGAGGGAGCCATTTAGGGATCTGGGCCAAAAATTGGGGATTGGTCCTGCTCTGAGCAGGGAGTTGGACTAGATGACCTCCTGAGGTCCCTTCCAACCCTGATATTCTATGATGAAAATAAGTACAGCTTTCAATTTGTCACCAACTCTCAGTAGTGTGGATAGACTGCTGTGTTGTGTCTTGATTTCATTGTATTGTCTATCTATCACATCTATCTAGCCAGTAGAGCAGGGCTAATAGGTACTGTGGCTCCCTCATGTAGTGGCCCCTTCAAGACCCATAAGACATCAGAAAATGATAGTACTGATGCAGTGTATGAGATACTTCCATTCTAATCAACTGGACTTAATGCCCTGGAACCCCGGTGAAATGATTTATGATCTGGATGGTTTCATGGTTGGTAGTGATGCGCAACTAAGATAAGGGTGACTAAACCTCATGCTTCAGGGTACAAACTAAAATGATCTACTGGCAAGATCGAGAGGGCATTTCCTCCGAAGACAGAGTTCGCTCATGGATAATGCTGCTGGAGTGTAATTGAACATTTCATATCAAATAGCATGCTTAATACCATTACACAAGTATGCCACCCATTCCTCAAATCAGGTCACAAAATTAAAGGGGGTAAGATCTTCAGCCAGTGTAAATCAGCATAGCTCCACTTAGTTTAACAGAGTTATGCCAATTTACACCAGCTGAGAAGCTGGCCCTTAATCCTGAAGCTGGAAGAAGGATGACTTTAATTAATTTGAATACTCTTTTCATTACAGTCCTCGTCAGACCAGACAGCTAACATTGTGTCCCTTTATTCCTTTGCTATAACTATCACGTAGCCAATAAGAATTCTTTATCAATGTTACAGTTCCTAGTCAGTGCTCCAAAACCGGTCATTCTGCGGAAAGGGTGATTCCTTATTTCATTGGGTGTGACGTGGGCTCAAGCAGCTCTCTTTTCTCATGGGCACTTAGAAACACATGGGACAGCCATGTTTTCAATCCATTCTTAAGAGTACAGACTTTGGCATGCATTGCTGTGGGGAATATGTTGCCCAGTCACAATTAATTGCTGCCACTCTGGTGTTATTCTGGAGAGCACTCCTGTGAAAGGCCCTGCTTCCAAGAATGATGGCTTCAAAGGGTGGTTTGAATGGACGTAAGAGATGAGAACACCTCTATGCTTCAAAGTACCTGTGCTGGGCTGGGAAGCAGTTTTTTTGCAATAAGGTTTGGTGTTTTTACCCAGTTTCCTACATGGATGACTGCAGCACAAGGAAGTCAAGTGACTCGAGGTGAACTTAGAACCCAGGTTCCTTCTGGCTATGTCAGGCCTTGCCTCTAAATCACAGGTACCCAATAGTCTACTGCCATGCTCCTCATGGAGCCATTTGCAACTGTGTGGAGAGAGTGCAAAATGTTACCTGCAGGGTAAGCAAGTGGAGAATTCTGATTCTGCAGTACATTTTACACACACACACACACCACTCACCTTGCCCACAAGATGCAAGACACGGGAAAACAAGGTGCCTGGAGGACACAACCACCTGAGACTCCACAACCTTGAAATGAAACTTGGGGTTTTGACTACTCAATGTTAGATATAGAAAGTTACGTGCAGAGGGGGCTGCTGGATGGGGAAGGTGAACTGTGCTGTTTCTTGGGGCAAATTACTGCATACTATGTTATCCTTATGACAAAACCATGCTGAGCATGGGTGAAAAATGACACAGCTTTAACTCATTCCCTGAACTAGGAAAAGAAACAAATTGAAAATTAGAGCTGGTTGGAAATTTTCCGATTGAATATTTTTCAGCTGGAAAATGCTGACTGGTCAAAATCAAAATGTTTGGAGAAATGTGGTCAATTTCAATAAAATTTTGTTTAGGAAAAAACCCAAAAGAAGCATTCCCATAAAGTCAAAGTGTTCCATTTTCACCTTTTTGGAACGATACATCTTGATTTTCCATTGAAAATTACCTTTTGTTTCCATTTTTAAAAATGTTTATAATAAAAATAAGAGTCAAAATTGGAATGAAGCGTTTCCATTTTATCAAAATAAAATATTTCAGTTAACCCAAAACAAAATTTGGGGGGATGAATTTTTCAGGAAATTTGGGGGTGAAATTGTTTTCATTCCTTTCTTGAGTGGAAAAATTTCAAAATCATGGAATTTCCAGTAAAACAGAAAGTCCCATTTCTGCCCTGCTCTATTGAAGATCTTCTGTTTAATCCACACTAGCAATTCTAAAGCTGCATAGATTGTTTGGGTTGGTCATTAATAAAGGTATTGAGTGTGATGCAACAGGAAGGTGTTAAGATATTGTTCAGCAGGAGGTATTTTGACCATGAGGAAGAAAAGAAAATCTCTCACTATGCTGCTATAGAGTAAACCGCAAAATGCCAAGCTGATTATGTCTTCAATTGACTAGTGTTGCTGCTAAATTACCTGCTCCCTGCAAGAGCGTAAATATCAAGAGATTTCTGGATAAAAACGGAATGAAAATGTTTACCAGTTTTAGTATTGCCTCCTGTCAGCAGTGCTGGGATTGAGTGGAACCAACCATTATTTATTCCCCTCTCTGCTAATGAAGATCTGTTCTATGAATAGCTCTGACATGGGAGTGTTTATATATTGGTTTGCTTTACTTCTGCTAAAATAATTAGCAAGAACATAATGTTTCTGTTATCACAGCACGATAGCAGCAAAACATTGCTAGTCTTAAATTAGTTTCTTTCCTGTGTGCATCTTTCCATCTTAACTGCCGCATGTACATACTCCTGTTTTCACTTGGCTCATTTCAGGAAATGAATTTTTTTAAAAAATTAACTTGAAAAAAGAAACAGGACTAAGGGCCAGAATCTTAGGTGGTGTAAGTCGGCAAAGTGCCTTTGGCTTCTGAGAGCAGATCTTCAGCGGGTGACAGCTTTTTCTATGGTGCTATGGCCATTTAAACCGGCTGAGGAACTGGCTCTTTGCCCTGCCCCTTAGAATGCATGCAAATTAGAGAAGAGGCAGGTAGTCTGCAAAATCTCAGGTCAGTCTCAGCACAGCAGTAACCACCAGCTCACAGGCGGACAGGATATTTTTATACTTGTGCCTTTAGCTGCCCACAGGGATACCATAATCTACTTAATAGTTCTGAAGCATCACATTCCCCAGAATAACCAGTCAATGCTCAGTCTAATTTGAATCAGAGATTTTGCAAGAAGAAAAAAAATAAATTAAAATAATTATATATATATAAATCAATACTGTATTGATTTAAATCTAAATGCACAATACAGTAATAGGGTAGTCATGTGACACTAACAGCCACTGAACGTGCATTAAAACAAAATGGGAAAAAAACAAAGCAAAACCTCCTCACGTCTGACAGGTGAAGGTTAGAGTCTTGTCCAATGTCCTTCAAGAGGAGAGGGGATAGCTCAGTGGTTTGAGCATTGGCCTGCTGAACCCACGGTTGTGAGTTCAATCCTTGAGGGGGCCGTTTAGGGATCTGGGGCAAAAAAAAAAAAAATTGGGGATTGTGCCTGCTTTGAGCAGGGGGTTGGACTAGATGATCTCCTGAGGTCCCTTCCAACTCTGATATTCTATGATTCTAAGATATAGTAAAAAGTTCAGGGCAGCTTGAGACTTCCATCCAATAAGCAATCACTTCAGGGTAAACTAAATACTCAAGCAGAACTTTCACCCATTTCAAGCACTGAGCTGGTCTTTGCTGTGACGGTGAAGAGAAAAAGAAAATTGCTCACCTGCAAAGATCAGTGTTTAAAAGGACACTAGAAGCTGTTTTCTGCAGGCTGTGAAATAGCATGCTTTAATCATAAGGAAGAGAAAACAAACAGACAGAAAGAAAGAAGAAAGCAACCTGTGTGTCCGCCGTTGTTAATGGAATAGAAAACACAACCATTTCCTACAGTCTTCCATTAGCTTTACATGTGGCACACACAATTGGGTGACTGATTATAGAAAGGGTACAAAAGCTCATTTCTCATTTGGATCCCTGCTGTTCATTTATTTTCATTATATTTTCTTTTGGGATTGGCTATCAACAGCAGTTCCATGTAGGTTATTTGAATTTCATTTCTAAACTATGACTTGTGTAGTTACCATGTGTTTTGTGAAATGCTCATGTATGTTGATTCCAGTCTGATTTTTGTTTTTCTGCTCACCCAGTTATTACCACTTATTGCTAATACTTTTGCAAAGCTCAGCTCACCCACCTGCTCCCTCTGCAGCTTTTATGTGTCTCCGGTCTCTTTGGCCTTAATGAACTATGCGCTTGTTTGTTTTTGTAAATAAATGACTTCTGCCTCCTGCAGAATGGCCTTACCACTAAATAAATAGCTCAGTGTAAACTTACATACTATTATCAGACATGTTTTAAAAAAACAAAACACTTTCTCCTGCAATTTCAGATCAGCTTCCTGCATTATGCCAAATTTTAATCCTCGGGTTTCTTATTATTTGTATTATAGCAGCACCTAACGGCCCCAATCTAGACTGAGACCACGTTGTACTAGGTACTTTAAAAACACACTGTAAGAAAATCCCTGCCCTAAAGAATTTACCACCTAAATAGACAAGTGTTGGAGGGGACAGAGATACAACAGGGGAGCAGTGACTTCCCAAAGGTCACTTAGCAAGTCAGTGGCAGGAACAGAATTCACGTCAGCTGAGTCCCACTCCAGAGCCCTAACCACTAGACCAGGGATAGTCAATAGGCAGACTGCGGGCCAAATCAGGACCACTGGATGCTTTTGAATGGATCACAAAATCCTTTTATTTACTTATTCTTATCATTATTATTATTATTGTATTATTTTCTCTGGAGTCTGGACCTTGACTATACCTTGACCAAGAAATTTGGACCCTGACAACAAATAATTGACTATCCCGGCACTAGACCATGTTTCTTCTTCTAACTAGAATTGGCACTTACAGCCTGATCCAGCAGCCACTGAAGTCAATGGAAAGTGTCTTTCCAATGGGGGTTGGATTAAGCCCTCAGATATCAAGTTGAAAGGACCTTGGAAATGCCTACAATTGACCTAATTGCAATTAGGTCAATAACCCATCAGCACAGTGGCTCTTCAGTGCCCCATAGCTGCTTCGAGACAGAGCAAAACAAGTGGCCTAAGACTAAAGCACCCTCTCTGAAGAGCTGCCTGTTTGCGTTGCCCTCCCTGTCACAGTGGCAGGCCAGGCCTCATTCTCTAGGGCATTGGAACCTTTTCAATTCCCTTTCCAAACAAATTCTCCACCATGAATTAATAAATAGAACACCGCATAGTTAAAGGTTAATTGGAAAGCAGGCTTTTAGATGCAAGGTCAAAACTAGCTGCAGTTTCTGCTAATCAGAATGGGAGGAGGACAAAAAAAGTAAACAAGAGAGACTAAAAACCTTGGTGGATGGAAACCTTGAGTCTAGATGCCTCTGATATTAGAAGTTTATTGAAAGTTAGAAAAGTGATGATTTATTAGGGGTCATTATGATCTATGTCTTTTGTACAAGTTAGTTATAAAAAGGATTAGCTATAGAGTGTACTTTGGAACAGTCCTCTGAAGTCATCTTGAGAGACGTTTTTCCTGACACCTTTTCTCCCCGGTGGGTGAGCAACTGGCCACTGCAAACCCGTTGTTAATTACTCAGTACCTTTCCAGAGTTTAGGTAAATATCTGGGATGTTCTAAACCTATTGCTTATCTCTGTGTCTACTTAAATCTAATAAACTACAGTGTTAGATAGAGCACGCTGACTTGTATTGATCTTTTATCAGACAGAATTGCTGTGTTCCCATTGATTTATTCCTGACACCACCAGGAGTGAACTAGTTAAGTTACCACTGCTCTGGGTTCTGAAAACCCTGAGTAACATACAGTGTACCTGACCTAGAGCCCCGGGTTCAGTGCCTTCAGTAGGATACTGCCTGCTGCTAGGAGTTGCTGCCAAGACACTGGGTGGGGTTCTGCACATGAGTTCTTAATTTCTTCTCCACCAAGCTTTGTTTTGAATTCAAATGAGCCCAAAACTCAAAGTGGCAACGAAACTTGCCAGCTTTGCTTGTGTTCAAATCAATCCCAACTCTTTGTTTTCAACCCCAAATTCTCAACAAGCCCAGGCTCCTTCTACACTTGGCCCGCAACCCTTTAGTTAAATGGCTGAAAACATGTGTCAAAGCCTCCAATCAACCAAATCTGCCTGCAGTGGGGTTTCATTAGAAGAGTATCATCCGGCTGTACTCCACCCACAATCAAAACATGTAAGTGACCTTGGAATCCCAGGCTGCTTCACCCATAGCTTTAATTAATCCAACGCTGATGACTGTTCCTTGTGTTTTACAATATCTGCATTAAAGTCTGAGCCAAGCTGAATAAAAATCTTTTCAGAAATGCCTCAGATTTAGGAAAAACTCCTACAGATTTTGGAGAGAAAGTCCCCACATTCTATTGCTTTCACTCCAGATTTCTATTTTCTCTGGTTATTTCTGTCTGTAGACAGAGGGCAAATTTACTCTACCAATATCTGTCTTTTAAAAATCATTAAGAGCTTGATCCTGCTCCCACTGGAACAAATAACAAAACTCCCACTGACTTCAGCGGTAACAGGAATGGACCCCTTAGTTATATTCAGCCAATTATTGCTATATATTCAATTTGCTTCTGAAAGCAGACAGAGAATTCCTGAAGGCTTTTTAAAAGATTATTACTAAGTAATTGATACTGATGAATGAGTTAATTGCAAGTGTCATAATTTGTCTCATATCCCCTGGAAAAGGGAAATGTCAACAGGGCTATGTTAATAGAAACCGCAAGGGTAAAAATTCTTGACTGTATAATCCCAGAGGGAAGCTGGAGCAGCAAAGACTGTTAATCATTTTAACCTTTCAAATAAAAATTGATTATCAATACACTGAAGACATGCAGGCTAGATCTTCAGCTGGCATAAATTGGCAAGCTCCATTGAAGTCAAAGGAGCTATGCCATTTTACTCCAGCTAGAGATCTGGCCCATGTGACTAGTTCTGTTCAGAATTACAATGCAAAGCTGGTTCTTCTGTTTGCAGACATTAAAACTGGTCTAGTTTTTGTTCTAGCGGCACCCTGGTAATTACACAAACTAAGAACAAATGATGGCATGTGCAGGTGTGTGCATGCACACATTGGATATCAAAGTTTGAACACTACCATGTAGGCTACTAACTAGATTTGTACAAACTAGAGCTGGGAATTAAGAGACTGGGGCTGTCTTAGAATAGGATTTGAAAGCCTTACACTTTTTGTCCTGAAACGAAGCAAAATTGGACAGATTTCCTTTTGAGATTCTGGGCTTGTCTGAACTCTTTATTCGAAGTGAAATCCAGGGGAAGAGATGCTGAAAAAACCTTATTGCCATAAGGCCTGATTCAAAGCCCACTGAAGTCAACAGGAGTCTGTGACTTTACCAGAAGGCTGAGGAAAAGGCTTTCCCAAAGTCCTGCCAACAGAAAGCGCCAGCTTTTGCACAGCACTAAAGTGTATTTACTAAACTTAGAGGCACTGTTTGGAAAGTGAGGGGCCATACAGAGACTCTAATAGTCATTTGCAGCAGAGGGTCTGGATTAACCAACCCATTCAATCCTGCATTAACCTGCCAGGGATTGTCCTCTGAGATATTTCCTTCTTTTTCCTTATTAAATGGGACTGTCTCTACTGATGCTAGACCCAAACAGAAGTGAAAACAGACACAAATTGTCACAGGGTCCTCCAAATGCGCCATGGCAATCAATCACTGAGCACTGTTTTACCTTTCTCATTATTGAGAGACAGCGTAATTTAGTGGATAAGGCACAGGACTGGGCCACAGGAAAGCTGAGTTCTAGTCATGGCTCTGTCATGTGACTTTGGTCAAGTCACTTCACCTCTCTGTGCCTCTGTTTCTCCTCCTACCCTGTGTCTGTCTTGTGCATTTAGACTATATGCTGCTTGGGGCATGGACTGTCCCTTATGTGTGCATAGCATCTAGGGCAGGGGGGCCTTTGGGTGCTGCTGTAATAGAAATCAACAGCCTAATTATTTTAAGGACACTTTCAGACATTTGAATTATTCACGTAGCAAACAGAGAACAATGGAAGCGCCACAATTTGCACAGATTGATTTAGCCTAGCACAGCTGCTGTTGGCACAGCCAGAAGCCGCTCTTTTTTGGTTGTGAATGTCAACAGCAGCTATGAGTCAAAAGGCAGCCTCCCTCCAGCCATCCCAGCAGGAGCTATTGCCAGTGGAAATTGCTCTCTGATATCCTGCACCTCCTTCCCCTGACATTTAGACATTGCTGGATGCTCAGCTGAACACAGTTATATTAAGATTTAATAGCACTTTCCCATAAGTTACAGACCGATGGTGCTCTGGACTCTTATGTAGTCAGAGACATTCCACTCCTCAATCAGTGGATGGAACTGTGGAGATTGTCAGCTACATAGACCAAGGCCCTTTCCCTTCATGCTCCCACCGTATCCATGCACCTACATATCATTTGTCACTCAACATGAGGAATATCCAAACTTGCTGCTATTTCTGTAAAATATTTCCCTCAAAAATACTGAGCAACAAAACCCAAGTCCTACAAAATATAATTCATGTTAAAGATTTGGTCTCATGAGCTTCCTGCAAAATTATTCTTTCCTGTGTCCCTCATGTGAGGTCAAAACCTGGCCCTACATGGCCCAAAGGCCACTGAGGCCACCTGATCCTTCCATGGCTATAGAGGGTTAATCCAATCTTAAACTCCCTCCCCAAGGGGACCACATGAGGTCACACACAAGGCAGATTTTTGTCCAGACCAGGCAAAGCAATTCGGTGGGTTCCTCCCTGACTCTCCATCATCTGTGGAGGCTTGTATGGACCATGCAGCCCAAGAGAGATCCTTAATGTATTCCTCAGCCTTAAGCCAACTGTGGTTTGTATCAGGTCTGGAGAACCAGCCCCTCCTGGTGATCAGGAGAAGCAAAAGAGAACACAGCTATCCGGGGTTACTCTGTTTGCAAAGGTACCTTTTTTAACTGAGTTGTCACCCACTCTGGTTCTAGGCAAGATGGACTGAACCCAGCCTGTCTCTTAGGGCCCAGCCTCAGTCTTCAGAGCTGAGAGTTAAAAAGACAGCAGGGTTCTATTTCTAATGGCACACTTCCAGTATGTTCTCCTTAGTGATTTCCATAAACATGCAGCTCCACTACACCATTCTCTCAGTCAGCTTTCAGAGCAGAACGACTCTTAAGCAATCAAAAAACCCAAGTCTCTTCTTGAAGTAGATTGGGCATGAAAAATCAATGACAGTCCTCAAATTTTGTGCCTGTCAAAGTTCCTATTACATGTGTGTCACACCACAGTGTGAGACGCCCTGGAGAAAAGGACTACAACAACTGCTGTACTGAAGTCTGAGGTTTGTATCCTCCTGATCCTCTTACACAAAATACAAAACATAACCAAGAACACAAGGCTCACTTTTTCCTGTAACATCCCTGACAACGATGAGCACTTACCACTGAAAGCTATTTATAAATCAGCTGTGAATAAGGGCTAATTGTCACATAAGCTCTATATTCTGTTCTGCCTGTTAGCAACAATGTGGGGGTGCAGATGATTCTTTGCAGCACAATGCCTCAAGAAGCTACAATTGTCTGATTAATGACCCATTTATAAGTCCCTTTCATTCATACCCTATTCACCATCAAAAATGCGCTTCACAATGAGACAAGTCTGAATTCAGCATCTAGCTGTCAAAAGACAGCTATGGAAAGAGTCTCAGTATCAGGTCTGATAGGGATACTGTTAAGAAAATAATTATGATGATTATTATTTGTTTTACTGATGCCCCTAAGAGCCCGTCATGGAACAGGACCTCATTGTGCTAGGTGCTGTACAAACACAGAATAAAGAGACAGCTCTAAGCCCAAAAAGCTCACAATGTGTAATTATCAAATTTCACACTCACTTTTTATGCCACCCGAAGATTCCCTTACATCATCTAGGCAGGGTTCCTGCTACGTTGCATTGCCTCAGCAGCAAGAACAGGGACAGGCGATCTGTCCCTCCTGAACTGTGTCTCCTAAGAGGAGATCTACCACCAATGCAGGTAGCACGGTCTCCAGGCCAGAGCCAGGTTGGAACTTAGATTGACAGGATGTTAGGAAGAACTGAAGCATCTAGATACTCAGAGTTATCTCCCGAGGATAATCATAACCAAACGTCAAAGATAAGGTACAGGGCAATAGTTGGCCAGATTGTCAATGTCAACTTATGGGTTCTTGAGCAGAAATGGACCAGTGGGCAATGGGGTCTTCTTTGCTCTACTGGCCTTCACCAATCAGGATAAGCCTGGGTCCAGAGCCCAGGTTGTAGCATAAAAAGCTAGCAGAACCTCCAGTCTCTCAGAAAGCCCCACCAGCCAATTCTCAAACAGAAATATGAAGCATTCAGCCCCTCCTGCTCTGCCCCCTTCCTCTTGTAAATTAATCCTCACCCACAACATTCCATGAGGTACAGTAGCTAAGTAACATTATTACACCCGGAACAAATAGGCAAACTGAAAAAAAGGAGCAGTTCGTTGATATGCTAGGAACCCAGCCAGACGGGAGCAATCCTGACTCCCAGTCCCCTGCGCTAGCCACTGGTTTTTCTCCCATCCCTGTAAGTGATATGTTCATTTACTCCACTGAAGAGAAAGATCTCAGGATCATCTCAGCCAAGTAGGATGATCTACAGAGACTTGGCATCGCATCTGTAAGAGAGACAGACTTAGATACTGAAATGTAAATAATTTCACACATATCCCAGGTCCTGTAACTACCCAGAAAAGTTATAATTGGATCAATTTCAAATGATCTCAGCTCACTGAACACAGGCTCTATGTATTCCTTTCAGGAGGTAGTATCAATCAGTGCTCCAAGTGAGCCTGGCTCACTAAAATAAGAGCATTGTTTGCAGCATCACTCACCTGTTAGGTTCGACATTGCAAGTTCGTAGGGGAAATCTGGCCCTTTGGGATGCTGCCTAATTCTGGTTAGAAGGCCTGCTCCTGGTGGGTGCTGAGCACCCTTTGCTCCCGTCACACCTGGCAAGTGCTCAGCTCCTTGGAGGATTTGGCCTACTGTTCTTTCCCTAACACTGAGGCCATAAAATTATCACGGCAGAGATAACATGGACAGTTAGAACCCATTTCACGTAAGTTCCAATATATACATGATGAATGACTATTCAGCCATCACTGAAAGTGAGTATAGTTTAGGAGAAGCCTCATTGGAAATTGTGAATGAACATCTAAAGCCGGCGAGCCATTCTTAGGGTAGAAGCATCCTTGACCGGTTTCAAAGTTCAGAAACATGCTGGGCCAGATCCCCAGCTGGTGTATTGCAGGACAGGGTCTATTGCAAGCAACAGAGCTACACTGATTTACACCACCTGAGGACTGGGCCCCTAGTCTATGGGCCAAACATGCAACCCCACCTTTATTACCTTACCAAGGGCCCAAATCCTGCAGGGTGCCGTAGGCTGCCTGCCACAGGCCAAGCACTCACTGGGACTCTCATTTAGAGCACAGGAGAACCAGGACACATGTGCCTTGGTCCCTGCAGGAGGTGCAATCTGTTGGATTCATTTTCATCCTATGCTGGGGGGTTCCTGTCGATATGCCCTTCTCTGTTAGGGTGACCACCTTTTCAAAAGGCAAAAGCGGGACATATGTGGAAGCCCCACCTCCCTTTGCGCCCCCCCACCTCTCTTCTTCCCTGAGACCCCACCCCCTTCTCCCCCCAAATCTCTGCCCCCGGCCAGGCCAGAAGCTGGAGCCAGGCCATGGTAGGATCCGCCCAGGGAGCCCGGGCCACTGTGGGGAGCCCCGGACCCTCCACCTGTCCTGCCAGGAGTAGCCCCCAGCCCGTGTCCCTGGCTCCATCTTCTGACCTGGCCAGGGGGTGGGGCCTCATGGCGGGGTGGGAGGGGGCTAAAGCCCACCTCAACCTCCATCCTCCCCCCCAGACCAGGAAGAGGCTGGTGCCACTTCTAAGCCTAAGGCAGGCACAGAGCAACGACGCAGGGAATCTGGGACAAATGCTGTCCTAGAGTCATTCAGCCTGGGACTGGGACTTTTGAAACAGTCCCACCCAATTCAGGATAGGTGGTCACCCTATTCTCTGGTCCTCTTATTGAGCACCGGAGGGGAGATAACAGTTCCCCAGTCCTCTCACATGCATACATATACAATGCCCAGACTCAAAACAGTGCCTCCTCTCTTTCTTCCATTTGTGCAAGATCACGTGTGCAGGGCTATCCCACTTTGGATACTCTTCCCCTTGAGCGTTTTTTTAGCTGGGTTTTCTCATTTTTATATATGACCAGTAGGTGGCGGTAAAGCTCACTTGTATGCTGCCAAGCTGATTGGCATCTCAGCATGCACCTGGTGAATGTAAATATTCACCTGTTGTGGAATTCAGATCTCTCTTCTGAATGTATTCCTGCAGGTGGATGCAGCGTGAACTTCCCATTGTCCACAATTTCCCTTTGTTTTGGCAGCTTGTACAGTTTTAATGAGAATAACAGAGCCCCTCTCAGAAGACATTTTGATTATATAAAATGTGTTTGAAAACAAAGAGGACCAGGGAAAACGTGTTTTCAGGGAATGGAGTGGGGAGTTTTTAGTCAGTTCCATAAGAATCAAATTTCCCCCACAGGGAAACATTCCTGTCATGCATAACTCTTGTTGTGCCAATTGCAAGTTAACCTGATTACCCACTACAGTTTGGGGCTTACACAAGTGCATAATGAATCTGGGTTCCGCAGAGGGTGTATAAGGATAAAAAATGAAAACCTGGGAAGAATGGAATATGGGAAACATGTAGGCCCAGATCTATCAGAAATATTAGGCCCCTAACTCCCATTAGATGAGGATCTGAACCCTAGTTACTTCATTTAGCTTCCCCCCACCCCTGTTCAATAAAAATCTCAGGGAGTTTTTAAATAGTCCACACTTGATCTTTCAGTCCAGTATATTACCTTTACTCTGCTCCTGGGTGCAAAGGGGCTGTAAAGAGGGAAGACCTCCTCCTCCCCTGAGGTGCCCTCATTAGTCCTGAATGAAATGGCCATTGGCCAATGCAAACAAAACTTGCAGTAACAAATGGGCAGAATGACTGCGATTTGGGGCATGCAAATATGAAGCTCAGGCTTCTATCTCTAGGAAAACATCATTTCAATTTAAATTGCCCTTTGGACCAAGATGGGCTTAAATTGTAAAGGACAGGGGAAGACAACTGCTTCTTGATTTGTAGTTTCACAAAATTACTTCCACGGGGTTTGCTTATCCCTCACTAAAATCCTGGATTAAAAATCACATGGCTGAGTTCTTGTCATTCCCTCTTAGCCAAACTTTCATCAGGGAACCTCTGTCAGTGACAACTTGCTCAGAATGTGCCGATCATTTGCTTACTGTGCTGAGCAACTAAGACCAATGTTATGTCCGCTGCTGTGCTCTTCATTTTGGCTGCCTATAAAGAGATATATCGATATCAAGCTGGCACTGTTGATTTTTATCGCACTTCCTATGTAGACCTGGGCTATAGTCAAGGTTTGGTGTCTGGACCAGTAATAGGAATGGTGAAGAACAGCGTGTAACACTTATGGAAAGCGGACAGACTGCAGTGTGTGTGTGAAGTCAAGCTGTTAAGGTGATGGAATCTGCTGCTTTTCCACTCTCTACACTCCCAGTCCTCACACTTCAACCAAATTATCCTGGGAGAAGGCAATTTTAACACAGAGGCAGACAAAGTTCACTCCATTGACAGTCCAGAGAGAGACTATCAGTGCCAGAATTCTTATGACATTTAATAAATTACAGGGAACCAAAGAGGGCTAGGGAAGAGAATTTTAATTAGAACAGAAACTGGCCAAATCAGAGCCAATACTTAGGATTTCAAGAGTACCGGTTGCCTACTGAATTTATCACAGTTGCCTGTAATTAAAAGAGGAGCAGGTTAACATTGATCATTTCCTTTGTGTTTAGTTATTTTTCTGTTTTTCTGCAAATGTAATGAGCCTGATAGCAAAGCCCAAGCTCCTGTGTTACACGCAGGCAGTGGAAATGCAAGATGCTATGCAGATGCAGCTGAATGTGTCCGCTCATTATTACTACAGAAACACCAAGAGGGTCCAGATGAGACTGGGCCCCCATTGGGCCAGGCACTGTGCAGACTTAATAAAAGACAGCCCCTGCCCCCAAAGAACTCTCACTCTAAATAGACGAGACAGACAAAGGGTAGGAGAGGGAAACCAAGGCAGGCACTGAGAGACGACACTTGCCCAATGTTCCACAGCAGTGTAGCTACAGACCTAGTCATAGAACCCATATCTCCTGACTGGCCGTGCAGTGCTCTCTGCCCTATGCCACACAGCCTCTCACACACAGTGCTATTGACTTCAGTGGAGTTCTGCCTACTTACAACCAAGGCTGAATTTGGCCCATGCTATTCTGTGATCCTCCTGGCTTTGCACTTTGATGTAGCTGAATATCTGCAAACACAATGACACTGAATGCTGGAGAATGACATTAGAGATGACAGTGTGTATTTGTGACATTACACGTCGCTCTTTCCTCCTGCTCTGCTTACAGTGTAATTCAGGCTGCAGGCCTTTCTGTGGGCCTGATGGAAACACCTGGAAGTGGAACTGCTCCAAGAAAAAGCAGGGCAAAAAATATCAGAGAATCTGCTGTAGGTGACAGGGTGAAGAACAAGGGAGTGTTTGTGTAAGCAGAGTCAGGATGAGCTCCACCCTGACATCTGGTGGTGAGGTGTGGCAAGTTGTGGAAAAGAACTTCAGGGGCTGATCTCATTTGCATAGGCACACCCACCCCGCCTAGAATGAGGCCATAGCTGCCCAAATGGTCACTTTGGCTGCTGTGGGATCCCCAGTGTCTCTGTTATTGGGGCAGGAAGAATAAATTGTTATTACTCTGATTATGGGAATCAAGGACAGTGGAACTGTACTTGGCCTTTTGTTATGATGGAGGGACTCGCCATCAACTAAGTAGCACTCGCTAGGCCAGGGACATGGGTTCCAAAACTCTGTGAATGGAGAGAGGCTGGGGACAGGTATTAATACTTGGTGGCATGGGCCCCTTGGTGAGGGCCTTACATGCTAATTGCACTTCCTCCTCTCTCTACTGTGGAATATCAGAGCTAATTTTGATTCCATTGGGAGTCTAGTTACAGGCTGCTGAGCTGAATTCACTTTGGGCTAATGGTGTACGAGCACTGAGGCTCCCTTACTACAAGCTGAAATCGCAAAAGAGCTGAACTGACTAAGAGCTGAAATCACTGAGTGTTGTGTTAAGTAGTGTGGGAGCCTGAAGATATATGGTGGAGCAGTTTGCAGGATGGCAAGCGGAGCAGAGCGGCTGGTGGAGCAGAGCAGTTTGTTGGATGCCTAGAGCAGCCCATGGAGAGGTGGGGCCATCAGCTTTGGACTATGTAAGGTGCCCCTTAACCCCTCCCCCCAATCTCCACCCAGGTTGGAAGGTAAAACTCTGCAGGTAAACTTTTGAACTTTGGGGCAGAGACTTTTGGGTCGTTGAACTTTTGGGACTTTGGGTGATTTTGGGTTGCTGGACTCAAGAACTAAGGGGAAAGGACATGCCCCAATTTGCTTGGGGTGGGTTTTTGCTCATGGGTTGTGTTTGCTCATCCTGTTCGTGGTGTTTCCCCAACATAATGCCACATTGTTTGTCTCGGTTATTAAAAGGCTTTTTGTTACACTCAGACTATGTGCTTGCGAGAGGGGAAGTATTGCCTCTTGGAGGTGCCCAGCAGGGGTGGTATATATTTGTCCCAGGTCACTGAGTGGGGGCTCGAGCCGGTTTTGCATTGTGTTATTGTAATGGAACCCCTAGATACTGAACCCGGCCCTTGTTGCTGCCAACTCTGACAGGCAGAACGGTTACATTTGTGTTGTATTTCATACCTATATATGCCCCTCAGTGAATCGGCCTGATATTACCCTGCCAGAATGCATCGTCAGAACAAAAGGGGTTGTTAAAGAAACCAGGCAAGGAAGGTACAACAAAGGCCTAGATGAGGAGCATCCTTCAAACACAGCCAAGTTTATAGCCATGGAGAGGAGACTTCTGGGACCCTGCCCTGGCAACAGGGCTGTTTTCCAAGGCTGAGAATCTGGACGTCAAAAGACACTGGACTGTTAAAAGATCTGCCTGACAGAGAAGGGGGCAGTTGTGAGTTGACACAGAGAGAGCAGGCTGACAGAAAACCAAGGACCTGCAGCGGACATGCTATAATTTAGATAAACAGAGAGGCACCAGGGTGAAGTCATGTCTAGCTAGCGGCCCAGGGGAACAAGACAGACAAGATGCATATTGGACTCTGATTTTAAATCCATTCCCCTGAGTGCGGTGAACCTTTTGGCAAAATAAATCAGACTTCGGTTTGGAGAAGCTGCTTCTGGGTCACTGCAAACGGTTACTGCGTGCAGGCTCCCGGAGGGAAACTCTTGCAGGTGCCAAGCACATTGGGCTGCTAGGTATCACAGTTTGCAACCAGGGAAACGTAACCAGGAGACCCAGTTTGGGATCGCTGAATCCCATCCCAAAGAGAAGTGGAGTCATGGAACTTCCACTTGAAAGGGGTGCACTCAGCAGCCTGGAAAAGGGTTTCAAGGGGAAGCCAATATCTACTCTGGTGATGTTTTCACAGCAGCCCTGCCTATAGCACTTGATCATAGGAGTGGAAGATCCACGCCAAGGAGCACAATCATTTGCATGATGGCATCAGTGATGCTTCCTCTAACATACAGTAGTTGCTAACAAGGAGTATTTAACAGACCTTCCAAGTAGCTCTTCTACTCTGCCTTATACCATATTTACAGTCAAAACCTGGTTTTATCCAGATACGGCAAAAAGACCTTCCATCGTGTAGATTTCTGCAGTTCTGTTTTCAAGAGAGGCCGGGGAAGGTGCTGGTAAACACAAATCGCACATTGTGCTTTAGCTTTGTTTTAGCCAAATGCTGCTGGTAAAAATCGTCACTCTTTACCAAGTGCAGGAGACATCAAGGAGTCCCATGGTTGTTAGAACTGGCAAAATACTGTTATTTAAAAGGCTCATTTGTTTTGTTTAGCCCAGCGGGAAGCTACTAGTTTGCATCAGCCCCAAGTTGGTTCCCCACTGCGTATCAAGGAAGGGCACCCACATGCAGCATTGTGAGGCGGCTGAAGAGTGACAGATACCTGCAGGAAATGCCTACATCCCACATAAATGCATCAGGAAACTTTTATAAGCACAATACAAAGTGGTTTGGAACAATAAACAGCCCCCGCCCAATGGTAACTTCCGGATGATCCGTCCAATAGTCCTCATGCAAAGCACTTAAAGGTATGACGTGGTCATTTACTGCTCCGATTGGCTCAATGTTCTTTGCTGTATTAAATAACATACCATACAAAAGCCAGAAGGGCTGATCAGGCATGCATTCCAGGCAGTGCTCACAGAATGTACAAGTCTCTGTGAACTGACCAAGAATGGAGACCAGGAGAGTGTGTAACCGTTGTCAGTGGTAGCAGGAGTGAGCTGCCCTTCAAGCTCTCCATATCCAGCAGCAGTCACAAAGAGAGAAGACCTGCTATAGGAATGGACTCCGAGTCCCACAGGGGTAAGGTTTAGGGAGGACTGCTCCACAAACTAAGACACCCCAGTGCCACGGGGCAAATCTTAAAACACTTCTAAAAATATCCTTTGTATCTTAGTGGTCTGTCTCAGCTGAGGTCCAGGCCCCACTGTGCTAGGCACTGTACAAACACACAGCACTAAACAGTCCTGGCCCCCAGAAGCCAGCCATCTACGTAGACAAGACAGAGAAAGAGCTGGAGGGAAACAGAGGGGAAGTGACTTGCCCCCCGGTCACTCAGCAGGCCAGCGTTGGAGCTGGGACTAGAAACCAGGTCTCCTACATCCCAAGCCACGAAACTAGCTACTGGGCCATACTGCCCCAACCTAAATACTTAGGCCCAGAACGTGGCTATAGCCCCACGGAGCGCGCAGGGGACAGGGATTAAAAAAAATCATCTTTTTTAAAAAATAATCCTTTTTAACAACACTGATCTTTTGTTAGCAGTCCCAGCCATTTCCCCCCCTAACAGACAGACTAAAAGGAAATAAATGGTGCAGTGGACGGAAGCAAGAGGGGGAGGTAAGGAAGGGCTGTGGGAGCTGTGGGGAGAGAGAGAGGGGAAAGTGGCATGGGAGTCAGCCAGAAGCCTGCGTGAGAGGAACTGGGGGTCTTTGGAGTCAGAGAAGGCACTCAAGAGAGGGCAGCAAAGTTCAATGGCAGCCAGCAGTGCATCTGTAGCGTGCTTTTGATACACTTCACAAACATCGAAGTGACTTACCCAGTAGTAATATTAACACCTATAGGCACCTATAAACCCCGCAACTGAGCCCCACTGAACTAGGCACTGTACAAACATTTCGTGAGAGAGAGACTCTGCCCCAGGGAGTGTACAGCCTATGCAGATCAAAAGGGAGTAGTATTAGCCCCTTTTACAGCAGGGGGGCTGAAGCACAGAGAGAAGTGACCTGCCTGAGTTTTCTCAAAGCGTGCGGCAGAGCCAGAAACTGAACCCAGAGCTCCTGTATCCCAGCCTGGCATTTTAATCACAAGTTCCTCCTCCCACTCACGCAGAGAGCTAAAGCAAATTACTGTGCAAAACAGGGCTGCCCCTTTCCTCCTCGGCGGGATCACAACAGCTACACCTTCCAAATAGATATGCTTGGAACTTGTGTGTTTTACATACTTGTCTGTCTTTCCTGCTCTCCATTCAGACAGCATCTCCTGATCCACTTAATTCACGGAGCACCCCGGAGCGACTTTAATACAAACGAGTAGGAGGAAGGAGGCAGGTTGGATCCTGTCCAGCTGATTTCATCAGTGGCAACAAGTGAATTTATCAAAAGCCTGAGATGAAAAAGCAGAAGAGGAGATTCCTCTTTCATTAAAACGGAATTCATCTTTATTCAAATTCCAGCAAGGAAGTTGGGACGGGGGGAGACATTTTCTACCTCTGGTGGAATTCATTCCCTTATCTACATTCCCAGCTCTCTGGAGGGTGAACCATCCCTCTGGGAATGACATTTATCTCCAGCTCAAAGATTCTCCTTCAGAGCAAATACTTTGCCTTTGGAATGCACCAGCTTATACCACAGGCATTTTATTATCAGGGAAACAGTCCCAGGACCCATCTCCCGGGGTTACTGTGAGTCGGTTTGGGTGATTCCCCTCCACACTTGCATTAGCAGGGAGCAACTGGTAATAGTTCCAATAATTCTGTCCCTCAGGAGCTGCAATTGCATTTTCTTGTTCTGGCTTCAGAAGACCCAGAGCATGCCCTTGGGTCTCTGCAGAACTGACAGTGTACAATGGAAACGGTTGGGGCTGCAGCTTTTACAGCAATGGCGGATGAGCACAGGCTGCATGAGTTTGAGGTCTTTGGATGAGTGAAGGGCTCTGCTCCCCAAGCCCTCCCACCCCCTTCCATTGCCAAACCTCTCAGACACCCCCCCGCCTTTTATTTTATTGATGTTCTGGGGATCATCCAGACCAATCGGGGGTTCTGTCACCACGTGTCTTGTAACTTGGGGTGTCTTAATGCTGTGCTGCTATGCTTCAGCACTCTGCCACCTGGCAAAACAGATACCCGCTAAGTAACCCCAGTTCCAACCTGCCAGCCCAGGACGGGGGCCCAAGAAAATGCTTTGAGGCTACACTGCAATGAAACAGCCCCTCAACCCATGTCCCGCAAGCCTGAGTCAGCTGTCACAAGTCAGCCACGGGTGTCTAATTGCAGTGTAGACATACCCTAAACTACGCATGGTGGAAGCCCGGCTCCAGGAATTGAGAACTTGAGTCCATATGCCATGCTGTCACCAGTGTCCTACTCACAGGGGACACTCCACTGGTCAAAATAGTGGCCTTCAAAGGATTCTTTAAATTAGGATCTCTTTCACCCAGCCTTTGACTCCAAGGATTAAAATGGTCATGAAGAGAGAATTGTCCTCTCACTCATAAAGGAGTCCTCATCACTCAAAAAAAATTGGGTTGGTTTGGGAGAAGCTTCTGCTGTACCTGTTCTGCAGATAGATAGAAGACTGTAGTCCCCAGGACTGGTGTTCCTTCACCTTGTATGAGCACTAAAATCCCCTTCTTTTTCAATTAATCTAATTCTCTGAGGTTAATTGTCCATTTTCTCAGGCTCTTCATAAGCTGCTCAGACTCAAATGTGATCATAGATGAAAAGCCAGTCTTTCAGAAACCCATTCAGGATTTCAGATGACACTTTGTACTGAAATTGCTTTGGCCTTTCTACGAGAGCAGTGGTTTCCAAACTTGTTCCGCCACTTGTTCAGGGAAAGCCCCTGGTGGGCCGGGCCAGTTTGTTTACCTGCCGCGTCAGCAGCTTCGGCCGATCGCAGCTTCCAGTGGCCGCGGTTCACTGCTCCAGGCCAATGGGAGCTGCTGGAAGCGGCGGCCAGTTCGTCCCTCGGCCCGCGCCACTTCCCGCAGCTCCCATTGGCCTGGAGCAGCGAACTGCGGCCACTGGGAGCCGCGATCGGCCGAACCTGCCGATGCGGCAGGTAAACAAACCAGCCCGGCCCGCCAGGGGCTTTCCCTGCACAAGGGATGGAACAAGTTTGGGAACCACTGCGCTAGATGATTCTTTGAGATGTTCAATATAGTTGCTATTTCAATTGTGTTATGACTACATGTTTTTTCTGCCTTTGTTTCAGTGGATCAATACCTCTTTACTGGGGACTTTGTTATATTGGATTGTCTTGCGTTATCTGGCTTGAGTGGTATTCGTTCACTGACCATTTATTCAAACTCCTTATGGGCAGGCTTCTCCTTACACAGTTAGCACTTTCTCCGAAATTTTCAGGTTAACTTGGAATTATTCATGTGTTTCAAATGGGGAAAAGGCTCCGTGATGTTCTTTTCTCTTCCCTCCAGCATAGACGTATGATTCATAGCCCACTTGGCCTTTCGGTCAATTGTTATTCTCTCTGCAGTCCCTTCTGGTACAGCTCCTTTGTACAAAGATTTTGGCTTTGCAGTGGGAAATTTTGGAGTGAAGCAAAAATATAACTATTTTTATCCAAATTCTGCTTCTAGTTCAGCCCCACTAGCTTGAACCACCATTCATGTTGTTCATTCTCCACCAATATGATTTGATTCCCTTGACTGATCTTACAATTACCTAACTTAAAATCACGTAATTATAGAATTATACTATACTGTACTTGCATCTGAAGAAGTGGTTTTTTACCCACGAAAGCTTATGCCCAAATAAATCTGTTAGTCTTTAAAGTGCCACCGGACTCCTTGTTGTTACTGTAATACACTGTTCAACATTTATTGTTATGCAGAAAATCCAGAAGCATGTTTATGCCAGGGGTGATGCTAGAAGAGGGCAAAATAAAATTCCACCTTGGGATTTAACTGGGGCATGGAAAATGTTAATCAATGAATAATTCCAAGTGAATTAAGAAACCAAGGGAGTAATTTGCTTTTCTGACACTAACAATTTAAACCTGTGACAATCATATATTGATTCCAAACTGGAAGTATATTTCTCCTCTCCCTCTGGCACTCCACCCCAAAGTGTTTCTGCAGTTTGTATACATCAGGTTTTTAGCTAGAGATTCAGCTCTGGATCTGGTCAGATAACGTCTCTCTTAACTACTTTAGTAGTTTTGGAACTTGCTAATTCTCCAGGAACAGTTTGCCATTGACTCTGTAACCCTTTAAATCACAGGCATACAGGAATCAAGGCAAATCAAAGACATGCTGCAGAATTGTGTTTCCCAAATATACCTGATACATCATTTGTTACTCAAGCGAATTTTACTAATTTCAAACAAGCAACTTCATGGCTCTTGTTATTTTGAAGTAGCCCACATCCTAAACCGAGTAAAGGACAGAAAATGGAAGTTTGAAATGTGATATGGCAACAAAAAAGCCAGAACATGTCTGAGCTACATGCACACCCACACAAAGTCCTTCACATATTAAAGAGGAAAATAGTTTTTCTTTCTCTCTGTAGCTTTCAGGTAGCCACACCTCAAATACCACATCTGGTTCTCATAACTTCATCACCAGACAGATACTGACAAACTGGAGGGAATTCAGAAAAGAGAAACAAAATGATCACAAGGTTGTAAGGGATGGACCACAAGAACCTGGCTTGTTGTCCTTTCCTCTTCTATAGGAAAGGGCCTGAACCAAAACCAAACACACCCTAAAATTTTGGATCTTCACCAGAATTTCATCAGTGACTCCATGTCTATAACAAACCAAAAGAAGACTCCAGATCTGAACATGTCCACACTACAGGGGAGTTTGGAAACAGAGCCAGAGGTGAACTTTCTAGCTTAGATCCAGATTTACTCAGTTGATCTTCTCCTGCCAGCTCATACTGTTCTGGAGATTCCCAAGCCCCACTTATACTATAGGGGTTGCTCACAGAGTCACCACAAATAATTTCTGTTAGGCCAAATGTTCCCTTTGGACCACTCCTATGGCCACAAGTCAGATCTCTCCTTTCCACCAGGAAACACATGTCCAGAGTAGGCTGTAGTCACCGAATAACATTGAAGGATCAACCCTCAGCTGCTCTGAGCTTACAGTTTATGCAGCTGGAAGGGATGGAGGAGGAGTTTCTAAGATACTTTTCCACTCCCCTAATCCTGGGCCAGCTGAAGGCTGAAACAGCCCTCAGAATAGCATAGAGATACTTGAAGGCTGCTTTAAGATATCCCAGCTGCACCCAGTAGCCGTGGTGGCTGAGGATTTGGGGGAGAGCCATGCACTCTGTCCTACCCTCTCCCACCCCTGCCAAACCTGATTAGAAAAGTTCTCTTGAGATAATGATATTGTGAAAAACATCAAAATGTCCCAGATCCAGTCAGGTCTTTAAAACTTTAGAACTCTGGGCAGGTTACTTGAAAGTAATGGTCATGTTTCTTCCTTCAGGATTAAATACAGGTGACGGGAGGGTATTGCAGTGATCATAAAACAGCATTAGAAGTACTGTATTATTCCAAATGATGGTCACAGGTTCTGGAACTAGGGGTCTTGGTGGGTGCTGTTGTGCCCCCTGGCTTAAAATAGTAATAACAACCCAAGTAGACCTTCAGCACCTCCACTATACAAATTGTTCCAGCACTACTGATGCTGGTACATAGACGAAGAGTAAGTGGTGGGATAGAGCTGGGCACTTTTTGTGCTGCAACACCTGACCTCTGCACTCGAACAACTGAATGGCAAGAGCAACGTATTATACTGAACTATCTTAAACAGTGTAATAGGAGATGGTGATATCACACACAAGGCTTACATGCGTTGTACAGCAATAATTGCCTTTTGTAATAGGTGCTACAACAGTCTTCAGACAGAAACGACTGTGTTTTCTTCACAAGACAATAGTACTGCCGCGGTTGAGCTCAGCAGCCAATATGGTATCTTTGGTCACATATGCTTCCCGAGGAGTCCATGTGAAAAGCATCAGAGCTGCACCCAAACACTCCTCTCTCCACATTCATATGCCCCCTAATGACCTATTTCTGCCATTATACCCCCAAGAAATCACTAACGTGACAAGGTCGGGCCAGATGGCTATAGGAGAGTAATAGAAGGCAGATATATTAGCCCCAAGCTAAGTAGGTCCCTTTCCCCTGGGTAAGGTAACAGGGAAGGTTCCAGAACAATCAGGAACCTTCTGGAGACAATTAAGACAGGCCAATTAGAACACCTGCAGCCAATCAAGAAGCTGCTAGAATCAATTAAGGAAGACTAATCAGGGCACCTGGGTTTTAAAAAGGAGCTCACTTCAGTTTGTGGTGCGCATGTGAGGAGCTGGGAGCAAGAGGCACTAGGAGCTGAGAATGAGAACGCGGACTGTTGGAGGACTGAGGTGTACAAGCATTATCAGACACCAGGAGGAAGGTCCTATGGTGAGGATAAAGAAGGTGTTGGAGGAGGCCATGGGGAAGTAGCCCAGGGAATTGTAGCTATCGCACAGCTGTTCCAGGAGGCACTCTAGACAGCTGCATTCCACAGGGCCCTGGGCTGGAACCCGGAGTAGAGGGCGGGCCCGGGTTCCCCCCAAACCTCCCAACTCCTGGTCAGACACAGGAGGAGTCAACCTGGACTGTGGGTTCACAAAAACGGCCAAGCTGAGGGCTGCCGTGAAGCTCCAAGGCGAGCAAATCCGCCAATAAGCGCAAGACCCACCAAGGTAGAGCAGGAACTTTGTCACACTAACTAATAATGGTAAGGCAGAGGGTGAATTACAATAGTTCTATAGGTTTTCTTATACTATAAAACGTTATTTATTTTCATTCCAGTAACATGTAGAGGCCCCAACCAAGGTAGGTCCCATTGTGCTAGGCACTGTACAAACCCATAGAAAGAGAACAGAAGTGCTATTATCCCCATTTTACAGATGGGGAATTAAGGCATAGAGATTAAGTGATTTACCTAAGGTGAAATCAGAAGTCTGTGGCACAGACAGGAATTGATGATCAATCTCCCAAGTCCCAGTTCAGTGCTTTATAACCATCCTTTTCATACTGCTATATATAATTGTATTGCCAGCACATGGTATTATCAAGCTATAGGCAGTCACCTCTATGATTTCTTTGCATGATTGCCAGGTTCTGTTCCCATCTCCTTTGTCTGTGTTTTGTTTTTCTGTTCAATTGTAAGCTCTTCCAGGCAGGAACTCAGCTTTCCTTTATGTATCTGTACAGTAACTAGTTCATTATGGATGCTCTTGGTAACAAATACACAGTTAATACATAATGGTAAGAAGATCAATATCCCTTCACTTTCATTTGTATACGACGTTCTTTTTAGAGACAAATTAGTCCCTGAGCTATTGTCCATTTCTGCAATAGAAAAAAGGGATGAAAATTCAAATGAATGGCAGTTTTCTCATTGCCTTGAATCAAAACAGGATCATGCCATTAATTAGATGCCAAGATATAAATTTGAATGCCGAGCTTCAGGCACCCAACTTTCATCATTTTCACCTTGCTAAATACCAGATATGGGCCCAAACACAAATACCAGATCCAAATGTCCTAAAAGCAGGAGAAGTTTGGACCTGAAGCTTAACACAGAAATCCACTTTAAAAAAAAAATTCAGGTCATATAGATGAGAGTTTTTAAAAGGAATCACTCAGACAAGAGGGTTAGGAGTGGAGAACTCTGGCATCTCTGAACAGATCGATTTATTGGGTACACCCGCTAAATCGACCGCTGATCGCTCTCCCATCGACTCCTGTACTCCACCTGAACAAGAAGCACAAGGGGAGTCAATGGGAGAGCGTTTCCAGTCGACATCACGTAGTGTGGACCCCGCGGTAAGTAGATCTCAGTACATTGACTTCAGGTACATTATTCACGTAGCTGAAGTTGTGTAATTTATATCGATCTCTCCACGTAGTGTAGACAAGGCCTGAATCTACATCTAAAATGAGGACAATAGCGATCTGCATTCTCTCTCTTATACCCATGGTCTTGTGGGTAGTAATTGATCTGTGAATAAATGGACACAGTGGTTCTCACTATAACTTTAGATGACAACCTACGTAATTGTATTGGTTTTATTAAAATATGCAATTATACTCTGGTGAGGAGAATCGCGGTTGCTGTTTTAACTGGACAGGAAGATTGAGATCTGCTCTCTCTACAAAATAAAATGGTATGGAGCATGCCATGGCAAACCAATCTAACCTGAGCAAAACGGGTATACACAGGTTGATCAAAACATGTCTCATATCATGAGATGAAGGAGATCGATTGAGAACAATATGCCCTTTCATTAATAAGTAGAGTTTGGTCAAACATTAAAAAAGAATAACCTGGAAAGTTGTTTTGTGTACTGCCTGGCATACTTCCCCGTGATATAACAAGTTGTTTTTCTGTCCAGGCTGTACCTAATGACACTTGTTTTTCCATCCTATCAAAGGAAAATTTAATGAGACAGGAAATAAATACAAAATGAAATTAGCTCTTTTGAGAGATCCTCTGGACAGTATTTGGGAACTTATTTGCACATCAGTACAAGGTAATAAGTTTATTTGCTACTTCATTGTCTAGCATCCATCTAATTAGCTATCTCAGGCTTTTCTTTTTTTTAATAGGTGACATTTAATTGTGCAAGGCAATTCCAAATCCTTTCATAGGCTTATTTTCTGATTCTGTCAGAATATTGGTTTTATAAAACGCTCAATGGTTGACAACAACCTAGCAGGTAGAAAAGGAGTTTATATTTTCTTTCCATTTCTCTACTGTATATCTTACAAGAGGGGCAGGATAAATTAAGTTCTGGGTGAATTAAAATCTGTCTTAAAACATACCTGTTTCATTATTGTTGTTTTTAAGATAATATTCCTCTGACAGAGGCTCATCACTTAGGAAATACACTTGAGTTATAGACTCAAAGATCTGCCTCTGTTCCAAGAGCTGTCTTCTGCCCAAACTAGAACCTCCACCTGCCTCATGGATGTCTAGCCATCAACCCATGCTCAACATGGCTAACACAGAGCTCTTGGTCTTCCTTGTAAAGTCCTCCCCACTGCCTTCTTTCTCCATCACTGTGCACAACACCACCATCCTTCTGGTTATTCAGACACAGGGCCTGGGTGTCATCTTTGATTCAGACTTGTCTCTAGATCCTCACATTCAGGCTATGTCTAAGTCTTGCAGACACTTTCTGCAAAATCTCTCTGAGATACAGCTTTTCCTTTCCATCGACCCAGCTAAAACTCTTGTCCCGACTCAGAGAGTAAGCATCTCACAGCTCAATTACAGCGACATCCTCCTCTTTGGCTTTGACCAAAGCCATCTTGCCCCATTTGTTTCTATTCAGAAAGCTGCTGCTAAGATAGTTTACCTACCCTTCTGTCACCATGTCACCCCTCTCTTTGCTTCCTTCCTTGGGCTCCCTTTTCTCTATAATTAAAAACATAAGCTACTGGCCCTCATTTTCACGGCCCTTCACAGCCTGTTCCCACCCTACCTGTTCTCTCTATTTCTGTATTGAGAGGTTGACTCCCACCTCCAATCAACCCATGAGGCCAGTCACCAATGACAACTTGTTAAATTTTCAAACAAGCTCCTTTGTGCTTTCTCCCATGCTGCCCCTCACACTTGGAAGACTCTACCCAGAACCAACTGCAAAACCCATTTGATTGTTCTCCTTCAATTCCCTCCTTAAAATTCTCCTTTCCTGTGATGGCTACAAAAGTCTAGACAATGGTTAGGCTGCTGGTGTGCTGACACTAGCAGTGGTCATGCTGACCAATATTGTCTCATTGTTTCCTTGTACTCCCCCGTTAGTCTGTATCCATCTCTTGTCTGATCTTATACTTAGAGTCTAAGCAATTTGGGGCAGAGACTGTTTTTTGTTCTGTTTTTGTACAGTTCCTAGCATGATCCAGGAGTGGGGCCCCTAATAATAAATAATCATAAAAATAATAAAACGCATGTTTTATTCTAGCAGCTTTACTGATGGTAACTGCAAGATTCAGAAGAAGGAACACCCCATTAAATACAAATTCCCTGAGCACATGCAGACATATCTGCATCAAACACTGTCACAAACTATAACTGGATTACATCATGTGCAGCCTCATTTGTCCTCTTGCTTTGTAACCATGGCTAGATACCATTCACTCTCAAAGCTCCTACTAAACAGTGATACCAGCAGGTATCTTGAAAACCCAATTCTCCTGGCATCTGAAAATATAGGGAGCAGGTCCTTGGTTCCCAAATTAATTCCCTGAAAGTAAAGGATAGATTCATAGATTTTTAAAGCCAGCAAGGTCTGTTATGATCATCTAGTCTGGCCTCCTGCATGACACAGGCCATAAAACCTCACCTAATAATTTCTGCATCAAGCCCATAACTTCTTTTTAAGATACAGCATATCTTTTAAAAAGGCATCCAGTCCTAATGTAAAGACTTCAAGTGGTGAAACATTCACCACACTCCTAGGTGAATCCTATCGGTAAATCTTTTTTTTTTTTCTTTTTTTAATCTCAGCCACCAGCATTCTGAGCTGTGAATTACAGAACGCGGCATTACAGTTAGTTCTCCGAATAATTCTTGTTTTTTAAATCAGATCGTTCCATTTCTTTTGCTATTTTTAAAAAAGCAATTGGGAAATGCTCTTATTCCTTCCAAGATACAACAACAATTCAAACAACCTACAACCACATCCTGCCCGAGGATGTACAAGTGCAACTTCCCCTGAAGTCACAGAAACCATCTTGAGTCTCCTGAATCCAAAACTATACAGAAGCTGATTTTTAAAATTATTTTTAAAATGTGGGAAAACTCCCATTTTGTAGGCTGTAGGGGGAAAGACAGACTACAAACATTGGGCTCATTACTTCAGCCCCACTGTCTCCCAGCAGGGTGACTCTTATAACTGAGTAAGCTGTGAAAGAACTAATTGAACAAATGTATTATTATTCGTATTACTATAGCTTCTAGGAGCACTAGTCATAAAGCAGGACCTCATTGTGCTAGGTGCTGTACAAACACAGAATAAAAACCCTGCATCAAAGAGCTTGTAACTGGAGTATAACAGAAGAGATCACAGGGGGATACAAACAGACTGAGGAGGAAGCAAAAAGAAACAATGAGACAAAAAGTGTTATTGGTATTAAAACCCTTTGTTTGAGCTCTGTGTAAAGGCTCAAGAAGAACCCAGCTACAGTATGCGTACTCAGAGATGGCTTCTCGTGTCTTAATTTAATTACCCTCACCTTAAAAAATACAGATTTCCACCCTCTTACGTTGGGGCAGCGCGTCAGTGGAGTATTCCCTGAAGACATGAAAAGCCATAGTGTTTGCTGCTGACTGGTAGACTGCGTTTTGGGTCACCAGAGGAGAGTTTGTAAGAGCTGCTATTTATAACTTTACACAGTACCCTTTGGTGTTAGGAATGCAGTATTGCACTATGGCCCTCTTTTGAAGGGAGGAGGGCTGCTAAATATTAGCTGCTTATATCACTTTAATTCCAGTTGTTTGGTGGTCTCTTATTCCACCTGGACAGACGTAGAATCATAGAAATACAGGAGTGGAAGGGATCTCGGGGCCAACCAGTCTAGCTGCCTGCACTGAGGCAGAAACAAGTATTCTTAAACCATTCATTGCCAGATGTTTGTCTAAGGTGTTCTTAAAAGTCCCCAATGATGGGGATTCCACAACCTCCGTTGGAAACCTATTCCAGTGCTTAACGATTGTTAGAGTTAGCCAATTTTTCCTAATGCATAACCTAAATCTCCCTTGCTGCAGATTAAGCCCATTACTTTTTGTCCTGCCTTTGATGGACATAGAAAACAACTGACCACAGTCCTCTTTGTAAGAGCACGTTTAAAGACTATTATCAGGTCCTCCCTCAGTCTTCTTTTCTCAAGACTAAACACACCCAGTTTTATTTGTTTTTTAATCTTCCCTCATAGGTCAGCTTTGCTAAACCTTTTATCATTTTTGCTGTTTTCCTCCAGACTCTCCCCAATTTATTCACATCTTTCTTAAAGTGTGGCACCCAGAACTAGACACAATACTCCAGATGAGGCCTCACCAATGCCGAGCAGAATGGGACAGTCACCTCCTGTGTCTTACGTACAACACTTCTGTAATACACGGCAGAAGGATGATAGCCTTTTTTGTAACTGAATCACATTGTTGGCTCATATTGAATTTGTGATCCACTGTGACCCCCAAATCCTTTTCAGCAGTATTATTGCCTAGACAGTTATTCTCCATTTTGTAGTTGTGCTTTGGATATTTCCTTCGTAAGTGTAGTACTTTGTATTTTTCTTTATTGAATTTCAGACCAATTCTCTAATTTGTCAAGGACATTTTGGATTATAATCCTATCCTCCAAAGTGCTTGCAACCCCTCCCAGCTTGGGGTCTTCAGCAAACTTTATAAGCATACTCTTTGCTCCATTAACCAAATCATTAACAAAGATATGACTGACCACTGCAAGACTCCACCAGATACACCCTCCCAGTTTGACAGTAAAACACTAATAACCATTCTTTGAGTATGGGTTTTCAACCAACTTTGCATCCTCCTCATAATAATTTCACCTAGACCACATTTCCCTCATTTGCTTATGAGAATGTCATATGGGACTGTGTCGAAAGCCTTCCTAAAATCAAGATATATCATGTCTATAACTTTACCCCATCCACTAGGTGTGTAACCCTGTCAAAGAAGGAAGTTAGGCTGGTTCGGCATGATTTGTTCTTGATAAATCCATGTTGGCTATTACTTATCACCATGTTTCCTCTAGGTGCTTACAGATTGATTGTTTAATCATTTGTTCCAGTATCTTTCCAGATATTGAAGTTAGGCTGACTGGTCTATAAGTCCTCATGTCCTATTTGTTCTCCTTTTAAAAGACAGGTACTGTGTTTGCCCTTCTCCAGTCTTCTGGGACCTCATTCATTCTGTTGAGTATCTGGTCACTATTAACCTTTTCAGTGAAGAATGAAGCAAAATAGGTATTAAACACCCCAGACTTCTTCGTGTCATTTACTATTAGCTCTCCTTCCAAGCTAAGTAGTGGGCCTACACTTTTGTTTGTCTTCCTCTTGCTCCTAATGTAGTTATAAAACCTCTTCTTATTGCCTTTTATTTCCCTTTCTTGGTGTAACTCATTTTGTCCATGCCTGAGATAGTCTTATATACTCCTCCTTAGCAACTCCTCCATGTTTTCACATTTTGTAGGAGTACTTTTTGATTTTCAGTTTATTAAAGGGCATCTTACTACTCTTCCTAGCTTTCCTTTGCATTAGGATAGTTCACTGTTGTCCCTTTGATATTGTTACTTTGATAAACTGCCAGCTCTCCAGAACTCCTTTTCCCTTGGATTTTCTTCCCATTGGACCTTAGTTACCAGTTCTCTGGGAGTTTGTTAAAGTCTGGGTTTTTTTAAAAAAAATACATTGTCCTTATTCTGTTGCTTTCACTTCTTTCTTTCCTTTTATGATCACTATCATCCAAATTGCCTTCAATCTTCAGATCTGAAACCATTTCCTCCTTATTAGTCAGAATCAAGTCCAATATGGCTGTCCCCCTCGTTGCTACCTCCACATTCTGGAACAAAAAGTTGTGCCCAATGCAGTCGAAGAACTTACTGGCTATTTTTTGTTTTTCTGTGTTACTTTTCCAACAGATTTCTGGGTAGTTAAAATTCCTCATTACTAGCAAGTCTTGTGTTTTGGATATTTCTGATGATCTAGTAGACCCTTACCAGGATGTCATCCGTGTCTTTTTCTGTTTTAACTCTACTCAGAGACTTGCAATTGGTCTGTCTCTCATCTCCATCTGGACTTGAGAAGAAGTGTGTGTATTCTTGATAATTAATGGAACACCACCTCCATTGTTTTTCTACTTGTCCTTCCTGAACAAGCTAGCCCCTCTCTACCAATATTCCAATTGGGAAATCTATCCCACCACATCTCAGTGATGGCAGTTAAGTCATAATTTGGCTTATGTACAAATACTTCCAGTTCTTCCTGTTTATTCCCTGTACTCCTTGCATTTGTGTATCGACATCTAAGAGGTTAAGCAGATTCCCCCACTCTTTTCCCTTTAGCTACTCCTATGATCCTATTAAAAAGAAAAGGAGGACTTGTGGCACCTTAGAGACTAACAAATTTATTTGATGCATCCGATGAAGTGAGCTGTAGCTCACGAAAGCTTATGCTCAAATAAATTTGTTAGTCTCTAAGGTGCCACAAGTACTCCTTTTCTTTTTGTGGATACAGACTAACACGGCTGCTACTCTGAAACCTATGATCCTATTGTGACTTTCCATTCCATACCCCCCAACATCTAGCCCTCCCTTAAGATCACCTTTTTTTGTATACCTACCCCAGACTTTTTGTCACCTGTTGGCTTAGGACCTAGTTTAAAGTAGTAAGGTGGCAAAGTGTGTTAACAGAAAAGAAAAATATTTTATGCTTTTTAAAAAAAAATGGGAGGAGGGAGAAAAGTCTGTACTGAAAGTTGAAGTGGGCTGATTGGCCACATTCTTCTATTTGTTGTAGCCATTAGAAAGCTGATGTCCAATCACAGGAGCTCACTCCAACCTAGAAGCTTGATCTAACTTCAGTGTAAGGGCTGAGCTGGTTGAGCTGTTGATTTGGATCAATCTAGGTTAGAAGCTCAGCTCAGGTAAGGATTTAGAGCTAGTCAGATCTCCCTGTGGAAAAATTCAGCTTTCCAGAGAGAAAAAAATAGTAGAAAACCAAAATGTTTCAGTTTGGAAATGATGCTGCAGTGGCTCATGGGAGTTGTAGTTTAGGTGCTTCATGCTCCCATTCTCCTTTATAGGCAAGGTTCCCTAGTTAGTCTACATCTCCCAGGATGCACTATGGTTTTTAACTTTTGGTGAGGGAAGGGAGTGGCTCATGAGCTGTTCCATGGTCACAATGTGTCATAGAATCATAGAATATCAGGGTTGGAAGGGACCTCAGAAGGTCATCTAGTCCAACCCCCTGCTCAAAGCAGGACCAATCCTCAACTAAATCATCCCAGCCAGAGCTTTGTCAAGCCTGACCTTAAAAACTTCTAAGGAAGGAGATTCGATCACCTCCCTAGGTAATGCATTCCAGTGCTTCACTACCCTCCTAGTGAAAAAGTTTTTCCTAATATCCCCCACTGCAACTTGAGACCATTACTCCTTATTCTGTCATCTGCTACCACTGAAAACAGTCTAGATCCATCCTCTTTGGAACCCCCTTTCAGGTAGTTGAAAGCAGCTATCAAATCCCCTATTCTTCTCTTCTGCAGACTAAACAATCCCAGTTTCCTCAGCCTCTCCTCATAAGTTGTGTGTTCCAGTCCCCTAATCATTTTTGTTGTTACCCTCTACTGGATGCTTTCCAATTTTTTCACATCCTTCTTGTAGTATGGGGCCCAAAACTGGACACAGTACTCCAGATGAGGCCTCACCAATGTCGAATAGAGGGGAACGATCACGTCCCTTGATCTGCTGGCAATTCCCCTACTTATACATCCCAAAATGCCATTGGCCTTCTTGGCAACAAGGGCACACTGTTGACTCATATCCAGCTTCTCGTCCACTGTAACCCCTAGGTCCTTTTCTGCAGAACTGCTGCCTAGCCATTTGGTCCCTAGTCTGTAGCGATGCATGGGATTCTTCCGTCCTAGGTGCAAGACGGAAGATGAAGATGTCAAAGGAGATGAAATCCTGTGGACAGCCTGTCCCCTAGAGGAGAAATGGGACATGAGGCAAACAAAACTGCAACTCTGATCATGCACTGCAGTCATGTTTTTGAGTCGAAATATTTCAGTCTTCTGCTGAAATCTTTGGTTTAGAGCACTTGATTTTTTTTTTACAACAAATTGAAAAATTCCACAGAAGACAGACACTTTATGCAAATATTTCATCTAGTCAAAAGCCCAATTTTCCATCAAAAACAGTTTCAACAGAAAATTTTCAACCAGCCCTAATTTGATGTTCTTTTTATTTGCCTTCTGGTGTTGGAGACTTTAGGGGTCACGTTTAAGCTTTCTCTGCAAAAATGAAGGCTAGAAACTTAGCTTTCATTTAATAAAAAAAAGTGAGGTTCTCCAATGATAATGCTCAGTTGTTGGAATCAGGTAAAGAAAAACTCCAAATATCACTAGAATTGGCAATACCAAGGTTTTATAAAAAGGCTGACTATTTTGTATGATGGTTGCAATTGGAACTCTGTAAATTAACTGTATTTTTCATGGGATCTTATGGGATTAAAAATTCCTTCTTTTGAACCTTATAATGGACTCCTCTTGGTTATTTTCTGCCTTGCCTCCCATTGCTGTATGTGTGTCTATGATCCCCATTTCCCACAATACAAGCACAGTTTCTGTGGTATGAACTAGAATAATGTGACCTTTTAATCACAATATGTAAAGCATGGGGGGCAGGGGAGACTTCAGACTAACATTATTATGAAAAAGAGACAGTACCAAAAAATAAATAGAGAGGAAAACAAAATTCGTTCACTGGCCGTATCTTTTTAAGTCATTCTGCCACTGCCAACCTCCTCCTTCACAGCTCCAATTGCTATAGCAACACAGACTGAATAATTGTCCACAAGCTTCCTTTCTGACACCATAAAAGCATGGATGTGGTTTATTCTAGGGGAGGCATTCATTACCAACATCAACTGCCAGTCACATGGTTTTCAAGCCTTGGAAAAGCACCATTTTGCTGCAGCCAGGAAAAAGATGAGCCTGGAACGTGTTCGGTCTCTTACAGTGGGCGAAACAGGTAAACCGTTGCCGGAAAGGACAAAGTTTATGGCGGAGGAGTATATAATATGAGGCACAAAAGAGTTTTTGCAAGCTTTTGTTAACCAGAAAAGCTCCTCTGACAGATTCTGTTTAAGCGATGGAAGAAAAGCAGATTTGACAAGCCACAGCATAAAAGCGAGAGGTTTGCTCGACTCCTGAGGGCTTGTTGCTGCTGTTGGGCTGCCCATTGATGAGGGCAGATCCTACATGAATAATGCATGGTCACCCTTGTGGAGAAGACATGTGCATCTGGGTACAGCAAGGCAGCAGGTCTCTCCTATTGACAGACAGCAGTTGTTGGACACTGCAGGGGGAGATGCTTACTGATTCCTGATGAGTCTTTGTGACAGGAATAGTTCATTAAATCCATCCTAGATGTAAGAGGAGGAAATGACAAATCTGGGAGAAGGCTGGCTTGAGAGATGGGTTACAGTGGTTTCCAATGGCAATAAAGCCGAACACTAGGGAAAGGGTGAGTTTGGATTATACACAGAGCAGGGGAGGAGGAGACCTACTCAGACTGTAACACTGTCATTAGTTTTTAAATCTATATTTTATATACATGTGAATTTTAATATATGGAACAGGATGCTTTCATTTCAGCCCCGTACCTAAAACATGCTCCCTATATGGAACTCACATAGACATTACATATATTTTTGTACCACCCAAGTGGAACAAAGAATAATTGCTTGAGACAGTGGCTTGTGGGGAAATGACATGACTGGACATACAAACACAATCATATTTCCAGTTGGGATGAGGTTCAACTTCCCTCTGTGCAGGTTTCACCCATAAAATGTATACTTACAATTTTGCACCACCACACGAATAGTAGAGGCAGATCCAACTACCCAATTAGCACCTGCCGTTGCTCAGACTTGTGCCAACCATTTAACTGTGATGAAAAAAATAAATTTGGGTGTAAATGTTGTAGACGCAACTTGTGCCCTCATAAAGGAGGCTGGTCTTCTGAAAATGCACCCCAAAGTATCAGAACCATTTTAGTTATCATCGTGATAACAATATCTCATTCTATAGGCAGTCTTATCATTTTCATTCATTAGTGATTTTGCAAGTAGACGAAGCATCCACCTTCAGCTTTCTGTACTGCTCTTACACTGATGATACTTCTGAGTGATGCAGCATAGAATCAGACCCCCTTGTGTTTCTCCATTCCTTCAGTTCAGCTCGTGGTGGCTTTAGTTTGATGCTCAGATTCCATAAAAGCCCTGCTGGCGTAGATTGGTAAGGGGATACACTGAGCCAGCACATCACCTGGCTGCCCTGTTTATGCACTTGCTTGTAATCCAGTCCCTGCAGTGCTCTGTCTCCCTCTTGCGGTGGCTGAGGCAGTTGATAAGCCTGCTACAGCCGTGTTTAACAGAAATTACTCTTTTAGCTCAGCCAGTAGAGGCGCCTGCTTTAAGATCCTTAGGTCTAAGGTTCAATCCCCACTGCAGACGACCCTCCAGGGTGCAGCATTGTACACTCTTTCAAGCTAGCCCTGACAACTGATTTCAAGCCACTTTCCGCTGCTAAAGCCTCTCATCCCCACTAGGCTTTCCATCACTGGTGTTCTGTACTAGGCTTTATGCCATTAGAGGCAAGTATAGACTTTAATTTAGTCCTGTGTGTCCTCCATGTTATAATTCTAACTCCCAACATACATATAAATAAGAGAGTTCAACTAAAGGGAGTCACTTAGATGACTCATTTTGCTTTCTTTTCTTCAGAATCATGCAAGAAAACATTCAAAATGGTTCTAAATCTGGATAGGCTTTTTGAACATCCACAGTGTTTATGAAAATGGCTATAGCTAATATATTTTTAAAAGGTAAGCTGAGCACGGGCATGATGCAGGCAATGAATGAAAATTAATGATACACTTTCTGCTCTATAAAGCAATATCCCCCTCTCCCCCGGCAATTTCAGCAGCTACAGATAAATGAAGAGAAGGGTTGCATTATGTACTAGTAAAATATGGTATTAAGTTCCGTGAATCAAAGGCTCAGCTGGTGTCAATTGGGGTTGGCTTCAATGAAGCAATGCTGATTTACATGTGTCGCAAGGTCCAGCATGCTGAGGCATAATACAAGCAACCTCTCCACAACCCAGGCAATAAATAGCTGCCGTACCCCTGTCGTAAGCAAAGCCTGCTACATGTTCTAAATAGCACCGTGTGTTTCTGAGCCCAGGCAACTTTATCCTTTTCCATAGTCTGATAGAATGTCATATGAGTGAAACCTATAGAAATTACTCTGAACCCAGTGGAAATGAATAGGTGACTATTTATAAACCAGTCTAGAGATGTTAGTAGAGAACTGTGTCACTGCCATAAAAGTCTATAGATTAGTTTAACAAATTCTATAGAAAGTTTACCATTCTTTATAAGAGAGCCATCTATAATTGAACTAAGGAATCCACCAGGGAATACCCAGACACTGCCAAACTTACCGAATCACTAACTTCCTTGAGCAGAAATCTCTGAATGTGCATCAAGACCCTCAGCCTGCATCGTTAAAGTCAATGGAATCTTTGCAATTGACTACCATTAGCACAGGATGAAGCCCTAAGGAACGACACAATATAGTTTCCGTTGACTTTCCCACACATTTGATAGTCAAGGACTCCATTATTTTTTTTTAAGATTCCCTCACTCTGTTGCGAGAGGTAGATCACTCCCCATAGACCCAGGTTCCAAATCTTTTAGGGAAATCAATCTATGTCAGAGAAACACAGAGACTGAGCAGAAGTCACAGCCTCCAGAATGTTGGATCTCACACTCTAGTAACTCAAGGGGAAAAAATATTGCACACAGATAAAAATAAGAAATGGTGGAGGGTCCAGGGTGATGGAATCAAGATTCATAGACAGCAGTGAGACCATTCTTTCAAAAACAGAGACAAGACACAGTCATTTATTTTTAGGCTACCAAGCATGTCTGTCTGAGATACACTCTCTCCCTCAAGGGGACCACATCTGCTTTCCATTATCATACATTCCATCAACCACCACATCTTGGCTCTGGAAATATCAGCTGCAAATCTATTGTACATCTTGTGACACTGTACTCCATATTCTTCACCGTGATATTATGATATGATGATGACATAATTTTGATATCTTTTATGCAAGACAAGTCATGTGAGATGTCATTATGATTTTCTGAATATGATTATCCTATTTGTAGGCATGTATCATTTTTGTATCTGAAGTTATGAATATTGACTATGTATCTGTATGTCAAATGTAGTTACACCTGGGTAACGCCCATTAGACAAGATATTTTCAGTCTACAGAGTGGGTAGGGAAGGGTCTATTTGGGGCAATGGGTCATTAGGAAAAAACTTTAGGCTTTAGGAGAAGCTTATCTCCCACCTGGGGACCCTTCCTGTGAACACTACAAAGAGCCTGTGAGTGATGGCTCCTATGACTCTACAAGGACATGTGAGGAGACCACGTCTCTAGACTCCATCTTGGGATGTCAGTGTTTTTCCACGGACCAGTCACCAGCCAGATCCCTTCCCCCCAGAGCCACCGTGGTTAAACAACAAAGTAAAAGAAGCAGTGAGAGGCAAAAAGGCATCCTTTAAAAAGTGAAAGATAAATTCTAAAGAGGAAAATAGAAAAGAGCATAAACTCTGGCAAATGAAATGTAAAAATATAATTAGAAAGACCAAAAAATAATTTGAAGAACAGCTAGCCAAAGACTCCAAAAGTAATAGCAAAAAAATTTGTAAATACATCAGAAGCAGAAAGCCTGATAAACAACCAGTGGGGCCACTGAATGATTGAGATGCTAAAGGAGCACTCAAGACGATAAGGACATTGCAGAGAAACTAAATGAATCTTTTGCATTGGTCTTCACGGTTGAGGATGTGAGGGAGATTCCCAAACCTGAGCCATTCTTTTGGGGTGACAGATCTGAGGAACTGTCCCAAATTGAGGTGTCATTAGAGGAGGTTTTGGAACAAATTGATAAACTAAATAGTAATAAGTCTCCAGGACCTGATGGTATTCACCCAAGAGTTCTGAAGGAACTCAAATGTGAAAGTGCAGGATTACTAACTGTCATCTGTCACCTATCATTTAAATCAGCTTCTGTACCAGATGACTGGAGGATAGCTAATGTAATGCCAATTTTTAAAAAGGGCTCCAGAGATGACCCTGGCAACTACAGGCCAGTAAGCCTCACTTCAGTACCAGGCAAATTGGTTGAAACTATCGTAAAGAACAAAATTGTCAGACACATAGATTAACATAATTTGTTGGGAAATAGTCAACATGGTTTTGTAAAGGGAAATCATGTCTCACCAATCTACTAGAATTCTTTGAGGGGGTCAACAAGCATGCAGTTGTTGGAACAAAGGAGATCCAGTGGATATAGTGTATTTAGATTTTCAGAAGGCCTTTGACAAGGTCCCTCACCAAAGGCTTTTAAGCAAAATAAGCAGTCATGGGATAAGAGGGAAGGTTCTCTCATAGATTGGTAACTGGTTAAAAGATAGGAAACAAAGGGTAGGAATAAATGGCCAGTTTTCAGAATGGAGAGAGGTAAATAGTGGTGTCCCCCAGGGATCTGTACTGGGCCCAGTCCTATTTAACGTATTCATAAACTATGACTAAGGGGGGATATGTTAGAGGTCTATAAAATCATGAGTGGTATAGAGAAAGTAAATAAGGAAGTTCTCATAATACAAGAACAAGGGGACACCAAATGAAATTAATAGGTGGCAGGTTTAAAACAAACACAAGAAAGTATTTTTTCACGCAACACACTGTCAACCTCTGGAACTCCTTGCCAGAGGGTGTTGTGAAGGCCAATACTATAACGGGGTTCAAAAGGGAATTAGATAGATTCATGGAAGATAGGTCCATCAATGACTATTAGCCAGGATGGGCAAGAATAGTGTCCCTAGCCTTTGTTTGCCAGAAGCTGGGATTGGGTCACAGGGAATGGATCACTTGACGATAACCTGTCTGTTCATTCCCTTTGAGGCACCTGCCATTGGCCACTGTCAGAGGACAGGATACTGGGCTAGATGGACCTTTGGTCTGACGCAGTAGGGCCACTCTTATGTTCTTTGCTTCTAGCTCTCACATACTTTCTGATCCATATTGTCCCACTGGAGCACAACTGTATCTGCAGGGTTCCTAGATCAAATTTCAGTTTTTAATGTAGCTGAGGCTTCATCCGCAAATTGCTCTGAAGATATTTAGGATGAAGGCCTTAAACTGGCTCCTGAAGCAGACGGGGAACCCTGGAAGCACTGGAGCTCAGGCATGGTGTGCTCACGGCCCCAGAAGTGGAGAGCAGACACATTGTGCACCAGATGGATTTTGCCTGTGCACTGTTTAACACTGAGCTTCAGATACAGCGAGTTACAGTAATCCAATCTGGAGGTGATAAATGCCTGGCTCACAGTGGCCAGGCCTTTGTCCCTGAGGAGGCGTTGGAGTGTCCTAGCGAACGCTGACATTTTTAGATGCTAATGTTTCCTCTTCATCCCAGGTTAGTGGTAGCACATTTGTCTATCTAATTATCTTGTTTTGTGTGCCTCTATTGAGGTAACACAGGTTTTTATACCATGTCCACAACCATATAGTTGCCTTAATGAGTGATCAATACTGAAACTAGATTTTCTTTTTACCTTCTCTTCCCCTTTCCAGGGGCAGATGGGTTGGTTTAGAACATTTATTCAGCGAGCTCTTTTGCACCTTCTCTCCTTGTTCTTTCTCTCTATCACAGGCAGGACGGCCTGTGCCCTACCCTGTGAGATATCACCCTTTTCCCAGGCCCAACTGTCGTACAATAAAGAGTTGCATCACCCAGCTTCAAATGCCGAAGTATTGCAAATGTAGATCTGCTGGTGGGGTTTCATCGACCACCTGCTCAAGAGGAGGTGCTGACATATCCCCATCTATGTAAAAGGCACTGCCTCTAACCCCACCCACACAGAGCGGAGTATGCTTTGCATTTTGTGTGTGAATGCTCTGTCCCTTTGTATGTATAGTTTGACAGAGGAAGACTTAAATAGCTGCTCAAAATAAGGCTATTCTGTCTTCCAGCCAAGTTAAAATAGTGAAAGAAAAACAAGTGAAAGAAAAACAAGCTAACAAGCTCAATAGGTGGAATGGTGAGTTGCATTCATTGCCTTGAAAGCACCCACTCTCTGACTGATTGTATATTTAACATACTGCCACAATAATGGCTACTTTTACAGCAAGTAGTGTTATTTTCTCTGTTTGAAATGCTATTTTGGTAAACCCAAAGTTTTTTGTGCTCTTCTCATGTACTGCACTTAGCTGGCCAATAAGCAGTGTTTTCATCGATAATCATAATTTTATGTGTCTATATGTTTAGCTGTTTCTAAAGCATATCATAGTACATTATATTTTAGCATCAAACAGGACTATCTATTTTGCAACCCAGAGCAATACAGTATCTCTTTTCAAAGTACAGGAAGACAGACAAATTCTAAGCCTTATTTTCCACACTAAAGGATTACATGCATCGCTATCAACTCATGAGAATGTTGCATGTAAAACAATATATCCTGATTACTAAAATTGTAAGATTTACAACAATGCCTTGACAGTTACACACACAAATCCGGTTACCAGTGTCATCATGCAACTGTTAAAAAATGTTCCTCCACTGTCAAACCTTCTTTCTGAATGGTCATGGCTTTTCTCATGTGCCTCTATATATAAGGTGGTATTTAATTACCTACATACTTAGAAATGATTCACTGCTTTTAAAACTGTGTGAGAGGGACAGTTATTTATGTTCTTTCTACTTTCAGAAATTATGGTCCAGTACACCTTGAAGCCAGAATGAGTAGTTGTATCAGTAAAGTGATCACAATTTGGCCCAGACTACTTCTACTCTCCGCCCCTCTCATCCCTTGCCCCACCCACTTGCTCAAGTAGTTCCTACTGTCCCCAACACAGTAAGAAGTGTAAGGGGAGATTTTGTTCTTTCTTATTTTCTTGCATGGCTGAGTGAGAGCTAGGACCAGAGCAGGTAAATGTATATTGTTTTCCATGAAAAGTGTGAAAGGCAATGTTTCATCAGAATTTTTCATGGAATTGTTCAGGTTTGTAGCAAAAAAAACAATCCTGAAATCAAAAAACATGAAGTTTTCAAAGAAAGTTTTCAGGATTAAGTTTCCAGTTAGCTGAAAATCCATTTTCATCCCCAAACAAGTTGTCAAAAATTTTAAAGCAGCTCTTGCTGTGACAATCTAGTCCTAAGTGCTTGAACACCCGCAGCAGGTGGAGAAATGTCTTGCTTTTAATCTGACTCCCCCGCCCCCTTCCCTCGCTCAAACTCTTAGTAATGGTGGGTCTTAAAACTAAATTCCCTTTTCATAAAAAGAAAAAGGGCTTGTACGTTTCATTTTTCACAGCCTTGAAAGAGTTATTCCTCCTGAGCAGGTTGTCAGATAGCTGAAATCTGAGCCTGTACCTTTCTGAAGCTGTATTGTTTCATTTAAATTAAAACTACAGAATTCTGTAGTTTTAGTTTAAATAAAATATACAAGTTCAGACTTGTGACTATAAAGTGAAATTGGCCTCCCAGAGAAATCCATCTATGACTATCAAAGGAGGAGTTTATATATATATCTATTTAGGAGAGGAAATTAATGCAGTAACTTTGGTAATTGTTGACTTTTAGATGGCGGTCATTATACAACATTATCATTTCTGAAGCACTTTTCTGTAGACAGTTGTGTATGAGAATTTGGACTCAACTGTCCAGTGTACAGAGAAACTGGAGAACAAGTGTCAGCAGCAGACCCTAGCAGCAGAAAAGCAGAAAAAAATTGCACTGAGGCAGCAAGACACTAGTATGGTGTAGGAACCACCAAAAAAATCACATTTGCCTTGTCAGCATAGGGCCTGAACCGAAGCATTAAGAGTATAAGAGTGTTTCCATTGACTTCAATGGGCTTTGGATCAGGCTCATACAAGGCAAACCTCCATCATACTTAGTTGAAATAGACCACATTGCTTCAAAAGATCTCATAAGGCAAGCTCCAGATGGAAGAAGGACCTCCTTTGTTCTACGTTTTCCTCCCCGTGGCATTGAACATTATCATGTGGTTTGTTCTGCCTCTGTAGACAAACACTGGGGGTGAAGTGGAATGGAATTTTGCCAGCTTTACTCATGAATATGTAACAGCCATTCAAGCATGTCCTCCGCTTTTGCCTCGTTTTCAGTCCTTCGCAGTGCTCATTTCTAAGGCTGAAACCACAAAGTTTGGAAGCTGCACTGCAACTAACAATCCAACAGCTTCCAGCATACAGACTCTTCAAACCACTTGGGAAGATTTCGCTTGTGCATTTTTGTTGATTCTCACTGTGCCCAGGGTTTCTGCTTCTTGTGAGTGCTTCTTTTATTTGCACTAAAACTTAGCCTTGTTCAAAAGCAGGACAGAAAAAAAACGGCCTGATGGTGTGTCCCAAGGCAGATCTGTCTTCTTGACAAGATGACTCTCATTGTTATTTTATAGGCAACATTTTTGCCAAAGGGACTCAGTTCCTTACACTTTGCCATGCATTGTAATAGCATTAACTCTGAAGTCATGGGTGGATGGACTGTAATATGTAATTCCTTCCTGATAGCCATCGTAACTGAGCAATACACTCATTCCTCCTAGCCTACCAAGGCCCAGATCTGGGGCAAAGACCCGAAACGAGGGATGCGAAAAATTGTTCCTGCAGGAAATTTAATACACGGTGGGATTCATCCCTCTAATTCTATAATCTCTGCCTTATTTCAGATATAATGTCAATAGTTTTCAACAATAAAAGTGTGGGGAATATGTCTTTGTATTAACACAGGTTAGCTGGGGACTAAAATAAGTGGTGATCCTCAAGATGAGGTGCACTTGAGAGGTCTGAATACTTTATAAAGGATCATTATTTGTATTGCAAAAATGGATCTATTCCATTGTTCATTATGGGATGTGTAGGTGGAAGAGGTGACTCAGCAATGGCATGCCCCCTTGTGGCTGGACATGGCAGCACTTTCCTCTAGCATCTTCTGACCGCTGCTTGGCTCTGTGGTGGGCTGCCTCTTCTCATGACTCAGCCCTCCAGCCGGGTCAGGTTTAGTCCCTCCCCTTCTGGGCTAAAGAAGGAGTCAAATAAACCTAAATCAAACAAACATAACTCTTCCCTGCTATCCAGACTCACTCCTCCAGACATTGCACCCCTTCTCAGGCTCTGCAGGGTTATCCTCCTGCTCTTGTGTAGAGTGACACCTCATGAGGCTTCCTCCCTGGAGGCCTGGCTCTGAACTCTATAGTCTTCTCTCCGTGTGTCAGGGTGTTTTCACACCACCCTTCCCGGTCCCTGGTAGGGGGAACCCAGGCTCTCCCTTTCCTCTGCATTGCAGTCCCAGGACCCTGGGGTAAGCAGCTATGGTCTGCTCCCCAAGACACCTTGCTGTCTCCCTGACTTCTTCCTACCTTGGCCTTTCTTCAGGACTACCCCTCCCCTGGGCTTTCTGTATTTCTGCCTCTCTCTAGGCCTTCCCTTCACTGTCTAGCAACCACAGAGGAACTGCGGAGTTCTTCTACCTGCAGCCTCCTTCTCACCTGGGCTTCCCGCCTTTATTCTCTGCATCCAGCCTGGCTCCATCATCAAGTGGGCCTGGCCCTCTCTCCAGCCAGGTGCCATAACTAGGTTGTATAGCTCCAGTTAACCCTTTTAGCGCCAATGTGAGATGTATACTCCATCCCAGGGAGCAAACATAGAACCTCTAAACCATCATGAACAATACAAACCTATGCAAGGTAGGAGAATATGCTCCTTAGGGCTACTTGCTCCTGTTTCCCTCTCCCCTGTTCCATTTCTTTTGTATAGCGGGCAGTGTCTACAGGATAAACATTGTGCAATCTAGATATATTAAAAAGGTCCGTATGGCAAATATGAATGGACAAAGGTTCCATGCTGCATACTACTTTGGGGGCTGGTGGAATCTCCATTGCTTGAAGTCTTTAAATCAAGGTTGGATCTCTTTCTAAAAGAAATGCTATAGCGGAGACAGAAGTTATGGCGTTGATCCAGGAATTCCTGGCTGAGGTTCTATGGCCTGTGTTATGCAGGAGGTCAGACTAGATGATCATAATGGCCCCTTCTGGCCTTAAAAATCTGTGAAGAGCGGGCAATTATTTTTGTATTCCTAAGTAATTCACCTAGCGTCACCTTCAACAAGAGCCTTAAAAATGGGCTAGAAAGGGGGGGAAAGGTCTTTGCACCTGAGAAGAGACTCATCCAACCCAGATTATCTGCCTTGTTCACTTTGTTTAAATAATGGAACTCAAATTCTAGCCTTTACAGTTGCTGGAATGTTTGCTTAGTAGTTCTGAGTGCAGACAGGCAATACATTTCATTGTCAGCACTGCTTCCGCTAGACTAGTACACAAACAAATAATTACACAGAGAAAAAATATGCTATTGCAGGGATAATTAAGGATTGTGGCTTTGGAAGGAATTATGCAACTGAGTGGCTATCATAATCACCAGAGGCATCTGCCTAAAGGTAATTACGTTAAAAGCCAAGTTAAACAGCCTCTTCTTTTTACCGACTATATTACCGCGCTACAGTGTTTTAAAACACTCCGTTGAAAAATGAGCAACTTTGGGGGAAATGATCTCAGGCAGAGCAAGAGCGCAAGTCAGACAAAGAAGAACGAGAAAGGAGAGAGAAGGAACAATGGCAGACTAGAGCGACGATCGGGCACGTCTCCAGCACAAATTAAGGTGTAGTGGTGGCACACGTAGGCATACCCACACTAGATTTAACCTAGCTGGTATAGGTAATAGCAACAGTGAAGAGGTGGTGGCATGGACTGCCAACCTGAGTACCTACCCTGGATCCCCAACAAGCTTGTGCATGGGTTGCTAGCTCACACTGACACCTGCGCTGCTATGCCTTCACCGCTCTTGTTACCTGCACTAGCTACATTAAAGCTAGCATAGAGTGCCTACCCTAGCTACAATTACACCTTCATTTGCAGTGTACACACCCATTACCTTGACCCTACATCAGATCTGCTCTGGCCTCCCCAAGCCCCACCTTCCTGATGCGATCGCTCTACAAACATTGAAATCTTCTTCACTAAGTACAGTCGGCTGAAACAACCTAAAGCAAGAGGCCTCCTCCCTCAAGACCGCTAGCCCTGATCATGGGAATATTTCACTCTAACCCTACCAGAAATATCAACCAGAGAGGAAGTGTTTGAAAGGTGACTTCTGAGGAGTAGTCCACAGAGTTCTTTAGTTCCAGAGCTGCACACATGATGTTTTCACTGCTGCTCCAGCTACCTTCGTAATTCGTGTGCATCTCCACTCTGTTTTCACTGTTTGGCACAGGAATACGAGGTCTATTGAGTGGAAGTAAGTTCTCCCAAGCTCTGTTGTGACTGCCGGTGTCTTCTGAACATCTCTGTCATTCTTCCTAGCTTGCAGAAACTCCAGCTCCACAAAAAAGCCTTTTGCAAATTCTAAAGATAGCCACCATCTTCAGAAGAGCTCCTGTTAGAAACGAAACTGGTGACTGGCTTGGGCGGGGAGGAAGGGGGGTGTGTATCAGTAATGGGGATAGAATCCTTTCAGTCCTAGAAGTGGCTTCTCCAAAGCAGCAGGGTGGAAATACGTGGATGGGGTAGTGCTGAGGAATCTCGCCCTGACACGGCTCATGTTTTACCTATCCAATGTAGACAATATTTCAGTCCCCATAACGGCCAGTCTGCCACCTTCAATAAGCACCAAGCGTGAGATTTTGAAGAGCAGGAGTACAGCCCTGCTCTGAACAAAAAGAGGGGATCTGGAGGTGGGGGAGATTGTCCCTTTTCATTTCAGCAATACAATTCGCTGAGCCAGACCCACCCTGTAATAGATACAGACACCTTTCGTACCTGAGACAGAGTGTATCTAGAACAGGGGTGGGCAAACTTTTTGGCCTGAGGGCCACATCGGGGTATGGAAATTGTATGGCTGGCCACGAATGCTCACAAAATTGGGGGTAGGAGTGCGGGGGGGAGAGGGCTCTGGGGTGGGGCCAGGGATGAGTGGTTTGGGATGCAGGAGGGGGCTCCAGGCTGGGATCAAGGGGTTCGGAGGGCGGGAGAGGGATCAGGGCTGGGGCAGAGGGTTGGGGTATGGGGGAAGAGTGTGAGGGCTCCAGCTGGGGGTGCAGGCTCTGGGGATGAACAGTTTGGGGTGCAGATGGGTGCTCCAGGCTGGGACTGAGGGGTTCGGAGGATGGGGGGGGATCAGGGATGGGGCAGGAGATTGGGGCACAGTGGGGGCTCAGGGGGTGCAGGCTCCAGGTAGCGTTTACCACAAGCAGCTCCTGGAAGCATGTCCTCCCTCTGGTTCCTACACAGAGACGCGGCCACATGGCTCTGCACGCTGCCCCGTCCACAGACACCACTGCTGCAGCTCCCATTGGCTGGGAACTACCTGGCCACGCCTCCACATACTACGTAGGAGCCGAAGTGGAGTCATGCCGGCTGCTTCCTGGGAGCAGCACGGAGCGGGGCAAGCCCCCAACCCCGCTCTCCAGCTGGAGCGAGGCAAACCCCCAACCCTGCTTCCCAGAGGGAGCTGAGGACCAGATCAAAAGGGCTGTAGTTTTCCCACCCCTGATCTAGAACATACAACCCAGTCCTGAAAACCCTTACTACCAAGGCTTGAAGACAATGGATCTGCTCCCAGACGGATGCGCCACCCGCAGTAGTAAAGGTTTGCAGAATCAGAACCCCTTCTTACAAAGACCCAGACCCCCAAAGGTCTTTTGATGCCTAGCTTCCATGGAAGTTGGAGCCTAAATGCCTTTGAGGGTCTGGACCAAAATCTCTCTCTTTTTCTAAGGCCTTTGAGGATCTGGGTTCAGGGGACTAAGCTGAGTTTTTCACACCATCTCACTCCTGTTGTGTGAGGAAATACATCATTAAAGACCAGCACCTGCAGTTGGGCTCCAAGGCTAGAACCTGTCTGCAAATCCACATGGCAACCTGCAGTAAATGCCTGCCCTTCCTTTTAACCGGTTTATAGCTAAATAACCATCTACTCTGCTGAGACCGAGGGTAGAATACAGACAGGTACAAGTGCATCAGCTTTGTGCTTACATAGATGCAGGAGAATGCTGTGTCTCTGATCAGGCAAGGTTGGTCTATTGCAATTGCAAGAAATCATTTGTTAGTTTCTCTGCAAATCCATTTGAGAACAGCACTGCAAAGTGCACAGAAGCCAAAAGACTTCTAAATCACCCGTCCTGGGTGTCAAAATGCCACAGCTGATGCTGAAGAAGATGTACTATTAGGGACTTCTGTTTCAAACAGTAGGAAGATGGCAAATCAGATAGACAGGACAGGGCAAGCAGCACAACGTCATATAACCATGAGTTATGGACACGTCAAAATGGGCAGCACCGGTGATCAAAAAATACCGTCAACCTTCCTTTGCAGTGTAAAAAAAGCCAAGAAACATTGCAAGGAAAAATAAAAAATAAAAGCCCAAAGCTTTTTCCTTCCCTCTTGTTCCTCTAAACTATTTAAACAAGGGAAAAAGAAGGGCATAAAAGTTAGAGCATCCGGTTCTGCAAGATCCCTGCGGAGGGAGAGGGGGAAGAAAAGAACAGTAAACAAATCTGTAGTTAAATCTATAAATAATCCAGCCAGCGCTCAGTTCTGCTACCAGAAGGCAGCCACGCTGCTCTGCCTTTTATTATGCGGCATTTGAGTTTTGCAACAAATAAAGCAACATAGACACACACCAGCAAGCTCTTGTAGCAACTTCATAGAATACTGGAAGATAGGATACGGGACTAGAAGGGTTGCTGGGCTAATGCAGTGCAGCAGATCCTACCTCCAACAGTGCTTAGCACCTGCTCCTCTTGAGGGAGGTATGAGAAACCCTGCAATAGGTAGTTATCATATAAACCTGCTGTCAGGGAAAGTTCCTTCCTTGCCCCCCCCCCCATTAGTGAGAGGGTGACTTGTTCCCTGAACTTTAGGGTTTATATCCCTTCCAAAGCTCTTGAGTTGTGTTTTCAATCCAGTAGCTCTGGATATTCTTTTCCTGTCCAACCCTTTTTGAAACAAGCTAAGCTCTTGGCTTCAGCGATATCGTTACCCCTTTTGACCTGAGTCATTAGCCAAATTCCGTGTGTTGCCAGTTGTTTCCATTAGAAGGAGAAATGGATGGTGGGACCTGTTTTTTCTCTGATGCAATCCCATTTATTTACTAAGAATATACCAAGTCCTGTTTCCATGGAAACTGTAGCAATGAAGCAGCAAGAAACAGTTTCCTTGCTCACAGCTCCAAGCCCCTTTCAGCCAGCACTCAGCCCAAAAAATCTCTGTCTCTAGGCTTTTCTCAGGGCCAGGCTCCCAGTACTTGTTCAGGCTAGATCTAGTGCTTCCTTTCTGCCTTCTCTCATCTTTCTGCCTCTCTTCTACAAACACAGCCTCCGCCCACATGTACCTCACACATACCTTTGTTTTGGGCAGTGACATGTGCCTGTGTTTGAGGTGGAGGCCACTATTGTTTCAGCTTTCTGGTTCCATGAAGGAGCTTGACTGCTGCTTACTATTATCTTAAATTAAAGGGGTTGGGGAGGGGTTACACCCAACCCATAATAATATCTAGTGGCAATGGAGTAGGAATAGAATCCTGAGTAGAATCCTCATGCTCATTCCACATTGTGTCACTTTGTGAACAACGACAAGCCTTATAAATAATCTCCCATTTGAAAAATCAAATAATTATAACAAAGTCTGCGTTGTTTCTGGACTGACATTTCCACTGAGTTTTGCATATTCTGTATCTTAAAAAGAGACACAAGAAAATAAATAGCAAGATTAATAAAGGCAGTAATTTGCCCACACACCTTAGCACTATCAATTATTGAAAGGTCTTCCAGTTACTTGGTTGTGCTAGGGGTTTACAACAGCCAAAGAACTGCCTGAGTTATATCACTCATTTGCATTGCATTTTTCTTGTAATCTTTTATGTTTCCTGGGATGAAGGAAGTAGGAATTCATCTCTTGCTACTCCCAGTCACAAAAATGACAGCTGAGTGTTCTTTTTCCTCATCGAATAGAATCTTGTGCTCTGAAAGAAATTGCCTTCTGCCTGATCATGAACACATCATGAAAGACCGGAAGTGTCGGACACACGAGAAGCCACCAAAGATGAACTCACTGCATTCAGGAAGTTCATTAGCAGAGTTGTTCAAAAGTACAATAAGAACAATGTAGATGCCGTGCTTCATAGTAGCCTTGAGTAGTCAACTTTAATTTGTGATGATTTTAAACACACAAGTTCAATCTAATAAAGTGGTCGTGAAATATTTTTCAATTTTTACTCTGGTGCCATACAGCCCACCTTCACTGTCTCACCCCTTGTCGGCTTTCACCCCCCCTGTAAATTCAAACATGCCCCCCTTAAGTTCAATTCCTGGAGAAAACACCGCTTAGGTGTAAGAATGTCTCTTTTCCTTGTGATGCAGTATCTATCTCAGTGTATTCCACGATAGAGGTTATTTCAGCTGCATGTTTCCCACTGTCTACCGGAACCTTCAAGATGTCTTTCCCATTCTTTCTGAACTCATGTTCCATTAGGTAATTACTCTGTATAGAATACAGTAGTTGTCTCCTGACAATCACTCTGTGCCATACTCTGAACTAGTCACCAGCTTTCGAGCAGGGGAATGAATTACTTTGCTGTCTCATTCTAATAGCTCTTCTACACCTCTGCACGAGCCATCAGTTCCTTCACAGGATCACTGCTGTGTCAATTGAATGAACTAGTTACATTGGCAATTTGGTTTTCAGACACCTATCCATTCATGATTGAGGATGAGATAGTCTCTGAGGGGTTGTCTGTACACAAGCAAAGCCACCTGAAGATCCTGTCTCTCTGAGATTTAAGTATAATTGTGACAGTTTGAACAGTACATTGTAATAGACCAGGGATTTTCAAGCTGTGGGTCATGGGTCCCAGGGAAGTTGCAAGCAGGTGTCTGGGGGTCCAATCCCATATTACAAATATGGGGGGGGGGTTGTTTCTGGTAAGCTCAGAGAAGGAGATAGGGTTTGTAGTGGGTTCCTGGTATGGAAAAGACTGAGAACCCCTGTGCTAGACCATTTGACTGTAGATACTTGGGGCTTGGTGTAACATGCTCAGAATCTCCAAACCATGAAAAAGCTTTGACTTGTTTTATTTTGTGTCCGTATATTGTGGACCATGGTCTGTAAGACACTGATCATGTGTTCTCAGAGATTTCAGATGGCAAGTCACTGTTTCACTCTTGCTATTTTGGGTAAGATTCAAGCCAAAAGGCCAGATTTTTTTCCCCATCTCACGCTCTCCAGCGTAAATCAGAAGAAACACTTTGAAGTCGATGGCCTTATACGTGTAAGATCTCATTTCCAAGAAGCTCTCTCAGAGCTGAGCACCTCCTGCCACATGCACTGCTGAGCACCCTCTGCTCTTAATGACCGCAAAAGCTCTCTGCACCTTGCAGGATTGGGCTCTATGTTTTAGCCCCCTAATCTCCAAAAACTGGGCTTTTTATTACTGTCTCAGGATATAAATAATAGTGTTTATTGATGGAGTTCAGTGAGTTTTTTTGCACCAAAAAAAAATTTGCCTCCCACATGTCATGAAAATGACAGTGCTGTTTGCATAATGCATTCTAATGGTGTGATTTTACCCCATTAGTGCTAAAGGAAGTGAGCCAGTGGAATATAATTTCCCCATGGAAGTGGTGTGGAATCCTGTAGGGATTGGGTTAGTCAAGACAAGGGGAGGTATGAAGGATTGGGAAAGGAATGTATAAAACTGGGTTATTGGCTAACACTACAGCAGACGAAATTCAAGCATAAGGTACTATACAATGGAAGGAACATTTTAAACTACTAATGCAATCCACTGGATTCTAAATTAGTTGGCAGCTCTCAAGAAAAACATCTTTGGTCAACGTTATGAAGAGTTCGGTGCCTGTCCAGCAGTGACCAGAGAAGAAGAAAAGGTTATTAGGATTTAATAGGAATGTGGGAAACTATTACTATGACACCGTATCAGTCACTGTTACATCCTCACCTTGAACATGATGTTCAGTTTTAGTCACCTCATCTCAAGGAGGACATTATCAGAATAGAAAAGCTTCAGCAATTACTCACTCAAAATGATTAGCGTTATGGGGAATTTCTCACTATAAGACCGGAACTATTTGGTTTGGTGACGAGAAAAAACATAATAATCATAAAAAGAAAAGGAGGACTTGTGGCACCTTAGAGACTAACCAATTTATTTGAGCATGAGCTTTCGTGAGCTACAGCTCACTTCATCGGATGCATACCGTGGAAACTGCAGCAGACTTTATATACACACAGAGAATATGAAACAATACCTCCTCCCACCCCACTGTCCTGCTGGTAATAGCTTATCTAAAGTGATCATCAAGTTGGGCCATTTCCAGCACAAATCCAGGTTTTCTCACCCTCCACCCCCCCACACAAATTCACTCTCCTGCTGGTGATAGCCCATCCAAAGTGACAACTCTCTACACAATGTGCATGATAATCAAGTTGGTAATCAGATCACTTTAGATAAGCTATTACCAGCAGGACAGTGGGGTGGGAGGAGGTATTGTTTCATATTCTCTGTGCGTATATAAAGTCTGCTGCAGTTTCCACGGTATGCATCTGATGAAGTGAGCTGTAGCCCACGAAAGCTCATGCTCAAATAAATTGGTTAGTCTCTAAGGTGCCACAAGTACTCCTTTTCTTTTTGCAAATACAGACTAACACGGCTGTTACTCTGAAACCTGTCATAATAATCATAGAATATCAGGGTTGGAAGAGACCTCAGGAGGTCATCTAGTCCAACCCCCTGCTCAAAGCAGAACCAATCCCCAATTTTTTCCCCAGATCCCGAAATGGCCCCCTCAAGGATTGAACTCACAACCTTGGGTTTAGCAGGCCAATGCTCAAAACACTGAGCTATCCCCGTTCAGAACAAACAGTCAGGCAGCGGTACTCCAATAAGACAAGCCAAAGGGATCGCAGGCAGTGAACACATTTGTAGGAGATAAAATGGAACATCGTTTTTACCCAGCATGTCATTAATTCATATCTCGCTGTCACAGGAGTGAGGTAAACAGCTTAGGAAAATTCAAGCAGGGACTAGACCAGGGGTCGGCAACCTTTCAGAAGTGGTGTGCCGAGTCTTCATTTATTCACTCTAATTTAAGGTTTCTCATGCTAGTAATACATTTTAACATTTTTTGAAGGTTTCTTTCTATAAGTCTATAATATATAACTAAACTATTGTTGTATGTAAAGTAAATAAGGTTTTTAAAATGTTTAAGAAGCTTCATTTAAAATTAAATTAAAATGCAGATCCTATCAGTTTAGTGTGATCTTTGCCCTTGCTTTTCCTTGATGAGTTTTCCAATGTCTGGCACGTTTTTGGATACTTTACGCTGCACACAGGCTTCTGAGTGATCAGTTTTAACCAACTCCGAGAGGGGGAGAGGACAAATTTCATGTGTGAAAATACCTGTTCACACAGGTACGTGGCACCAAATGTTGAAAGCATTGCAAACGCAATTTTCTTCAAACAGTTAAATTTCACTGGCAGGGATGTCCAGCAGGGCAGAACAGAGGCCCCATGATCTCTCTCGGTAGCTTCACATGCACTCTGCGGACCTCCAAACTTTGATGCCTACAATTCTGAGCTTTTTAACTGAACGAGCTGCATTTCGAAATCTTCAACACCCATCCACTGTAACACAGAAAAATCCAAGTCGCTTTCATTGAACTTTTCAGGTTTAATTAGAAAAGAAAGCATTGGGTCAAATTGCTGGAAATCTTGAAATCGGTCAGAAAATTCTGATTCCAGTTCTTGCATGTACAGTCTAGTCTCAATGTCAAACGCAGTGCGCCGTTCCACGCAGTGTGATAATGATGTAAGCAGCAAATCAGGACTTAAAACATCCCAGCACAGTGGTGCTGGAACAATTTTTAAGGTGGGGGTGCTGAGCTGTGCCCCCTCTTGCCTCTGTCTGCACCCCTCACTGCCCCAGGCTGGGGCCAGTGGGCCACAGCTGGGGGCAGCTGCAGAGCCACAGGCTGGCAGCCGGGATCCCAGGCCGGCAGCAAAGCCCACCGGACCGGTGGCCGGGACCCAGGGCCGGCAGCGGGCTGAGTAGGGCCGGCGGCCAGTATCTCAGGCCGGCAGCAGAGCCCCCCGAACCGGTGGCCGGGATCCGGGGCCAGCAGCAGGCTGAGTGGGGCCAGTGGATGGAACCCCAGCTGGCAGGGGCCCAGTGGACGGTACTCCAGACCAGCAGCAGAGCCCCCGGACCAGTGGCCAGGACCTGGGCAGTGTGAGTACCACGGAAAATCAGCTCACACGCCGCCTTTGGCGCACGTGCCATAGGTTGCCTACCCCGGACTAGACAGTTATATGCATAAGAGTGGCATTTTCAGTGACACTAGCTAGGACAACACTATCAGAGGGATCAAGCCTCACACTTCGGGGCCTTAGCTGAATATCAGCTGGAGTCAAGAAGAATTCCTCCCCCCACGGTGCAGCACTGCACACTTTGTGCTTTCTGATGGAGGGCTTCACTTTCCTCTGATGAACCTAGCAGAGGCCACTACCAGAGACAGCCTAGGGGTCAATTCCTGCTTTCTTCGAGCAGCCACTACCCCCATTTGGGGGCCCTCAGCTCGTCCATTGGTCAGTTTTCCAGAGCGATCATTTCTGATTACTGTGTTTGCAGTTGCAGTCTCGGCCTTTACAACCCACACCGTCCCACCTGAACAAGGAGAGCAGGGCTCAGAGTCCCATACCAAGCAGTCAGGCAGGGCAGCTCACAGAAGGTGCTTAGGATCAGGCCACACTGAGCAGTGGGGAGATTCTCAAGGTCCAAAGGTGCTCAACTCCAATTGACATTTTTTCCCGTACTCCCGGTTGTCCTTTATATACAGCTAGAGTATTTTATAAATACAAATTCCACGGAACCATTCTGGAAATATGAAGCCCAGAAAGAAATGCAGGTATCAGGTGTCTAAAACTGAAAGCTGTAGTTATATTAGAAACTCATTTATCTTCTCCGCATTCTCTGCTCCATCCTCAAGCCAGCGTTCCTGGGCCCTCTGCCATTGCGTTTGTTTACATCGGTGCATAGTGAGTAGACAGACATGTCCCTCTCATTGCCAGCAAGACTGACATTATTAATAGCTAGGCATTTCCTTCCACCATGCTATCACTCAGAAAACACCAGCAACTAGAAATTCATCCCAACAAAATTTGTTTCCCAAGTGTCAGCTTGATGGTTTGATTTGGCTGCCAGGGGATTTTATGTCAAATTAGTCCATTTGGGGTGCCTGTAAATGTATGTTGTGTGCTAGAGCAGGCCTGGAAGGAGAGCGGGTTGCTCAGCACCTCACAGGATGATTCTGATTCTGATGATGCTGATTCTCAATGGATTATGCTTTTTCATATTTGTGCCAGGTTGGGCCCGATCCTGCAGTCCCCTAGACAGGTGGAACTCCCATTGACGAGGCACTGTGTTTTAGGGGGTAGGGCACTGCCCCCTCCTCCCCTTCAGGTCTGGCACTGAGCACAGCTTGGCCAGACCAGAACACTGGGGCCAAGGAATACAAGCATGGCTAGACCCATATAACATAAGAACGGCCCTACTGGGTCAGACCAAAGGTTCATCTAGCCCAGTATCCTGTCTTCTGACACTGGCCAGTACCAGGTGCCCCAGAGGGAATGAACAGAACAGATAATCATCAAGCGATCCATCACCTGTCACTCATTCCCAGCTTCTGGCAAACAGAGGCTAGGGACACCATTCCTGCCCATCCTGGCTAATAGCCATTGATGGACCTATCCTCCATGAATTTATCTAGTTCTTTTTTGAACCCCGTTGTGGTCTTGGCCTTCAAAACATCCTCTGGCAAGGAGTTCCACAGGTTGACTATGCATTGTGTGAAAAAATACTTCCTTTGATTTGTTTTAAACCTGCTGCCTATTAACACAAGAACTAGGGGTCACCAAATGAAATTATGAAAAGTAGTAAACAACACTTCCTTATCTACTTTCTCTACACCAGTCATGATTTTAAAGACCACTATCATATCCCCCATTAGTAGTCTCTTTTCCAAGCTGAAAAGTCCCAGTATTATTAATCTCTCCTCATACAGAAGCCATTCCATATCCATAATTATTTTTGTTGTCCTTTTCTGAACCTTTTCCAATATATCCTTTTTGAGATGGTGTGACCACATCTATACGCAATATTCAAGATGTGGGTGTACCATGGATTTATACAGTGGTAATATGCTATTTTCTGTCTTATCTCCCCCTTTCTTAATGATTCCCAACATTCTGTTCACTTTTTTTGACTGTCGCTGCACATTGAGTGGATGTTTTCAGAGAACTGTTCATAATGACTGCAAGATCTCATTCTTCAGCGGTAACAGCTAATTTAGACCCCATCATTTCATATGTACAGTTGGGATTATGTTTTCCAATGTGCATTACTTTGCATTTATCAACATTGAATTTCATCTGCCATTTTGTTGCCCAGTCACCCAGTTTCGAGAGATCCTTTTGTAGCTCTTCGCAGTCTGCCTGGGACTTAACTATCTTGAGTAGTTTTTAATCATCTGCAAATTTTGCCACCTCACTGTTTACCCCTTTTTCCAGATCATTTATGAATATGTTGAATAGGACTGGTCCCAGTACAGACCCCTGGGGGACACCACTATTTACCTCTCTCCATTCTGAAAACTGACCATTTATTCCTACCCTTTGTTTCCTATCTTTTAACAGGTTACCAATCCATATCTTTTAACAGGTTACCAATCCATAAGAGGACCTTCCCTCTTATCCCATGACAGCTTACTTTGCTTAAGAGTCTTTGGTGAGGGACCTTGTCAAAGGCTTTCTGAAAGTCTAAGTACACTATATCCACTGGATCCCCTTGTCCACATGCTTATTGACCCCCTCAAAGAATTCTAATAGATTGGTGAGACATGATTTCCCTTTACTAAAACCATGTTGACTCTTCCTCAACAAATTATGTTCATCTATATGTCTGAGAATATTATTCTTTATTTAGTTTCAACCAGTTTGCCCGGTACTGAAGTCAGGTTTACAGGCCTGTAATTGCCGGGATCACCTCTGGAGCCCTTTTTAAAAATTGGCGTCACATTAGCTATCCTCCAGTCATTTGGTACAGAAGCTGATTTAAATGATAGGTTACGGACTACAGTGAGTAGTTCTGCAACTTCACATTTGAGTTCCTTCAGAGCTCTTGGGTGAATACCATCTCGTCCTGGTGACTTATTGTTGTTTAATTTAACAATTGTTCCAAAACCTCCTCTGATGATACCTCAATCTAGGACATTTCCTCAGATCTGTCACCTAAAAAGAATGGCCTAGGTTTAGGAATCTTCCTCACATCCTCAGCCATGAAGACTGATGCAAAGAATTCATTTAGTTTCTCCGCAATAGCCTTGTCATCCTTGAGTGTTCCTTTAACACCTCAATCATCCAGTGGCTTCCTGCTTCTGATGTACTTAAAACAAAATTTGCTATTACTTTTTGAGTTTTTGGCTAACTGTTCCTCAAATTCTTTTTTGGCCTTCCTAATTGTATTTTTACACTTCATTTGCCAGTGTTTATGCTCCTTTCTATTTTCCTCACTAGGATTTAAGTTCCACTTTTTAAAGGATGCCTTTTTACCTCTCATGGCTTCTTTTACTTTGTAGTTTAGCCATGGTGGCTCTTTTTTGCTTCTCTTACTAGGTTTTTTAAATTGGGGTATACATTTAAGTTGAGCCTCTATTATGGTCTCTCTTAAAAGTTTCCACGCAGCTTGCAGAGATTTCACTTTTGGCACTGTACTATTTAACCTCCTCATTTTTGTGTAGTTCCCCTTTCTGAAATGAAATGCTAAAGTGTTGGGCTACTGTGGTGTTTTTCCTGCCACAGGGATAGTCAATTTAATTATATTATGGTCACTATTACCAAGCGGTCCAGCTATATTCATCTCCTGGACCAGATCCTGTGCTCCGCTTAGGACTAAATCAAGAATTGCCTCTCCTCTAGTGGGTTCCAGGACCAGCTACTCCAAGAAGCAGTCATTTAAGGTGTCCAGAAACTTCATCTCTGTCTCCCATCCTGAGGTGACATGTACCCAGTCAATATGAGGATAATTGAAATCCCCCATTATTATTATTATTATTATTGAGTTTTTTATTTTCTATCTTCTCTCTTCAGCAATCTGACTGCTATGAACCAGAACTCGATAGTTTTCATCCATCTTCATCATTCTCATACCCACTCATCAGCTTCTGGAGTTGACTGAAGACATATTATGGGATTTTCAATATCAACCAGGTGTGTATGGCTGATCAATCTGCCTTTGGGGAAGTTTAAAATACTGTACTTGGCATTTCCAGTTATACACAGACTTTAGTTAAGATGGGGACTGTGTGTTAGATTATGGTAGATCACTAAATTATGAGATCATTTTCAGACTAAATTCTGAGTTTGCAGAAATAGTCGTCAACTGAGTCTGAAATTGTTTTACAGATGGGGGCTTTATGCAGGCTGTAGTTTCTAATATCAGATCACTCTCCTTTTAGGTTAATAGGGAGATCTTTGTTTTAGTGATTTTTCTGACCTATCACCCATGGAACTCCATTCAGATAACTAATTAAGGTAAATGATCAGATGTCAGGAAATAGTCAAAATTACATGGGAGGGTTTGAATGATTCTGCAGCTCTCTGGAAAAACTAATTATTCACCATATGGCCTGACCAGCAGAGTTTAAGAGATCATTTGTCATCAGAGAGAGTGAAGAAAGACTAAAACATGAAGAGTTGTTTCAATAGGGCTGCTTCAGAATAGCTTCATGATTCAAGGGTGTCATTTACTATGGAGCAAGGGGGGAACAGTTACCTCCCCCCAGACTTTGCTTTACCCAACCCCCAGACTTTCCCTAGGTCAGTATGCTCCACTTCCTCCCTCCGTCCCCTTCTCCCCCTGACTTTGCAGGATAGAAAATAATCACATAGAATGTTCTGTATGCTCACAGAAATTTTCACCCTCCCCCACCCCCAAATTTTTCTGAAATGACCTCCCGGGCGTGATTCCAATTGGCTAAGGATGCAGGAGTTAACTGCAATGTCTTAGCCAGATTCCACTTTAGGTAAGTACATTCTGCTCATCCTAAATTCATCTTGCAATGCCAGGTGGAGAGATGAATTTCCTGCCCTGAAGCCATGATACGGGGTCACTACCCTGTTTGTTAACCATCGTGGATACTTGTCACCCCAGAGGGGATTGTAATGGACACACTGAGCTACACGGGCAGTACATCTAAGATTAAACTGGGGCTCTTTGGTCACAGCCTATGACGGGGGTGCAGGGAGCTGCATCAGGCACAATGCTTCCAGTAGTACTGGGGGCTTGTGAGCAACACACACGCTGGGCTGCGTGGCCCCCGTCCTCCCAGAGCCCAACCCTACCATCTTTGAAGAGATTAATTCCACTCTCTGTGCTAGCCACAAGCAGTCCTTGCGGGCAGGGAGAGCAAGGCCGCTCACTGGGGCTAGCCTTTCGCGATGGAGCACAACGGTGGAAGCTTCTCGTACACCAAGAGCCCTGCTGCTCCCCAGTCACAATCTGGCCCGTTGCCTGTCATGTGTGTGAAGATTCTTCTGCATGAAATGCATGGTGGCAGTACCATTTTTATGGCCTTATCAAAGGGACAGTCCCACTCTCTGGCGTTTCGCCGTGCCCAGAACTCGGATTTATTCTGCCTCTTACAGCTGAAGGACGACATGCTGTATAACAGCCCGGCTAGCTCTGTTACCTTTGTCCTTTATGAGAAAGCCACAGTACAAAATGTGCAGCTCAAACTCACTGCACATTTAAATGATGGCAATTTACACCGACTTCATTGTATTAAGGAACGACAATGCAGTTGCTCCAGCTGCCTTCCTCACTTGGCTGAAATAGCCAAAGTTCTAATCAGCGTGGTGTGCGTGTGTTCTTTTGAGTCAATTACCTCCAAAAATCTCATCATTAGAGACAGGGGAGATTACAAGGCTGTATTATTTCAGGCTGTAGTGTCTGGAACCAGGGGTGCTGGAATAATTTGTATAGTGGAGGTGCTGAGAGCCAGTGAACCAAACTGTAAACCCTGTATATAATGGAAAGCACTTCAAACCGGGAGGGGGGGGGGTAGAACCCCCAGCAGCCCTAGTTCCAGAACCTACACCTGGAAGCTGTTAAAGTGATACTGCGCTGGCATTTTTCCTATCACTTGTCTGAGCGCTGTTACTTTAAAATACAAGACAGTCTCCTTGCTGAGCCAATTCCTCATTTATTCAAACGATTTTGGTTTTTTGATAGATTCTGTGAATATCAAATATAATATAATGGATTTGAGAAAGTGTTGCTATCTCTCTGTCACAGAAGATGTTCTCTCAAGTGTTCCCTATAGCTTTTTACGTACAGACGGAGTGATTTTTCCAGCCACTGAGAACTGTGAATGCTAAACCTTATATTAGGTGACCAAAGCAAACACGTTAGCACTGTACTTCATTTGAGAGCACAACTCAGGGCAGGAAGCAAAGCTTGAACTGTTAATTTGCAAGCCACTTTTCACTTCTATGGCACTTTTCAACAGAAGATCTTAAATGCTAATTAATGTGCACCATGCTACGTGTCACCTGAAGAAGACACCGAGAAGGTGGTGGAGGACAGTGGCTGAGGACACCAACCCACAGCAGCATAAACAATGTCACACATTAACACTCTGGCCCCAGTTTTCACCTCCTGGTTCCTCCAGAGGACAGCCGAACTTTGCATCTTGGTACTCAAATTAGTATAGGTGCTGGAAGTAGAGGTGATGCTGCACCCCCTGGCTTGATGTGGTTTCCACTTATCCAGGGTTTACAGTTTGGTTCAGTAGCTCTCAGCATCCCCACTATACAAATTGTTCCAGCACCCCTGGTAGTTAGGTGCTTAACTGGACATTTAAGGCAGGTTTCCTTCCCACCTCAGGGGCTGCAAGCTCCATTAGTTGATTCTCATTGCATGCCTCTCTGATTTGGGGAATAGGATTTCTTCTTCACCCTCTGTTGAGTGAAAAGGGGGGCAGATCTTGGGGTGAGCATCAGCCTGACTTTGACATACACCCCCAAGAGACCTTGGTACCCAAAACTAGAGAGGCTTCCATGGAGTTGGGGGGGAGGGGATGGACTCCAGCTATAGAGGCACTCTCCTCTCCTTCCACTCGGCCCAACCAGATCCATCCAAGCAGCGTCTCCCCTCTTGGAAGCAGATGGGATGATCCGGCCCTTATTTATTCATGCTGAAAGTGGGCTCTGCACGCGCTGTTTATGTCTTCGCTCATGGGCTAACAAAGCCAACTGTATGCTTCACTCAAAGAAATAGAAAATGTTTCCCCTAAAAGCTGCTCTAATGACTGCTGGTTTGTCTTCCCTCAACTTCATTGCACTCTCTGGCTGTCAATTATCCAAACTGCATGGCAGGAGACAGCAGCAGCAACTTGCAAATGGCAAATATTTGAAAAGAAGAAACTTGGTTATTGAGACCTCCTCCTCTTCCATTTCAGCATTAACTAGCTCTCTCTTTCCTCTGTCTCTCCAGGGTTTATAATGACGGTTTTACAACCCCAATTCTCTAATTATTGCTACTCACCAACCTTTATTAACAAGTCTGAATAATGAGGCTTGATTACCAAGCCTTTAGAAAGTTATCTGTGCCAATCTTCTCTGTCCATTTAATGCATAATGAACATCTCTGCTAACTGTTCCCATTCCCTCTAGAAAAATGGGCTCCTTCTTTTCTCTCTGTTGTCTGAAAACAATAGGTCTGGTTGAAAATGCTACTGTAAGTCTATCTGTCTTTATGTTTCCTGACCCCAGAACTGAGGTGAGAGAAAGACCAATGGGATGAATTAAGAGAAAGGAGATAACACCTTATCTAGTCCATTTAGCAGCTCAGATGCGACTGGGGAGGGTGGGGGAAATCAATCTGGCATTGTTCCCTCTCCTCAGATCTCACATCACAGCTGCACGAACTGTTTTCCTGAAATTCCTGCTTTGAAGATGCCATTGCTTGAATATAACAGCAGCCACAGAGAAGCTAGTAATTTCCAGCGGATAATGAGTGATTTGTTAGTGAACAGCCTAAATTTGGACGGAAGGAAATTCTCAAACTGGTAATTAACTCCTCTGGTGACCAACTGGGAATACAGCATTGCATTTATAATATGACTAATTGACTATCAGCAAACGGGCATATTTCTTCACTTTATATAGATCAAATACTTTATTATTTTATTCAAGAGAATCTGAGGCTGCACTGTAAAATAACTTTTTATAAATATAAATTAAGTCCTGAATCTTGAAAAAAAACCAACCTTACACACACACTTAAATGTATTAAATCTGAGTAGTCCCATTGAAGTCAATGGCAGGATTCAGTGTTGAAAGTTAAGAATCTCATCCTTTTCATTTTAATTAAATACATACTAAACAAACAACAACAAACTCCTAACCTTTGTTTGGTGGTACATAAGATAAGGCATCAAGACAGACCCTACCAACCCAAAACCTTAAAAGTATGGAAACCAGAAATTGAGGGAAACATCTCCTGCAATCTTACCACTTTCATATGGCTTACAACGGGAGCTGGTTAAAAATATATATATATATTTTAATCTAAACAGTTTTCCACTGGAAAATGACATTTTGCCAAAAACAATTTTTTTTCACAAAATCCTATCGATTTCAATGATTGTTTTAAAACAATTGATTTCAGCATTTTCTAATGTCCCATTAGATGGTCAGGGATCCAATCCCATGCTCTGGGTGTCCCTAAACCTCTGACAGAAGCTGGGACTAGATGACAAATAAGGGATGGACTACTCGAATTTACCCTGCTCTGTTCATTCCCTCTGAAGCACCTGGCACTGGCAACTATCAGAGACAGGATATTGGGCTAGATAGACCATTGGTCTGACCCAAGATGAATGTTCAGATGAGCATATGACATCAATAGTAACAATTTTGGAACTCTTATTATTCTTTCTATATCAACCCAATTTCCATTACGCCGCCATGAAAAATGACATTTTATGCTGTTTCCTTTGCCATTTTATAAGATATTTACAAAGTGAAGGTTTAAAACTCCTGGTAAACAGAAAACATCTGCCTCCCTCATAATGTGAGAAATGTATATACATACAAACAGCTTTGAAATGATAGAAACTGGGGAGTTCAGCGTTAAAGTCCAAAATTCTTTTTGTTTAATTAACCCCTATGGATTGCAGGTAAAGTCACCTGGCAGAATATGAGAATGTTAGCATTTCTGCAAAACAGAGCAAGTTAAGGGTGGGGGGGTTGCCTTAAATATTAATTTCTTGCCTGTTATTGATATAACCCATTCGCTACTGCCTCACAGAGGGAAATATGAAAAGCCAACAGAAACTGCAAAGCAATATTCCAAAGGCCAGAAAGATGACAGGAGCCTCTTCTTCTAGTATCTCACAATTATTCTCTCATTAAACTGGCTAAAAGTAGCAAAACACTGATGCATGTGTATTTTTAACGGAGAGGTAAACCCAGGACTAAGGAAGAAAATCATCCAACAACTGAAACTGGTCACAGGAGCCTCTGGAGGAGCTCAGCAGTTCCCAGAAATGGAAAAGGAACTGAGCATTGAAAGCACCAGTAGGCTGTCACTCACGTGGCAGGGTTCAATTGTTCCATGTGATAAAATGGGGAAAGACGTAGCGTCCCAAATTCTTTAGCTTTGGGAGTTCCAGTCATTATCACGCGGGAGGCTTTGTACTAGGGCTAGTCCAAAAAAAAAAGGGGGGGGGAAGGGGGGAAGGGATTGAAAGATACCTTTTATTCTAATTTTACACACACACAAGAAGCTGTATTTCATTTCAGCTCACACAAAACATTTCATGCAATTTGATTCACTGAAAATGTTTTTAAAAAATTCATTTTCAGTTCAACATAAAATAATCCCGCCGACCTCCGATTGGTCAGAATTGCCAAGGAACAGAAAAATGCATTACATCCCAACTAGAGCTGGATGAATATGTTTCTGTTATCATCACTCCTAGGTTTAGTTAGGGATATAAAGTCCTTACTTAGCTTTACACTCATCGAGATAGCTGCAAACAAAGGAAAAAACTTTATACATGGAGTTGTATTTTTAAACATTATGTTGATGCTGCTGGCCTTGCATTTGTAGCTGTTGGCAGTTTGGATTTACATGGCTTCTTCAGCAGGGTTTGTCCCTGATTGTTTTGAAAGGGATGATGTCAAGGAACTTTTCATCTGAAAACTCGAAAGTAGTCAGAGTTTAGGGCTGGCTGGGATGTATTCCGGAACTGATCATGTCTTGCTTCCTGGAGTAGCTATTGTTACCATAGCAGCAAGGTACTAGATGGGGCATGGGTTGCAGGTGTCAGGCATCTGATACAGGAAGTAAGAAATTTTATCAGCGTATGAGAGTGCCAATGCATTGACCTCCAGTTCCTTTGGTGGGGTTACTCGTGTGCTTTCAATACAGACATGCATGCCCGTGGGTGTTGCTTGCTCTTTGTCTGTAAAGGATCTATTTTTCTCTTCCCTTAAGGATGCTGTATTTTATTGTGACCCATATGCCTCTGTATCTAGCTCCTGTGACCTCGACAAGTGAGCTAATGAAGTGTTTAGACTTTGCTATGGCTTATTGTCAAGACTTTCTAAGTGAAAAATGACTAAAATCTAACAAAAGCTTCTGTCATAGTGATTAAAGTCAGGAATTTTCACTCAGAGGAAATCTATCAGCTTTTTTTTTTAAAAATGTCTATCCAGTAGTGTTTTCTTCGTAACTTCAGTTCCAAATGGTACCAAAACTTCTCACATCCACAGAAACACGGCCATTTTCTCAACTGCTTTACACTCGTGCCATCATTTTTGCCTGTGACAAACGAGTGAGAAGTTGGTATAAAATGCAATCAGATCAGACTATGCCACTGGGAGGTTGTGGAATCTGTCACTGGAGGTTTTTAAGAACAGGTTGGACAAACATCTGTCAGGGATGGTCTAATTATTACATAGTCCCGCCCTGAGTGCAGGGGACTGGACTAGATGACCTATTGAGGACCCTTTCAGTCCTACACTTCTGTGATTCACTTAAATGAGTGCTTTCGGGCAGTGGTCTCCAAACTGGGGTGCGTGCACCACAGGGGGTGTGCGGCAGCAGGAGCACCGCCGGACTGCACTCTGCTGTTTTTTTCCTTCGGTGGCAACTCTGCACGTCCACAGCTGGTGTTCCCCTCTGGCAGCCCGCCTGCGGCTGGTCTTCCGGTCTTCTTCCATCAGCGGCGCACCTGCGGCCGGTCTTCCGGTCTTTACCCTGTGGGTGCGTGAGCCAAAAAGTTTGGAGACCACTGCTATAGTGCATAGTGAATTTTGGAAGCCTCTGGATCTAAAAGCATGGGTCTATAGCCATAAAGCTCTATTCATGGTCTAGCCACTAGAAGGAGACAAAGTCACTGTGTTAGTGCCGGGTAGAGAGCCACTAGTCATGACTCCATATTTAAAGGTTCAGCTTTCCTCTGGACTTTCTCCAAAAATGGATAAAAGTCTAGAAAACCTACCAGAAAAGATTGAAACGACTGGGTTTGTTTAGTCTGGAGAAGAGAAGACAGAGGTAGCATGATAAGAGTATTCAAGTATGTAAAAGGTTGTTATAAAGAGAAGGGTGATAAATTGTTCTCCTTGTCCACTGAGGACAGGAAAAGAAGTAATGGGTCAAAATTGCAGGAAAGGAGATTTAGGTTGGACATTAGGAAAAACTTCCTAACTTTAAGAGTAGTTAAGCAGTGGAACAAATGAGCTAGAGAGGTTTGTGGAATCTCCATCATCAGAGGTTTTTAAGAGTAGGTTAGACAAATAGCTGTCAGGGATGGTCTAGATAATACTTAGTCCTGCTTCAGCACACGGGACGGACTAGATGAACTATCAAGGTCCCTTCCAGTTCTACATTTCTATGATTCATGTTGCAGTGCTGTAACACATCTTCAGGAGTTTCCAGCACAAAGAGCAGTCAGGTTACTATATAGCTAAGCAGAAGTCATTTCAAATATCACAATTCATTAATCTAACCTTTAAAGGGCAATGCCTTTCTTAATGCAGCCAATTTAAAATCATTGGTGAAATAATTTCTTTCATGCTAAAAGACCCATTTCTCCCTTGGGAGGTGGGTAGTAGAAATGCTCCTTTGTCCTTCCATCGTGCCAGGCTAGGAGGCAGTTCTTCAAAGATAACAATGCAAAATGTCCTGGTTTAAAATAATAATAATAGCAGCAAGCCTCAAGGATTTTCACACAATAGCTCCTTAGGAAGCAACAAGAGAAGGGCCAGAAAGAAGCAGCAGAACATTTTTGACAAATCACAAACAATAGGAGAGGCATGTCCCTAAGCAGGAGGGAGATGGAACCATTTTGCCCCCATGTGGACAGGGAATCACTACTGCTCAGTTGGTTTCAGAGACCAAAACCAAAGGATATGCGTTTTCCAGCAGGCCTCTCGGAAAACACCATACATTCCCCCCTCTCCCCTCCCCCACAATTAACATCTTCAGAAAGTTTGATTTCAATGAAAGTTTAGCCCAGTGTAAGCAAGATTAGAAAGCTAGCATGACTGAAAGCCATTCACTACTCAGACAACAAAACCAATCAGTTACCTAGTCCATTTTCCTGTGGGCCAAACCATCTCCAAATTGGAGGATCCGTTTAGAGTAAGGGGACCTCTGGGTCATGGCCAACAATCTGCACCTAGTCCATCAAGGATACTATGAATCCTCCTGAACGGAAGGTAACCCAAGGTGCTCGGTGTGGGAGGGTCAGAATGGGGTGGCGGGACATACAGCACAAGTAACCCTAGCAGAATCTGACTCTTGCTTCCAGTTTCCCCTCTGTCAACCACATTGTCTAGCACTCAGTTAGTGTCCCCCACTTCATACCTGCTCTGTTAAATCTGGTGCCAATGCAGCAAGGAACTTCAGCACATGCCAAAACTTCAAGCACTTATGTGGTCCCCATTGAGGTCAATGGGATCGTTCACATGTTTAAAGTCAGGCACGTGCTTAAGTACCTTGCTGTAACCTTAACCTACAACTAGCACCTGTCCTACTACTCGACCCTGCCTGTAACCAACGTTGGATACCGCTTTGAGTGTATCAATGATGTGAAGTGTTTTGCTGTGTATTTGAGGAATACTATAGATAGATAGATACAGTATATAGTACCTTAAAGGAAAAGAACTTCATGTAAAAAAGGGAATCCCTCGCTACCACAGAGAAGTACAGCCTGGAATTACCTCCAGTTATTAGGTTCAGTGATCTTATGAACAGATTTAGTTCCTGTAAGTACAGATATTTTCAGAGACATTTCCTGGATACACGGTAACAGATCCTCTGCTGGCATAAATCCGTGTTAACTCCTTTGCCTCTCAACTCATTGCCATGCATGCTGGCAATGGCTGCCTCCTCACTATATCACTGTATAACAAAGCAGACATGAAAACAAATTGGAAGTAGTTCCCAATGGCCCCTTCTCCAATGGAGCGATACTGATTTACATCAGATGAGGAACTGGCTCAATTTTGCTTCACAGAGTTGCAGTCAGAAGATTGTATGCTCAAAAGAAGAATCTCTCTTCAGTGACAGACAAGGAGGAAAAATATAATAAGGGGAAGTTTAAGACAGTACAGTTGGAGTTTCATCTCAACAGCTACAAGACTCAAGGGAAAATGGCTTAATCCAGGAAGAAAACCTTCTACAAGAGACCAGGGGATAAGATTCAGAGGGGTAGCCATGTTAGTCTGTATCAGCAAAAAAAGAAAAGAATACCCATAAGTCACTTGCTCCAGGACAGGCCCAACAAAGAAAATAACAGAACTCCACTAGCCGTCACCTCAGCCCCCAACTAAAACCTCTCCAGCGCATCATCCAGGATCTACAACCTATCCTGAAGGATGACTCATCACTCTCACAGATCCTGGGAGACAGACCAGTCCTCGCTTTCAGACAGACCCCCAACCTGAAGCAAATACTCACCAGCAACCACGCACCACACAACAAAAACACTAACCCAGGAAGCTATCCTTGCAACAAAGCCCACTGCCAGCTGTGTCCACATATCAATTCAAGGGACACCATCATAGGGCCTAATCACATCAGCCACACTATCAGAGGCTCGTTCACCTGCATATCTCCCAAGGTGATAAATGCCATCATGTGCCAGCAATGTCCCTCTGCTATGTACATTGGCCAAACCGGACAATCTCTAAGCAAAAGAATAAATGGACACAAATCAGACGTCAAGAATTATAACATTCGAAAACCAGTCGGAGAACACTTCAACCTCCCTGGTCACTCAATTTCAGACCTAAAAGTCTCAATTCTCCAACAAAAAAACTTCAGAAACAGACTCCAACGAGAGACTGCTGAATTGGAATTAATTTGCAAACTGGACACCATTAAATTAGGCTTGAATAAAGACTGGGAGTGGATGGGTCATTACACAAAGTAAAACTATTTCCCCATGCTAATTTTTCCCCCTACTTTTACTCACACCTTCTTGTCAACTGTTTGAAATGGGCCATCCTGATCATCACTACAAAAGGTTTTTCTTCTCCTGCTGATAATAGCCCACCTTAATCGATTGGTCTCATTACAGTTGGTATGGCAACACCCATTTTTTCATGTTCTCTCTGTGTATATATATATATATATATATATATATATATATCTTCCTACTGTATTTTCCTTAACTGGTCGGGTCAGCTCCCTCACCGTCCTTCGCCTCTCTACCAGTGCGACAACCTCGTCGTAGGTGGAGGGTTCGTTCTGGCTTACCCAGGCATGAAGTTCGACTGGTACATGAGTGGACTACCGCCAGATGACCAGAACCTCTAGTACCTCCTCCGGACTCCGGGACTCAGTTCGCAACCACTTTCATGTGAGATGGATGAGGTCAAAGAGTTGGGACTGCGGAGTTTTGTTTTCCTGGTACCTCCACTCGTGATACCACTGGGCCCGCACTGCCCACCACCCCAGATCTGGCCAGGATCTCTGCTTTCAGCTGGGGGTAGTCTGCTGCAGCCTGTTCAGGCAGATCATAGCAGGCCTTCTGGGCCTCCCCACACAGGAATGGGGCGAGGATGCCACTGATCTCAAGGCCAGGCCTCCCATAGGGCTGTCCTCTCAAAGGCCAGGAGATATGCCTCTATGTCATCCTCCCCCATCATTTTCTGCAGGCAATTGCTGGCCCATATGATCCGCGTCCCATCATGGCTGCGGTTCATCTCCATAAAGGCCTTCACTTGATTTACCAGTTCCTGCAACATAGCCTGGTCTTGAGCAGCCTGGTCCATCAGCGGGCGATTAGTCTCTTGCTGCAGCAACACTGCCTCCTGTTGGGCAGCTGCCTGGACACGGGTAGCCTCCTGCTGGGCAGCCGTGGCTTGCATCAGTGCCCGTTCTACCTCCATTGTGGTGAAAAAAAATAATAATAAACCCTTTTTTTTTTTTTTTTTTTTTTTTTAACACCACCACCACCCTCCTTCTTCCCCAGTGCCATGCAAACCAAATCCCACTGATGACACCAGTTGTGACAAAGTTCCTCCTCTGCCTTGGTGGGTCCTGCACTTATTGACGGATTTTTTCACCTCAGAGGTTCACAGCAGCCCTCAGTTTGGCCACTTTCGTGGCTCAAATCTGCCGTTCACTCAGTTAGCCTCATCACTGGCCAGCATGGGGAAAGGAAGAACAATTCCCGCAGTCTCTGCTGATCCACCTAGTGGATTGGGGAACAGGCCAGAGACCTTCCCCTCTGGTGGAACCCACAGTCCAGTTCATCTCCTCCGGTATCAAGTAGGGAGTTGGGGAGATGGAGGGATGGGGGGAACCCGGGCCCGCCCTCTACTCCGGGTTCCAGCCCGGGGCCCTGTGGATTGCAGTTGTCTACAGTGGCTCCTGTAACAGCTGCGTGACAGCTACAACTCCTTGGGCTACTTCTCCATGGCCTCCTCCCAACACCTTCTTTATTCTCACCACAGGACCTTCCTCCTGATGTCTGATAATGCTTGTACTTCTCAGTCTTCCAGCAGCACACCTTCTTACTCTCAGCTTCTTGAGCCTCTTGCTGCCAGTTCCTCACACCACAAACTGAAGTGAGCTCCTTTTTAAACCCAGGTGCCCTGATTAGCCTGCCTTAATTGATTCTAGCAGCTTCTTGATTGGCTGCAGGTGTTCTAATCAGCCTGTCTGCCTTAATTGTTTCCAGAAAGTTCCTGATTGTTCTGGAACCTTCCCTGTTACCTTACTGAGGGAAAAGGGGCCTACTTAACCTGGGGCTAATATATCTGCCTTCTATCACTCTCCTGTCACCATCTGGCCCAACCCTGTCACAATATGAAATGATAGGGTCTAAATTAGCTGTTACCACTGAAGAATGAGATCTTGGAGTCATTATGGACAGTTCTCTGAAAACATCCACTCAATGTGCAACGGCAGTCAAAAAAAGCGAACAGAATGTTGGGAATCATTAAGAAAGGGATAGACAATAAGACAGAAAATAGCATATTACCTCTATATAAATCCATGGTACACTCATATCTTGAATACTGCATACAGATGTGGTCGCCCCATCTCAAAAAAGATATATTCGAATTGGAAAAGGTTCAGAAAAGGAAAACAAAAATGATTAGGGGTATGGAATGGCTTCTGTATGAGGAGAGATTAATTAGACTAGGACTTTTTAGCTTCGAAAAGAGACGACTAATGGGGGATATGAAAGAGGTCTGTAAAATTATGACTTGTGTGGAGAAAGTAAATAAGGAAGTGTTATATACTCCTCCTCATAACACAAGAACTAGGGGCCACCAAATGAAATTAATAGGCAGCAGATTTAAAACAAACAAAAGGAAGTATTTCTTCACACAACGTACAGTCAACCTGTGGAACTCTTTGCCAGAGGATGTTGTGAAGGGAAAGACTAACAGGTTCAAAAAAAACCTAGATAAGTTCATGGAGGATAGGTCCAACAATGGCTATCAGGCAGGATGGGCAGGGATGGCATTCCCTACCTCTGTTTGCCAGAAGCTGGGAATGAGCAACAGGAGATGTATCACTTGATGATTACCTGTTCTGTTCATTCCTTCTGAGGAACCTGGCATTGGCCAATGTAGGAAGACAGGATTCTGGGCTAGATGAATCTTTGGTCTGACCCAATATGACTGCTCTTATGTTATTAAACTCAGATACCTCATTCCAAGTCCCATACACTAGCCACAGACCACATTTTTTCACTTAAATTCCCCATGCTGCAAAGGGATCCCTGAGGGCCTAAGTGCCTGTCTCCATGGCTCCCTTTGCAAAAATCAGGCCCTAATACAGTAATATTTTTGTATAGGCAGATAGCTGTAAACAGTAATGTCAATAGCTACTGTGAATGAAGTCATGCAAACAGCCAGGAAACTCAGTCTCCAATAAGAAGTCAGAGAGAACCAAACCCTGAACGTATAGAATAGCATGGAAGGAATTGCAATTGCTCGGAAGGGAAGAGAAATGCCCCCACAGGAAGTACTCCAGGGTATCTGCAAAATGGAGACAATCCTGCCCTGTGAATTTCTTCCATTAGTCTCTAAGGTGCCACAAGTACTCCTTTTCTTTTGCGAATACAGACTAACACAGCTGCTACTCTGAAACCTTTCATTATAGAGTTCTCAGATACAGCAGGGTGAAGGGAGTCAAGAATGAGTTTCAGCCTTAATTTCCTGGCTTTTGTAGTTAGAATGCAGTCCCGTAATGTCATGATAAATTATTTTGGCACTGGTTTATTATTTGTATTGTATATTAGACCACAGCCAATGCTTAACTGATTAAACACATGTTGGAGTGCTTTACCTCTGCACCTACAGGTGATCGCAAGTGACTTACAAACACCACCCAGGTCAGACACAACAGAATAGTTGAAATATTCTCTGTCATTATGACATTTAAGTAATAATAGTGCATAATACCAACATATCATGAAACAGAAATAATCAAATATAAAAGTGAAAAGCCAAAATCAAATTCAGAGGAATTCTAAAATTTTGTTCTAAAATGAAAAGAAAAAAAAAATAATTTCAAAGTCCTTCCCATCTTCCCCCCATGGGAGTGTTCATCAGCATCTGCACATTTTTAAATGATTCCGTTTAAATGAAAAATGCCATTTCCACTGCAACAACATTTTGACCAAAAAAGTTCCAACCAGCTCTACTTACAAAGACAAAGTTAACCATGTGCATTAGTCTTTATAGAGTCAAAGCCACAACTCGTACAAATTCACCCCATCCCCTGCAATATGTGCAGTACCCAAACTTAAGGTCACACCCATTTACCAATATGCAACTTTTACACACAAAAAGACTCACACCCTCTTAATCTAGCCTATTGAGAATAAATTACGACACAAAAGAAACATGAAAGGTTTGCTTTGAAAATGAAAATGAAAACAAAATGCTAGAGGTAGGAAAAATATAGAAAAAAAACAATACATTTTCCTTTAACATCTGACCTAATTCTAAAGGCATTTTCTTTCCAGGCATCATAATAAATTGGGGAAGACAGACATCTTGAAAGGGCTACACTTAAATTTAACTTCAATGTATGATTTTCTTTCTAAAGGATGTATATATATTCTCCCTCTTACAGCAAGACTATATGATCACCTATGCATTTCTATTTTCTTAAAAGAGAGAGAGCTGATTGATCATAGAGGGAATGGCTTTCAAACATTATCTTTAACAACATATACTGGAAATAGATGTCATTGATTTATTGTTCTGCTAAACCCAGGATCTGTCTCTGTAGCATTCATATGTCCGGCTGTTTTCCTCCTTGGCTCACCAACGTGATAAAAAAGACCCTTCACAAACGGCATGAATGTAGCTTTACACAAACTGTTCTATCGGCATAAAAAGCTCTAAGACAGTTTGGAGAGGGAGACGTACAAAGAAAATATTTTTTTTTCAACTAAACTAGTGAGCTGCAACAAAGATGTTTATTGTTACTTGACTTCAGGATAAGAATCAGTAACATTTCTGGTAATAACCCTCATTGCACGATAGTCAAATGAATCCAATCAAAGATCCCCTTAAGAAAAACAAGAGAAGGTTTTACTCACTCCGGGGATAAAGGGTTGAAATTATTAGACAAATAAACAATTTTCTCTCTCTCACATTAGCTATTTGGAGGATAATTGAACCTCTTATAAAACACACCTAGCCAAACCCTTTGTCTTCACAAAGACAAAAGCCATATTTTAGTCCAGGTAAATTTTGCACAAACAAGGACTAGGGACTCCATAGGACCCAATTCTAGACTTAGAAGCCCATGTGCTATTCCTATTTATTTTAAAGGGTAACACACATTCAGGGACAGAATGGTACTTAGTTGCCCTTATAATTAGAGCTGAGCAAATAATTGTTTTTTTCATTCAGCGGCTAAACGGAAAAAAAATCTGGACAAAAAAAATGGTTTCAGGATGACCCAACACAGAAATCTTGGGGGTGTGGGGAGTGTTTCATTTTGGAGGTGGGGAGGGGGATACCTCTGTTTTTTTAAAATAAATCTAGCTAAATTTCTAAGTGACATTAATTTAAAACAAAATGTTTCATCTTTTTTTGGTGGGGGAGGGGGCCAGATTTGACCACAATTTGCAAATATTTTCAGTTGACCCAAAAGTGTATTTTTGGTAAATAAACTATTTGTTTTAAAAAAATTGCCCAATTCTACGTATATTAATATATTGTAATAATATTCTCCAACGTGATGGAAATGCTCAATACCCATAACGGAGGCCAGATTTTCCAAAGAGATCCGCTCCTCTTTAGGCACTTGAATGAAGTCGCTGGATGATCTAACTTGGCTGGGTGGGTGTTGTAAAGCATTCAGAGCCCAGCAGTTCTGACTGAGAACCATTTTCAGCAGCTTCCTCTGATAACAAAGGGGGCTGCATTTTTGAAACCCTGGGCACTTATTTACATGCCTAAATAGGAGCTGTTGGAAGTAGAACTCTTGAAAATCTGGCCCCAGAATTTACAATTAATATTACTTAAGTGTTTTGGGCCACTGCTGTTGAACACTGTAGTAAAATAGAGGTGCCTAGAGAAATGTAGGTAATCTAAGACAAAATCCCATGCTGCCTTTGAGTCCCAAGTATTTGATATTAAAATAGCTCTACACTGATGAAAGGAAAGAAAATATACGGTTTACTAAGATGGACAGAATCAGAGAGAGGGAAAGTCAGGAAAATGACTGTTTGTGCCAGCAGCAAAAATGATAAAGCTTTATACACCCGAGTGATACGATAATAAAAGAAAATGTATTTGGATAAACATAGCTTTTATATCTCGAAAAATCTGCTTGAATCACGATTCTAATTCCAAATTATATTCTGCACCGCATGCGGTGTTTGAGGAGGGGAGTGATTTTTCTGCCGTGTGTCTAGAAAATAGTTAGTTATAATGAAGAGAATCTCTGCTTTGGGGAAAGGATTATGCCAAGGGGAGACTAGAAGATGAAAATAAATATACTGTAAACTAAGTTTTAAAACAGCAAGAAAAATACTGTCTCTTGTGTTAGGCAGCAATTATGCTTATTTATTTTCACTGTGTTTTTTAACAGCCTTAGTTTTCAATCGCCTCTGATCACAACCCAAGAGCTTCTCCGTATGTCGAACTTTTACTTTACCCAAGAGTCTTGTGACCATGGGCCATATTGTCTACCATTTGAAGTTGGCATAGCCCCATTAAAGTCAATGGATCTGCAAAAGTTTACACCAGCAGAGAAATTGGCCCAATATCCTCCCTCCCCACCAGGGGCCAACGGGAGTGCGGAGCCGATGCTCAGGGCAGGGGCAGCGCGCGGAGTCCTGTGGCACCCCCGCTTAGGAGCCGGACCTGCTGCTGGCCACTTCCGGAGTGCAGCGCGGAGCCAGGACAGTAGGGACCAGCCTACCTTAGCTGGGCAGCACCGTGTACGGGACTTCTAACGGCCCAGGCAGCAGTGCTGACCAGAGCCGCTGCGACCCAGCGCCTTCCATTCCGCAACCCAGTACTGGATCGCGACCCACAGTTTGAAAACCACTGCTCTAGAGCAGCTCCTGAAGCAAACAGCCCAAGACAAAATTCTGTTCCTGACTGGTTACATTAAAAAGAACGACATGGGTCTTGTGAACTACAGTGCGCTCATCCTCAGTGTGAAGATGAAGCAATCTGAGAGACCAACTCGCCTATGGAGGCAACATCGGCAGTGGCAAGAGGTGATAGTGTTTGGAAGCCCATGTGCCGGCAAAACACTGAAGCACTGGGGACTCTAATTTGTTTTTTAGGGGCACGTTTTATCTTTACTCTAGGTTTCATGAAAGGGAAGGGTCAGATTCCCTGGGCCCAAACCTGCACGCCCTCCATATTTAGAGCTCAATCTTCAGTGCCAGCCAAGATGGGTTCAGGACAAGACTTGATACAGAGAGGCAAGGTGCCTTTAGGCCCTCATCGTGCCTTCCACCATCAATCCTGGGATTGATCAGGGCAATTTAGTAATCCAAGGGCAAATCTAGTAATGCCAGTTTACCAACACAACCAGTAATCTCAATATTCTACTTTCCGAGGGTTACCAGTGTAAGGCGCAGATAGTATCCTCAGAGACATGCCCCCAGAGAGTAAAAGCATGGTCATGAAGGCTTGAATCATTAGGAAGTATGAGCTATACCATCAGTGGTCAGTGAGCAAAGTAGGAGATGTTTACAGTCACCAGACTTGTACAAAAGCTGATCTTCTGAACTCTGTCTGTTGGTACTTTATGCAACAAACCGGCTGTGCTCATAATGTCTGTGTGTCAGTTCTGGAATGGCTTTTTCATTGATGTACCTGTTGGAAAGGCAAGTGCAAGAATATATTCAATGTAACCGAGCAGCGGCATAATGAAGAGAATAGAGATTTGACACATTTGGAGTTGGATCTTTTACAGGCACCGTACTCATGCACTCAATAATTCAAATACTAAGACCAAAAAACAGTTGTTTGTTTTGCAAATAGGCACAGTCATCCAGAATTCCATCATTCTCTGACATATCTTCAAAGAATGAGACATTTTGGTTGTATTATTATTAAATACAAATTTCTCAGATAAGATTACTATCATTTAATTACACTTGTTAATACATTGCACAAGGATATTAAGCAACCATAATTTCGAACAGCAGACTGCAATGAACTCTATGTGATCTATTATATTAGATGTTTACACTACTACATTCAGCAAGATAGGTAAGCACATGACTAACTTTAAGACAGACCGTAGTGCCATGGGCTCCAATGGATTTAAGTATCTTGTTGAATCAGGGTATTAGAGGACCCACAAATCCCTCTTTCCCCAACAATCTGCTCCTGTACATAAGTGTTCACAGGAGCAGGGCCTAAATTAGGCACTCACATAAGGCCAAACCCATTTTTATCTGTCATCTGAGGCAGGATTTGAACCCAGATCTCTAAAGGTGAAAGACTAATTCATGAATCTATATCTCTCTCCTCTGCTTGCCTCAGAAAATCTATTGCAATATAATGATTAGTCAAAAGACGTTGGGATATGCCCATTGATATACAGTAGACAGCCAGTGGCTCTCTTCCCCCCACCCCCCGCACCCTCCACCCTGATACTGTGAAGCCATTACCAAAAACAAAACAAAAAAAACACGCTTTGGGACCTATCTGATGTCATTATAAAGAAAGGATGTGCTCATAAGACCCCTGGGCTGAGAAACCATTTACTAAGTAATTTGCAGATTTCTACTTAGGTAGCCCATAGGCATAGGTATTTGCTAGGTAAGGCTTAGGTAAAAGTTAAGGCAATACGCAATGAGCCTACAAGCCTCAAGGCCTGTAAGACAATAACTTAGCTAAACTAATCAAGGCATAAGACCCAAAAAGCCTTGGCGTTAGCAGCTAGCCAGGAGTAACCCTAGAGCAGAAGATCTCACAAGAGAGAATGCTGGAACAAACAACTATGGCTCAGCGGCTGACAGGGAGCCACAAGATGCCGGTTCATACCAGCTTGAGCTATTTTAAGTTAGGAACAGCAGCAATATCCAACCCCAAGAATGCCATGGTAACTAACGGGTGTGTATGCTAATGAAGTTGAGGTAAAAGGCCATGGGAGAAGGGCACCCCAACATTCGTAGGGTCAAGGTGAGGAGATACTTAATAAGGAAAAGGAGCTGAGTGACAGGCTTGCTCTACTCACCACTACATGGTGCCACCTGCTGGCGGTTCTGGGATTAGCTTGATCAGGCCGACACCTCTTACACCCCCATCAGTTTATCTTCGGCAGCCCTTCTCTTGCTCTCAGGAGCTGCACCTGTCCTCCCCATGACTCAACCAGTCACTGTGTGGTTTCCCCTTTGGGGGGCGAGGGGAGGGGAATGTATGAAGGTTCCTGCTCTCGCAACAGTCTCTGGCAGTCTTCTGCTTCACTGCCTCACCGTGCCACTCCCGCAATGGCTGGCTGGGGAACCCGATTCAGCCTCTACTCCGGGTTCTGGTTCAGGGACCCTCTACATAGCAGCCAAGGTCTGTTCTCTGCACCTTGCTGCCTTTCCCTGAGCCGCTTCTGTATCTCCTGGCCTTTCCTCCTCCTCTCTGTTTGCCAGTCTCTTCACTCCCTCCTCCCAGGAAGCGAAGGCTCATCTCTGCCAACCCCAAACACGCCTCCCTCTTCCCAGGGAGGGACTGCAGCCTCTCCCAGCTACCCGCTCTGCTTCCAATTCCCTGTCTTTGGAAGAAGCCCTACCTGTCCCTCACCGGTGAGCTTCTCTCTAATTAGTTGCTTCCAGGCTAAAGCTCCCCTGTTTGCAGCCTAATTAATTGATTGGGCCCACCTGGCGTAATTCATCTCTTGCATTAGACATAGTGAGCATTAGGGTAACACTTTATGGAAGCAGTGTCCTGGCCTGCATGCCTGGGGAGATGCCAGGATGATGAACGCTGGTGGTAGTGGTGGTGATGATGATTAGTACTTTGGGTTGGTCTGCAAGGGATGGTGTGAGCATATGGATGTTTTATACCGGCTCTCTTTTATATATCTTTCTTTTTCATACACACTGTCCTCCTCATCATTGTAATAACTCTAATATTTCTGGGTCTGATCACAAGGGAGGACCCTACCAGCCCACAGAGTCTTAACTGGGATTTCTAATTGACCAATATAATTAATACACAATCAATAAATCAGTCAATACTTGATACATTTTGAATAGCACTGGAATATTCTTTCCAGGGATCAAGGTGCATGACAAGCCATTGCCAAGAAAACTCAGCTCCTTGGTCATATAGCAGAGGCAGACGTTAATTGAATAATAAATTACTTTTCACATGGGTTGTTTAACAGTGCAAAATGTAACTTTGCAATAGGACATGGCCTGACATCTCTGAATGTAGAAAGTGAGGGATTTGACCTGGTTGTGTCAAATCGGTATTGGATTTCACATCAGACTGTGGGGACATGACAGTTTCCAATCTGAATCCATAGTGTCATGTAGAAGTAAGAGATGATGCTTACAACTTGCTTCAGTTACTGTCAGATACTTGGCATCATTTTTATTTACTTTCCCGTCCATCCATCTGAAGTTTCCTCCCTCACTCGGCATGTTTAACTTTTATAACTTCTCATCGTCAGCCTTCTTGTTTCTGCGTGGAAAGCCAGAACTCCCTCTAGAGTTTATCTATTGCTCAGTCCTTCTGGAGTAACCAACCCACACAAGGACACAGCAGAGCCTGCTGACCTCCCTCCTCTGCCCCACAAGTACAGGTCAGTCCATGACTCGCGCCACGTCCTGAGCGGCACAGATAGTAGCCACCCCACTATCTCTAGCACAAGTGTTTTTGCCCCATGTCTAACCAGGTGTCCACAGCAGGTGGAAAAAACACGGTGCCAAGGGACATTTTCTTAACATAGAGTGGGCCAGTGCCCACCATTGATATGGGACTGGTAGTGGGGGCTTTCTAGACCTCTTCTCCTTAGCATGAATTATGGGGATTTCATAGGGGGTGAGGGAGTCTTTGTCTCTCTGGTGGTCCTGACCAACTTCCAGGTTCCACCCGGCCTGTACTTATACACCATGCAGACTAATGATTGTTGGCTGCTTGCTCACCTTTAAGGTCTGGTTCTACTCCCACTCACGTCAATGAGAGCCAGATAAGAGCTGGTATTAAAGATGACCTGTGAATTGTCTATGTGCATCTGGAAGGATGGAATCCTCCCCTTCTCATCACAGACAATGCACACAGTAACTCCATTGCCTTGGCTGCATCCCATGGGCAATCACTGTAAACCCTCCACTGTAGGGTTTGGGGCCACCAGATCCAGGTAGTCCTGGACCCACCCTGGCTATGTCTCTGCCCCACACCTGGAAAAAATACCCCTTGCTTGAGCGCCTGAAGGACAATCCCTTTGCCATGCCCAGGGAGTGTTGATGACCCCCCACCACCACCACCACCAGCGTGGTTTTCCACGCACGGAAGGATTAAATGGTTCAAACGCTACACAGAGGTGAAGGGGTACATCAGGGCTGACTCCAGAATAGGAAGTCTCCCCCTGCAGTTCCATATACAGCACCAGGTTTCTGCACAAGTAACTTTGGTATTTATTGGCATTAGTGTGGGGGGAAATGAAATCAAACTTCTCTTTCAGATGAGGCTTTTTGCCAAATCTGCGAGTGACAGGGGTGCCTAATCAAAGCACAGAACAACCATTGGTGTAGTAGCATCCAGCAGACTGATCTATACTTTACACTGCAATAATGAAAAGCCAGAATAACAAAGTAAATAAGAGCTTACAATGGCTCTTACTGAAGGTGAAAGCTTGAAAGATCTTGCGGTAGCTGAAAAGTACAGTTTGACCTATAAACAAAGAGAGGAAGAAAAGCAGTCTAGTTTAGCCTCATTATTCTGCTACTAAGCTGGGTCTGGTCTGGAGATTGGTTTGCATGTAGCTTTGAGCTCTGTTCAGAACTCTGATTAAAAGGAGGTAAAAATTAAGTAGGAGAATGCGACATGGTTAGAACAGAGATTCTGATCATTAGCGTGTATTCTGTGCACTCCCTGGGTCGCTATTTAATAAGTGAAATGCTTTTCCAGATTTATGGTATTTTCCCCCAGTCCCACAAGAATAATGAGTACTATTTATTTTTGTAATTAAGTAGCACCTACGAGCTAGAGCTATGAGAATAACCGATTGTTCAGTTCAGTGGCCAACCGAAAAAAATTTTAAATAATTGCTTTGCATCAATTCAACATGATTTTTTCCCCCAATTTTTTCAGTGAACCAAAATAGTTTTTAAAAAATCGTTCAGGTTGAACAAAACATTTCATTCAAAGCAAAATGTGGTGTTTCGTTTCTGAGGATTTTTTTTTTACCTTTTCAAAAAAAATTACATAAAATTGAGGAAATATTTGACTGTAAAAGCCAAAAAACTTAAAAAATGTCAAAACTAAACTTTAACTTTTTCTGATTTATTTATTTTGACCATAACAATTTGGCAAAATCAGCATGAGGTCACAAACTAGTTCGGGCAACCCAAATCTGCATTTTTCAGTGGGAAAAAAAAGTTTCTTCTACAAAATTTTACCGAGCTCCATTCATAGATCAGGCCTTCATTGTGGTAGGCGCTGTACAAACACAGAACTAAAAGATTGTTAGCTCCAGGGGCCAGGTACTATTTAAATATTGGACAAGAGACAGCTGGTGGATACAACAGACGGGCAGAGCACAAGAACACTTGTCTACGCAAGGTAGCCTGTTTCCTCTTGTTTTTTCCTACCCCCCCCCCCCAGATGTTCTGGTTTAACTTGGATTTAAACTTGGAGAGTGGTCAGTTTAGATGAGCTATTACCAGCAGGAGAGTGAGTTTGTGTGTGTATGGGGGTGGGGGGGATGTGAGAAAACCTGGATCTATGCAGGAAATAGCCCGACTTGATTATGTGAAGAGTTGTCACTTTGGATGGGCTAGCACCAGCAGGAGAGTGAATCTGATGAGGTGAGCTGTAGCTCACGAAAGCTCATGCTCAAATAAATTGGTTAGTCTCTAAGGTGCCACAAGTACTCCTTTTCTTTTTGCGAATACAGACTAACACGGCTGTTCCTCTGATACTTGTGTGGGGGGGTGGAGGGTGAGAAAACCTGGATTTGTGCTGGAAATGGCCCACCTGTTGATCACTTTAGATAAGCTATTACCAGCAGGACAGTGGGGTGGGAGGAGGTATTGTTTCATATTCTCTGTGTGTATATAAAGTCTGCTGCAGTTTCCACGGTATGCATCTGATGAAGTGAGCTGTAGCTCACGAAAGCTCATGCTCAAATAAATTGGTTAGTCTCTAAGGTGCCACAAGTACTCCTGTTCTTTTTGCGAATACAGACTAACACGGCTCTTCCTCTGAAACCTGTGGCATCTGAGAGACTAACAAATTTATTAGAGCATAAGCTTTCATGGGCTACAGCCCACTTCATCGAATGCATAGAATGGAACATATAGTAAGAAGATATATGTATACATACAGACAAGGTGGAAGTTGCTATACAAACTGTAAGAGGCTAATTAATTAAGATGAGCTGCTATTAGCAGGAGAAAAAAACATTTGTAGTGATAATCAAGATGGCCCATTTAGACAGTTGACAAGAAGGTGCGAGGATACTTAACATGGGGAAATAGATTCAATACTTGTCCATAATGATTCTTCTAGGTATCTCTAAGGATAGGGTGCCATTGAGCATAACATGCTGCTGTCCTGTCTCCAAAAGTTTGCGCGGGTAGATGAGACTGAGCAGAAATGTCTCAGATCCCTCTCCTCGGGCTGAAGACAGAGCGTCACAATTAGAGCTGGGCAACATTGATCAGTCAGATAGTAAATGTGTCGAAAACTGCAGTTTCAGGGCAACAAACTATTTGCAAATCAGGATTGTATTTGGTGAATCGTTTCCACTGACTAAAAAACGGGGAGAAATCAAAGCGTAAACAGTTTGTTCTGACATTTTCTAAATGAAATGTTTTGATTTTTCATTTCAAAACAGTGTTTTGTTTAGAAATTAAGCTAGACCTGTTCAATTAAATAAAAAAAGAGTAAAAACCACCCAAAAATATATCAAAATGAAAAAAAACTTTGTTTCAGGTCAAATTAAACCTGAAGGGGAATTTTTTTCAGTTATTCATTTTGGCAAGAAAAGGCAAAAAAAATTCAGTTTGGTTTGAAACTAAGCTTTTTTTCTGGATGTTTGGGTTCAGCCAGCGAACACGTAGACCCCCTGCCGACAGGCCTGGTAGGAGTAACTAAGTGCTAAGATCGAGCTCTACTGACTCCATAAGAAATATATATCCACTATGAATGAGACACTAGTGATATTCGATCAACTCCACAGAGACTCAAAAATCGTGCTACGCTATTTGCTGCTTCAGCTGTGTCCAGGCAAAATATATTAAATGCCTCCAAACAGCCAGAGTGAGCATGATACGAACTCTCGAAAAATGAGTTTCATAAAGTTTGCCTAATGAACTCCCATATTCCATGCACATCTAGGGACTGTGTAGGTCATAAGCCAGGAACAGTAAATAGGACAGTGGAGTCACAACAGACTGATCAGCCAAACAAGTACACCACGTGTGGTCATAGTTCACAGAAACATAAGGCTAAAAGGGACCTCGAGAAGTCATCAGTTTTCAGTTACACAAAATGATGGGTTTTAGGCATTTTTTTCAATTTATATTTTCACCGTTGCAGGAAATTCTCGCAGGCAGCCAACAGGGAGCTCAAACAATTATTATTTAACAGCACTGAGATTCAAAAAGTTCAAGCTTTATAACTGCTAACACACAAATGGTGTATTTTGACTTGTGATGCTGACAAAATAAATCTCCTTAAATCAAACTCGAATAAGTTCCCAAACAGCAGCAGCATATTTCTTACTTTGCCTCTCTGTCAACATTGATCATCATCAATGCAAATATTTTTTCATCGGTATGAGCTGAGTGAATGGACTTTAAGGTAGATAGAAAGCTGGCTAGATCATCAGGCTCAACGAGTAGTGATCAATGGCTCCATGTCTAGTTGGCAGACAGTATCGAGTGGGTTGCCCCAGAGGCCGGTCCTGGGGCCAGTTTTGTTCATCTTCATTAATGACCTGGAGGATGGCGTGGATTGCACCCTCAGCAAGTTCGCGGGTGGCACTAAGCTGCGGGGAGAGGTAGATACGCTGGAGGGTAGGGATAGGGTCCAAAGTGATCTAGAGAAATTGGAGGATTGGGCCAAAAGAAATCTGATGAGGTTCAACGAGGACAAGTGCAGAGTACGGCACTTAGGAGGGAAGAATCCCATGCACTGCTACGGGCTGGGGACCGACTGGCTAAGCAGCGGTTCTGCAGAAAAGGACCTGGGGATTACAGTGAATGAGAAGCTGGATATGAGTCAACAGTGTGCCCTTGTTGCCAAGAAGACTAACGGCATAGTGGTCTGTATTAGTAGGAGCATTGCCAGCAGATCAAGAGAAATGATTATTCCCCTCTATTTGGCACTGGTGAGGCCATATCTGGAGTATTGCGTCCAGTTTTGGGGCCCCTACTACAGAAAGGATGTGGACAAATTGGAGAGAGTCCAGTGGAAAGCAACGAAAATGGATAGGTGGCTGGGGTACATGACTTATGAGGAGAAGCTGAGGGAACTGGGCTTATTTAGTCTACCGAAGAGAAGAGTGAGGGGGGATTTGATAGCAGACTTCAACTACCTGAAGGGAGGGTTCCAAAGAGGATGGAGCTAGGTTGTTCTCAGTGGTAGCAGATGACAGAACAAGGACCAATGATATCAAGTTGCAGTGCAGGAGGTCTAGGTTGGATATTAGAAAAAACTATTTCACTGGGAGGATGGTGAAGCACTGGAATGGGTTACCTAGGGAGGTGGTAGAATCTCCATCCTTAGAGGTTTTTAAGGCCTGGCCTGACAAAGCCCTGGCTGGGATGATTTAGTTGGGGTTGGTCCTGTCTTGAGCAGGGGGTTGGACTAGATGACCCGCTGAGGTCTCTTCCAACCCTAATCTTCTATGATTCTATGAATTTATCCAGTGATCCATCCCCTGTCGTTCAGTCCCAGCTTCTGGCAGTCAAGATTTTGGACCTATCCTTCATGAACTTCTCTCATTCTTTTTTGAACCCAGTTATACTTTTGGCCTTCACAACATCCCGTGACAACGAGTTCCACAGGTGACTATGCTTTGTGTGAAGAAGTACTTCCTTATGTTTATTTTAAACCTGCTATCCATTAATTTTGTTGGGTGACCCCTGGTTGTGTGTGATGTGAAGGGGTAAATAACACTTCCCTATTCACTTTCTCCACACACCAGTCATGATTTTATAGACCTCTGTCATATCCCCCTTCAGTCGTGTCTTTCATAAACTGAACAGTCCCAGTCTTTTAAATCTCTTCTCATACAGAAGCTGTCCCATCCCTCTCATCATTCTTGTTGCCTCTCTGTGTACTTTTTCCCGTTCTAAAAGATCTTTTTTGAGATGGGGTAACCAGAACTGCATGGAGTATTCAAGGTGTGGGTGAACAATGGATTTATATAGAGCAGTGGTTCTTAACCTTTACTGCAGCCTGCACCCCTTTGGTTCTCAAAATATGTTCTCGCACCCCTGATCAAAAATCGTTGAAGTAGGTCAGTTCTTTAAACCTAGATATATTTTTGTTTTGTATATTACAGTAATCGTTAAAAAATATATGTATCATGTTAACAAATACCTAGGTTTGATGAAACAAAGTAGTTGTACTTACACACCTGTGCTTAATTTGTGTTTTCGATAATTTACCTTCTAAAAAAATCTGGCATGTCTCACACCCCCAGAAAGGGCATCTCTCACCCCCAGGGGGTGCGTGCACCCCAGGTTAAGAACCACTTATATAGAGGCAATATGATATTTTCTGTCTTATTATCTGTCCCTTTCCTAATGGTTCTTAACATTGTGTTACCTTTTTTGACTACTGCTACACTTTAAGCAGATGTTTTCAGAGAACTATCCATGAAGACTCCAAGATCTCTTTCTTGGGTAGTAACATCTAATTTAGACCCCATCATTTTGTATGTATAATTGGGATTAAGTTTTCCAATGTGCATTACTTTGCATTTATCAACATTGAATTTCATCTGCCAGTTTGTTGCCCAGTCACTCCATTTTGTGAGATCCTGTTGTAATTCTTTGCAGTTGCCTTTAGTCTTAACTATCTTGAGTAATTTTGTACCATCTGCAAACTTTTCTACCTCACTGTTTACCTGTTTTTCCAGATCATTTATGAGTGTGCTGAACAGAACTGGTCCCAGTACAGATCCTTGGAGGACCCTGCTATTTACTTTTCTCCACTGTGAAACTGTTTATTCCTACCCTTTGTTTCCTGTCTTTTAACCAGTTACTCATCCATGAGAGGATCTTCCCTCTTATCCCATGATTCCTTACTTTGCTTAAGAGCCTTTGGTGAGGGACCTTGTCTAAGACCATATTAGCTATTACATATTAAACAATTAGACCTGTCCTGGTTAGCGATATTTACAAAGTCTCCATAGTTGATTGCATATGATATTATCCATATATAGTAGGATGAAATGTAGTTGACCAATTCATTTCTTTTGATGCCTTCACTGGTTTCTTGCTTTTGCACTGATATATTCTGGTGTCTCCAGCCAGTAGAATGCATCTTTAAACATCTGAAGTTGGTTAACATGATAAACTTTTTTTGTTTTAAATTTCTCTTGTTTTAGTAACTCAGTTATACACAGCTGAACTTAGCTTATTTGCCATGTAATAGGGACCCAATTTATTTACAATGGACCAGGGACCAAGCCATTTATAACACATGCTATGCTTTAGTATAGTGTATGACGGAAGAATGACATGGTTTTCTACTCTTTACCTATTGTTTTTGCCTTTGTTAAAATACATTTTTGCTTTTTGTTCTGGTTTTTCTAATTCTTCAATACAAATTGACACACAGAGAGAAGATGCTTTTGCAATTTTTGCAAAAAGACATTCATTTTTACTTCCTTAACATGTGTATTACCAGTTTCCCATAATAAATATAGTACTTGACTGCTAAGACATGCTCAGAATCTTCTGTGAGAAATTGTGTTGCTCTCCTCCACTCACCCCCCCTGCTGTTCATAGAATATCAGGGTTGGAAGGGACCTCAGAAAGTCATCTAGTCCAATCCCCTGCTCAAAGCAGGATGAATCCCCAACACTTTTGCCCCAGATCCCTAAATGGCCCCCTCAAGGATTGAACTCTCAACCCTGGGTTTAGCAGGCCAATGCTCAAACCACTGAGCTGTCCCTCCGCCCTCTGTTTTAGCAACAGAATTAGCAACAGAATTTTTACCCAAGCTTTTTTGAGTTAATTTGCTGAAAATAAAACTTTAGTTAAATATTTGAAAGCATAAACTTTAATAACCAGTATTTAAACATAGCAACAAAGAAAACAGTATAAAATTAAAGCAAAATTAAGTTTAAATGCAGGTTTATGGAAATACTTTGGGAGTAATACACTTTTATGACAAATTCTTGTGCTTGGGAGACAAAGGTAAAACCTGTTCAGATTCGTTTGGTTTACCTTTAATATTTTGCAACATAACCAGACATAATATATTTGTTATAAATGATGAGTGCAAGATTGATTTTTGTTGCAACAAAATAGAAAGAAAAACTAGTTATGTGATACACAACATACCTAACATATAGGATAAATTTACAATTAAAGATGAATGAATGCCAAAATTGTACAAGACAAGGCATTAAGAGCTTAAAGTTATTAAGGCAATGCATTTTAGAAAAAAACAAAACTTTAATTAGGCAGGTTATTTGTTACATTTTATTTAAAACTTAATACACATTGATTAAAATTCCTGTTGTTAGTTGCCCACTTTATTGTATTAGTTTAATTAATTTAAGGCAGTTTACATTGCCTTATGTTACTTTTACTTTAAGAATACTGCTATATAGAAATAAATAAAACCCATATAGGATTCAAAGCAGAGCTCACCTTTTTGTTGCTTGGCAACCATATCTTCAAGAGAGTTCGGAGTTTCTTTAGCTGTTGCATTACTGAAGAGTTAAAATCATTAATCCTAGTGGGATTATTTGAAGTTTTTTACCTGAAGCATTTTGATGATTTCTTCAGGTTTTTCAGTTGCTCCGTCTCTTCCTGCGACTCTCTATAATTTATAATTTTTTAAATGAAGGGAGGGCAAAAGTGAGAAGGAAGCAAGGTGGTGGGGGGAGGCAGATGTGAGCCAAGGGGGGTTAATTAACTCTGAGAGGGCATTTCAAAGTACAGGCAAGCAGCAAAGTGAACCAAGTGAGGAATACAAGAGAGAAAGGAAAGAGGGGGGGTTGGATGGCAAAAGGACAACAAGGAAAACTTGACCTGTATGTAGAGAAAGGTTACAGTGTTAGCTCTCAGAGGGAATTGGGGGGGGGGGGGTCTGTGCTTAGAGCTGGTGGGCTGGGAGCTAGGACTTCTAGGTTCTATCCTGCCCCCCAGGAGGAGAGTGGGCACTCCCACCTGTTCCCACAAAACCTGAATTTGTTCCTCAAGTGCCTGTTACTCATGTCGGCATCCTAAATGGATTACAGGAGCACCCTGCCTTTCTGTCGTTCAGTGGTTTTCAACTTCTTTTCTGGCGACCCAGTTGAAGAAAATCGTTGATGCCCACGACCCAACGGAGCTGGGGGATGAGGGGTTTAGGCTGTGGGAGGGGCTCAGGGCTGGGGCAGAGGATTGGGGTGTGGGGGTGCAGGCTCTGGGGTGGGGCTGGGGGGTTTGGGGTGCAGGAAGGGGCTCCAGGTTTGGGGGGACTCAGGGCTGGGGAAGGGGATTGGGGCGCGGGCTTATCTCGGGTGGCTCCCAGTCAGCAGCAGTATTGAGGCAGGCTTCCTGCCTGTCCTGGCACTGCAGACTGTGCTACCCCTGGAAGCGGCCAGCAGCAGGTCCAGCTCCTAGGTGGCTCTCGCCCCAGGCACCGCCCCACAAGCTCCCATTGGCTGGGAGCCGGTGCTCAGCGCAGGGGCAGTGCACGGAGTCCCGTGGCCCCCCCACCTAGGAGTTGGCCCTGCTGCTGGCCGCTTCCGGGGCACAGTGCGGTGTCAGAACAGGCAGGGACTAGCCTGCCTTAGCCAGGCAGCACCGCCTACGGGACTTTTAGCGGTCGGCAGTGCTGACCAGAGCTGCCGCGACCCAGTACCGAGTTGCGACCCACAACTTGAAAACCCCTGCTGTAGTTCATGTTCCTGGGCCACTCCATCCACCTTTTTAAGATTTTTTGTCAGCCTAATTTTTCTCTCTCTTGCTGCATCTCATCTGATAATCTCCTAGTCTTCCCTTAATTTCTTGTACACTGTAAGCAAAAGGGGTATTACAGTGGCTTATATCGTCTATTTGCTGTTTTAATTTTTTTATGTTGATCTTATTCTAGTTTTAAGTATTTTGTTTGGGGGGTTTTTTGTTCAATGCTAAACAAGTGAGGCAATGCATCACACAGACTGTTTGGCTCCTTAGCTTTTTCTTTTTTAATTTTTTTCCCTCCATTTCCAGTTTAAACAAGTTATATTCATGACCCTAAGAGTCAAAATTATTTATAGCAAGTCTGAATGACAGACCACTGTGACTGTTTACAAATCATACATCACCAGGTTTTTAATGTCTCCTGTTTCATTTGTCATGGCTTTATGCTCCCTGTTCTGCATTTGCCGAGAAAGAGACCTCTTTTCCTCTCGTGTTATTCTGTGTCTGGTGTTTAGCCATTAAAAGCACTTTATATAGATATCTAAAATGTGGCTTTTCACCCAGGAATTCCTCAAGTATTGACATTTCGCCCAGAGTGCTTCATCACACACTTTGTATTGAACTGGGAATTTTAAAAAAAGGCATTTCACTGCACTTAAAGGCCTGACCTGACCTGCTACATGAGAGTACATGGGATGAATGAACACCAGCATCCCACTTCTTTCTGAACATTATCCCCTCCAGCAGTTAGGTCACGATCCCACACTGCTTGACTTCTGATTTGGCTAGATGGCCCCTGGCTAGGCTCAGCCAGTTTGCTGACAAATAGTCTAGTCAATTGCTGGATCATACTTTGGTTTGTTATGAAATATATTCAAGAGACCAAAGAACCAATAGGAGTTAAGTTTATTGTTAGACGCCAATGATAATATAGTACGGGGGAAAAGTTCAATACAATACCAGTCTCTGGGAAGCCATCACCTGCAGTGTTATTAACATTCACCTTATGTAGAAGTTACATATCCTGAAGTTACACTCCTAAAACTATCCTTTTTAGATCCATCCTGTTTACAAGTAAAAAAGGTACAGTGTGTGTCACCTGAAACTAGATTTAACCAATCAGCTTTTGACTTTGTTTCTCTGGCGTACCCTTTATCTCTGTCTTCGGAACTCCTGCATTCCTGGTACCACGGGGTGCAAGGGCACCTCCTAAGGTTCGTACTACGGTAGCACAATCACGTATCTTGTCCTTTTCCTTTGGGACGTCCCAGTATTGGCCCGTGAGAGTAAATCCCTGCCCGTTGCTACGGTAAAAGACCCACATTGCCTGATCCTGACAGTTTTCCCCTCTGCGTAAGCCAAAGCTGATTTCAGCTAATGCCAGGTGGCAGGGGTGACTTGTCATGGATGAACAGAATTGATGAACAGGATGAACATTTATATTACGACTAGGCCTAACATAGATGTACTGGCTGAGCAACCTTAGCGACAAGTTATAAGTTAGAAGATAGCATATACAACAACTATCGATATGTTTTAATCACGGGCCTAATTGTGAGCCCTCCTGCACCTACTTGCGTTGCCAGAGCCCAGGTGGGAAGCAGCCCCAGCTGGGCACGTGCGCTCCTTGCCATGCAAGCGGGTGAGGGTAGCATTGCCACTACCAGGAACAGCTTCAGCAGCACCAGATTCATCCCTGGAGTAACTCCTGACTGCCCCAAACACAGACGTTTGGAAAGGATTTAAACCACCACCCTCCTCCTCCCCTCATCCACCCCCAGAAAAATCACGGAATGAACGTGATGTTTCCTGCCAGCACATTGTGCACTCGGCCCGTGTGTTACACCCCTTCCCCCACCCTGTCTCAGTCTGGGCTGTTTACATTGTAAACGTTTTGTACAGCCCCTAGCACACCGGGGAACCATTCTTGGTTGCCCCCTAGACACCATGATAAAAAAAAACTTGAGTGGATGGAGCCTTGCCACTGTTTCTCAGGTGTGTCAGCTGATGCCCCAGAGCAGGCAGATAGAGGGGAGTAACCTAGACCAGCAAAGAGACTCGCACAGAAGAAGGGACACTCTGAGTCCCAGGCTGGTTCCAGCCCAAAGAGCTTGTAAAAGTGAGGGACTGACCACAGCGATTACAGGCAGGCCTTATGCAAGCTGTCAATCACACTGCTACTGATATGTATCAGTCCTGACCCACAACCTCCCTGTTATCCCAGTCCTGAATCATGTTCTCTGGAGCCTCTCTCATTTGACTTTATTTACACAGACATAACAGATGTTTTGGAGGTCCGCTCAGCTCGTGGCCCTGGTACAGTTGTCTCCCCTGCCACCCCCCTCCCTGAGCTTCCCATATCAACACAAAATGCCAATTGGGTGGAATTGCATGGCAGAACATCTGCTGTGTATTAAAATTCTTCTCCATTGTTTTGGTCCCCAACTTCTATTTCAGTTTTCCAAATAGGAGAACGAATAAAGGTTTTCCAGAAGAAACTGGTGATGCATCTGGGTCCACATGTGGTTTTTAGTGAAAATATGACTCTCTTGTTCATTGTTTGACCCCATTACGCACTACTGTAACAACAGAACCTTGCTTCTTAAGACACAAGGGTTCTTAAATTGTGGGCCAGGTGACATGTGCTGATGAATATTGATTTTGCTGGAACCACGCAGCTGAAGACATGCCCATCAGACCAAAACATAACAAATGGGCCCTGAGACTTTTATGAACAGAGACTTTATCTTCTATAAAGTGATGCTAAATTAATAGCAAAGTCTCACAAATGGCATTATGGGAAACCTTGGCATGAATATCAATTCTGATCCTTGCTATTACAATACATTCATAACAACTAAATCTGTGTTTCCCAAAGTCTTTGATGTGCCCTTCTAGAGAGGGCTAGATGGACTACCTGGAAAGCACATACAGATTTCTCAGTTGTTCTCTAGTCTCAGCTTTCATTGAAAAAAGAAAAAGAAAAAGTGTCTCTTCTTCTCGGTTGTGAAGAAAACCTTCAAACGTAACCAGACCAGAATCATTTGCCTGAGTTTGCAGAGAGCCTGAAACAATAAGCTCTGAGAAATGTGAACTGTCCCTTTCACAGTTCAATGGCTTAGCAGAAGCCAATAATGATACTTTAAAATATCAGCATTGTTAACTATTCCACTGCTCAAAGCCTGTAAGAAAGGAGAGGGAGTTTCATATTTATTAAGGTTTATATCAGCCTTTCCCAAAGTGGTGGAAGAGGGCACACAGGCCGAGCTGGAGGTCTGGGTGTTTGTACCAGTTAAGAGGGGTAGGCCATTTGACACTACATGAATGGATTGTGAGGTGGTTAACTTTGTTTCATTTTGCTGAAAGGGACTTCACATTCAAAAGTTTGGGAGACATTGGACTAGACATTCAAGATCTGACTATTCTCAGGTGAATGGTGGATATTGGCACCGATACTGGAAAATCTGCTTTACAGAAAAAGCTCAGTAATAGAGATTTTAAGATTTGCCATTGTAATTCCTTGGCTCGGTGGTTATGTCTCCCTCTAATAGCTGGCCCATGTGACTATATCAAAATACTGCTTGCACATTAGCTAAAGAAAATCTAAATGCCTTGTGCTGAATGTCCCATGTTCAGTCTGTGTTGACAAACAGTGGCTGTAATCATGGTTCATTATTCTTCCACATTTTCAACGACCGTAGGTGGCTATAGCAAGAATTAGAGTCTTCCTGCAAGCAGAAAAACCAAATGAGCCTCGCTTCCTCCATCAAATCCTTTTCAATCCATTGATCAATCTATTTCTTCCTGTTAGGAGGCCAACAAAAATTTAAAAATCACAGTTTAGGAGACAGTCAATGACACCTGTGGAATGAGCCAATGGGAAGTTATCTGTTCTTAAGTATTTAGGAATATTATTTCTCTTACCTCTATGGATGCAGCTTTGATCCAATGAGCTACATCTGAAGGAGAAACCTAGTCGCTAAAATTGTTGCGTCAGACTCCCATGACCTTTTTTCTGGCCAGGCTCTCCTGTTATTGCAAGGTTGAAGTTAGAGCTGTACAATGTGCAGTGGCTTTAGTTCAGTTGTTTGGTTTTCATGCTCATTTGAACCCAGCAATCATCATAAAATACAGCGAAAACCACTGAGCAAGTTTGTTTCCCCTGCAGAAAGAAGACGCTGCTTGAAATTTGGCCAACCCTGGGCTGAGTCTGGGGATTGCAATGAAACCCTCAACAAAGGGAGTATTTCCTGATTCTGAATTAGCTTCCAGTGTATGGAAGCTGAACTTCAAAGCACTTCACCGCCCCCACAATTAGCCGAGAGTTCCTGAGCTGTACCATAGGGTGTAAGTCTGTTTCTTATGCTCTTGGTGCAGATAAGAAGGCCCTGTACAATAGAAATGGCTTTGTATTGCCCATTTATAGAGCTGGGTGGGATGAAAATCTGAAAATCAAAGAGAGAAGGACAAAAACAGAGAAAGTTGACTCGCTCCACAGACATGACAAAGGGAGAATTAATTTAGCTCTACTTGCCGTTAAATCAAAGCTTTCTGGAAGTTAATTTTGTTGCTGAAAACAAAGGTAGAGGAATACAGTAAAAGTACTTTCTAATTAACTATGTGTGTGTGTATTCACAAACACACATATATATGAATGAAATATGCAAATGTGATGTTGATATAGATACTGTGTTGGTAAAATCAAATAGGGTAGTACGCTCCTCCCAGGTAAAGTCATATTCAGAACCCAAACTGGTCTTTAAGTTGGATAGAAGGGGTAATTGTCAAAGATGTATGGAATATTTGATACAAAATGTACAATTTTCAGTTAGCCCAGCTTTCACATTCAGTGTTTTCATTGGGGGCGGGGGAAGGGCTGTTTTCATAAGCAACAATTTCAAAGTTTGTACAGAAAATTCCAAGCTTGATTTTGAGATCCAGGAAAATTTCAGGCATCTTTTCTTGGTACATTTTATACTTCAAGCTTGGTATTGATCGCATGGTGGAAATCACACAGCATTTCTTCGACTTGCCTACTTAGTGGAGCTTTCCCCGCAGGCACCTGTTGCACTCTCAGAATGACCCAAAACAAAATTTTTCAGCAAATCAAAAAATGAAATTAAAAACACCCCAACCATTTTGGATGAAACTAAATCTTTCCTGCAACCTGAAACAAAATGTTTCATTTTGATTTCAAGGTTTTTTGTTTGACATTCTAAAAAAATAAAATTAAAGGGAGTTTCTAACCAGAAGTTGTTTCAAATAAAAAAAAAACCCAAACATTAGACCAGCTTTGCCATGAAATGCCTGGCAAAATAGCTGGGATAAGCTGAGCCCTAGCCCACAGCTTGATGTATGCAATTCCAGAAGAAATGAGAAGCTAAAGATCTTGCATATCAGAAGAAAAGCCCTTTGCATTTGTCATAAATGAGAGGGGGGATAGCTCCTTTGTGTGGACAGCCAGCCAGTTAGCTAGCTATAGAATCCCTCTTGGTAGCTGTTCTCTACTTGCTTTACCTGTAAAGGGTTTGAAAGTCTGACTGCATGCATAGGTAAAGAGAAGTGAGTGGGCACCTGACCAAAAGAGCCAATGGGAGGGCTAGAACTTTTACAAATTGGGAATAAACTTTCCTTTGTCTGTGTGTTGTGGTTCTCCAGGGAAAAGGGGAACAGGGCAGCGGTTATGTTGTGAGAAGCTGAAGGTCTGGTATGAAAATCATCAGAATCATACTAGAATTGCTTATTTGGAACCCAGATATGTAAGTAGATGAGAAAATGTGTAGGAAAACGTGATTAGATTTATTTTGTTATGGCTTGTGGATTCCTCTGTGCTAACCCCAGATGCTTTTGTTTTTTGTAACCTTTAAGCTAAACCCCTAGAAAACTATTTTGGGTGCTCAATTTTTGGAATTGCTTTTTTAAAAATCTAGCTAGTCTGCGTTTTCAGATGTATTTTCTTTCTTTTTGTTTCTAATAAAATATACCTTTTTTTTTTTTTTAAGAACAGGATTTGGGTTTTTGTATCTTAAGAGGTTTGTTCACATTTTTTAGTTAGCTGGTGGCAATAGCGGATTCTTGTTTTCCTTTTTTAGCTCTTCCCCGGAGGGGGTGTGAAAGGGCTTGAGGGTACCCCACAGGAAGGAATTCCAAAGTGCGGCTTCCTGGGTTCCAAGGGGTTTTGCATTTGGGTGGGGGAGGCATCTTCCCATCCAAGGTCAGAGAGAAGCTGTGACATTGGCAGTTTAATACAAGCCTGGAGTGGCCAGTATTTCCTTTTTAGAATCCTTGCGGGCCCCCACCTTCTGCTCTTGAAGTGCCAGAGTGGGGAATCAGCCTTGACAGCGTTAATTCTCCTCGAGGAGCAATGGAGAGTGGCGCCACAGGGAAGCCATATTTTGGTTCTGTTTGTGCAGCACCTAGCACAATGGGGGTTCGGTCTATGACTAGAACTCCTGGGTGTTATGGCAATCCCGGTAAAAGGCATTCTGTGTCTGAGTGGTGTGTGCCACGAAACTCTCTTGCAGAACAGATCTTTGGGAGAGGCCACTGGTAGCTCACCACCCGCTTTGTCATTGATTGTTGATTGGCTTTCTGGGAGGAAGGACGGCTTGACTGATGGTTGGCAGGTGAGTCCTCTTCGCTTTTGGCTATAGGAGAAGGTTGCGTGGGAGTGCAGAAGTGCCACATAGCCATGTTTGGAAGGAAAACTTGTACTTTGCATTCAGATCCTGTGGTTAATCATATACCCCTTACTGGAGTAGTCTCACTGATGTCAGCTGGGCTGCTCAATGGAGGTTGGATGGTCTGGTAGTTTAAGGCCCTGGACTGGGACACAGGAGATATGGGTTCAATTCCTGACTTTGCTACAGACTCCCTGTGTGACCTTGGGTAAACCCTGTAATCTTTCTCTCTTCCACCGTCTGTAAAATGGGGATAATCCTTCCTTTGCCTCGTCTATTTAGGTTCATGCTCTTCAGGCCAGGGACTGTCTCTTACTGTACGCATGTGTGTGTATACAATGGATAGCACAACAGGACCCTGAACTCAGCTGGGACCTGTAGGCACTATGATCATAAAAATACTGCAGCGGGAAGGGGTGGGTAATTCTTGGCTCCTGCCACGGTCAGTTGTAGAGCCCTGGGCCACCCCTCAGAACGCCCCATCTCCTCCACAAACAAGCTTCCATCTCACAAGAGGAGTTGCTTGCACCTGAGGAGGACCAGAGCTGTGAATGTGTGGGCGGGAGAGGCAATCCTCTAGGTATTCTGGGTCTTCTCCTCAATGGATAATTCTTTGCCTGCTGGGAGAGGAACACAATACAATTCAAAAATCCAAAGCCCAAAGCAGTAACATGGATGATCCAGCAGTTTGTTCCAATAAGTACCTGGGTTCTTATGCTTAACTAGTCAAAGACTTTGTATCAACTCACAGCTTTAGACCTCTCAACTCTGGTAGATTTGATCCTGGTGTAAAAGGGCTACAACCTAAAAGGGCCCCAATTAGTATTGTGACTTTAGCAGACATTTTTATCATATACATTGTGTGCTACAGCCTGACTGGTTTGGGGGTTTCTTTTTCACTAATATAGGAGAATTCTCTTAATTTTAGGGCATTGTCCCAAATAACCAGTTGTCTTGATTATTGAGAAGACAGCTTGCTTGATCTTTTGCTTCTACTCTTGATGACTTCCGTATTAAACCAACAGGAGTCCTCAATGTCCTGCCTATTCTACAGCGCAACCACTGGTCAATTAGCCACATGCATACAAATGTATGCAATTGCAGTTCTGAATACGCAGCATAACGTGGTTTTTGTTATGATCGTGCTAAACCAGTTCCCTTGAAGAAGTGTCAATAAAGTAGCTGGGCTGATCACATAAAGTACAGTACTGCTTCCTTTTGGGGTCAGCATGCTGTACTCCATCAAGAACAAAAAACCAAACAGATGTCCCAATCCTTGGACTACTTCGCTGTTTAAAGTCAAGCGTGTGTTGTAAAACTTTTCAGGATCAGGGCCAGAGTTAAAAAAAGCAAATTAGGGAACTGTTTAAATGGAGAAATTTTACTGTTTTACTTTAAAAAAAAACAAAACCCACAACAACCCAAAACTAGCAACTAAATTTCAGCCATATTAGTCATTCTTGGCCTAAGGAAGGAGGAGGAGATGGGAATTATTATATACTAGATTAAACAGAAGTCACTAATCTTCAATCCTTCTGGTTTCTTACTAATCTAATTAACAGAATTTAAGTAAATTCCTACTAAGAATTAATTGGTTAGTCTCTAAGGTGCCACAAGTACTCCTTTTCTTTTTGCGAATACAGACTAACACGGCTGTTCCTCTGAAAGGTTTATTCCGTTAGTGAACTGATGTCCTACCCTGTGTGCTAATGAATACAGGATTATAGCCCCATCTTCTGGAATAAAAACTAATTTTTTCTTCTTTCACATAGTATTTTAAATTGGAACAAAGTACATCAGAGATAGTGGAAGCAAACAGGCAGACGCAGGGAAATTGAATAGAAGGATATTTGCAGAACTCCTGCAAAGATGCCCAGATCTATGGTTCATTTAGAGCCACAAGCTACATTGCATACAAATGTACCATTCGCACCCGTCTGGCATAAAATGAACTCCTCTGCAGAGCTGCTGAACGAGCACAAAGAATAACGACTTCTCCATGCAGAGGTCACTGCCGCCTGTGTTCTTCAACTTGCATGCAAAGTGGACTGCAAATGAGACACCTCTGTAGGTGCCAGAAGCTTAACTACGAGCTCTCAATGTCTGCAATACCTACCTTCTGCCTTGGGAACAAAGTCATAAAATATCAGTCTTCAATACAGCCAGACTAGTAGTAACATCACTTTTCCAACACCTGTTTTGATCTACCATATGGTTGTAATTTTCTGACATATAGAAGTACAAACAAACTGTGGTAGGTTTGCATGCTCTCAAATTAAAAATATGGAGAGAGAAGTGGGGTATCAGCTCTCCAATAGAAAAGTCAGAAACTTCCAGTCAACATGAATGTTAAATACCAAACAGAAAGTGGGTACACCCTTATTTACAGCCTTGCAAATTGTCAATGGGCCTGGCCCCTCTGGTGTGATCTTAGGGTGACCAGATGTCCCGACTTTATAGGGACAGTCCTGATTTTTGGGTCTTTTTCTCACATAGACACCTATTACCCCCCCACCCTCTGTCCCAATTTTTGACACTTGCTATCTGGTCAGCCTATTTATCCGGACCAGTGATCTGCTAGGTCACTCCAATCCTTGACTCTGGGAGCCAGCCTTACCCTGCTCTGCTGTGAGAGCCCCCACTCCTGGGCTATTCACGCACAGCCTCTAGCATGAAAGCTGCTCCTTGGATTGTGCAACCAAATGACACTAGCCAATACCTCTGGTCCCAGACACAACCCTACGAACCATCATCTTGCAGTGTCCAGTTATGCCCACTGGATGCTGCAAGCTTATATGAGTTCGTCAATTTAATAAAGAAATTGATAGGTACCAGGCTTGTTATCCCAAGTGGAGTCTCTGACACACTTCAAACGCATTACTTCAGGTAGAATAAACAAATTTATTAACTATGAAAGATAGATTTTAAATTATTATAAGTCAAAGCATAACAAGTCAGATTTGGTCCAATGAAATAAAAGCAAAATGCATTCTAAGCTGATCTGAACATCTTAACACTTTCAATGTCCTTACAAACTTAGGTGCTTCCCACCCCACCCCATCCAGCCATCCCTGTCCCCATCCCAGTGTAGACACAGCCCCACCGGACTCTTGCTCTGGGAGTCTGCCAAAAGTATCCCACATGCCATCTTCCTTTGTCCTCTACACAATCAAGTCTGATGGACAGTCAAGTTTCCCCACACTGCACCATGAACAAAGGGCTAGAGTGGCCACATTTGGGGAGGGGGAGGGGAAGGGTGCTAGAAAGTCGGATATGCCTGGTTGGACTCAGTCACCTGGTGCAGTGTAGACACTACAGCCCCAGGTTCAACAATTCCTAATGTGAGCTAATGATTGTAGATGCTCAAGCCGTAGGTTAAAACCATGGACTTCTAACTTGAGTTCTACTAATCCTGGGCTTACATCGCACTGTAGACATATCCTTAGACTCTGCTGTTTTCTCTGTCAGACCACAACTGGGGATGGAGGTTCAGTTGTGTTGTACACAGACACACCCTTGCCCTTTGCTTCTTCAGCTCCCAGCTCCGACAGGAGAGGTTTGTGGCTCCACTTTTCACTTGGGAGCATCAAGCAATCCTTGCCTCCAGCATTCTTGGTGATGCCAGAACAACAGGCGGAGGTCCTGGCTCCTTGGTGGTTATCATACAAACGTAGGGCTGGAAAGGTCATCTAGCCCAGCCCCCTGTGCTGAGGAAGGGTTATGAAAGTTTACATAGTCCTTCTCAGGGAAAATAGGGAATGTTGCCTGACCAAAGCGTTCATGTACCCAAGTTCCCCCTGTGATGTTCAATTCTGCATTTCCACTACAAACTAGGTCACTATCCAGTTTTGCTACTGTGGCAGGACTGCTGTGCTGCAACTCCCAGAGGCTAAGGCAGAAGTGATTGCAGTACAATCTGTGAAGCACTTTGAGATATTTATGGATAAATGGGAACCATTAAATGCTCACTATTAAGCGTTTCTATTTCAGCAGCCAGTTATTCTCTGTAGTTACAATGTGCAGGGCTAATAGGGCATTTAGATACTTAAGTAACCAGCTGAGAATAGACCCCCCCCCCCCAAAAAATGGTAAATATAACCACTCCACAGTGTATAATCTCACCAGGGTGCCTGGTAGAGAAATACATTAGAGTCCATACACAAAAAGGCAACACAAGCTTTTGGAATAAGAAGGAACCCCTTAGTAAAACACAAAAAGAGGTTTTTGATGGACTTTGAAACAGAATTTTAATATAAAAATACAAATGAAACAAAAAACTGGCCAGCTCAATGTTCAAGTCATTTAAAACCTCCAGCCATTCTGTCAATTAACTGGAGCCCTTCATTCTTATGGAGGTCAGACAGACGTCTAAGCAAGTTGAACGCTCTCCCCTAAAACAGAGATGTTCAGATGCAACAACTTTTCAAAGCAAATGAAAGCAAAGTGTGTGAGAAAACATTAAGGAAAAAATACTTCAGCTACGTCCATAAAAGGAAAAAAATGAACCAGAACCACTGGTCACTTGCTGGCCAGATTTCAGAGGAACAGCCGTGTTAGTCTGTATTCGCAAAAAGAAAAGGAGTACTTGTGGCACCTTAGAGACTAACCAATTTATTTGAGCATGAGCTTTCGTGAGCTACAGCTCACTTCATCAGATGTATACCGTGGAAACTGCAGCAGACTTTATATACACACAGAGAATATGAAACAATACCTCCTCCCACCCCACTGTCCTGCTGGTAATAGCTTATCTAAAGTGATCAACAGGTGGGCCATTTCCAGCACAAATCCAGGTTTTCTCACCCTCCACCCCCCCACACAAATTCACTCTCCTGCTGGTGCTAGCCCATCCAAAGTGACAACTCTTTACATAATCAAGTCGGGCTATTTCCTGCATAGATCCAGGTTTTCTCACATCCCCCCCACCCCCATACACACACAAACTCACTCTCCTGCTGGTAATAGCTCATCTAAACTGACCACTCTCCAAGTTTAAATCCAAGTTAAACCAGAACATTTTGGGGGGGAGGGGGGTAGGAAAAAACAAGAGGAAACAGGCTACCTTGCATAATGACTTAGCCACTCCCAGTCTCTATTTAAGCCTAAATTAATAGTATCCAATTTGCAAATGAATTCCAATTCAGCAGTTTCTCGCTGGAGTCTGGATTTGAAGTTTTTTTGTTTTAAGATAGCAACCTTCATGTCTGTGATTGCGTGACCAGAGAGATTGAAGTGTTCTCCGACTGGTTTATGAATGTTATAATTCTTGACATCTGATTTGTGTCCATTTATTCTTTTACGTAGAGACTGTCCAGTTTGACCAATGTACATGGCAGAGGGGCATTGCTGGCACATGATGGCATAGATCACATTGGTGGATGTGCAGGTGAACGAGCCTCTGATAGTGTGGCTGATGTTATTAGGCCCTGTGATGGTGTCCCCTGAATAGATATGTGGGCACAATTGGCAACGGGCTTTGTTGCAAGGATAAGTTCCTGGGTTAGTGGTTCTGTTGTGTGGTATGTGGTTGTTGGTGAGTATTTGCTTCAGGTTGCGGGGCTGTCTGTAGGCAAGGACTGGCCTGTCTCCCAAGACTTGTGAGAGTGTTGGGTCATCCTTTAGGATAGGTTGTAGATCCTTAATAATGCGTTGGAGGGGTTTTAGTTGGGAGCTGAAGGTGACCGCTAGTGGCGTTCTGTTATTTTCTTTGTTAGGCCTGTCCTGTAGTAGGTAACTTCTGGGAACTCTTCTGGCTCTATCAATCTGTTTCTTTACTTCATTTGCAAATTGGATACTATTAATTTAGGCTTAAATAGAGACTGGGAGTGGCTAAGTCATTATGCAAGGTAGCCTGTTTCCTCTTGTTTCCCCTCCCCCCCCCCCCAGATGTTCTGGTTTAACTTGGATTTAAACTTGGAGAGTGGTCAGTTTAGATGAGCTATTACCAGCAGGAGAGTGAGTTTGTGTGTGTATGGGGGTGGGGGGGATGTGAGAAAACCTGGATCTATGCAGGAAATAGCCCGACTTGATTATGTAAAGAGTTGTCACTTTGGATGGGCTAGCACCAGCAGGAGAGTGAATTTGTGTGGGGGGGTGGAGGGTGAGAAAACCTGGATTTGTGCTGGAAATGGCCCACCTGTTGATCACTTTAGATAAGCTATTACCAGCAGGACAGTGGGGTGGGAGGAGGTATTGTTTCATATTCTCTGTGTGTATATAAAGTCTGCTGCAGTTTCCACGGTATACATCTGATGAAGTGAGCTGTAGCTCACGAAAGCTCATGCTCAAATAAATTGGTTAGTCTCTAAGGTGCCACAAGTACTCCTTTTCTTTTTACTGGCCAGAGTAGCACCAATTCTTTCCAACTGCAATGCCAGTATCTTGGGCATCTTTAAACTGTTGGGGTAAAGCTCTTAGTTACATCATTTGTTTGGGACCAAGGAGAAGGATGCACGTCTCTAGTCACAGTTACTGGCTTTGGAAGAGATTAAAGGGATCCCTATAGCCAGTCCTCTTAGGTCAGATTACTGACAAGTAAATCTTTTGACCTGGTTAAATAGATGAAGGTTGTCCAGACACACGGCATCCCTAATAGGTAGCTGTACTGAGGGTTTCCCCTCAAAAGCCCAATCTGAAGTGGAGGGTGTTAAGGAGCTAGGACCTGGATGGTCTGTATCCTGCACATGGACCAGATGTCAGCCCTCCTGTTGGAAGAGAGGCGGCCCCAAAGTGCTACATGACATGATGAGGCATCAATTAGGAGACGCGATGGGGGGGTAGGGGGGAAGGAAATCGGTCCTTAAACAGGAGTGTGTGTTGTTTCCTCTTAGAAATCACCTGGGGCATCAGGCCTGAGGTCCTATGTCAAGGAGCTCTGGAAACTACCAACTACATCAGTCAGAGCAGCCCCAAGGCTTCAAACCCAGGTAAGGGATTATTCCATGCATTTGCTCACCAAGTCTTTAAAGATGGCAGCTCCCTCCAGAGAGGTAAGTGTCTTAAAGCAGGATGGGAAACGGATGCATCACCCAGCACAGCACATGCACTAAAAGCAAAATGTCTACGTGGGTAGGTAAGATATGTGCATTCACTTCAAAGGAGGAGAGATCTGTTGACACCATCAGGCAAAGGTGTTTAAAGGACCCTCTTCTATGCTATGTAAAAATGCAAATATAGAGACAATAGCTCTAGTGAGAGGGCTCTGTTGACACAAATCTAAGCATGTTTTGATCATTCCCACCCACACATTTTACCAAGGTGAGCTGCCATTTTATTTTCGATATCGAGACCGAGCTGCTATGCAAGGACTATTATTCACTGGTTTCATCCCACGTGCAATACTTCAGCTCCCATAGGATCCCTTGTGGTGGTGAGACCCCTAAATCCACTAAGTCCATCTCCTGGCAAGGGCAAGATAGTCTCCAGAGAGAATTCAAACTACTTAGACTGATAATAGTCTTGCAGAATACTAGCCATGATACCAAGAGATGACTTTTGCCAACTCAGAGTGTTGCGACAGCATACAATGCTCACTCTCCTGATATGGATTCTGGCTACTGACAGCATCATCACCTGTCCAAAATCGGAAGAGTCTAGTTCTTTCTTAAACCTGGCTGTCCAATATAGTAGCACATTAAGGGCCAGATTATCAAGCCCATTCACTCCAATGGGAGTGCTCACATGTGAAAGGGCCACACACAACCTTGCTCTAATTTAGATGTTAAAACTACTGTGCTCACCCAAAATTAAACTCATTGAGCAAGCAGCCTGCTGTCATTATTTTCCTCCCCTTTCACCAAGAGGGAACATGAAAACTTTTTACCTCTTAAGGTATGTCAACACTGCAGCTGGGAGGTGTGATTACGGCACATGTAGACAGACCCCAGCTAGTTTTGACTGGATCAAATCTAGTTCAAGAGCAGTGAAGCCTGGATAGTACATATGGCAGCCTCTCAAGTAGGTACTCGGGGTCCTTGGTGGGCCCCCATGTTGCATTTACATCTCCAAACTGCAGGGCAGACATACCCCGAGATTAGGGATTAACCCAATTATTGGCGGGGGCGTGGGGGGAGTTTTTCAGCCATCTTGCCTAAATTATGCCAATGCCTCTGTACACACACAACGTTTACTGGCTATAATTTGATGAGATTCTTGTCAAATGCATATAAAGAATGTAAAGAGTAGTAAGTATATTTCAATTACTTTATTGGGACTGCTATCTACATACAGTTCAGTTTTCCAAGTAGTCAAGGCAGTTACTTTTAAATAGCTTAACATGTCAATCATATAAAACACAGCTGGAACCAAGGTACAATAGAAATATATACATATTATGGTACATTGAGTGCTTCTGAATGTGGTTAGTCTCATCTCTGGTAATTAAGGGTCTCATTCTGCTATGCTTTTAGACACATTGAGAAGCATCTTACTATGCACGTAGCACCATTGGTCTCATATGGGGCTACTTATATAGCAAGGTAATACTCCTTGTGAACAAGGGTGGCAGAATCCAGCCCCAGGCAATTAAAAGAAGTTGTGCTATACAGATACTGTAACACAAAAATGAGGGGTCACTTCTTGAATTAGACAAGATTAACACATTTGCCTGAACGCCTAGATTTATACAACAGCTAATGCAGCCTCTGAGAAAGTACTGCTTCATGATTACAATTGTAGTTGATGATTTACTCTATGTACATACACCCGTGTTACAGAACTAAGAGAAACCATTGCACTAAACAGAGCCATAATACTGCGAGAGTTACATTCCCCTGCACTGATACTTCAGGGACCCTGATGGGGCTCAGCTACAGTCAGACACCAGCATCTCACCAGCCCAGTTTTAGCCCTGACAGGAGGAGTTTTCAGATGTGAAATGCTGTCTTTTGTGCACACAAATACTGCTTGTTGCTTTCCTTTAGAGGAACTCAGTTTTGTAGCAGGTGAAATGCTAGGATCGTTCTTGTCCTAATAGAGATCACCTGTAAGGAGCTGCCAATTCCATTCCTGTCGCTGACACTTCCTTCCTGCTGCACACTATATAGCTAGGTGTATATAACTTGAACTTTGCCCCATTTGAATAAGATCATCAAGTACTTCAAATCTGCAAAACCTTCAAGATCATAGTTCATATCGGTGCCCCTTTATTTTCCAAGGCCAGCACTATATGTTATCAGCCTCGGTCAGACCAGGACAAGTAATTTACTGGCTGAGTGCTACCACTAATGTCACGGGAGAGATCCTGAGCCGATGTCAATTGGCATAACTCCACTGACTTCAGAAAAAACTATGCCAGTTTGTACCTGCGGAGGATCTGGCCCGGAATTCAAGGGACATTTTCAGGTTTCAAATAGTACTACTGCAAATCAGCTGCCCAAAGTACACACTTTTAAAAAAAGTCAGTTCTACATCAGTCTCTTTTTGTGCAGTGCTGAAGGTCTCAGTCTGTGGATCCCAATACTGCAGAGTACTGACCCTATGTTACATCAGAACCATAGTTAGCAGAGATACTAATAATCAGCAGCTTAAGTAGAGGCATAGGCAAAAACCATACATCACTCTACAGAGTAACTATTCTTTGTATCAGAATGAGGATGCTGTGGAGTGTAAGGACTATAGCAGAGAGCAGAAACCTGAATGTTACCCATGTTCAGATTTGGTCTGTTACTCTGTTAACAAAAGTGAGAAAATCCACTTGATAGGGTCAATTGGGCGCTCAGCGTGGGTAAGAGAAGAGTGTATAAATTAGCTTTACTGGGTAAGTTGGAGAAGAGCGAAATAAAAGGTGAAACTTGTGCAAACTTGTAATATAGACTTGGGGCAGCCATACAAGTCAGTGTCATGGGCTCTTTATTTTGGGGAAGATGTGTAATAATGCTTCCTCCTAGAGCTAGAAAAACCTACATACAATAGGAATGAAAACATGGCTGAGTTGCATTCTTAGTTAAAAGCAGTAATTCCATGATACTTGGTAAGTCACTTGACCTTGTATAAAGCTAACTTAATTGTCAAACTGGGCAAAAAGCACAACCCCACTGAAAGCCAGCTATATCCAGGTAAGCATGATGTAAGTTAGAACACTAGAGGTAAGAAATTGCATGAACATGCAACAGCTGCACCTCAGACATCAGTGTTTGACTCACTGGATTTATGGGATTCTGATGTAGGGAGACATGCAGTATTGTTGCTTTCAGCCATCCTTGGAGTGCACTGTAACTGCAAACTAGTTCAGATGACTAGCGGATCCAGAAACATGAACAACCACGCTCTACAAAGGGAATGGGACTTCTCCAGCTTAAACCCAAGTTAGACTCCTCTCCTTCCTCTTTCTACAGTAGGATCAACCAAATATAAGAATCTAACGGAGTTTTTTGCTTGACAGGACAAGAACGCTACAGCAGCGTCACTTCACAGTAGCTTAGCACCAAGCTGCATTTTTATAGGAACAACCTGGATCAGGTGACCACTGCTGAAATTGCTTTATTCACCCTCTCTAACCTCTATGCTTGGGTAGATGAATTACCATTACCCTAGAAAGAGAAATGTTGGGTGGAGGGAAATGCACAGCTGAGACTCAGTTACTGCAGTGAACCTAGTATCAGTGACAGCAGATGATGGTCCTGAATACGTGTGCCGTCTCCAATGCCACGTTTAATTTTAGCTGTTGCCTATGTCCTACAAAGTAAGTTCCAAGGATAATGGAACCTGCCTCTAACATACATACAATACCCTCATTTTTACTGGCCTTTATTGTATTGAAGCTAAAATAAGTAAACTCTTGTCACGTCTACAAAAAAAAACAAGTAAAATGAATAAAAATGAAAAGTGCTTATTTTCAAGTTGTGGCAATCCACAGACCCCCGCACATCATACTAAACACACCCACTAATTCAGTTTCCACAGAGCACCAAAAAAACTGAACATTCATTTCAATGCTGCAGAAGCAAATATTGTTTAGAAGGGTTTTCAATCTGGTTTATATGTATTAAATGTCACTGAGGTCTGGATGTGGAATCTTGTCTTAAGAATGTAAGAAAAATATTGTGCTGGCAAGACTTTTTACTCTGAAGGAATGTGATAGTCAAAGTTGTATGGGAACAAAATGAAATGATTGGAATTTATCTTCAAAGGACATTAGTATCATTAAAAAGGAAGCTACCACTAAGGCAGCATGATTCATAATGCAAGACAAGGCAGTGTTGCACAGAAGTCCCTCTTGAAAGGGATAAGAGAGATCTGTAGTTTAATAAGTTTGCTTCTGGGGCTTTGGGAATGTCTGGTTTATGTTCCTATTGTTTTCAGTTTTTGCAGTGTTCGACTGCTCCATTTCTGTGTGAGGCTGCTGAAAACTAAATTATGACATGCAGGGCAAATTGCACTTTACTGCAATGAACTTAGCTGCATAAAAGATCAGTACAAATAAAAGGACAATGTAATCGTCATAGCTGGCTAAAACACACACAAATATTGTTTACAGAAGCCTGTAAGAACAGAACTTGTAAAGTGCATAACAGGACAAGTTATTCACTCTGATTCTTACAAGGTCTGCTTCAGACCACTGCAGCAGTAATGAATGTTGTGGATATGGATTGACTTAGATTTTCCATGAACAGGGTGCTTATTTCAAAGCTTTCTATGTCCCTTGCACGATCACACTAGACACTGATGCAAATCACACTCATCAACTCTATAAATTCAAACTCACATTAGCCACCATACAAGTTGTGTAATACTTGCAGAGCTCACCTACTTCTCCACAAAGTGATCCATCATAAACCGGCCAGCACCTGGTTTCAGTGCTCTGATATGTGGGACAGTGTACAAAAATCTGTATTGGATACAGTCCTCTTTCTTGTGGCTGAGCTAATAAATCACCCCATTCTCAATCTTCTTGAGAAATAGGTTCCAACTCTGATCCCTACAACAGCTTGTATCTGCCAGCCTTATCTGTAATCCTCATGTCAGAAACTGAAGTGCAGGTAAGATGCAGATTTTACACTTCAGATGCATGTGGCCTGTTAGACAGACGCAGGTTTGCAATCCTTTTGCCTACTGCTGAGGAGCTGGAATGGCAATATAAAGTCCAGGGTGTGTGTGTCCTCTTCTATCAGGGAATTTTTTCATTCACTGTGCTTCCCCGCCCATCACAACATGTGCTTTAGCTCAGCAGTTCAGACCCAACCCTGTCCAATGATCCGGCACCATCAAGAAATACTTGTCCATTGCTTCACAAAATCTGCTCCGGTACAGTTCTGGAGAGACCACAGTTGGCATTTTACCTAGTGTTTAAAAGACAATAATGCCACAGTTTGAGATGGACCAGAGATCACACAGGAAAAATCAGGTTTGTATTACTGTAGTGCCTAGAGCCTGTAACTGAGATTGGGGCTCCACAGCACGGAATGCTGCACACACACAGCGCAAGAGTCTCTCAGAAAACAAGACAAAGGAAGCAGTAGACCCATTTTACAGATGGGCTCTGAGGCAGAAGTGAAGTGACTTGTCCAACACAGGCAGGGCAGAGCTGAGAACTGAACACAGACTCCAGCGTCCCAGTCAAGTGCCTCAGCCACAAGACAATTCTTCCTCTTGAGCTGCTGACAGCTCATTTGTAAGCATTTCCCTTTTGAGCTCCCCACAACTGGCACAGTGCAAATGATACTAGAAAGTCATATGGTCAAGCACTTGTTCTGTGGGGAACTTTGACATCACAGTGAGTAGCTTGAGCTACTTCAGCATGGTTTGGGAAGGCAGTGGTTATAAAGAGACTGTGATATCCCAGAGGAAGGGACACAAGCAAAGGAGAGGAATCAGATCTTCTGAGCACACAAGGTGCGGGGAGTTTTCACAGAAGAGATTTCATTCCCCAAAACCAAGAAATCAGGCATTTCTGAATCTGCTTTTAAAAGATTAGTTACCCCTGCAAATAAACCAACAATACAGAGATACCGTTACTCTAAGACAATAGAGCAGCAAGATATGTAGGTGACCCTGCCCTACAAAAAGTAATATGCCAATTAACAGTACCACCCATGCAGCTGCATTCTGAGAACACAAGACTCTTACACTGTGCACAGCCTTGGGAATAAGGGAGAAGAGTTGAAACAATAAATTTGTACGAGAGAAAGTGTGGTGGGGGTGCAGGGGGGAGAAAACAGCACTGCCTGAAGTCTGTCAATAGCAGTGCTGATAGAGTGGGTTATCAGAATTAATACTGGGTGTGTCTTGGACTCACCTTGTCCTCCCAGGATGCCCGTTGACTTCACCACCATTTCAAGCTTTTTGTCCCAGGTAAAGGTGCGAATGTAATCTGTTACAGGTACAGAAAGATGTGTCAGGAAGTTCATATTCCAAATACAGATATTCCTGGGTAATTAGAAACACATTTCCTGGTATATAGCAAAGAAACTCAAGCTGCAAGCATTTGTTGCCAACGTAACAATTTCCCATTCTTAGCCAGCTGTCTCTCTCACTGGCAGGGGAAATCGCTCAGTAGCAATGAGAACACACCAGCTCTTCACTATATTCACAAAGATATTGCTCAGATAGCCTTGCCTTGACTCACACTAGTGAGCATTCCAAGCACCTAGTTATGAACTTTCCTTCATCCAGCTGACCCCAACCCTACATGTGCAAGGAGTCGCCCCACATTGGTCCTACAGTTCATAAGGTGGTTGATGATCAAGGGTGCCCTGCGGTGGCTTAAGATCTAGCAACCTCATTCATTTTAAGCTAGTATTATTCCCCTTTATTAAAGTCTCTTTTGCCCACAAACAGCAGCTGGTGCTGCTCTCAGAGCACCTCCCAGCTTTCCTTTATGGAAAGAAGGGCTGGGAATGCCAGAAGTGACCCTGAACAAAAGGAAAGGAGGACAGCATAGCTTGGGCAGGAAAGTCCCAAGGTTGCTTCTAAACCTCTCTCCTTGGCACGTGAACTAAAAAGTCAATACAGCTTCTCAGGCTTATGAGAAAAACATCATCATTTTTAAAAAATTCTTCATTAGGTGATCCTGTTTCTCTTACTGCTCTCCCACACATTGTGCAGAGTCCCTGGAAGCAACATCAGTTAGTCTTTATCCTAGCACTTATTCACTGCAGTTGCCCAGCCTTATATTCAAGGCTTGTTATTGTTTGTGGACGGTGTTATTTTTAAGTGAACGTTGTTGCTTTCACCAAGACCTGCCGATTACAGATTCTTCATCACTGCACATCAAATATTTTCCAATATTTACTGAAATCCCTTCAATAGCCCACGCATTGTGGCGAGTTATGCACAAGCAGGGTAGCATAAGAGTATTTACTGAACAAAATGCAAACAACGATGGCCCTAGCATCAGCCCTGTGTAGAGCAATTCAAATGGCAATGACCCCAGGCATAAATTCGCCTCTTTTTATTTAACACACCAAAACAGAACAAAGTGGGAACACTGACACAGCCTGTTTTTGGATAAAAGTGGCATCTTTGTAAGCACAAAGAATAGAACGCAAGAGGATAAAAAAATATTCCCATCGGTTCTTCAGGGAATACTGAATGATTTTTCTCTTCTCAACTCAATCCAGCAATACTCAAGGCATGTTTCCCTGAGGAATTCAGGTTAAAAACAGAAGTGATTTCCAAAATATTTTTTAATATAATATTAGAGAGAGTGTGTGTATATATGTAAATAGATGAACTACAACCAACTTTCACTTGAAAAGTTAAAAGCACAGTTTGTATAAATGGACATTGGTAAGCAAAAGAATAAATGATACAATCTAAAGCTTTGCATTAAGACCAGACTTAGTTCTGTAGATCTTTAATCTGAATGTACTCAGAGTCACCTTAGTATGACAGGTACCAGCGGAAGTGATGGAGAAATCGCGTGGCATGTAGTCTGAGAGATCCATATGCTTACTTCTCTGATATGATTATTCTATTATCATCATCCAGCAGAGGCAAATACGCCTTCCATAATGCCTACAATTTTCTACTATCACCATCTGTTTCAGGGTACATGCTAGAACACCCAATCATCTGATGTAAAATGCTACCCAAATAACTAACAAATGCAGGTAGTGGTTATTCATAGGAAAATAACAGAGCCTGCGGTTAGCAGACAATAGAAATAGACGAAATGCCCATTTTTCCACTAAGTTTGCTTACAGTGCTCTTGGTACCATAGAGGCAGCTCATCCTATGAAGAAATTCACTACTTAGAAAGTTGGCTGACCCTGCTTAAGCGACTGTGGGAATGAAAATGCAAAATAGTGAAATATTCATCAGCGCTTTTAGTTTAGAGGGAGAGCTACAATTTCATGCTTCAGGGTAGCAGCCGTGTTAGTCCGTATTCGCAAAAAGAAAAGGAGTATTTATAGCACCTTAGAGACTAACCAATTTATTTGAGCATAAGCTTTCGTGAGCTACAGCTCACTTCATCGGATGCATTCAGTGGAAAATACAGTGAGGAGATTTATATACACACAGAACATGAAAAAATGGGTGTTATCATACACACTGTAAGGAGAGTGATCACTTAAGATAAGCTATTACCAGCAGGAGAGCCCGGGGGAGAAAACCTTTTGTAGTGATAATCAAGGTGGGCCATTTCCAGCAGTTAACAGGAACGTCCGAGGAGCTGTGGGTGGTGGGGGAAATAAACGTGGGGAAATAACCTACTCCAGGACAGGCCCAACAAAGATAACAACAGAACGCCACTAGCCATCACCTTCAGCCCCCAACTAAAACCTCTTCAGCGCATCATCAAGGATCTACAACCTATCCTGAAGGATGACCCATCACTCTCACAAATCTTGGGAGACAGGCCAGTCCTTGCTTACAGACAGCCCCCAACCTGAAGCAAATACTCACCAGCAACCGCACACCACACAACAGAACCACTAACCCAGGAACCTATCCTTGCAACAAAGCCCGTTGCCAACTGTGTCCACATATCTATTCAGGGGACACCATCACAGGGCCTAATCACATCAGCCACACTATCAGAGGCTCGTTCACCTGCACATCTACCAATGTGATCTATGCCATCATGTGCCAGCAATGCCCCTCTGCCATGTACATTGGTCAAACTGGACAGTCTCTACGTAAAAGAATAAATGGACACAAATCAGACGTCAAGAATTAGAACATTCAAAAACCAGTCGGAGAACACTTCAATCTCTCTGGTCACTTGATTACAGACCTAAAAGTCGCAATATTACAACAAAAAGACTTCAAAAACAGACTCCAATGAGAGACTGCTGAATTGGAATTAATTTGCAAACTGGATATAATTAACTTAGGCTTGAATAGAGACTGGGAGTGGATGGGTCATTACACAAAGTAAAACGATTTCCCCAAGTTTGCTGTTTTCATTATATAGTAACTCCTTGCTTAACGCTGTAGTTATGTTCCTGAAAAATGCTACTTTAAGTGAAACAATGTTAAGCAAATCCAATTTCCCCATAAAAATTAATATGGGGGGTGCGGTTTCCAGCGAAGTTATATATACACATATATACAGTATAAGTTTTAAACAAACAATTTAATACCGTACACAGCAATGACAATTGTGAAGCTTGGCTGAGATAGTGGAGTCAGAGGGGGGGATATGCTGCTAAATGATGAACTAGCACTCGGCTGAGCCCTCGAGGGTTAACACACTGTCCTTAATGTAGCCTCACACTCTACAAGGCAGCACAAATGGAGGGAGGAGACACACCGTGTGAGTGTGTGAGAGAGAGAGACGGACACGCATTGCCCCTTTAAGTGCGCTGACCCCACTCTAAGTACACTGCTTTTTTAAGTAGATCGGCAAGTTGAGACAGCAGCTGCTGCCAGCAAGCTCCCTCATCCTGAGCCCTGTCGTGTTCCCGCCCCCCTGCACCGCTCTGTGGAGATGTGGGTACAGGAGCATGGGGCAGGAGTGGGGGGAGGGGGACACCCTGACATTAGCACCGCTCTTCTTTCCGCCCCCGCACCCCGGGGAACGGCAAGCAGGAGGCTCCAGGGAGCAGCTCCAAGGCAGAGGGAAGGAGCAGCACATGGCAGTGGGGGGAGGGACAGCTGAACTGCCGGCAGTTGATAGCCTGCTGGGCGGCTGCCCCACAGGGAACTTAGGGGAACTGATAGGGGGGCTGCCGGTCCACCCTGGTTCCAAACCCCCACCAGCTAGCTCCAATGGGCTACTCCTCCTGCAAGCAGTCGGCAAAGCAGGCGGCTTCCAAACAACATTATAAGGGAGCACTCCACAACTTTAAACAAGTAGGTTCTCTAACTGATCAGCAATGTAACAACGTTAACCAGGACGACATTAAGTGAGGAGTTACTGAATAAATTAGGAAACATCCCAGTATTGGTAGGGTTTTTTCCCCCTTTGCTCTCCCAAAACTGATTTGTTTTTAAATAAAGTTTGAAATTGCACAAACCTAACAAAAAAAACTTTTTGAAAGTAAAATTCCTTGACAACAGTTATGGAGACCAACTAGGCCATCTAAATCCTTCCCAGGCCAACGCAAGAGATTGCTCCCTCCATGACATTTACAGTTCTTTCAACTCTTAAACACCGAAAGCCATTCTGATAGCTCAATAGGAAGCACAGAAAATTCCCTAGCTCCAATCTTAAGAGACCTCAGTTTGAAAACGTCCTTTGGGATGAGTTGGCATCTTTATTTTGAAAACCTATTTTCCCCTCAGGGGTTTGAAATATGGAACAAATTTACTAAGGGATGTGGTGAATTCACCAGCCAAAAGTCTTTTATTCAAGATGGGCTGTCTAAGGAGTGTTCTAGTTCAACCGCAAGTTATTAGGTGTGCTACAGGAACAATTAGGTGAAATTCTACAGCCTGTACAATGCAGGAAGTCAGCCTAGATGACCACAAGGTCCCTTCTAGCCTTAAAAAAAAAAATCAAATCAATCTATACATTATTTCTTGGCCCCTCTCTGTAAGTAAATTGACTTACATTGCCATTCAGCTTACACAGGAAAGGCAGTGAGGAGAAGTATGTAAGGTAGCATAAATAATCCACTCTCCATTTAACATGGACTTGGACTCCAAGGCATGCACATTATATACCAACTTGACTTTCCTTTAAAATGACTGCAAAAAGTGCTCAGCATGCATGTGAGCGTTTGCACAGCTAGGGATACGAGCCAACAGGCAGGCCAGAAAGAAAGGAGTGAGAAATCCTTAAGCTTTCACAGTCAGCGTGATCTTACTTCAGCAAGGTGAAAGGCAAGTGCTCATGACATGTGCCTTTGTTGAGTTGGGTGGATCTAGTGAATGTTTGGATGGGGTCATTCATCCACCTAATTCTTCAAATATATTAGACACAGATATGGCTCTGACTCCAAGGGAGGCTTCAGAAAGGTTCACTGTGAACTGCCTCACCCCCAATACACAGCTTAATTCAAAGGAAGAAGCAGAAGTCATGAATAACCACAGATATGGTACTGAGGTGATGAGAAACACAGTCCATGAAGTTAAAGTTAAGTACTTGAAAGAGCAAGAGCAAAGGTTACATACCAATGATCCCAACCACCAGCTGATTGCTAGTATCGTCGCGGCCAACCAGCAGGGAATAGTCAATGATGAGGTGGCTGGAAAGAAAGTGGGAATCGCTGTGGATGGAAGCCCTCAGCACAGCCTTGCAGTGGGAGCGGATATACAGAGGGTTGTCCCGTACCATCTTCAAGAGATTTTCATCGAGCAGGACAACATCGCAACTTTCCTTCCCGGTATCTGTTTTCACATTTCTGTTCCGCAGGGAGCCCTTCAGGTCAAACACCTGGCAGGGGAGGACAAGAATACTTCATTTCATTGGAAGAAAATCTGTTTTACCCACTTTCCACTCTGTTAGAGAGACCAGTGTCTCAAAGACTCCAAACAGTTTTACTACAAGATCATGGAATGTCAAATATCTCACCCTCAAATCAATTATTCCCAAGTTGTGTATATGGGATTGAGTGGTAACTGATCAATGGACCTTGATGAAGATGTCAGCACACTGCTTACAGCTTTGATTATATGATGATTTGGACTTTAAAAGGTGACCTGATGTGATATTTTCTTCTAAAAGTGCTGAATATAAAAGAAAGCTGATGCTGCCACTTTTTGGTGTTTGCATTCTGCCTACTGGGAACCCCACAGGTCAGTCGTAAGGAGAAGACATTCAGGAGAGAGTGAATCTTGCATGAAAACAGGCCATGGTGAGGCTGGGAAGGTAAGTGGATTAATTGTAGAATTGTATCCACTTGTGATTGCTGCAACCACAGTACAAGACAGGCCACACAAACCTGTTGATCTGGCCTAGAAACCTGGTCCCTTCAGCTACCACACAGCTGTGCTCCACCAATCTAGCAAGAAGTTAAGCTCAAATATATAATGTCTCTGAGGCAGCAAGCCACCATAGGACAAGCAGATCTCATATACATTAAAACCATTACAATTAGATACAGTAGACACTATAATATGCTTAAACCACCACTCAAATAGTAATTTAGGCATAGGGTCAAGATTTAATCACCTGGAAAGGATAGAGGGTCAGCAATAAGCCTTTTTGAACTAAAAAGATGAAGTTAAATTTTAAGGTGTGTGTGATTTTGGCTAATTTTCTTCTAACATTCAAAAAAATTCTTAGTCTCCAGTGTAAACCCTGCAGTTCAGGGCAAGCCACCGTGGATAGCCAAGGACAAATATAGGACATCTAATGGAAAAAAGGTTGTAATCTTAACTATGGCAACAGAAGCCATTCGAAGATGACACTTTACATAAAAGGCCTTGTCTACACTACAGGGGGATATCAATCTAAGTTATGCAACTTCAGCTACGTGAATAATGTAGCTGAAGTTGACGAACTGAGATCTACTTACCGCGGGGTCCACACTATGCGAGACACTCTCCCATCAACTCTTTTTGTGCTTCTCATTCAGGTGGAACACAGGAGTAGAGAGGAGAGAGATCTGTAGTCGATTTAGCGGGTCTTCACTAGACCCGCTAAATCGACCACTGATGCATCGATCACCACGTGTCACACCCCCGATAAGGGTAGATAAGGCCTGAGTCAACATCTTCAGGGTGAAGATGCCCCAGTAGTGTCAGCCCTGTTCCTACTCTTTGTGTTGGGAAAAGCACTGTGGAAGAGAAAGATGCATCACATACTTATTCCTCACCTGAGCCATTTTTCTGCCATAGAAAAGGTTTTCCATGACAAGCAGATCCAGCTTCTTCTCAGTGTTGTTCTGAGAGTTCTTGTATCCAATCCGATACACTCCAAGTATTTTGGCCAGTGCTGTTGGTTTCTGATCGAGAAAACAGAGGATAACATTCCAATAGTTATGGTAGAAAGCATTACTTTCCTGTGCGCCAGAACTTTCATTTTTCATCCCAATACATTTGATTTTGAAGCCTTGGTGAAATTTCTGCATTTTAAAAATTTAAAAAAAAAAAAACATCCTTTCTATCAGACTGCCAATATATACCTAACTCCTCATTATATCTGTTAGTCCCCCTCATTTTAATACTACTGGCTTGAAAACAACTATTTAAATAAAAAGACAAGTTCCAAAAACCAGCCTGTACAAGCCTCCTACCTTTTGCTGAACAGCATTAGTGATGTAAGTGAAGTAGTGTGGGGCAAAGTCAAGGAAGGACTGGACCTCCAGACGGGGCATCTGCTTCAAAATGAATCTGTCATCTGTTTCAACATTAGAGAAAGGCTATGTAATTCCAGATGTAGGAAAACATTTACTGTAAATATCCAGAAAGACACCCCCAAATCCTTCAAGAATCTAACTTCAAGCATGTACCTTATTAACTGTAATTTTCTCTTTAAACGTTAGCAGCAGAAATTTGTGTCCATAGGCTTTACAGTTCTAGATGTTAGCTCATTTGAAGGAATTTTTAAAAAGTCTGATTTGCCTTAACAGTGAACGCCAAAAGATTGAAAGAAAACTGTAAATCATTCAATTATATTAAAATCTGGCATCCCTTGAAGCTGTGAGAAAGTAGGAGTTTTATACTTAACCTCCTTGGCCAGCTATTTTCAGCACTGCTGAAGAGTATGCTTTATGAAAGCCTGTCCTCCAGTTGTGCCTTGGGTTTAGTTCTCCAACCCCCACAAGTGCCGCACTAAAGGTACAGAAAACACCCCTCCCACAAGAAATGGTTAAGAAGCTTTTTGCTACGAAAGGGGAAGAAATAAGCAAGCCAGTTTTACCTTCCGTCACATAGAACACAGCTCCTGACTTGCCTCCACGGGCCTGCCAGGGCAGAGAGTGAGACAGGGAGCGAATGAAGTCCTCCTCACGGCTCCCGAGTATCACATCACGCATCTTATGGAACTCCCCGGCATAATAAATCCGGCAATAGAACTTGGCATTAGCATCTGAAAACTCTGCAGAGAGACATGGAGAGGGAAGGTCCTTCGTTAATTAGAAAAAGCAAGGCTTGTTTTCCCAAGAGAGTTGACCAGTCAGTAATATTTTTCAGGAGCTTTTAAGATCTCTTGCCCTCACTACAAAAGTTATTTTTAAGTTACAGTTACTCTTATCCACCCCTATGTTTTAAAGTGCTTAGAAAACTGGCTAAGTAGTAATTAAAAAAGAAAAGGTTGTTTTCTGTTTTTATTTTAATACCCCCACAAAATTAGCCCATGTTACATGCCAATTGAAGGTGCTTCAAAACAAGATGTGATGGAAATTTAGACTTTGTAGGCTGTTTTTTGTAATTAACACCTCTGCTACTTTTTCAGAACACCTGGACTTGTTAGTAAGAATGCCATTGCTCTGCAATCTGACATTTTCCTGCCCAAGATGAACTGTCAACTCATCAACTCCAAGTTTTATTAGGGAGGTAGTTCTGTGTTTGTGAAGAGGGCAGTATGCCACCATGTGATTCTTAATTAAGAGCCCCAAATTATTTCCTACTCACGAAGTTCCACATGGGGATTTGCTAGCTGTTTCTTTTGTGCATCTCCTCCATCTGCTTCATCTGAAAACGGCAAGGGGAAGATTAAGTCAGGCATGTATGTTTAGCACCATAAGCCAAGTTCTATAACAAGGTATGCTTAGCACTGAATAGAATTCACATTAAAAGAAGATCTTTGGGGTTTGCCAAAATGTTTATTTTTATTAGCAGCAGTAGTTCTAAAGCACCCCTTGAGAAGATGACTAGATACTGCATGAACAGTTAAAGAGTCACAAATCATACACAAATCATTTATTTCACTAACTGAATTAGCCTCATTTCCACTATTCAAGGTCAAATCGGGCTTCAAATTATAAAAAGTTAGAAATAAGATTCAAACTCAGTGCACTATAAAAATTGATGGTCACTGGAAGAGTCCTCAAAACAGATTGTAGGTAGATACTAAAGAAAAACGCATTGTTCATTAAACTTGCTGACTGATAACCCTGAAGTGAAAGATTCATATAACTAATTTCTTAGAAACCGTCTGGGGAGCAATTGTCTTACTCTAGTCCAGGGATTGGCAACCTTTGGCACGCAGTCCGTCAGGGCAATCTGCTGGTGAGCTGGGACAGTTTGTTTACCTGAGTGTCCGCAGGTTTGGCCAATTGCAGCTCCCACTGGCCGCGGTTGGCTGCGGGAAGCGGTGTGGGCCGAGGGATATGCTGGCTGACACTTCCTGCAGCCCCCATTGGCCTGGAACGGCGAACCACAGCCAATGGGAGCTGCGATCAGCCGAAACTGAGGACGCTGCAGGTAACAAACTGTCCTGACCTGCCAGTGGATTTCCCTGATGGGCTGCGTGCCAAAGGTTGCCGATACCTGCTCTAGTCCCTCCAGGCCAAGCTTCCCAATATAACAGCTCTGTGAGAGAGTGTTTCAAGTGATGCTACCACTCATACTACAGAAGCATGACGACAGCACTAAGCTTTTTAGCCTGTGTGAACGCAGTTTCCCCCACCCCCTTCCTTCTGTTTTCTGCTACTCCATGAACTGAAGTGATACAGCAGACCAGGAAGTAAAGATGAGAGATGGACTGAAGCCCACTGGTTCACATTACACCCACCCAACTTGAAGGAATTTGGAAGACCCTGAAACCAAAGATGTATTGTTCTTGATACTATAGGCCTGGAGCCTTAAAAAAGGTCCCTTGTCTAGTAAAGAGGGAAGCTGGGATTTTCAAGAGGAGTCCATTGAATTTCAATGAGATTTGGGCACCTAACACTTACTTTTCTTTGAAAATTCCATCTGGAGTGGGTTTGGGTTTTTTGTCTGTTTGTTTAAATAGACTAGATGTTGGGAGATGCAACAGTCCTAGCTGAAAGATGTAACTGATGAGAGAGCATACCTTGAGTCTCTGCTCCTTGGCTCTCCGGACCCTCCTTGCCCATCTGTCCAACCTGGTAGTAGGCACTATCTGCACCACGTAAGGTCTCTTTCTTCTGGGCAGACAGATCAGGGCTCTTCCCTCCTGTGCCACGGAAGAAGGATAGAACTCCAGAAACTTTTTTTGCTAAAGTGAGTGAGCAAAGGAAAGAGTGGGCACCATTGTTTCTATAGTCACTACAACCCAGAAGCTTTTATCACAGAAATATTCTCAAGTGACTTTTCTAGTAGTAGGGGAAAAGCCCAGTAACCTATTTCCAATCCTCCAACCAATTTAAAGTAACAGGTTAGTTGACCTAGTGTTACAGAATGCTACACCTTAATACTTCAGAAGTCATTGGAGAAACTGCACACGTCAAACTGAGCTGACTGCTTAATTGTTACATTGGAGCGCTAAAGTGCTAATCCTTTTTAAAAAGGGAGGGGGGGAGGGGAAGACAAGCTGAAGAAAGCCTAACACAGGCAATGTTCCCATGCTCACACATCTTAAAAAAACAAAACAAAACCAGGAACCGTCCTGATTGTAAGAATCATTGGCATCTTGGAAACTTTTCCACCGAGAACTACTCATGGCATTTTACAACTTCCCCTCTTCCCCAAATTTCAAAATATTTTTAACCAGTATCTTAAAAACACACCACCACCAAAACCATAAGACAGTACTAAGAACACAACTGGAGTCCAGGTTCTATATGGGGCACAAAAGCCCACATAAGAATACTTAAGTCTGCTACATAAAAAAAGGAGGACTGAGGTCATCTCTGTTACTAGAAGAGAAGAGTACCAGGAGAAAAACACCAGTGTGAGACTTTGATTTTCAAGCCAATATCAGCAGTTCAAAAACTGAATTTACTATACCCAACTTAGAACAAATTGGATTTCATTTCAAGTTGTATTTTCTCTTTTTAAAGTTAGTTTCAATCAAAACCTACACTTAAGCTTATTTGATCTCAGTAATTAAATCAAAGCTGGCCTGTGATGTGGACACTATTTCTCTAAAACAACCTTACGCTGTTCTGCTTCGGCTGTGCGGTTTGCCTGTCCCGCATTAGTCTCAGGCAATCGGACTGGGCTGTTGCTCTTCGGTTTGTTGTCCAACATACTGAAAGGGAAAGACATTCTGAATTATTTATAACCATAGTAAGTTTTCCATGTGAACCAGATAAACTAATTCTTCACCCGGGCACTAGATTATCCCCAATTTTAAATGAATGAAAGAAAGTTAAAGTAAATCTATATGGGGAAGAGGATGTAAAAGAGTCCTATTGTGGGGAGACATTCAACCCCTCGTGGACTTCCAGGCTTCCTTCCAAAATGACTCCTCTACCTCATCTATCCAGGAAAGAGATCACCCACCCTTATCTCAGTGGGGAAGGCCCACTTGCCTGAGTGCAAAAACTGTTTCTCTAAGTCACCAAGCTGAGTGAACAGGACTACGGGCCTCTTCAATAACAGATTGTGCCAAATAGCACAGCTCCAGGATTAGGAGCAACCCAATCACTGCACCCTAGTGTACATGTAACTCAGTGGAGAAGCTGGTTAGGAGGGTACAGTACAAGGGCCCAAAGTCAGATGGGACCTGAGTTACTGTTATAAGACAGCTAATTATATTGAAACTGGGGACGACACCATCTGGACACTGGATGCTGTCAGAAAATTGAAGTACTTGGCAGTTCCATAAGAACACATTGGAGGGGCCCCCAGCTATGATTTTGGCTCCCCTCCACCCCCCATGACCACACTCTGCTCTCTCTAGAACAGGGGTGGGCAAACTTTTTGGCCCAAGGGCCACATCTGGGTGTGGAAATTGTATGGTGGACCATAAATGCCCACGAAATTGGGGTTGGGGTGCAGGAGGGGTTGAGGGCTCCGGCTGGAGGTGCAGGCTCTGGGGTGGGGTTGGGGGATGAGGGGTTTGGGGTGCAGGCTCCGGGCTGTGATTACCTCAAGCGGTTCCTGGAAGCAGCAAAAATGTCCCCCCTCCGGTTCCTACACGATGGCGCTGCCAAGCAGCTCTGCTGCGCGCTGCCCTGTCCACAGGCACTGCCCCTACAGCTCCCATTGTTCGTGGTTCCCAGCCAATGGGAGCTGTGGGGGCGGCACTTGGAGCAGAAGCAACATGCAGAGTGGAGCCCCCTGGCTGCCCCTAGGCATAGGAGCCGGAGGCAGATATACTGCTGCTTCTGGGAGCTTTACAGAGCGGCTGCCGACCCTGCTCTCCAGCTGGAGCGCCGGAATGGGGCAAGCCCCAGACCCCAATCCCCAGCGGGAGTGCGAGGGCCGGATTAAAACAGCTGGCTGGCCAGATGCGGCCCGCGAGCTGCAGTTTGCCCACCCCTGCTCTAGAACATTGTCAAGCCTGTTATGAGCCAGTTGGTCACCTGTTTGGTGGAAGCCCTTCTTCAGAACTGCTCTTCAGAGATGCTTTGGATAACTCATCTAAGGCATTTCTGTATTCCTTGCAACTGAAAGGGAAAGATTAACAGCTTATGTTACAATTCCTACAATACCAATCCATTTGCTTTAATTCAGAGGCAGCAGCAAGTGGAGAGCAATCCCCTGGAGATAGGATACCTACCTGTTAGCTAAAAACAAACCCCACGCAAGGTCCTTGAGAGACTATTTTACTTCGTTCTGTAACAACTAGCTCTGAACTCTAGTTATTTTATCTAAATAAAAGATTTTTCAGAAAGCTGCAGACAGTCTAATTTCCCAATGTAGAAGGGCTGTCACTTCAATTTTGCAAGGAGCTCTCATACAGGGCTAGAAGAAAGTCTCACATTTATAGAAGTAGCGGCTGCAAGGGGTTTATACATGTTCCTTGAACAGAAAAGCCACTGAAGATTTCTTAGACATTTGGGATAAACCCAGTGAAAAGTGAATCAGTTTAAATACCTGAGCGCAAAAGCTATGATGGAGCTTGGTTCCTTTTCACAGACTGCAATGGGTACCCGTTCATGTTCATACATTAGGTAGTGCTTATCTGGGTCACTGTATAAAAACCAGAATAGATTATTTTTTTATGTTAGCAGCTCTGGACAAGTGAAGGAGCAACAGGTGGAGTTTTTGGTGAAAGTTCAAATTTCACCAAATACACCCCAGACAAGTGATTCTGTGACTTGAACGCCTCATATGGACTTGTAAAGGTACTGGCTTCTCCCATCACAAATATTTGTAGATGGCACGTTAGCCACAGGCTAGAGTAATTTAAAATTCCATTATATACTATAGGTGGTGGTGGAGAGTAGAAAGATTAACATGTTAGAGAAAACAGGGCTTGCTTTAGGCAAGCAATATACTGTTGGACGTTATGAACACACTTTTAATCCAGTGATGTTTGTGTGCAGGGAAAGCCAACTTATGACTATTAGTCTCTCTGTTCAGCAAGAGCAGTTGCACAGCTTTCAGTTTCTGTAGCTAAGCCAGAACATCAGTTTGGTATTTAGCACACAACACAACTTTCATGTCCATTGGTAGCACCATATATTACTTACAAGGGGAATGGAATGGGATTATAGCTGTTTCCAGGCAACAAATTTGCCAAAATAGCTTTCATAGTAGATTTCTCCTTCACCTGGCTGTCTGTAGATCCCAACAAGTGTCCATCAAATACATCTAGAATGAGGATATGACTATTAATTGTGGATCATGAAGCATACACTAGAACAGTCAAACTTTACTTGGATTTCCATGTGGGCCGTAATCTTGGGAAATAAAAAATTCCTTGCTCTACCATACATTTCATTGGAGGATCTCAAAGAAATTCACATGGAAAAAGTAAGTATCATTGCCATGTTACAAATTGAGGCTGTGAGGTTAAGGGCCAGATTCTTAAAAGGTAGACTGCCACTGAGTCCCTAAATGTAAAAATCTGGCCCTACAGTGACTTGCCTCAAGTTACAGTGAGTCTGAGCCAGAGCCATGAATAGAACCCAGATTGCCTAATTTCTAATCCAAAGGTCCTATCCCCTCAGCCATGCAGCTGAATATATGCACAGTCTCATGCAGCTGATTATAGTACAGCTTGTGAAAGTTTGCACTGTAACTCTGCCCTTTTTTGTAGCCAACCTATTAAAATCTCCCTGGATCAAGACTCTCTCAGAGAAGCGGTTTGGTGGATGTCAGCTCACAATGCAGCAATATTGAGTTCAGTTACATCAGCTGGATGGCCTCGTACCACTGCACCCTTGGGACAGATGTGCATGCCTGAAATAAGTCAAAGATCAGTTCTTGACCTTGGATAAGAGTTCTCCAGGATACTCAGCCCCAGGAGAAAGGAGAGTGCCTCTTATTTCTCTTACAAGGATTCCTTTCTGGCCAAAACTAAGTGTTGAAGAACATGTATCTACTCTTCATTCAAAGAGGGAAGGGTCAGTGATATGGGGAAGAAAGCATAGGGAGAAAGGAGGATACCGATGGCCTTCCCTACCGAGGAGGGCGGTTTATGGCCATTCTTCGTTAGAATGCACTAACAAACCAATAGCCCTTTTGCAGCTGCAGCAGAACCTTTAGCAACAAGCAACCTTGAAAGGAGCACATGTATTTTAGAGACACAGTTAGGTACCATTCAATCATTTGAAAAAGGTTGATGAGATGCCCTGGACCTGATACAGGACACCATTACTATAAGTTTACACCATTTTGGTTCCCACCATTGAAGCCTGTTACAATACTCAAGCACTCTTCAAAATATTTAGTCCACTTTGGTGAGCTTTAGGCACTCAGTCTGCCAGGTGAAGTGTTTGGTTCTCAGCATCATCATTTAGAGAGGCAGTCATACTAATCTAGTAACCAGTAATCTCATATGCTAGCCACTACGTGGTGTGTCACACAACCAAAGGAAGAGGGAAATAAGTGTCATTAATTGTACCTTCTGAGCTGCTGGTGGTGTCTGGTTCAGAGAGTGAATTGGCAAAGGAAGGCCCCCCTGTCAGCTGCTCTGACACAATTTCAGGTGGGGTAGGAAGCTGGAGATGGGTGGAGCTTGTAGAGCTCTGACTTGACAAGGTTGTCAAGAAACGGTCATCTGTTGAACATACAAAAAACAACAAGGACACAGGAAAGCATTTGAGATTACCAACCAAAACGAATACCCGTTTCCATCCCGGACTCTTCACTAAAAATCGACATTCACTTGGGTAACCATTTTTCCTCTCACATATACGATATGTAATATAACAGATCCTTCACTTGGAAAGTGGAGAAGCAGTGCATAATGAGAGCACAAATGCTCGAAGAGTTACAGGAAACTTTCCAAAAGCACTTAAGTTCCGGTTCTGAAAGAGACTTGGGGCTTGTGCTGTAGCGCCATGTAAGTGTAGACATCAGCGCAGATGCTACCTAGGCCGACCGAAGGGATTCTCCTGTTGGTGTAACTAATCCACCTACCCGAGTAGCTAGGTCAACAGAAGAAGACTTCTGTCAACTTAGTGCTGTCTACATGGGCACTTAGGTTGGCTTAATTACACCACTCGGGATGTAGATTTCTCACACCCTTGAGCAATGTAGTTATGCCAATGAAATTTTCGAGTTTAGACCAGGCCTGAAACTCCAGCTGCTTAGTCTCCTAATGAGATTTATTGCAAGTCAATAGGGTGCCTAAGCATCCAAGTCACTTTCAAAAACAGGACTTCAGTGCTTTTGAAAGTTTTATTCAGAGTGGTTCTAGTGAGAGCTTTTGGAAACTTTAAAAAGTGATGATCAAGTTAAACTTCTATAATATTGTAACTAATAAATCCTTATATTACAATTGAGAACAGAAGAAATCCAGTTTCCTTTTCACCATTTATGCAGCAGATTCATTTACTGCATTCCATTCGCCTCTGACAATAGGTTAGCCCATGTCACTTTGTAGTTCTCACCCACAATGTTTGGGTTGCAGATACTGTAGAGGAACACCCACCAAAACTTTAATGAATTTTTAAGAAACATTTCAATTCATTAGGTTTTAAAACATCAAAATCTAGAGCTCTCAATTTACTCCTCTTGATGGAGTTCCTGTAACTTTTGAAAAACTGAAAACATTGACGCTCCCATATTACTGAGATAATACATAACCTGCCTTGAACAACTACTCAAAAGACTCCATGGGAAAATAGTTACAGTAGCTCACTCTCACTTTTCAGTAATCCTTACCCTTAAGATCCTTCTACTTTGCAAGAACATTTCTGCATTGGAAGTATTATATTCCTATTTGCAACGTATGAGACCCATAACTAGTGTGTCTTGAAATGAAAACGTAATATGTAATTTAGTATAAAAATCTGAACCAGGAGATGATTAAGGTTTTTGGCAATGGAAATCAGATGCAGCTTCTTCCCCTCAGACGTGACTATATTTAGGAGAGGCAGATTAAAACCAATCTTTGACAGGGACTAGCTGTTTTCCAGCATTCCATGCTACGTTCTAACCTAATGTACTGTTAACAGTAAGGATAAATAAAGTAATCAGCAAAATAATTAAGATGACATTTAAAATAGCCTCATTAGGATTTAGAGTTAACAACCCATTAAAAAGAACAGGGCAGTTCTTTTAGATCTATGGTTTCCAAGACTTAATGATCACCACATGAGTTTACATTGATTTCACATTTTGATGGTTCTTTGCAACCTTGAGGCTAGTGGCTTAAATCTCTTAAAAGTGGAGTGTAAGAATTAGAACAATTATGTGCAAATACAATGAGGACAGTTACAAAGGCAATTTTTACACTAATAAGCGCTACAGTATTTCAATCCAATTTATGCTATAATCCTTCCTGTCTGGCAGAATTAAATTAAGGCAATAGTTCCATCATGCATGAATACGGTTCAGTCTTGCAGTATACACTAACCAACTGCACTACTGAGCGCAAGGCAAGGTTAACCCAGACTGGTACCAGATATACAAGATGAGACCAAAATAGATCTTAACCGTTTCAAGAAACTGCCCTACGGCAATCATCATGCTGGGGGAGTGGTTTGTGCCAAACAGCATCCTTATCTATTGATCACCCCAATTTGAAACAAAAGTAGGTCATTTCACAGTAGAGAAACTTAGTGCAGCACCAGGGTCCACATGGACACTTAGTGCATGGCAGACTAGTGCGGGGTAGATTTGCACCCCAGCCTGCCACAAACTAAGCGTTCATTTAGACAAGCCCACAGTTTCAAACTAGTCTCTAGAGCTCAGTGACATGTTGCACCTTTGGGATTTTGCAGCCTTTAAGAGTTTTAAGATTAAAAACCTTAAAGGCCATTAATTCTTCCAGGAAAACTTGTACAAGAATGCTGTGTGGACGTGAAAAGAATTCTGATTCTATACAAGATATATGCTGCCTCTCCATTCTCTCCTCCTTTGTTAGGGATAGTTACATGGAAATGGTATCCGTTATGTCCTAAATGGATACAGGAAAAGATATGTATCTGTATCATAGGGTAGAGTAAGTGTCTCAAAATGGAAAGTTTGAAAACAGACCAACACTGATGTATTTACAGCTTTAATTATTTCAGATGAGACAGGGCTGAGGTGAGCAATTCTATTATGTCCTTACTAGAACACATTATCAAAACAGACCTTTTTCTCCATTCTGTAGGGCTGGAGAAGCGTTGCGGGGAGAGGCATCCATTGCACTGATCTGTGAAAAGATGGACAGAACATGGATTGCTGAGGAAGCAGCCAGTAGTCCCATTCTCTTTTCAGCTATATCCCTTATGATGGGGCAATTACAAAATGAAGAAGCATCACATTTGCAAAAGCAGAGAGCCCTAGCATTTTCAGCTTCTGCAGCACCACCATATATGCCTGATGTGTGGCAGCATGTGCAAGTCATAAGATATGATTCTGCAAGTCTGCTCATGACTGTAAAAAGTAAGAGCTGCACTCTAAAAGAGACAGTAGGATTTAGATTACTGCCATCATGGCCCACCATTCTCTTCATTATCTCTCAAGTTAGAGCCCTGTGCTACGAGTTCTTTGAGTTTATTAATTACTATCTCCCATATCTCACTTAAGTGACATTTTCAGATTTATACCAAAGGAAATATGCCCATTACCTGTACTATTAAGTTTTAAGTGTAGTTTTTAAAAAAATCAAATGCATTTGCAAACTAAAAAAGGAGTTCATTCAAAGGTAAGCCTAGCTTTGGCCACAGAAAGGACAGATGTCTGCATGTAGAATGCTATAAGATTATGAGATTGCAATTTTAACAGAATATCTGTTAAAGTTACACTTGCAACGTTTTACAGTTCTAATATTTAACATATCATAACATAACATTTAAATTTCAGCTCTCTACAATACTCCCATTTCCCACCTCTTTATAATTTCACTTTCTTCGTTTTCATCTGGTACCTTGATTATGCTGTAGTTCCTTCTTGTACATGGACACTGGGTTTATTTTATATGCTAGTGAGTTTAATCACTAGACACAATGTAAAACCCTTTGGAATACAATAATTCCTTTCAACACCTTTCCTATCTCCGCTGGGTCCCTTTATATCAGAATTTTACCCAATATTTCCTACATTCTTGCAACATTTGCTTTACTTTCATTATATTTCATGATTTTTCTCTTCTCAAGTAAGATGAGAGCGAATGATAAAACAATAAGGAGGTAAACTGTTAAACTACCTCTTCTGAACTAAATCGCCAATTACATTGTGATACAAAAGCGAGTGCAGGGGTTCTCAAACTGGTGGTCGGGACTCCTCGGAGGTCATGAGGTATTACATGAGAGGTTGCAAGCTGTCAGCCTCCACCCCAAACCCTGCTTTGCCTCCAGTATTTATAATAGTGTTAAATATGTAAAAAACAAAAAGTGTTTTTAATTTATAAAGGGGGGGGTGGGTCGCACACAAAGGCTAGCTACATGAAAGGGGTCACCAGTACAAGTTTGAGAATCACTGAGCTAGTGCATAAAAGGTCTTCCAAACTGGAAATAACACCCTCAACATCAGTCTTCATTTTAGATGGACATAACATTGATTGCTTACAAGCACTGAAGAACAACTGTAAGCTTTTGTATTTTTAAAGTTAACATTTTCTGCACTATAACAACTGTACAGAACGCCAGATCACATGCAACATTTTAGAACCCTTCAGAGGTTCAGTAGTTTCATGGTGCAGCATCATCTGATTATAAAAGTGATTTTAACCTTTTTGAAAGATGGGAGAAGCTATTTTAGATTAGTTTGCTTCCAACCAGAATGGCGGTTTCAAAGTAACAGAATGAAATTACCTTGTTTTCTTCACCTTGTCTCAGTCTTCCGGGGCTCGGTGGTACTGAGGGGCGTTTTCTACCTTTCTCCTGCTGGAAGAGATCCTGTAATCTAAAAGAGAAGCAGAGTTATCTTTGGTCCATGACTAGACGCCTAGGTACTATGGTAATACAAATAAATAATAATAGTATATTCAATTAGAACAATTACGTCATGGCTAGTCTACGCTACCGTGCTACATCAGCACAGCTGCACCTGCTATGCTGACAGGAGAGTGAATAATTTCTTTATTTCCATGAGAGGCAGAAGCTATATTGGCGGGAGAGAGTCTGCTGCCGACTTAGTGCTGGTGTCAATAGCACTTAAGTCTATGTAATTTGCGTTGCTCAGGGGGATGGCTTTTTCACACCCCTGAGCAATGTAAGTTACATTGACTTAAGCAATAGTGCAGACAAGCCCTCAGACAAGTGCTATCATTCCGGGGACAATCTCTAAAGATTGTCCATGCTGAGGTTTAGTCAAATGTGTGTCTTTCATAATATTTTCTGGTCGCATCTGGTACTTACTAGATGTTCTGTGTGACTAAATAAGGTTGCAATTAGCCATGAACAGATCATTCTTTTCCTCGCACCTCACAGTAGGAGCCGCAGTGTGGAAGTCAGAACAGTTTTCAAAGTCATGCATGGGCCACGTGAGAGAGTTTAAATAATTGCAAGTGGAATAGAGAAATTATAAGTTGCCTGTGTTTAAAATAAAAAGAAAAGGAGTACTTGTGGCACCTTAGAGACTAACCAATTTATTTGAGCATGAGCTTTCATGAGCTACAGCTCACTTCATCAGAAGTGATGAAGTGAGCTGTAGCTCATGAAAGCTCATGCTCAAATAAATTGGTTAGTCTCTAAGGTGCCACAAGTACTCCTTTTCTTTTTGCGAATACAGACTAACACGGCTGTTCCTCTGAAACCTGTGTTTAAAATGTTTCGCTTCATATTTGCTCAACTGTGAGATTACTTCAAAGTGTTGTGCAGAGGATCAATTGCCTTATATAGGCTCTCTCCTCATTTCTACCTTTATTTCAGCTGTGCCCGGTTTCCCATACAAATTGTGATTCTCCAGTAAGTCTGTGCAATTTCTACAACAGGGCTTGAAACAGATAATCTATAAATGCCACTATTGAAGTCTAGCCATTTACGAGTGGGTCTCTATAAATATAACTCCACTCATTACATTTTCACCTTCAAACACTCATGTGTAAATATGACTAATCATTAGCAAGATATTGCAGTATCTTGTATGCAGTAGTAGCAACAAACTTGATAGAGAGAAAGTGCAGCAGGATCTCCTCCTTAGGTTGCTAGCATCTCTCTTACCTGTTATTCCAGGCCTGCAGCATCTCACAGAGGCTCTGTTTTTTAGCTATCAGAGACTCAAAGACTGACTGCAACTGCTGAGAGGTGTCCAATGAAGGTGAAAGCATCCTTGCTTGGATCTTCTCAATCCAGTTCCGGAACTCTACCTCTTCCATCTGCCAAAGAAAAATTGAGATTTTTCCGTACTCTGCCACCAGCAGTGTTACACTGGTACAGCAATGTTCCATTTTCACCCTGCATTTCTCTGGTGCAGAAGCAGCATGTTACCTCTTTTTGTGCAAAAAGGTCCTCCATCTTCTCTTCCCTTGTTTTGCTGAAAGTATCCGTTTTCAAAGAGGTGAGACGATCATCAACAGCAAGGTACACCTGTGATACCCTGTGGTAAGAGGGGAAAACGTTACCGACACCATTCAGAGTCTCAGAGCCAAAATGTAGTCCAAAGTGGTCTTTAGTAGAACACACACTCAAATCTGATGCTAGAGTTTTGCAACCTATCCCCACCCTGTAACAGCTTGTCCCGTTAAACTTCAATGGGACAACTTGAGTAAGTCTACTCTCATGAACAAGATACAAGACTGGTCCCTTAAAAGGAGCATTCTGTAGACTCTAAAAAGATTGTGAAGAAAGCTTGCTGTTCTGCCCAGATGACTAAACTATGGCACACCCTTTTGAGGCGCACACAGCGTCATTCATCCACGATAGAGTACTTCATTGTGAAGAAAGCAGGGTTAATGTAACAAACAGCTAGAATACATGTACCGCCTTTGTCTACTAAGACTGACAATGCAAACTGAGCACTGTTGTAGCTTCCTGGTTTAAGGATAACTTATGGTTCTGCACTACAATGTAGAAAACCAGAGCTAAGTAGACAAGAGCATCTCTTCTCACTGTTTCTTGAATATTTCAGCACTGAACAGAATAACCTGCTGGAATGATGACAAGTAGCAAATAGGTACTAAAAAAGAGATCAGCAGTATGGGAACCCTGCAATAGGAGCAGTAGCCAGAAGATTGTGATAAATTGTCACTTCTTCCACCCATCTTTTCCACCTTTCCAAACAACCTAAAAGCAGTTTCTTCTGCAGTCTGAGGCAACAAATCAAATTACATTCAATCCGCTCCTGCCCAATTACAGTCCCCTAAAAATAAACATTAGGTGGCAATGAAAAATGTCTGAAATCAAACCAAATTCAATAAAACTGGTCCTGTTCAGGAAACAATTTAAATATTTTCCTTTTAACATTTTATAAATTGAAACCAAAGTTGAGAGCCTCAGAAGGCCAGACAGTTCAAAACAATGCACTGAAGAACCTCGATACTTTTTTTTTTCTTCTTTGTGTCACTTGTGTCTTTTCAAATCAAGCTTCCAAGTACAGCGTCTCCTCCCCATTTTTTGAGCATTGGAGAGTGGCAGCAATATCGCTCCTAGGTGGAGGATTTTCATTGTAGCAGCATGCTTCCAGGGTCAGCTTTCTGACAGCGAAATCCTTTCCAGTGATGATTTAGGAAAGGTCTGTAAGAACGTTTGGCCACTTGAGCTATCTACATAGAAGTCATGGCAATTTTTTTTTTTTTTTAAATTAAAAGAGACATGGGACCAAAACTGTTTAGTCTAGCCACATTAAAAAGTATAATTACACCAGGCATCCGGGGAGGAGATACGCCTACACAGGTGTGTCTTCGGGGTACACCTACACAGCAGCTGGGAGGTATGATTCGCAATTCACATAAATGTACAAGCTCTGCTTGAGCTAGTGCAGCAATAGCAGCTGTGTGGGAGTGGCGGCATGGACTGTACTCTGGCATCTAGCCTGAGTCACGACCCATGCCACTGGGGCCACCCTGCTAGCTTCAGTGTAGCACACGCACGTCCACCCAAGCTGGGAACCGCACTTCCCAGCTGCGGTGTAGACATACCCTTAGACAACAGGTGGAGAGGGTCAGAATTAATGTTGGTATAGGAACCATATTTCCTTACTCTTAAGCATTTCAATGAATTGTTTTGCTCTTACATCTGCAGTAGCTTAAAATATATTTAGCAGATGTTTTCTTTAGTTTCTGCAGCAAGGACGGCTTCATGTCCTCCTTAAGGCATAAATAAGAAGAGGCAGCGAAGATAGGTGAAGAAAAACAAAACAAGGACATACTTTTGAGAGAAATCCTTCAGATCCTGCAGAATAGTAACCTTTAACGGAGCTTGACGTTTGATGTAGATTTTGGGGTGTGGGACACATACCTCTAGCAGCCGGATTGGAGAATAGCTAAGAGCAATAAAACGTAACCTTGTGTGAAAATGAAAACAAACACCACCCTGCTCCATTGCATCTCTCCCACCCTTTTGCTGTTGGTGATTCTCCTTCAGTTGGAGCATCAAGTATCAGAAAGAGCCCTGAAGGTTCTTGGCAGTGCCTGAAATACATCAGCCTTCCAGGACACTATCCTGCACGTGCTGTTTAGCTACTATGTAAAATCAGTACACCAGCCATGTTATAAACCAGCAGGCTGAAGTTTGGTAACACAGGATTGATCATTTTCCCTCGATGCAGCCTGCCTATGGACTGCTGGTTCCATCATGTTGAGTCCCCTATTCCTAGAACTACTGCCAACCCCCCTCTCTCCCAGCACTGCACAGAACAGCGTGACTAGATATTGCCAGTTTCTAACCATGCTGTACTTCTAGGACAGAGGTACAAACTATAGTATAGAGCACTGTCCCTTTTCGACATGCTCAAGATTAATTAATTAATCTGAAGGACAGGATTATTAGGGTTGCTCTTTCAGCTTGACCCAAGCACTTTAGGTGGCAATGCAGTCAGCGTTGGGGTGGAATCTGGAAGCGAAACCTTACCTGAAAGATGCCACCATCTGATTATATGAGAAATACTGGTGATAATCATGGTGTATGGAGTGACCACAAGGCTCTGCATTGGCTCTTCGCGTGTACTGGTGCCCATAGAATCTCAATTCGAGGTATTTTGCAAATGACATGGACCAAGAATCATTGGAAAGTGGGACAACTGGTGTGACCTGAAATTTGAAAACAGATTTTAATTGGAATAGACCAATGACTTAGGGAGAAACAATGAGTACATTTTCAGTAAAACTAGCCTAGTCCAAGCAGTGATGTAGTATTCAAGCAATTCAAAAGGTGTGACTACGAATCTGTGTGTGTGTGTGTGTGTGTGTGTGTGTGTGTGTGTGTACACATACAGTTTTTATGGCACGAAGAGGTCAACACAGCATCAAGATATCCTGTGGTGTGCTGACATGGTTAACTAATACAGCTGATGCAGTTAGCAATATCTAGAAGTGCTGATCAGGAGAGATTTTGGTTATTAAATCAATATAAGAATACTTGCCCCAGAAAGGAGAGGTTTCCCACCATAACAACATGTTTGCTTATATTTGTAAAGTGATTTCTTTGTCTAGTGGCATCACTTGTATCGACTCAGTCAGCAACACTGACTTCACTGCACTGCCGTGCCTTAAAACATTTAATCAAGTGCCTGAGGACTGAGCAGTGAAGATTCCATTGAGTACTCCAATACTTTAGCATCTATATTTATAATACTGCTTGCAATTTTAGGTGTATTATTTTATGGTCAATATTTCTACTGGTGTTGAACATAGTCACATTTAGAAACAGAGCATTAGGTGTGTTAACAAGCAAGTAAGTTTTATTTATGGGATATTTTCTGCATGCAAGATTTGCATCTTCCATCAGCTATCACACTAATTTCCTCCAAATTCCTTTAAATCCATATCATCCTCCAAATTCCTTTAAATCCATCATCATCATCAGGGTATAAACCAGTACAGATAGCATGAAGTCATTAGAATTGCTACTGTACGTTGAATATTTTTCTATATAGTTTCTAGATGGCAAAATGGCTATTTTAGGTACTTTCTTTAAATGTACAGGAAATGAAGTTAATTTAGGGGGTCTTTAATAAAAGTCACTCAGACTGGCGATTATAAGTAGATTTCTAAAATTAAATAGAAGTTTGTTTGTTTTAACTCCAGGGGACATATAGCTAGTTTTCTTAAAGAAGTATAAGAAGATTACTGAAGTTACAAGAAAAAGCATATGTCCTTTATGTTATTTTACAAATTATTTCTGGCTTTTAAAAGGGGATATAACATTCATCTAATATTGCAGTTATTTTATCTAGTATTTTAGTGCTGAACAAAGAAAATCTGTAGATAGTTTTGAAACAGTACAGCAAGTGCTGTTGGACTTGATCAAGACACACACTATGTACTGTATAGTGGATAACAGCAAGAGTACATTGTGGAGGAGATGGTTTTAGCTCAATTAATGGACCAGTACATCAGAGGAGGAGTTTTGTCCCTCCCCACTTCAATATTCAACTAGTTTCATTATGGCCAGGGGGCCACAACCTCTACTGGCACATGTGAGAACAACTCTATTTAAACCCATGGAGCTCTTGCCTGCCGGTGCCTGAAATTAATTTGGTCCAGTCTGTATCAGCACCTTTATCCAAAACTATTTATCCTTTCAAAAAAGATTTGACAGCCTTTTTCAAGCAGAAGCAGACATTTCCCCTGTAGTGCAATATACTGGGAGCATTACACCCAACAGGCATCAGTGGGTTATGTAGAATTAGTCTTAGTTACAGATCATAAGCTGCCGCTCCAGAGAAAATACAGCTCTTTCTGAAAGACAGTGCCCTCTGCATGAAGGCCTATCACACTATGAATTCTGCTACCATAGCATCAGAATATTCCTCTTAATCTTTACCTGTTTGCACAATCTACACCAGGAGTAGGTAAGGATTGTGTGCTGGTATCCAGGGACTGGGGAGTCCAGCTCCTTCAGTATGATCTGCACACAGCCTTGCCCGTGGACAAAGCGACGAACGTGGTGCACCATCGGTGTTTCACAAAACATGCTGGGGCATTGGTAGGAAGGCCTTAGAGAAAAGAAGTGGTGACATTCAGTTTTGAGGAAGTATGTGTTACATGTGACATCTTGAAGGCGACAGTCAGTGGCCCTAGCATACCTTTCACTGTCGTCACACTGCAGTAAATCCACCTTCCAAGATGTACAGAATGAACAAGCTTCCAAACCACTTCTAAATTATCTTAAACATTTTAAGTGTATTTATAGGGAGATCTGTTGCTGCAGGCCAAGATTTTCAAAAATACTGGTGCTTTAAGTGAAGCTCCCAAATCTAGATTTAGGCACTCAAATGAGGACCAATATTTTCAGAAGTGCTGAGCTCCCATGTGGATGTGCATCAGATGAAGTGAGCTGTAGCTCACGAAAGCTTATGCTCAAATAAATTGGTTAGTCTCTAAGGTGCCACAAGTACTCCTTTTCTTTTTGCGAATACAGACTAACACAGCTGTTACTCTGAAACCTGTCATGTGGGGAAAAGAAACCAATTTAAGTGTTTGAATATAGATTTAGGAACCTAAGTCTATGCACCCAGTTTCTGAAAACTTTGGCCACACTGGTTATCAAGGATACTTAACAGGGTTAAGGGTTACAAGGGTTAAACTTGCACTCAATATTTTCACAGATTTTTATCCATTGCTAGCATCAGCTTTCCTCTGTGACTGGGGAACACCCGATACCCTGCATCAATCACTGTTTCAAGAGTAGCTAGTGTAGCACTTACAATTAAAAAAAGTGAACATACACACAGGTCAAAATTTGATCTAGTTTTTTTTTAAAGTTTTAAATTTAGCATTTGACACACATACAAGGCTGACAGCACTAGAGACTGATTACTTACTTACCCACAGAGTAGGTAAACCCTAGGCAGTGGCTGTGCAGCTCCTCAACTTCGAGGCTGTCACTGGATTTAGGGACTATGGACCCTTGTTGTCTAGAAATGGAAGCGGGCCTACCAACCAGCTTCACATAAGCTACAAAATGTTTATCAGATAGCAAACACTTGATTTCAAATCAGGGGAGCATCAGGCCAGTAACCTAGAGAGGAAGGGCTCTAGGGCTAAAATTTCCAAACACAACTAAGTGACTTAGTAGCCCAAGTCCAATTTTAAAAAGCAACTTATGAAGTTCAGAGAAATTGACCACATATTCCTTTATCAAATCCCAGAACCATCTATCTACTTCAATTCTTCCTTCTGTTTAACATTCTGTCTTATGTTGATTTAATAGAATTACAAGCTTCTATCTTAGTTACCCATATGCATCTTTCAAATGCAGTTAGCGTCAACAGGAAAGTAAACTGCATTCTTTAGTGTGCCTATATAAGACAGATTCATACAGGGGACAAAATGAAGTAGAAAATTCCTTAAACATAGCTTCTTAACAGATTCCCTTATGAAAAGTAGAAGGGTTCTATCAATAGCCATTTTTACCAAAATGAAATCAAAACAGAACAAGTCCTGCCTATAATAATATATGTTTGTCATGTATTATGACCTACTAAAACTACATATAGACTTCATGTAGTATCAAATATTCCTAATTACACATAGATGAACAGAATTTGTTGGGGAATAATCAACATGTTTTTTCTAAAGGGAAATCATGCCTCACCGATCTACTAGAATTCTTTTGGGGGGGGTCAACAAGCATGTGGACTAGGGGGAATCCAGTGGATATAGTGTATTTAGATTTTCAGAAGGCCTTTGACAAGATCTCTCACCAAAGGCTCTTAAGCGAAGTAAGCAGTTATGGGATAAAAGGGAAGGTTCTCTCATGGATTGGTAACCAGTTAAAAGATAGGAAAAAGGGTAGGAATAAATTATCAGTTTTCAGAACGGAAAGAGGTAAATAGGGTTGTCCCTCATGGGTCTGTACTGGGACCAGTCCTATTCAACATATTCATAAATGATCTGGAAAAAGGGGTAAACAGTAAGGTGGCAACATTTGCAGATGATCCAAAACTACTCAAGATAGTTAAGTCCCAGGAAGACTGCAAAGAGCTACAAAAGGATCTCTCAAAACTGGGTGACTGAGCAACAAAATGGCAGATGGAATTCAGTGCTGATAAATGCAAAGTAATGCACATTGGAAAACAATCCCAACTATACATATAAAATGATGTGGTCTAAATTAGCTGTTACCACTCAAGAAAGATCTTGGAGTCATTGTGGACAGTTCTCTGAAAACATCCACTCAATGTACAGCGACAGTCAAAAAAGTAAAGAGAATGTTGGGAATCATTAAGAAGAGGATAGATAATAAGACAGAAAATATCATATTGCCTCTATATAAATCCATGGTACACCCACATCTTGAATACTGTGTGCAGATATGGTCGCCCCATCTGAAAAAAAAATATATTGGACTTGGAAAAGTTCAGAAAAGGGCAACAAAAATTATTAGGGGTATGGAACGGCTGCCGTATGAGGCGAGATTAATAAGACTGGGACTTCTCAGCTTGGAAAAGAGATGACTAAGGGGGGGTGGGTCTGATAGAGGTCTATAAAAAAACGTGACTGGTGTGGAGAAAGTCAATAAGGAAGTGTTATTTACTCCTTCTCATAACACAAGAGCTAGGGGCCACCAAATGAAATTAATAGACAGCATGATTAAAACAAATCAAAGGAAGTATTTTTTCCACACAACGCACAGTCAATCTGTGCAACTCCTTGCCAGAGGATGTTGTGAAGGCAAAGACTATAACAGGATTAAAAAAAAAAATGAACTAGATAAATTCATGGAGGATAGGTCCATCAATGGCTATTGGGCAGGAATGGTGTCCCCAGCCTCCGTTTGCCAGAAGCTGGGAATGGGAGATAGGATGGCTCACTTGATGATTACCTGTTCTGTTCATTCCCTCTGGGGCACCTTGCATTGGCCACTGTCGGAAGACAGGATACTGGGCTAGATGGACCTTTGGTCTGACCCAGTATAGCCGTTCTTATGTTCTTAAAGTATTAAGCTACTTAATATAGCTGAAGTATTGGTTGGATCACCAGCACAGCCTGTTTACCAAAAGTCATTATGTTCGAAAAGTTTGCATCGACGCTCTAAAGATATTTTTCTAAGATATCATCATAAGACATTCTGATAATATTTAGGCAGTAGATTTTTCCAAGTATTGTACTTGTGGCACCTTGGAGACTAATGGATTTATTGGAGCGTGGGCTTTCGTGGGCTGCAGTCCACTTCGTTGGATGCATGGAATGGAACATATAGTTAGATAGATACACACACGCGCGCGCGTGCGCGAATGGGTTGGGGGTTGCCGTGCAGACTGTGAGTGGCTAATTGGTTGGGATGAGCTGTTGTCAGCTGGAGAGAAAAACCCCAACTTTTGTGGTGATCGTCGAGATGGCTCATTTAGACAGTTGACAAGAAGGTCCTATGGAAAAGAAGCCCTTGAGGAATTCCACCATGATTTCAACAATTTCCATCCCACCATCAACCTCAGCCTAGACCAATCCACACAAGCGGTCCATTTCCTGGACACTACTGTGCTAATAAGCGATGGTCACATAAACATCACCCTATACTTGAAACCTACTGACCGCTAATATACCTACATGCCTCCAGCTTCCATCCAGGACACATCACACGATCCATTGTCTACAGCCAAGCTCTGCGATACAACCGCATTTGCTCCAATCCCTCAGACAGAGACAAACACCTACAAGATCTCTATCAAGCATTCTTAAAACTACAGTACCCACCTGCTGAAGTGAAGAAACAGATCGACAGAGCCAGAAGAGTACCCAGAAGTCACCTACTACAGGACAGGCCCAATAAAGAAAACAACAGAACGCCACTAACTATCACCTTCAGCCCCTAACTAAAACCTCTCCAGCGCATCATCAAAGATTTACAACCTATCCTGAAAAATGATCCCTCACTCTCACAGATCTTGGGAGACAGACCAGTCCTCGCTTACAAACAGCCTCCGAACCTGAAGCAAAAACTCACCAGCAACCACACACCACACAACAAAAACACTAACCCAGGAACCTATCCTTGCAACAAAGCCCAATGCCATGTCCACATATTTATTCAAGTGACACCATCATAGGACCTAATCACATTAGCCATGCCATCAGGGGCTCGTTCACCTGCACATCTACCAATGTGATATATGCCATCATGTGCCAGCAATGCCCCTCTGCTACTTGAAGTCTTTAAACCACGATTTGAGGACTTCAATAGCTCAGACATAGGTGAGAGGTTTTTTGCAGGAGTGGGTGGGTGAAATTCTGTGGCCTGCGTTGTGCAGGAGGTCAGACTAAATGATCATAATGGTCCCTTCTGACCTTAAGTATCTATGAATCTATGAAACTGGATCACTATTCCTTAGGAATTTGCTCCTGCTGCAGATCTCACCTGAAGTTCCATAGCAACTGTTGTAAAATTAGATTAAGATTATGACCAACACAATTCGCTGCTTTGTAGAGGACAGAGCTATTTGCAATAAAGTACTACCTAGAGATCCCAATCTGGACCCCATTGTGGCAAGCTCTGTACAAACATAGGGTAAAGAGATAGATGTCTGAGGCAAGGACTGTAATAAGCAACAGGTGATTAAACAAATTGGTAGGAGGGAGATAACAATATGAGCACCTTTTCACTTGTAAGAAGGTAGGAGGAGCAAATGGAACATACTTTAAGAAACATATTTCCTGTTTTGTTGCAAGCATTCTAATAAAACAAACGGAAAAGAATTATAGAAGACCTATTCAACAGAACTGTCTCTAAAGAATGTTTTGCTAAAGATTTTCACAGCATATGTATGTATTCCTTTTTTAAATCATGCAAACAATTCTCTGTAAACTGTACAATACTACATGTACATGTGTGAGAAAAGCACATCTCAGTCCGATGAGGCTACTGAAGACTTCCTTAAAAGCATGGCTGATATTCTAGTGTAAAAAGTTCTTACCTGAAACAATACCGCTCTAAAAACACTCCTAGAGTGAGGTCGTTCTTCCCATAGAACTCCATTGTCACAATCCTGATGTAGAGGAAAAACAGAAAATTTAAGAGGCATTGGTTTGAGAGGTGTACATTACAGGAATGACTGCAACATGGGAATGCTCATGAGCAAGTACATTTATCTCAGCAAATGCCACACAAGTGTGCCTTTTAAGATCATGGCCAAGAACTTCCAAACTTGGGTATTTGAAGTTAGTCATTCTAATCAATATTTGAACACTTAACGGGGCATGATTTTCAGAGGTGCTGAACACAGCATCCCAGCTGATCCCCTCTAAAATTACTTTAATGGGCACTTCAGGTACTCAGCAACTTTGGAAAAAAGAAGAGCCACTTTAGGTGCCTAAATACTGATTTGGATAACTCATTTTAGGCACCCAAATTTGGAAGTTTTGGCTAGAATCAATTTTGCTGCTTTATTTGTTGCTTTATAACAAGTAGGGCCCTACCAAATTCACAGCCATGAAAAACGTTCCACGGACTGTAAAATATGGTCTCTTCCCCACCACCAGTGAAATCTAGTCTTATATATGCTTTTACCGTATACCAGGGGTCGGTAACCTTTGGCACCTGGCCCGTCAGGGTAAAGCCACTGGCAGGCCAGGCCGGTTTGTTTATTTGGAGCATCCGCAGGCACGGAGCCCCGCAGCTCCCACTGGCCACAGTTTGCCATTCCCAGCCAATGGGAGCTGTGGGAAGCAGTGACTAGCACGTCCCTCGGCCTGTGCCACTTACCGTAGCTCCCATTGGCCAGGAATGGTGAACTGTGGCCAGCAGGAGCTGCGGGGCTCCGTGTCTGCGGACGCTCCAGATAAACAAACCAGCTGGGCCCGCCAGCAGCTTTACCCTGATGGGCCGGGTGCCAAGGTTGCCAACCCCTGCCCTATACTGTACAGATTTCACAGGGGAAACCAGTGTTTCTCAAATTGGGGGTCCTGAACCAAAAGGGAGTTGCAGGGGAGTCACAGCCAACCTTATTTCTGCACTGCCTTCAGAACTGAGCGGCTGGAGAGCGACGGCTGTTGGCCAGGCGCCCAGCTCTGAAGGTGGCATCCCACCAGCAGCAGTGCAGAAGGAAGGGTGGCAATTCCATGCCAGGCCAGGCGTCACCCTACCCTTACCATACCATGCCACCCTAACTTCCATTATCTCCCTCCAACTGCACTGGCTGTTTGGGGAAAAGCCCTACCCAGTGAACAGCTAAGGATTAGTATTAAAAGTCTGCCAGTAACCTGCAGCCTCACAGCCAGCTCTGCAGACATTTAGACATGAAATGCTACTTGCTACGAAGAAATTCCTGCCCTCACTAGGTGAGCAAAGCTGTATTAATATTTAGATTGTAGTGGATTTTCTACACCCCATTCTGGAGCCCTACTACTAGAAATGAAAAAATCTTCTGAATTTACAAGTTCCAACCTGCCCAACAGAGATTTCACAGATTTCATTCCCCCCACAGTCACTGCATTAAAATATACCGTACAGAACCACAGAAATGTAGGGCTGGAAGGGACCTTGAGAGGTCGTTGAATCCAGCTCCCTCCGCTGAGGCAGGACAAAGTAAACCCAGACCATTCCCGATAGGTGTTTGTCCAACCTGTTCTTAACCTCCAGTGATGGGGATTCCACAACCTCCCTTGGAAGCCTATTCCAGAGCTTAACTACCCTGATAGTTAGGAAGTTTTTCCTAATCTCTAACCTAAATCTCCCGTGCTGCAGATTAAACCCGTTACTTCTTGTCCTACCTTCAGGAGGACAACTGACCACTGTCCCCTTTCTAAAACAGCCTTTAAAACATATTTGAAGACTTATCAGGTCCTCCCTCGGTCTTCTTTTCTCAAGACTACACATGCCCAGGTTTTTTTAACCTTTCCTCATAGGTCAGGTTTTCTAAACCTTTTCACATTTTTGTTGCTCTCCTTTGAACTCTCTCCAATTTGTCTACATCTTTCCTAAAGTGTGGCACCCTGAACTGGACACAGTACTCCAGCGGAGGCCTCACCAGTGTATGACACTCCTGTTAGTACACATCAGAATATTACCCTTCTTTGCAACAGCACCGCAATGCTCACTTATATTTAATTTGTGATCCACTACAACCTCTCAGATACTTCCCATTTTGTAGTTGGGCTTTGGATATTTCCTTCCTAATTGTAGTACTTTGTACTTGGGTTTATTGAATTTCATCTTGCGGATTTCAGACTAATTCTCCAATTTGTCAAGTTCATCTTAAATTCTAATCCTGTCCTCCAAAGTGCCTGCAACTCCTCCCAGCTTGGGGTCATCTACAAGTTTTATAAGCATATTCCCCACACCATTATCCAAGTCATTGATGAAAATATTGACTGTGATCAGATACAGGGCTGACCCCTATGGGACCCCACTAAATACATGCTCCCAGTTTGACGGTGAACTACTGACAACTACTTTGAGTTCGGTCCTTCAGCCAGTTGTGCACCCACTTTATAGAAATTTCAACTGGACCATATTTCCCCAGTTTGCTTATGAGAATGTCATGTAGGACTGTGACAAAAGCCTTACTAAAAATAAATCATGCCTTCTGCTTCCCCCCATCCATTAGTCAGTAACCCTGTCAAAGAAGGATTTTAGGTTGGTTTGGCATGATTTGGTTTTGACAAGTCCATGCTAGCTATTCCTTATACCGCTATTCTCTCAGTGCTTACAAACTGATTGTTTATTAATTTGTTCCACTATCTCTCCCGGTATTAAAGTTAGGCTGACTTGTCTATAATTCCCTGGGTCTGTTCTCCCTTTAAAGATAGGTACTATGTTTTCTCTTTTCTAGTCTTCTGGGACCTCCTCCTCCATGAGCTCTCAAAGATAACTGCTCCACTTTCAAGACAGCTTCATCTAGTTGCTTAAGTACTCTAGGATGAATTTCATCAGGCCCACATACAAAAGCAGTGATTAGTTAGAGCACTGAATTACAGATTGGGCTTTTTTTCCCTCCTCATTCCTGCCTTATTAAGCATTACAAAGGTAAGTGGCATTGCTCAAATCCATCTAGTCATACACAGCTTAATGTTGTGACAGGCAACTCTAAAAAAGGCTAAGCTACCTTCCCAGGAGTCCTTAGTGAAGCTGTACAGAAGAATTAGCACTGACCTTGCCTTCATATAAGAGAGAGAGAGATATTAACAGTTAAACTTTGTATTTTAAGAGAGCCATAGGGAAGAAGAAGAAGAAATAATTCATTTCATACCATGGACTAACGCAGGCACTTGGAGCATTGCTGGACTGGGCAGAGGAGCTACTGAAAAGAACACAGAGCCTCTGATGGTTGACTGGACTCAGACAGTCCACCTGACAAGACAACCCATTAGCCAGTTACAACCACACATTTCCACCAATACAAAATAGTTTACACTTTAAAAGCTGCATAGAACGGAATTTTATTCAGTGAGAGATTCTGTGTTTGTCCCATTTGTCATATTTACTTTTCTCAGGAGATTAAGTTACCCAAGAGTTCCAGGTAGACTTATGCAAGGACGACTTTTTTGGATTACAGCACAACCAATTAGGTACAAAAAAGTTCAAGGAATAGGAAGTCCAAGTGGACTTTTAAACAGTTTGACAGTTTGAAGGGTCTTTAATCCACAAGTGTGCATTTTAATCCTTTAGGACAAGAAATCTTGAGCCTGAAACTTGACATTTGCTGCTTACTTCCTTGCAAGAAGAGTTTTTCTAATACACAGGATCTCATTTATTCAGAATACACAAGGTAGATTTTCTAAAAATATACTTTGCAATTACATCCTCCCAACACTATCCTTTATTCTAACTGGACATCATTCGTGACCTTTAGCCACCAAACCCACTATGAGACAATATCAACATTAGCGTTACTCAGTATGAAGAGAGAAAAAAACAACAACAGCTTTTAAATAGATGGGCATTCCATTTCTGAAATAGATGAGAGATTGTTCTCTTCCCCATCCCCCACTTCACCCCCAACTGTAGATCCAAGCACATTCACTCCCAGCATGTAAAACTGAGCTGGTAATGAGATGTACCAAGTTTCTTGCTCTTCCTGGTGGTTCAGAGAGCAAGTGCTTTGCAAGCCCACCCACCCCATCCCCTCAAGTCAGCACCTCTCACAATCAGAGACCCCAATGTGGTGATTAAACAAGCTGACATCCAAGTTGACCTAGAGCACTGCAGTCCAAGATGAACTTTTGTTATGCCTGGCCTGTTCCTAAATATGATATTCAGAAGTAGGTTCCTTCTCTCACCACTAAACAAAAACAGGAGGTAAAAACCTAGATTCTTACCTTATGAGACCATACAGATTCACCCCGAACCAATCCTCTCTCATCCTCTTCATTTCTGCCTCCAGCTTTTCCTCCAGAAACACCAGATGCATCTTTACACTGGGCAAAGGGATCTGCATTTTTCTGTTGTATCCTTCCTCCTCTGGCCCGGTAATCTGCTAGCATTCTGGCCAAGCTTTGGCTATCACCCAGATGCTCTGCAATTCTAGTGTTAACTAACTCATGGGTAGGCAAAACCTGGATGGCCTTTGCCTGGATACTTCCATTTATCCCTTGCAGTCCAGAGAGATCCCTTAACAGCTGTTTCTTCCTTCTGCTCTCCAGCTCCTTATACTCTTTGTTGAGGAAAGGAGACAAATAGACCTGCTCTGGGAAGTAGTCCCGGGCAGGGCACCTCATGCCCATCTCCGTTAGAAGAAAAGGTTCATGGAATGTGATCACAGGTGAGATACAGAGAATAACATCTTTCAGCTCCTGCTTAAATGCTAAGGAGTAGGCCTTGAGGCGATCCTCGGAGGAAGTCACCTCCTCCATGATATACAATCCAGTGTCATCCTGCAGAGGGTCTCTAAAGACTCTCATCTGGCTTTTGGAATCCTGCAGGTCACCTGGCTGCTGCAGAGTCTCCAGATGCTGACTATATAGAGTGCCTGGGTGTTGGTCCGTACTTTGGAAGGGTAGCCGTGATTCTGGTACTGGTGTTTTAATACTGCTCAACACTGGCAGTGAATATTCCATTCCGAGATGCTCTTGGTGCCTTAAAGAGGAACCCTCTCGCAGGACAGCATCATCATCTTGATCCTCTTCTTCAAACAAAGTTCTTTGTTCTAGTGTGCTGGCCTCATCGGAAGAGACAGACTCAGAGAACATGGGCACTTTTTCAGAAGAGAGCTCAACATCTCTGACCACCATGCTAAACTCCTCACCATTAAAGAGGTCTTGGTGCTCATGTTCATCTCCTTGGCTTTCAATCAGAGCGTGGAAGGAGCTGTTTTTAGTCAGAGTAGGGGGCATGGCAAACTCATCCATAAGGAAAGAAATTTCCAGTTGGGAATGATAAGCCACACAGACCATAAAGATAAGGATCTCCTTCACTCGGGTCAGTTCATAGTCTGCAGCTCCACGCAGCTTGATGGTGCAGCCCAAGTGTGGCGGGCACCCTTCAAAAAACATTAAGGTTTTGGTTTGATCTAGAAAGGTTAGGAGGAAAACAGTGAGGGTCAAGCAGTTCTCACATTTCACACTTAAGCAGCAGACTGAAATGTTTTCCTATGAAAAAAGTGAACGCTAATTACGATGTAAGAGTTGGAACAAGTGGTACAACCAGTTATTGCAACACCGCTGCAGGAACTCGTGCCCAGACCAAACCAAGGGTGCGGCTCAAGATGTAGATTTTTAGGTTTCTTTATGGAAAGTTAGCCTCTGCTGTCCCTCACTTTACCAGTCAAGTTGCTATACATTTTGAATCCAGTCAGGACAGAACAAATAAGTAGCATATGTCCCAATATACCAAGATTAAGCTAAGTCATAGAAGTGTAGGGCTGGAATAGACCTCAAAGGTCATCTAGTCCATCCAATCCATGTTGAGGCAAGATTAAATACACTTGTCAGAGAAGGTCTACGTATTTGTCTAGCCCAGGGCTGGGAAAACTTTTTGGCCCGAGGGCCACATCGGGGTTGCGCAACTGTATGGAGGGCCGGGTAGAAAAGCCTGTGCCTCCCCAAACAGCCTGGCCCCCACCCTCATCCACCCCTTCCCACTTCCTGCCCCACTCAGAACCCCTGACCCATCGAACCCCCCTGCTCCTTGACCCCTGACTGCCCCCTCCCAGGACCACCCTGACCATAACCGCCCCCCAACTCCCCCTGCTCCCCGTCCCCTGACTGCCCCCCCCCCAGAATCTCCACCCCATCCAACCGCCCCCTGCTCCCTGTCCCGACTGCCTCCCAGGACCCTCCACTCCCCACCCCTTTACCATACTGGAGCCAGCCACACCACCGCGCTGCCTGGCAGGAGTGGCGGGCCAGAGCGCTGGCAGCGCAGTACGCAGAGGCTGCAGGGGAGGGGCCGGGGATGAGCCTCCCTCGCCGGGAGCTCAGGGGCCAGGCCGGATGGTCCCACAGGCCGGATGTGGCCTGCAGGCCATAGTTTGCCCACCTCTGGTCTAGCCTGTTCTAAAAAAATCTCCAATGATGGGGATTCCACAACCTATTCCACTGTTTAACTCATGATGTTCTAAAGCCTACAGACTTTAAAAGCAAATGCCTTGACTTGTTTTCTTTCTAGCTAAAAGAATCTGGGGGGGGGGGGGGGGGGGTTAGGGGGAAAACGCAGGTTATTACAGCCAGGAGGGGTCCACTGTTTGGTAACCCATTTGGTTAAGCTTTACATTAATCTGTCAAAAGGTATTCATTTATGTGGTCTTCCTTGCTGCACTGGCCTTCTGTTTCTGTAATTAAAAAGTTAACAATATTATACCTGCAGTTTCTACCCCTAAGCTCCCAACCAAATGAGTTTTTGTCCACTTGTTAGATGCTCATTTCATGTGTTGTATACAGAGATCAGCATAATATGGATCATTTCTTCATATTTTTTGCAAGACATTAGATATAAAATTCTTTGTACTCTTTCTTCGGCGTATAAAACATCAAGACTATTATGGCAAAATTATATTTATCAGCTCTGTCAACCATTCATTCATTCCAGTTACTTGGCAGTCAAGACATGCTGCTTAACGCAGCAGTATTAGTAAATTAATAATCCACTCTCCAACTCTGTTGGGCAAATGAGCTCGGACATCCAGGTTCTACTCACCATTAGGTAACTGGAACACTTGCATGTAAAATTTATGACAGGTTCCCAAGTGTGGTTTGGTCAACAATTGATCCATTGAGATCACCAAGTCTCCCTGAGTCATCCGACTTATTCGGTCTAATACTTGCTGTAAACATACATAAGACAATGGAATAGGGCACAATACTGTCATAAGTTAAAAAAATATGTTACAAGCTGTATCTGCTATTCCATCCTTAGAGAAGCCTAAGGCATTCGCTTATTATAATGTTTTCCTAGAGCGAATTAAGGAAAAAATATCAGCCTTAACTTTGAAGTCTCTTGGTTTGCATCATTGGGGTTACACTAATTTCACGGTTTAAGAATTCATATTTGAGAAATTATTCCAAAGAAATAATAATTTAACTAAACTCCAGCTATCATTGCATTTTAGCCCTGTCATAAATATAAAGGGAAGGGAAAACACCTTTAAAATCCCTCCTGGCCAGAGGAAAAATCCTTTCACCTATAAAGGGTTAAGAAGCTAGGATAACCTCGCTGGCACCTGACCAAAATGACCAATGAGGAGACAAGATACTTTCAAAAGCTGGGAGGAGGGAGAAAAACAAGGGGTCTGTGTCTGTCTGTGTGATGCTTTTGCCAGGGACAGAACAGGAATGGAGTCTTAGAACTTAGTAAGTAATCTAGCTAGATATGCATTAGATTATGATTTCTTTAAATGGCTGAGAAAATAAGCTGTGCTGAATAGAATGGATATTCCTGTCTGTGTGTCTTTTTGTAACTTAAGGTTTTGTCTAGAGGGATTCTCTATGTTTTGAATCTAATTACCCTGTAAGTTATTTACCATCCTGATTTTACAGAGGTGATTCTTTTTACTGTTTCTTCTATTAAAATTCTTCTTTTCAAGAACTGAATGTTTTTTTCATGGTTCTTAAGATCCAAGGGTTTGGGTCTGTGGTCACCTATGCAAATTGGTGAGGATTTTTACCAAACCTCCCCCAGGAAGTGGGGTGCAAGGGTTGGGAGGATTTTTGGGGGGGAAAGACGTTTCCAAACAACGCTTTCCTAATAAAATAAACCCGGATAAACGTTTGGTGGTGGCAGTGGAACTCCAAGGGCAAAGGGTAAAATGGTTTGTACCTTGGGGAATTTTTAACCTAAGCTGGTAAAAGTAAGCTTAGGGGGTTTATCATGCAGGTCCCCACATCTGTACCCTAGAGTTCAGAGTGGGGAAGGAACCTTGACAAGCCCATTTAAAACGACCCGTACCAGACATGACTTATTACAGCAACATGACACTCTGGAAGTATCATTTCCTGTTACTGTGTTTGGCACCAAGCACTCACCGGCTTGACATTGATGACCAGAGTGATGCCATGTTCCAGCAGCATGTCCTGGGCAATTCGGGACACAGTCTTCTCAACCAGAACCAAGGTAGGCCTGACATCCACTATCCGCTGGACATAGTTCTTCAAGAACTCCCTTTCCTACACCCCAAGAGAAAGCAGGACAGTGGCTGCCGATCTGATTTCTTTTTAAAAGTGAAGCAGTCACACACCTAGCCACTTGTCATGTCAGGCACTAAACCTGCCCTTCAGTCACCATGCCCATGTAAGTGATTTTACAATTCTCTTTATATAGAAGTAGTTTCTCTCTCCTGTTACTGTGAAAGGCCAATGCACACAGGAGAAACTGGACTGACCAGAAAGCGCAGTCAAATGCATAGAGTACATATACATTTCCCATTCTCCCTCTCAATGTTAAGTGTGAATTTTACTGTGTCCCTTAAAACAGAGGCTTAATTCAATTAGTTTGACACATCATTAACACAGGAAGACAACCCCTTATCAAGAACTGCATATTAAGATGCTTTTATATGTTGTGTTGAGGTGCATTCAGTAGATTAAAAACAATGGAACTTTGAAATTTTAGTAAATTACTCAGTTTAGTTTTTTGCATTAAAATGCTAAAACGGATACTTCTACATAGCTTTATTCTATGGATTTGTTTGCCTAGGACACTCTGGAAAATCAATCTGAGTTAATGAAAGGTGCAAATTTCAGGTATATTCATCTTTCATTAACTCAGATTAACTTTCCTGAGTGTCCCCATGTACACAAATCCTATATTACACACACACACACGTTAAAACATTAAGGGAGCAAAAAGTAAGGTTGCATAGGCCATGTTATTCAGCTCCCCCTTGTGCATATGCATTAGGATTCAATCTTTAATTGCATGATCACGTAGTACTGTTTCTTCAGAATCCCTCCCTCATTTAGTGTACAGTACGAAGAATACTTTTGTCTGTAGGATACCCTACCCAATTTGTTGCAGAAATTGGAAGTAGGTAGTAAATGAAGCAGCGGAACTGCAGTAAGAAAAAAAGACAGACAGCTGAATGCTGCTCTGGAGAACTAGATTCTATCCTTGTGGCTTTGTGAAACAGAATTCCTACCAGATGCTAATAAAGTCTTTTGGCCCACATTTTTCAAAACTGGTCATTAGCTGTGTTCTCTTCATTTTCTGGGCACTTAAGCCAAGACCCTGGGGTCTGATTTGCAGAAGTACTAAGTATTCACAGCGGTCACAGAAGTCAATGGGAGCTGTGCTTTGAACATATAAAGTGCTATATAATGCTAAGTAACAAGGAAAAAAATAAAATCAGGTCCTAAGTGTCTCGGATTGGGAACTCAAAATTCATAGATATTTTTGGACCATAATCTTTGAGCTTCCACTCCCCATTTGCCAAATGGTGGATATACCCCTCATCTCACTGTGGTGCTATGAAAATAAGTTCATTAATATTTGTGAAGCACTGATACACTAGTGTGATGAATGTCACAAAAAAGGCCATGAGGAAATAATTCTGTCTTCAGAGCAGGGTTTGAACAATATACAGTAAATAAGGCCTAGGACCACAGATTGAACAACAATTAGAACATAAGATATTGAATAGCAGCTTAAGTGAGCACCATCCACTCTGTACATTGAATGAGGCAGCGGACCGGCAGAAAAAATAAAATATGTGATCATGCAATTAAAGATCATAATATACATACACAACGAAACCAAAGTAACGTTGCACAGGCAACCTTAATTCTGGCATTTCCTAACTTTTGAGGGCGTAACTTAGCGTTCTTTTAATGTAGTTGTATGTGCGGTTTCCTGGGTGTTTTTTAAAAAAAGCAAACTGCAAAAACGAATTCCATGATGTGGCATCATACTGACACCCATATGGGCCAGCAACATTGGAACCTTTACATCTACCCCACAAACCTCTATCACTTAAGCTAACAAAGTGACTGATAACAGTACAGTAACTCCTCACTTAACCTTGTACTTCTGTTCCTGAAAAATGCAACTTTAAGCGAAATGATGTTAAGTGAATCCAATTTCTCCATAAGAATTAATGTAAATTGGGGGGGCAGGGAGGAGGAGGAGTTAGCTTCCAGGGAAATTTTTTTCACCAGACCCAAAAAAAAAAAAAAACCACTATATCTATACACACACAAAATGTTTTAAACAAACAATGTAATACTGTTCACAGCAATGATGATTGTGAAGCTTGGTTGAGGTGGTGTAGTCAGAAGGTGGGGTATTTCCCAGGGAATGCCTTGCTGCTAAATGATGAACTAGCACTCGGCGGAGTCCTCAAGGGTTAACACACTGTTGTTAATGTAGCCTCTCACTCAACAACGCAGCACAAACGGAGAAGGAGGGGAGACAGCACAGCAGAAAGAGACAAACACTGCCCCTTTAAATAAGCTGACCCACTCTTAATTACATTGTCTTTTTAAGTGGATCAGGACATTGAGACAGCAGCTGCTCCCAGAAAGCTCTCTCTGTCTCTCTCCGTCTGTGTCCCCACCATGCTCTATATGGAGAAGGGGTAAGCAGGGTGCAGGAGCAGGGGGAAGGGGACACCCTGACATTAGCCTCCCTCTTTCCCCTTTCCCCCCATGCACAACAAGCAGAGGCAGAGGGCAGGAGCAGCACATGGCAGTGGGGAGAGGGACAGCTGAACCGCCAGCAATTGATAGCCTGCTGGGCAGCTGCTGCACAGGGAACTTAGGGGAGCAGGTAGCTGATAGGGGGGCTGCCAGTCCACCCTGGTTACAAGCCCCCACCAGGTAGCTGCAACAGGCTGCTCTTCCTGCAAGCTGTGGACAAAGCAGGAGGCTGCCAAACGACTTAGAAGGGAGCATTGCGCAACTTTAAACGAGCATGTTCCCTAATTGATCAGCAACAAAACAACGTTAACCGGGACGACTTTAAGTGAGGAGTTACTGTAATAGGTTGTCATCCTCTATATGGACCAGCACTACAGGTGGGATGGACACTTTGCCAGTAAGTTTGACAGATACTTACTGAAAGACAAATGGAGAGACTGGAATCTTGGGTTCCAGACTTTGGAGGGCAGTGTTCCCTAGCGAGCACAGACCCTTCTGTCCCACTCCTGGCTCTGCCAGCCTGTCCCTAACTCTTCTCCAGCCCTGGTTCCTCATCCCATTACTGTCTACACCTCCAAATACCAATCTTCTTATGCAGCAAGTCCTAGTCTCCACTCCAGACTCCTCTTCCCCCCGAGTCCAGCCAGTCCCAGTTTTCCTTATCCCCCCCTGGGCTTCTCAACTATTCTCAATACGTGACCAGGGAGTCCCAATCTCCTCTCATCCTTATCCCAATCTACTCCCCGTCACCCAACAGGTCTGGCTCTTGTCCACACTGTATGAGTCAGATACCTTCCACCAAGCTGCCTGTATGTGTGTGGGGGAGGAAAGAGGGAAAAGGGGACAGTGGAGGGGCGGGGGGAGTGTTCTACAGAGCACAGGAGAGACTGTTACCCTGCTCTCAATTCAGGTGCCCGGACCTGACATGGTCCAAGGTAGCTTGCAGCTGAAGAGAAAGTCCTGCTCTGACTTTGGCTCAAGCATGCCTGGCTCGAACAGAATCTTCAGGGAGTTTAGCAGCTAAAGTCTAACAAGTCTCAGAGCAACTTTTCCAAAGGTTCCCAAGTCGCTCTAGCTATGAATTTTCCAACAACACACCTGGTGGAAAATGCCAATTTGTCCACAGCAAAAACATTAGATGAAAACGTATAACCTTAGACAAAAGCTGAAAGAAAGCATTTAGATAAGGCTGAAACATTCAATTTTGAGCTTTTTGGAATATGACATTTTGATTTTCCATTTCAATTTTTTAAATTTTATATTTAGAGTTGAAACTGGAACAAAAAGTGTCAACTTATTTGCAGTTTTGGGTCATGTGAAATTTTGAAGCCGTTTCTGGTCCATTCTTCAACAAAAGAAATTTTGAAATTGCAAAACTCCACTCCCAGATGAAAAATCCAGCTCCTGCACAGATCTACTTACAACTTGGCCAGATTTTCGCAGAGTTGGCAAGTAAAGTCCCTGACACCAGGGCAACACCCTGCAAAATTTCAAGCTCTTGCTCCAAAGCATTGGGGGGGTGGGGGGGAACAAAAAACCACAATCTCTTCTACCCCCAAGAAAAAGGTTACCACAACATCCACTTCTTCAGTCTGTTTGTTGTCAAAATCTATTTAACTTGATGAGCATGGGGATTTCTGAATGATGAGGGCCTAAGCTTGCACACTGAGCATGGGTACATGGCCGAGATATCGAGGCCCACGTGGGCAATTAGCATCCGCCCAAAACACCAAGGGTTTTGACAATATAATAGTATGTCAGTAACCCTGTTTAGTGTGCACTTGGTTCTAAACTGGATTTACCAAATATGCCCATCCTTTAAAATGGCACTTATTCGCTCGATTTATGATGAGCCTACATGACACATTAAAAAGACAGCCTGTTATACAGCTGAAATTTCTGAATACTATCTTCTCTAATCAGAGTCAAATGGAAGGCAAGTTTAGTTAAGGATCATCTTAATGGGTTAGCAACATAAGATGATTTTGTTTAAAGAAAATTTAAACCTCCAGCATCCATATATCAGGATAAGCAGGATTATGCATGTGTAGAAAGATTTCATAACTCAATACTTTCATTGAGAGTTTCTGGAAGAAGTCTGCTGACAGACAAATAAGAGGATTTGGTAGGTGATAAATATTTATCTGCAGATCATCAGTTTATGCACTTCATTTCAAGTTACCATCTGTGACCAAAAGGCAGTACAAGAGTACCTCCAGTCTTGTGTTTCAAAGCAATATTAGGGTATGGATCCTATTCCAATTAGGCCTTTGAGTAACTATAAGTTACACAAATTCCAGTATTAAGAATTGTTCTGGATGCTCTGTCCAGCTGACCATGAAGTTACTGCATGGATATTTGCAAGTATGAAGAATCTCAAGCAACACTGCCTCAAATCCATATCACGCTGAGTTTCGGTGTGGATTTTAATATCAACAGAAAAAGTTGGGATAATTCTAAGCATACGTGATCAAGATTGAAGCCACACCAGATGTATGGATTTATCTTTAATTAGCAGAGAGAAGTTTCAAAACCACCACTTCGCAGCAATAACTAACTCCCAGCATCCATCAGCATTTTTCTGGCATCCTCAACAATTTCAGATTTTGGGGTTCAGCAAGATGGATAGATTGTTACTGCCCCTCACAGTGTGTGAACAACTTTGTGGCAAGTTGCATAAGATCCAGTATTGAAGTTGATTGATCTTTTGACTGTGAAATATGCAATTTGTGGAAGAATCCTCCACTGCAGGACAGTTTGTGCTATTTGTTGCAATTTCCACCTGCCAGAAGGAGTGCTTAGGACCATGCTAGTCCCAGTTACCCTCTGGCTTGAGTTTACTCAGATCCACTTAGATTTTCTGCCAACTCCTCTCACCACCACTGTTCCCATTATTGCAGCAAGGATTATAAAGTTGTTTACTAGCAGAAATTATTGACCTAGCCTCCATGAAACATTGTTTCAGTTCTCCCATAGCAGTTCCCCCTCCTTCCCTCCACAGTTAAAGGGGACAAAGGGAAAAAAACAGCCTTATTTCAAGGACAGCTTTGAAAAGGTGACAGTGAACAATATTCAGAAGAAGAAGTTACAAGCTCTAATTTACTGTTAACACAAGGGACGAATCCTATCCTTTGTTGCTGAAAAAGCTATATCAAACAATGTTGAATTGTATTGCTAATGTTTTAATTTCTATGTGCCTGTGCTAAGCACCAATCCTTTCAAGGTCTCATAACTGAACCAACAGACTGTCAATCAATCAAGCACTCAATGTAAGGGGCTTTCAAATAAAGGTCACTGTAAATAAACACTCTTATTCAGACTGCTCCCTTCAGAGAGATATCTATACTTTGTGTCTGGACAAAAAGCAGCTCTACCAATTTAGGCATTAAACCCCCTGAAACCTCCCATCAGTGGTGAGAACAGCGCTCAAAGCAATATTTGTAATTTTCTCCACTATTAGACCGAGCATTGTCAGTTCCCAACAGATTAACACAAATACAGAAGTACACCTGGACCCAGTATTCATCCATTCCTGAGTCTCAATCAGCAGTTCTGCCATTTTGAACAGCAAGATCCCCGATTCTTAGGCACACTCTATACAAACACACTTCTTAAATACTCATGTTATTGAAAACGGCCATGAATTTCTCTTGATCCATGCAACTCCCCCAGCGTGAACGGGACTCGCACGTTTCTGTTGAGGCCAGTATACAACTTTTTCCTGAAGTCCCAAGCCCAAAGCAGCTGTGAGTTATCCTTCGTCACAAATTCTCTTCCTTCCACTCCACCCAAGCCCCCTGGTGGCTGGAACTGAAGCTAAACAAGTGATGCTCTACATATATGGCTAAGTCATTAGATCATAAAAAGACAATATAGAAAACGTATATTCTAACCTGAAGAACAATGGGGTCTATGCAGGTGAATTTTGTTTCTTCTCGGTAGAGGTACTCAATGGAACACTTCAGCAGAAGAATTTTGGGATTTTTTATATAGGTGTTCATCTAGAGAAAGGCAGGGTAGTTAAAACAAAGGGAACAGTCATTTAGGTGAGAGTAGAACCAAGACTCCCTCCATGAGGAAGTTTTTATGAAGCTCCCTCATACAGTTACCCAAAGGTAACATAGCTGCAAAGATGAAGTTCTGCAGCATATCATTCAGATGATCTTTGCAAAGATTTACCACTAAACCATGCCGATTGGGTAATGGCTCCAATCAAATAAACTTTATACTGTACCAATCTCATATCAGAGAAAGCAAAATACAGTTTAATCTGTCCTGCAGAACAATTATTGCTCTGTAAAGAGAATGTCAACAAACGAGTTCCTGGTACAAACCCCTTTCTTGCACAACAAATGGAATTTTAATGATCCAAGACTTCCGAAGCCACCAGAGCACACTAGGTCAATCAGATTCTCTCCACCCTGATCAATGGCTTTATTTTACAGACTCATTTACTACATGCTATAAAAAAAAAAGGTGCACTCATAAAAGGATCTTTTCCCAGTAAATCTTACAGAGCTTAAACGTTTCTAGAAAATGTTATATTCTACAGCTTTGAGGAAAGTTTAGTCCATGCTCTCAAAACTCAGACTCCCTGGACTACAAAGGAACCCCTTTGAATGGAAATGCAATATACATGCGCACACAAAAAAAAAAAAATCTGCAAATCTACTGTTCAACAGCCTTGAGCAAAGCCCACTCCACAAACCCCTTAGGAGAAAGGTTTTGTAGATCAAAGATGATGTTGTAGTATGTTTACTATAAGTGTGCACCACCAAGGAGGAGAAGTTTCTCTTTTTAAATACAATACCCAGTGCAATGCTAAAAAGAATGCAAGCTATTTTATTTACGACACCTTCATTACCTTTTTGTGTGCAACGTTCTTGGTGCAAACAAAGCCATTCACCATCACAGAGTCAAATTTCTTTCCACCTGGGATCTAACAAGATAGCAAGAATTAAAGGCTTTCTGGTTTAACATGTTCACTTAATCTCTCTTTAAATTCATTGAACCGCATACTATGTAAATTACTTAGTGAAAAAAATTGTATTGTACACCATGCATAGGTTTTTCTAAAACCTCAATTTGCTCATTTCTATTTTTTGTGCTGTTACAGATACAGTAGAACCTCGGAGTTAAGAATGCCAGCATTACGAACCAATCAGTCAACCACACGCCTCATTTGGACCCAGAAGTATGCAATCAGGCAGCAGCAGAGACCCAAAAAACCCAAAAACAAACGCAAATATAGTATAGTACTGTGTTAAACAAACTACTATAAAACTAAAGGGAAAGTAGAATTTTTTTCTTCTGCATAGTAAAGTTTCAAAGCTGTATTAAGTCAATGTTCAGCTGTAAACTTTTAAAACCACCACCACCACATTTTGTTCAGAGATATGAACAACCTCTGTTACCGAGGTGTTCATAACTCTGAGGTTCCACTGTAATACAGCTCCCACTATTCCAGGTCAAGACCTCTTTAATAGCATACTTTCAGCGGAGATAACAAAAATAGAGCCTGGAAATGGCAGCTCTACGTATCTTAGAGCATTTAGAAGAAGTCTGCCAAGTGGTCAGAGCCCCAAAAAACACAGTGAAAGGTAGGCATAACAATGGATGCCACACAGGCTCTCTGAATTAAATTTAGGTTGCCTAGAGGCATATTTCAGAGATCACATTATTGTAGAAATCCCTTTCTAGGTCATCTACAGCACAGCATTAGGTTCTGAAGAGCTGCTCGTCTACTGAAACTCAACCTGAGTGCTAGGAGAGGGGGTAGCAACAAATATGGTTGGGAATAGATTTCATGGGGCTGTCTGCAAAAAGGAGTAGAAGACTCACCTGTAATCTTACGTGGCTGCCTGAAACAGAGTATGGCCTAATGAGAGTAATTTCTGTAAGGAGGAACAGGCTTGTGCCTGGTATCTTTATTCACAGCAGCTTCGTGGTCAGGTCCCAGTCTGCTGATGGCCTTTCTGATCCGTGATCACGGCCCTATATTTGTTACAACTACTGTAGTCATCGGTGCATCTTGCGTAACTCCAAGAGGATTAAGCTACCTCATGGAGGCCAGTTGCTGGGCTTTGTGTGGAAGGGTTAACTCTTGCGTAATAGACAGTTTCAGGAAAGAGTTGGCCTCCAGTACACTACACAGCAGGCTGCCAAGTGCCAAACATCTCTCGTTAGACATGCAAGGTTTAAAAAAAAGCCAAAAGGCAGGAAGACAGTGAGCTGTTACTCTTACTTCATCCCACGCCATCCTCTGCAGCCTGAAAGGAAGAGATTGACTCAAGTGCCTTTAAGTGCTTTGCAACACAGGAGGCAAGAGTCACGTACATGTCCTTCCCCAAAATAGCAACTGTCTTCCCTGAAACATGAGACATCTTTCAGAGGAGCAGCCGTGTTAGTCGGTATTCGCAAAAAGAAAAGGAGTACTCATGGTACCTTAGAGACTAACCAATTTATTTGAGCATAAGCTTCATCGGATGCATCCGATGAAGTGAGCTGTAGCTCATGAAAGCTTATGCTCAAATAAATTCGTTAGTCTCTAAGGTACCACGAGTACTCCTTTTCTTTTTGCATAAGACATCTGTTACTCACGCTACTGGATTTGTAGTTTTCAATCCAGACACCTGCCCTGTCAAGAGCCACATCATCTTTATTTCACACAAATTTCCTGTCATCATTCTCCCACTCCCAGAACTCACTTTTTTTATGTGGACAAACTGGCGGATATCCATATCATCGTCTCTGTTCTTGATATCAGGTCGGACAGTCTGAACTACCTGGCAGACCACAGGCACAATGATATCCCTCCAGGATAAGGACAATGACTCATTGTTGAGTAGCTGCTGAAGCAGTGCCATCATATGGTTATGATTAGCTGAGCTGCAGAGGAATCAGAGTGATTAAGGGAGAGGAGGGGACCACACATTGCTCCATCTGAAGCAGAGTGACCTAGAGGATTTTTACTTTATAGTGTTTAAAATGCAATCAGCAATTTGAGGAAACATCAGTCAGGAGTGTTCCAGGTCACCATCTTGTTTATTTTTTCTGCTCTATAGTAAGAGGCAACAGGTAGCACAGAGAAACAAAAAATATCTTGATTTTTCCCTACTGGGACAGAATTTCTTAAATACAAATAAATCAAAGAAGTGCACTAAGTATCTAGATCAAGTCCCCCTTGAAGAGAGAAAGTTCAGCTTTTGTTTGACAGCGAGTTATTAATTGTATTGCTCTAGCAGCAAAATGCTCTTTGCTGCAACTCAGTTTCACAACACACTGTACATGGCTGGTCAATAAGCAACATCTCTTGGATGCTGTGTGGCAATTTTGCATACTATCAATATAGTTCAGACAGGCAGCTCCATTTCAAGATTATTTTTATGTGCTTACATCATGCTATTTAAGGCATGCCAAATATTTTTGGTGGAGTAGGCCCAGAGTATCATGCCATGCAGCATATATTAACAGTGTCATGTGTAGGTCATATTCGGAGGAATTTTGCTTTACATGCAAGGACCTAAGAGTTCCAATATGGATGGTTAACCATCTGTAATTTTAACAGCAACTGGGCCACTTTTGCCTTTGACTTTTGCAATGGACACAGACATGAAAATGACTGGCATGTTTGTAACATTTAATGACATTAACTCAGACACCCGAGCGCAAACAATTGTTTCAAACCTGTGGAATCACCACATCATGGCTACAGCCAACTGCCAAACTCTCAGAAGAAAGTGTCCCTTACCACACATCCCAGAGAGTAAAATAATGACAACGGCAGACATGTAGGCTGCATGTATGAAAATGATATCTCAAAACATGTCTGCACTACCAGCTAATTCAGCACTGCTGTGATCGATGCAGCCATGTTGATTTAGCGGGTCTGGTGAAGATACACTAAGCCAGTGGGACAGAACTCTCCTTTCGATGTCTGTACTCCACCTGCCCAAGAGGCGGAAGCTATGTTGATGGGAGAGCGTCTCCCGTCAACACACGGCAGTGTCTGCATCATGCTAAGTTGACCTAAGTTACACTGACTTCAGTTACGTAACTGAAGTAGCATAACTTAGATCTACGCTAATGCTGCAAGTTGACCAGCCCTCACTAAGCTGTTAAAGGACACTTCTATAGTGCCAGACATTTATGTGGCATTTCACCCAATAACACACTTATTCTGTCTCAGGCTATTGATGATTTAAGAGAGCCAAGACAGGGGACAACAGGACAAAGAAAGGGAGGGTGAGAAGAAATTGGAGAAACTGCGAAAGAGAAAGTCCCAGAACAACTTTTTTTGGAAGGGGAGAATTTTTACCAACCATGGATTCCTTTCTTGCTTCTCTAGCATATTGATCTTATTACAGAAAGGATTTGAATTAGAGGTAACATTTTCAAAAAAATGTTTAAGGAGTCTAAGTCCCATGACTGGCACATGACCCCCATGTGAAAGTGACAAAGCTTTTGAAAATTTTATCCTAGACATCCACATCAATTCCCTTTTATGCTCAACTTACAGAAGCCTCTCCATAGCCTGTTTCTCCCCATTCTCTTCCCTCAGCAGATCCAGATTGCTGTGGTGCCAGCCTAAAGGTGTGAAAAACAGCTCTTTGGATTTCTCCTCCACCCTCCGATTGAACAGCGACTCTAAAAAAGGACAGCAAGAAAAGCTTGTTTATACGAAGTCAAGAGCTGAATGCTTACACTTTCTCCTTTTAAAAAGCTGAAAGAAGAGACTTCAACAAGACTAGTTCAGGCCTTCGATGCGAGAGGCTCTTGAAATGTTAAAGTGATGCTGGAAACAAAACAGTGGTAGTCACTGACAGTAATTTAGGTATTCACAGTGTCATCAACTATAGCAGAGTAAGCATGCTATTCCACACTTCAGGCTACACAGCCTCATGCCAGATAATTTGCTTTTCTTCTCTCGAGCCTGCTCATGAGCAGTTCAATTTTAAGACAGCAAATTAACTACGTATGGCTACCTATATCCTCGTGTTGCTTAAAATAGGTAGTAACTGAATCCCCATATACTTAAGACCTTTTAAAATTAGAAAAGTCTAATCTTGTATGATTTCACTGGCAAAAAGCTATTGTTTTGGAAGCCTTATATCCAAAAGTAGCACTAAAAAACATCTAGTTATTCCACTCAAGTAGTGGAGTTAGCAAAAAGGTCATGTACATAAGAGCACATTCAACTTATTTTAAATTTATATTAGAAACATAAAACAAACATTATCCACAATCAAGCCCAATGGAAATGCATCTCCTGACTAATGCAGACTCTTAGAAATTAAGTAGGCAATTGCACATTACGAGTACAAGATTTTAAGACAGTGGCGATTTAACCCACTAAAGCTAGGGCCAATCACTTGAGATAAAATCCTACTGAATAGGATTGTTGCTCATAATATTATATCTTGCTTTTCCAACATAACTGAGTGAACTCTTAGAGCAGTCCAATCTTTGTCAACAGAAATCACAATAAGTTCTGTTTAGTCTCTGAACTAACACTACTCAAGTCTCGCAGTTTTGCTAGCAGTCTAGTCAGAGGGCCAGATTCACCAGGGTTATTCCAGTTTTATAGAAGTAAGACTCCATTGAACTGGAGTAACAAAGGACAGTCAGGGCCAGAGTCAGATCTGTACGTAATAAAAATATTGGCCATATGAGGCACAATCTACTAGGTTGGTTACCTTTTATAAGACCAAAAATACTATCATATGCACCAAAATAGCTTGTTAAGAGCCATGGTTTTTAAAGATCTCCTTAAAATACATGAAGGGAACAGCTGACAATTCGGCTTGAGCTTGCTGCCTGGTCAGTCTGTTTTGCTTTTGCCTTTCCCTTTGTGTGGATTCTTATTTTTCCCCTTCAAACAGTACAGTTTGAAAGTAGTAGTAATTCTTAGGAGTAGTTTAGTTTTGTTTTATAAAATCTGTCCTATTATGTCAAAATAGTTTTTATTTCTTCAGGTTGTAACTAATAGTTACCCTTTAAACGTTCACATTTTATGAGTTTCACCCAAAATGAAATGCTAAAAATCTTAACTTGTCCGTTAAAATTAATGATTACATTTGATTGCCCTCTCACCCCCCAGCACTACTCTATCAAAGAGCAATACTAGAAGCTTCACTATCATCATTATGCTGACTATACAATTCAAATTTAATTTGTGCCACTAGTGCAGAGTTCTGCACTAAAATTTAAATCTTTGCAGTCTAGGCTGCAAGGGGAATGGTTATCTTTTGGACAACGCAGTACAGTTACAGGCCATCATCATCATTTTTTAAGTAATCTGCATAGGACCCCACCACCCAGACTATGAGTAAGAACAATGCTTGTGAAAAAATAAAAAGGCATTTTCCACTTTTAGATGCTTTGCACCTAACACTGAATATTTGTCAATAAATTGCATGCCTTCACATCCAGAAATATGTAGTCTGCTTCCTAATCTAAAAGGGTCTCAAACTTACAACTGTGTCCAATAGGACTTGCCTTTCAACAGAAGCAACAAGAGAGCCAACATGATTTAAGAGAAGTTGCGCTACAGTGACCTCAGAGATTAGTTTTGAGATATTGGTGGCACAGAGATGTTAGGCGCACACACAAATGTACAAGGAAATAAGCGGGTAGAGTTAAACACCTGATGGAGCCCAGAAAAAAGAAAAAAAAAAAAGAACTAATCTCTTATATGCAGGAACGTTTGCGGATGGTGAAGTGCTAAACACAGCCAGTTACTGTGTAATGAAGGAAACTTCTTTTCAAGGGCATTTAAAAAACAAAGAATCTGACAAGCCCGAGTTCAATCTGAAAGTGAACCAAGTAAGTGGAGAAAGTTACCTAAGTTTCTCGCTATGTGCCTTTAAAATTACTTTAACAAGCCAATGTTTAGCCCAGCTCTAATATCAATAGAAGCTTTAATATCTACATTACACATTCACTGGAAAAAAGCATTTCCATTCATCTTACCCTTGATGAAAGCGTCACTTATTGAGACCATCTGTTGCCCTCCGTTGTCAGGATTCAAGTACTCTGGAAAGGATAGAGCAGATGGAGATGGGAGGAGACACAGAAAAATGACAGGTTATGTTGGCATGCCAGTATAATTATATTATGTACACACCCACACCACAAGAGAAAATATTACTCATTTAAAGCATTTAGTCATTGCTGTAGCAACAACCTGACGAGTGGTTAAGACAAGAATATCCTCTCATACTTGTTCTGTCAAGGCTCCAAAATGACGGCACAATACTGCTTAAAACTGTTCAGCAACCAACCTAACATGAGAGTATACAAAATAAAGCATTGGGGGAAAAAAACATCTGCCTTTCCAAGTTCCATGTGGCTAGTTCCCCCCTACATCTACATCTGGAACCTATTAAGTCTTCACCTGAGAGAGACTGTGGAGGTACCCAAACACAATGAGGAAGCAGGTCTCCTTTAAATTTTTAAGGCACATTAAAACCAAAGGTGTTCCCCCACCCATGCATAACCTTAACTTGGTTCTCAGATTCAACTAACAGACCCTTTATGAACAACGAGCTCTCTCATAGGAGGGAAAAATAGCCATCTGGTTCCAGGACTCTTCTCAATCAAAGAAGCAGACATGCAATGTGCCCTCCTTAAGAGCTAGAGGGGGGAAAAATTATGCTATACTTAAAATGGATTATGGTCAAAATGGAGAGAAGAAAAGGGGTCAGTCAAAAATGTGCGCACAGCTTCTGCCCTGTGGCAGGGTAGTGGGGCTAGAGGTTTCTGCCACAGATGACTGGTGCCTGCTGAGAGTGGAGGAGCATAGTTTAAAGGTTCAGCTCCCCCCACTCCCATAGCTAGAGTCATGACCCCCCCAGCACACTCCCCTCTTACCCTCAGCAACCCCTGCATAGCCACAGCTCACTAGCTCCAGCAGCTGCCGTGCAGGGAGGGGGCCCGGCGGCATGTGACTAAGCGAGGCCAGCAAATCCTGGCAAAAATCCAGGGGGGGTTGGGGGGTGTGGAAGGGGCACGGCATGTGACCCCATGTGCCTCCCCCCACACGTCACCTCTGGCAGCAGGGCAGGGGTATCCGCAGGGCTGCAGGTGTGCACCAGCTCTCAAACATCTGAAGATTGTCATATGCGGCTCTGAGGGTCAGTAAGTTTGGTCACCCCAGTGTATAATATATGCATGCATGTTATGTAATACAAGATAAGTAATTACAGAATATGGTATCCATCAACTTGTTTGCCAAAGAGTTTTCCAGGATCTATCTATCAAAACAGTTATTACCATCACATGACAAGTTAGTAACTATATCCAGCTTTCACAAAACCAAAACAAAAAACCAACAATGCTGTTTAGAGGGAAAAAGTAGTCTCCAAAGTCCCACATAAGCACCCCCAACATGACCACCACCCTGCCCTCCCCCCCAAAAAAAATCCTAACACTTCAAGACGAAGTCTCTTGCTCTGGGATGACTGATGAGTGCACACTTCCAAAGCAGAGAAATACAGAACTAAATAAGACAACTGATAAAGTAGCAGAAATATCAGAACTATGCCCTCACGAATTACAACACAAGTAAAACATTAAAGAGGGACACAATCAACATAAGTTGCATTTCTGCCTGGTAGTTTCATATCTGCTAGTGTTGCAGATACCACCTTCCTCCCGCCGTTAGGATTATTACTCTAGACCAGTGGTTTTCAACCTGTGGTCCCGGACTACATCTAAGATTTCCGGAGGGGTCCGCACTTCCATTTGAAATTTTTTAGCGGTCCACAAATGAAAAAAAAAAAAAAGCTTGAAAACCATGGCGCTAGACTGTAGACAGAGAAACACAATCTCTTCATTTTATTTCATGCATTTGACAGCTCTGTGCATGGAGTCCTTTCTGTTTTGCAAATGGTTAATTACATGTCCTGGGAATTCAAGCACATGCTTTCAGTTCATGTCTGGGAAGAGGACTCTTTCCAGCGACAGTGAAACTAGGCAGCATAGAGAAGAAGGAGCAGGAAAGAGGAGTGGGCATATGCAAGCATGGTCCCTTAAAAAAATTAAATAAATAAATCAGCAGGGACGAATCCCAATCCAAGTTTGGATATGTTGTCCAATAGGTGCTCTAAACTGAAGCTTCATACATAATGGATGAAGAGTCCAAGATGGCAGCATCCCCTTCAACTTAGTTACTAATACGCTAATATTTTGTCCAAGTAGAGGCTGAAAGGAGAGTGTCTTTAATAAGCTATGCACAACTACTTATACTAAAGGCTAGCTGACTACTTTGCAGTCTGCCCCATTTAGGGGATAACATACAGCTACCCTACACCAGAAGCATACTAGAGACTAATCTGTGATATAATTCCTCCCCAAACACCACTTACACTAGAGTAAGAAGTAAGTTATTTAACCTCTTTTCACAGAGCAGCTCACTTACCCTATATACCCTGGATAGCAAGTAGAGGGCAGAACCAGGACTCCTTCCCTTGCAGTAGTTTCCCCCGCCCCCACAGCTGGAGCCTCAATGTGAGAATCTTACTCCACTATGCACTGTAGGGGCTATGACAATCTAGCCCTAAGTGAGGGTTACTTATTAGGAATATCTGAAATACATATGTTGTAAATCAAAATGTATCAAGATTTTATTGCCATGCGTTTGGGATGACCACATTATTCGTAAGTGGCAAAGCCACAAGTTTGTTACTACAGATGAACCCAACATGCAGCAATAAATGTTTTGTCACATGCTACCCCCATCCCCCGCATAATATGGTATATTTTGTTTAAGCCCCGTTTCAGGAAGTTGTTTTAATTTTTGTATCCTTGTCTAACAAGCTAGATAGCTTTAGCACCCATACAGAGGCCTCCTGTGACAATAAAGTCAGAGCCAAGTATACTGTTTTGTTTGAGAGGCTGTCTCTAGAAAGTTAACCAAAATTATTTTTTTAAATAAGTCCAAGTGTGTCACTTTGTGAGGCCTGACATTCAAGAGCAGGGCTGGAAGAGAGTGCTGTGTACCACTGAAGGTGGGACTCAAGAGTTCCAGCTCTCCCCCATGGAAGCTAATAGGTGGAGTTTCCAGCAACGGCAGTTCATGAGATATTTTACTTCAAGATATTCTGTCCTGAGGTCACAGCCTATCATTAGTCAGTACCGCACCAGTAACTGTTTTGTATCCCTGCTTATACCCATGACATGTTTTGTTTTGGGGAGCAAGGAGCATGTGTGCTAAATCATAGCTTGAAGGATTAGATTTTTATTGATAAGTATCAGTAAATGTCAATTTCACCACACACAAAACATTTTCCATTACAATCATTAAAATTTACAGATAGCAAAGTAATCGAAATGCCACTCGAGAACTTAAGACTCAAAATGTAGTGATCTAAACTTTTGAATCAGGCTAGTTACAAATGGACTAGCAAACGAATAGTAAAAGCAAGCATGATTCTCTTTAAAGATATTTACATTGTATATTTTGACAATTTGTGTTTTAATAGTTTATAAAGCTTTAACTTCCTGAATCTCAAGGTCTGTCATTAAATAATTGTCTGAATGTCCCACACCTGAAAAAAATTAAAAATAAGCATCTGTCAAAGTTATAAAAAAATAAAAATCAAATTCTACCAAGCTTATTTATAGACCAGAGCCGAGATCTAAAAGTACCTTGGAAGTTTGAAATAGATGAAATTAGTCTGTTCACAGATGCAGGCTATAAAACAATGCAATTTATTCCATAGATTCTATATAGCTTTTAAATAGGGCTTCATGGGTAGAAATAGGATATACAGGAAACTATTCAACAACTTCAATAATTCGCACTGTCGAAAAGGGATGGAAAGAGTTAAAACCAATCACAATAGCCATGACCATTAGGAAGGATGAAGTGAGATCAGAAGGAGAGACAAAGCTTTTCTTCATTGCTACTGTAATCACTATAGATCACTAATAGCAATTTAAAATGTCTTAAAATCATCCTGCATTAGCAAAATGAATATATGCCATTTTCCCTTGGTGGTGACATGCCCCCAAATAGGCAAGCCTGGGCTTGCCCTCACTCACCATAGGCGGACCTAGACAGCTTGGGACATTAGACTGGGTGAATAGTTCTACAAAAGCTTTGGTTAAAAACAGAAAAAATAGCCACAAGACACCTTATTATGGACTGCCAACCCTCCTTTCCCCTGTTTCACTACAATTTTATCCCCTTTATGTCTCACTACACAAAGGTGAAAACTGCTCTGTATTGAAGAGACTCTGAAGATAGAATTGTCAAAAATTGACATAGCATCTACAAGGTGAAGTCTCAAAAAAACCCAGTTTAAACAATGAAAAAAGTTTAGCTGTTTTAACACTAATTCACTTTTAACCACTGAGCGGGTTTTCACTGAATGAAACACAAGAGGAGAACATGATGATCAAGTTCATTTTTTATCAGTTTCATTTTCTGGCTTACAAATTAACAACCTTCTGCAGCATTTGGGCTGCACACCCAAGAAGTGAATGAAATTTGACTCCAAGGTTATCGTACTGGAATTTAGTTTCCTGGAAGTGTCTGATATTATTGAGTCTTTAATGTCCTTACATAGACAAGTCCCTATACTGGGCTCAGCAACAATCAAAAAGCAGCATTAGAATACCAAAAAGTTTCTAGTACATTATAGACTATTGCTCTACAGCTGTCCCCTGTATGCACCCTGCAATTTCCACCAGTCATAAGTAACTTTATACTGCAGAATTGATTACATACTTCTTAGAACAGATGCTTTGTTCCTACTTTACCTCCCCTTTCCCCATGATTGTGACTTATAGATTGTGTGACAAACCCATCAAATTACTTCCTGCTGTAGGAGGGTGTGTCACCACCAGTTCTGCAAGTTCTTTCACGGTAAGGAATAAACTCACTACCATGTAAGATAACAGAAGATCCTGACTAAAACAAAGCCAGAGACTAATTCCCATCATTTTCATAGGGCAACGTCCCAACAGACTGCATCCAGCATCAATTAGCAGCTAAAGGTTCATCTATGTGGGGATACTTTGGAAAATTAATCCAAATTAGTTCATTAATTTCTTAGGGAGATTATTTTGGCAGAACAGCCACCAAGCAATATTTACTTACAAGTGACAGTACACGCATCTGACCTCTGCTGTTTTAGCAATTTCCTTTTGCCATCATTCATGTTTTAGGAGATCATCCATTTGATTTCCCTGAAAATACAGTACAGTTTCCCCATGTCCTGACCAGCCTAGTTTTAGAAGCCTGGAACAATAGGGCCATCACTCCGTTCTCCAGTCCCTTTTGAGATTTTCACAGACTCACGTAGAATGTCAGGAAGGGTTTCTTGTCTAAAACATCTAAGCGTTTCCCTTTCCACTTTATCCCACAGCCTCCCCTAGAGGTTCTCACACTACAGGACAGGAACTATAAGTATGTAGAGTCACACAATTACTGGCTTCGAATGTTGTAGAACATCTACCCCTAGTTAAACAATGCTGTACACAGAGACCCAGATTCTGATCAACCTCATGACAATTCCATCATCTTAGCGATATTACTCTCAATTTTACATTGCTATAAAATTGCCTGGATATAAATTTACTTATGCCAGAAATTAATGGAAAATTCCAGATTTGGTTACACGAGTTCCAGACACAGAGGAGCTCCATTAAATTCCCCTTACAAAATGCTTGCCTTAACAGCCCAAAACTACACTGATTTCTTTTGTAGTGCCTGTAACCAGGCTTACCATCCTTTAAGACAAACTGCAGCCCACTTCCTTGCACTTGGGAGCGGACTCTCAGGTATAAATGAGACTCAACCATAGCCATACAGACTTGCATAGCCATATAGACTTACAATGGCAAGTTTAGTTCAGATTTACTGAATTCTAGGTTTCTCCCTCTTAATAAAAGGATCTTTTGAATTATTCCCCCTCTCTCACCAGGTATATTAACTTCCACTTTGAGTCTCATTTTGTTGTTTCCACCTTTTCTAATTCCGCAAGTGTCCCAGCTCCTCCCAGTTTAGATTCCCTCTACAGATTTCATTCCAGCGGTAATGCTAACTCTGCCCACAACCCATTGCAGATTTCTATCAACCCACTTATTTCTGTCCTTGGAAAGCAGATAAACAGCTGAATTTGGCAAGTGATGTCTTTAATAATTCTAGGGTTCAGAGTAGCAGCCGTATTAGTCTGTATTTGCAAAAAGAAAAGGAGAACTTGTGGCACCTTAGAGACCATGCTCAAATTAAGGTGCCACAACAAATTTATTTGAGCATAGTCTCTAAGGTGCCACAAGTACTCCTTTTCTTTTTAATAATTCTGTAATCCTGAATGTGAGGGGGAGCCCAAGAACATGCCTGGCTTATATTCTTTGGTCAAACTTCACAACTCTATTGAAGAGTAACATGCTGAGGCTACAACACAGCAGAATCTACTTCCATAATAAAGTTCTCTCAGATTGGCAGAGCCCCTGACATTTTTTTTTTTTTTTGTCTTCCTCTGCAGCATGGGGCATGGGTCCCTTGCAGGTTTAAATTAGTGTAAATGTGGATTCTCTGTAACTTGAAGTTTTTAAACCATGATTTGAGGACTTCAGTAACTCAGGCCCATAACCTCTGGCTATTATAGGAGCGGGTCTGTGAGGTTCTGTGACCTACAATGTGCAAGAGGTCAGACGAGATGACATGAAGGTCCCTTCTGACCTTAAAGTCTAGGAGTTAACACAAAAATTTAGGCCTATGCAAAAATAAAATACATAAATAATAAATAAATCCCACAGACCACCTAGGATCACATTTTCCTATCAGTTTATAATGGGTAGATAATGACAAATATGATATTCATCAATGTGACAGGAACATAAACATACAGCTTCCAGAGAATTGAAGCCCACACCCTTCTGAAAGGAAGGAGAACAAGGAAAGAAAAGATTAGAAACATCTGCATCAGCAATTTCCAAGATCTCAGAGCTCTGTAGTGGGAACACACTATCCTTTTAGGTTTATTCCTGACTGCCCCAGCTACTGTACACTGTGAATTAGATGGCTTATCTTTGATTCCAGTTGTGTGTGCTTGCTCTCAAATATCTAGTTTTATATACTGAATAAGGTACAGTGGACAAGATTTTCAAGCTTAAATGCCTTAAATTAGGAACCCACATAGTAAGCTGTGCCCATAATGGTCAGTGAAGTCAATGGATGCTGCTGATAATCTTTTGAGGGGAAGAAGGTGGGGTCATAACATCAGACAAAACTAGGCTATTATCGAATATAAAGTCACTCCGCTTTTGAAAGTACCTTCAGCACTTTCATTTTTACAATACACCTATTTTCCTTTCCTTCTGGACAGACTTTAGCAGGTACCAGCAGTGCCTGCTGTAGATACTTGAATTTAAGGTTAGCCCACTGCCAAAGGGGCTTTTTCATTTTTTGGTTGCTAACAGTTGCTGCATCAAACTCATTTTAGGCTGAAGCTTCCAGTATTCTCTGTCCAACCCAAAATTTTTCAGAGCAATGAACAAGTGAAAAAAAATAAGCTTTTCTGTCCTAATTCACCCCAACAGAAACTTTTCCATTGTATTTACATTGACAACTGAGGGATGCACTCACTAGGAGCATCCCAATTAAAGATCCTCTACTCTGCTAGTGAGCCTTACAAGAACTGTGGACAGATTCCATAATCAAAGACTTTTAAATGCCCATTTGAAGAAACCAAGGACAGGAATCTGCAAAGCTGTTGAAGCTGCAGGTAAGGGAAAGGAGAACAGAAATAAAGAGCCACCCCAGCATTTAAAGGAGCCACCACAATTATTTGCAAACAAAAACAGTGGGCCAGACTTTGTTTCAGTCAGCCATAGTGTGGTTCACAGTATACTAAAATAGAATGGGAGAATAGGTGATATTTTCAAATAGGTTTCACTTGCCTTTTCACATTCCAATTTAGCATTCATTTATAGAAGAGATTTAAGAGTTACTCAGCAGTTTGACTATTAGATTTGTTAATCAATGCATTTTATAAAAGGATAATTGGACCAACAGTGGTAAACTGATGAAAAGAGATGGAGGGATTAAGTTTTCTCCATCACTAATGGTGATTAAAAAAAGTGGCAGTCTGATTTTTTTTTTTTTAAATAATCACACCTTAAATTGGCCAGAACTTACGATGTTGTCCCAGTTAGCTGAACAAGACAATATGTCTGGAACTGCCATGCTGTGAAAGGAGAGAGGAGGTAGCATGGTATCCTCCAACTGCAAAGAGAATAGCCACACAAGAAGTTGCACGCTCTTCAGAGAAGGTGGCATAGTTGGCTTATTCTGAGCACCCCTACAAAGGTAATCGTGTCAAGAGGACGTATGCAGGTGGGCTAACTAAAAAGATCTCATATATACACCCATCAACAAGACAACTACAGGTAGTAGTGGGTAAACTCATCAGTGTCAGGGCACCGCTCTCCATCATGTGCAACTCCAGCTGGTGACTACCTCGTACCTTTTTGGTCGGCAGGGTGAGGGGGCACATGTGGGTACTTGGAGTGCTTCTTGATATGGAAGTTCACGTTGTCCAGCTCCACGTTCAGGTTGATGGAAGCGGCTGAGTCACTGTCCATTGTGGACTGGAAGCTGCTGACTGATGTACGCTTGCTAGGGCTGGCGGAGTCTTTTAATGTTGGGTAAGGGGGAAGATACAGGGAGGAAAGGGGTTCAAATGGGTATCATGAGGGTATTGGAGAGGAGAAAAATTGTCTTTAATACATAAAGCCCAGTGTGCAATACTAAAAGGGATACAGTATTTTCAGTCTTAAATCTGTACACTTCAAGATAAGATTAAGTGTTGGAAGGAAGTTCTATAGATTTATTTTAAAACCCAAGTGAACATTAGGACAGTGTCTGTCTTGACACCCCGAACTAGTCCGTCTGTGCTACTGTAATCCAGAGAGTTTATACTAATTTGGAAACATCAAGTTTTGCAAACTGATTAGAAAATACTGTATCCACCACAAGAAACAGGAGAACTAGTGAGGTTTTAGTTTACTTGGAACCTTACAGCTACTACCAGCAAAGTAGGACTTTCACTTCCATTACACATACACACACAAAAAGAGAGAGAGTTATGCTAATTTGTCATGCGAAGATGGAAGAGAGTCAATTGAAACTCACTGGCCAAGTTATCCTCCCCTTCGTCAGGGATTTGTTCTGTGTCACTGTCATCAAACTTGATGTCTTTGAACCAGGATGGCTCAGAGTGCCCCTCTACGGAGTTCACCGAATCACTGTCTGGAGAGGGGGTTTCCGAGAACTCTGTGCTCTGGGAGATCAGGAAAAGAGAAAGTAAATTTAATTCTTCAGCCCTTCTGGGATGTTAAACTGCTTTAGAAAGGCACCACTATGCACTGATCAAAACAGCAACAGCTTACATTTATATTGTGTCTTGCAGCCTGAAGCACTTCACAAAAGTAAATGTATGCACACAGTGGGATAAACTTATCACGGAACCACCCACCACTTGAGGGGGGGCAGCAACTGTTTAGGACAGGAAGCGAGTACCTCTTTACTCTGCCCACATCAGTCTTTGCTTCTTCCCCCAGGCACCTCACCTCACTCTCACAAGTCAATCATGTTGGAGAGGGATAGCTCAGTCTTTTGAGCATTGGCCTGCTAAACCCAGGGTTGTGAGTTCAATCCTTGAGGGGGCCATTTAGGGACCTGGGGCAAATATTGCGGATTGGTTCTGCTTTGAGCAGGGGGTTGGACTAGATGACCTCCTGAGGTCCCTCCCAACCTTGATATTCTATGATTGAGGCAAATGAAAGACTTGCAAGTTTTCTATTCACCCCCACAACATGTTAAGAGCCTGCACAGATTTGAGAGCTAGGACTAGAGCAAAGGGGTTTGCCAAACTCTATACTTTACCCCCATAAACTGACCATGCTGATCTGGGAGAAGGACATGCACTTTTAGCCCCTTGAACAATTCTGTGACTGACCAAATCAAGTGGGGCTAACTGATTCAGTTGAAAGCCAGGTTTGGCCCTCTAAATCAAGAGAGAAACTATTGTGAAGCAAGGCCTTGGGATCTTATGGCAGGGAATCCCAGAGAGCAGACAGCAACTTCAATCTACCCCCCACCCCACCCCACCCCTAAGACAGAAATTTCCAGTCACCAAAGGAATTGCAGTTCTAGTTAGAATTTCCTCCTTTGAAACTAATACAATTGCTGCAAAAACAAATTCACTGACACCAGTTTAACTCCACTGAATTCAGTTGAGTTACTCCCAATTTATACAGAAATAGACAAGAGGAGAGTCAGATGCAACTTCCTGCTGACTTTACACACTACAGGATCAGAGATCATACAAGAGCATGACCGGTAAACCACAAGTTAATCATGAACTGCAGACTATATACGACCAACTATAACTAAAACTTTCTGTTGTTTCTTGACTGGTAGAAGTGATTGCATGAATCAAGACAAAAACTAATGGTTTTGGCAGATCTTACACCTCAGCATATCTCAAGCAGGACAATGCCAGAGCCCAGACAGCATCTTCAGTCACTTCTCCTTTACGGGGGCCCTGACTTTCTTTCTCCACACTGCAACTCAGGCTCAGAATAAAGAGAGACCATTTATATACTAGGGTAGAGAAACCCTTTACGCAAAGTCTCCAGATACTTTACTGGCAACAATAAGTAAATTAGGGAATTCAATCTCTTCCTAAACCCATCAACTTCTTTTGATCAGTAATTAAGCAATTAATTTCCCAAAATATTGTCTAAGAGTTGGAAGGATGGTGTATTTTTTAAGTCTTTATGAAGAACTTGTCAAAGATGTCATTGTTCAAAGAGACAATGGCCCTTCCAGGAAAAGCTACATGCTGTATCACAAGTGACATCTACTCCTAGAGTGCGACAGCTGTTCTGAATACTGGCTATGCTATTCAGAAGCCACACTGGAATGTGCTTACCATTGTGACTTTAGACTTTTGTTGATGCAATCAGAGATTTTAGAACCCCTCCTCCTTTTTAACTTAACATAGGTGTGGCCACCCTTTCTCCTCACAGAGGAAGCATCAAAGCTTCCTTGCCTGACCTAGTTTCCTCTATGACGTTAACTCAATTAGTTTACATTGGTGTAATGAGATTATGAGTATTTCCACACACTCACAACACAAGACAGACCCAGCTGGCACAGGGACAGCACCAAGAGTACAGAGAACATGAGGCAAGCTAGGCCTAGTTCTCTTGAAACCTAGGAGCTAGCAGAGCATACAGAGGAAGAAAAGTGACAACAGTTCGCCAGCCACAACTGAATCGATATTCCAATGGCAGCTAGAAAAGGTTTCTGTACCTGTAGTGGTCTGTACAGAGCATATTCATCTCTAAAGATTTGATCATGGTGACTGACACAATCAAGCCAGCGTCCATCTACCAGTGCTTGTCCTATTGCGATGGCTTGAGCTCTAAGGGCAGAATAAGAGACAGGCGAGTATTAAGAGTCTGGTTATAAGTGTGTATGGTTTACAGTACAAACTTTTACCCAAAAAAAGCATAATTTAGCTCTCCTTTATTTTGCATTATTTGTTAGAGAAAAGGTACTTATTTAGAGACAATTTGGTGAGACAGTGGATTGAAAACATGACTCGAGCCAGGAATGCAAGTGTTCCCCACCTATATGTTTGGCTGTTGATTTTTGGAAGTGCTGAACACCCTCCCCCCCACGCCCCAACTCCTTGCTGTAGGTACTCAGCACCGCTGAAGACTCAGGCCCATGCTGTGCAGGCTTGAATCATCTCGATTCCTGCCCTTCTTAACTCAGTAAGACAGGGATAATCCTTTACAAGCCCTCAGCACTGCAAGGCAAACATACAGTGCTATACGGGATGGTAAGCTGTTACATTGCAGACCCAGTTATCCCTAGATCTTGGGGCCATCCAAAGCCTACAAATAGTTAGAGGGGTACTGAAACCCACCCCCAGGCCAGCCAGCTATAGCAGCAAGGTTGTGCTCGTGCAGCTAAGAAACACAACTGCAGTATCCACGCAGCACAGTTGATCTGATCTTTTGTTGACGGAGGTTACATTATTTAAAAGTGGAGACTGTCACTAGAGCATCTACCCAAAAGGCATGGCTTAGTTCAACCAACATTAGGAAACCTTTAAGAACGAGTTGATCAGCAATTATGAAACAGAGCACAGTGTTCCAAAAACAGAGACATTCTTAACAGTAGTCTCGTGCCAGTTTTAGTGATTACCATTCTCTCACTGTCCCCTCTGCCCATTTCAGTCTGCTACTCCCATTCTGCTCCCTCCCGGCCCCCCAGCTACCTTTCCCTTCCCACTGGGTAACTCCATTCCCTTGTGCTAGTCGTCTGCCCTAGCTTCCGACTCAACTTGCCCCCTCATTAAGTTATGTGCTGTCAGAATTATCAAATGAGCTAAAGACATTCTTTCCCTTGTTCAGAGGAAGGGAGGAGGAGGAGGAGGAGATCAGAGTCTCATTTCCTCTCTCCATCCACTGATACACATGCACACTCACTTTAAAGGGGGAATATACCACTGGGGGGGGGGGGGGAAATTTACACACATGCCAACCAACACAGACGATGAGTGCAATGGCAGATGGGTTTAATTTAAGCATTTTTAAATATCAGGAATACCTTGTGGTAATGTGTCCATTTCTGATGAGCCAGTTGACTAGTTCCTTTCCCACAATGCAGTTGGGATGGGTCCGCAGCCAATAGCGGTGGTCCTGAAACTCCATCCCACTATTGTGATGGCAAATTTTCTTCCACAAATCCTTTAACTGGACAGAGTCCTGTGTGAGAGAGACAGTTACGGAGGATTTTAGAAAGACTGACCTTGCAGTTAGATACAGCTACATCAGCACAAGCCTTCAAATTGGCTCCTGAGCAACAGCCTTCCAATAATAAGAGTAAAGTCGAAGCCGTTATGTATTTGCTTCTAAATAAGCAGCGTACATCAGCTGCTATTTAAGTCCTTTCTTTTACAGCAAGTGATCCTATACACTGAGAATGAGGCAGCAAAGATCAATTCAGAAAGAAGGGAAGAATTTTGCAGTAATATTTTATACATACAGTCAAACAATGCAAAAGCTCACTGTGTAAGTCAGGCAAGTACTTTCCTAGCAGTAAAGCTACCATGCTGAACTCCCTCTTCCAGCCCCCTGGAACTGGGGGCTACGTAGAAGACCAAGGAACACTGAATCTTTCTTCAGGTAAAGCAATAAATGCTCTTCTGAACATTCTGTGCTGTTGACCTGAATGCTGCACTCAAGCCTCTTTCAGAGCTCTCTTTGGTCAACTAGTTAAGGAGATCCCTTTGAGAATGATGCTTTCTATGTTGCCATTTTGTTCAAGTAACTTCTACCATCCCATTTCTATGGACGAATGCCTCTCCACCATCTCCACTTATTGCCAATTGAGAGGCCAAATCACACTACCTAATCCCTACTTCCAATCTTCTGTACCCCATTCTGAATCCTTAAGGTTCAGGCCTCCATCCATTTTGACGCAAACACTCCTTTACCTGTACTTCCACCTCCATAAAAGCAGCCACAGCTGGGCAATCAAAGCTAGTTTTCTGCATGGTAAGACACCTCCAGGACCTCACTTTCCAGTTAACATAACCAAGGGCCCAGGACATCCATGAACATGATTTCCACCCACCCCATGATTCAGGTTCTCTCCACAGATCTCTGGTGCTAGACAACTCTGAATCACAGGGTCTGATGTGTTGGTTAGTTACACTACAACTTTGAATCATGTTGTCATAAAACCGCCTGACACTAGTATGGCTGTACCCTACCTAATATTGGTCATGGCTATGTCTCTGCAGGCCAGAACAACTCTTCCCCACCAGCACACCCAGACAATGCTCTTATCCTTGTGGACAGATGTTCCAGTCATTTGAAAGGACATGCACCACAGGAAAAGATCTGCAGGTGTTGAAACAGCCCAAAGAGGAAGAGAGGAAAGAATTGGGATTGTTTCTTTAGTTGCTACTACATGATGCATAAAGTTAGCCTAAAGAAGTGTAGGGTTCACCCCCCGCCCCCCCGGAAGACTATGTAAACACACAGAACCAACAGAATTATGACATTAGTTATCAAGCAAACTGATTGAGAGGGGAAGTGATTTTCATTTAGACGTCAAGTGTTTTTATTTTTATTATTAATCTCTGTTTAGGACAGTTTTTAGGGTTGTGTGTGTTTAACAAACACACACACCTTCAAACAAAGGGCTAAAAAAGCTCACAAGACATACTGATATCTCCCAGAGCAAGACTAGATTCAACATTCCTGATTTTATATATATTATATATAAACATGCACACACACACACAAATAAAAAAAAAAATAAAAAAAGCAGCCAGGACTCTACTACATGCCTCTTCATACACCATAAGCAAACCCAGTTCCTCACCCCTTTAAAAATTCAAGTAATTGAGTGATTTATCAAATCTGATCAGCATTCCTCTCGTCTAACCCTTTTGCTGAGATGACAAGTTTGCCAGGAAAGTTTGGTTTCCTTAGGATCTTCCCTATCCCCACCCCGAAAAAAAAATCCTATAATTTTAACCCAGTTTTGTGTGCACAGGTTTACTATATCTGTCCCAGAAATTTCTATCCCCCTTGGCTTCATCTTACAGGAACCTGGTCCCACTGATTGGTTGACTCCAGTTCCATGCATCCCATGCTAGCCTGTCCAGTGCACTGCATGTTTTGGGGTGGTCAGCTACAAAGCACGTCACTCCCGCCATGGCAGGAGTATATAAAATTTGATTCAGTAGAATTCAGTTATCTTAATATTGCTTTGTGTTTTAGACTGAAATCAAGTGGCAGAACACCACAACACTTTAAACTCTAGGATTTTAGCTTGCAGATTATGGAAGCGTGCATGGATTTCATTCAGAATTCCAGTGCTCCTGCACCTTGTCAAACTCCCCCTTTGCAAGCAAAGGCCATTAACTTTTTATCACAGTATAGTCAATTCAATGCACCACTTAAGAGTATCATGACCTGACAGGGACTCAGGACAGTTCCTGTATTACAAGAAGCAATTATGACATCCTAAATTATTGCATAAAAGCAACAATTCTAAAAATCAGATCTAAAGTTAAGTGAAGACACAACAGCTTTGACTATTTTGTCCCAAGCTGTATTTGTAACGTTTAAGCTGTTAGTGTCTCTGTCCCCCAGACTGAATAAGATCCTAAGCTGTCCCCCTACTCTCCCTGACACTCCTAGATCCCTTCTGCAGAGCATATCTGCTACAGCATTCTCCTTGAAAGGAAGAAATTGTCTCATTATAAAGCTTGCTTCAATGTGGAAGCTCTACAATAAAAAGGTGAGCCACCACCAAACATCAAATTCTGCCCTTACATATGCAATCCACAGGGAGACCACACTAGTACAAGATTTGACCTTATTGGTTTTGAATGGTAACAGACCTCCAGAAAGATTCAACACTAGTTATGCAGTTTGGACAGTTTTAAATGAAACATCTCCCCCCTCCCTCCATTCTAATTGATTTTATAAACGTTAAGTATGTAAACAAGGGTTTGGGATTTTGGGTTTTTTTTAGTTTTATATAGTATTTCTCACAACACACAGAACAGAATGTTTTATAACAGGATTGCTCCAGAGTGCTGTGCTACTGGTTTTGATTGCTTTTCCTGGAACAAATGCATTAGTGCTACTTCCTATGAGAAAAGTTACATTAACTCCGCAAGCAAAGCAGATAGGGAGAAGGTCAAATTTCAAAACTTCTAACATTAGCTGTGGTCTCTAACTCATTCAAATGACTAGATAACTATTTTACATTAAAACAACTATTTACAGTTAGAACTTGCTAACCCATAAGGAAAAAAACTCAAGGATCATTTTAAAATCCACACACACACGAGCCACAACCTGTACCACAAAGAAAGCATTAGAAAGACAGACACACATAACACATTGCTCTCACAATGGAAGACAACAAAAATCTAGTTTGTACCAGAAGAATTTTTCGTTCATCCTCATTGGTATCTGCTTTCAAATACGTGCGATTAGCCTGGGGACTGACGGATGTCTCGTATGCAGGCACCATGGGTGAACCAGACCGATCCAGTGACAGGTTAGTAATGCTGGCCGATCTGGAGAGAGAAAGAGAAACAATACTTATAGTCTGCAAACCCCTCATAAACAAAACTTTATCAGAACAGGCTGTGACCTTACAACATGCTTCAAGAATCTTTAAGCAATGTGCTAGCATACGCTAGCTTTCCAAAGCAGCACTTAATTTGGGAGAGGTGGGGAATGACACTTTAAGATGGCTGCAATACAGGGAACATTAAAATGATATTGTGCTGAAAGAGATTACATGGAATCTCTATATTATAAAAGATGTTAACAGGCAAAATAGTTCATATTGAACAGCTTCACATCAGGAGAACTATTTGAGCCAAGTGGGTTTTTTTCCTCCCCATAAGGATGGGGGCCGGGGGTGGGAGGAAAAAAAAAATCAACCTTGGACCCAACTGTTTCCAAACACTGGGTCAAGTCCCACGCTCCAGTGAATAACGCATTCAACAGTTTCACAAAATGGTGATATATTATATAGTGACAAAAAGCAAATGTATCCTCTTCTTCAACATCCCACAGCTTTGGGACGCCTCAGAGTGACCCAGAGTATATTTTATTTTATTGTCTCTTCCCCACCCACTCACAGTAATGCATTTTGAAATGAGAGTTCTTTATGGGGACAATACCCAACTTAAGCTAGTTTAAAAAGTGATTTTAAACAGGTTCCTGGTAGGGTTTTGGTTTGTTTTATAGGAGGGGAAGAATTGTGCAACTTCTGCAATTGTCCTCTTTTAGGCGTTACAATCTTTTAGTGCATTAAGTTTTTTCAGGAATAAGCTATGAATTATAGGACAGATAGTGACATGTTAATCAAACTGACAGTGAACAAATTCAGGCTGGAAATCAGAAGGTCTCCAACCATCAGAGAAGTGAGGGTTTGGAACAGCCTCCCAATAGACGTTGTGGGGGGCAAACAAGCATAGTTTTAAGAGAGCTAGACCACTTTATAAGTGGGACTCGTAGAGCTCCTGCTGACAGTGTGGGGCAGAGGGGTCCCATCTGGTTCATGTTCGATATCCTCAAAATCTCACATTTCGGGTCACCTGCAGAGGTCATGAAGGAATTCTCTCCCTTCCCCAACCCCAGCGCAGTCTGGGGTTTCTTGGTCTCCCCCTGAAACAGCAGCGATACCACAGCTGGAGATCGTGAACTGGGTAAGGTGGGCCAGTGCTGGGAGGTGGTACTGAGCTTCCTCTCAGGTGCTTGGCTGGCTGGTTCTTGCTCACGTGCTCAGGCTCTAACTGATTGTCATATATGGGGCTGGGGAGGACTTTTTATTTATGTGACTCCTCTGCAGCATGGGTGCAGGTCATTTACCAGGATTCTCTCATTTAAATCAATTCCCTGCCATTTCAGGGGCCTTTGGTATTGGTGTATCGCAGTCCCTCCTAGTCTCTGCCTGGGGCACATAATAGTCTAGTCTCCTAAAGGCTGTAATACTTTGGTCTAATTTCAGTTGTTGGGTTTGGCGTGCGGGTGCTGCTGGTGGCCTGTGAGACAGAGGTCAAAAGTGATGATCTGATAGTCCTTTTGGCCTTACTCTAGAACTATTAGATAGCTAGGGAATGCAGACTACAGAAGTTAATGGAACATGAAACTGTAAGATTGTGGACACTGAAGTTATATTTAAAAAAAAAAAAGCAGCAATAGAATAAAAAAGCAGCAGTCTTTCAATCAGTAGTACTGGCCTGCTGAAGTGTTTGAAAGAAAGCGGAAAAGTCTACATTAATAGGCTCAAATTAGGTAATGAGCGAGTCAGGATCAAGACAAGCCACGTTGGTACTTCAACAATTGACATTTAAAGGACAATTAATAGCATTTTCCTGGCCAATATAAGCAATGTGTCACAGCATACCTCTGACATACAGCTAAGGCTGTCATTGCTAATAGCCTTCAGCTACCGCAGATGTTATGTTCCTAGTCACATGAGTTAACAGCATTTCAAGAACCGATCATTTAGATCAGTACAGAAAAAGTTATACAGTTTTAACAACTTCCCATATCAAATGTTTTCTAGTACTAGTCAATTGTTTTACAAGAACTAATTTAACTATGCCATCTAGCTGTAGAAAGCATAACTGTTTTATTTATGTAGGTATGTATAAAACCACACAAACATGACCAGCTAACTAAATGGACATTCATATCAAAACTTTGTCACCATCGATTACATTCAAAGCCTGATTGTATATAGCTGAATTGTGGCCTAGTGGATAGTGCACTGGACTGGGACTCAGGAGATCTGGGTTCTAGACCCAGTTTTGCCACTGGCCTGTTGGGTGACCTTGAGCAAGTCTTTTCACCTCTATGCCTCCGAAACCCTATTTGCTTCACTACATAGAGTAGTTCAATTGATTTCAATGGGATCACTTGTGGGCATCGTAACTGTGGCAGACTTGGGTCCTCTAAGAACATCCTTTATAGTCTCTTGTATGATCCTCCTATTTTCAGCAATATATACTTATCTTGACTGGCAAATAAAATCTATATCAAATAGCTGGTTAGAATGGTTATCCATATGCCCAATGAGTTAGAAATGGAATTCAGTCAAGTTAGCAGTCAAATAGCAGCTAAGGCAATTAGCTATATTTGCCTGTTCAATGCAAGAGACAATTAGGAGATAAGTGCAAAAGGTAGCCTTAATACCCCTCAAAACAGAGCATGGCTAGCACAGTTGATTATTAATTCGCTGTCATTCTACTGAAAATGCCACAGTGCATTGCAGAGAGAGCATGCATTTAATTAACGTGTCAGGCATTTTTGGGACCTGATGCCATTTTTAACTATGTAGTCTGAAAGCCTATTTAATAACTTTTTAGGGAAATGACTGAGTAACTAATGAACTCTGGAAAGTTTAGAGATATTCTCAGCAAAGTCATAAATACCTAGGGGTTAGAGGGAGCATATCTACACAAGGACTTTATACCAGACTCTGATCAGTTCCGACTGTTAGAAGAAAATAGTTTGATCTACAGAACACACAAAAAAACAAATCTACACAGACACATGCCTAGAACCCTGACCAGGGGTATTCTACCTGCTACCCAAGATCCATAAACCTGGAAATCCTGAACGCCCCATCATCTCAGGCATTGGCACCCTGACAGCAGGACTGTCTGGCTATGTAGATTCTCTCCTCAGGCCCTACGCTACCAGCACTCCCAGCTACCTTCGAGACACCACTGACTTCCTGAGCAAACTACAATCCATTGGTGATCTTCCAGAAAACACCATCCTGGCCACTATAGATGTAGAAGCCCTCTACACCAACATTCCACACAAAGATGGACTACAAGCCATCAGGAACAGTATTCCCAATAATATCACGGCAAACCTGGTGGCTGAACTCCATGACTTTCTCCTCACCCGTAACTATTTCACATTTGGGGACAACATATACCTTCAAGTCAGCGGCACTGCTATGGGTACCCGCATGGCCCCACAGTATGCCAACATTTTTACGGCTGACTTACAACAACGCTTCCTCAGCTCTCATCCCGCAATGCCCCTACTCTACTTGCGCTATATTGATGACATTTTCATCATCTGGACCCATGGAAAAGAAGCACTTGAGGAATTCCACCATGATTTCAACAATTTCCATCCCACCATCAACCTCAGCCTAGACCAGTCCACACAAGAGATCCACTTCCTGGACACTACAGCGCTAGTAAGCGATGGTCACAAACACCACCCTATACCAGAAACCTACTGACTGCTATACTTACCTCCATGCCTCCAGCTTTCGTCCAAACCACATCACACGATCCATTGTCTACAGCCAAGCTCTAAGATACACCCGCATTTGCTCCAACCCCTCAGACAAAGACAAACACCTACAAGATCTCTATCAAGCATTCTTACAACTACAATACCCACCTACTGAAGCGAAGAAACAGATTGACAGAGCCAGAAGAGTACCCAGAAGTCACCTACTACAGGACAGGCCCAACAAAGAAAATAACAGAACACCACTAACCCTCACCTTCAGCCCCCAACTAAAACCTCTCCAGCGCATCATCAAGGATCTACAACCTATCCTGAAGGACGATCCCTCACTCTCACAGATCTTGGGAGAGAGGCCAGTCCTTGCTTACAGACAGCCCCCCAACCTGAAGCAAATACTCACCAGCACCACACAACACACACTAACCCAGGAACCTATCCTTGCAACAAAGCCCATTGCCAACTCTGTCCACATATTTATTCAAGGGACACCATCGTAGGACCTAATCACATCAGCCACGCCATCAAGGGCTCATTCACCTGCACATCTACCAATGTGATATACGCCATCATGTGCCAGCAATGTCCCTCTGCCATGTACACTGGCCAAATCGGACAGTCTCTACGGAAAAGACTAAATGGACACATATCAGACGTCAAGAATTATAATATTCAAAAACCAGCCCGAGAACACTTCAACCTCCCTGGACACTCAGTTGCAGACCTAAAAGTCACAATTCTTCAACAACAGAAAAAACTTCAAAAAACAGACTCCAACGAGAAACAGCAGAACTGGAATTAATTTGCGAACTGGACACCATTAAATTAGGCTTGAATAAAGACTGGGAGTGGATGAGTCATTACACAAACTAAAAACTATTTCCCCATGCTAATTTTTCCCCTACTGTTACTCACACCTTCTTGTCAACTGTTTGAAATGGGCCATCCTGATTACCACTACAAAAGTTTTTTTCCTCCTGTTGATAAAGCCTACCTTAATTGATTAGTCTCATTAAGAGTTGGTATGGCAATAACCTTTTTTCATGTTCTCTGTACATATTATATATATCTTCCTACTGTATTTTGCACTGCATGCATCCGATGAAGAGGGTTTTAGCCCACAAAAGCTTATGTCCAACTAAATTTGTTAGTCTCTAAGGTGCCACAAATACTCCTCGTTCTTTTTGCTGATACAGACTAACACGGCTACCACTCTGAAACCTGTCACAAAAAAGTGAGATTGCCTCTTCAGACCCTCAGAGGAGATCTCAAAGCCTGTACACTGCTTTTGGGTCTGGGTTCATCCCTGATTGAGGTGGCTGGGATATGGTATGAAAGAGAGAGAGCAGAATATGGGTATTTTTGATGTGAAGTGGCTCTAAAGAAAAAACTGTCAAAGGGAGGGGCAATGAACAGACCCCTCCTCAAAATGGGCTACCATCAGAACAGAGTGAGAAATGGCAAAACGTTAAACAAAGCAAATAAGCAAGCAAATGCCACAGGGAGCGAGCACTGGCTCTTCGTAACTATTCCACTAAGACTAAGCATTTAGGATACTTCAACCCTGGAAACCTTCCTGGCTCTGGGCAGAATACAGCTGCACACCTACTCAATGGAAGCGGCAGAAGTTACACCTACTCAGTGGAAGTTACAGCTGAAATAAAAAAAATAATCAGATCTTTAAGTGCCTGACATTTAGCCGTTACTCTTGCCAAGGCTTTCAAAAATATCATGACAGTCAACTCTCATTCACTAGGATACCTTTGAAAAGGTAAGAGTGTAGACATGGCTTTTCTAGATCTTTGTATCGTATCTCTAACGAGTTGATTGTGGTTTTATAGCCCTTACTCCAGTATTCCCCAGTTACACCATTTTTTCTTAAGTCACTTTAAAAATATTTTACTGTTCACTTACACATTGATTCCTCCCATTAAAGGGATAGGTTTTGTGTAAGACTGAGATCAAGTTGGCATAATCAGAAAAAACTACACTGTGTTTTGGGCCGGGGGGGGGGGGGGGGAGAACCACTAGCAGTTTGTTGGTGGCTTTTTGCTATCAAACCCACTGAATGAACCATTGTCCTCAAAGATTTAAGTGTCTATTATAAGAAGTGGCCTGTAAAATCTATTCAGTACTGAACCTAAAATCTCTGAATTGTAACGTCACAGGGCTTTTAGTGCACATAAAGCAGTTAACCAGCCATCCAAGATCAGTCCCAAAAGCCTCCCCCATCATGCCCTCCCCAACACTTTAAAAGTTAATTCCATAACTATTCCACTTAGTTTGCTATACGCTGGAGTTCTAATGAGATCCAGTAAGTGAGAGTCCCCTCTAATACCTATCCCAATACAGGTTTTGCTGAACTTTATCTGGGATTTTTAATCCTTTTACTTCCTACAGCAGTGACAGAATAGCCTTCTTAAAGGGATGGGGAGGTTTGTTTGCTTAGCTGGAGATGTCCACACAGTCCTTTTAACACATTAAATGTTAAGCACTATCAGAATTCATAGTCTGCCAAAAGAAAGCATACAGTCTCTGTTGCATGACCCAAAGCTACAGATGCCAAGAGAGTCTCATTGGCTGGGATGCTGACTTTGGCAAAATTCTCAGGATTCAGAGACAGGGGTGGCTTTACATCATCACTCTGCATTTCCCTAAATGAACATTTAAGGACCGATTCTAAGGTCAGAGAGCCATTCAAAAAAGGTTATTAGTAACTGTTAGACTGAACTGCTGCAGCTGCAAATTGGGTCAGTCAGGCATTGCTCAGGACACTCCTACTGCACATAAGGAGCCAGCCAGTCTGAGCCTTCTGGGAACAGCCCTCTAAGCCCCACCTTCTCCAGCAGGTACTGGGAGTAGAGGGAGAGTAGCTTCATGGCCCTAGCAGCTTCTTGATGATTTTACAGTCATTCAGCATTGAGCTTTAACTCTGGACTTCCTTCTCTGTTTGCCAATCCATCATTGATTGTTGGTACTAATTTATAGGCTTGTCACCCTCCTCCCCTCTTTATCGCCTATATCTAGTCCCTCAACCCCACTTCCCTCCACTGTTCCTTTGTTTTGAAGTTTCAGTGGAGCACAAAAGAGGAGGAACTGACCTACCAAGATATGAGATAAAGATAAAGTAGCCACATAATCTCCTTGTAAACCAGGCAGGCCCTCCATTTTCCCCTGTCCACCTCCGTTATCTTAACTTGTTCTGCCCAGGTCTCCTTAGATAGTCTTGAAGAGCTAACAGAGACCATGCTCTGCATTTGTGTAATACGGAGTACATTGGTGACACCCAGTGATCTTTCTAGAGGACAATACCAACTCTCTGAAACTTCTTTAACAGTATTAAGACCCTCATTATCTTTGTCCTAGCCATCATGTTCTCTCCTTGTGTTTGTGTCCTAGATTTGGCAGTTACAACTGGAAGCTCTTTGGGGTAGGAACCAGTTATGTAGCACCACCAAACAAATGTAAGGTATCAAAAATGACTACATTCTGGCAAGGGATTCCCCATCATAAAGCTCATTTAGACAAAAGCTTCAGAAAAAAAACTGCAGCTGATTATTAAGTTTTTACATTTATTAAAATCTACTTTGGCCCCTGGAAGTTTAACTACTTTTATACAAGATCAGGTGTGGGAATCGTGAAGTGAGAAAAGGAACAAGGCTATTCAGTTCAGCCAGCAGCAGATGTAAGAAAAAGAATTCCTACAGCTTTAGTGCATGCTCCAACACTTCAAACAAGTAACGAACTAAAAATCCAAGGAATAGTCTAAGCTCAGTTCTCTCAAAAGCAGCCTGAACAGAATTTGCCTACCGAGTTCCAAAAGTACACAAAGAATGAACACAGCTGTTGAGGTCAGGAGAGATTTCTCCAGTTGAATCTGCCAGGGGAACTCAGTGCACAAGTTAGTGACCCAAATTGGAATTCAGCCAGGACAAGAGGGCTAACATGGCTTCTCTTACAAGAGATGCTAATGAATAAAGGAGGCATGCACCCAGATGCTACTCCAAGCAGCCTGAGTCGATAGCCTTGGTTTTAGCAGCCCAGTGACACAGGCGAAGTTAAAAGTGAACCAATCAATTCAGTACAGCATCTCTTGCCCTTGTTACCCCAATTCTTCCTTCTGTTACCTCTCAACCTCCCCTCATTAGAGCTCATTTTTCCACCTTTCTACTTACACCATTTCTCCTGCACTCAAAAGCTTTCAATTTCCTCTCACCTCTTCCCAATCTTGGCCTTTAGGACATAACCACAGTCTCCTCACCCAGCCCCTCACAAACCTGTTTCCATGCTTTCCTTTCATTGTGTTCCAATGGAACACCCAATCCAGTTTTCATGGTACCATCAAAACAGCCACACTACCGAACTAGAGTAACAGTACAGTCTTACTGTATTCCTGGTCCTTTTTCCTCCCCAACCCTATTATTAGTCTTGCTTGTTTAGTCACCAAGACTAAACTTAGTAGGAAGTATGTTTAGCTGTACATTAGAATACTTAAATATATTTGGCATTGTATAATTACTGAAAGCAAAGACATTTGGGTTCTTCAATGACCACAAGTGAATGGGATTTTAATCTCACATCTCAACCAACAGATTGCACCTTGAGTAGTACAGTGGTCCCCTCATTACACCAGGACACAGGTTCAGAACTGATCAAGAGAAGATTTTACCAAATCACATTTGTTCCATATTCATGATGCATGGTATTGTGATTAGGAAGAGAGATCTTCAACAGATACACACACATGTGGTAATTTACCTGTTTCGAGCAGGAGACTTCCCCGGATCCTCCTGTACAGACACAAGGCGTGTTGACAGTGTGGTAGTTGAAGTGTCTGGGTGAATCAGACTGCAAAGAACAGAGCTCTGTTAAGACAACCACCATTACAAAGAAGCACTGAAAACGGTCCCAGTTAAAACCAACACTATTTAGGATAACAACATGATTTGATAAGTAGTCAGAGCACAGGGGAAACATCCTTCATAACATCAGCCCAAGGACAGCTGTACAAAAGACTGGTATGGTGTTCTCCTTTCGGACTCCACTGCCAGCGTCTTTCAAAATACACAACTCCTCACCTAGTCTTCATCCTCATCCCCTCCTGCATTGCTGTGCCTCTCCTTAACCCACCTCCCACCCACTTGGTAGCACTAGTACCGGATACTCCTTGCCCTTCCTCCTTCACGACATTCCCCCAGTCCAAGAAATTCGTTACCTTAAATATCTAGAGCCCATCCACATAGCTATGTTCTTTATCAGTAGCTATCACCATAACGCATGCACAAGCCTCAGTAGCCCTCTCTTATCAATATAACCTTTGTCCTCCTTTACTCACCTTTATCCATCTTGCCCTATCACTTGAATTAGCAGCTGTTCAGCGCAAGGGCAGTGTCTTTTTCTATTCAGCACCTTAGCATGCTTTTGGGTGGTCTGAATAAATACAGCAGCTCTGCCCCATAAAGGTTTTTCTAGCTGCTCTAAAGAGTTTGTATAGTTTAGAGAGAAGACATTTTTCTCCTCAAATACAGTAGAATAGTAGCAGACTTGAGTTCTTGTTACTCTGTGAAAAGACAGAGCTGCAGCTTCTTTTCAATATTCTCTTTAAGCAGCCTACACCTAGCATGAAGAATCTCATGGCTTACAAACACAAATTACGTTCTGCTTTAATTGCAAAGCTGAGTTTAGTTTGCCAAGTTTCTACTGCAGGTACTGTTAAGAAGTTTGATTAAGACTCTCAGCGTGTACTCCCTTACTAATGAATTTTAAGCCTAATCTGGCGGGAGGGGGAGAAACAAAAACAAGCTAGCTTCTTCAAAAAACCATAACACCATGCTCATTTAGCCAATTTCCCTACAACACTGATAATTATGCCATCTCCAGAGATACCAGTCTTTCAAGCCTCAGAAGAACCTTTCCTCCAAGGCTATATTAAGACTCCCAAGAATAAAGATGCAAATGCTTTCCACGCACCATCATCCTACTTGGGATGTGTTGCACTCCCCGGCTAAAGACAGCATGGAAGTGGAGAAAAAGCTATAAAGGCAGATCAGGTGGTCTCAAAAGTTAGTGTTTTTGCAGCATTCTCATACACCTGAAAAGTAACAGATGTCTTTGTGAGCGTGCCACAGAACGCACTGTTCTACAATTCAGATTCCCTGGACAGCACTTCTATCAGACACTTTAAAAATACTAGTTTGTTTTTAATAAAAAGCTGAGACCTACACTGTAAATACTTAGCAAAGGAATTTACGTAGTGTCCTCAGGTACTAGGTTAGAGATGGTTAGCAAACTGCCTACATGGAGTATTAATTTATAGACTGTCTTAACATTTAAGAAGTGATCCAAGACAAAGAATCCTTCACCTTGACAGAATCTCTTCAAACACTAGATCTTTTAGACCTAAAGACAGCTTATCCAGAATACTGTCATTCTAGTTGTTAGCACACGCTGAAGGGAAGTTGAAGTGAAAATCAGTATTCTCTGAAGACAGCTGTTTTCTGAGCTCTCATATTGCCAGCAGAGCATTAACCACTAGCATACATAGAAAAAAATCCAACTCTTGCCCCTAGAGAAGTTACACATTGCCACTTATAGTACTCTTCTGGTTACAAAGCAAGCGCGATTGGAGTCCTCTTTTAATATAGTTTTATCCTGACCTTGCAGTCCTGGAACATATTTGGGTTCTTCTCACACTAATCAAGATCAGTGAGAGTCAATATCATGCTGTGGCTTAAGTGCTGTATAAGACAAGACTGTTTTCCTTTCCTCTTAGTAATTTTCTTTTATCTAAGACCACTAGGGAGAGCTTTGGCGCTTTTGACAGAGATAAAAGAGCCCCTCAAGTTGTCCCTGCAGCCTCATACCAGGGGTTTGACTCTTTCTGCAGACAATTACTGTCTGCCAATTTCATCAGTATTGGCCCAGAGAGCATTTTTTGAGTCTACCATTCCTAATTCTGACAATCAGCAAGCCAACACTTTACTGAACTGAAGCCTGACTCACCAGTGGTGGAACAAGAACAGCAATCGCTTCCATCTCTATGAAGCCGCAAGCCTACACTGTTACAGTGAATGCTCCTATTCACATTACCAGCTTCCAGCTCCAGTCTAGTTTTAAAGGGTCTATTATTCCAAATGCCAACTGCCTCACTAAGATGGGGCCAGTAATTCCTCTGGGAATTGCCCAATCTCTTCTCACCACTGAAGGAGAAAGTTAGAACCAAGTGCAGGGTTCAGGTCTTTTATAGAAGATAAGCCTAAATTATCAGAGGCAAACTAACAGCCTGAGCCTACATGGGTGAGGTAATATCTTGTAGTGGTCCAACTTCCTCACCTAAACAGATGACAATCTGGTAGCGTGGCTGAGATTCTGATCCCTAACCAAAGTAATATGAAGCCATTTCATACCTTTGCCAAGTAAGATCCTCCTCCAGAAAGATATTTCGGCTAGCTTTTCTACTCCCAACAGGTGTGCGCGGCTCCCCAGGTTCCAGTACAGATACACAACAGGTAGAATCAGACAGAGCATTTAAGTCTTCCCCAATGGAGTTACTGTCTGTGGAGTGTGCATAGCTTAAAGCTATTTTGCGGCAGTAAGTGCAAGCTCGGAGATCTCCTGTAGCAAAAGGAAGCAGGAGGAGCGTAAACCAGTGAGATGGAGCAAAAAGTGTACAGGAGAAGTGCCATGCTTGGGAGAGTCTCATAAAATCTGTCAAAGCAGGGCTTCGCTGTTTCAGGACTTGTGCACTAACTTGAGTTTCTGGGGCTCATTTGAAGAAAAAAATAAAATCCTAACCACACAAGGAAATTCTCCAAGTTCAAAAGTTAAGCATGTGTTTCATGTAGATCCAGGTACCACCCCAAAAAAGTTTACATGCTACCAAAATTATGGAGTGGTAGTAGTAAGTGAAGGATTACAGACCAGTTGGGGACAAGCTGTCTCTCACTTGTTTCTAGACTTCAGAGTTCAGAGTTTAATACTGAAAATTTTGTAAGTAAAATGAATTTGTGGAATTGAGTGAATGCATATTCTGCCATTTTAAGAACGCAAGTTTTATTTGTGAACATACTTCATCATGTTGACATGTCTGCTAGACAATGGTCATCTTTCTTTGCTTCTTCATCCTTTTCAGATGATTCACCCTTTTCTTATCTAATGAAGTTTTCCAAAGCACTTCAGTGATTTGTCAGCCCTAGGCTCACTGGAAATCAAAACGATTTGCACTCCCAAGTCACTGAGGTACTTTGGAAAATTTTAACAGCCGCTTTCTATTTTGTTACACATGGCTGTGGGCACAAATGTATTATTGCATTCTGGGTTTGTAGTTTGCCTTTACCTTGTTAGTGTGGCTTTTTAGATGAATTGTTAAAAATTGGGCCCCTTAATTCTTTAGTGACCAGTATTCTGAGTGCATTAGATACCTGAAAAACATCAATTCTTAATACATAGATGCACCAGGCACAAATAAAAAGAGCATACCTGTGTAACCCATAAACTTTCCAGGGATTTCCTGGTTGCAGCATCGGCTACAGAAGATCTGCCCACACAGCCGACAGTGGTGTCTGCGTCGGAAGGTGGTGAATTTCTCGCTACAGTCATAACATTCTTTACACTGGCTGTCTGGCATCCAGTACTGCTTTAAATCACTATCCTACAACGGAAGTCATATTAGAGAAATGAGACAGTATTCTATGCTCCTTGCTGCTACACAAGCAGTCAGTGAAAAAAAAGTGAAGCTGGACATATTTATAAAAATAGGATAGTTCATAGATTTGATGCAGCACTGTAAAGAGTCACAAGGTCATAAATAAAATGATTGATCAAGTTCTTAGCCACAGAACTAAACTGAATGATCCTGATCAAATTCTTGATTTGGCTGGTCCATTAAGAAAATGTTTCAACAATCAAAAGCTCACGATCTGTAGGTAAGACTTCAATGAGCACAAGAAATATTGATTTATTTTCCTTCCCCTGCTCATCCCTACTATATGTCAGGCCCTCAGCTAGTGAGGTAATAAAGCTGATGTGTGTGTACACATATATAAGGGACACTAATAATTTGGTCTGTCTATTACATGACTCCCACTGAGTATAATGATCATTGCAAGAGTTCAGTTCTGGCTGAGGGTGATTTGGCAAAACTGATTTTTTTGGGATGTGACAGTGGCAAGTTGTTCCAAGGACAAAATCAGGAAGAGTTAATACAGAAATAAGACGTCTAATATACAGAATGCTTTTGTCACTGACTCATCTGAAACAAATACGTTCTGAAGTGGCTGCTCAATACATGCGGTCTTCAATGTTCACTAAATATTGTAACATTTCTGATCAGTGACTGATATCACCCCAACAAACCTTGGGCAAAAGGATTTAAACATCAAGATTCGATTTAAAAAAAAACCTAGAAATGTCGATACAAATGCCCTTTGGCCTGCAGGATCTTGATCACACACCCCTGAAGACACTTATGTCCTATACAGAAGACACATTGTTTCAGAATGTGCAGGACCTGAAGTGGCTACCATACTGAAGTGTCTTTGTCAAACGAGACTGCTTTGCAATATATTTGCGACACAGCAGAGGGTGCCCCAAAAGCAGCTTTGACTGAGTCAGTGTCTCTGGTGCTGCATGCGCTAGTGCAAGGTCTTTTAGCGTCTGATGTGTGTTTCAGACAAAGACAATGTGCTCTATAGTAGAGTTGTACCAGGACCCACAATAAGAGAATGCTTGTTTGAGTCATTTCACACAGCAGCTGAAGATCTCCACATTCAGAGAGATTATTATTGCAGTTTGTTCAGATGTTGCCATGGTGATTACATGTAATTGCAGCCTGCAAGCAAGGATCTACAAGGATCACATAAAACATCTCATGGCTTCATTGGGTCACATCAGCAAGAGCTTGACTGTGATGACCTAATCTTCCAAGAGTTTGGGAAATGCCTGAAAAGCTGTATCAGGTCCTTCTAAAGCTGCTGGCATTGAACTCTGAAGAGTTATCAACAGTGGATTCTTGACTTTATGTAGTACCCTGTAATAACATGTTAGTGAAGGGGAGCCCAAACCCCTTTCTTCACTGAAGCAAAGAGAATCTTGTGCCAATGCAATATTTCATCTCTTCTGATGAAGAACAGCACAGGTCTCCCCAAATGATAAATCAACTTCTCCTTGCTGACATCTCCAGTAATTCATCTTGAGTGGCATGCTTAGGTCTACCTAATTGATGTATTTGGGTAATTTAAAAAGAGAGTTCAACTTTTCTAGCCATGTGCATTCCTCCCTGGCCAGAGCATCCATAACAGGGTAACAGCATTCCTCAGGAGGTTTGAAAATTGGTCTACCCAAGAGGAAATTACTCTGATCCTTTTATTTTTGTTTCAGACTTCAAAGGAATGGAGGTCCTGATCAGGAACTTCAGAACCAGCTGCAGGCCCTCTTTCCTGATAATGGAGGAATAAAATGTAGATCCAACTTCTCCATTCAAGACGCTGACAGAGCCACTGCAAAGTCTGTGACAAGACCCTGCCACAGAACCTCTAGCCAGCCAAAATCTGCTGAGTTCCTGTCTCTGCAAAGACCTTGAAAATTCCTCTCTCAGTTTTATCCCTGTACCTTTACTAATCAGGTAACTACTTCATGATGGTGAGAAAAAAAACAAAGCATCACAATTGTCTGTTGAAGAGAAGGACTTCAGCCTGCTCGTCCCCAGTTAATCATCACATGGAACATCTTTTGTCAGCACAAAGGTTGCATCCAATCTGCTCGAATACAGCCTACATGCTAAAAACCACCTAGTTTCACCCCTTCCCCGTTTTATTGTTAATGAAGATACACTACTGCCTGCTCATACCTTGTCCCCAGGCTTGGCTATTCCTGTTAGGTCTGCTCTGCTCACAACAGAGAACGTCTCCAGACAGCCAACCCCACTGGGATATGAAGGGAGGTAGAGCTAAGTCAACAGAATCCATTTAACTTTTTCCCAGCAGGATCAACACCTGCTAATATGGTGGAGTGTTTCAGGCAAATATTCCCAGCTTGTTACACTCAGTTTGATGTGATTGTATTTAAAGTGCTGTTACTTCATTTGAAACTAAAGTTAGATTTCCAGAACTTCAGAATTAGCTGCTATTGCTACAATTACAAGATATCATGTGCTCATGGTTAGATCTTGGGGAGCGACATCATGAAATATTATAGAAAGGGAGGAATGAGGTCATCCTGCTCTGAAAGTTCTGGAAACTCTAATCTAGTAAGTAATTCAATAGGAAAAAAAAACAAAAAACGGCAAGCAATTTATATCAAAAATTGACTTCACCAGTTTGAATTTCTTCCTGTTCCCCACTCAAATATAGCAAGTTTATTCATACTCTGTTCTCTTGGTTGGGGGGGTGGGGGGTGTTACTAGCATTCAGTAGAACTTCATAAGGTTTTGCTCTTTTCCATTGGCAAAACATGGAACACAACAACAACACAGAACCCTTTAACATTTTAATTTCTATATGCTTTGACTGACCTAACTCACTTAAAACCCTTGATGTAGTACCTGGCTTTTCCCTTCCATTATTTCTTTGAGACGTTTTAAGACCGTGCTGAGACTTCTAAGCTGAACAGCTGTCCGAGGATCATGGCCACTGAGAGAAGGTTCCACTTTCCTTCGTGTGTCTGAAGGGGAGAGAAACTTATCGTCACCATCGAAGGCACTATAGAAATGTTTGTGCCATATAACGCAACATGCCGTTGGAAAAAGAGAAGAGTTCCCTGGGTATGTAGTTTAGGAAGTTAGAATTTGCATCTTTACTTTTTTAAAAAAGAGCTGCCTTATGTCAGATACAGAGTCAGTAGTAATCTGCATTCAAAGTAGCTTGAATTTTTATATAACCACGTATCTGTTCCCTCTAGTATAATACCATAGAATCTAAGAACTTAAATAGGCATCACTGCTCAAAACAAGTGGTAGTTCTCATCCAGTGTTTTCTAAAAAGAGAAATGCAAATTCTTATACAATGGAAGTCTCATTTTAGAATATCTTCTAAAGCACTAATAATCACCAGATTGCAGCAGAGAACTTGAATTCAGTCCTGTACTGTATATAAAGACTTAATTCAAGACTATTTCAAAACAGCAATAACTATTCATGCAAATCCCAGGACACAGCTGAGAGTCTCCATTGAAACGGCCAGATCCAATAATAAAAAGAAGTGCATCCACAGGTTTCACTTCACCAGCGTGATCATAATAGCTATATTTATAGTTAAACTTAAGCCACTTTTCTCCATCGTTTTTCTGTTTGTTGCAATTAGTTTCACCTACTACTTGGTTACAAACATGAAATTAAATCATTGACATTTAGGATGCAATAAAGGGTCAGTCTCTTCAAAACGTTTACAACAGGATTCACCTTGGTATTACGGAATGCATTTTTTTCCGGTTTAATATTCCATAGCAAAGTTTTGAAAGAGAGTGCTACTTCTCTACATTGTTTGCTTTTCAAAACAGCTTAAAGTTTCTTACCAGCCTCCTCGCTCTCCATCTGACAAGCATTTTATTTTGCTCCCTCTAGTACAGAGAAAATAGACATGGCTGCTTTTTGTTTACGGCTTTATATATCTCTGATGTCAGCAGGAACGCTGACTGCACAGGCAAGAGCGCATTAGTTAACTGTTGCTGTGCAGTAAAAATTAGGGTTCTGACTTTTGGGGTGGTGATAGAAGAATCCTTGTCTTTAAAGCACCCCAGTGAACTAAAAATATCTACTAGGAATCTATTGAATGACCTCATTCCTAGAAAATTTGTTGATCAGCCAGATGCAAGAAAACATTTAGAGATTTGTCCACACAGCCACTACAGACCTGTAACAAGACCAAAATGTTTTTTAAAAAAGATTCCAACAAGTGTTCAGATCTTGTTACACCTTTAACCACCTGGAATTTAAAGGCCAAACTGAGTGTTATTTTGGAGTATGTCTATAGTATTTGAGTCTGATATTTTAACAAGATTTAAGTGAATGTAGGATTTCAAATGAGCATAAATATCTTTACTACTTTAAATCTTAAGATCTCTTCCCTGTTTCCAGCAGAGTATTCCCAGTATTCTGCAGAACAGCCTGGAAAGTAAATACTTCAACTTCCAGATGGGCATGTGATCTAGTGACATAAGTGTTACTTAAATTATCTCTGCTATCAGAGGTATCAAAACTTCCACATAAACCAGCCTATCGTACCATTTGTTGTGCCAGTACCAGTCAAAGCTCTTTTTAAACAAATGGTTTCAGGAAATAAGAATGTTTAAATTATGTAAGCGTATTGCAAGACAGGACAAGAAGGTTAGTGAAACTTTCTATTTACATAGCTAACTATATACTAGTTAGAGTAAAAGTTAGATTTAAAAAACTAACAGGTCAAAAGGATAAATGGGGACACATACGGGGCTCATTCAAGTGTGTGTACCACCAACAGAGGAAACAGTGTTAAGTCATTTAAGAGACATTGACCCAATTTTAATATCAGTCAAGTCTCACTTCCCCTGCATGAGTCTCTCCTGCGACTGGCTTTGCAGAACTGAGTGCATTGTGAACAACATGAACAGAATCTAGTTGGATGCAGTCTCTCTGCTATGGTTTTTAGTCAGTTCCTCCCAGGTGATCTCTGCTTTCCTTTACTCCCAGTTCATGCACTTGCCACACCCCATTACCTGCTTTCTCTGTTACAGCCATCTAACACAAATAGCGTTACTGAGCATGTTTGAGTAACAAGCTAGAAATGCTATTAATATTAAATGCCGATACTTCAGCTGGACAGCTTATGAAGACCTACTCAAAGTGGATAGTAGACTCATGACATTAGCTCTGGGTCATGCTGCCTTGGTGCAATTTGGACCATGGAACTTGGCACACAGATGTATATTCTAACTCCAACAGAAGCAGTTTGAGTCCATTGCTTCTATATGAGAGATACTAATGCCTCTTCCCCTCCTTCGCCCCACACCCTGTGTAATCATTTACATTTGTGCAATGGTTACATGAAGGGCAGGACAACAGAATCAGGCCTAAAAATCTCAAGGCTGATCATTTTGGCTACACCCAGCAAATGTATCTTCAGAAAGCATGGCATCCAACTGTATCTTCTCAATTCCATTTATGTAATAGCAGTTAAGTAAAAAGGTAATTAATATTTTGGGGCAAATCTAGCTTTAATATTACTATACCACTATAAGTAGAAAACAGTCCAGATTTCAAGCGTGAGCTTCGCTTTCAGCTTACCACTTTGTTGCTAAAAAAGTTTTTAAGACAGTAATTTCTGCTCCTTCTCTGGAATTACAACAGTAGTTAGCTAACAAATACTATCCCCAGATTTATAGGACTATCAATTTCACAGAGTTAGAACAGGGGTTGAAATGGGGACTCACAGGTTCTATTTCTACCTCTACCATCAGCTCAGTAAGGGCTTTGGAAGTAATTTAGCCTCTTTGCACCTCAGTTTACCTGCTTATTTAGGTCAGGTTTTAATTGTCTATGAAAGGATTAAATAGTCTACTTCATACTAATACCTGTTATAATTATCTTTATAACATTACAACACCTAAAGGTGAGGGGCCAAATTCACAGAAGTATTTAGGGGGCTAAAGATACCAAAAAGGTGTCTTGTTCGATTTGAAGAGCATATAAGCAAGTTATGCACCATTGAAGGGAATGGAAATTTGGCAACTTATGTGATTTTGTAAATCCCCACCAGACACCTGTCAGCATTTTTCATCCCCCTAAATATCTTTGTACATCTGCCCAAGTACTTTACTTACATTTGTAAACAAAAGAAGGGGAAGTCTACCCAGTGTTTTCGGAAGCCCTGCCATAAGTTCCAGAGACAGATGTAAACCTGAACACAAGACTCCTTTAAACATGTTAGTGTCAGCACCTTAAGAAAGGCAGAAAGAGCACATGGTAAAGGAGGAAATTGATCCTGAGGAGGGGGAAGAGACTTAAAAAAACCAACAACAACAAAAAAACCTTCAAGAAGAATATGGGAAAGCGGGAGAGACTTCACAATATCCTTTCAAAGAAAAAATCCTGATCGTTTACACCCTTATTGCACAGTTCTTGTTTTATCCCTGTGGTTACATTTTACCAGACTTGTGAGCTATGCAACAAGATATCAGGCCATGTATTGGAATACACGATGGCATTATAAACAGAATTTGAATATGTACTTCTTTCTAGAGGTAACCAGCAAGTCGCCGGGAAGAAGTGTGAAGTTCGGCATGTCTATGCAGACACAGTAGCTTGTCACGTGGTAAGTATAAGGCTGCAGCAATGCCACACACTAACTGTGTGAACCCTGATGATAAGAGCTACATAAGTGCACATCCAGGAACTTTTAGGGCACATCAGCAGCGTCCACACACACACACACAGCTAGTGCGCCGCAGGCTAGTGCAAGGCAAATGTACACCTCTGCTTGCCACGCAGAAAGTGCTTGTGTAGTGAAGCACTTAGATGTGAATCAGGCCCATTATATCTCTGTAACTCTAGTCTTGCCTCAGTTTACTCCAGTTTAATTCCAGGTAACTCAGTGCATTTCAATGGAGTAATGCAGTAGTAAGTCAACCTCAATGAGACTAAGGTAAGTCAACCTCAATGAGACTATTGTGTGGCAGCTTACTTCCAGCAGAAGCCAAAACCCAAGGCCGCCTCCTCCTCTCCTCACACACAACGCGTCCAGCCTATTGGATAGGTTGGATGCCTGAGAATTTCTAAAGTTCTCAAAATTTCTCAAAAACAGCAATTACTTCACCTACCCCAAAACATAAGAGCAGTTAAATAGCACAAGCAATACTACTACAAAGCACAGAGAATGAAAATGAATATATCCAACTGGAACATCATGTGGGACTAAGGTAGATAAAATGGTGGCTACCAACATTGGAATTCTGCCAGAATTAGACACCTCTACTCTTCTGGAGGGTGCCAGGGAACCTTAATAGCCACAAGCTGTCAAGACCTGGTTCCATGTCCCATGAGAGATCATTCCTGACAGTACAGTACTCTAGCTCCACGCTGAGGCGTTCCTTTAGTAGGAATCAGAAGGATTGTCAATGCCACATCATGAATGAACCACCACCATTTGCTGCAGCACCTCTGTTCTTTGGAGGGCTGCCATCAAGGTACTGGCTCAGCAGTTACACAATGGCAGATTCCAGCAGTGGTAAACGCATTTCAGATAGCTGGCTAGAAGCGATTCAGTATGGCGTATGAGTAGCATCACTAGATCAGGCACTTAAAGCACTTTCTGCAAGTACCCGTTGCATCTCCTCCTCCTCAAAGATGCAACAAATGAATATTAAGGGTTGTCTGAAACCAGAAGGACCATGTTTTGTCTTGTTAGGACTGAGCCCTACAATTCATTTTGAGGTGTCAGTTCTGTTTTCTTAATTTCAGCAGAATAATTAGGCACTTACACTTTTGTCCAAAAATGCAACCCAGGCTAAGTAGAGACGACTCAACATTTTTGACCTAGGAGTTTCTGCCAGCCTTACTTGAGCAAGATAACATTTTGTCAATAATGATAATAAAAAGCTGTGCTGGTCAAGTTACTATGGTGTCTTGAGAGAAAAGCAGACATGCTCATGAGGAGGAGAAGTTGCACCTTAAACAGAAGGTTATGTAGCCTAATTGGCAAGCAGAGCCAGGAATTTCCCAAGTTTTAATCCCTGTTCTTGCCTTGGGGAAGTCACTGAAATGCTGTTTACCTTAGTTTCCCCACTTGAAAAGTGGGAGTAGTACCTCCCTCCCAGGATTAGACAGCACCCATGTAAAATACAGCAAACAATATTAAAATTAGGCACACGTTACCTAAGGTTGTAGAAGCTCTACGTTGTAGCTCCCCAGTAAGCTGCTTTTTGTATGGAACAGGGGACCTCAGAGACTGTGCCCTTGAGGTATGCTGAGGACTGGACCAAGTCCCACTCAGCGCCTGCTGCTCGCCCTGGCCACTCTCTGCAGGAGATGAAAGTCTACCATCATCTAAGTTTAAGAACAGCAAGAAACCAACAGTTCTAAAGTGAAGGAAAAAACTAGCACCACAAGCAAGTTTAAAGCTAAAGAAGTTTTATAGATAGTTCATTTGAATTATTATTTGTAATATTGCAGTGCCTAGGGGATGCAACAGGGATCAAGGCTCCCATTGTGCCAGGCATTGTACAAACACAGAACTAGGAGGCTCTTCAGGGCAGGAACCAAGACAGGTTCTACACTTTCTCATTTCACAAGTAGTCTCTTCATGAAGAAAGAATTGCAAAGACAAATTACAACAAGTGTAATTCTTCCACATAATAATCATGTATGAATTGCTCTTGCTACCAGCCTGTCTTTTGGAAGATAGATCTTTTGGATTGATTTGAAAGCCAATTTTTTGAGTACCGTGGCAACATATTTAACATGAATAGAGCCTCTTATTAGTAAGTCACCTTCTTCAAATAGAAGTTTGAATATAGCTAAGCTGATCTTGCTGGTTTGAGTAACATACTCATGTTGTGTCTTATTTATTTCAGCAGAATTTCCACCCTTTAAACATTTCGTGATCCTGGCCATACTTATCTGATACAACTCAAATTAACCTGCTCAATTTTTAGTGTTAAAATTCACACTGGCATGTCAAGTTTGGCCCAAAGTTTTGCACAAGCTTGTTTTTACTCAAAAAACCCCACGTAACTTCAACACCCAACCATTGGATCAAGTTAGACCTTTCTCTACTAAACTGAAGAGTCTATTATTACAGATTTGCTCCCCACTTAAGTATTTATAGACTGTAATCAAGGCACCCCTTACTCTTCTCTTTGGAAAGCTAAATAGATTGACCTCCTTAAGTCTATCACTCTAAGGCATTTTTTTCTAATCCTTTACTCATTCTTGTGGCTCTCCTCTGAACACTCTGCAGTTTATCAACATGCTTCTTGAACGGCAAATACCAGAACTTGACACAATATTCCAGCAGCAGCCACACCTGTGCAAAACAGAGAGGTAAAATAACCTCCCTACTCCTACCTGAGATTCTCTGTTTATGCATTGGAGGATCGCATTAGCCTTTAAAAATACACTTCAAGAAGCAGTTCCCCATGTGCGTTATTGAAACTTCACCATTTGGAGACCACAGACATGGTGCCAGATTCACAGGGGATGGGCAATAGAGAAAGGCAAGGCCAGGGGTAGAATTTGAACCAAAAATGCTCATCTCACTGATGAGGGCAGGCAGTGGTAGGCTGCTTCCATCCCTGGGAATTTCTTATAGGGAGGTGATCTTTACATTCCTACTAGGACTCCATAGAAGCCCTGCTGAAGGAGACTTATTAATGCATTTCCCCACCAGCTAGTCCCCACCCATCGCTGGCTGCTGCCAGCTCTCAATCTGGGTAGATCAGAGGTTGCAAGAAACGCACATTTCTACATTTTCCACTCCTGGCAGACTTAATCCCATGACCAAGGTTTTACCACCTTGCCAGAGAGTGAATCCAGCTCAGATATTCTACTAAAGTAAAACAAAAACTCTCATAGGAGCCTTCCTAATCATTCATTTAGCTGGCTGGCAGTCTGAAACCATGCCCTCATCTCATGAAGTATCATAGTTCAAAATACTAGTTATGCATTAACTTGGAAGGAAGACATTTAGGCACAATTAATAGCTATTGCTTCATAACGAGTGTTTACCTTTGCCAAAACGAAAGAGGTTTACAAAGGAGCTGTAGGCAGATTTAAAAGGAGGCTCATCTTGATCAGGAGTCAATGGTTTGAAATGAGTGAGATGAGAGGGACTGCTCGGAGAGCGGGGCAGATCACTGACACAGTCCAGTGTTGGAGATTGTCTGTCATCTGTGGCCATCTCATGTGTCCTGGAAAAGAATTTAAGTGTATTATATACACACGTTTTACAAACCTGAATGTGATAAAGCAAAAGCAACATCCAGTCAGCTGGAAGACCTGTGAAATGGGATACCAAAAGTGGGCTCTGCACTGTTCTGATTACACACCTTGGTTGTTGGTCCACAGAGAATGGCTTTTTTACCTGTCAAGAGGAAGTTATGATCTTTGCAGAGAGGCTGTGTTTTGACTTCATATTCTTAGGAGGAAGAACTAGAAGTAACAGTTGAATTCAAGAACTACACAGGTCAGGCACCAATAAGGAAATAGAAATTAGGATCACAAATTGTTTTATGGGTAGCTTAGAACTCTAAGGAGATAGAGCTTCTAATGCCAAAAAGAGCAGAACTGGAAAATCAAGTTACTGTTCAATGAGTAAGATATCTTGCCATGGAGGGAAAAAGTCAGTGGAAAGACGGATGTTCATTGGAGTGTAACTAGTTAGAGCAGTGGCCAAAGCTGTGGTTCATGAGATTAGACACAGATCATATGCAACTCTTTCAGAACTTCCTTATCTTCAGACAGAGCTGACAAATAAAAAAAGAACATACATATGCAAAGGTATCTTTGCAAGGAAATCAAGCAAGTTCTTGGTTTGCTTTTTCTTGCTAGTTTGTGTGGTAAGATTAGCCCTTATTGCAGGGAGTGTGGAAGATCCTCCAAGCTTTGTTTCACACTTCGATTTCTTTTGCTGTTCTAGGATTGTTTTCTTGCCTCTCTTTTGAAGGGAGAGAGTAATCATTTCCAGGTTTTACAAGAAGACTGAGGTACCTCAGTCCTAGACTGTAACACCCCCTCTACTGTTCTAGTGGCTTTGCATCACAGAAGCCTCATGAAACTCTGCCACACAGATTCCACAATACAGGCACAGAGGCCCACATCCTCAAAGGTATCTAGGCTCCTTTAGACTTCCATTAAAGTCAACTGGAGTTAGGTGCCTAAACACCTGTGAGGGATCTGGGCCAGTCTTGTCAAATTTAAACAGCATTTTCAAGAGGATTACTTTTAGTGGCTATTTCAACTCTTTTCTCTCTGGTACTGCATGCCACAGCAAATTAAATAATGGGCAGGTAATGATTTCTCCAAAAATCATCACTTAGTTAAGCTCTCCACATGATGGTTTCTATCAAAAGTGTATCTGGACGGTTAGCCAGCTCAACAACTGCTACCTCTATAGCGGAGTAACCCTTCCCTCATCTCAAACATACACACTTTTCTCCCTTTCTTCATACTGCAATACAAGACAAACACATAGTTTTGTTTTATCAGAACAAGGCCATCAGAGGCCTTAAGGGGGGAAAGAGGGGGGGGAGAGCCCTGTCTCATCACCTGAATGTTTTAATTAAGCAAGGTAAGTGGACCCAAGTCATTTATCTTCAGAACTAAGCAATACAAAATCTGACAGGGAAATATTTTACTCCATAAGAACAATGGCTGGATTCTGTGCCTAATCAAAAGGGCTGGAGGAAGAAAAAGGATATTTGCCATTAAGTTAGATGATAATAAAACTCTTCTATTTAGTTTCAGAAGCAATTGGTAAGCAAATATATTCACCCTTCCTGCACAATAGTCCACTTCTCCTAGGTCAAGGATTCCATCAGACATTCTTCTCTGCTCCCCCCACATCCTCAAGAAACAGATGGAAATAGTTGCTCACTTGTACTTGGTTCAGAAACTACACAGTCAAGAGGCACAATCAACAGAGTAGAAAGAAAACAGATACCAATCAACAGAGTAGAAAGAAAAACAGATCATGGCTCTCCCTGTGGAGCCAGGAAGATAATCTAAAGTGACTTTAGCTATGGTCAAATTTTGTCCATATGCCTCATCTATAACAAACACAGTGTTATGTAAATCAGCTACTACACTGCCTTACCTATGTCTTCATGCATTTTTAAAATGCATGGATATGTAAATATTGTGACTGTCTATAATACAGATCAGACAGGATACCAAATTATTGGTTAAAACAGCTCAGAGACATTATGGTGTAACAGGTCAATAAATGCACTTAACCAATTGCTTTCTTGTTATTCTGGTATTACTTGTAATCCATTACATGTATTCCAGGTTTAAAGGCAAAGTAATCTTAATTTTACTAGTCTTTAAACTGTATCAAACACTTCCAGATTAGTTATAGAATATCACCTTTGACTATCCTGGAAGTCTATTGGTTGCCATCACAACCTTGTCACAGGAAGGTAAACATTTTCCCCCTCCCCTCTTTTATATTGCACATAATTCAGTTCCTGCTGCCAGCAGTCACTGCTGTCTTTGCATCACTTGGTTTTAGAGAGCATTGTGAGATGCAGTTTGTATAAAAGGTAATGTTTTTTGAGAGACAAGGAGGGAGTGAGGTAATATCTTTTACTGGCCCAACTTCTATTGGTGAAAGAGACAAGCTTAGGAGCTACAAATGCATCCGATGAAGTGAGCTGTAGCTCACGAAAGCTTATGCTCAAATGAATTGGTTAGTCTCTAAGGTGCCACAAGTCCTCCTTTTCTTTTTGCGGATACAGACTAACACGGCTGCTCCTCTGAAACCTTCTTCTTGGTCTCCGAGTTTTCTTGTAAGCAGAGGGGCTCCCTTCAGCCTCAAGCGTAATACAGGGGGACAAAAAAGTCCAAAAATACTCATGTGCATAGTTATGGGGGGGGGGGTCCGGGGGGAGGGAAGAGAAGCAGGGGCGATACTCGGACTCCAGAGATCACCGCCCAGCTTCCCGCACAAAGCCAGCAGGCTCCCTGCACGACGTTTCCTGGCGCAGGGTTTTGGGGGCTGGGGGTGTCCCTAGCTTTAAAGGCACCCCAACTTCCACTAGCTCCCGTGCGGGAGTACGGGCCCCTAAGGCACCAGCAAGCCTTTGATCGCCGGGGAGGCGCTTTCCTTGCCGCCAGGACGCAAGACACGACAGCGCCCCCGCCGGGACTCCCGTGGGGGGGGGGGGGGTGGACAGCGCCCCCGCCCGGGACCGGGCGCCCCGTACCTTATCCCGCCGCCGCCCCGCTGCCTCAGGCCGCCGCCGCGCGGGGAGCACCTCTCATAGCGGCCGGGGCGCGTCTTGAGTCTTCACCATCAACCCCCCCCCCCGTGTCCGCTTCCCGTCTCTCGGGCCGCCCCCTCCTAGCAACCGGCCTCCACGAGCCCGAACCAATCGACAGCCGAGGGCAACCAGGCCGCGGCAATCGAGCGGCAGAGCAATCCACCCAGGGGCCGCCCAGCTTTTGCCGCCTCAGAGCGGGAGGCTGGCCAAAGTCCCTCGCGCGTGCTGGCCCCAGAGATCCCTGCCTTGTCCTTGCGCGCACCCCGCACTTGGGTTGCTGCAGATCGTTGGCGCCAGGAGGAAGCATAATGGAGCGGAGGTGGGCAGAGGAGCGGTGAACCCCACTGCATTTTAATTTTCCTGCACGAGTAAATGTTGGGGGTGCCTCCTTTTGGGTCTTTGTGGCGGTCCTGCATTTGGGCCGGGGCAGGTTAAGAGGGATCGAGCTGAGCCCTCCAGCCTGCAGTGTTTCCTCTTACACCAGCATTGACACATGATCGACTCAGCTTTTATCTAGGATTCAAAAGGGAAGGGTCCATGCATGGGTCCATGTCTATAGCTCTCTGTAAATGAATTGTGAACTTCACCAGGCAGATTTTATTAAGCAAACACTCACACGCATTTACAAACTCTGTTAGCAAAGGAGTAACCTAGAATGGGAGGAGAGGGGGGAGATTGAGTGCGGGATGTTCAAATCCTTGCAATTTAGATTCCATCTATGCTCCAAAACCCCGTTCACTTTTGCACCTGGTTTGAAAACTGTGAGGGGAAGGAGAACCATGAAATTATTGCAAAGAATTCATCCTTTTCTAGTCAAAATGTGAGTGAAATGTGTGATTAATATTTCAAGCATAGTCAGAGGATGGGATTTTCAAAAGTTCTTAGCGTCGGCATAACTCGGCTCTCCCTAAATTCAACATTGACATTCTGATGGTTTCCAATGATAGCACAGTTGAGCCAACACTGGACATTGTTTCAAAATCCCACCCCTGGTGTATGCAGGACCTGACAGTCTGCTGTCTTGTATAGTTATTCACACCTGTACATAGTGGGTGCCAAAATGCAACCAAATCTCACTTCCCTCCTCATCTACTTTGGACACGTGTAAATGACTATACACTGTGCAAGTCCCACAACCCCTAAATTAAACAAGAGGAATCAGTCTTCTGCAGACATATAACCTCCAGTGTCAAAGCCACAGAATGTGTAAACATCATAAGCTGAACAGCACTGGAATGCTTTCTTTTTCTCTTTTTTGGGGAATTGGGGGGCAATGGCGTTTGTTTAAATTCTTGAAAATTAAGTTCCTTTTCCTGCAAGTACTTCTCCTCTTCTATTCTATAGAGGTCCTTATACTGTGTGATGACCTCTGTAGCATTTGAGCACCTTCCAGTTGTAGCACTTTGCCTTTAAATAATGTGACTAACATCTCTCACATATTTATTCTCTCCTCCATGGCCCAGGGGGAGAATTTTGTACAGCTAGTTGTCTTGGTAAGGTATTTTTGTTAGTGGTAGTAGTTGTGGTTTTTGTTTGGTTGGGTGTTTTTTTAGTATACATTTATGTTAGAGAAGATCAAAGAAGTGCACCTTGCACTGGGGTGTGGTGAGGTTTGTGAGGTTCCTGAGGGAGTTCATTCCACAGCCTCAGGCCACCCCACAGAGAAAGCTCTGTCTCCTGCACTGACAAGCATTGCTGTTTTTTATAGACCATTCCCCTGTGCCAAAGGAGTAAAGTTCTCAGTCACAGTCTTCATCCCAGAGTTCGGCAGTCTATTAGATATCCTGGGCCCAGGCCAGGAGTGCCTTGAAAATAAACACCAAGACCTTGAACTGGATTCTCAATATTCTATGGGAAGCCAGGATAGAGAGTGGGGGACAGGGCCTATGTGTTCATGGTAGCCTGAATGGCTGAGGAGACTTGCTGCAGCATTCTGTACCAGTTGGAGTTTCCCATGTGCTGAGGCTTCATGCTCAGGTACACGGCATTGTTGTAATTCAACTGAGAAATGATGAAAGTGTGAATGAGTGAGGCCAGATCATCATTCTCCAGCATGGGATGGAGCCTTCTAGCCAACCAGAGATGTTAGAAAGAGACACGCCTGGATGCTGCCACGAATACTCTTAAACTGAGGACTGAATTGACCAATTGTGTGTCTGTTCCTTCAACCAAAGGAGACTGCTACTGCATTTAACTTTAAGCACCAGAAGTCTCTTTGAACTCAATAGATCATGTGTGCAGGTGTCTGCAGGGTCAGGGATTTACTTTTTGGGAGGAAAACTATAATTTTGTATCCGCTACTATTGTCTTAATATCTTGCACGACAGCATCTTTTGTCTGACATTCTCAAAGGATTTTACCAACACTAATTCTCTGTTCAGTGCACTGTTTTAGTAGCAGAGGACAGCCTGAAGATGCAAGTAGAATAAGGTTGGAAAATGCACATTCACCAGTGCCCTGTGGCCACATTACACCAGCGCCTTTCTGGGGAATGCCCGTGGCACAGAGATCTCCCTGACAGATTCACACTGACTCTGCCTCTCTTCTTGCAAGAGCTATTGCCATAGGGTCTGTGTTGGGGCAAACCAGGGTGTGAGTTGGCACAGCCAAGGCATTTCTACAGCCCAATGATTCCCCAGCTAATGCAAAGCTCAAGCGGGTGGTGGCATGAGTTACGGCTGCCTTCAGAGCTATCCTAACCTGCACCATGCACTGGCCCAACCCCCAGCAGCCCCAAGACATGGGGGAGACAATTCACCTCCTCTCAACCCCTGTGCCAAGGTCTGTACAGAGATGATTCTGGCCCAAAGGGAGCAGGTTGACAGGAGGCCCCAGCAGAGAAAAGTGAGTGAGAGGAGGGATAGGAAGGAATGAAAGCTGGGTTGTGGGCAGAGCTGTGAAAGGGAGGGCTAGACACTGAAAACTGATGTTGGGGTCTGATTGACTATCCCTGCTGTAGGGGTCTGATTGACTATCCCTGCTGTAGGGGATAGTCAATAGGTGGACCATGGGGCCAAATCCAGACCGCTAGATGCTTTTTATTTACTTATCATTATGATTTGTTTTCTTTTCTCTGGAGTCTGGACCTTGACCAAGAATTTGAACCTTGCCAAAAAATAATTGACTACCCCTGCCCTACAGCCCGACACAGGACCACAGGGCTATGGTCTGAAATGGAGGGGTTGAGGGGCTTGGCTGGTAACCCATGGGGATACAAAACCTTGGCGGGACCTCAGCCTCACCTGAGTAAATGTATAACCTTTGTGGGAGCATCTGCCTGCCTTGGCCTCCCTTCTTCCCACTGCTGCCTCCCCCTTCCCTCTGCTCCCACCTTTCCTCTACCTCCCTTCCCTTCTCTTCTCCTTCCTCCTCCCCCCCGCTGTCTCTCCAAGGCCGGCCTTAGGGGTGGGCCACCTGGGCGACCGCCCGGGGTGCCATAATCAAGGGGGTGCTGTGCAGTAGTGCAGAGGTGCACACTACCCATGTGGAGTCAAAAACTGCTCCTGGCTGGCAGGGGAGTGCTGCACTGGGGGCGGGGAGCTCCCAGATTTCTCCCTGCTTCCTCCCAGGGGAGTAAGGGGGAGGCAAATGGTGATGCAACACAGCTACTGCTCACCCTCCTAAGGGGCAGTAAGGGGGGAAAACGAGGAGCAACACCAAGTGCTCCAGCGCATCCAGGTCACTTTCCCCATCCGGGCTGGGCTGCGGGTCCAGCATCAGGAGTTGCCGCTCTCTGCCTTCACCTCAGGCAGCCCAGGTGGGGAAAGTGACCTGGACGCAGGGAGCCCCCACGTCGCTCCCCGATCCCCCCACCCCCCACAGCACCCCAGAGGAGCAGCGTTCCCGGGGGGAGTGAGCAGCAATGCCGGCTCTCCCAGCACCCAGAGCCCTTTCCCCCCCTGGGCACCGGAGGGAGGTGCAGGGGTTCGGGGTGCAGGAGGGTGGGGAGCCCACAGGGGCAATGCGGGGGGAGGGACTCCGTGTCCACGGGGGCCAGGGCCACCAAAATACAAGCTCGCCCCCGTGCCTCCCCTTTCGCCCCATAGCACCCCCACCCTGACTGCTGCCCCCCGCCCCACGGCAGGACAGGCCCCGCCCCGCCCGCGTGGGCCGCCCTCAGCGGCTGCCCGTTGGCGAGGCCATTGGCGGGCGCGGCCGGCGGAGGCGGGCCCTTGGGGCCAGGGCGAGCCGGGGGCCGGCAGGGGGAGCCCGGCCGGCGGCGAGCAGAGGCGCCGCGGCACCGGGAGCAGGAGCCGGAGCCGGAGCAGGCCGGGTGCGGAGACAGCGCTGCCCAAGCCCCTGACAGCCCGAGGTAAGCGGGGCGCCGGGGCCGGGCCGGGTCGGGAGGGGCTGTCCGTGGCAGCGGCCCCCTCTGCCCGCGGGGCACCGAGGCTCCGCGGGGCACCGAGGCTCCGCGGGCCGGGCCGATCCGTGCCCGGGTGCCCGGCCCAGGGGCAGGTAGCCCGGTGGGGAGGGGGCCAGGCTCGGAGAGGGACGGGGTGGGTGCTGGGCCGACGTGGCGAGGAAGGGGTCAGGCTTCTCTCTGGAAATGGGGGCCTGATCGCGGGTGGGGGGGGGGGGACAGCCAGCCGCCCCCTCCCTCCCTCCCTCCGCCAGCTCAACCATGAAGACCTTTTACCTTCGGTCTGTTTGCACGGTCCCCTTTGTCCCCTGAGTACACGGGGTTGTTATCTGACCTCTGTACTTTACCCCCCAGCAAGAGCTGCAGCTGTAAAACAAACCGCCCCTCACCCGGGCTGAAAGCCATGATCTGGCCTCCCTTAAAGCGGGCGCCTTAGCTCCAGTGGGTGAGGGTGCGGGGGCCTGTCAAGGCTGTCCCTGCTCAGGAACCGGCTGAGCGCAGGGTTTCTTTCTGCCGGTGGAAAGTGTACAGTGTGTTTGGTTTTTTCAAAAGCTGCACCTTTAAATGACTTCATTTTGAGTCGCTGCCGAGAGTATGATTTGTAAGTCTTTGGAAAATACAAAGTGACAGTTCATCGGTTGCAAATGTAATATCAAATTACAGCTGCTTCATGACAAACAAAAGCTTCAGAGAGAGACTCTGTTGTTTAGCTTAGATCACTTTTACATTATACAGACCTAGTCTGAGTGGAAATGCTTTTGTTTCTTTGTATAACCTAAAGTGTGAATTTCAGCCAGTATAGTTATACCAGAATAACCTCTCCTGTGGACATTTCTTGTATGAGTGGCTTTTTTTGCCGGAGAGGTTAGTTATTCACTCTAGAAGGGGTTTAAGCTAAACCAACAAAAAGCCAGTCTTCTTCCAGAATAAGATTGTCTGTGCAGGGAGTTATAATGGCATAGTTATACTGATATAACAGGTAAAACTTTCCCAGGCACACGAGACCCACAACCAAATTCTGATCTCAGACCTTGCCAGCACTGCGATTCCAGCCACTGACATAGCTGCACCATTGCACATTTCTAATGTGGATGTGATTTGAACTGTGTAACTTGCAATAATGTAAATAGCAACTACACTATGCAATGAGCCTCTCCTAATGAAAGAGTGTTGGGAATGTCCAATCCAGGCCTCTTTGGCTTGGTGTGTGGGCTGAGGCTATGAAAGGGGAGAGGATGTTGTTTTAAAGTCCGTGCTCTGTGGCAAGAATGTGAGAAACCTGAAAGGGAGAGATCAGTGAAGTAACTGACTGTCAGAGGTGAGCTTCTTAATAGGATGGCCAAATCCCATGTGTAGATGTTCAAATCAGTGTTTAGGTGTCTACATGTTTTATTGTCTCTGTTTTACAGATGGGGGAACTGAGGCTCATACGCCATAGCCATACTAGGGAAAATGTTGTTAGTTAACATGTTTAAATGCATCTTTTAAATTTTTTTTTCTACTGATGACAAAGGCTAGAGTGGGTAGCAGCCAAACATTCAAAAATGATCACTTTTGGTTGCCTTATTCTGGGCTCACAAACTTTTCAAACGCCCCAAAATCAATGGCCTCTTTCTTGAAAGTGTTGGTCTAAATGAATTGCTAAAGTCACCCAGAGCCAGAAAAAGAACACAGAATCTTTTAACCGGTAATTCTGTGCCCTACTCACAAAACCCTTCTCCCTCCTCGTCACTGAAAAAACATGTTTGAAAATTGGGCCTGGAGTACTTATATGTGTGGGCTGAGCCTACTATGAGTCAGCCAAAGTTTTGTGAATGGCCAGTTATATAGTGGCTTGAAATAAAAACTAGGCAACCATATCTAATATTGGCAAGGACGCTATCTTTGGATAGAACAAAAAATGTTTACCTTTAAAATGTTTCAGATTGGTTGTTATTCAAATTGATGTGTCCAGATGGGATTATTAGTAGCATAAGGCTGCAAATTATTGCCACTTCGGAAGGTGGGTTTTTAGAGGAAGTAAAAAAATGAAGCATGATCTAGTGGTTGAAGCACAAGACTGAATCAGGAGTTCTCTGTTCTGTTCCCAGCTCTGCCCCGGACTCTGTGTGACCTTGGGCAAGTCACTTACCCTCCCTGCCTCGCTTTCCCCATCTGTAAAACAGGTATGCTACCCCTTTCCTACGTCAAAGCTTCTTGTGACGAAGAATGCAAAGCAATGTTTGTAAATGGCTCTGAGATCCTCAAATGAAAGCTGCTGTATCAATTATGAAATATTTATATTAATTATGCCATTACTTTCACGTAAAAAAAGTCTAAAAATGGACTGGCTACATGAATGCTGAATAAGAATTACTAATGCAAAGAATTTTTACTGTCAGAATTTTTACAGGATCAGTATTTACATATTAAGGCCCCAAATCTGCAAACACTTATGCTTGTGCATAACTTTACTCATGTGAGTCCGTCCCATGGAATCCAGTGAAACTACTCATGTACATGAGGTTGTGCATGGGTATAAGTGTTTACAGGATCGGGGCCTTAAACATGAGTTTCCTGTATCTAAGTTGAGAACTTAAAATAGCTAATGAGAACTATGTTGCTGGATTGCGTTTGAGAAAAAATTGCCAAGTCATAGCTCTTGTGTAACCAGAAGTAGTAACCAAGCAATGGTAGCCATTTGAAAGTAGAGCATAAAGTGTTTGAATAGTGCCTTTTGTTGACAAGGATCAAGATGCAAATAGGAGCCATATAGAGTCTTGGTGGAAAATATTTTTAATGACCCTTGACTCCAATACTTTAGGAGTACTCTGTTTTCAGAAAACAGATCCATTCCAGTACTTTAACCCCAAAAGTAAGACATTCAAGTTGTATTTGTATATCCTTGGCATTTCTGTACCAATGTGACATTTTACTCCTGGAGGGGAAAAAAAGAGCAGTGATGAGCTGATCTCTACTAAAATGGCTATGTATCACCAACCTTAAGCATTCAAAAATCGTGAGTCTTGTCCCTCAAAAATCATGAGATTGGCTTAGAAATCATGAGGGTTTTTTAACTAATAAATTTTGAACTCTCTTTATTTCCCTTCTGGATTTGGAGCCTTTGGGAGACACTTAGGGCACATTTTCAACCTTCTCTCCACAACCACGAGGATAGAAACGTACATGAAAGTTGAGATTGTCCCCTAATCAGAAGCATCCAGGAGCTGGGGCTTTAAGAAAAGTACCACATTTCAGGAGATTCACAATAAAATGAGTGTTTGCAACACTGCTAAAGGATTAGTGTTTGTAGGGTTGGGACTTTTTTTTTCTGTTCATGTTATAAAAATGTGCATTGCTTAATACCGAGAGAGTTTAGTTTGTTTTTACATCTTATTTAGTTCAAGATGTCCAAAAAAATCCATGGAGGGTCTGTTGTGGAGATGCAAGGAGATGAAATGACTCGGGTGATTTGGGAACTGATTAAAGAAAAGCTGATTTTTCCATATGTGGATCTGGACCTGCACAGGTAACCATATATATGCATCCGATGAAGTGAGCTGTAGCTCACGAAAGCTTATGCTCAAATAAATTTGTTAGTCTCTAAGGTGCCACAAGTACTCCTGTTCTTTTTACATATAGTGTATATGGCTGATTTACTGTTGTTGGGCATTGGTTTATATTTTTGTATATGTGGGGTTTATACCTTGTCAGAGAACTGGCTCCCATGAACGTCTCCCCTCCAGCACTCAGTGCTCCTCTGCTTGGTTTGCAAAATGATTGGTTCTGAAGACCACCAGGAAGGGCTCAGTCATCTATTGAAAGCCAGTACTTTGTGGTGAGAAACCTGTTTGCCAAAATGTCTTCGCTATGACCTCATTCCTGCAAACACTTTCACTGACAGTCTCCTTGCACGGTGTCCGCCCAGCAGTAAGTGGATTAAACTGTGCTGTGCCTCTTAGAAGGGACAGCACAGGAGTCAGAGCCCAGGTGTTCAGTTACCACCTTTGGCCCTCCTTAATTCTGGGCTGCTCTAGGTCTAGTGATGCCTCCAGTGTTAGAGCAGCATGCATAGCTGCCTGTATGCTTTATGCAGCCTAAATCAGCTGGAATTCAGAGCTTTTCAGCGATTTCTCCTTAACCCCCTGTCCCCAGCACATCCCTACATGGACAGCTTTACTGAATGATAGTATTGGGCTCCCATTGGCCTTATGCCAACGTGGGGGAATTTCCCACAGGGCCTTTTTACCCATTTAGGCTGCTGGAGTGGTATAAAGGGGCTGTTGCAGGGAATGGAACAGGATTAAGCCGTGTTTGGATTAGTCTGTGACTGTTCACACTTCTCACCGTTTCATAAACTGTATCCATCCACCTTTGCTCACCTCCACAATAAAAATAGGAGCAAGTTTTTAAGAAAACGGGGAGGGGGGAAAAAATCACACCTATCGGAATGTGATGACACTGCCTACAAGACTTATTTTAGCAAAATAAAGAGCTATTCCTTCCCTTCCGATCCTCAGAGTAGTAGGTCAGAATTACAGTGGCAGCAGCAATGTTCATGGGTTTTTATTTTCCCAGTTGTATGGAGAGATCTTCAGTGGTGTCAATCATTAGTCAAACCCACCGAGTCTGACCTTTTCCCTACTTACAAAGCGGTTTGCTTTTGTTCTGGAGACTCCACCTCCTACTTGCCCAAGATTTACTGCTTGCTGGTGCCAAGAGGAACTTACAGGAACCTAGCAGCTTACTGCACACACACACTGTCTGGAGGAGTGTCCATTCTTAAAAAGTGGGGAAGAAGACTGAGACTGTCTTCCCAAGCACAGTGGATACATTAATGCCCTGTTTTACACGTAACTGATTATACTTTGAGGACAAATATGCAAAGCACAATTGTTCATAAAAACGGTCATGAGTATAGTAAACGTTTTCCCCTCCACTGTTTTAAAGAAATAAGTTCAGATGTACTTTTAAAGTGTAACCGTGTGCTGACTCCATCATCACTGGTATTATTGTTTGTGGAATCCTGTTGGTATGCTTAGTGTTATGTATTACGCAAAGAAAGCCAGAGTCCCAGCCCCAAGAAGCTTGCAGTAAAAGGATATAATTCACTCAGGGTTTATGCTGATTTGCACGCAGGCAGAGGGCCCCATAACGGAAAGTCCATCGGGGAAGGCTGAAACAATGCAAAACAGCCACAACTTCACTTGAGCTGCCAGGGTGATAGGTTGACAGAGATCATAAAGCAGGTGGGTACTAGCTGAGAATGGGGCATGGCCAAGGCAGCTGGGGATGCCGGCATCTATGTATCCTTGCAGCAGATGCTGTTGGCAGGGCTCCTACACAGCCTCAACCATAAACTAAAGCTACCCCTGCACCCTCACCTGCAGAAATCTTGAGGGAAGATACTGGTGTTAAGACCATCTACCTTCCCTTGTTTTGACTCCTGCTGGAGTGCAGGTTGGCTCAATGTAGATAACAGTAATGACAGAATTCTAGGACTCTGTGTGTGTTGTCCATTTTTATCATGTAGGACCATAAGCATCTTAGACTGATCCATCTGGTGACTTTGATTATTGATTATTTTGGGGGGTTATTTGTAGCTATGACTTGGGCATGGAACATCGTGATGCGACCAATGACAAGGTGACAGTAGAAGCAGCAGAAGCGATAAGGAAGTACAATGTTGGCATCAAGTGTGCTACTATCACTCCGGATGAGAAGAGAGTGGAGGAGTTCAAGCTGAAGCAAATGTGGAAGTCTCCAAATGGGACAATTCGAAACATTCTGGGTGGCACAGTCTTCAGGGAGGCTATTATCTGCAAAAACATCCCCCGGCTGGTATCTGGATGGGTGAAACCCATCATCATTGGCCGTCACGCTTATGGGGACCAAGTGAGTTACTACTTTAGGGCCATTCTCTGTTTCTTTTTATCTGTACTTTATTTAGGTGAACACTCTTATCCCAGGGAACAGGTCTGGTACAAAACAGCATGTGCCCAATATGCATGTGATATCTCTTAAGGGCCATATTTTAGCTGCTTTTGCACAGATCCACGAGGGGGTGGAGATGCACTCATCATGCTCCTGCTTATTAGCTGGTCGATGACTGGAGCTACTGCAGTTCTACTAATATACAGAAGCCTATGCTGGAGGTAAAGTGCACTGTTTCTTATTAAAGAGTGTAGTAATTACCAACTGCCCTGAAGGCAAGCTTACTACCTTAGCCGTCTAGAGACAGAATGTCTCTAGTGACTGTTCCCAAGGCCCTCCTCCCACCCCACTGCAGCTATGACTGTATAAGAGACTCTACCACTAAATTTTTTCCTTTCTCTTGTCCCAGTGTTGTCAAATTGTCTGAAGTACTTCCAGGTAGCCCAACATCCAAATTACTTCTCCATTCTCCCTGTTTCCACCATGGGCAGCTTTTGTAGAGCCAGGTACTCATTTCATGCAAAAAAACAGCCCGAAACCAACAAAACCCACTTGCTTGGTTACTTTCTAGATTGTGCCTGGGATGCATCCGATGAAGTGATCTGTAGCTCACGAAAGCTTATGCTCAGATAAATTTGTTAGTCTCTAAGGTGCCACAAGTCCTCCTTTTCTTTTGACATTTTATTGTTTATTTGGACTTACAAATAACTCATGTCATTTGAGCACCTGATTTAAATTAAAAGTTTGACATCCTAGTGAAAAAGCATTTGTTCCTTCTTCGAGTGATTGTCCGCAGAAATTCCACTCTCGGTGCAGAAATGGTTGAGGGAGGGTTGAGTTTTGTTTTGTTCTGAAGCTATTCAAGTGAAACAAAATGGTGTGGAAGGCTGTGTGGTCCCGTGGGAAGGGTAGTGGACTGGAAGTCAGACCTGGGCTCTGTTCCCAGCCCTGCCACTCACCTGCTGTGTGATGTCAAGCAAGTCATAGCAGATTTGTACCTCAGTTTCCCCATTTGTAAAATGGGAATAATGATATAGATCTTCTTTGTAAAGTGCTTTGTAATCTATGGATGAGTGTTATAGAAGAGCTAGGTAAGTCATATGCTAACTTAAAATGCAGAGGACAGCCAAGTATCTAATTCCTAAGAGCAAAAAGAAATGGCCAAGCCCATACCTCACAAAAAAGAATAATTAGTATTATGTCTTTAAGAAATAAATCAAGAGCACTGAATAATTAAGTAGGCAGTGGAAATTACAGTAGGCTAGACAGTATGTTGATAAAGCAAAAGAAGTGGAAACTTGCCAGAGCAAGTGATTAAAGTGAAAGGAATAATAGATGGGAAGAGGTAAAGGAAAAACAGCAAGCCGTAGAGCTTGGGGAAGTTGCAGAAGATCTTAAGAACAGAACATTACTGATGTCAGCAAGGAAATGGTGAGAAGGCTCGAAGGCTGTAATGGAGAGTAGCCTGAAAAGAACCTAATGATGTTTACCGACAGCAATTTGGAAGATGATGATATTCGTTTTTTGTAGCTAAGTTTTACAGTCATGTGATTTTTTTTTTTTTTTTTTTTTTTTTTTAGGGTGTGTGTTGCCTGCGTGGGTGGTTTTCTCCCATTTGCAAATCCCTGAGAATGATTGATTGTTACTGTAGTTAGGCCTGTGTGGAATTCAGGTCTCAAGTGGAAGGCTAGACAGTAGTCGCATAATTCACGGCCATTGACAAGATAATGTAGTTTGGTGCATAGTTGTGTTAATCCAATTATGAAATGGAATCAATAGAATTTCCCAGAATATCCCTTTTCCCCCTCCCCCACTGAATATTAATAACATTTTTAGAGGCATGCCACTTTAAAATGTCATCTACATCTGGAAAATGTCAGTTTCTGCATGTTTCAGCTCTTTTCGTGCATCTATTTCCACATTTTTCCTAGGAATGTGAATTGCTATTTGACCAAACAGGACTATTTCTCTTGCAGTTTACCTGTGTATTGGATGAAACTACTAAACTTAACTCTTCTGTCTTTTGTACAGTACAGAGCAACAGATTTTGTTGTACCTGGGCCTGGAAAAGTAGAGATGACTTACACACCAAAAGATGGCGGTAAACCAGTGACCTATCTGGTCCATAACTTTGAAGGTATGTATGGTGTCACAAAAGCTGTAATTGCAACTGGTATTTGGCATGATTCAAGTTGATGGGTGTGTCAAATTCGCGGCATGATACAGCAGCTATACTTTTATAGGCCTGTTTCATTTGTGTGGGAGGGGAGGAAAACTTTCCAGCGCTGAAAGTTAATTCAGTTTTGTTGGAAATCATAAAGCAAAGAAACACAATACAGAACACACATGCACACCAGACTTACCACTTCTCATGCATCTTGTGTGACACTTGGGCCACTGGTAGCTATGTCAGGCACTGCCCTTCACTGATAACAGAGAGAGAAATTCTCACATCGCAAACTCACCACCATGCTTTGGACTAATTGGCTTTTTGACAGAATCTGCCGAAAACTGCTTGGAATAAAGAATAAATGGACACAAATCAGATGTCAAGAATTATAACATTCATAAACCAGTCGGAGAACACTTCAATCTCTCTGGTCACGCAATCACAGACATGAAGGTCGCTATCTTAAAACAAAAAAACTTCAAATCCAGACTCCAGCGAGAAACTGCTGAATTGGAATTCATTTGCAAATTGGATACTATTAATTTAGGCTTAAATAGAGACTGGGAGTGGCTAAGTCATTATGCAAGGTAGCCTATTTCCTCTTGCTTTTTCCTACCCCCCCCCCCCCCCAGATGTTCTGGTTTAACTTGGATTTAAACTTGGAGAGTGGTCAGTTTGGATGAGCTATTACCAGCAGGAGAGTGAGTTTGTGTGTGTATGGGGGTGGGGGGGATGTGAGAAAACCTGGATTTGTGCTGGAAATGGCCCACCTTAATTATGCACATTGTAGGGAGAATGGTCACTTTGGATGAGCTATTACCAGCAGGATAGTGAGTTTGTGTGTGTGGTTTTTGGGAGGGGGGTGAGGGCGTGAGAGAACCTGGATTTGTGCAGGAAATGGCCCAACTTTATTATCATGCACATTGTGTAAAGAGTTGTCACTTTGGATGGGCTATCACCAGCAGGAGAGTGAATTTGTGGGGGGGGATGGAGGGTGAGAAAACCTGGATTTGTGCTGGAAATGGCCCACCTGATGATCACTTTAGATAAGCTATTACCAGCAGGACAGTGGGGTGGGAGGAGGTATTTTTTCATATTCTCTGTGTATAAATAAAGTCTGCTGCAGTTTCCACGGCATGCATCCGATGAAGTGAGCTGTAGCTCACGAAAGCTCATGCTCAAATAAATTGGTTAGTCTCTAAGGTGCCACAAGTACTCCTTTTCTTTTTGCGAATACAGACTAACACGGCTGTTACTCTGAAACCTGCTTGGAGAATGAACTACTTCTGTTACTCCTAGAGGAAATCCCCTCCCCAGAGATCAGGGCTGAGCCATGCTGGCAGGGTAGTGTGTGGGTTCCCAGCCCTGCTGCTGCATTCTAGATAAACAAAGCACTTTGTTCACCAAGGCAGTCAATCAAATGCCTTTCACCAGCACTACGCCATGCAGTTGTGTTGAACATGAAGTTTATGGTTATATGTGAATTATGTACAGATGTGCAAATTATCTTCTCTAAATTATTTTCATGAAAATGTTACACTTGAGGATGTACAAAACTTGGTAGCTATGAGACCCCAGCCCTAAACGTTCTTTGGAGGACCTTGTAGTCAATCCCATTCTGCTCTGTACGTCACTAAGCATGGCAGGCTGGGTGCCAATTTGCATGCTATGACTAATGGAGACTGGTGATTTGTATTCTTGGATCCTATTCCAACATACTTGGGTTTGGCTTCTTAACAACAGCCAATGTCATCTTAAAACAACTTGGCTTTTGTGACAAATAATCAAACCTGCTTCAGTCATGAAAAGGTCTGGCTGTTTCCTCAACTACCACCAGGTACCTCTGTAATAAGACTCAACTATTTCTGTCATTACCAGGAAAACACATAGGCAGTGGTTCAGTTATCTTACGAGGCACTCCTTCCAACATTATGTTTTGGGTTTCCAAATGAGGGCTATCGTCATAAGAAAATTTACTGAAAAATAGTGTGGCCAGTGAATCATTTCAAATTAGAATCAATCCTGCAGACCCAGGGAAACCTCCCATTTAAGCCAGTGGTAACTTGGCTTTGAAAATGATAGTGAAGGTCTAAGGCATTTGGATAAGAATGAGCCCATTTCAGGTTTCTCACTAAGGGCCCCAACCAACTCTTATTGAGGTCAACGCGAAGACTCTCCTATAGATCAGTCAGTGGGAACTGCCTTATTGAAGTCGGTGGGATTTTGTCATTGACTTAATCAGGCCCAGGAACCTCAATCTTTTCATTTCGGTAATTGTCAACAGTAGGAAGACAATTCCAGTGTGTCTAGTTTTGATCAAACTCATGGCAGATACAACAGCCTCTAGTATATTTCACAATTCAAAGAAGAGGGAAGGGGCTGTGCATGCTGCTGAGAAGCCTAACCTTCTGTTCTTCCGACCAGACAAGATGACAGGAGAGTTTGGGGGAATTGTGTTTCCGTGGCTGACTGGCTCTGTACTTATTTTTAAATCCGTAGCTCCTGTTGTTCTCAGTAAAATCACCAGAGTTCTCTGTGATATAGTTGTTTCTGCTTCAAAGGGTGATTCCACTTCTATATGCCACACACAGTTTTATGTATGTACTTCAGACTAAATAGGAAATTAGGGAACGTTAATGTATCTTAGAATGCTAGCTTGGCCCACAAGCAGGTCTCTCCCTCCTCCCAGGGTCCGTGCTGAGGAAGGGATTACAAACTGTGGAATGGAGGACATGTACAATTTCCCTGCCTTTCCCCTCAGATATACACAGGCCGTGCACAACCTAGTCAGAACACTGTCCAAGGCTGTGTTGTCTCTTCACTATAGCCCTTATGGGGGTTCTACAAACAGGAGAGCCTTCCTTGCAGCCTGGTGACCATGAACCTGTTATCTCAGGGAGCCAGGAGAGGCTACACAGAGGTCCGAGCCAGTGAAGAGATGCAGGGCCTCCACAGATGGCAGTGAGTCCCGGGACCCACCAAGTACGGAGCTACTCCCACAGCCTTTGTCCACATTGCCAATGGTTAAACCACCACCTCAAAGAAGTAGGATCTCCCACAGCAATTTCCTCCCCAGAACCCTTTTCCATGGTTTGGGTTTTTTTTTGTTTTTCTCCCCCTCTCTGAGTGGTGGTGATCTGGACCATAGTTAGGAGTCACTGAGGGAAACTACATCTGGCCTACAGCCATGTAAAAAGTTACTTAAGCTTAAAGATCCACCAGGAACCATGCCGAGATCCATGCCTCACAGCACTGAGAGAATTAGATAAATCATGCATGTGTGGGGGAAGAGTCCTATTGTTTGTAACTGAATTCCATCCTGTTATACTTCACGGTTTCTAGGACTGCATCAGGAAAGACAGACTGCCGAGGAGGATTCCAGCCTGCTGGCTGGGAATTCTATAGCATGCTGTCAGAAATTGGGTGGGATTTTTAGCCAGTGTTGTAGTTAATTCTTATTTACTGTTCTCTTTTCTCCCTTTGCTGATAGGCTGTGGTGGTGTAGCTATGGGAATGTATAACCTTGACCACTCCATCAGGGATTTTGCACACAGTTCTTTCCAGATGGCATTATCTAAAGGCTGGCCCCTGTACCTGAGCACCAAGAACACCATTCTGAAGAAATATGATGGACACTTTAAAGACATCTTTCAGGAGATCTATGAAAAGTAACTAGTACAGATTGTTACTTCCAGTTTTTCTCTTCCAGAGCATTTTTTCTGTAGTAGAAAGATGGTTCTCTTATTCTTTGTGAACCCCCACCGTCAATTCAGAGCCCAAACCTGTGAAGTGCTCAGCACCTCCTACGAAGTGCTTAGCACCCCCTGCTCTCATTGAAGCCAGGATGGGGCACTCAAGCATGTGCTTAAGGGCTCTCCTGAATCAAGGCTTTGGTGTCCATCTCCACTGGCATCTATTGATGATAAAAAGAAAGCTTTGGAGATTTGGATGGAGTCATGGAAAATCCCTGACGAATTGCTTTAGAACTTGAACCTCACTAATTTTTAGTAAAGCACTGCAAATCTCGTGTCTTTAAAATGTACATATGTATACTCTTAAATGGCCTATGTTATAAAGAGGGAATATGTCTAGATTTTGGTAAATTGTTGCTTGGCCTTTTTTAAAGAAAGTATCTTGTCCCACAGCTCTCCTAATTAACTAGGGAGGTCCTTGATTATTAGACTCCAATTGACCCCAGAAATAAGATCACACAAAATTCACTGTAAATTGGTGTCAGAAGCATGGAGCCATATTTTCCTCCCATTCACCAGTTTAATCCCTTTAAATGCAGCTGAGTTGCTGTTGATTTGTCTCAGTGTAAGAGAGAACACCATTGGGCCTACTGATTCTCAAAGCTGAATTCATGAGACAAATTCTTTTAACACTGTTTCCTCTAATTTATGTTTGCTCTTTGTCACATATTTGAGGAGCTCAGCCATTGGTTGTCTTCTCCCCTTCTCCCCCCACCTTTGACTGGTGACATGCCATCTTTATATGCATGCTTCATAAAAACCTATAAAACCAGGAGCAAAATGTATTATGTACATCCTGTCTTTTCAGGTGCTGTTGAAGGCACATAAACATCTTCATCTCAGCCCACAGGCTCTTTCCTCTCCCATTTCCCGATGGAAGTTAAGGATTTCAGCCTTTCACCTGTATGTTGCATTGACCAGAACTGTAATTGCCAGAAGCTACCTGCTGGTTTTCTTGTTTTTCAGAGAATACAGGCCCCAGTTTGAAGCCCAGAAGATCTGGTATGAGCATAGACTCATTGATGACATGGTGGCTCAAGCCCTGAAATCTGAAGGTGGCTTTATCTGGGCCTGTAAGAACTATGATGGTGATGTGCAGTCTGACTCTGTGGCACAAGGTATGACCTGTTACTGTTACCTAGGCTTAGCTCAGCAACGTGCTGGAACAGGAAGGCCACCAGCCTCACACGGAGCATATCATGCTACGTATCCGTGCGTATGCTTATCCTAGAGCCACTACTTTATCTCCAAACTGTTTGCAGTTCACAGACTCAAGAAAACTAAGTATGAAATGCAAACTTAGCTTTTAAAAGGGACTCTCAATTGGCAGAGTACATCCATCTTCTATTTAGACTTCTCTGTATGATGGCTGTTCCCGTACTACAACTACTAATAGCTCTAAACCCAAAGTGCTTGCACCAGTAGCTGGGATTTGGTCACCAAAATGCCTGCATGACTTAACCCAGGGCACAGTGGTGAAAGCTGAGCATGGAAAGGTCACCTGAGCAAATTGGCTCAATGCCCCATGAGCAAAAAAGAAATTGTAATGACATAAAAATGTAACCCAAATGCCAAGAGCCAGATAGATATTGATATGAATAAAATTCATAGCTCTTGGTAAGAATCCTACACAAAGATGTGGCCTGTTGGCATATGTGTGGCACTCGCAGGAAGAACGTCAGTTGAGTAGTGTTCTTTCTTTAGCACCATCAGCAAATTTTGCCTCACACAAAACTTAGAGGGATCCTTGTTCCTTGCCCCAAGAAGCTTCCAGTGACCCAGATCTCAGAGACCTGGAAGGTGAGAACGTGACATGAGCTCCCAGTTTTACATCCCCACAAGCTCCTTCCGTCAGAGGGCATGGCACCAGGAAAACAGGTTTTGTGTTTTTGTTTGTTTGTTTTGTTTTCCGTTTCCTCAGGCTCTCATCTGTGGCTCTGTCTGTGGGAAGGAGCACTCAAACCCAGTGTAAGAGCCTGATCCCATAAGTTTTAAGGTTCATGGAACACCTGTTAAAGTATGGGAGTTCCAAGCACTGGGACTTTGCATGTTGGGACCCTACATGCTGAAGAATGTAGGGGAAGGAAGAATGGCCTCTGCCCCCTGTGGTCAGGGCTGGATTAACCCATCACTGGACCCTAAGCAAACATACATTTCTCCTGGCCCAGTGCAGAGGGGAGGCTCTGGTAGGGTGACCAGGGTGTCCCAGTTTTAAAGGGACAGTCCTGACATTCAGGGTTTTGTCTTATATAGGAGCCTATTACCCCCTACCCCCGTCCCGATTTTTCACATTTGCTATCTGGTCACCCTTGGCGCTGGAGGGTGGGACTGGAGAGAGCCCACTCACCCCACCGTGGCAGTTTCTGCCCAGTGGGGTTGGGCCCTGCTCCAGGCATTGTGACCTGGTGCATGAGGTTACAGCACAACTCAGGTTCGGTCCGGTTGCCCCTCTGTCATGACAGGGGCGGAGTGAGGCGGCTGGGCCAAACCTGACTGATGCTGCACCAGGTCGCAATGTGGTCACAACGTGCAATGTCCGGAATGGGGAGCCAGGCCTAGACCTGTGGGACAGGAACCACTGGTGCAGAGTGAGAGCAGCGTGGACTCGCATTCTCCTCTGCCCCTGGGGTCTCCCCTCCATGCTAGGCCAGGATTAGGGTTGTGGTGCCAGGGTGAAGGGTGGTTGGTGCCCCCTTGGTGGGGCAAGGCATTGGAGGAGGAGGACACTGGCCTATGATTTTAACCCTCTGCCCCCACAAATTTGGGTCCTAGGCATGTGCTTGGTTTGCCTGTGCATCAATCCAGCCATACATGTGGCTAAGGCAGAGGACAGGAAGTCAAGAGACTATAGTTCTATCAATGCCCCTGGGTCCATGTGACATTAGGCAAGCCCTTCAGTCTTTATTTCTCTCTAAATCGGGGAGGAGAATAATACTCGCCTAGCACACAGAGGTTGCAAAGCAGAACTCATCCATGTTTCGGAAGTGGCTTGAGATCCTCCCAAGGAGATGGCATGTAAAATCAGAGTCTTATTATGTTAGACAGGTCTTTAGCTGGTGTACACAAGTGTAGCGCATTGAAATTCCTAGACCATGTCACTTTACACCAGTGGAGGACCTGGCCCAGATTACCCCAGATGATCAGGTGTGGCGTAGAACAGAAACTTAAATCTCTGTACAGGAGCAGGTTTCTCCTCCCACCCCCAAAGCCCTTTTTCTGATGGAACCTTTCTGTAGGAATGGAGATGACCATGACAAGATAAATGTGGGGAATGAGTAGGGTGATCATATTTCCCAAAGGGAAAACAGGACACCACGTGGGGCTGGCCCAAGCCACTTGCCTGAGCCCTGCCCACCGCACATGGGGCTGGCCTGTGCCTGGCCCCACTCTACTCCGCACACAGGGCTGACCCAAGTTGCTGGCCTGAGCCCTGCCTCTCCCACATCTAGGGCTTTCGCCAAGCCCAGCCTGCTCCCCATGTGGGGCTGGCATCATTCCTTGCCTGAGCCCTGTTCCCTCACCCCCGCCCCGCCCACGCGGCTGGCGTCGCTGCGTCCCCAAACCCTGCCTGCCCCCACACAGCTGGCATCGCTGCTTGCGCAAACACTGTTTCCCCTCCTCACAGGGTGGCATCACTGCTCACCCCCCGCACGTTCCTCTGCGCCCCACTAGGAGTGCACGCCCCACTTTCTTGGCAAAAATGAGCAATTGTCCCATTTGCTCCTGCCAGCTGATGATCAGTTGGCAAGAGCAAACAGGACAAATGCCCATTTTTGCTAAAAAAAAGTCATCACAGCTGGGACATGGCTTAAAAAAGGGACTGTCCCGGTCAAAACGGGACGTGTGGTCACCTTAGGAATAAGGATTGACAGCAAAATACATGAACAGATAAGAAGTAGGGCAGTGGAACTGGGAAGCGGGGCAGGAGGAGTGCGCCACAATGGAAATATTGTGGGGGCTCTGCCCCCATGTAAACTTGCACATGCTGGGGTGGGGGAAGACAAGAGCAGGATCCACTGGGGCTGGAGCAGCTGGAGCAGAGCCCAGGACTGAGCCAGGAAGCAGGACTCAGGGGGACTGGAACGGGCCTGGGAGCAGGTAGGAACCCAGCCTGGACCTGGCTCCCCACATCTGCCCCAGCCAAGTCTCCCTGCCTCCCCTCATTTCCTTCACTCCTTTCTCTGCACCCTCCCCCCAATAAGGAAATCTTCCGTTCCTCCCACTGCAGCTAGCTTTTCCGAGGCTCATTGCTTTTTTTCCCCTAGGAGAAATCTCTCTCTTGGGAGAACTGAATTTCTCCTCTTGTTGGGACCAGCAAGTGTGAAATGAAATGCAAAATCCAATTGCTAAACAGCCCTGCTGCTCCCATCCCTTTCCCATGCTGCCTTGCAGTTTTGGGTGACTGTTATTTCAGAGCTTTGGGAGTCAATGGGAGAGAGGTGCTCGCAGACTATGAGCTCATTGGTAGTAAAAAAGTGGCTGGCTATGGTGAATTTGTATTTGCTTGAAACGGGGCAAAATGTCTGCAGTTTTCTAGTGGCTTTGGTGAATAACTTTTATTATTCAGACACTTGGGAGCAGCTTCCTAAGTCAGAACTGAACAAGTGGGTGTTTTAGTATTTAATGTCTGGCTCGTATTCAGGAATACTGTGTCTGTTTGGCTTCCCTTGTGGCTTGGCAGAGTGGTGTAGCTTTAGCAAGTCAGGGTTTTCAGAGGAAGACTTGACCTATTCGATTATAACCTGCAGGGTATGGTTCTCTGGGGATGATGACCAGCGTACTGATCTGCCCAGATGGCAAGACAGTGGAAGCAGAAGCTGCTCATGGCACAGTGACACGTCACTATCGCTTGCATCAGAAGGGTGAAGAAACTTCCACTAATCCCATTGGTAAGATGCCTCGGGCTTCTCTGACTGATTGCTACATGTAAGAAGGAGTTAAAACTGAGAACACCCGCATTGTTGTTTCTGCAAATTCCTGCATCACGGAATACCACCCATGTTAGTTGCGTGATAATTTGTGCATCTGATGTGGTACTTCTGCAGTGTACAGTACAAGCAGCTTGGAACTGACTGGATGGGAGCAATGAATCGTATACACAATCTCATCTATGAGGTGTTCTGACATCCCTGCATTAATGGTCTAGTAATGGCACCACTGGGTTGTTTTACTTTCAAATAAAATAGCTATACACAGCTGATCTGCAGAAGTGAGCAGGGTTTAGGTTTGTCTATGTGAACGCTTAGTTCACAGCAAGCCGGGATGTAAATCTACCCTGCGCATGTGGACCCTGGTGTTATGCTCGAAAGAGTTCCCTCGTGTGCTTTATTCTACTCCTGTGTAGTTTAAAGCACACTAGCAATGTTTAGTGCAGGGCAGCAGGGTCCACATGGGCACTTAGCACGTGGCAGGCTCCTGCAGGATAGATTCACTCCCCAGCTGGCCGCGCCCTACGTGTATGTATCAACAAGCCCTATAAAATCATGCTGAAACATCATCTGCACTTGCCCGGAGAATGAGTGTAACGTGTTCTGGGCAACTAATCCGATTCCAGCTTGCATGGTATTTAATAACTTTGTTTTTATAAGTTTTAACTGCATGTAGCTCTTCGTATTGGCCTGTGTTCATCTCCATCCTGTGCCAGGGAGAGGAGCGAAAGAGATACTGGAGCATGAAAAAAATCCGGAATAGCACATGGGGCTGCTTTAAAAAACAAAGGCGAGACAGTGACATGAAGTCACTCCTGTTCGCACTCCAGATTTCCCCTGAACATTCAGCGTTTCTCATTAACCTTCAGCAGTTGTTCCATTTCTTACTTGGGGGATTTCGTACTTGTTTGTTGTTTGTTACAGTGCTGCCTCATCTTATTGTTTCAGCAGTACAATTATACTCGCTTTCCCTTTAGCCTCCATTTTTGCCTGGACTAGAGGACTAGCTCACAGAGCTAAATTGGATAACAACGCTGACCTCAAGAACTTTGCCACTGCCTTGGAAGAGGTCTGTGTAGAGACTATAGAGGCTGGCTTCATGACAAAGGACTTAGCTGCTTGCATTAAAGGTTTACCTAAGTAAGTATGCGGTATCTGCAGTGCCCTTAAACTGGTCCATGGCATTGCTGGTAAAGTCTGTAGTGACCAGTAGTGCATGGCTGGTTGGTGGGGGGTAGGTTTAAAACCACTGTTTATTATTATTTGTATTACTGTAACAGCTAGGAGCCCCCATCATGGACCAGGACCCCTTTATGCTAGGTGATGTACAAGCACAGAATAATCATAGTAGCTGGCTCTTACATAGATCTCAAAGCACTGCACAAAGGAGGTCAGCATCATTAGCCCTATTTTACAGACTGAGAAACTGAAGGTCAGAGTGCTGAAGTGGTTTGCATATGGTCAAGAGACAGTCCCTGTCCCCAAGAGCTTACGATCTAAGTAGCTCAATCCATTCTGTCTGGCCAATGGTGTAAGAGCCTAGGCTGACCGGAACAGACTGCGAGACAGTTACCGTGGAACAACTGTCTTACGGTGACACTTGCTTTTATTAAATACAAATGTGAACTGCACTAGTATGAAGGCTTGGATTCTACACCTCCTAAAACCTACAGACAATTAATCTACAGAACTCTGACCATTCTCTCCTTCACGTGGTGAACTAGATCTTTTGTTAAGGGTGTCGGGATGGCCTTGCATACCATTTGAGCTGCAAATACAGTTACAAAGTGAGGCACGTAAAAAAGGGCCAGTCAGATCCCTCATCATGTCCTTCTACTGTCTTCACATTCTAGTACAGAACTAAGCCCAATGTGAGTTGGTCCTGTATTAACCTGTTAACAAGGGATTGAAGAGAATTGTGCATTGTATAGTTCAAAACTGACTCTACAATCTCTTGGGCAGGCCACTGTATTTACACTCTCCCTATCAACTGTAATATGTGGCCCAAGCCTCCACATACCTGATGCAAATAGAGCCAGTCTTGCAACTTTTCCAAGGATGGGTGAGAATTGCCTGTAGGCGGGAGGGGCATGTTGTTTTACTGGCAAAGCAACTAATATACACGTTCTCATTATAAATCAGTTAGTGGAGAGTGCCATATAGCCTAAGACCAGTAGCAACAACAAAACAGGTAAAAGGGAAAGCAGTCCTGCTGTTAATCCTAGGCAGAGGTTGTCTTAATAGTCTAAGCACTAGGTATGGCATACGTAAACAGGGGCTGCAGGCTCAAATCTGGGGGAGAGCAACTCAGTCCTTTCTGAGGTAGATACAATATGAAAGTCTTTCAGAGTAACAGCCGTGTTAGTCTGTATTCGCAAGAAGAAAAGGAGGACTTGTGGCACCTTAGAGACTAACCAATTTATTTGAGCATAAGCTTTCGTGAGCTACAGCTCACTTCATCGGAGGCATTCAGTGGAAAATACAGAAGATGTTTGTTTTTATACACACAGATCATGAAAAAATGGGTGTTCTCTCCCCCCACCCCACTCTCCTGCTGGTAATAGCTTATCTAAAGTGATCACTCTCCTTACAATGTGTATGATATGGCCCACCTTGATTATCATACACATTGTAAGGAGAGTGATCAACACCCATTTTTTCATGATTTGTGTGTATAAAAACAAACATCTTCTGTATTTTCCACTGAATGCCTCCGATGAAGTGAGCTGTAGCTCACGAAAGCTCATGCTCAGATAAATTGGTTAGTCTCTAAGGTGCCACAAGTACTCCTTGTCTTTTTATGAAAGTCTTGTAGATGAGACCTTAAGTGATGTCTTGTCTGCTCTGGGGATCTAGAAGATCCCTGGGACTTTTCATAGGAGAAGGGGTTTGCGCTTCTCTTTTTTGTCCAAACATTTCCCCCTTCCCTTACTGTTGGCACCCAGCATAGTACACTGTTATCTGCATGTCTGCTGCATTCCTGCAGTGGCTTCATTTCAGTGCTGCTGCCTACATAGCTGATCCTTCTGGCTGAAAGGTGCTGATGTGGGTTTTACACTCTCCTAATGTGACATTAAGCTCTTTTAGAGACTGTTGAAGCATGGTTACTTCTGGGTTTTGTTTTACATGAATTCTGAATGCAGCTGCAGCCACAGTCTGTCCAGGAGGGTGCTCCTCACCCCCGGCCCTCTGGACCGTATCAGGCCCCTGCCCCGCAAAACCCCAGTCCTCTCCCATCTGTAACCTGAGCCGGTTGTGGACTTGCAGTTGGTTAGTTTCTGAACCATGCTTAGAGAACAGTTGTACACGCTCATGCTCCACACATTCCATTTCCTCACCCTCATGTCCTGCCCTGACACCAAGTGGCAAGACCTTTTACCACCTGTGGAGGGTGAGGATCCCTGGTGGACCAGCCTGTGTTCCACCTTGGTCCCACAGCAGACTGGGGATATAAGCCGGCTGTTCCTTCATGGAGCCATGAGCACAGCCGTGTACCTGGCATGGTTCACCTCCCTCCTTGACACCTGTCCATTTTGTGGCATTGGGGAGAACCTAATGCACATCTACATCTTCTCCTTAGGTTTGGCTGCCCTTTTCCCCGCATCTCCTGATTTATGCATGCCCTATCCCGGACCCACTAAGTCAAGAGATCTCCTCATCAACCTCCTCTTAGCACTGACCAAGGTGGCCATCTATATAACCAGGAGGAGGATGCTGGATGGGAAGTTGCTCTGCAATTGTGGGGCCTATTTCCACTCCTTGCTTCGATCACGCATCCGGGCAGAGTTCCTCTGGGCTGTGTCCACTGGCTCCCTAGACACCTTGAAGGAGTAGTGGGTGCTGTCTAGGGTTCTCTGCTTGGTGTCCCCTTCTGGATCCCAGATTTTGGCTCTAACACCTCACTCTTGTCCCAGTTTTTCATTTGTTCTCCCCCAAACTTGCTTGAGCCCTGGGCTCAGTAGCTCCTCCCCTTAGGCTGAGGGAGGGGCCTTGCCCCCCAGAACACAATAGGTGTTGTTGCCTAGCTCTCTGTCACACTCCCCTTCATATTGCAAGGGCCCTTGCACAGAAGTAACCTTCACGCTATAAGTTGATCAGTGTTTTATACAACTTCTTCAGTAGCATTATAACTCAAAGCCTGAAGAGCATTTTTCCCTTTCCGCTTGGCAGCATCAGTGCCTTAAGGTGGCTGTTTGGTGTGTTTTTCCCTCTGCAGCGTGAAGCGTTCTGATTACTTGAATACCTTTGAGTTCATGGAGAAGCTTGCTGAAAACTTGAGCCTGAAACTAACCTCGCAGCCCAAACTGTAAGTTCAGCCGTCAGGAAGCGCTCTGCAGAGAAGCCCGCCTCTGTCCGATGACTGGCTTACACTGCGGTGTGTAACATTTCGCAGTGCTGGGAGAATTGACATGTTCACCTTTTTTTTAAATGAAACCTGTTTAAAAACCTGTTTTAACTCATTAACTGCGGGGGTGGGGGGTCTATTTCGCCAGCCATCTGAATGTGGTAGGACACCTAACAACATTCAGATCAGGCCAGGGCTTCCCTCCTTGATTTATCCCTCACTACTGCCTCTTCCCCCCCACCCCCACCCCCTTCTGCCTCACTTCAAAACCAGAGGATGATGCATGAGTGGTAACCTACTGTACAGCCACTGGCAACCTACAGTACAACAGACATGTAGAAACTGGAACAGTCCTCTCCTCTCCCGCATCATCCACTGACTGTGTACAGTAAACTCCATCTTTTCAATCGTCTGCCTTATGAATGCATTAAACCAACTTCCTTGATAATGGCAACCAGAGCACAGTAGCCTGGTGATGAGGGGTTACTTGAATCAGAGCTATAGCAAAGAGAGCGCCCTTAATGAATGCTGGAAGCTTGTTTCAGTTCCCTAGGGTGAACGGCTACTAAACCCATGATGTAGTGGGGTGTGGGGGGAAATATGCTCTGTATTTCATTATACAACCTTCTCACTGCATGGGAAGCATGGGCACTGGTAGGAGGTAACAATTCCTATGTATTTCATAAAGGTGCAATTACTCAAGCTGCTTTCTTCAGGCAGCTGAATGCTTCTCATTCAATCTCCTATATCATTGTGACACTTCAATGTTCAGCATTATGGTCTATTGTGAAACACTATTCCAGCCATGGTTTGTTTTTTCCCCTTGAAGGGTATTTGTTCGGACTAAAATAAAACCAGAACTAACATCCTCTTGTCTCTTCTCTCTCTCGTGTGTGTGTGTGTAAAACAGAACTATCCAAAACAAATCTGTTCAACTGCAGTTTGGGATGGGGAGTCCCAGGAGGGGGCGGTCAGGAGACAAGGAGCAGGGGGGTTGGATGGGTGAGGGGTTCAGAGGGGGGCAGACAGGGAGCGGGGCCAGGCTGTTTGGGGAGGCACAGCCTTCCCTACCTAGCCCTCCATACAGTTTCACACCCCGACGTGGCCCTCAGGCCAAAAAGTTGGACCACCCCTGCACTACGCAATGTAATATGGCTGAGGCCCTACCCAGCTCCTTCTTTACCTATGACCTAGTTACATACAAACACACAATTTCATCATGCCTACAGGGCCCCCAGCCTGACTGCTGCTTGCTACCACCCACCTCTCTTAGGCTCTGTGGCCTTGGCTGATAATCTCCTGGTGACAGTGGGAAGCCCCAGAGAGGTTAGTGGAGCAAGGGAATATAGTTAAGAAATTGCCTGCCAATGAGAGTCTGCGGAATAATTTGCCATGGAATGTGCTGGGAGCCCCACCCATTCCACATTTAACTCCCTACTGGACACTACACTTGAAGATGTGCAATATGGAACAATCCTGCACTGGCTGGGGAATGGGCTAGATTACCTTGTAGTTCCCCCCCTCGCCTACCACCCCCCAAAACCTCTGGATTCTATGACCATGGCTGTGGAAGTTGGGAGGTAACGTGAGGGGTTGGAGTAGAGACCCCAAAAGTACAGATTTCCATGTGGCCACATAGGCACAAAGTTCCCAGGCTTAGATGATGGGTCATTTTTACAGTGCAGAAAAGCAGTAGGCATCTTACAGAACAAACAGGTGGTATTGTACCCTCTAATAGCAGATGTGACATTATGAGCAGTAATAGCAAACAATAGGAAGAGGATGGGACGAGGAAGACGGAGAATTATAGCAATGCGATCATGCAGTCATTCGTTTTAGGCATGTGCACAGCTTGCTGGCTCAGTTCTGTGGGATTCTGAATTGCTTCATTTGTGGGCATTGCAGAAGACCCTTGAAGGGATTTGAATGGTAAATGTGTAGAGAGTGGGTACAGTAGGTTTGGGAAAGGAGATTCAAATCTGGTCTGCAAACCCCAAGTTTTCTCTAGAATACAAAACTTGCATTTTTGTAGGAGACTAAAGCACCCACCAGTGTCTGTCCTTGTAAACTGAAACAATATATGCGATACGCCCTGTTTCTCTGACGTCTTCAGCAGTTAAATGTAAGCAAGAATAGTAAAACAGACTTTGTACCCAACAACGCAACATAATGGCAACTATAAAAACAGAAGGGACTAGATTATGACTTTAGTTACATCAGCGTAAATCCTGTTGACCAACCTAACAGGCTCAGAAGCCAGCCAAACAGACACTCAAAGCCTGCAGCAAAACCTATGCTCAAAGAACTGGTTAAGAAAGTGAATTAATTTAATACAGGCAGTGGGGATGCTCAATCCTAAATTTGACCAGCTAGTAGCATAGTCCAGGTTAATCTAGAGAGCAGCATTGACATTATGAAGTGCCACCAATTTGAAATGTGGCTCTCGAACCTGCTAGTTAAGCATATCTAGGGCCAGTTATAGGAGTGCACGGCCTATTCCAAAGTCCGTTACAGAGCTGGGTTCATTTCAGCTCACGTAACCGCTATTTAGGGGCTGCTCACTACATACGTGCTAAGCCATTGCAAGAGAAACACAGGAAAATGTTTAAATCAGAACTCGTCGTGCCACCTGTTTCCAGCCTGGTTCATGAAATTAGCAGCCCCCTGCTGCAGGTGGGAGGGTCACACAAAGATCAAGTTCAACAGCCTGCCTAGACAAACACCAATAGTAGGAACACTCCTAGCAGCGCCACCGTGCAGCCAAGCAACTCACAGTAAAAGGACAAGAAATCAAATACACTTTACAGGCCAGGTAGCGTTAATGTTGAGACACTACAATGCCCATGCCTAGGGCCCCAGCTCCTGGAGTCATGTGATGAGCACAGAATCTTAGCTTTCATTTAAAAACATTATCCCACTTGGTTATGATTAAAACCTCGAAAACGTGGCCCAAACATGACTGATGCAGTAATATCTGCCTGAGTCTGCAGACAGCCTGAGACAACCGCTGAGGGGTGAACTGCCCAGGGTGTTAATATCACCACCACCCCTCACCACCACCATCCAAGCAAGGTGGGGCTCTGTGTAGCAAGCCCAGCCACTCCCCCACCTATTTCTTGGCCACAGTGGTCAGCATTGGGAGTCCCTGTGGCCACTCATGCAGCTCCCCGCAGAATGCTGGTGATGGGAGAAAGTGGGCCCCCTTCTACTGCCACATAAGGTGAGGGATGGCCCACAGCAGAGTGGGCCAAGCACCCACGGCTCCCCTCCGTCCTCCATTAGATCTGGTGGTGCTCAGCTCTTCTGAAAATCCAGCCCAAGGTACTGAAACCCCTGCTGAGGCTCCAGCAGAAGAGAGGAAGGTCAAACCCAGCAGCACCAGTTCCCCAAAGCCCAGCAGACTAGCCCCTGGGGCATTACCACCGAGGGTACGGATTCACTGCAGAGGTAGCCGGGGTCTAGCAGCCACGTTGCAAAGCCCTACCTGACTTACTGCATGCTCACCAGTGCTGCAATCCTGGGTGTCATTAGGGACATCCCATGGTTCTTAGCGCTGCAGGAAACTGAGCTGCTGAAGGATTCCTGCCCAGTGAATTATGGGAGAACTTGTCTGTCCTTCTGGGCACACAGGGGGAATTATGGGAAGGCACGGGAGCTTTAGTCATATTGGAATGGTTGAACCTGGGGTCTCACTGCAATGTGTGTGGGTTACACACCCAACTGTGGGCAACACTCTGGCTTTAGCCTGTAGCCTCGGGCAGGTCAGCTAGCCCAGGTTGAAAGAACCACCACCACGCTCATGTCAGAGGTTTGTGTGTGTGGACAATACCTGAGTCAGAGCTCAGGTTAACTCTGCAGTGAAGACAAGTCCTGAGAAACCAGGAAACACAAGGGCAATCACACTCTATGTTGTCTACTGGGCAACGTGAAACCCAGGGGTGAGTCTGAATGACTCACTCAAGGCTGTATTGTCCAAAATCTGTGACTGCTTTCCAAGCGTGCATGCTGGAATCACAGCCAGTGACAGGAATCAGAGCAATACATTTGGAAAAACGCTTTAGTAGCACAGAGCACAACGTTACATCCACAGGTTCTGCCCCACAGGGCTGAGCAAAGGAAAATGGGCCACGCTTCAAAACTGGCCGTTGACCCTCCTGTGTATGCTCAGCAAAACAGATGCAATACAGTGCTTTAAAAGAAAATCAGAGCCAAAAATAGTAGAATGACTGCTGTCCCAAGATCAAGGCTCGGATTGCATTTTGGTGATAAAGTAACCCCGAGTTAGTGCAACTTAAGTACAGTGGAGGGTTTAATACATAGAAATCACAGTATTGCTCACATAAGTGAACACAGGGCCCACAATTAGCTTTACTCCCACTCTCGCTCTCCGAGATATATATAATTTATTAGATAGGATCCGTGCTCATGTTTGGGGTTTTTTTTTAAATCTCATGCAAAAACTGGAGTCCGTGGCCCAGAGTCTCAACTGGTGCCAGGTGAAGTACTGTAGCTCCGTTGAAATGAGTGAAGCACGACAATGTAGGCAAGCTGAGAATCTAGCCCTGTGGTCTCAGATAAAGAGAAGGGAGAGTGGAAGTGTGAGCATTGTTCCCAGTAAACCCCCAAGTGAGATACTATGGGGAAGAACATCTCTCCTAGAAGACAGCATTCGCCCAGCACATCCACAGAAACTCAGCCCAAGACACTTGACCCTGACTCAGATCACTCGACTGATTAAAAAATGACCTGTTTACTTTTGCTTTTTTATGTTTTTCTTACAAAGATTAAACTACTGTACTTCACAGAAGACTATGAGAAGGAAGCAAATGACACTAGAGATGAGTGCCTCTTACAGTGTGTGTCCCAAAGACAGAAGAAAAGTTTATATTTTTTAAAATATAAAGCCATACTATTTAAATTCATTCCCCCACCACAAGGTCACAAGCAGTGATTATACCATATTGACTATTAACAGCCAGGGGTTTGATTTCGGAGAAGCATGTGGTCAATCATTTACTTCAGACAGAATTTTTGTTTTGTTCTCGTCCTCTATTTTGCCCAGATCTGCTCAAAGATTTTAGAGAGTCACATGACCTCAATCTGGGAGGTAGTTTTGCTGGAGAGCTGCAAACTGGCTTTTCTAGAAGCCGACGTCCGACTGAGCCCGTAGCCCTACAGCAGGGACTTTAGTAAGTGTTGCAATGACATTGAGGCACTATTAACAGGGTCCATTTGAACTTATTTTTCCTTATATTTAAGCTATTTCTTCCCTTCTGGAGTGTTGTTTGTGACTATCCGTTAGAGAGCAGACAGTGGAGTCTGGAAACGTAAGACTAACAAGTACAAAGTTCATTGGTCGCAGTTACACAGATGGCATCAGAGAGGCAGGAATTGGGTCCATGTTTGCTTTGGGGTAACTCCACTGACTTCAGCGTGATAAGGAACCATGTAACAAAGTGAAGAATCGGGCCCAGTTTAGTCTGCTGACTTGCTAAAAACAGCTGGTGACCTTTGGTTTGGTTTTTTTGTAAGCAGTTAACCCAGCCCAACCTTGTTTGATGTTCACGATAAACTCCTCTGCTCTGAACACCCCATTCTCAAAGACAGGGAGAGGTTCCCAGCTAGCGTTTGAGTCAAAGCAGCAGAGCATTGACTTACACAAGGAGGACTCAAGGACGACGAAGGGTTTGATGGTTTTGCAGAGTGGAGACATGGGGCACAAAAACCACACAGAAAAACTATACCATTTTGGTGCACCAAACTGGGGTAAACAAGCCCTAGGGCAAAACTGGTGGGAAGACTAAAGCAGCAGGGCTTATATTATTTCTACGGTTTAAAAAATCCATCTCTCTCAGACATACAGCAACAGAGGATGTATGAAAGGCCTGATCCAACAACCACGGAAGTCAATGGAAACTCATCATCTTTAAGGGATGCTGCAGTGCTTTACCCGGATAGCTCTTTTACTTATTATTGCACAAGTGCAGAACTCCTTCCAAGTCACTCCCTCCAGCGGGCTGGATTTAATGACCTCTCAAGGTACCTTACAGCCCTACATTTCTGTGATTCTATGACAAAACACTGGATTCTAAATATACAGGAAACCTTCCCATTGGAGAAGCCATGCCAGAAAGAAAGATTGACAAGCTGTGGAGTTGGACCAAATCTGGCCCAATGCTCATTGACCATCTTAATAGAACTTACTCCCATCAAGCACTACAGCCCCTACAGGGATGTGTAATTGCAGGGGCAAACGAACAACCTGTCCACATCTTCCCAGGTCTCATCACCTTCCTCCATTGCCCCATCCCCGCCCTGTAATGGCTCCCAGTGCAAGTAGCAGAGAACTGGGAGACCCAGCTGTAGGCCTAGGGCCAGGGTACAGTCTAGCTGGTGCAAAGGGGCCATAAGGCACTATCTCATCTGGCCCCAAGCTATAAAAATGAGATCATCAATGTGAATTTTAGAAGGTAAAATGATTGGTCTTTATTTAGCGTTCCAATATAAAAATAAAATAAATACATTATTCAAACTCCCTTCTAAGTTCTCCAGCTAGTTCAAACTGTCCCAGCAAAAGTACAAGACAAATTGATTCATGGTGTGATGCGGTGTTATATCTGATGATTTTTAGCTACAGAAAAATAAAAATATTTACTAATCATTTTGAAAACAGACAATTTATGTAGGTTGCAGTGGATCATTCATGAAGACATTTTCTTCCTGTTTGATCCTCTTAGATTTTTCCTTTTCTTTTGTCATTTTCTTCCTTTTGGTTTTATAGACAGGGGAATGCAGGAACTGTGTGTTTGTAAAGGGGTCACCACGCCTCAATTTGCTGCAGAATAAAAAGAGTTAAATATTATTAACTAACTATGATAATACAAATAATTAAAGTGCTAGTCAAACTTAGGCCTGTTCTAAACTTGCAAGTTGTACCCATATGACTATTTCCATTAGAGGCATGATTTTTTTTTTTTTTTAACCGTAATAGTTATACCAGTATAAGTCACCTTGGATTTTTACTGGTGTAGGCTTATTCCTCCTCCAAAATGAAGAGAGACATACTAGAAAAAGGTTCTTTATACGGATATAAAATACTAGGGAACAGTCTTCGAGTGCTTGCAAATGTCCATTCCAACATAGGTGTGAGCGCTCCCTGAGCACAGTTGCCAGAATTTTTTCCCTTAGTGGTATCTGGTGGGCTGGCTCCAGCCCTCTAGCGCTGTGTGCTGATAAGGCCGGTATAAAGGGCCCTGCCGACCCCACTCCTCTTCAGTTCCTTATTACTGCTTGTGACAGTTCCTGGAACCCCTCATTGCTCAGGTAATCCTTCTCTTAGTGGTTTTTAATCCAGTCTTTAGTGCAAATAGTTGCTGTAATTTTAGTAGTTACGTTAGTTTTAGTACTTAGATAGTTTCAGATGCCTCTGTGCTTCGTTTGCAGGGCTGTCCGCTTCCTGGTGCTAGGGCATACCTTGGTCACCGGGTTTCAAGCCCTGCACTTCCTGCAGTAAGTCTATGGCTATACCGGTATAGTTAAAGCATACAGCTTTCAGGTGCAGACAAGGCCTGAAGATAGCTGGTGATATGCAAAACAGAGGTACCCTCACAATGGGAAAATGCCCCTATGCAGGAGAGATTGATGCACTGAGTTTTTAGAGCATCTTTAGAGAAATCCTCCACTGTTTTGTAACTACTCACATAGTCTGCTTACTGAAAAAACAATGCACCCGTCATGAGAACTTGACTGAATCAATGGTACTTGTAGTAATATCTTTAATTTACATATACAAAAATGCTTTGGATGTCTCAGAATACAGTGAAGTACAAATGCTGCTTTCTGTTCCTAGTCCTTGTATATCTAGGAAACTGAATTTTATTTTCTACTATTCCTCTGCCTACTTAATATTACAGTTTAGAGATTTCTTACTTCCAGGGATGGGTTTGTACAGGGTTGTGGTTTAAATTTCATCAATTAAAGAATAATGGTGAGTGATCAAGTAATAAACCTAGCAAAGGGTTGTGCTAGACATCAACTCTTGGACAGTAAGTCTACAGGACTCCACACAGGCATCTGTGCTAAATGATCCCAAGGCAGGATTGTGGCCTAAATTCAACATGATACAAGCGAGTGCCACAAACAGATACAGGACATACAGTTGCTCAGGAAGGTCCTGATCCTGGAAAGGGATCACAGAGGCAGACTCTCAACTCAGCAAGTTCCTACTGACTTCAGAGGGACTCCACACAAGTGTAAGGTTCTGTTTAGGCAGACGGGGGCCTAAGGCACATACATATTTTGTTTTTGTTCTGTTGGCTCCCCTGTCACTTCTCGTAGGCCAAAAGGCTGTTTTAGGAAGGATTTGGATGAAGGTAGAGAAGGGAATAGGACTAGCAACCTGACTGGGGAGGGCATGCCAAGCAGTAGGGGCAGCCAGCATACAGGAAAAGCTCATTTCAACAAGAACAGTGTGCAGGGGAGGCGCTGGGGGGTTAGAAATACCGACCTATTAAGTTTCGGTTCTGCGTAGCAAGCCGGGTCCCGCCTCCGTCTGGTCGGACGTGCCGAAGACTCTCCTGAACTGATGGATGCCCGAAAGCTAGCATTGGTCAGATCTTGCAGGGCTTTGTTCTCTGTAAAGACAGGGACGTTTGAAATGATTTATTCAAAATATTGCCGATTCCCTGACAAAGCCCATTTAAATCGAGCCTGAGACATCACCTGCGAGTGGAGAACAGAATGAGTAATGTATGGTCAGAGTTCTCTGAAAGTTGCATCTGGCACCTTTCCCTTCAGCTCCAGACACAGGAGACTGTTTGGGAGGTTTCTCCACCCCGTTTTGTCCAAAACCAGAATTATTGTTCAAAGGCCAGGTTTTTTACTGTGTATTATTGTAATTTTTCATTGTGGGAGGGCCAACAGGCCTCAGTCAGCAGCAGGGCTGTATTTACATACAGAAAATCATTGGCAGTCCCTGCCCTAAAGAACGTATTCTCTAAAAGACATAGCAGGTGGGTAGGAGCTAAGGAAGTGTGATCGAGGGTGCCTGTGGTATCGGAACTAGCTGGGAGAATTCCAGAGCTAACTATGTAACCCGGATGTAACTGCAGCATCTACTGAAAATCTTTCCAAGTGAAATTAGCAAGTCTGGGGCATGGGAGGAGGAAATCAGTGTAACACCATTTTCCAGCGCTCCAGTTACAGGTAAACACCCTTGCAAAGTACACTCTGCTTTTCAAACCAGCCTGATTTTGGAACACTACAGGAAAAAAAACAAACCCACATCTTTTTGCAGAGTAACCAGTAGTAACAGAACCTCTCCCATAACTGCACATCTCCCCTCAGATCATCAGTGGGAGCTTATACAAGTGGAATGAGGGCTGCAAGTGGCACACATTAGCCATAATTAAGCTACTGGGCCTATTAAACTTTGCCTTTCTTCAGATGCCTTACACCCTCTAATGCAAAAGACTGGGAGAAAGCTGATGGGGAGCGAAAATTGAACCCTAGGACTCATCTACCCACGTGGAGTTCATGTTATCTGGATGAGGGGAACGTGAGCATTTCAGAATGAACCTAATGAATGGAGATGCAGGATCCCTCATCAAGTAAGTGTGTCTGCAGCCTTTGGCTCCGAGTTTGTGTGTATTTCTACACAAAATTATGCCTTTCTTATTTTAATGCACGAGACATGGTAATAAAAACTCTGTAGCAACATTTAATCCCTCTCAGTGCAGTGTTTGCCGTAAAGGCCTCAGAGCATACCCCTGAGTCAAAGCAGCTGGATCCATCCTGTGTGTGTTTACAGGGGCACATGAGCTATCGGACGGACTCTATGAGAGGCACAGAAATGCTAAACCCTTGGGTTAACTCTAGAAGAACCTACAAAGACCCCGTATTACTATAACTTTGTTCTCTGCTTCCATTAACTCCTGATAGTTCCACCGACCCAGAGCATGGAGAACCCTACTAGGGTCAGAACAGGAAGCAAACGAGGTAAGTTGTTGGAGCATTTTCCCCCTGGTTGGAGAAATGTCGAAACGTCTCCCCAGCAAAGCTGGCATTCTGCTGCTTTCCAAACAAAGCAAGAAGAATGAGTGGAGCTCCCAGGAGCACCGATTGCTCGCACGGGGCCAGCATTAAGGATGAAGCTGAGGTCTGGCTAAAACGTGGTTTATTAGTAGAATCATCTGAGGGCCCATTAGGCTGAAGGGGCTCACATCTCAGCCCACCTAGCCCAACTGAGGGTGAGGTTCAGCCCTGGTCTAACTCCACTGTGACTGACTTCAACAGGAGGGGAATTAGACCAATGCAAAGTTCTCTTGAAACATCCCATCTCTAATCTCTCTCTCAGGTCTTGTCTTCACTGCAAAACCAACTCAAGTTATAATTCAAACGATGCCCCTAACTTGAGTCCCCTTCACACCCACAAACCCTGAACTCAAGTGCGCTGGTGCTTTTAACTCGAGTGGACTGGCCCAAGAGGGGGCACAGGCTAACGGTCCAGCCAGTGCAACCTGTCAGCTGCTAACACAACCACTTCTGCAGTGTGGACACAGGCTAGCACGACTCAAAAGCTGCTGGTTCTCGGCAGCCATCCCCTATTCCTTCCTCTTGTGCCCAGAAAGCATAGACAAGGTTTCCAACAATTCCCTGGGAACGAATTCCTTGAGCAGCTCAGTTTACTACAGCCTGCAAACCAAAGAACCTGTCCCTATAAGTCAGCGCCACACAGGAGCGAGCACAGTGCAGGGGTGGGCTCAGATGTTATTGGACAGCGCGGCCACTCTCACTCAAGCGAGGCGAACTTGAGAGGAGGAACTCATGTTAACCCTGCAGTGAAAACATCTTTAGACTACAACAGGGATCTGAACCCTCCCACTCAGGTTTAACACATACAAGAGCACATCTCCCAGCCAGTTGTAGCATCCTCTTTGCAAAAAGACAATGCAGGCACTGATCAGGGCTAGTTCATATTGTTCTCCACCTAAAAGCTGCTCAAGTGTTCAACATCTTGCAAGACAGTCTAGAGGAAGAGTCACAACATCAGAGGCAAAGGGAACAAATCCCCACAGCAGTGGTCCTCAGCCTTTCCCCACCCACAACCAAAACAGCATCCAGAGACTCTTGCAAAAATATAAATAAAATCCCAAGTCACTGAAACCAAATCGAGGAGCGGTGAGGTCTTCTAAGGGCTGGTGGCCTGATTCAAAACCTGCTGAATCGAAAACCCCACAAGGAATTCAACAGGCTTTGAGTCAGGCCACAACTTAGTAGAACTTTTATTTTTCTGCAGTTAGCATTCAGATGGCGGAGGGCAACAAAATACCCAAGATTCATACATAATCTGTGTTTTAAATAGTAATGATCAGAGCATTTATTGTACTACAATATAATCACTTCCACCTTTCCCGTATACTGTCCGTATGCTAATAATCCCTTTCCTCTACCCCGCCACTTACCACTTCCTGGCAAGGCTGTGCTTTGGCAAGGGTCTTTTGAACTGGCCTTTGCTTTCTTCCGCCCACAACCGCCTCCCGATGTCTGCTCGGTGTCGTTTTCTTTAACGATCGCAGAGCTCTTTGGCAGAGTGGAGGATTTTTCTGCAATTCTGTGCTCTGCAGCAGTTGGGGGCTCCAAGCGTGGGAGACTTTTGCTGCAGGGGCTGAAGGCCAAAACTTCAGAACGGGGTGCAGAGGAGAAATCAATAAGGCCTGGATTTCCCACCATGGAATTCGTCCCATCTGGCTCACTGATCGGTGGCTCCAGGTAGGAATCTGGCTCAGTTTTGAAAATGGTAACAGGCAGAAAATTCTGTTCCACTGGATCAACCTGACTGAATGCAGAATCTGCTACGCCTCGAGTTTCAGAAGCAAAACTCTCTCTGCCCTCAGGGTGAGCTTCTGGAGGGTTAACAACATAGGTTTTTCTCTTAGTCTTAGATCTGGAATCAGCCCCTTCCTTTAAGGCATTCATATTGCTGGGGACTCCGTCCAGCACCTTCTCTACGGGGCTGCTGCTCCGCTTTTTATTGCTCTGAACAGCTGAAGTTCTCTGAGCCTTTTGGGTCTTGTTAGTTTTGCTCTCAGGAACACGCTCAGAGTGGGTGATTTCACCCCCCTTTAAACCTGGCAGGACAGGAACTGAGCTCCCTGTAAGATCAGAAAGAGACACAGTGTACGTTTTCCTGCTAGGTTTGGTATTGCTTGATGAATCCTTATCGTTGCTTTTATTTACACTTTGCACATCTACACATGGACCAGAATTCTCTGCTTCACTTCTCTGAGTGTTGAAGTTGCCCTCTTTACTCATTTTTCTCTTGCTTTTCTGCCCTTTTTTAGCCTGGCATTCAGCTTTGCTCTCTGGAATTCTGGTACTGCTTTGCACATGTTCCTCACTACAGTCAGCTGCTCTGCTAATTCGAATGGTCTTCCTGGTTGCTTTTGGTTTTGTAGATTTCACGTTCGCACACAGCAAATCCTGCTGCAAAGCTGGTATGCCGGAGCCCTGTTTTTCCAAGCACAGTGGACTTTGCGGAGCACCACCATTTAATGGAGCTTTATGACTGAACAAGGCAGAGCATGGACTTTGGAACTGGCTCTCCATACTACTCAGTCTCTCAGCAAAAGACTCTCTATTTAGTTCTTGTGGTAACAAGACCCTTTTTTCCACCTTCTTCGACTGCCCTGCATTCAACACATGCATTCTTCTGCAATCTTTGGCTTTATCACTTTGTCCCACAGCACAGCCGCTGCTCTTCTGTAACGACCCCTCTTCCAAAGCATCCCTGGGAGTCTGCCATGTGGGCTTGTGTGCTTCCCATTTGCTCCCGCTCAAGCCTTTAGCCTTGGATACCTTTTTAGAACTCGGGGGGCTCTCTTCTTCATGAGGTACATCCAAACTACTTTTAGGATGGATATTAAGTGCATCTCTTTTCTTTTTACCTTTGCTGACCTTTTTGACAACTGTAGTTTCAGCGGCTTTGGCTTGGCCATTACTTTGACTTTTGGCTTCTAATGTAATAAACTCAGCGACTCGGCTGAAGTTATGATCCACTTCAGCATAGCACAGAGTCTCTTCAGGCTGCAGCAGGTCACAGGGAAGCCCTTTATCTGGGGATTCTGTTTTAGGATCGCTATCGGGCTCCGAAGGCAAATCCAAGAGATGGAGAGAGCTCGATTTGATCGGCATGCTTGTTTTACTGGCACAGCTGTCCCCACCAACGCTCCATTTCGTGGCACGATTTGAGTTGGTATCTAGGTGAAAGTCCACTGCAGAAGATGGAGTACTCGTCATAAAGACAGTGACACGTTTCTTCCTTTCAGTTACGTGTCCATGCAGGTGTACCAGACTATCACTACATGGTCTTGTAATCTTCTCACATTGTGGCAGAGAAAGATTATTAGCCAGAGTAGATATTGGGAAATTTTCGGAACTTTGTGGGGTGCATGACGAGGATTCTACAATAAAAAAAAACCAAACATATCTATATATCATCCTAAAATAAACGTGGCAGACAACAAATCACCTTCTGCAGCACCAGAAAATCCCATCAACTCATATTTGTGACTCTCACATTACCATGCACCCCCACAGGACAGACAGTGGCATCTCTTTCATGAGACAAGGTTGGCTTTTCTAGTGGAGAATCAGCAAATTGTCTGTGCTGCAGAGATGCTTATTTAGCTTTCCTCAAAACAGGAGAATGGCCCAAAGCACAATCCCAGACCTCAACACGCCAGGTATTTGGGGGTGTTCAAAATCCAGATCAGAACGTTTTATTGTTTGTACTGTGGTAGCACACGGACCAGGACCCCATTGGGCTAGGCGCTGCACACACCTACAGGGGATGGGGGAAGACCACCAGGATTCATTATCCAAGGCAATTCAGCCAGCAGGCGAAAGTCAGTTGCTAGAAAATATTGCTACACATGTTAACTAAGCCTATGTCTACACTGCACTCAGGTACCACTGCAGCACTTGTCAGCGGACCTGACACGCTACCCAGCCAAGTACAATCCTGCCCAGGGCCCTGGGTATCTACTTGGGGAACGAGACCAGGCCGCTACCCACGCCGCTGCAGCAACACTGCTAGTTTGAGCAAAGCTACCGCGTGCCCATCTCACACAGCGTAGCTGTGCCTCTCGACTGCAGGGCAGCTGGACCCTTTGTGTGTCACTGCAGTGCAAAGTTGGTCTCCACCAGCCTATGGTGGAACAAGACCCTTGAATGGTAACAAAGGGCACGTCACCCACGCAGAAGCATTTAAAAACAACAGGTCAGTAAGCCAAAACCAGGAACAACGTCAACGAGAGAGATCCAACTCTTCTGCGTCAGGCAACGTTCTCGTGGTTTATATGGTCATAAACTGGCTGGAAAGTACGTGAACCAGGATCAGAACTGCTTGTCGTGGGATTCTTTAGCATAAAATGGTCGGATCCCAAAGTATGGGCTTGCACTTCTCTCTCTAAGCACTTCCACACTGTAGCAGTTGCTACTGAAAGTCCTAGGAAAGCTCAATCTCTACTGTAGTCATGATGTTCAGGGGTGTTCCTGGTTTGTAGCACAGCAACAACCACAGTGTCCTAGGCAGCCCCAGATTTGCTCCAACACTATCACTAGTATTCCCATGATACCAATGCAGCCACAGCGTCCAAGCAGACGAGTTAAATGCACACCTGTTCAGTCTGTATTGCACTGCAGCCCAGCACTAAAGCACACCAACAGTTGTCCTAGAAGACCAGACAAAGATGGACTTTACCTCCAAAAATCAGATGAGAGTCAAGAAAGGCAGGTTCTGGTTCACCTCCTTTGCTCGACCTCTGCCCGTTTTTCTCCTGGTTTGCTAACGGCTCCTCCACAAGCCGGGATGAGGTGGTTGTGCTTTTACCCGGCTGCTCTGGAACGGATGTCTGGAGCCCTAGCGGGAACGTCTGCACACCCGCAGAGCTGCTGCCTCGGCGCCTTTTCCCATCATCTACTTCACACACCGGGACCCTCATCGGCATCGCTGCCATTCTGCAGTGCAAAGAGAGGTGATGAAAGGAAAAGCGGGAATGGAGCAGATCACCCATCTCCAGGCTTCAGGACAGCACCAAAATCCACCCCGACTTGGGACAGCACTTCAGCATGTCCTTCAAGGTAAAGAGGTGCTTTGCTTCGGCATTGTAACCGTTCAGGAAAGAGGAATGTGTACCAGCGTAGCCAAATTTGATCTGTGCCGAGCGGTCATTTCACATAGGTGGGAAAGCATGTGTCTCTTGGGGCACAGCCTCTGTGGGAGGAAACAAAATCTGAAGGGAGATGGAAGCAGGGCCATCCAAAACACAGGTTCAAACGATAGTGTGCTGGGGTTATACAGGGACCTGAACTTGGGACACGACAAAGAAACAAACAGATTTTCAGATCTACTGTTTTAAGAACAGATCACATTTGCAATGGCATTTCCCAAAACACGCACCTAAATTGTAGTCATGCGTGGGTTACTGCTAAGCATTTACTCTTAAGCATAGGGAGGCAGAGGGGGTTAGTGGAGACAGCACTAAACTGGGACCCAGGAGACCTGGACTCTATTTTCAGCTCTGCCACTTCCCTGCAGGGTGACCTTGGACAAGTCACTCACTCACTGTGTGCCTCAGTTTCCCCATCTGTAAAATGGGGAATAATTACACTGACCTTTGTAAAAGTGCTTTGAGACTTACTGATGAAAAGCACCATACAAGAGATAGGCAGTATTATTATTATTAATATAGCACTGCAAAGATACAGGGTGCTTTACAAACCTACGCCCAAATCCAGCAGAGCACTGAAACGTATAGAACGTGAAGCATATGGACAGCCCGACTGAATTGACACGTTTAAAGTTACACACATGATTTTAAAAAAAGAAAAGGAGTACTTGTGGCACCTTAGAGACTAACCAATTTATTTGAGCATGAGCTTTCGTGAGCTACAGCTCACTTCATCAGATGCATACCGTGGAAACTGCAGCAGACTTTATATACACACAGAGAATATGAAACAATACCTCCTCCCACCCCACTGTCCTGCTGGTAATAGCTTATCTAAAGTGATCAACAGGTGGGCCATTTCCAGCACAAATCCAGGTTTTCTCACCCTCCATCCCCCCCCACAAATTCACTCTCCTGCTGGGAGAGTGATCACTTTAGATAAGCTATTACCAGCAGGAGAGTGGGGTGGGAGGAGGTATTGTTTCATGGTCTCTGTGTATATAATGTCTTCTGCAGTTTCCACAGTATGCATCCGATGAAGTGAGCTGTAGCTCACGAAAGCTCATGCTCAAATAAATTGGTTAGTCTCTAAGGTGCCACAAGTACTCCTTTTCTTTTTGCGAATACAGACTAACACGGCTGTTCCTCTGAAACCTGTCATTATGCAAGGCACTGCATTTAGCCGTATGGAGTGGAAATCTATCAACTGCATGAAAAAACTTGTACAGCTACAGACAGACATCATCTTCCTTTCCAAATGCAAACAGATGGACATCGTACCAAAAGGACTGAAGGTAAAAAATCCATTACAATCTACATACCACACAGACTATGCTGACAGCTTGTGCCTCACGCTCTCAAAGAAACTGCGGAATCACCTGATCAAGATCCTCTACAGCAAACAGGGAAAGATTAAGAATGAGCTCTCAAAAATGGATACTCTCATAAAGAACCAACCTTCCACACAAACTTCCTCGTGGCTGGATTTTACTAAAACTAGACAAGCCATTTACAACGCACACTTTGCTTCTCTACAAAAGAAAAAGGACACTAAACTTTCTAAACTACTACATGCTACAAGGGGCCACAGCAATGGTTCCCTCACCCCACCTAGCAATATTGTTAACCTATCCAACTATACTCTCAGCCCAGCAGAAGCAGCTGTTCTATCTCGGGGCCTCTCCTTCTGCCCTTCCACCCCCACGAACATGATACAGTTCTGTGGTGACCTAGAATCCTATTTTCGACGTCTCCGTCTCAAGGAATATTTCCAAAATACCTCTGAACAACATACTAATCCACAGAGGTCTCCCTGCCAACACTACAGAAAGAGGGATTCTAGATGGACTCCTCCTGAAGGTCGAAACAGCAGACTGGACTTCTACATAGAGTGCTTCCGCCGACGTGCACGGGCTGAAATTGTGGAAAAGCAGCATCACTTGCCCCATAACCTCAGCCATGCGGAACGCAATGCCATCCACAGCCTCAGAAACAACTCTGACATCATAATCAAAAAGGCTGACAAAGGAGGTGCTGTTGTCATCATGAATAGGTCGGAATATGAACAAGAGGCTGCTCGGCAGCTCTCCAACACGAGTTTCTACAAGCCATTACCCTATGATCCCACTGAGAGTTACCAAAAGCAACTACAGCATTTGCTCAAGAAACTTCCTGAAAAAGCACAAGATCAAATCCGCACAGACACACCCCTGGAACCCCGACCTGGGATATTCTATCTACTGCCCAAGATCCATAAACCTGGAAATCCTGGGCGCCCCATCATCTCAGGCATTGGCACCCTGACAGCAGGATTGTCTGGCTATGTAGACTCCCTCCTCAGGCCCTACGCTACCAGCACTCCCAGCTTCCTTCGAGACACCACTGACTTCCTGAGGAAACTTCAATCCATCGGTGATCTTCCTGATAACACCATCCTGGCTACTATGGATGTAGAAGCCCTCTACACCAACATTCCACACAAAGATGGACTACAAGCCGTCAAGAACACTATCCCCGATAATGTCACGGCTAACCTGGTGGCTGAACTTTGTGACTTTGTCCTTACCCATAACTATTTCACATTTGGGGACAATGTATACCTTCAGATCAGCGGCACTGCTATGGGTACCCGCATGGCCCCACAGTATGCCAACATTTTTATGGCTGATTTAGAACAACGCTTCCTCAGCTCTCGTCCCCTAAAGCCCCTACTCTACTTGCGCTATATTGATGACATCTTCATCATCTGGACCCATGGAAAAGAAGCCCTTGAGGAATTCCACCATGATTTCAACAATTTCCATCCCACCACCAACCTCAGCCTGGTCCAGTCCACACAAGAGATCCACTTCCTGGACACTACAGTGCTAATAAACAATGGCCACATAAACACCACCCTATACCGGAAACCTACTGACCGCTATTCCTACCTGCATGCCTCCAGCTTTCACCCTGACCACACCACACGATCCATCGTCTACAGCCAAGCTCTGCGATACAACCGCATTTGCTCCAACCCCTCAGACAAAGACAAACACCTACAAGATCTCTGTCAAGCTTTCTTACAACTACAATACCCACCTGCAGAAGTAAAGAAACAGATTGATAGAGCCAGAAGAGTTCCCAGAAGTTACCTACTACAGGACAGGCCTAACAAAGAAAACAACAGAACGCCACTAGCGGTCACCTTCAGCCCCCAACTAAAACCCCTCCAACGCATTTATTAAGGATCTACAACCTATCCTAAAGGATGACCCAACACTCTCACAAGTCTTGGGAGACAGGCCAGTCCTTGCCTACAGACAGCCCCGCAACCTGAAGCAAATACTCACCAACAACCACATACCACACAACAGAACCACTAACCCAGGAACTTATCCTTGCAACAAAGCCCGTTGCCAATTGTGCCCACATATCTATTCAGGGGACACCATCACAGGGCCTAATAACATCAGCCACACTATCAGAGGCTCGTTCACCTGCACATCCACCAATGTGATATATGCCATCATGTGCCAGCAATGCCCCTCTGCCATGTACATTGGTCAAACTGGACAGTCTCTACGTAAAAGAATAAATGGACACAAATCAGATGTCAAGAATTATAACATTCATAAACCAGTCGGAGAACACTTCAATCTCTCTGGTCACGCAATCACAGACATGAAGGTCGCGATCTTAAAACAAAAAAACTTCAAATCCATACTCCAGCGAGAAACTGCTGAATTGGAATTCATTTGCAAATTGGATACTATTAATTTAGGCTTAAATAGAGACTGGGAGTGGCTAAGTCATTATGCAAGGTAGCCTGTTTCCTCTTGTTTTTTCCTACCCCCCCCCCCCCCCCAGATGTTCTGGTTTAACTTGGATTTAAACTTGGAGAGTGGTCAGTTTAGATGAGCTATTACCAGCAGGAGAGTGAGTTTGTGTGTGTATGGGGGTGGGGGGGAGGTGAGAAAACCTGGATCTATGCAGGAAATAGCCCGACTTAATTATGTAAAGAGTTGTCACTTTGGATGGGCTAGCACCAGCAGGAGAGTGAATTTGTGTGGGGGCATGGAGGGTGAGAAAACCTGGATTTGTGCTGGAAATGGCCCACCTGATGATCACTTTAGATAAGCTATTACCAGCAGGACAGTGGGGTGGGAGGAGGTATTGTTTCATATTCTCTGTGTGTATATAAAGTCTGCTGCAGTTTCCACGGTATACATCTGATGAAGTGAGCTGTAGCTCACGAAAGCTCATGCTCAAATAAATTGGTTAGTCTCTAAGGTGCCACAAGTACTCCTTTTCTTTTTGCGAATACAGACTAACACGGCTGTTCCTCTGAAACACATGATTTTAGCCTCATTTGAACATTTTCAGGCTTACCTAGCAAGTGGAGAGACCCCAAGTTGTGCATCTGTGAGATCATCAGTCCAGCTGCCCTCCACGATGCTGTTGTGCTGTCCCGCAGCTAACAGCAGAGAACTTGAACGGTACTAGAGGGTGGAAAAATGGCACGGTCTGTTAAGGGTTCTGTAATAAACAAGCACACTGTTCTGTGTGGGAGCGGCACAAGGTCTCATCTTGGTTTTATGGAAGGTGATGAGGGATTTTTTTTGGATACCAACACGTGGGAAATTACACACTGGCACTTTAAATAGTACATAGACACTTTTGAGCATTCTGCCATTGAAAATGCTACTACTGGGATTTTTATTTTATATATATAAAAAATAAAAAATTATATCTATATATAAATAAATTTTAAGACCCTCATACAAAATTGCCGCCTCCAAAAGTAAAACAGAACAAGCCAGGAATGAGACGGCGCTGGGAGGCTGCACTAGCCTCTCTCAGGTGAGAAAGTTTCTAGCCTTTATAACTGGGAAGTGTATCTTCCCAGTATGAACAGACGCAATATGATCTTACTGAATCTGTAGCAGCTCCAAGGGGTCTGTGAATCATCCCTTTTCAGTGGGGTGTCAACTTTGAAATCTAATGATGGCACTTCTAATTTCCACATGGGAAATATTGCCACCATTGATTATTAGCTATCTGTATTACCATAGCACCTTGGAATCCCAGTCATGAAACAGGACCCCATTGTGCTAGGCACTCTACAAACACAGACCAAAAGATGGTCCCTGCCCTATAGAGGTAGATGTCTTTAGCAAACAACCAGCCCTCTGGGATTATCAGCAGAGCCTGAAGCTTAGAGCCTGGGTAGACTATGGCCAGCCTTCCCCCACGGTGCCAAACCTGGAAAGGTGCTAGATATATACATGGGCCTGGTCTACATGCAGATTTTGCACCAGTGTAACTATGTCGCTTAGGGGTACGATATTCTGCCGACATAGTTAAACTACAACAACCTAGAGTGGACACAGTTATACCAGTATAAAGGCACCTTATACTAGTATAGCTTACTCCCCTTTCTGCATGGGAATAGGCTATACATGTATAACTGCATCCACACTAAGGGAGCTTGGACCACTTCAACTATGCGGATAGAGATACAATTTGTACATTTAGACAAGATCTTAGCTCAGGGTACGTCTATACGACAGCAGCGTAACTATGGTGCTGCAGTTGTAGCCTAGACACCTCCTACATCAGCGGAAGGAGTAAATCCATCAACCTAGTTGGGTTTACAATGGGGGGTTAAGTTGACCTAACTACATCACACAGGGCATGACATGTTTCACAGCCCTGAGTGACAGTATCTAGGTCAATCCAATTTTTAGGCATAGACCAGGCCTCAAAGACTTTAGGGCTGTAACACATCCCGCTAAAATTGAGCTAGAGGTATTGGACTGTGCCCACATTGGCATTAATTGGCAATTTCAAATTAGAGTTAAACGAGTTCAGCTGAACTAATTCAACGGAAGGAAAAAAAATCTACCTCAAGGCCAAGGGGAGCTACTGGCTGCAACCTGGCCCTTTGATTAGGTCACTGACATTAACATATAGCTAAAATCAAGGTACTGTGTGGGGTAAGCAAGTAACATTTCCAAACATGACGTGAGGAGCAATCCTTGGACAGGACCCACAGATATTTCACTCCTTCCCAAACACACATGAATACTCGGAGCCCCACCACCTACCTCGGAAGGTCTGCTCATCTTTATGGCCGTCAGCAGGTTACCATTCAGAAATGCTTCCAGTTGTTTAAGGGTTTTATTCTGTATCAGAAAAGTCATGTTTTACAAGACTGGAATTTAAAATTTCTCTAGACACAGCTGAAGAGAGGATAATATTGGGAGCAGAAAGCAGTGCCGCTCAGCCCAATGGGGGAACAAGGGCATGCTATGAGACACTAAAGCTCCCAGCAATTACACACTAGTAATAAGTCTCAGGCTACTTTGGTTACAATGAAAAGCTATCAAATGTGATCCAATTACAAACCAATGCAGCAAAGCATGCCTGAGTTTGCAGGAAGCCTGGGCTGCCGAGAACAACAGCTCTGAGAGGGGTGAACAGCCCCATTAATTGCAAAGGGTGCTAACAGATTATAGTTTAAATGGCAACACTTACCTATTTCACTGCTCGAAGCATATGAGAAAAAGAGAGGGAGGAGTATCATCATGTAATTAAAATGCTCATATTATGGGTAGGCCTTTGACACTATGTGGTGGGATGGAAGAGGTGGGGGAGGGAATGGGTTTGATTGCCCTGAAGATTTAGGAAATGCTCCACTGATGGAAGGGGCTTGGATACAACCACCTGAGTAGAAAGCCTGGACAGTTTGCATGTCTTGTCTGATAGACAAGCCCTTAATTGAGCAGCACAGCTATACCAGAATTATTATTCCATTACAGCTATGCTCACAATTTCCCTGTATAGACAAGCCCTCAGGAACCTAGTATCTTCCCCTGAGATAGCATCTCGATTGGGGACAACTGAAGACAATGAAGGGCCCACCTACACTAAACCACAATATCCAGGATCCAGTTACAAGACTGTCAACACACAGTTTGTGCTTGCAGTATAGACATGACCTAACCCCATCTTACTGTGCCTGAACTGGGTCATCACTCTGCTCTGTTCAGGGTGATGTATCTCAGTTCAGACAAACAGGTAGGCTTAGTCTACCGCACAAGAGGACAGAGTTGTAACTGTCTCCCTGCACAGCTGCTAGGGAGAATGGGACCCAGGTTCGATACTATGTTTGGACCGTTTTTTTAAAAAAATTAAAAAATATAGGTTAATAAATTCTGAAATGTTTTGATGGCAAAAATTAAGTTACATTCTTTTTCTTCCTGGCTAGGCTCTACAGAGGTGGTAGCACTGATTGTGACTGCCCCACAACCAAAGTTCAAGTGTTAGCACAGTACCAGAAAATACAGTCTTTGCCGAAGCGTAGCATTCTGGAAGTGACATTGCTCCACTTCTTTCTGCAGTAACATCTTCTCGAAGACGAGCCTCTGGCTATTCGCCTTCTCGGCGCTGAGGGCCAGTGCCAGAGCTTTATTATTGCGTTTTAAGGAGACCTTAACTATAGAAGAGTTGTCTACAGGCAAAATAAAAGTAGGATATTACATTAAATCTCTCCTATTCCTGCTACCAGGATAAATCTACACCAGCCAAGGCCCTGCTGCCTGCATGAATCACACCATGGGTCTGTATTATTACTGATAATTCTACCATTTCCATCTAGTAATGGACCAATACCATTGTTAAGATTCTTTTTTGTTCCTCATATATTAAAAAAAACTCCTTCCTATTGTCCTTAACTCTGAGGGCCATCGAGTTCTCTTTGTGTCCCTGGGCATCCCTTATCATTTTTCTACAATTCCTAACTTCCGATTTATACTCAGAACTATCAACTTCCCCTTCATTCCATTTGTTAATTATATTTTTTACAGCTGCCTTCACTTCCCCTCTAAACCTGGCAGTATTTTTTTAATCCAGCCTGGCCTTCTTCAATTGTGGTCAAGCCACTCGACTAGGAGCTGGGCCATCTGAGTTGAATTCCCAGCTCTGCCAGACTTCCTCAGTGATCTTAGGCAAGTTAGTTAGCCTCTATGTGCCTCAGTTTTCCCAACTATAAAATACTTTCTTCCAGATTTAGACTAAGTTCTTGGGGCAAGGACTACATGCTTACTACATGCATGGACAGCACCAAGCACAGTGGGACCTGATCTTGATACGAGCCCCTAAGTGCTTGCATAATACAAAAAACAAGCAAGCACTCACTTATTATTTTTGTTTTGATTTTTGATACAAGGGAAGCATTCAGCTTTGCTGTCTTTAAAGCACCATTTTTCTTCTCCCTCATCCGTTCTCTAACACCACTTAGGGAGAAAAAAGATGTATCCACAGCCTCCTGAGACGCCATGGTTGAAGAGCCCTAAGAGAGAGCGAGCAAGAGAGAGAAGTGAGTTAGTGCTTGTATATTTTCAGAAAATAAAGTCTGCAGTTGTAGGGAAAACTCTTTCCAAAGGGGAAATGCTTCTCTATCATTATCCCCTCCCACGCAAACGCTTCTGAGCCAAAAACACCAGATCAGCTCTTTTTCCCTACAGCCTACACATCCCCATGTCCTATAATTAACGTTGCCTTTCCCAGGCAGTGAGAACGAACACCAAAATCGCTGCAGGTGTAACACAAATCCAGTCTTCGTGTGTGGCTCTTGATGGAGTTTTCCTGTCCTATAAAGACAGGTTTCCAGGGGAGTCAATTGCAGAGAGCCTTCCACGTGCACTCTGGCTCCATTAACCCAGCCTTGAAAATCATTTTCTCCAGCATCAAACAGCAAAGTCCAGGTTTCCATCCACCCATTCATCTTGACAGTCTGGAATGTTTATAAAACCTAGTTTGTTGGGGTGATGGTGGGCCAGGGCCCCCAACCCGCCCCACCTGCCCCACAGTAAATGAGCCACCTTACACCTCTCATTGAACTGAAAGGGATCATACTTATTTCCATTCACCACGTGAGATCTGGGGATCTCTCTCCCCAAAAAACCACCACAAAGTGCACTAACCTGCATGGACTCAGGTTTCCCAGTGGAACTTGCAGAGGTTTCTAGCAGAGCCAGTCCAGCCTCCCAGCCAGCAGCAGCCCCACCACCAGGGCAGAACTGTATGGAAGAAACTGGCTCTCACTAAACCATATATAAACAAAACAAAGCATCCCAGAGGCAACCCTCCTCGGGACCTTCTTCGAGTACTATTTAAACCAATGGGCTCAAAAAATGGGAGATGCTTTCAAACTGGGTAAGGCAACTCTGATCTTTTCATGTACTGCTATATATCTCTTCCTACTGTATTTTCCACTCCATGCATCTGAAGTGGGTTTTAGCCCACGAAAGCTTATGCCCAAATACATTTGTTAGTCTATAAGGTGCCACAAGTACTCCTTGTTGTTTTCATTCAAGGTCAAGTGGCCACTCATTTTCCCAATTCACACAAGCCCAGTGGGGCTCTGTTCTGGCACCAGGGTCCCCACGTTTACATCTACTCCCAGGATCGGTGCCTAGCCACCCATCTCTGCTGTCAGAATCAGCTGCATCAGGAAGCTTGGTTAAGACTGAGTTTCACTTTGCAGTCTGCAGGGGAGCAAACTATAACCCTGATCCTACAACCAGCTGTGATGTCAGTGGGACAGGACTGGGGTCTGGTCACATGGAGAGATTTCCAGAGTTGGCGACTGTGTGTAAACTGTGTCCTTGAATTGTGCTAACCCTGCCGCAGTTAATTCTGGAGCATAATGGGAGCCCAAGACAGAGACATATAAATGGACTTAGAAGACCCAAAATAGACATATTTTTGAGAGATCTTGATCTATGTAAGTGTTAGATGATAGATAGACAGCTCTTAATCTATACAAAATGGGAAATGACTGCCTAGAAAGGAGTACTGCAGAAAAGGATGTGGGGGTCATAGTGGACCACAAGGTAAATATGAGTCAACAGTGCAACAATGATGCAAAAAAAGCAAACATCACTGTGGGATGTATTAGCAGGAGTGTTGTAAGCAAGACACGAAAAGTAATTCTTCCGCTCTACTCTGTGCTGATTAGGCCCAACTGCAGTATTGTGTCCAGCTCTGCGCAGCACATTTCAGGAAAGATATGGACAAATTGGAGAAAGTCCAGAGAAGAGCAACAAAAATGATTAAAGGTCTAGAAAACATGACCCATGAGGGAAGATTGAAGAAGTTTGTTTAGTCTGGAGAAGAGAAAACTGAGAGGGGACATGATAACTGTTTTAAAGTACAGAAAAGGTTGTTACAAGGAGGAGGGAGAAAAATTGTTCTTTTTAACCTCTGAGAATAGGACAAGAAGCAATGGGCTTAAATCACAGCAAGGGAGGTTTAGGTTGGACATTAGGAAAAACTTCCTGTCAGAGTGGTTAAGCACTGGAATAAATTGCTTAGGGAGGTTGTGGAATCTCCATCATAGGGGATTTTTAAGAGCAGGTGAGACAAACACCTGTCAGGGATGGTCTAGACCAGTGGTCCCCAACCTTTCTGTAGGAACAGCACATTCCTATTCCCAGAAGACTGTGGCGGGCGCCAGACACCCCGCTGCCAAAATGCCTCCGAGAAGTCATAGCGAAAAGAAGCGTCACCGCCAAAATACGGCAACGCTTCTCGGCGGCATTTTGGCGGCCATTTCTCTGGCGGCCGTGCTCAGCGGCACAGTGTCCTGCGGGCGCACGCCATTGAACCCGCGGGCACCGCATTGGGGACCCCTGGTCTCGACAATACTTAGTCCTGCCTTGAGTGCAGGGGACTGGACGACCTCTCGAGGTCCCTTCCAGTCGTATGAGTCTAACAAGATCTCTCTAACCTTTAACCTGCCAGGTGCTGCCCTCAGAAGGACTCTGGATCCCTCCCCAATCACTAACTCCTCCCCCAGCTTCGGATATTTGGGATTTACAAATAGGGCATGGGGAGGACACACACCAGAGAGTTTCACAGACCCCCTCCCAGGCATCGAGCACAGCAGGCGCTGCTGACTTGGCTTCACAGGATGTTTCTTTCTCCTTACGTTGCAACCCAGCAGCCCCCGGACAAAGGGGAACTAGCCCAGGGGTCACAAACATGCGGCCCGCGGGGTTCTTTCCTGCGGCCCACCAAGCTTCCCGTGTCCCGCCCCCACATCCCCAGCTTACCTCCAGCCCAGGGGTGAGCAAACTACAGCCCCAGGCCGGATACAGCCCCTCAGGGCTTTGGATCCGGCCCACGGATTTGCCAACCCCGTGGTGCTGAGGGCCCCGTGCTGCTCCGGGAAGCGGCCCCAGGGGAGGGGGAGCAGAGAACTCCGTGAGCTGTTCTTGCCTGTGGGACCTCCCCTGAAGCTCCCATGGGCCGGGGCCGCAAGGAAGCGGTGCCTGGCACTTCCCGGAGCGGCACGGGGCCGGGGCCAGGGCACGCAGGGAGCCTCAGTGCGCGCCCCTGCCACCACAGAGCCACTCAAGGTAAGCGGTGCCAGGCCGGAACCCGAACCCCTCCTGCACCCTGCACCCCAACTCCCTGCCCTGAACCCCCTGCCTGCACCCTAGCCCCCTGCCACACCCTGCACTCCCTCCTGCAGCCCAACCCCCACCCTGAGCCCCCTGCAATGCCCCGCACCCCCTGCCCGGAGCCCCCTGCCGCACCCCCACCTCCTGCCCTGAGCTCTCTGCCTGCACCCCAGCCCCCTGCCACACCCCGCACTTCCTCCTGCACCCCAGCCCACTGACCTACCCCTACCCTGAGCCCCCTGCCATACCCCACCCCCCCTGCACCCCAACCCCCTGTCCTGAGCCCCCTGCCGCACCCCTCCTGCACCCCAACCCCCTGCCCTGAGCCCCCTGCCGCACCCTGCATCCCTCCTGCATTCCAACCCCCTGCCCTACCCCTACCCTGAGCCCCCTGCCACACCCCACATCCTTCCTGCACCCCAACCCCCTGCCCTACCCCGAGCCCCCTCCCGCACCCCTCCTGCACCACAACCCCCTGTTCTGAGCCCCCTCCCGCACCCCGCACCCCTCCTGCACCCCAACCCCCTGTCCTGAGCCCCCTGCTGCACCCCTCCTGCATCCAACCCCCTGCTCTACCCCTGCCCTCAGCCCCCTGCCGCACCCCACACCCCTCCTGCACCCCAACCCCCTGCCCTGAGTCCCTGTCGCACCCCGCATCCCTCCTGCACCCCAACCCCCTGCCCTACCCCTGCCGAGCCCCCTGCCGCACCCCTCCTGCACCCCAACCCCCTGCCCTGAGCCCCCTGCCGCACCCCACACCACTCCTGCACCCCATCCCCCTGCCCTGATCCCCCTGCCGCACCCCACCTGCACCCCAACCCCGTCCTGAGCCCCCTGCCGCACCCCGCAGCCCTCCTGCACCCCAACCCCCTGCCCTACCCCTACCCTCAGCCTCCTACCGCTCCCCACACCCCTCCTGCACCCCAACACCTTGCCCTGAGCCCCAGCCGCACCCCGCACCCCTCCTGCACCCCAACCCCCTGCCCTGAGCCCCCGCCACACCCCGCACCCCTCCTGCACCCCAACCCCCTGCCCTGAGCCCCCCGCCACACCCCGCACTCCTCCTGCACCCCAACCCCCTGCCCTGAGCCCCCTGCCGCACCCCGCACTCCTCCTGCACCCCAACCCCCTGCCCTGAGCCCCCTGCCGCACCCCACACCCCTCCTGCACCCCAACTCCCTGCCCTGAGCCCCCTGCCGCACCCCACACCCCTCCTGCACCCCAACCCCCTGCCCTGAGCCCCCTGCCGCACCCCACACCCCTCCTGCACCCCAACCCCCTGCCCTGAGCCCCCTGCCGCACCCTGCATCCCTCCTGCATCCCAACCCCCTGCCATACCCCTGCCCTGAGCCCCCTCCCGCACCCCTCCTGCGCCACAGCCCCCTGTCCTGAGCCCCCTCCCGCACCCCTTCTGCATCCCAACCCCCTGCCCTACCCCTGCCCTCAGCCCCCTGCCGCACCCCACACCCCTCCTGCACCCCAACCCCCTGCCCTGAGTCCCTGTCGCACCCCACATCCCTCCTGCACCCCAACCCCCTGCCGAGTCCCCTGCCGCACCCCTCCTGCACCCCAACCCCCTGCCCTGAGCCCCCTGCCGCACACTGCATCCCTCCTGCATCCCAACCCCCTGCCCTACCCCTACCCTGAGCCCCCTGCCGCACCCCATATCCTTCCTGCACCCCAACCCCCTGCCCTACCCCTGCCGAGCCCCCTCCCGCAACCCTCCTGCACCCCAACCCCCTGCCCTACCCCTGCCCTCAGCCCCCTGCCGCACCCCACACCCCTCCTGCACCCCAACCCCCTGCCCTGAGCCCCCTGCCGCACCCCGCACCCCTCCTGCACCCCATCCCCCTGCCCTGAGCCCCCTGCCGCACCCCACCTGCACCCCAACCCCGTCCTGAGTCCCCTGCCGCACCCCGCACCCCTCCTACACCCATCCCCCTGCCCTGAGCCCCCTGCTGCACCCCACCTGCACCCCAACCCCATCCTGAGGCCCCTGCCGCACCCTGCAGCCCTCCTGCACCCCAACCCCCTGCCCTACCCCTACCCTGAGCCTCCTACCGCACCCCACACCCCTCCTGCACCCCAACCCCTTGCCTGAGCCCCAGCCGCACCCCGCACCCCTCCCGCACCCCATCCCCCCGCCCTGAGCCCCCTGCCGCACCCCTCCTGCACGCCAACCCCCTGCCCTGAGCCCCCTGCCGCACCCTGCATCCCTCCTGCATTCCAACCCCCTGCCCTACCCCTACCCTGAGCCCCCTGCCGCACCCCACATCCTTCCTGCACCCCAACCCCCTGCCCTACCCCTGCCCTGAGCCCCCTCCCGCACCCCTCCTGCACCACAACCCCCTGTTCTGAGCCCCCTCCCGCACCCCGCACCCCTCCTGCACCCCAACCCCCTGTCCTGAGCCCCTGCCGCACCCCTCCTGCACCCAACCCCCTGCCCTACCCCTGCCCTCAGCCCCCTGCCGCACCCCACACCCCTCCTGCACCCCAACCCCCTGCCCTGAGTCCCTGTCGCACCCCGCATCCCTCCTGCACCCCAACCCCCTGCCCTACCCCTGCCGAGCCCCCTGCCGCACCCCTCCTGCACCCCAACCCCCTGCCCTGAGCCCCCTGCCGCACCCCACACCCCTCCTGCACCCCAACCCCCTGCCCTACCCCTACCCTGAGCCTCCTACCGCTCCCCACACCCCTCCTGCACCCCAACCCCTTGCCCTGAGCCCCAGCCGCACCCCGCACCCCTCCTGCACCCCAACCCCCTGCCCTGAGCCCCCGCCACACCCCTCCTGCACCCCAACCCCCTGCCCTGAGCCCCCCGCCACACCCCGCACCCCTCCTGCACCCCAACCCCCTGCCCTGAGCCCCCTGCCGCACCCCGCACTCCTCCTGCACCCCAACCCCCTACCCTGAGCCCCCTGCCGCACCCCGCACCCCTCCTGCACCCCAACTCCCTGCCTTGAGCCCCCTGCCGCACCCCACACCCCTCCTGCACCCCAACCCCCTGCCCTGAGCCCCCTGCCGCACCCCGCACTCCTCCTGCACCCCAACCCCCTGCCCTGAGCCCCCTGCCGCACCCTGCATCCCTCCTGCATCCCAACCCCCTGCCCTACCCCTGCCCTGAGCCCCCTCCCGCACCCCTCCTGCGCCACAACCCCCTGTCCTGAGCCCCCTGCCGCACCCCTCCTGCACCCCAACCCCCTGCCCTACCCCTGCCCTCAGCCCCCTGCCGCACCCCACACCCCTCCTGCACCCCAACCCCCTGCCCTGAGTCCCTGTCGCACCCCGCATCCCTCCTGCACCCCAACCCCCTGCCCTACCCCTGCCGAGCCCCCTGCCGCACCCCTCCGGCACCCCAACCCCCTGCCCTGAGCCCCCTGCCGCACCCCACACCCCTCCTGCACCCCAACCCCCTGCCCTACCCCTACCCTCAGCCTCCTACCGCTCCCCACACCCCTCCTGCACCCCAACCCCTTGCCCTGAGCCCCAGCCGCACCCCGCACCCCTCCTGCACCCCAACCCCCTGCCCTGAGCCCCCGCCACACCCCGCACCCCTCCTGCACCCCAACCCCCTACCCTGAGCCCCCTGCCGCACCCCTCCTGCACCCCAACCCCCTACCCTGAGCCCCCTGCCGCACCCCTCCTGCACCCCAACCCCCTGCCCTGAGCCCCCCGCCACACCCCGCACCCCTCCTGCACCCCAACCCCCTGCCCTGAGCCCCCTGCCGCACCCCACACCCCTCCTGCACCCCAACCCCCTGCCCTGAGCCCCCTGCCGCACCCCGCACTCCTCCTCCACCCCAACCCCCTGCCCTGAGCCCCCTGCCGCACCCTGCATCCCTCCTGCATCCCAACCCCCTGCCCTACCCCTGCCCTGAGCCCCCTCCCGCACCCCTCCTGCGCCACAACCCCCTGCCCTCAGCCCCCTGCCGCACCCCACACCCCTCCTGCACCCCAACCCCCTGCCCTGAGCCCCCTGCCGCACCCCGCACCCCTCCTGCACCCCAACTCCCTGCCCTGAGCCCCCTGCCGCACCCCACACCCCTCCTGCACCCCAACCCCCTGCCCTGAGCCCCCTGCCGCACCCCGCACTCCTCCTGCACTCCAACCCCCTGCCCTGAGCCCCCTGCCGCACCCTGCATCCCAACCCCCTGCCCTACCCCTGCCCTGAGCCCCCTCCCGCACCCCTCCTGCGCCACAACCCCCTGCCCTCAGCCCCCTGCCGCACCCCACACCCTTCCTGCACCCCAACCCCCTGCCCTGAGTCCCTGTCGCACCCCACATCCCTCCTGCACCCCAACCCCCTGCCCTACCCCTGCCGCACCCCTCCTGCACCCCAAACCCCTGCCCTGAGCCCCCTGCCGCACTCCACCTGCACCCCAACCCCATCCTGAGCCCCCTGCTGCACCCCGCAGCCCTCCTGCATCCCAACCCCCTGCCCTGAGCCCCAGCCGCACCCCACACTCCTCCTGCACCCCAACCCTCTGCCCTGAGCCCCCTGCCGCACCCCGCACTCCTCCTGCACCCCAACCCCCTGCCCTGAGCCCCCAGCCGCACCCTGCATCCCAACCCCCTGCCCTACCCCTGCCCTGAGCCCCCTGCCACACCCCATATCCTTCCTGCACCCCAACCCCCTGCCCTACCCCTGCCGAGCCCCCTCCCGCACCCCTCCTGCACCCCAACCCCCTGTCCTGAGCCCCCTCCCGCACCCCTCCTGCACCCCAACCCCCTGCCCTACCCCTGCCCTCAGCCCCCTGCCGCACCCCACACCCCTCCTGCACCCCAACCCCCTGCCCTGAGCCCCCTGTCGCACCCCGCATCCCTCCTGCACCCCAACCCCCTGCCCTACCCCTGCCGAGCCCCCTGCCGCACCCCTCCTGCACTCCAACCCCCTGCCCTGAGCCCCCTGCCGCACCCCGCACTCCTCCTGCACCCCATCCCCCTGCCCTGAGCCCCCTGCTGCACCCCACCTGCACCCCAACCCCGTCCTGAGTCCCCTGCCGCACCCCGCAGCCCTCCTGCACCCCAACCCTCTGCCCTACCCCTACCCTGAGCCTCCTACCGCACCCCACACCCCTCCTGCACCCCAACCCCCTGCCCTACCCCTGCCGAGCCCCTGCCGCACCCCAACCCCCTGCCCTGAGCCCCCTGCCGCACTCCACCTGCACCCCAACCCCATCCTGAGCCCCCTGCTGCACCCCGCAGCCCTCCTGCATCCCAACCCCCTGCCCTGAGCCCCAGCCGCACCCCACACTCCTCCTGCACCCCAACCCTCTGCCCTGAGCCCCCTGCCGCACCCCACACTCCTCCTGCACCCAACCCTCTTCCCTGAGCCCCCTGCCGCACCCCGCCCTCTCCTGCACCCCAACCCCCTGCCCTGAGCCCCCTGCCGCACCCTGCATCCCTCCTGCATCCCAACCCCCTGCCCTACCCCTACCCTGAGCCCCCTGCCGCACCCCATATCCTTCCTGCACCCCAACCCCCTGCCCTACCCCTGCCCTGAGCCCCCTCCCGCACTCCTCCTGCACCCCAACCCCCTGTCCTGAGCCCCCTCCCGCACCCCTCCTGCACCCCAACCCCCTGCCCTCAGCCCCCTGCCGCACCCCACACCCCTCCTGCACCCCAACCCCCTGCCCTGAGCCCCCTGTCGCACCCCGCATCCCTCCTGCACCCCTACCCCCTGCCCTACCCCTGCCGAGCCCCCTGCCGCACCCCTCCTGCACCCCAACCCCCTGCCCTGAGCCCCCTGCCGCACCCCACACTCCTCCTGCACCCCATCCCCCTGCCCTGAGCCCCCTGCTGCACCCCACCTGCACCCCAACCCCGTCCTGAGTCCCCTGCCGCACCCCGCAGCCCTCCTGCACCCCAACCCTCTGCCCTACCCCTACCCTGAGCCTCCTACCGCACCCCACACCCCTCCTGCACCCCAACCCCTTGCCCTGAGCCCCAGCCGCACCCCACCCCCCTGCCCTGAGCCCCGTGCCGCAGCCTGCATCCCTCCTGCATCCCAACCCCCTGCCCTACCCCTACCCTGAGCCCCCTGCCGCACCCCACATCCTTCCTGCACCCCAACCCCCTGCCCTACCCCTGCCCTGAGCCCCCTCCCGCACCCCTCCTGCACCCCAACCCCCTGTCCTGAGCCCCCTGCTGCAACCCTCCTGCACCCCAACCCCCTGCCCTACCCCTGCCCTCAGCCCCCTGCCGCACCCCACACCCCTCCTGCACCCCAACCCCCTGCCCTGAGCCCCGTCGCACCCCGCATCCCTCCTGCACCCCAACCCCCTGCCCTACCCCTGCCGAGCCCCCTGCCGCACCCCTCCTGCACCCCAACCCCCTGCCCTGAGCCCCCGCCGCACCCCGCACCCCTCCTGCACCCCATCCCCCTGCCCTGAGCCCCCCGCCGCACCCCACCTGCACCCCAACCCCGTCCAGAGTCCCCTGCCGCACCCCAACCCCCTGCCCTACCCCTGCCCTGAGCCCCAGCCGCACCCCGCACCCCTCCTGCACCCCAACCCCCTGCCCTGAGCCCCAGCCGCACCCCGCACCCCTCCTGCACCCCAACCCCCTGCCCTGAGCCCCAGCCGCACCCCGCACCCCTCCTGCACCCCAACCCCCTGCCCTGAGCCCCCTGCCGCACCCCGCATCCCTCCTGCACCCCAACCCCCTGCCCTGAGCCCCCTGCCGCACCCCGCATCCCTCCTGCATCCCAACCCCCTGCCCTACCCCTGCCCTGAGCCCCCCGCCGCACCCCGCACCCCTCCTGCACCCCAACCCCCTGCCCTGAGCCCCAGCCGCACCCCGCACCCCTCCTGCACCCCAACCCCCTGCCCTGAGCCCCAGCCGCACCCCACACCCCTCCTGCACCCCAACCCCCTGCCCTGAGCCCCCCGCCGCACCCCGCGGGCAGGGGCGGGCGCGGAGCGGGGGGCGGGCGCAGCGGGGGGTGATGGGCCCCTCCTGGCGCTTCGAGCCCGAGACCCCTGAACGAGCCCGGCGCAGTTTGTTTTTACGGGTTTCGGTGGCTCGCCGAGCCCGAGCGAGCCGGGCGGGCTGCAAAGGGGGTTTCTTTGCCTCCGGCTCTGCGCCGGCTGCCGCCCTGCCAGCCCCGGGCACTCGGGGGGGGGGGGGCTCCCCGCTAACGGACACCCCGCACTTACCCGATCGCCGGCGCGGCCCCCGGGCTTGGGGGGGGGGAGCTCTGCACGGGGCAGCCCCAGGAACCCTGGGAAATGCAGCGGGACGGGTTTATTATTATTTTTTTTTAAACGTAAACCGGCTTTTCTGTTTCCGCCCCTCCCCCCCGGCTCGGTTTCAGAAGGAGCCCGTCCCTGCGCCGGGCGGGAAGAGCGGCCTCGCGCCCCGGGCCAGGCGCGCGCGCGCGCGCGCAGCGGAGCTCGGCCGGCGGGCGGCGGTTTGAAATGGCTCACGTGACCTCGCCTTGTTCCCCCCCCCCCGGTTCCGCCGCGGCAGGCGCCCCGGCCGCCCTTCTGCGCTGGGGCCGGTGCAGCCAGGGCGGCGGCGGCTGCTTCCCGGCTCTCCAGGGCTGCAGCCCCAGCCCGGTGAAAACAACGCTTTGTGCTGGGCGAATGAGCTTTCTTTGGAGAGATGCCACCAGCTTAAAAATCCTGTGTGGGAGAGATCTGTTCCTCGGTTCCGGCTCCCACCTTTAAATCCTTCCCGCAGCAAGGCCTTTGTAAAATATATTTTCTGGCTGGCTCTTTGCAGGGTCAGCCTCCCTGCTGGATTTCTCTTGGGGTATGTCTACACTACAGAATAAGGTCGAATTTATAGAAGTCGGTTTTTTAGAAATCGGTTTTATAAATTCGAGTGTGTGTGTCCCCACAGTAAATGCTCTAAGTGCATTAAGTGCATTAACTCGGCGGAGCGCTTCCACAGTACCGAGGCAAGCGTCGACTTCCGGAGCGTTGCACTGTGGGTAGCTATCCCACAGTTCCCGCAGTCTCCGCTGCCCATTGGAATTCTGGGTTGAGATCCCAATGCCTGATGGGGCTAAAACATTGTCGCGGGTGGTTCTGGGTACATATCGTCAGCCTCCCGTTCCCTCCCTCCCCCCGTGAAAGCAAGGGCAGACAATCATTTCGCGCCTTTTTTCCTGAGTTACCTGTGCAGACGCCATACCATGGCAAGCATGGAGCCCGCTCAGGTAACCGTCACCCTATGTCTCCTGGGTGCTGGCAGACGCGGTACGGCATTGCTACACAGTAGCAGCAACCCCTTGCCTTGTGGCAGCAGACGGTACAGTACGACTGGTAGCCGTCATCGTCATGTCTGAGGTGCTCCTGGTCGCCTCTGTGAGGTCGATCAGGAGCGCCTGGGCAGACATGGGCACAGGGACTAAATTTGGAGTGACTTGACCAGGTCATTCTCTTTAGTCCTGCAGTCAGTCCTATTGAACCGTCTTATGGTGAGCGGGCAGGCGATACGGACTGCTAGCAGTCGTGCTGTACCATCTTCTGCCGAGCAGTCATGAGATGTGGATGGCATGCAGTCCGTCTGCTGCCAGCCAAAGATGTAAAAGATAGATGGAGTGGGTCAAAACAAGAAATAGACCAGATTTGTTTTGTACTCATTTGCCTCCTCCCCTGTCTAGGGGACTCATTCCTCTAGGTCACACTGCAGTCACTCACAGAGAAGGTGCAGCGAGGTAAATCTAGCCATGTATCAATCAGAGGCCAGGCTAACCTCCTTGTTCCAATAACAACGATAACTTAGGTGCACCATTTCTTATTGGAACCCTCCGTGCAGTCCTGCCTGAAATACTCCTTGATGTACAGGCACCCCCTTTGTTGATTTTAGCTCCCTGAAGCCAACCCTGTAAGCCGTGTCGTCAGTCGCCCCTCCCTCCGTCAGAGCAACGGCAGACAATCGTTCCGCGCCTTTTTTCTGTGCGGACGCCATACCACGGCAAGCATGGAGCCCGCTCAGCTCACTTTGGCAATTAGGAGCACATTAACCACCACACGCATTATTCAGCAGTATATGCAGCACCAGAACATGGCAACGCGATACCGGGCGAGGAGGCGACGTCAGCGCGGTCCCGTGAGTGATCAGGACATGGACACAGATTTCTCTGAAAGCATGGGCCCTGACAATGCATGCATCATGGTGCTAATGGGGCAGGTTCATGCTGTGGAACGCCGATTCTGGGCTCGGGAAACAAGCACAGACTGGTGGGACCGCATAGTGTTGCAGGTCTGGGACGATTCCCAGTGGCTGCGAAACTTTCGCATGCGTAAGGGCACTTTCATGGAACTTTGTGACTTGCTTTCCCCTGTCCTGAAGCGCATGAATACCAAGATGAGAGCAGCCCTCACAGTTGAGAAGCGAGTGGCGATAGCCCTGTGGAAGCTTGCAACGCCAGACAGCTACCGGTCAGTTGGGAATCAATTTGGAGTGGGCAAATCTACTGTGGGGGCTGCTGTGATGCAAGTAGCCCACGCAATCAAAGATCTGCTGATATCAAGGGTAGTGACCCTGGGAAATGTGCAGGTCATAGTGGATGGCTTTGCTGCAATGGGATTCCCTAACTGTGGTGGGGCCATAGACGGAACCCATATCCCTATCTTGGCACCGGAGCACCAAGCCGCCGAGTACATAAACCGCAAGGGGTACTTTTCAATAGTGCTGCAAGCTCTGGTGGATCACAAGGGACGTTTCACCAACATCAACGTGGGATGGCCGGGAAAGGTGCATGATGCTCGCATCTTCAGGAACTCTGGTCTGTTTCAAAAGCTGCAGGAAGGGACTTTATTCCCAGACCAGAAAATAACTGTTGGGGATGTTGAAATGCCTATATGTATCCTTGGGGACCCAGCCTACCCCTTAATGCCATGGCTCATGAAGCCGTACACAGGCAGCCTGGACAGTGGTCAGGAGCTGTTCAACTACAGGCTGAGCAAGTGCAGAATGGTGGTAGAATGTGCATTTGGACGTTTAAAGGCGCGCTGGCGCAGTTTATTGACTCGCTTAGACCTCAGCGAAACCAATATTCCCACTGTTATTACTGCTTGCTGTGTGCTCCACAATATCTGTGAGAGTAAGGGGGAGACGTTTATGGCGGGGTGGGAGGTTGAGGCAAATCGCCTGGCTGCTGGTTACGCGCAGCCAGACACCAGGGCGGTTAGAAGAGCACAGGAGGGCGCGGTACGCATCAGAGAAGCTTTGAAAAACAGTTTCATGACTGGCCAGGCTACGGTGTAAAAGTTCTGTTTGTTTCTCCTTGATGAACCCCCCCGCCCCTTGGTTCACTCTACTTCCCTGTAAGCTAACCACCCTCCCCTCCTCCCTTTAATCATTGCTTGCAGAGCCAATAAAGTCATTGCTGCTTCACAGTCATGCATTCGTTATTCATTCATCACACAAATAGGGGGATGACTAGCAAGGTATCCCAGGAGGGGTGGTGGAGGAGGGAAGGAAAATGCCACACAGCACTTTAAGCACAGCACTTTAAAAGTTTACAACTTTAAAATTTATTGAATGACAGCCTTCTTTTTTTTGGGCAATCCTCTGTGGGGGAGTGGCTGGTTGGCCGGAGGCCTCCCCACCGTGTTCTTGGGCGTCTGGGTGAGGAGGCTATGGAACTTGGGGAGGAGGGCGGTTGGTTACAGAGGGGCTGCAGTGGCAGTCTGTGCTCCAGCTGCCTTTGCTGCAGCTCAACCATACACTGGAGCATACTGGTTTGGTCCTGCAGCAGCCTCAGCATTGAATCCTGCCTCCTCTCATCACGCTGCCGCCACCTTTGAGCTTCAGCCCTGTCTTCAGCCCTCCACTTACTCTCTTCAGCCCGCCACTTACTCTCTTCAGCCCTCCACCTCTCCTCCCGGTCATTTTGTGCTTTCCTGCACTCTGACATTATTTGCCTCCACGCATTCGTCTGTGCTCTGTCAGTGTGGGAGGACAGCATGAGCTCGGAGAACATTTCATCGCGAGTGCGTTTTTTTTTCTTTCTAAGCTTCACTAGCCTCTGGGAAGGAGAAGATCCTGTGATCATTGAAACACATGCAGCTGGTGGAGAAAAAAAAAGGGACAGCGGTATTTAAAAAGACACATTTTATAAAACAGTGGCTACACTCTTTCAGGGTAAACCTTGAAAGTTAACATTACATACATAGCACATGTGCTTTCGTTACAAGGTCGCATTTTGCCTCCTCCCACCGCGTGAACGGATTTTGGTTGAATGCCAGCAAACATACACTGCAATGCTTTGTTCTACAGTGATTCCCCAGTACGTGTTGCTGGCCTGGAGTGGTAAAGTGTCCTACCATGAAGGACGAAATAAGGCTGCCCTCCCCAGAAACCTTTTGCAAAGGCAGAACCGCAAATGCCAGGGCAAAGTAATCCTTTCACATGCTTGCTTTTAAACCATGTATAGCATTTTAAAAGGTACACTCACCAGAGGTCCCTTCTCCGCCTGCTGAGTCCAGGAGGCAGCCTTGGGTGGGTTCGGGGGGTACTGGCTCCAGGTCTAGGGTGAGAAACAGTTCCTGGCTGTCGGGAAAACCGGTTTCTCCGCTTGCTTGCTGTGAGCTATCTACAACCTCCTCCTCATCATCTTCTTCGTCCCCAAAACCTACTTCTGTATTGCCTCCATCTCCATTGAAGGAGTCAAACAACACGGCTGGGGTAGTGGTGGCTGAACCCCCTAAAATGGCATGCAGCTCATCATAGAAGCGGCATGTTTGGGGCTCTGACCCAGAGCGGCCGTTCGCCTCTCTGGTTTTCTGGTAGGCTTGCCTCAGCTCCTTCAGTTTCACGCGGCACTGCTTCGGGTCCCTGTTATGGCCTCTGTCCTTCATGCCCTGGGAGATTTTCAGAAAGGTTTTGGCATTTCGAAAACTGGAACGGAGTTCTGATAGCACGGATTCCTCTCCCCAAACAGCGATCAGATCCCGTACCTCCCGTTCAGTCCATGCTGGAGCTCTTTTGCGATTCTGGGACTCCATCATGGTCACCTCTGCTGATGAGCTCTGCATGGTCACCTGCAGCTTGCCACGCTGGCCAAACAGGAAATGAGATTCAAAAGTTCGCGGTTCTTTTCCTGTCTACCTGGCCAGTGCATCTGAGTTGAGAGCGCTGTCCAGAGCGGTCAGAATGGAGCACTCTGGGATAGCTCCCGGAGGCCAATACCATCGAATTGTGTCCACAGTACCCCAAATTCGAGCCGGCAACGTCGATTTAAGCGCTAATCCACTTGTCAGGGGTGGAGTAAGGAAATCGATTTTAAGAGCCCTTTAAGTCGAAATAAAGGGCTTCATTGTGTGGACGGGTGCAGGTTTAAATCGATTTAACGCTGCTAAATTCGATCTAAAGTCCTAGTGTAGACCAGGGCTTGGCTTATAGGCCTGGCAGCGTCACTTGTTGGCCCTGGTCCGTTTCTGCTCTCACGCAGGAGCGCAATGCCGCCCTGTCTGCGTTGCAAGAATTACAGGCGGGGTGTCTGGGCTTAGAAAGAGCCGGCTCCGTTTATTTTTGTTGAGCTTTTATAACACAGTAGCCCACGTGTAGATGTTCTTTCAAAAGATAAACAAGTGGAACCAAATAATAAGCAGCAGAGGAGAATTTAAGAACAAAATAGTATAGACCACCTGTGGGGCCTTCTACCCCCACAGAGCCAGTTGAAGAACTGGGGCCTATATCTGGTAATTGTAAGCAGGGGAATAGTCCCGCTCTTGTGGGGAACTTTCCTGGTTTTTGCACTACCCTGGTGAAGTGGGCTAGCGAAAGGACCTGAGTCCTCGCTCCCACTTCCTTTACCCAGTGGCCTCCCTGCCCTTGAGGACTCCCCTCCCACTCTCCTGTCTGCCAGAGTCCTCATAACCCCGATAAGGCTGGGCCCAGGATTCCTGGGGGGCTCGACCCCCCAACCCTGTTGTGGTCGTCTAGGACAGGGGCTAGGTTGTCCCCACTCTGGGGTACTCGCTCTGCACTGGGCACTTCTCTGACCCACTGACAATTACATACAATTTAAAGCAAAAGCAAGTTATTTAATCAACAATTAATTTTAAAAAGAATAAGGTAAAATGGGAAAGGTTAAAGGAAACACATCACCCCGCTCTGTGGCAGGGAACATCACAAACAGTGTCTCTGGAACGTCAGGGCAGTTCACAGTCTGCTCCTTGTACGTCCCAGGCCACCTTCCCAGGCCCTGGCCGTGCTGCAGGGATGCTGTGGGTTGGACACTCGCTCTGGTGGTGGCCACACGCTCTCAGGCTCTAAGTGGTAGGACCCTTCTTCCCAGTGTCGCCCACGCCCTGTCGGGGTTACAATACAAGCCTGGCCTGCAGAGCCTCTTGGCTGAGGCGTCTCCCTGTGCTGGGCCTGCTGCCCAGGGTCCCCCTCGCTCTCCTCAGGTGCTCACCACACTCAGCTCCAGACTGCTCCAGCCCCAGCTCCACCACTCGGTCTCTGCATTGCTACTGCTCTGCCTCCGGCTCCCTGGGCTGCATCTCTGGCCCTTCTGCCTCTGGTTGCTGCAGCTCTGCTCCCAGGACAGGTCTGCTCTGCAGGCTGCTTCTGTGACTCTGCTCCCAGCACTGACCTGCTTCCTGGGCTGCTTTTCTGGCCCCTCTGGCTCTGGTTGCTGCAGCTCTCCTCCCAGGGCAAGTCTGCTCTCTCTGGGCTGTGCCTCTGGCTTTGGGGCTGCAGCTCTGCTCCCAGGACAGGGTCTGCTCTCTCTGGGCTGCTTTTCTGGTCCCTCTGGGTCTGGCACAGCTCTGCTCCCCAGCTCATCTTGGGCCCCTGCTTTCTCCTTAGCTTGGCCCGACTCTGTCTGACCCAGGCAATTCCAGCTCACAGAGAAGACAGGACCTCCCTGGCCTCCTGACTCCCTGATTAGCCTGCTTGCCCTATCATTCAGGCTGACCTGGAGCATTGGCCTCTCCCCATTGTTCCTGGGGGCTGTCAGTCTCAGGGTCCTGATGCCCCATCGACCCTTCCCCCTTTTTAGTACTGGGAGCCCCACTGAATGTTAGTAAGGGGGCAAGTCCCCTTACATAATGAAGACTGTAACTGTGTGTCAGGAAGAGTCAGAACCCGTGTTGTCAATTCATGAGATTTTCTTTAGTGTCTCGTGGTATTTGTTGTTTTTTCTTAAAGCTCCAGCTTCTGGATTCATTTGGTCATGTGAGAATCTCAGCTTTATTTATTTATTTTTAAGTAGGTTTCTAGTCCTCATGGGTGTGAAGAAAAGCTACAAAATATGGATCTAAAGGCTCAAACACCAGAAAGCATATACCCCAAATTTATATCATTCTAAAAGTCTCATGATTTCAAGTCAGTCTCATGATTTTCGAGGCCTCGTTCATGATTTCTGAATGCATGAGGTTAGGGTGGATTGATTTAAATCAAGACCATTTAAATCATGATTTAAGTCACCAAGTACTTAGAATCATAGAAGGTTAGGGTTGGAAGGGACCTCAGGAGGTCATCTAGTCCAGTGAAAAGCTTTGATTTAAATCACTGATTTTAAGCAGCTTTTCCATTTGTACCTCATTTATTTTCTAAAGAAAGGTGCATTCTCAATGGTTTGTATAACCATTGAAACATGTTGATTTACAACTAAGAGCCTTTGCACTAGGTTTGGTACATCTTTCTGCTGCCTAGAAGGGTACACAATAGTTATATATGTTCATTTATACAGTTGTGTATGTTGGGAACACTGGGGCATGGCCACTAGGTAACTCGAGGGGATGGAAGACCACGAGTGTCGATGAAGCCCCCTCGCACTAGGCCCCAGTGTCCTTGGCCCCCCTCTTCCTGCCTGGAGGCACTCACAGCAGCTCTGCGTGCTAGGCCCAAGTGTCCTTGGCCCCCCCGCCTGGAGGCACACACACAGCAGTTATGCTGAGAATCTGCAACAGTATGTTGCAGAGTCAGACTGCCTGAAACTAAGCAAGGCCAAACAGGGGAGATATGGAAGAACAATGCTGAATAAAGCAGCTTTATGTATAGTTTAACAAATGATACAGAGAATCAGGGAACTAGCTGGGAACTGGATTGGCTGGCTATATGGATACTTGGAGCAGCTTGCTATTGGATAAGTATGCTGGGAAAAAGGATGTATAAAAGCCTGTGTAACTTCCTGCTCTGTTGTGCAGGATTTGAGATTTTATTCTCCCTGTACCTTTTTGCAGCTGCAAATAAACTTTTCTGCTTCTCCACCCCGTTGTGATTATTGGGTGTAGCACACCGGGTAACGAACCAACTCAAGCTGTTGTTCAGCCTCTCGGCACTGGGTGCCGGCAACAGCTTTTGGCGTCCCTGGGTGGGCGACGAGGCTGCAATTTAGCCTTGCCTGGACCCCTCCTGGAGGTCGAGAAGTGCGGCGAGAACCGACGCCCAGCGCGCACCGGTGAGTTCATCGGGGGCCTCGGAGGAGACGCGATTTGATCGACCCCAGAGGGCACAACGGTGCAACGCACTCATATAGTGGAGAAGCAGTTTGTGGACGGCGGTGAAGAACCGGTCCCTTAGACGTGGGGGAGGAGCAGCTGCAGGCCACGGTGAAGAACCGGACCCTTGGATAAGGTAGGAACCTATTAAAATCCGGATTATATGCTCTGTTGGAACCTGGGGACGCCCAGAGTTACCCTGTAGGTATGGGACAGGGACAGAGCTCAGAGGTTAGGGCACGGTGTACGCCCCTAGAGTGCATTCTAGCAAACTGGAAGGTATTTGGTGCGGATCCGATGACTAAGAGCCAATTAAAACGATTCTGTACAGTTGACTGGCCTCAATATCAACTAGAGGACCAGGAGTGGTGGCCACCAGGAGGGTCAATTAATTACAACACGATCCTTCAGTTACTCCTGTTCTGTCAGAGAACAAGGAAATGGAATGAACATATGTATGCGCATTTGTTTCTGACTTTATGTACTCGACCAGATATTTTACAGCGCTGTAATCTGACTCCGACTGGTTCGGTAGCAGCTAATGTTAGTCCCCAGACCCCCACCCCCACTGTAATGGCAGAGCCGGTGTCCCCTTCGGCCCCCACACCCCCACCGTATAAGGGTAGGATGCCTCGGGTTACAGAGATTGCCCCCTCGGTGGTACTCTATCCTTTGCTTACCGAGACTGTTGTGGCTTGCCCAGGGGCAGACGGACGTCAGGCTACCACTATGCAAGTTTACATCCATGTGCCATTCAATCCAATAGACTTAGCAGCTTTTAAAACACAGGCTGGGGAATTCTCAACGAACGTAAGCAGGTTTATTTCAGTCTTTGAGGGGTGCCTCAGTAGTCACAAGCCGATTGAGACGACTGTAATATCCTCCTGAGAACCCTGTTGTCTGAGGTGGAGAGGGATCAGGTTACAGCTAAGGCAAGGGGAGCGTCAGCTTTCAAGCGAAAGAAAGGAAGCTATCTGTCAAGTTCCTACCCCAAGTAACCGTAAGCGGCTCAGGGCATTTCTGGGTATGGCAGGCTTTTGCAGGATATGGATCCCAGAGTTTGGACTGTGGGCTAAACCCCTGTATGACTGTGTAAAAGGAGCGGATCATGACCCCTTCTATTGGACCCCAGAGGCTGACAGGGCATTTAAAATTCTGAAAAGAAAATTGATGGAAGCCCCGGCTCTGGGCCTGCCAGATCTCTCTAAGCCGTTTCAGTTGTATGTACGTGAACGAAGGGGGGTGGCCCTAGGAGTGCTTACACAGCTGTTAGGAGCATGGAAGCGTCCTGTGGCTTATTTTTCTAAGCAATTGGATCAGGTTGCAAAGGGTTGGCCGGCATGTTTACGGGCGGTCGCAACTACAGCCCTATTGCTTGAGGAAGCGGAGAAGCTAACATTGGGAGGGGTTATGCAAATCTATACTCCCCATATGGTCCGAGCCTTATTGGATGCAAAGGGAGGGCTTTGGCTCACCCAGGCTCGGATTGCTCGGTACCAGGCTAAGCTGTTAGAGAACTCTGAAGTCACCTTACAGCCTTGCCCCTCCCTTAACCCAGCCACCCTCTTGCCAGAAACAGAGGAACAGAAACATGACTGTTTAGAGATCATAGATGTCCAGTACTCCAGCCGTCCGGATTTAAAGGATGTACCCCTCCCAAATGCAGATCATGAGTGGTACACTGATGGTAGCAGTACTGTAATAGATGGGCAAAGGAGGGCGGGTTATGCTGTTGTGACCCTCCATGACACTGTGGAAGCTGAAGGTTTGCCTGCTGGGACCTCTGCCCAGCTTGCCGAACTAATAGCCCTGACCCGTGCACTTGAACTGTCAAAAGGAAAGCGGGTCAACATTTTTACTGATTCAACGTATGCTTTTGGTGTGCTGCATGCTCATGCTGGCCTATGGAAGCAAAGGGGAATGCTGACAGCCCAAGGCTCCCCAGTCAAGTACGGGCCCCAAATCCTCCGGCTCCTAGAAGCCATACAACTCCCCTCGGAAGTGGCGGTGGTACACTGTAAAGCCCATCAAAGGGAGGATCAAGATGTGGCCAGAGGTAACGCCCGGGCAGATAGAGAGGCTAAGCATGCTGCCACCCTGCCATCCCCTCAGGCTGAGAACGTCCATATACATGCCCTTATCCCATCAGTAAGGGAAACTTCCAACCCCTCAGTACTCTGGGGAGGAGAGACAGCTAACTGACAAACTCAGTCTCCGGGAAAAGGAGGGATGGCTCCATTCCCCAGAAGGGAAGGTCCTCTTACCAAAGGGCCTAATCCGGCCAGTGCTGCAGAAACTACATCAAACCACTCATGCTGGCAGGGAAACACTTATCCAGCTAATGGGAAAATACTTTATCACTTCCGGACTCCGACCCCTGGCTGCCCAGGTACAAGCGGACTGCTTAGTCTGCCAAAAGAATAACCCCCGACCGGGACATCCTGTGCCACCAGCTGCCCTAGAACCCACTCCGGGCCCCGGACAAGTGTGGCAAATAGACTTTACTGAGTTTCCCCGGACCCAAGGGTTCAAATATCTCCTTGTTATAGTGGATCGGTTCAGCGGATGGCCAGAAGCCTTCCCATGCCGTAACTGCACTGCCAGGACAGTGGCCCTCAAGTTTGTTAAGGAGCTCATTCCTCGCTTTGGACTCCCCCTGTGGATGGAATCTGACAATGGGACACACTTCACGTCAAAAATCATTCAAAGCATCTCACATGCCTTACAGATCCCCTGGAAACTCCATACGCCCTGGAGACCGCAAGCCAGTGGGGTAGTGGAGCGTACCAATCAGACCCTTAAACGGCATCTCTCAAAAGTGTGCCAAGAAGCCTCACTGCGATGGCCTGATGCTTTGCCCCTCGTCCTACTCCGTATCCGCGTTCTCCCAAAGGGTAGATTAGGGCTCAGTCCCTTTGAAATTATGTTTGGAAGGGCATGGCCTATGAATGGCACCCCGGTTCTGTCAGGGGAATGGGAGTTGGGTAATGTTTTTTTGTCACAGTATATGTGTTCCCTGTCTGCTGTTCTCTTGTCTCTTCACAGGTATACCAAGGATTCCCAGCCTCTCCCCTTGGATTCTCCTATTCACTCCTTACAGCCCGGTGACTCTGTGCTTGTTCGCACCTGGAAAGACGAGCCTCTCCAGGAAAAGTGGAAAGGACCCTATACCGTCCTGCTGATCTCCCATACAGCGGCAAAGATCGAGGGACACAAGAACTGGATCCATCACTCTCGTCTGAAGGCAGTACCTGCCCCCTCGTCAGCAGAACAGTGGACCGTCCAACCTGCTGACTCCTCATCTAGTGACGATCTCGGGCTAAAGCTACTGTTTAAAAGACACAAATAGCGGGCACCTTAATGCTAAAATGGGCCCACCCAGGTACTGGAGACCCTGGGTTGGAAAGACTCTGGTCATAATTAATTGGGTAACATTGTTATTCTTTGTATTGGTATTTCCAAACTGTGCATATCGGGAGCATAACTCCTTTGTTTTGCTTGCGCACCATGTTGCTAATTTAACAAACCAGACTGATTGCTGGGTATGTGCTCCAACTCCACTATCCCCCAAGACGGGAATGCCCCTTGACATGCTGCCCTTGACCCTAGCAGAATTAGCCACCACCAAAGAGCAGGAAAGAACGAACTCACCGTTCTGGAACAAGACCTCTTTACAGCAAGCCGCCTATCAGGACCAGGAGTATTCAGTTGCAGTACTCACTGAGGAAGTGTTATGTTTTACCTGAAACCAATCTGATCCCTATGGGCATCCTGTGGGAAAGAGCTCCTGTGTTATTACACAGTGGGCTGATGGGTATTGGATAAAAACCAACAGGGGAGGCCAACAGTGTGGGTGTAGTGGTTCCTCCCCTTTTAGGGAAACACTTACAAATAATCTTACCACAAAAAAGGGGTTTGGAAATGTAACTTGCCGTCCAGTTAATATCTCCAATGTAGCAAGCCAATGGTGGGTTTGTAGTGGTCCCTATGGCGAGTGTAATTTGAACGGGACAATTAGAAATGCCTCCACTTGTACCCAATCAGGAGGATGGGATGCCCCCCTAGGGGCATATGACCTGTTTGGAAAAGCAGCCTTAAATATCCCAGGAATCCCCTTAAGAAATAGTCCTTACTGGGCCCTACAGGGTCACTATTTTGTATGTGGCCGAAAGGCTTACAAGGTGCTGCCAGCCAACTGGACAGGTAGCTGTTATATAGCTCATGGAGTTCCTCATCTTTCCATAACTGCCACACTGCCCAAAGGAAAGATTAGAAATGCCCGAGACACCTCTGTTGAGTCACGAGAAAAGACCCTGCGGCGACTGACTAAGGCATTGGAGGGCAATATGAAGAATCCCCTCACAACCGAGAAGCTGGTAGGGTGCTCTGTACTGGGAATAGCGCCACTGTTTACCGGGCCAGCCCTGGCATGCATAGGCCGCTATACTGTAAGGCTGCAGATGGTATTTGAGAAAGTGGCCTTAGAGTTAGAGGACTTGGTTAGTAATTTAGGGTCAGCAGTAAAAACATTAAATAAAGAGGTACAGCAGCTCAGGACGTTTTCCCTCCAAAACAGGCTGGCTTTGGACTATCTCTTGGCATCCCAAGGAGGGGTTTGTGCCCTCATCGGGCCCCGATGTTGTGTCTATGTAAATGATAGCAGTTATGAGATCTATGAAAAGGTGGTACAGGCTGAGGCCCATGCCCGAGCCGGATCACAGGTTGCCTATACTGCCCCAGAGAACGATTGGTTGCAAACCTTGTTTTCAGGTTGGGGTTTGTCATCTTGGCTTGGTGGTTTATTTAGCCTGCTATTGAAATTTCTTTTTCCTGTATTGCTTGTATTACTGGTATTATGCTGTGCGGTATCATGTTTTAGGGCCCTTTTGCGAAAGTTAATAAGTCATTCTCTTCAGGGCTATCACAAAGTGCTTATGCAAAGTCATATTGTAAAGAAATAAGTAGCCCAAGTGAGAAAACTCAGAGCCAAGGCTGTTGAGTGTTCTCAAAGGGGGGAGTTGTTGGGAACACTGGGGCATGGCCACTAGGTAACTCGAGGGGATGGAAGACCACGAGTGTCGATGAAGCCCCCTCGCACTAGGCCCCAGTGTCCTTGGCCCCCCTCCTCCTGCCTGGAGGCACTCACAGCAGCTCTGCGTGCTAGGCCCAAGTGTCCTTGGCCCCCCCGCCTGGAGGCACACACACAGCAGTTATGCTGAGAATCTGCAACAGTATGTTGCAGAGTCAGACTGCCTGAAACTAAGCAAGGCCAAACAGGGGAGATATGGAAGAACAATGCTGAATAAAGCAGCTTTATGTATAGTTTAACAAATGATACAGAGAATCAGGGAACTAGCTGGGAACTGGATTGGCTGGCTATATGGATACTTGGAGCAGCTTGCTATTGGATAAGTATGCTGGGAAAAAGGATGTATAAAAGCCTGTGTAACTTCCTGCTCTGTTGTGCAGGATTTGAGATTTTATTCTCCCTGTACTTTTTTGCAGCTGCAAATAAACTTTTCTGCTTCTCCACCCCGTTGTGATTATTGGGTGTAGCACACCGGGTAACGAACCAACTCAAGCTGTTGTTCAGCCTCTCGGCACTGGGTGCCGGCAACATGTAGCTTAATATTTTCAGATCCTTATTAATTAATGGTACAATTTTCATATGTTAGAAAGTGGTGAATGATATATTGCTTATTTACTAGATAATTAACTTTTGGCTCATGATTTGTGTCAAGCAACGTTAGGACGGTAACCGGAATTTAATTAAACACACAAAAACAGCATATAACATTTATTTTTATTAAGCAAAACAAGCCCTTAATACAGTACACAACCCATTGTGCCGTATTTAGAATGCCTGACCGCAAAAGTTGGATGTTTTCCCCCTGATTCTTTCTGTGTATAGAAAAGCAGGCTTTAACTCAAAGTTTTGAGAGAGGCTCATGGATTCAGCATATTCATTTTTTATTTAAATGTTTTAAGAGACTGTAATAAGTGTAGGACTTAACATATTTTGTATTAAATTCAGATTTCATTTTAAACAGGTTTATTTTAAAAATAGATTATAATTTAAATAACATCAAAATCTGATTTAATTAAAAGTATTAATTTATAAATTTTTAATGATTAATTTTTAAATCATCAATTTTTAATCCACCCTGCTTGAGGTTGGCAAACTATAGAACATTTTTGTATGAAGTGTAGAAAAAACTATGTATTTTTTAAAAAAGTATTAAAATGAACGATAGAAGTATAACAAAACCTCCTAAAATCAGAGGCTTATTTTAAAGGAATTCTTTCAGCTCAAATTTGACCCCAAATTTAGGTTTTGTACTTCTATAGACCAAACTGCAGGATCCAGCACCTATCCAAGTATGGTGTGTTTTCTCTCTTTCTGATGAAAGGATGACATGTAATCACATGTTAAAAGAACATTTTTTAGAAATAGTTTATATAAAATTTTGACCCAGGTGGCAAATACATCAATACTTTCTAAACAAGTCAAAATTCTCTCGTCTAACAGTTGGTGTTTTAAGTACAACAGTCAAGCAAATATTATATGAAACCAATGCTTAACATAAAATGAAGTAAAGAAAATCAATTAAAGTTATGCACGTTTCCTTAAGGAATAGCAATTTAAAACTGCAATGCAGACAGAATCATAATGACAGGTTTCAGAGTAACAGCCGTGTTAGTCTGTCTTTGCAAAAAGAAAAGGAGGACTTGTGGCATCTTAGAGACTAACCAATTTATTTGAGCATGAGCTTTCGTGAGGTGAAGAATCATAATGGTACGTGTAGATGTTCGTGACACAGATAGACTGAATCTTCCTCATGCTACTGTGGGAATTTGAATGACAACTCTCTGCCAGAGCCCTAAATAATACACGTTGTTACTTTTGCATAGGGGTTTTAAGGAATGTATTAACTTGTGATCACTATGTCACATGAATTGTTGGATTGTGAATAAGCTCAGTGAGTTAACTCTTCTGCAACTCTATTCAGGGATGGACTGATTTCCTTAAAGCAATCCCACTAAAGTCAATGGAGTTAAACTGGTGTCAAACAGATTGAGGCCCCAGATGTTGAACCCAGCTCCGTTACTAGCGCAGACACAGCCTATGGTACATGGAGGACCTGATTGGAACCTGTTTTGTAAAAGGTCCTGTTCTGGAAAACAAAGGTCATGAAGCTATAGGACTTGGAACAAGAGATTGCATGATAATGGAGAGGTGAAAGAAAATGAAGAAGAGAAAATACAGTACCAATTCTGTACATAAAATATGGGGTGTTTACTAGACAGCAGCTAATGACAGTAAATCAGATGATATTATGGAGATTTTTACATTGGATTTCTTTAGGCCATCCCAACCAGCTTTCTATCAGAGGCAACGTTATAATCCAATCTAGGGCACAGACAAGGCTCCTCCATCCTGCTCTATCATGCTGTTTGCCAGAATGGCTACCTTGTGTTTCTATAACTTAACTCTTTTATAAGGATAGGTTGTTGGCCTACTGCTCCACCCCCAAGCTGGAGGACCAGCGGTCTTCTTTACGTCTGCTCCCTACCCTTTGACCTGTCCAATTTGCGTCGCCCTATCAGGAGTTAAAACTCACACTGGCATAGTTCTCAGGGTCACTGGAGCAGAACAAGCCTTTCCCCTATGGCAAGGTGTGGTCCACATTGAGGGAAATTGTTATTAACAGGCTATAGTACATGGACAGGTATTGCTAATTCTAGTCTTACATTAAAAATTGAAACCTACTGAAATATAAACTGATTGAGCTTTCTTTCCTTCCAGCTAATTGGTTTGATGATTTGCTGTTTACCATGGTCTTTTATGAGCTATATCATAGCCAGATTTTAATGGGTGGCAATGATGGAATTTTCTTGGTCGTTTGGTGTGTGTTTGCTTTTTTGAACTTTTCCTAATCTCACGAGTATAAGTATAAACTGGGTCAAAATGTTGGGTGATTCTGTTAGTCACATTAGCCTTAGTCTCTGGAGGGGAAAACTTGGCTCCTTTGAAGGCAATGGGACTGTTGCCATTTCTTCCCAGGGACCAGAATTTCCCCCTCGTTAGTTATCACTCCCCATCCCCCATATCTGCTTAGTACAGGTAGCTACTTTTACCAACCGTTAGATTCCTCACAGCTCAGAATGAGGGACTCGATCTCTCTTGTCAGCCAGTCGTCAGTGTTTCAGGCCAGCCATTCCCCTGCGAAACCCAATGCCTGGACATGTAAAAGGATCACTTAGAATCCAGGCCCAGAGCCCTACCTTAGGGCACACACTTATTTTTTTTATTTCTTCCCATTCAGAGTATTGTTTCTAAGCAACAGAAGAAAGCTTCAGTCTTGTAGGAAGCAGAAGCAGTAGCCTAGTCTTCTTCAGCTGCAGCAGGGCAAAGGAGAAACAACAGCATCAAGAGTAAATTCCATGCTAAAGCTACCACGAGATAGAGAGATTCCAAAGCCAAGATCCTTTTAATAATCATTGTACAAGACAGAGAGTCTGACGCAGGTAATGAACTATTTCTCATATACTGTGTGTGAGAGTGTGTGTGTGTGTGCGTGCGTAAAAAGACTGTATACAGTCCTGTCGGTTCGATTATTAACTAGATAATTATTTTTCTTAGCATGTTTACAGTTATCAGTGGATTCCCTTTTTCTGGGGGACTCTCAAATGACAGAAAGATAGGGTGTGATTTTTGAGCAGCTTTAAAAATAAGATCAAAGGAAGGCCTTGGATTCCTTAATCTGACGTGCTCTGAACTGTTTTGAAACCCACTCCTTAATTAAATAAAATGGTGCATTTATTTATTTGGTGTATGCAATCTGGCCAAGCCACAATGTGCTTAAATGCTGTGTTAATAAACACTGGGGTCACGCTTCAGCTGGAAAAAATCATCTCAATCCTCTTGGCTTCATTGAAGTAAATGAAATGACACTGATTTACAGCAGCTGAGGATCTGGCCCCAGAATATTTATAGGAATCATTGTGCTACTTTCAATAGGTTTGTGTTGGCATTTGGGCACGCTAATTCTGGACATAAGTGCTGTCGTTTTTTATGCCTATTAAAGAGGGCACCTAAATACAATGGTGATGGGCACATTAGACACACACATAAACAGCGTTCTCACTGCACGTTTGAACGTAAATGTTTGTGGTTTCATGAACTCTGTAAACCCCTGGTCAAGGGGAAGTAATGCATGAAATTTGACTTGTGAACCGTGTACAAAACATTGCCATAACTTTGGCCCATACCCTTGTTATCTCCACCCTGGCCTGCTGTAGCCTTCTCCTGTCTAACCTATTCTCTTTCCAACCCATTCAACCAAAATTATCTCCTTTGCCCCCCCTTTCCAATTCTGTCACTCAGGGACTACTACTACTCCCACATTAAGTGGTTGAAGAAACAGGAAAAGCTTTAAGAGCTGGGAGAGTTGATGAGCAGGATCTGTTCTGATGCCCTGTCTGGACAATACTAGACACATCTTGATTACTTAACGTTTAGATGCTGCTGTGATGGGTGCTCTAGAAACACGTAAGCTTATAGGCATCCTACCTAAAAGAAATGTCGCCCCTCCCGGCTTGAATCCCTGCACTGGCTTCCCGCCACATTTCACATCACAGTCAAACTCCTCATCCTCACGTTCAAGGCTTGGCACAAAGATACCCTGAACTGTTACTGTTGTTGTTTATCTGTATTACCAGAACGTCTTGTCTGCTTTCCTTTCCTGTTACATCCCCACTGGCGTCCTACTACTCTGCCACTTCTGCAGCGCCCATGTTTTTGAAGGAATATTGAAACAGTTTGCGCTAATCCATCAGTGGCTTTGGTTCAGTGGTTGTGATATTGATACACAGTGATCTGTCTTTCTGTTACTTTCCCTCTTTAGGCTGGATCTTAGTAAGCAGTCTGAGTTGTGGCAGCCTCCCCACAACTAGAAAACACCCCTCATCCATGGAAAGGAAACGTCTAAAAAAAGAGATTGAAAAACTCTTGTAAGTACCAACTGCCAGGTAGTTCCCATACTGCACTATAGCTAGCAATGACTGCATTCTAAAGGTTCTGTCTGACATACCATACATGTGTCCTCCGGCTTTCGCTTGTGGAAAGTCTGGGAAGCCTTCCCTGGGGATGCTGGCCAGCTCCCATTGTCCTCCTTTGATATGCATTAGATAGATAAACCACCATAATTCAGAGCCTACCACTGCCCTGAGCTATGCACATAGAGAACTCATGCTGGCAGTGTGGGTTATGGTTCCTGCCTAGTGCCTGGACCACGCAAAGAGGTCGGGTCTGGGCACTAGAGCTACTGCCCTTAAGCCAGCAGGCTACATCCTTTACTTCACATAGTAGAAGTTCACTCTCTCAGATCCAGAGAGTCTGGGTTCCTCTACACGTACAGCTTCTCCAGGAATGAAAAGAAAAGGAGGACTTGTGGCACCTTAGAGACTAACAAATTTATTTGAGCATAAGCTTTTGTGAGCTACAGCTCACTTCATCGGATGCATTCAGTTTTTCCACTCTAAGGTGCCACACGTACTCCTTTTCTTTTTGCGAATACAAACTAACACGGCTGCTACCCTGAAACTTCTCCAGGAATGTAATTCAACTTCCATTCTATTCAATAGGAGGCCCACACCTGACTTTGCTGGGGCTCCGTGCTTGAGTGAGTACGCCCCATCTGAGTACAGGTTGCAGCTTCAGTCCCTCCAGGAATAAGAAGCCCAAACCCCAACACAGCAGCCCTTTCAGGCTGGTGGTTGTGCAGTGACATCCCTACTGTTTGCTCATTGCTTTTATTGCAACAGCACCACCAGCAAAGAGCCAGGGGAGCCTGTCCCAAGCAGGACTTCAGTCTGAATACTTTGCTTACCATTGCCCTCTCCCTTTCTTTCTAAGCCTTTGGGGGATGCAGACAGCCAGGTCCATACCTCCGAGTATAGAGATAGAAGCTGAGATTGCAAAAATAAAAGGCTTTCCATGTCAGAAGGAGGCTGCCATCGGCTGCTGGGATACCTGCTGAACCTTGCAGCAGATTGTGAAGCTCATGAACTACAGTAAATACAGCCCTGACTGTACGCTGGCTTTTCAGAGTTGCCTTACTCCATCTTCTAATGCAGTGGATTGTCCAGCACCGACTGTAACTCAAGTTGCTCTCTTGCTTTTAGAGGCGATTATGTCGGCATCAGACTTCGGGAAAATGAATTCGACCCAAAAGGAAGACAGCAGCCCACCTTTCTCGATGACATGGTAACCAGACAACTTCTTATTCTAATCTTGCATTCTTAATTCCTGAATGAAAGAACTGAAGGGTGCCTGGCTTGATGCAGTTAAATAACTTGCTATTAGTATCCGTAAACAAATGTGTTTTATCTAGAAGAGAGGGAAACTATCTAGAGATCAGTTGCATATAACATTTTCAAAAGTACCTAAATCGCCTTTTCAAAAGAGACAGGTTCCTAAATCCCACTGACTTTCAATGACCCCAGACTTTTATATTCTTAAGTCACTTAGTTACTTTTTGAAAATGTTACTCCAGCTCTTTTGCCTTATGAGAGCTAAAATTAGCTGATTTTACCTGGTATTAACTCAATTGGATCTAATTCAAACAGACAGAAGCAAACTATGTGGTGTAACTCATTGGGGACCAACTGTATTAAACAATACTGCTTAGAGCAGTTGGTTTAGTAGCATAAACAGGATTAATGAGGCCTTCTTTGGCCAAGGCCAAGCCATTTCACCTCAGTTTCCCCATCTATAACATGGAGGTTATATTTATTTACTACTTGGTCTGGATGCAGAAATTCCTGGGTAACATTCCACGGCCCTGTGCTGCTCAGGAAATCAAATTAGATGCTCATAATTATCCCTTCTAGGCTAAAAAAAATTAAGTTATGAAGCCTACCACTTGGTGATTGTCATGTGAGGATTAGTTAGGTAATGTTTGTGAAGTACAAGACTCCCTTTGACTTTATTGGAGCCAGGATTTCTTCCTGTTATTATACTTGTAGATGGAAGATATCCATTATTTTACAAACTTCTCTGAAAACTTGTTTTTAGCGATATGATGACTCTACATGGTTGCAGGGATCCACTCACCTGAAGTCAGTTGCAGGCGTGGCGCTTCTTTTCACTTATAGATCAAGTTAATCTTTACGAGATCACTTGCTACCGTTAGCTGTAAAGGGAAAAAATCTAGAAGTCAGAGGTGGGCAAAGCCCAATATTTTTCACTTTATAGCCCTATAAGCGTTCTATGACATGGTCCTAGGATATTGTGACCAGTCAACTGTGACAAAGTTCAGCATCTATTGTACAGCTAGGGAAAAATACGTGAAGTTGATAAGGAAAAGCTTTTGAAAGGCTAGTAGATGAAGCCTTGACTCCATCCTCCCCAAAGGCGCCAGCCAGTGAAGATGAACCAGCACAGAGGCGGAAGTAAGCTATTCTTGGCAAAGGGCGGGTGCAGCTTTCTTTCCCTTGAGGCAAGGGAGAATCAGGACTCAAGTGGAGCTCCTCTTGTCTCAGGTCTGCACCTTACTTGGGGCTCCTGGCAAATCCATGATCTAGCCCAGAGTGCTGTCAAATGCACGAAGGTAACAAAGAGAGCAGCTTTTTTCCTCCTCCTTTCAGTTATATCACCCTGGGTGTTATTTGTACCGATGGCAGGTGCACGCTTTTTAGATTTTCAAGCTGATGGCATCCCTTTAAATTATCATAGCATATTGTATTCCCCCAGGATCAGCTCTGGGGGTGCCGCATTCTGTGATGGAGCTTTGTGGCTGTTCTTATGTCTGACAGAAGGCCCCAGAATGAGCGCCAACGTTTAGTTTTATGTCTCTGTTCAGAGACCATCAAAATGTAAGTCACAGAATGTAGCCTTCAGCTGTAGGCACAGGGCTCAGCCTGCCTGGAGGCAATGTTTGCTGTATTCATGATCGGCCAATGATAAGGTGCTAGAACAGGCTAAGCTGGGTGTCCTATTCAGACAGCCCCTGCAGCAGCTGATCACAATGTTTCACGTTTTACAAAATAGCATTTAGGATTCTATCTAGGTGGATGGTTTCAGAGTAGCAGCCGTGTTAGTCTGTATTCGCAAAAAGAAAAGGAGTACTTGTGGCACCTTAGAGATTAACAAATTTATTTGAGCATAAGCTTTTGTGAGCTACAGCTCACTTCATCGGATGCATTCAGTGGAAAATACAGTGGGGAGATTTATATACATAGAGAACATGAGACAATGGGTGTTACCATACACCCTGTAACGATCACTTAAGGTGAGCTATTATCAGCAGGAGAGCGGGGTGGGGGGCGGAACCTTTTGTAGTGATAATCAAAGTGGGCCATTTCCAGCAGTTGACAAGAACGTCTGAGGAACAGTAGGAGGTGGAGGGGGGGAATAAACATCGGGAAATAGTTTTACTTTGTGTAATGACCCATCCACTCCCAGACTCTATTCAAGCCTAAGTTAATTGTATCCAGTTTGCAAATTAATTCCAATTCAGCAGTCTCTCGTTGGAGTCTGTTTTTGAAGTTTTTTTGTTGAAGAATTGCAACTTTTAGGTCTGTAATCGAGTGACCAAAGAGATTGAAGTGTTCTCCAACTGGTTTTTGAATGTTATAATTCTTGACGTCTGATTTGTGTCCATTTATTCTTTTACGTAGAGACTGTCCAGTTTGACCAATGTACATGGCAGAGGGGCATTGCTGGCACATGATGGCATATATCACATTGGTAGATGTGCAGGTGAACGAGCCCCTGATAGTGTGGCTGATGTGATTAGGCCCTATGATGGCGTCCCCTGAATAGATATGTAGACACAGTTGGCAACGGGCTTTGTTGCAAGGATAGGTTCCTGGGTTAGTGGTTCTGTTGTGTGGTGTGTGGTTGCTGGTGAGTATTTGCTTCAGGTTGGGGGGCTGTCTGTAAGCAAGGACTGGCCTGTCTCCCAAGATCTGCTGGTAATAGCTCACCTTAAGTGATCACTCTCCTTACAGTGTGTATGGTAACACCCATTGTTTCATGTTCTCTATGAATATAAATCTCCACACTGTATTTTCCGCTGAATGCAGCCGATGAAGTGAGCTGTAGCTCATGAAAGCTTATGCTCAAATAAATTTGTTAGTCTCTAAGGTGCCACAAGTACTCCTTTTCTTTTATCTAGGTGGATGTGGTCCACATCACGGTAGTATGCAATCACCTCTCAGCTTTTAAGGTATTTATCCTCACCACACCCCAGGTGAGGTAGGGCAGTGCTATCGTACAGATGGGGAACTGCGGCACAGAGACTACAGGCCAGAGTTTTAAAAGGCATTTAGGCGCCTAGTGGAATTTCTAAAGCACTGACGTGCCCAGCACCCATTGAAATCAATGAGTTTTAGGCACCTTGGTGCTTTTGAAAAGCCCACTAGGTTCCTAAATACCATTAACAATCTGGCCCTAAGTGACATGCCCACAGTCACATAGGAAGTCTGTAGCAGAGTAGGAAATTGAACCCAAGTCCGAGGCTAGTGCCCTAAGTCCTGCACCATCCTTCCTTTCTGTTCTGTTTTCAGGCTCATTACGACTTGGCCATCAATGTTGCTTTACTGTGGTTGAATGATTCAGAAGCCCAAAGTCCTTTGGCAAAAGGGAAAAGGTGAGTATAAACAGACGGAGGCCCCAATCCTGCAATGGACTTACACCAGTGTAAAACTGGAGTAACTCAGGCATAAATCAGGTCCAATATCTTTCAGGCTAACCCCATTTACTTATATTCCCTCCGATTATCCTGGATAGGAATTTGCCGCTTCACAGCAGATACATCTATCCCAACCGAACTGAGAGAGAAGCCATGATTTTATCATTTTATGCCGGGATCTTAATGGTAAGGAAGCAATAATGATAGCAAGATCTTTTGTTCTCCAGCAGCTTCCCAGATGAACAAAATACTAGACATGCTGTGTATTTTGCGAGAGTTCATGCAATGCAATGTACATACATTTTTAAATGTACAAAACTGTCTAATTTTCATCAAGGGATGGGAGTTGTAACCTTTTGTTAAACACAGTAAAGATTAGGCACCATTAGCTTGTAGCAATCTGATGGAGGGTTAGGGAGGTGAATATCTTGTCTCACAAACAGCTTTTAACATAAGGAATATCAAAGAAAATGATGATAAAATAATAGTCTGAACAATTATAGCACAATGATCAAGTCAGAGCTACACCGTGGTTACCAAACCCCATGTTTCAGTATATCCCGTGACATGCACGGCGATCCACAAATCTAATGAAGGAGCGATGGAATCCGTCCTGGTAGCAGAATGCTCTTGCCCCAAGTTTTGCTGATCTTTATGCAATGACATGTTTTAGGCCCCACATTAGCTCTGCTTCAGTCAGATTCCTGCTGTGTTCCACTATGTCTTCTCTGTGGCAGAAGGTCACAGGAGCAAATGTCAATGGGGCCATAGCAGCTACATGAGGCAACCCTAGATGTTCATGTCAGGTACCTAGCCCATAGGGTAACCCTGGAAGTTAAAATCCTTCTAGGTGGTAAGGACTCTACAGGACGGGGTGTCATCTGGATTCTACATATTTATTAATTCAAACCCAAAAATACCCACCCCACGGACTAAACCCCTTTCCTGACCTGCTTTCACAGAACAGCATCCCCATTGAAGACGTCTTTGAGATTTACAGCACGGGGCCCTCAGCAACACGCTGGCACCGCTCTGCCAAAGTGAGTGGCAAGATTGTGGAGGCTGTTTTCTAATTGTTTGAAGCTGGCATCAGCTGGGTCTATGTTGCAGCAGCTGTTGTTTATACCCGCCCTCCTGTGTGAATAAACAGAGCTGATTTCGTTGCTCAGCAGGCAATTATGGTTATCTGGTCAGTGGGGATTCTGATAGAAGTGAGCGGAGGAGAGCTGACCCAGCACCACACTGATAAGCTTTTTGCAGTCATTACAAGCAGTTAAATACCAGCCAGGGCCATGGAGTGGAGTAGGCTGCCTGGCTTTTATTTTAAATTGCCGCTCACTGGTTTCCACTTTGTTTGCTGGAACTATATTAGGGATGGATTCTCTGGATAGTTTCATCCCGTTCTTAATTAATCTGGGTCAAACTCGTGCCATCCAAACTCTGAGCATGCTCCATTCCAACGCCTTGTCATGGTCCTTGGGCAGCCTGCCTTTTCTGAGATCCTCTTCCAGTCCCCTGAGCACAGCCCTTCCAAGGGACAGGCCCGTGCCTCCACTTCCCTTTGAGGTGGGACTCCGGCATCCAACCACTCTGACCGGCTCTCTGGGTTACACCCCTCTGGTTGCCAACCGTGATACCTAGCAGGCCCAGCAAGAATTTCCTGGTGGGAATCTGTGGACAGTGACCGTTTGCAGTGACACAGAAGCAGCTTCTCCAAAATAAAAAGTATGATTTATTTTGCCAAACCATTCACAGAACTCAGGGCAATGGATTTAAAAGAGAGATCCATGCATACTGTCTTTCCTCCGCTTGGCTTTCCGCTCAGCCCAAGGGCAGAGATGACTTAGCCCTGGTGCTCCTCTGCTCTCTTAGGCACCAAGTTACAGCAAGCTCCTGACTCCCAGTCAGTCTCTGGGTCAGCTGACAGCAGTTGGCAAACTGCAGATTCTCAGCGTGTTGCCAGGGTCGGGTCTGAGAAGTCTCCTTTCCAGGGCTAGAAACCTGGCTCGTGTTTGAGGGGATGCTCCTTACCTAGGCCTTTGTTGTACCTTTTCTGCCTGGTTTATTTAGCAACCCCTTTTGATCTATGTATTCAGGCAGGGTAATATCACACAGATATACTGAGTGGCATATGATAATAACAATACAAGCTTCCTAGCATAGGTGCTGGAACTAGTGGTGCTGGGGGTTTACAGTTTGGTTCAATGGCTCTCAGCAGCCCCACTATACAAATTGTTCCAGCACCCCTGCTTCCTAGTTCCCCACCGACCTGCTGAAGAGAATTTTTTTTAAATGCAGTTACTGTACAGGGGAAAATCAGGTCGCTGCACTGATCCAAACATGAGAATCTGCTCTACGGCTGGCTGGACATGTGCAGAAAACTTTTTGAAGCATTTTTCACTCTCAGGCCTTATCTGCACTGAGGATTTCCATAGGAATTGAAACAGTAAATCAGACCTGTGGTGCAGCTAGTTCGGAAGGCTGTCTTTGACAGTGACCACTGCCAGATGCTTCAAAGGAAGGTGCAGGAGCCCCACAATATGCGGATGTGGGACAATTTGTCTCCCATGAAGGTCTAACCCTAATCTCCAATCATTTGAGTTTCGTAAACCCTGAAGCGGGAAGTTTGTGTCTCCCCCCACACCCCAAAATGTGGCTATTTTATTTCCTCTGATTTCAGCCTAGTTGCTAGCCATGAGGGCAACATTTATTGCGTGTTTCCAGTTCGAAGTAAGCTAAACAGGGGTCACCACCATTACATTAGTTTGCCATGTCTAGGTGTGTGTTACTCTGATAGCTGGAATTGGGGCAAATTCCTGGTGTAAACAAGGCCTGAGATAAGAAAAGGAGTACTTGTGGCACCTTACAGACTAACCAATTTATCTGAGCATAAGCTTTCGTGAGCTACAGCTCACTTCACTGCATCCGATGAAGTGAGCTGTAGCTCACGAAAGCTCATGCTCAAATAAATTGGTTAGTCTCTAAGGTGCCACAAGTACTCCTTTTCTTTTTGCAAATACAGACTAACATGGCTGTTACTCTAAGGCCTGAGATGGATCCCACAGCTCCCTCCTCCCCCATTTCCAGATGGTTCTCGTACAGCGTGCTACAATAGCCATGGAAATGCTTACATCTGTCTATGCTGATGTGTGGATTTTTGCCAAGAGCAAGTTAATTTGGTTGAAAACTGAATTCTGACAGCTTTCTGCAGTAATATCTCCTGGGGCAACCTGAACTCCCCCCTTGGCCTATCTCTTCCTACCAATCCTCAGGCCACTTCCCTCTCATATAGATTTTGCAGATCTTCTGCATGAATCGTTTTTGCCTTATACGCTAGGAAGGCAGCATGTCAAGCCATTAGTTTAAGGTTGGACATTAGGAAAAACTTCCTGTCAGGGTGGTCAAGCACTGGAATAAATTGCCTAGGAAGGTTGTGGAATCTCCATCACAGGGGATTTTTAAGAGCAGGTTGGACAAACACCTGTCAAGTCTGGTCTAGATAATACTTCATCCTGCCACGAGTGCAGGGGACTGGACTAGATGACCTCTCGAGGTCCCTTCCAGTCCTACGATTGTATGATCCAACAAAACTAAAAGTCCTAGACCCAAACCTATTTAAAAAAACGTAGGGTCAAAATGCTCCTGCAATATGCTGAGCTCCCTGGCTGTGATACAGCAAAGCGCTGAAGTGCATGTTTGCCTTTAAGCACACGTGTAGTCCTGTCAAGTTACACTTGGTAAGTGTTGTGCTGGACTGGACACAGATTGTGTAACAACTTGCAGGATCAACCGAAGACATTGGCATTTCTAGGGCTGGCTGCTTGGCTGTATGCGGGACCTGTGTTTTAAAACGATCAAACATTTTCAAAATGCTATTATTTTCTTTGCTCCACACTGAAATACACAACCACACCAAGACAAATAATAGACACGAGGCCACTGGGAGTGAGCTATTTATAAAGTCTAATCACTTATCTAACCCTTATCCTGTTACAGAGATGCCTGAGTTGTGGACTCAGATTCCCTGCCTTGCCAATCAAGCCATGTATTGAATTAAAACTTGGAGTGCACACACACACTTGCTGCACCATATGTGGTCTGCAGTGAACGCTTGGTCACTGAAGATTGTAGGGACAGTATTTTGTTTTTAGCCAGCTGAATAAGATCAATGGGCTGGTTGAAGAAGCCACCTCTGGGACAGGCACAAAAGGTAGGCCTTGCTTTGCACCTCGGTCAATGAGTCTCATTCTTGTGTAGGTGTTGTCTTCCTCTGACATTTGTTCAGAGAAGGTTCAATGTCTACTCCATCGAATGCAGGACCAGACAGCCTCCTACTGGAAGGGGTCAAAAAGAGATGGACAAGCAGGTGTGAGTGCCATCCTCTGACCTCCCAAGGTCTTTCCCCTTCAGAGATCCAGTAGGTTCTCTCTTTATAGTGATGCCAAAAAGAGGACACAGAAATGAAGTGAACTACATTGGAGGGTGCAGTTACTTACAAGTCCTATACAAGTTGTGCATGAGCTGTTACACTGAGCAAACTGATAGGACTGGGACTGTGATTTTGTTGTTTGTATTACAGTGGTGCCTAGAGGGTATGGAGTTGAACTGGAGCCTGCATTGTGCCAGACACTGTGCAGACAACAAGAGTGTGAGCCTTCCCTTAAGATCTTACAATCCAAGTAGAGCGACAGAGAGAGTGGGAGAATGGAAGCATCATCATCCCTGTTCTGCAGACAGTTGACCAGCCACAAAGAGAGATTCAGTGACAAGCCCAAGGCCATATAGGAAATCTGTGGCACAGCCAGCAGTTGAACCCAGAACTTCTGAGGCTCAGTCTTGTGCTTTAACCAAAAAACCATCCTTCCTCAGTCCCAGAAATCTTAGGCAAATTTAGGAATCTGATATTTACATCTTTGCACCTCTCCGCACCATACCCATAGCTGTGAACGTCCCCCTTGAAGTGAAACCTAGCAGAACTGTGTAAGGACCTGATGGAGCTATTGACATCTCCCCCTTCCCCTGATCAGGTATCATGGCCACATATAGGGTTTGATCCTGCTCCATTAAAACCTGTTTTTCTGTTGACTTGAACAGGAGAAAATTCCAGCCTATAATTGGGGATTCAAATGTCATCATAAAGCCACATTACCTGGAGGGAGCTGCAGTTGCTGAGGTGAGAGTGAAGAGGCATCTTGGCACTGCTGAGCTCATAGGAGGGGGCCTGGGACGTCCCGACAAAATGATCTGAGTTTGGAGACAGAGATCCTGAGTTAGCAAGGGGCTTAAGCATGTGCCTAACTTTAAGTATGTGAGAAGTTCTGCTGAAATTAATCAGGGGCAGAATCAGGAGCTAGACTGCGACTTTGTCAGGAACATAAGGCATTTTCAGTATGGTCCGCTGAATATCCAGCCAGGTAGTGATGTGGATTCATTAGAGAACCAATTTCTTCTGGCTCCTGCCACTCATGATGATGCATTTCGTAAACTCAGCAACTGATGAACTGCTTTTTACACTTCCACCAAAGGCTCATGAATCAGCTGCAGTCAGCAAACATCAGTAGTAAAGTGGGTGCATTCCAGAAGCTCATTAATTGTTAAATTAATTCTACATCCACTAATTTTGTTTCATAATAAAACACTCCCTATCCACCTAAGAACATGAAACTGCACTGGCACAAGAGCAGCATCTGGAACGAGGAAGGACACATGTCCAAAGTGGGCTCAATCCAGATTCTCAGTTTGCTTCTAATTGCAGTCAGATGAAGTTTTTGACCCCTCAACTCTGATTACTGCATGTCAGTTGTGGTGAGACATGGAACCACTGATTCCACATGCAAGTCCAGGTGCGGAGCCTCTCAAAATTGCACATGCAAAATTCTGGGTGCAAACAGAGGCCTTTTTTAATGGTTTGAAATAATGGGTACAGATTGTTGTCAAAGTAAAGATTCTCCCTGTCACTGAAGTGTTGGGGAGGAGCACAGCGGAACACTGGGTCACACTCTCAGTTGATGTAAACTGACGGAGCTGCCTTGACTTCAAGCTAGCCACACCCATTTACACCAGCTGAGAATCTGGCTCCCTGTCTTTAAGGGCGAGGCAATACTATGAATCTTACTGTATCAGCGCACTGTTGTCTTGCATGGTTTTGGCACAGTTGGTTAAAAAAAACTACAAACATTTTAGTGAACTTGTTTGTTAAAAATTTGTCAAAATTTCAAAAACTCTGACTGTTTTCGATCAGCCCAAGTGTTAGGTGATCATATGCTTGGGGCAACCTGGGCTACAACACAATCCCCCAACATTAACCGTTTTGTCCCAGCCACGCTACAGAAGCGCTTAGTTTCTAGAACATGGAATTTGTAAACGTGCAGCAGCCATGCACAAGCAGTGAGGGACTTGTAGGGTATGTCTGCACAGCAACTAGACACCTGCAGCTGACCTGTGCCAGCTGACTCAGGCCGCCCAGGCTCTAGGCTCCTGCGAGGTGGGAGGATCCCAGAGCTCGGGCTGCAGCCCAAGCCCAGAAGTCTATACAGCAATGAAACAGCCCTGCAGCCCAAGCCCCACAAGCCTGAGCTGGCTAGCATGGGCCAGCTGCGGGTTTTTCTTTGCTGTGTAGACATACCTGAAATGTAAATGGTTCCTCAATGCCTATTTGACAATACAACCAGTTCTGGCCATGTTATCAGCTGTAGAATGAGGCCATGACCACTCTTCCTTTCACACAAAGAGGAAGCAAGTTACTGGAGAAACGGAATACAGACGGAAACTAACATATGGAAGGGCCAAACTAATGCCACAGTTGGATTTGACTCTAAAGGGGCCTTGCAGGCTACAAGTGGGTAGCTAGTCAGGAGAATTTAAACTCAATTTAAGGGCTGGTAACAAGGCAGATGGAGGCTTCTTAATACACTAAGACCACGTAGACCCAGGAGGTGGTACGCAAGCTTCCCAACAGTACCCCCAGCTTTGGGAAGACCAACCTCTCCACATGTGAGAGAGAGTTCACTTCTATACCATCTGTGTCCTGATTCTCCTCAGCAGCACAGCATAGTAGACCAAATTCTGCCTCGACTGACATCCTCTGTTGACATCTGGTGCCAGAGACTCCACTCCTTGGACTTGCATGGGGCATAAGTCAGGGAAGAATTTGATCCATTGCATGTCATGCTTTTGTAGCATGGACTCACGTGCGGCAGGAGTTTAGCTGAGTCTGCCCAACTCATTTAATTTAATTTCACTTTGGAATTAAAGCTGTTCACAAAGGCAGGGACGTAAAGGCATTTCCACTAAGTTTGTCCACACTTAAAACACTGCAGCTGCGCTTCCAGAAGATATTCCCTACTACGCCAATGGGAGGGCTTCTCCTGTCACAGGAGATAATCCACTTCATAGACTCGTAGACCTTAAGGCCAGAAGGGAGCATCATGATCATCTAGTTTGATCTCCTGCACATTGCAGGCCACAGCACCTCAGCCACCCACTCCTAAAAGACCCCTAACCTCTGGCTGAATTATTGAAGTCCTCAAATCATGATTTAAAGACTTCAGAAGTTACAGAGAATCCACCATTTACACTCATTTAAACCTGTGAGTGACCCATGCCCCAAGCCAATCTGACCCCGGGGAAAATTCCTTCCTGACCCCAAATGTGTTGATCAGTTAGACCCTGAGCATGTGGGCAAGACCCACTAGCCAAACATCTGGGAAAGAATTTGCTGTAGTAACTCAGAGCCCACCCCATCTAGTGTCCCATCACTCGCTGCTGGAGATATTTGTTACGAGCAGTTGCAGATCAGCTACATGCCATTGTAGGCAGTCTCATCAAACCATACCTTCCATAAACTTATCAAGGTCAAACTTGAAGCCAGTTAGGTTTTTTGCCCCCACTGCTCCCCTTGGAAGGCTGTTCCAGAACTTCACTCCTCTGATGGTTAGAAACCTTCATCTAATTTCAAGCCTAAACTTGTTGGTGGCCAGTTTATATCCATTTGTTCTTGTGTCCAGATTGGCATTTAATTTACATAACTCTTCTCCCTCCCTGGTATTTATCCCTCTAGTGTATTTATAGACAGCAGTTACATCTCCCCTCAGCATTCATTTTGTTAGGCTAAACAAGCCAAGCTCTTTGAGTCCTCTCCTTGGATCGTCCTAGTAGCCCTTCTCTGCACCTGTTCCGGTTTGAATCCATCTTTCTTAAACACAGGAGACCAGAACTGCACACAGTATTCCAGATGAGATCTCACCTCCCCGAGAGGTGGTAGCCAGGTCTCCCATCAACCTCACGCCATCTATACTGGGGGTCAGACCGGTTTAACTGTATCGCTGAGGGCTGTGGCTTTTTCACATCCCTGAGCAACAGAGTTATACGACCCTAATTTCTTAGTGTGGATCAGGCCAAAGTTATTCAGCCTTTCCTTATGGAAGATAAAAATAATGGACCCAATTAAGTCCTCACGTTACCTGGTGGAACTCTCCTCACATGCAGTCACGCGTCTGAGCCTAGAGATAGTCAACATTTTTGGCACAAAACGCTTTTCATCCAAAAATGGCCTTTTTTTCAAAAATGAATGTTTTTATGGAAAATCGTCAACATACAATTTTTCCATGAAATTTTTGGTGATATTTTGGACTCACTTTTTTATCTAAAAATTTCTGTTTACCTAAAACCACATTTTCTTACCGCCAGTTATTGTAAATGGAAAATTTCAAAAGTGACTTCAATTGAAGTTTTGGTAACAAAAAAAGTGGTGAAAAACGCTGCTGAAAATGTCATGGAAAATGAAAAAAGTATCACAAAAAAAAGCTCAATCTTTATCTACCCTGCCAATACCCTTGTAAGATAGCAAAGTGCCATTATTCCCATTTTAAAGATGAGGAACAGAGAGACTGGCACACTAGGAAATTACATTTAGGTCTCCCAAGTCCCAGCCTAGTACCGTAACCACTGGACCATCTCCTGTCTAAGAAACCAATCTTATAAACTTCCCTTTCTTATCTGAGACCAATAGACTTAAAGTGTACATAAATGCCTGGCAGAAATACTGTATTGTTTAGGTTATTGATGAGTGTTTTAGAAGACTCTCCTGTTCTGATGATGGTTTAATATCTGGCATAAAGGACTCTGCGAGAAAGAGAACTCAGTGGTCACCAGTTTCCCTGAGAGGGGACCTCACCAGCTAAAGTGAACAACAAAACGCCAGTGTAAGACTGGCATCAACATACAAAAGCTTTCTGTGTTTGTGTAATTGACCTTCAGGGAGCTGGTCTTGTTCCCAAGAGGGAGCCGATTGTCTCTTTCTCCTCTACTTTTCCTCTGCGCACCAGCTGAAGATAATCCCTGGGCTAAAGGATAGAAAAAGAAAATTGATCTATTTTGTCTGTGCAGGACTTGATACCAATAGACACCAAATATATATGAATGTGTTCTCCTAGTAACTCAGTAACTGAGCTACTGTATATACAGCACAGACAACAAGCATTCAGCAGACATCACTGGTTTTAGGCCCTAGCTTCCAAGCTAGAATATTACGGTAATACTCCAATCTTAGTGGCTTAGTAAAGCAAAGCACTTCAGCACATGCTCAAGGTTAGACATGTTTTAGGGTAGCAGCCATGTTAGTCTGTATCCGCAAAAAGAAAAAGAGGACTTGTGGCACCTTAGAGACTAACCAATTTGAGTATAAGCTTTCGTGAGCTACAGCTCACTTCATCGGATGTAGCTCATGAAAGCTTATACTCAAATAAATTGGTTAGTCTCTAAGGTGCCACAAATACTCCTTTTCTTTTCAAGGTTAGACATGTGAGTTTCCCCACTGACTTCAGGGTGACTATTCATATGCTTAACTTTAAGCGTGTACTTAAGTGCTTTGCTAGACCAGTGCCACAAAGGTACCCATGTGATTTTTAATAGCCACAAGTGGCCAGGACCTCAGTTTTCTGAGATGGCACTTCTGAGAGCACAGTGGACCATGCTGATACATGGATTTAGTGTTAACTCAAAAGGAAAGTATGCCACTTGCCAAATTGCCTACAGCATTGCCAGCACAGGTCTTCTGGGTGATACTGGGCAAGTTGGTGCCTCAGTTTCCCTACCCGTGAAGCACTCTGAGATCTATCTATGAAAAGGGCTATCTAATACAGAGTTTATCAGTTCTGATTATAGATCTTCCAGCCACGTGTCAACCCTGTATAGCTTGTGTCTCTGATAGGATCCCAGCACCAGGAGCTGCATCCTGCACTATGGAAGGGAAGTCAATGGGAGCTGTAGCCCAAGTAGAATTCCCTCAGCACAGCAGAGCTCTCAGCTGGCAGCAAGTGGTAGCTGACTCCAACTGCTCCCTCTACTCCCTGGTGGGGGGAAGGGACATGTTGGGGTGTGCCAGGACAGAGCAGCGTGTGCCTGGGCTATAAAAATTCACTGCTGGAACAAGGTCCCATAGGGCCCCCAGCCAGCTGGCCTAAATTAGAGCAGCCCTGGAGATGCTCTCATTTATGCTGGTATGCCAGAGCCAGCATAGATGGACCAGGAGGATCACAGAGGTAAAACTTTCTCCCTGATGGCCCTGCTAAGCAGACCTCAACATAGGAGAAAATCTGGGCCTACATTTGTAATTGCTTCCGTACTTCAAATTCAGTCTTTGCAGTCTTGAGTTCATGACTTTGAAAGTATTAGGAAAGCTCCCACCTGTTCCAGCAGCGCACTGCGGTAGTCTATAGGTAGTTCTAACATACTTGGTGTGGCTTAAAGTAAGTGTTACCAGAGCAACTGCCAAAGTTACTGTGGAATTGTAATCAGATTATAATAAACCATATAATTAGCAATGGCTCCGGAGCACTTATAAAACAAATCATTCATGCCTGGCCTTATTAATATGGACTGCCATCTGCTGTCTGGATAGGGTTACTACTATGTTCGGGAACAGCCACGTAATGTGTAGAAAAAAGGTGACATGAACCAAATTTCCTCGTTCTTGTTGTTCCCAAATAGGGGGACGGAAATTCCATCCAGTTTGTTTTGTGGAGTTTCCTAGGAGTTGTATGATGGGGGTTCCACTTGACCCAGGGATGTTCTGTTTGTTTTATGGCCTGGGAAGCTCTGTACCTCCCTTCGAAGTGGGGGCTCTGCAGAGTGCAGCAGTTAAAGCAGATTTTCTTGCCAGATTTCCCAAAGTGCCTGCTCATGCCATTTCCCATAGTGCTGCCACTTTGGTTGGTATTCCCATGGCTGGAGGTCCTGATCTGCTTCTGGTGGAGACAAGGAGAGATTTCAGATGAAGCTGTTATGCTGGTTTTCCTCTCATCTGCTGTCACTCTGAAATTAGCGGTGATGCTTGGAGCAACACCTCTCTCTGAATAGTGAGTACTGTGTAGCTCAGGGATAGATTCTTGCTGGTGATAAGGTAGCAAAGTTGCTTTTATAATAATATAGTCAGAGCCTGTGTCTGCCTATTTTTTTGTTTATATGCAAATCTTTCCACACTGCTTTGCTGGAAGGTTCCCAAATAGCATGGTGATGGGCACAAAATCATACCTGACTAGAACACCTAAACCAAGAGATGCAGGAGCTATCTAACAAAAGGATATCAGCACTGCCAAGCCACTGGGAGAGGGCAAAAGAGGATGGGAAAAATTAGAAGTGAACAGTTCAGAAAAATGGATGTGATCCAAGGGAAAATACCAGTGATTTGTAACATTCAGGACTGTAAAGACTATAAAATAGACAAACAATTGTGCAATTTCTCATTAATCTCTAAGTGCTACTGTCCTTCCAGGGTCACCGGATTCACCTTTTCAACCTCTCATTGCATCCTTTTGCCATGCTGACAGCCCCGAAAGCTGCGGAACATGCCTGGAAACAGAGTAAGCATGTTTTGCCTCATCTCACGCAGGGATTTAAGCAGGGGGCTGGGAGTTCAGATTCCTGAATTCTAATTCCAAGCTTGCCACTGTTTTACGGCAAGACATTTAACCTTTCTGTGTCCCCGCCTGTGACATGGGGATATTAATGCTTACCCACCTTTGTAAAGTGTTTTGAGATGTACAGGTGTAAAGTGCTATATGAACCTGACCCAGAGCCCGTTGAAATCCATAGGGGCCTTCCTACTGAAGTCACTGGTCTTTGGATCAGGTAGCGTAAGTGCAAAGTATTATTTCAAATGGATCAGTCCTTGCTGGTTTGTTAGTGATGTAATAGTGGCTTCATCTGCACTGTCATATAGTGTTTGTCTTTAACACATTTGAAGAGACACGTGAGCAGTCTTGACCTTGGGCTAGATTCTGGACTTCCGCAGTAGTTATGGTGCAGGCCAGTATTAGTCACAAAACAAAACTGACTACTCACAATGTACCAAAATGAGAACCACCCCCAAGGCATTAGGGATGGAAAGAACCTGACAATGGCAGCCTTCCCTCAGAGCATGTATTGAAGCAAGGTAGGAAATCTGTAAGCCATTTGGGAATTCTTCTGGATGGAAGGTGGAGGCACTATATAACTATGAGTTGATATTCTCTTCGCCAAGGTGTCAAGTTTCAAAAGGCAGCAGCAAATCAACATGCCACCACCAATTCAACAAGAACAAATAAGGACTGCAAGCGATCAGAATCTCCATCAACAGCAAAACAGCCAGACAACAAAGTAAGTCTAAAAAATACAAACCAGGTCAAACCATTGGGCAGCAATAAGATATATCGGCATACATCCAATTGTGCCTGTTGGACCATCCATAGTTCACAGAGCCTTTTCTGGAGCGCTACAGAATGGAAGATTTTGCAGTCTGTTTCAATCAATTTCCAGGAGCACTGGAATTAATGATCTATATAGTATTAATCATATTTGATTTCTTGAGGTCAGTGAAAAGCCGATACTTCCCTGATTATTATGAATTTGAAATTTGCTTTCCAGTAAAATTCTGTAATATTCACTTGAAATTCATTGTTTCGGCAAATATTCCTGCCAGCAAAACTCATTCGCTGGAATTATCTGTAGGGCACAAAACTAGTCAAAGATAGTTTGTTTAAAAATCTGAACACTTACCTCCCTTAAGAAATCCGTGGATTCCCACTCATGTAAAACTGGACAAATGCAGGGGTGAATTAGGCCCTCCATTATTTGTACACTATTTGCCCAGTTCTATTGCTTGCCTTGTAGCTGCTGGGTAGACAAGCTGATGAACTTGTTGCCAGTGGCCCAGTGCCACACTGTACTTGTGCTTAACAGCTCAATGTCTGTTTGTGTCCTGCAGGGGGCTCGAAAACAGTTTAAGCAAGGAATCTTTCCAGAGGAGCTTGCAACAAAGAGTAGAAGGAAGGAAGAAGAGATGTAACAAGAAGCCAGGTCTCATGACTCTTACCCAAGACAGTGCTGTGCAATTCATTTTGCACAAGGGGGTGGGGAGGGTTAGTCCCTAGATTTTGGTGAGGCAGGTGTGCTACTTTTGTATTTGAATGGCTGTTTTAGCCCCCTTGGCTCTGTTATGGAAACAGGCTGCCTACCTCAATGTGGGGCATATTATCCTCAAGTTCATCTTTAAGTGTTACTGTTCCTTTCCATATTAGTTGCCATTTGATTTCTTGAAGGGGTAAGCTAAAGTTAGCAGTTGTACTCCTAGTTTTCAACACAGCTTTCACATCGTAGCTTAGCATTTCTCCCTCCCCTTTTCTGTATCTTTAATAGCTCACTCCCATGCTGATGTAGGCCCTGATTCAGCAAAGACTTTGAGCACGCTAACAAGACCATCTCTGTTCAGCACAGCAAGTGCTTAAGTCCCATTAAGTCAATGGGACTTCAGTGATTTGCAGAATCAGGATGCCTTGCTCAATCAGGGCCACAGGGCCTGACCAGTTCCTATTGAAGACAAGGAGAGGTTTTCCTTTCTTTAATATGAATTGTATTAGACCCAATCTGAGTAGAAATTCTCATTGATAAGGGATGTTTATGATGCTATGGACAGAGTGATATCGTTATTCTTTATGTTTTATCTTGCACATTAAAAATGCTATAGCGTTAAAAACAAATTACTAAGAATGGCTAGAGGATATCCCTCTGTAAAGACAAATGTCTCAGAAGTTCCTAGCTATGCTGGTATATTGTATAGTTGTATTAATACATGCCCCAAGTATGGTTTGTATACTAACTTTATGTATACAAAAGAAAATAAAACCTTTGAAACATGGGGTTTTTTTGTATTGCCCATTGGTTCAAATGAAGTGTGTTTTGTTTACGGATTGCAAGGTCAGCTTTGCAAGAGTTCCAGAATTAAACCAGGTACAACTTGCCTTCTGCTTTGTTTTGCTTTAAACACGTAGACTATGTCTACACTGCATCCAGGAGTGACCCTCCCAGACAGGATCCACAGACTCATGCTAGTGGGGCTTGCGCTTGAAATAGCTGCAACTCGGGCTCTCAAGCCTAGGTGTGGGGGCTTTAAAGTGCTGTCTACACAGCTATCTAGAGCACTAGCACAAGACCTGACAGCCCAAGTCTGTCGACTCAGGCTGGGACGCTCACTCCTGCAGTCTCCAGAACACTGCGTAGCCATTCCCATAGGAATGAAATGACTTGCCCATGGTCACCCAGGAAGTTGGTGACAGCCCTGGGAACTGGATCCAGGTCTCCTGAATCCCAGTCCAATGCCTTAACCACAAAATCATCCTTCATCCCTGTACTACATATGCTAGGTGATCATCTTTGCCTGTTCATGCTACATTTTTTTAAAGTGACACCACATCTCTCTCCAATCTGAGAAAAGCTGAAGACGAGTGTAGAACTACAAAAGCTACACTACATTCCGAACTGGAGGTGGAAAAGAAAACTGACTCAACAGATGAAGTGACTTACCAGTGTTTTGTTTCCTTTTCCTTGCTCTCTTGAGCCAGACGTAAAATCTTGTCCCAATTGAAGTCAGTGGAAGTTTTACCATTAACTTGAAAAGAGCCAGGATTTCACCCCATGTATTTACCACTGGTAGAAGCAAGATATTGAACTTGATGGCCTGGATTCAGCAAAACTTCTTATGTGCATAAGTGCTCTGCTGAATAGAGATGGACTTAAGCACTTACTTAAAAGTTAAGCACAGGCTTAGGGGTTGTGCTGAACAGAGGCCTATATTATTCCAATACTTAAGACCGATTCTACCCAAAAGTAGCAATGTAAGGACTTTTCTATAATTAACCAAAAATTGCAATGCATTGATTTAACCCCTTGAAAGCCAAAGCAAAGAGAAAGATGCCATTTGAATGAATTCATTACAATTAAAAAACCCACCAACATCACACACAATCCAATCACCTGTCCCTAGTCACGTGAAAGCTAGAATAATGCAGAGAGGAATATATTCAAGGGCTTTACTTGGGACGGATTAGTATATGATGACTACTTCCTGTGAACTGACCTGAGATAAAAGGAACAGTGCACTATGGTGAAACTTAAACAAATGGGTGATTTATCTGCATTATTCTAACACTCTCTTTATCAAAGTATTGCCATAGTCTTTAGTTTTCATTAGCTAAAACTTGCTGCTGCTGATAAATAAAATGGTGCTGTATGCAGCCCCTGAGCAAATCAAACGGCAGTAACACATGTGATGAAGAAGAAAAGTTTTGCCCTATTGTGCTAACATGCACATTTTTTACAAATAGTTTTAATTCATTGTCTTTGAGATCAGAAGGGACAATTTGTCATCTCGTCTGATCTCCTGCTGAACAAAGGTCTCAGACCTTCACCCACTGATTCTTTTGCTCTTTGATATCTGTGTCCCAGATGTGTTGCAGTTCATTTTTCTGCTTTTCCATCTGTGTTGAACCTCTTTACATCTAAGGTTTCAATGCTGCAATGATCTCCATGCTGAAGTCAATGGGGCTCTGTACAAGCACAGTGGTCTGCCAGTGAGGAACATACTACAGGATCAGGGCCTCAGCATCTTCAGGCTCCCGTTTCATATTCTAGTGGGGTTGCTGAGGTTATCAGAGGAAATATACCCAGACGTGTTCACTGTTTGTTACATTGTCTTCTGATCCCAAGGTATGGCAGATGACATGCAATAGGCCTCAGCCCTGATTCTAGGAGGAAACACAGTTGATATCTCTCACCCTTGTTGAGAAATGTAGCCATTTATTTAATTATTACCCTAGACGTGCCAGGCTTTTCAGAAAACATTTTCAATCAGGCCCCTAATAAGTCAATCAGAACTGGGGGTGCTCAACATCTTGGAAAAATTTGGCTACACCAAAATCAGGAAACAACTATTGCCTTCCACCTAGCTCCTGTTCAACCAAGACATTTTCCGACTTAACAGGAATACTTGTGACCAAAGTTCTTGCTCTTGCCACCTATATAGAAAATGGTTTCCTAAAGAATGAAAAGACAGTGGCTGTTTCTCCTGACTTGATGACAGCATATGATATTGTCTGGCACGTTGGCTTGCTGGTCAAGATGTCAAAGATGTTACTTTGGTGGATTATTATGGCTACAGAAAAATGGCTTCAAAACACACAGTTCCAAGCACTGCTAGGAAATAAACTGAGCACCTGGAGGATCCAGAAGAACTAGCTCTCTCAGGGATCTGTTTGTGCCCTAACTATTTTCTAACATGTTTTCAAATGATCTGTCTCCAACAATCTCCAGGCCATTCAAGTATGCAAGCAACATCTGCCTAGCCTCAAGAGACAGAGATTTCAAAAAGATTAAGGATAACCTGATCCAAGATATGGGCAGCCATCGGTGGTGACTGAGAGAAGTGGAGACTTAAGCCCATTACGTCAAAGACAGTGTTGTCATGTTTGCACTACGAGAACATGACATCTTCTTGAATGGAGAACGACTGGCACATAACCAAAAGCCAGTATATCTAGGAGTCACTTACCTGTAAGGATCATATCACCAAGATAGCTCAGAAAATTAACTGCAAAAATACAAACGTATTTAAGAGGATGAGCTCAAGTTGGGGAGCTAACGCACAAACACTGCACGGCTTGGCAGTAACTATCTGCTATTCAGTTGGAGAATACTGTGCTCCTGTGTGATTAAACTCTCCCCAGACAAAGCTAGTTGACGTGCAACTGAATCAAATGATGAGAATAACAGGGACTATGAGACCAACAAACTCCAAGTGTCTGTGAGTCCTCTCTAATATCCTGCTTTGTAACATCCAGGCATTATATTGCAGTAAAGAACCTGCTTTACAGAATCTGGAAGAATACCACTACTGTCACTTTTAAAGATACATGGGAGGTGCCTCGACAGTGACTCATCAGCAGATGATCAATTTGGACGAGGTTACCAACCAGCTGTCACACCAGTGGACGCTGTCACACCAGTGAGCAAAATGGGAATGAACTACTCCCTCTCTAAGAAATGTTTTACATGTCACTCTGCCTGATGGGAGACTGCCAGGCTTCAGGCTGCCACGCTATATGTGATACAAGCTCAACCATTTCAAATGTGAGGTGATGAGGTGGGCAGCAAATGACCACACCTGGGGACTCACAACAGCCTTGTGTGGCTGCGAGTGGGGGTGGACGCGGCACACCTACTGAACAGCTGATCATCTCATGCTGGTCTCTCAGGAGGATGTTCCAGACTCCGTACTGCTGACCCCAAAGCTACTGAATGGCTAGAACACGTGTGATGTCTACCGAAGACCTTTTGACTTTTTTTTTTTTTACCATACACATTTCTGTTTTTATCTCCCTACTTTCTATTTTGTCATTTGAACCCTCTTCCGCCTTTACTGTCCCACTTCTGCATTCACTAATAACAAAGCAACTGCAGAGACTATCGAAAAGGATTGTGATGGCATCGACATCCAATCCCCTCTGTCACTGAGCCAGAAGTTTCTCCCTTTTCCTGAACTATGTTGTCTTCAATGTAAAAATGGCTGAGCTGACAGATCTAGGGCCCAGAACTGGTCACTGGTAACAATAGGAATCAAACCTGTTCCCCACTACACAAAACCTATGGACACTAATACAAAGAGTGAGTGAGCCCCCAGAGTCATGAGTTGGCTCTATGAGCAGAGAAAAAAAACTTTTGTTAACATGTGCACACTTAGCACTGGTTATGAGGTATAAAAAGGCAGTTAACCTGCTGGAGTACTATGGCTTGCAGCCTGAATCCAGCTATGATGGGAAAGGTAAGAGAAACCTGTCTGGACTGGATTGTTCAGTATGTAAGACTGATACTAGGGACCTGATTCTCTCATTTACATCAGAGTTAGGGAATGTCTATACATACAGCGGTGCAGCTGTAACAATATGGCTGCGTCACTGCAGTCTGGTAGAGATGCTGCATGCCGATGGGAGAGCAAACCACCTCTGTGAGCGGCATAAGTTCTCTTGGTGGGAGAGTGCTGTGCAGAGGAACACTTATGTCTTTGTAAGTTATGTCACTCAGGGGGGTGGAATATTCACAGCTGACATGAGCAATAGTGTAGACATAACCTTAGGTCATGTCTATACTTACCGGTAGATCGGCACTGCTGCAATAGATGCAGCGAGTATTGATTTAGAAGGTTTTTTGAAGACACGCTAAATTGGTGGGAGAGCACTCTCCCATCAATTTGTGTACTCCATTTCCCGGAGAAGCGTAAGGGAAGACACAGCACAGTATAGCCACCGCGGTAAGTGGATCTAACTTCGTCAAATTCAGTTAGGTTATTCACATAACTGAAGTTGCACAACTTAGATGGATTTACTGTGGTACTGTACACCAGCCTTTAGTCTGTTAATGTCAAAGGAGTTACTCCTGATCTATACCAATAGGAGAGGAGAATCAAGAATGCAGACCTAGGGGAATTAGCATCTGTATTAATCCCTGGATATTAAACACTCAGAGCCTGACTATGCTCTCACTTACAGTCATGTAAATGAGGACCAATCGCACTGAAGTCACAGGACTATATCAATTTATCATCACTGTGAGTAAAATGTAAGGCCCAGACATTTCATGCTTAGTGTGCTGGATGGAGAGAAATTGGAATGCCAGGACACAATCACACTGTATAGGATATTACTGAAAACTCTGCCCTTTGTTTCTCCCACTAGATCATCCTTTTCGAGGACAGAAACTTCCAGGGCCGCTCTGTTGAGTGCGGCAGCGACCGTCCAGATTTGCAAAGTCAGCTCAGCCGCTGTAACTCTGTCCGTGTGGAAAGTGGCTGCTTCATGCTCTATGAACGTCCCAACTTCCAGGGACAGCAGTTCTTTCTGAAACGGGGGGATTATCCTGACATGCAGTCTGAGAGTTTCAGCACCTCCATTAAGTCCTGCCGGATGATCCCAACTGTGAGTTCCATTTTGCTTTTAAAAAATGGCAGCGTTGCCCAAGCCATCATCATAAGGCACTTGCTTGATCATTTTCAGCCAGGCTATTGAGGACTGAAAATGAGAACTGCTTTTTTCCTTCTAGTGGTCATCCCTCCAGGATGGCTGGGGGACATGGCAGGGATAGGATAGGATACCTTGCACTACTACTGCCTGTTCAAGGCATGCTGCTATTCTGTGGTTAAGCCTATGGACAGTAAACGGCAACATACATTTTCCTCCCATAGTTCAAAATGACAGTAATTTCTAGCAATTTAGAGGTACACTGGGCCCACTCCCCTCACACTGGTGTAAAATAAGGAGCAACTCACTGACGCCCACAGAGTTCCACCAGTGTGAGGGGAGAATTGGGCCCAATATTTTCTGTGACTCTTTAGAACAAAGTCACTTCTCGGTTTCCTTGATTCTGGGCCCGCTGAAGCCTGAGACACTCTGAACCTACCATAGCTATGGGAGCACTTTGCTGCCTAAGGACTGGCCAGAGTTGAACCCATCTATCCTCTTGCACCTGGATGGGCTCCCTCCTTCCCGCCCCAGACATGTTCCCTGCACCAAGGGTGGGAGTCACGGCTGGCGTCGAGCTGAGTCTAAAGGGTGGATGCACTGCCTTTGCAGCATTCAAGGATTCTCCTCCTCTGGGGAGCAGAGGCAGCTTTAAGCGTCCTTTGCATCACTGGAGCAGGGCACAGGGCTGACTCAGGACCCAGGACCACAGCAGTCTCATTTTCTGTTTCATTTTCTGTCACAGCACAGGGGCACCTATAGGATAAAGATCTATGAGAAGGAGGATCACAGAGGCAACATGGCAGAGTTAACCGAGGACTCGCCGCAAGTCATGGACCAGCTACGCTCCCCCGAGATGCTCTCTTGTTCTGTGCTGGACGGGCACTGGATCCTTTACGAATTGCCGAATTACAGAGGCCGCCAACACCTGCTGAGGCCAGGGGAGTACAGGAGATTCAGTGAGTGGGGCTCTATGAGTGGCAAAGTCGGCTCTTTGAGACGTGCCACTGATCTTTACTGAATCAAGATGCCTTTTGCCTGGAAGGGTCTCAATGAATAAAATGCTTTAACAACCACTGTGCTCTCAGCGTGCTGTTGTAAGTGTACTAAGGGGAACGTCGAGGCTTGTCTTATGTTCTTGGGCTACGGTATCATCTTCTGATCCAAAAGTTCTCCCTCTTCTTTCCCTGCCCTTCCCCAGCATTGCATAGCTACTTCCAGCACAAAGTGCCTGATGCCAAACATAGGGCTCAGGCCTAGGCAGCGACAGACGGGAGTACGGGGCCACCTCCAGGGCTGTGAAGGCCTCACACCCAGAATGCAGTGCAGGAGTCTGAGCAAGAAACTGAAACATCCAGGACTTGGGCCATAGAGAGGAGGACAGCTGCAGAGCTGTGCTTTAGATCATAATCCTCCAGCCCACCCCTGGCCAGAGATTTGGAGCGAGGACTAGAGGGGTCCTGGGCTGAGCACCAGCCTTCACTCCCTGGCCAGAGGTCCCTGGGAGCATCACCAGGGAGCAGCAGCCAGAGCCCCCTCAGCCACAGAGCTGGGCACCCAGGTGATGGCAGGAATCAGCCACATCCCCGTCTCAGCCAAGGGGTAGCACCAGCCACAGACCTCGCACCAGCCAGGGGCCGAACTTCCAGCCAGAGTTACCTGAGCACCGATCCAGGGCTGAATTAACTAGCCATAGGCACTACAGGCCTGGGTTGAGGGCCCCAGCTCCTAGAATTATCTGATTATACTGGCACTTACAGTGTGTAACGAAAGCTGAGGTTTCTGTCCCAGAGGTGTGTAAAGCAAAGCTTGAAAATATGACCCAGGTGAAACCAATTCAGAGACGCCTGCAGCCAGCCTGAAACAATAGGTCTGAGGGGATTGAACAGCCCCATGCACTTGTGTGAAAAATCTACACCTCTGAGCGACAGTTATACCCACCTAATCCCTTGCACAGACAGCGCTATGTCAGCAGGAGAGCTTCCCCCTTGACAGAGCTACTGCCTCTCGGGAAGGTGGATTAACTACATTGAGCACTCTCATGTTGGTGTTGGAGTGTCTGTATTACAACACTACAGCAGCACAGCTGAGCTGATGCAGCATTTTTAGTGTAGCCCTGCCTCTAGACAGACTGCCCAAAACCTGTTGGCATTCTGGAAGCCTTCAGCATGGCCTCTGGGGGACAGTGTGAGGCCCTGATCCAGCAAAACACTTAAGCTTGTGCTTAACTGAAGCTCCTGAAGAGTCCCATTAACAAAATTACATATGTGCTTAAGTTCTGTGCTGTATTGGAGCTTGTATTGAACAGCCTGTCATGGGGTTCACTCTGCACTCTGGGTTCCTCTTTGTGGCTACATCTGGGGATCAGCTCTTGCACGGTCTGGCACTGCCTTCCGTCAGTTACCCTTTTTTCTGTCTTGATGACTGAGAGTGCTCCCTCTTCATGCTTGGCCCTTTGGCTAGGTCACCATATATTTCATATACTCACTTCCAGAGTATCAAAGTCCCTCCAGACCAGCTGTCCAGTTGGTGTCTCCCACAAGCCTTGCCACTTGCCACTGGCTGGTAGGGGAACCCAGGCACACAGAAACTTGGCTTAAGTGTAAAAAGAGCCCCTCTAACACCTATCATCCAATCTTTGAAAAAAATTCATGCCAGCAAATACTTTTTAAAAAGTATTAAGTATACAGATGACAGTAGCCACGATATACACAAACCAAAAAAGGTTAGCAGCAATCAAAGTAAAAAACAAAATGGTCAAACACTTTATAGTACAACTAGATAAGTAAATCAGCTGTGTTTGCAAAATTAGCAGAAGTTATCAGTGTACTGATAAAAAGAATCTCACTCTAAGCTTACCATTGGTCTGGACTTGAATTACGTATTCAGAGGAGCTGTGTTAATGCTGGCATGATGGGCTCAGAACAAATATCAGGTTACCAATAACCAATCAAATTCAGTACTATGTGGCAAATGCTAAATAATCTTGCCAAACAGTTTAACAAAGTGGACATGGTTAAAATTAAGGCATACACACAAAAAGTGTCCCTAATTAACAGAAAACAAACAACCCAGACAGTTATCCTAGCAATCAATAATGCAGCAGACACAGGACCGCCCTGGCCATGGGATACCATTTTGAAAACTATTCCTGCAACAGATTTCACTTGAGGCCAGCAACAATTACAATAAGGCAAAAAGCCTTCAAAAACAGGATGTGAAGTTAGGACCCCTTTGGGAACAAGCCTCCAGCCAAAACATGAATGTAGGTCAAAACTTCGATATAAAGCAAGAACTCCTCTGTGTAAAATCAAAAAATGGTTTAGTATGGGTGGCACAACAAAATATGCAAACAGATCTGCTCTTATGGGTGCATGGGCCCACCCCAAACAGGCAGAGGCCAAAGACAGGTTGGCAAAAATGGAAAAAGGACCTGAAGTTGCTTCTTATCTGTGCCAGACACAATCCAGCTTTCAAAGAAGGTAAAAAGCTCTTCTGAGATAGGTCCTTAACACCAAGGGGTAACAAGTATGTGCCGGTTGTTGTCAATGCTTTCTCACACTGGGAGGAGGAAGCCTTACACACTAAATATGTGACTGCCCTAATGACCGGACGTTCCCGTCAAAAAATGGACTCCTGGCAACTCTATTTTTCCCCCAATGAAGCCTGATGGGAAGACCAGTGAGAGTGTGGAAGGATATAATTAACCCAGTTCCAGCCTATCTGGCCATAGAGGCCCTGTCAGAAGCCTGGGTACAGGACTTGCAGATAGAGATTCTGCAGCTACAGAGGAGTGTGGTGGCGAGAAGGACGGGAAAGTATAAAAGACCAATGCATGGTTTGATGCCAAAGGAGACCTGACTGAGCACCAAGTGGGATCTAAAGTCATCATCCAGGATCAGGCTCCCTGCCTGCCTGCCTTTCCCAAAGATAAAGCGATACAGTCTGTGCTTAGAGTTGGCTCCATTGACCCTTCCGTATACTTCTTAGCTCTGGGAGGTATTAGTAAAGCAATACCCCTCACTTAAGAATTTAAAGCAACTAGAAACTGAGAGCCCTACCCCCATCTCCATTCAGTTTACAAGCTTCAGATTTGTTAGATATGTCTCCGGGAGCATAGCAATGGCAGCATTCTCTTTACGCATTGAATATATTTTTTCTTTCAATAGGGTTACTGAAACCCTTTATGTTTCAGGACACACATTTAGTTCTCAGAGCCATCACTGTTAAAATATAAAGTCACTGAGTGAATGAGACACTGAAAATATTCCTGCGCAGTAAACAGCTTTTGAATATCTAAGCAGCGAAAGTTATATAATCCAGGGGTAGAGAGTAGCTTCCCAGTACATATTCTACAGGCATGGGAAGGAAATTCCCAGCATGAAGATAGAAAGAGGGATTAAATAAAGTGAAAAAATAAGTGAAAACAGAAAAAGATTGTGGTGAGAGAAATATACATTAGTACCATACAATGACCACATGTGGGGATTCAGAACAGCCCTGTGTGGCTGCAGGTGCAGATGGACACTGCACACCTACTGCTCATCTCATGCTGGTCTCTGAGGAGGCCATTCCAGACTCCTGCTGAACCCAAAAATACTGAATAGGTAAAACACGCATGACGTCTACCAAAGCCCTTTTGTCGTACACATTTCTGTTTTTATCTCCCTACTTTCTATTTTGTTGTTTGAACCCTCTTCTGTCTTTATTGTCCCACTTATGCATTCACTAGTAAAAATGCAACTGCAGAGACTCTATAGAAAAGGATTGTGATGGCATCGACATCCAGTTCCCTCTGTCACTTGGCCAGAAGTTTCTCTCTTTTCCTGACCTATGTTGTCTTCAATGTAAAAATGGCTGTGCTGACAGATCTAGGGCCCAGAACTGGTCACCGGTAACAATAGGAATAAAACCTGTTCCCCACTACACAAAAACTATGGACATTAGTACAAAGAGTGAATGAGACCCCAGCGTCACGAGCTGGCTCTATGAACAGAGAAAATACTTTTGTTAACGTGTGCACACTTAGCACTGGTTGTGAGGTATAAAAAGGCAGTTGCCCAGCTGAAGTACTATGGCTTCCAGCCTGAATCCAGCTACGATGGGAAAGGTAAGAGAAACCTGTCTCGACTGGATTGTTTGGTATGTCAGTCTGAAGCCAGGGATCTGATTTTCCTCTCATTTACATCAGAGTTAGTCTCTTAATGTCAAAGGAGTTACTCCTGGCCTATAGCAGTAGGAGAAGAGAACAAGAATGCAGAGCGAGGGGACCTACTGCCTCTATTAGTCGCTGTATATTATTCTTAGAGAGTCTAATTCTGCTTTCGCTTACACTTGTGTAAATGAGGATCAATTCCACTGAAGTTAAAGGAGTATATCAATTTATCATCACTGTGAGTAAAATGCAAGGCCCAGACACTTCAGGCTTAGTGTGCTGGATGGAGAGAAATTGGAATGCCAGGACGCTGTCACACTGTATAGGATGTTATTGAAAACTCTGCCATTTCTTTCTGGCACTAGATCATCCTTTTCGAGGACAGAAACTTCCAGGGCCGCTCCGTTGAGTGCAGCAGTGACCGTCCGGATTTGCAAAGTCAGCTCAGCCGCTGTAACTCCGTCCGCGTGGAAAGTGGCTGCTTCATGCTCTATGAACGTCCCAGCTTCCAGGGACAGCAGTTCTTTCTGAAACGGGGAGATTATCCTGACATGCAGTCTGAGGGTTTCAGCACCTCCATTAAGTCCTGCCGGATGATCCCACCTGTGAGTTCCATTTTGCTTTTTAAAAAACGGCAATGTTGTCCAAGCCACTATCATAAGGCACTTGCTTGATCGTTTTCAGCCGAGCTACCAAGGACTGTAAACGAGAACTGCTTTCTTCCTCCTAGTGGTCATCCCTCCAGGCTGGGAGACATGGCAGGGAGAGGACAGGAAACCTTCCACTACTACTGCCTGTTCAGGGTGTGGGTATAGCTGTACTTAGGTTAAGAATATAGACAGTGACCGACAACATACTTTGAGTTAAGATGGGAAAATTTTTCCATAACTTCTGGGGATTTGGAGATACACTGGGCCCACTCCCCACAAACTGGTGTAAAATAAGGAACAACTCATTGAAGCCCACAGAGTTCCACCAGTGTGAGGGGAGATTTCGGCCCAATATTTTCTGTGACTCTTTAGAACAAAGTAACTTTTCTGTTTCCTTGATTCTGGGGCTTCTGAAGCTTGAAACACCCTCCAGCAGAACTTAGTGTAGCCTATGGCAACAGTTCTCAAGTAGGGGTCCGAGGCCCCCTGGGGGCCCACGAGCAACTTTCAGGGAGCCCTCCAAGCAGGGTGGGTATTAGATTCACTGGGGCCCAGGGCAGAAAGCCAAAGCCCCACCATCCATGCCTGAAACTGAAGCCAGAGCAGCTGAGCTTCGCAGGGCCCAGAGATAATTTCCCTGCTTGCTACCCTCTAATGCCAGCCCTGGCTTTTATATGCAGAAAAACAGTTGTTCTGGCACAGGGGGCCATGGAGTTTTTACAGCATGTTAGGGGGGCCTCTCATGGGGCAGGTGTGCCCCATCCCTTCTTGGGATAGGGTGAGGGTAATTATGGCCCCACAGCTGAATCTATACAATCACCGCTTGTCTTGGGACAGCTTGGCCTACGTATAAATGTCAGTGTGGCTGCCCTCTCTCAGGGCTCTGTGTCCTTGTGGCCCAAGTCAGCACGGCTGCCCTGTTCAGTAGGGCTCTTTGGCCTGGTGGACGCTCAGGAAAGTGGGCCGCCACCAGGGGAGTGGTGACCGGGTAGGGGACCCGTGCCCTCCCTTCTCCAACAGGTCCCAGCTCAGGGCCTTAACAGTGGCAGGAATGCTGACCACTGAGTCAGTGGGGAATCCATCCAAAACACACAGACACCACTTGGTACAATGCCTCGTCCCCGTGAGCTACTTCCTACCCTGTCCCTGGTGTAGTAGTCCTGGAATCTCCGATGTCCATAAGCTCCTCAGCCTGTGCAGCCCTCTGCAGCTCCGTTGCTCCTTGGGTGTCTGCAGGAGCTTGGGTGTTCTCTTGGGTCTTGGCATCTCTGGTTTCCGCCTTCTAGGCCTCAGCACCTTCCTCCTCAACAGTCAACACCATATGAGCTGGGCTGGGCTGCTCCCTTTTATACCTGGTTTCCAGATGGAGCATGCCCAGCAGGGCCGAGGCTGAGTGACCTCCTCTGCCCAAGGAGTAGAGTTAACCCTTGCAGTACCAGCATGGGGCAAGCACGCCCTGTCACAGGGTCTCAGAAAGAAAAAGATTGAGAACCCCAGGCCTATGGGAGCACTGTGCTGGCTGAGGACTGGCCAGCATTGTACACTGCAGCCCTGTCCCCTTGTGCCTGGTTGGGCTCCCTCCTCCCCACCCCACACATGCTCCCTGCACCAAGGGTGGGAGTCACGGCTGGCGTAGATCCGAGTCAAAAGGGTGGATGTGCTGCCTTTACAGCATTCAAGGATTCTCCTCCTCTGGGGAGCAGAGGCAGCTTTAAGCATCCTTTGCATCACTGGAGCAGGGCACAGGGCTGACTCAGGACCCAGGACCACAGCAGCCTCATTTTCTGTCTCATTTTCTGTCTCATTTTCTGTCACAGCACAGGGGCACCTATAGAATAAAGATCTATGAGAAGGAGGATCACAGAGGCAACATGGCAGAGTTAACCGAGGACTCGCCGCAAGTCATGGACCAGCTACGCTCCCCCGAGATGCTCTCTTGTTCTGTGCTGGACGGGCACTGGATCCTTTACGAATTGCCGAATTACAGAGGCCGCCAATACCTGCTGAGGCCAGGGGAATACAGGAGATTCAGTGAGTGGGGCTCTATGAGTGGCAAAGTCGGCTCTTTGAGACGTGCCACTGATCTTTACTGAATCAAGACGCCTTTTGCCTGGAAGGGTCTCAATGAATAAAATGCTTTAACAACCACTGTGCTCTCAGCATGCTGTTGTAAGTGTACTAAGGGGAACGTCGAGGCTTGTCTTATGTTCTTGGGCTACGGTATCATCTTCTGATCCAAAAGTTGTCCCTCTTCTTTTCCTGCCCTCCCCCAGCATTGCATAGCTACTTCCAGCACAAAGTGCCCAACGCCAAACATGGGGCTCAGGCCTAGGCAGCGACACACTAGGCAGCGACAGACGGGAGTACGGGGGCACCTCCAGGGCTGTGCAGGCCTCACCCAGAATACAGTGCAGGAGTCTGAGCAAGAAACTGAAACATCCAGGACGCGGCCCATAGAGAGGACGACAGCTGCAGAGCTGTGCTTTAGATCATAATCCTCCAGCCCACCCCGGCCAGAGATTTGAAGCGAGGACTAGAGGGGTCCTGGGCTGAGCGCCAGCCTTCACTCCCTGGCCAGAGGTCCCTGGGAGCCTCACCAGAGCCCCTTCATCCACCAGACACGGAGCAGGCAGAGCTGGGCACCCAGGTGATGGCAGGAATCAGCCACATCCCACTCCTAACCGAGAGGCAGCGCCAGTCACAGCACTTCCCCCAGCCAGGGGCCGAACCTTGGGGCCAGAGTTACCTGAGCACCGATGCAGGGCAAGGCAGGACTAACTAGCCATAGGCACCACAGGCCTGGGTTGAGGGCCCCAGCTCCTGGAATTATCTGATTATACTGGCACTTACAGTGTGTAACGAAAGCTGAGGTTTCTGTCCCAGGGGTGTGTAAAGCAAAGCTTGAAAATATGACCCAGATGAAACCAATTCAGAGACGTCTGCAGCCAGCCTGAAACAATAGCTCGGAGAGGACTGAACAGCCCCATGGACCTCAATGTGGGGTTAACTGCAGGAGCCACCAAGACCAGCCCAGCAGAGGACTGTGGAAGGCAGGAAGAGAAGAATGCTGCTGGCCCAGTCCACCCATCCAAGCAGATACACCCAGGCTCAAGGGCGAGGCCTGGAAGCTACCCTACTCCTATCCCTTCATCTCAGGGTGGGAGGGACTAAGGACCCCTGTTCTCCCTGCAGGTGGAGAGCCCTTGCTTCTTGGGGAGGGCAGAGGCCCATGCTTTTGGTGGGGAGTCATACAGAGCATTCGCCAGGGTAATGGAGGGGGAGCCATGCAGCGCTCCCCAGCCATACCAGCAGGAGGTGTACTTTGAATCTGAAAAGACTGTTGCTTACAGTAAGATGAGTCCTGATCCCTGACTCTCTGCATGGACAGTGGTGCGAGTTCAGAGTTTTAGAAAGACTGTAATCTAGTCTATAAAACTACAAGGTTATCTGTATGTACAGCTATCGGTGTATTAGAGACAAGATTAAATACAGAAAACAAGAGCAAAGGCAACAAGACATTCAGTTTTAGCCTGACCCCTCACGCTACAGTACGGTCCTTTCATGGGGACTCCATGGGTCAGGCCAAGTTGAGTTTTGCACTTAGATCAACAATTCAAGCTTTTTTTCTGTGCCAGAAGCCTAGCAATGTAACAAGATGCTTGTAATAAGAGCTACGCAGTATCATCACCAATAGCCTGTTTCCAGTACATTGTACAGTCATATGGTTGACTAAGGACTGGTCTACATGACAGACTTACATCAGTATAACTACATCATTCAGGGGTGTGAAAAATCCTCACCTCTGAGCGACACAGTTATACCCACCTAACCCCTCGTGCAGACCGCACTATGTCAGCGGGAGAGCTTTCCCCATTGACATAGCTACTGCCTCTCGGGGAGGTGGATTAATGACACCGACTTTCCTGTTGGTGTTGGAGTTCCTGCATTACAACACTACAGCGGCACAGCTGAGCTGATGCAGCATTTTTTGTCTAGACCGGCCCTATTTCAATAGAAATCTCTAGACAGACTGCCCAAAATGTGTTGGCATTCTGGAAGCGATTGGCATGGCCTCTGGGGACAGCGCGGGGCCCTGGTCCAGCAAAACACTTAAGCGTGTGCTTAATTGAAGCTCATGAATAGTGCCACTGACAAAGTTACATATGTGCTTAAGTGCTGTGCTATATTGGAGCTTGTGTTAAACAGCCTGTCGTGGGGTTCACTCAGCGCTGGGGGTACCTCTTTGTGGCTACATCTGGGGAGCAGCTCTCTCCCAGTCTGGCAACCCCTTCCGTCAGTTACTTATGCTGCGACTCTTCTTTCTGTCTTTTTGACTCAGGGTGCTCCCTCTTCCTGCTTGGCCCTTTGGCTAGGTCACCACACAGTCCCCACTTCCATGGTATCAAAGTCTCTCCAAACCAGCTGTCCGGTTGGTGTCTCCCACAATCCTGTGCCACTTGCCACTGGCTGGTAGGGAAACCCAGGCACACAGAAATGCTGCCTAAATGTAAAAAGAGCCCCTCTAGCACATGGCATACAATCTTTAAAAAAATGCATGCCAGCAAAATTTTTAAAAAAGTATTAGATATACAGGTGACAGCAGCCACATATACACAAACCAAAAAAGGTTAGCAGCAATCAGATTAAAAAGCAAAATGGTCAAACACTTTACAGTACAACTAAAAAAGTAAGTAAGTAAGAAAAGTAAGTCAGCTGTGTATGCAAAATTAGGAGAAGTTATCAGCGTACTGGAAAAAAAATAGCACTCTAAGCTTACCATTGTTTTGGACTTGAATTATGTATTCAGAGGAACTGTGTTAATACTGGAATAATGGGCTCAGAACAAATATCGGGTTACCAGTAATGGGGAAATCAAATTCAGTACTATGTGACAGTTGACCTAGCAGTCAATAATGCAGCAGACAAAGGACCGCTCTGGCCATGGGATACCATTTTGAAAACTGTCCCTGTAACAGATTTCACTTGAGGCCATCAACAAATCGAAATTAAGAAAAAAGTGGAGAGGCTACAAAGAATTCAAAAACAGGATGTGAAGTTAGGATCCCTTTGGGAACAAGCCTTCAGCCAAAACATGAATGAAGGTCAAAATTTAGTAATAAAGCAAGAACTCCTCTGTGTAAAATCAAAAAATGATTTAGTATGGGTGGGATCATAAAATATGCAAAAAGATCTGCTCTTATGGGTGCATGGGCCCATCCCAAACAGGCAGAGGCCAAAGACAGGTTGGCAACAATGGAAAAGGGACCTGAAGATGCTTCTTATCTGTGCCAGACACAATCCAGCTCTCAAAGAAAGTAAAAAAGCTGACATAGGTCCCAGAGGTTCATGGAAAGGAGATCAAATCAACTGTACTGGGGAGCTGCCCTTATCACCAAGGGGGAACAAGTATGTGCTAGTTGTTGTCAATGCTTTCTCACATTGGGAGGTGGTGGACTTCCACACTAAATTTGTGACTGCCCTAATGAGAGCGAAACAATTGGTGGGCAATGTGTTCTGCAGAGAGGGGAGGGGCCTAAGGCTATTGACTCGGACAATGATTTGTGGGGTCAGTTGTCAAAGAAGTGTGCACCCAGCTGGATGTAGAGCAAAAGGTTCCCTTTCCCTGTCAGTCAGCCAGCCAGCAGCAGGACAGGTTGAATGAATGAATAAGACAATCAAAAAGAAAAGAAAAAAAGAGGTGCTGCAACAAGCAGCAATGAGCTGTAGCCCATGAAAGCTTGTGCTCAAATAAATTGGTTAGTCTCTGAGGTGCCACACATCCTCCTCGTGCTTTTTACTGGTATTAATGCGTTTCACAGATAGGGATGCAAATCCACAGCCTTTTCCCCCAATGTGGCCTGATGGAAAGACCAGTGAGAGTGTGGAAGGATATAATTAACCCCGTTCAGTCTATCTGGCTAGAGAAGCCCCGTCAGAAGCCTGGGTACAGGACTTGCAGATGCAGATTCTGCAGCTACAGAGGAGTGTGGTGGCGAGAGAGGACAGGAAAGTGTAAAACACCAAGGCATGGTCTGATGCCAGAGGAGACCTGACTGAGCACCAAGTAGGATCTAAAGTCATCATCAAGGATCCGGCTCCCTGCAAGCCTTTCCCAAAGGCAAAGTGGTCTGGTCCATGCTTAGGGTTGGCTCCACTTAACCCTTCCATATAACCTCATAGTCCTGGGAGGTATTACTAAAGCAATACCTCTCACTTTAGAATTTAAAGCAACTAGAAACAGAGAGCCCTACCCCATCTCAGTTTACAAACTTCAAGTTTGTCAGATGTGTCTCCGGGAGCATAGCAATGGCAGCATTCTCTTTACGCATTGAATATATTTTTTCTTTCAATAGGGTTACTGAAACCCTTTATATTTCAGGACACACATTTAGTTCTCAGAGCCATCCTTGTTAAAATATAAAGCCGCTTAGTGAATGAATGAGACATTGAAAATTTTCCTGCGCAGTAAACAGCTTTTGAATATCTACGCAGCCAAAGTTATATAATCTGGGGGTAGAGAGTAGCTTCCTGGTACATATTCTACAGGCATGGGAAGGAAATTCCCAGCATGGAGGCAGAAAGAGGGATTAAATAAAGTGAAAGAAAAAGATAGTGGAGAGAGAAATATATGTTAGTACCATACCATCAAAAAGAAATATTTTTATCAAGTGTGTAGTTTTGGATTGTTTTTTAACCAGAGAGGGCAGGCAAAACTTGGAGATCCTCACAGCCCCTGGGGTTCTGAACATTACAATTATAGTAGTCATCTATTTCCAACCAATAGAACCCACATATACTTTAGTCCATCAGGAAGCACCATCTAATAAAGCAATGATGATAGATCGATTTTACAGTGATGCTCCTTCTACATGATTTAAGGCAATAGGAAGTAAATTGTTAATAATTTTATAACCCTTCAGCCCCAATGAGAGAGAAAAAAAGAGAAAAAAAACTAACATATCAATATCAGCTAGCACCCAACTTGTTTACAGCAACCATATCTGATTTCAGAGAGCAATAGATAAATTCCATACACTCTGATCATTCCATAAACATCTTGTCTTGCAAAGGGGAGTCTGCAGAATTTGGAGGTATTTTTCTTCCTCCTAAGGGGAAATGAATGATACTAACCCCATTCTTAATATAGAGCTTAGCCAGGTATTTAATAAACTTCCTAGCCAATTGTTTCACTTAGTAAAAAGTTGCCCTCAATCCAACTACATCACGGCATAATCTTGAGAGAGCAGTATTTTAATTGCTGGCTCTTCCCATAACCACTCCATGTCTCTCTCTGGATTTCTGCAGTATTAGCTTCTTAGTGGTAAACTTCAGGAGCTTTACAATCAAACGCTCTAAGCCGACTTCCAAGAGCTGGCTGGGGGGGCAAGGTCCGGTATGCCCATTCTATATCAAAATAAAAAGCTATTGGAAAATCCTACAATTTAGCAATCTACGGACAAATTCAGAAGGTTTGCCTTTCTCTATTCCCTCAGAGACACCCACAGTCCTCATGTTACATGGTCTAGAGTGGCTTTCTAGACCAATTAGTTTTGTCTTGATATCATTACAGCTCTTTATAACCTGTTATTTGTTCTCTTTAAAATCATCTTCCACTTCAGAAAGTCTGTTCTGCTTCACCAGTCTGTCTGGCTAGAGCTTGCAGTGCACTCAGTCTCGGTCATGGTGCTCTGTCGGATGGAAACTGTAGATTTAATTTCAGCAGTGTGAGTGGCAACCTTTGTTGTTACAGCTATCAGCCCTATCCCATGAGGCTCAGGTACCATTTGTTTGGATAAGTGGGGAGGCAGCTCTCCTCTGTTTTTTCCATACTTTTAGATTTGGAGAAGCAGCAGCAGAGCTTGAGGGCATCTTGGACACCTCAATCACAGTGCCCTGTGATGTTCAGGGCTGGACTTCTTGACTGAAAAGCAGCATATGCTGCCATCTGGCACACTGCCTTGTTGGTCAAGACATTACCTTGATGGGTTGTTATGGCTATAGAAATGATGCTCTGAAACAGACAATTCCAAACCACGTTAGGAAATAAACTGAATGCTTAGGGGATCCAGAAGAACAGGATCCCTCAGAGATCTGTCCTTGCCCCTACTTATATCCAATATGTTTTCAAACGATCTGTCTCCAACTACCTCAAGGCCACTCAAGTGTGCAGATGACATCTGTCTAATGTCAAGAGAAAAACTTCAAAAAGACTGGGGACAACTTGAACCAAGATACGGCAGACAACCCTTAGGACTGGAAGAAGTGAAGACTTAATCTCAGTATGTCAAAGACAGTGTTGTCATGGTTTCATCTCACTCAAGCTAATGCTTCACAAGAACTCAACCTGTTCTTGCATGGAGAATGACTGGCTCATGACACAAAAAAAAAAAAAAAAGCCAGCATATCTAGGAGTCACTCTAGCTTGCATGCTTACCCATAACACCCAAACCACCAAGAGAGCACAGAAAATTAACAGCAGAAATGGCCTCTTAAAGAAGTTTGCAGGCTCAAGTTGAGGAGCTAATGTGCAAGCACTGGACAGTTCAGCAGTAACTTTCTGCTACTCACTTGGGCAACACTGTGCTCCTGTGTGGTTAAACTCTTACCACACCATGCTAGTTGATGTGCTGTTGAATCAAATGATGAGAATAACAGGGACTACAGGACCAACAAACACGGATTGGCTACCAGTCTTTTCTAATATCCTTCCTTCTAACATCAGGCATAATATTGCAGCGAAGAACCTCCTTGATACAATCCAGGAGATAATCACCAGGCCACTTTTCAAAGATACAGTGCCTCGCCACTGACTCATCATCAGAACACCAATCTGCACTATGTTACGCAACTGCTCCACGGTGGACGCTGTGACACTGTGGTGAGCAGAATGGGAACAAGCTGCTCCCTGTCTACGAAATTTCTCTCTCATCACTCATCCTGATGGAAGACCTCCTGCCTTCAGGCTGCCACATTATCTGTTGTACAAGCTCAACCATTTCAGATGTGGGGAAGAGAGGTGTGTGGATACTGACCACACCTGGGGATCCAGAACAGCCCCGTGTGGCTGCGGGTGGGGATGGACGCTGCGCACCTACTGCTCACCTCATGCTGGTCTCTCAGGAGGCCATTCCAGACTCCGTACTGCTGACCCCAAAGCTACTGAATAGCTAAAACACGCGAGATGTCTACCTAAGCCCTTTTGACATTCTTTTGACGTACACATTTCTGTTTTTATCTCCCTACTTTCTATGTTGTCATTTGAACTCTCTTCCATCTTTATTGTACTACTTGTGCATTCACTAATAACAATGCAACTGCAGAGACTCTATAGAAAAGGATTGTTCATTCCATCACATCCAGTCCCCTCTGTCACTTGGCCAGAAGTTTCTCCCTTTTCCTGAACTATGTTGTCTTCAGTGTATAAATGGCTGAGCTGACAGATCCAGGGCCCAGAACTGCTCACTGGTAACAATAGGAATCAAACCTGTTCCCCACTACACAAAAACTATGGACACCAGTACAAAGAATGAATGAGACCCCATAGTCATGAGTTGGCTCTATGAGCAGAGAAAAGACTTTTGTTAACGTGTGCACACTTAGCATTGGTTGTGAGGTATAAAAAGGCAGTTGCCCGGCTGGAGTACTATGGCTTGCAGCCTGAATCCAACTACGATGGAAAAGGTAAGAGAAACCTGTCTGGACTGGATTGTTTGGTATGTCTGTCTGAAGCCAGGGACCTGATTCTCCTCTCATTTACAACAGAGTTAGCCAGGGACCTGATTCCCCTCTCATTTACATCAGAGTTAGTCTCCTGATGTCAAAGGAGTTACTTCTGGCCTATCCCAGTAGGAGAGGAGAATCAAAAATGCAGAGTGAGGGAACCTACTGCCTCTAATAGTCCCTGTATATTAAACTCTCAGAGCCCAATTCTGCTTTCACTTACACTTGTAAGTAAAACGTAAGGCCCAGACATTTCATGCTTACTGTGCTGGACAGAGAGAAATTGGAATGCCAGCACGCAGTCACACTGTATAGGATGTTACTGAAAACTGTGCCGTTTGTTTCTTGCACTAGATCATTCTTTTCGAGGACAGAAACTTCCAGGGCCGCTCCGTTGAGTGCAGCAGCGACCGTCTGGATTTGCAAAGTCAGCTCAGCCGCTGTAACTCTGTCCGCGTGGAAAGTGGCTGCTTCATGCTCTATGAACGTCCCAACTTCCAGGGACAGCAGTTCTTTCTGAAACGGGGAGATTATCCTGACATGCAGTCTGAGGGTTTCAGCACCTCCATTAAGTCCTGCCGGATGATCCCAACTGTGCGTTCCATTTTGCCTCTTTTTTTTTTTTTCTTCCAAAAACGGTAACATTGCCCAAACCACCGTCATAAGGTTCTTATTTGATCATTTTCAGCCGAGCTACTGGGGACTGAAAACGAGAACAGCTTTCTTCCTCCTAGTGGTCATCCATCCAGGATGGCTAGGGGAACATTCAAGGGATAGGACAGGAAAGCTTCCACTGCTACTACCTTTTCAGGGCCTGGATGCAGCTCTCATTTGGTTAAGTCTATGGACAGTAAATGACAACATACTTTGAGTTAAGAAGGGAAAAGTTTTCCATAACTTCTGGGCATTTGGAGATACACTGGGCCCACTGCCCTCACACTGCTGTAAAATAAGGAATAATCAGTGATGCCCACAGAGTTACACCAGTGTGAGGGGAGAATTGGGCTCCAATATTTTCTGTGACTCTTTAGAACAAAGTCACTTCTCAGTTTCCTTGATTCTGGGGCTGCTGAAGCCTGAAACAGCCCCCAGCAGAACTTGGCATAGCCCAGGAGACCACTGTGCTCACTGAGGATTGGCCAGCATTGTACACTCAGCCCCGCCCTCTCTTGCACTTTGATGGGCTCCCTCCTCCCGACCCCAGATATGCTCCCTGCACCAAGGGTGGGAGTCACGGCTGGTGTAGGTCTGAGTCAAATAGGTGGATGCGCTGCCTTTACAGCATTCAAGGATTCCCCTCCTCTGGGGACCAGAGGCAGTTTTAAGTGCCCTTTGCATCACTGGAGCAGGGCACAGGGCTGACTCAGGGCCCAGAATCACAGGCAGCCAGCCTGGTGCAGTCACTGTATTACCCTGTCTCGTTTTCTGTCACAGCACAGGGGCACCTATAGGATAAAGATCTATGAGAAGGAGGATCACAGAGGCAAGATGGTAGAGTTAACCGAGGACGCTCCGCAAGTCATGGACCAGCTACGCGCCCACGAGATGCTCTCTTGTTCTGTGCTGGACGGACACTGGATCCTTTACGAATTGCCGAATTACAGAGGCCGCCAATACCTGCTGAGGCCAGGGCAGTACAGGAGATTCAGTGAGTGGGGCTCTATGAGTGGCAAAGTCGGCTCTTTGAGACGTGCCACTGATCTTTGCTGAATCAAGACGCCTTTTGCCTGGAAGGGTCTCAATGAATAAAATGCTTTAACAGCCATTGTGCTCTCAGCGTGCTGTTGTAAGTGTACTAAGGGGAACGTCGAGATTTGTCCTGTGTTCTTGGGCTACGGTATCATCTTCTGAACCAAACGTTGTCCCTCATCTTTCCCTGCCCTCCCCCAGCATTGCATAGCTACTTCTAGCACAAAGTCAGTCAGCTCAGTATGGAAAATTAACAGAAGTTATCAGTGTGCTGATTAAAGAAAAAAAACTCACTCTAAGCTGATTTTTGTTCTGGACTTCAATTAATGCTAGCCTAGTGGGCCCTGAACAAATACCAGGCTACCAATAAAAGATAAATCAAACTCAGACCCATGTGGCAAATGCTAAATGCCAAACAGTTTGACAAAGTGGACAGAGCCTTAGACTTTAAGGTTAGAAGGAACCATCATGATCATCTAGTCTGATCTCCTGCACATTGCAGGCCACAGAACCTCACCCACCCACTCCTGTACTAGACACACAACCTGTGGCTGGGTTACTGAAGTCCCAAAATCATGATTTAAAGACTTCACGTTACAAAGAATCCACCTTTTAAACTAGTTTAAACTTGTAAGTGACCCGTGCCCCATGCCGCAGAGGAAGGCAAAGAACCCCAGAGTCTCTGCCAATCTGACCCAGGAGAAAATTCCTTCCCAACCCCAAATAGGGAAAGAATTCTATGTAGTAACTCAGAGCCATCTCCATAAAGTGTCTCATCACTGGCCATTGGAGATATCTGCTGCCAGTAGCTGCACATTAGCTACATGCCATTGTGTAGGCAGTCTCATCATACCATCCCCTCCAAAAACTTATCAAGCTCAGTCTTGAAGCCAGTTAGTTTTTTTTCCCTCCCACTACTCCCCTTGGAAGTCTGTTCCAAAACTTCAGCTCCTCTGATGGTTAGAAACCTTCATCTAATTTCAAATTTAACCTTTTTAATGGCTAATCTATATCTATTTGTTCTTGTGTCAACATTGGCATTTAATTAAAAAAACTCCTCTCCCTCCCTGGTATTTATTCCTCTGATGTATGTGTGAAGAGAAATCATAGCTCCCCCGGCCTTCATTTGGTTACGCTGAGTTTCCCCTCAGAGGGTAGGTTTTCCATTCCTCAGATCATCCTAGTAGCCCTTCTCTGCACCTGCTCTGGTTTGAATTCATCTTTCTTAAATGTGAGAGACCAGAACTGAACAAAGTATTCAGGATGAGGTCTCACTAGTCCCTTGTATAATGATACGAGCACTTCCCTATCTCTACTGGAAATACCTTGCCTGATGCATCCTACGACTGCATTGGCCTTTCTCACGGCCGCATCACACTGGCAGCTCATAGTCATCCTGTGTTCAACTAATGCACCCAGGTCTTTCTCCTCCTCTGTCACTTCCAACTCAAAAGTCCCAAGCTTATAGCAAAATTTCTTGTTAGTCCTTAAGTGCATGTCCTTGCACTTTGCACTATTAAATTTCATCCCTTTTCTAGTACTCCAGTTTTCATGGTCATGTATGATATTCCAGCCCTCCTCCATATTAGCAATGTCTCCCAATTTTGTGTCATCCACAGATTTCATTAGCACATTCCCACTTTTTGTACCAAGGTCAGTAATAAAAATGTTAAATAAGATTGGTCCCAAGACCGATCCCTGAAGAACTCCAGTAGTAACCTCATCCAGGCTGACAGTTCACCTTTCAGTATGTCCCATTGTAGTCTCTCCTTTAACCAGTTCCTTATCCATCTTTCAATTCTCATATTAATCCCCATCTTTCTCCAATTTAACTAATAATTTCCTATGTGGAACTGTATCAAATGCCTTACTGAAATCCAGGTAAATTAGAGCAGATAGATTAGATCTACTGAATTTCCTTTGTCTAAAAAAGTCAGTTATCTTCTCAAAGAAGGAAATCAGGTTGGTCTGGCATGATCTATCTTTTGTAAAACCATGTTGTATTTTCCCCCTGTGACATTCCCCTGGTATTATCTGGACCAGTGATCTGCTAGGTCACTCCAATCCTCGACTCTGGGAGCCAGCCCTACCCTGCTCCGCTGTGAGAACCCCCACTCCCGGGGTGTTCACGCACAGCCTCTAGCATGTAAGTTGCTCCCAGCTACATGAGTGAGCACATTTGGCCAGCCGCTGCTTGGATTGTTTAACTGAATGACACTAGCCAATATCTCTGGTCCCAGACACAATTCTAGAAACCTCCGTTTTGCAGTGTCCAGTTATGCCCGCTGGACGCTGCAAGCTTGTATGAGTTCATCAATTTAATAAAGAAATTGATATGTACCAGGTTTGTTATTCCAAGGGGAGTCTCTGACATGCTTCAAACCAAATGCACTGCTTCAGGTAGAACAAAAACAAACTTATTAATTACACAGGATAGATTTTAAGAGATTAAAGTCAGATCTGGTCAAATGAAATAAAAGCAAAACGCATTCTAAGCTGATCTTAACACTTTTGGTGCCCATACAAACTTAGATGCTTCTCACCACAGAGTGGCTGGTTGCCCTTCAGCCAGGCTCTCCCCTTTGATCAGTGCTTCAGTTGCTCGGTGGTGGTATCTGCTGGTGGAGGTAGGAGAGAGAGAGCATGGCAAATGTCTCTCCCTTTTATCCTGTTCTTTCTTCCCTCTTGGCTTTGCCTCCCGCCCTTCAGAGTCAGGTGAGCATTACCTCATCATAGTTCCAAACTGACCAAAGGAAGGAGGGTGACTCACTTGAGAGTCCAGCAAATCCTTTGTTGCTGCCTAGGCCAGTGTCCTTTGTTCATAGAATCATAGAATATCAGGGACCTCAGAAAGTCATCTAGTCCAACCCGCTGCTCAAAGCAGGACCAATCCCCAATTTTTGCCCCAGATCCCTAAATGGCCCCCTCAAGGATTGACCTTACAACCCTGGGTTTAGCAGGCCAATGCTCAAACCACTGAGCTATCCCTCCCCCTGCGAGGCTGGGCTAGGTTTGTCCCATACATGCCCTGATGAGGTGTTAACTACCCCTTTGCTCCTGGGGAGTTTTGCCTGGGCTTCTTTTAAGCCATGAGGACACATTTTCAGCCTCATAACTACATACATGAATTTACAATCTATAACATTACTATAACAACAATGCTCAGTGCATCATGAGCCTTCCAAAGACACCCACATGACAAACTTTGCATTGGATACCACACAATCATATTATAAGGATGAATATGGGGTGTATGGTGTTCCCCCGAGGTACAGAGTGTTCCTTCCCCGCCCCCCGCCCCATTACCTCTATGTCCCTAACTACTTTTTCTTTCAAAATTTGTTCCAAGACCTTATAAACAATTAAGATCAAACTAATAGGCCTAAAGTTTCCTGGATCACTTCTCTCCCCCAGCTCCTCCCCGACACACACACACACACACACACACTTCTTAAAAATAGGAACTATATTAGTAATTCTCCAGTCATAGAGTACAACCCCTGAACCTAAAGATTCATTAAAAATCTTAGCTATTGCGTTTGAAATTTCATGTACCAGTTCCTTTAATATTCTTGGATGGGGATTATCCGGGCCCCCCAGTTTAGTCCCATTAAGCTGTTTGAGTCTGAATTCTACCTCGGATATGGTAATTTCTACTTCCATATCTTCGTTCCCAATAGGCACCCTCCAACTACCCCTAAGCTCCTCATTAGCCTTATTAAACATTGACGCAAAGTATTTCTTTAGGTGTTGGGCCATGCCTAGCTTATCTTTAATCTCCACCCAATCCTCAGTGTTTAGCAGTCCCACTTCTTCTTTCCTTGTTTTTTTTTTATATGGTTATAGAACCTTTAACTGTTGTTTTTAATTTTCTTTGTGACGTCCAACTCTGCTTGGCTTTTGGCAGGTCCCACTTTATCCCTACACTTTCTGATCTCCAAAAAGTAGCTTTTCTTGCTGATCCATCCCATCTTCCATTCCTTGTAGGATTTCTGCTCTCTCTTAATCACCTATTTGAGATGCTTGCTCATCCAGCTTGGTCTTCTACCCTTTCCTACAATTTTTCCCCCTTGCTTGCTGCACCCAGGAGCCACTATTATAAAAGAAATGTTACTCCACAATATCTGGAAAATTATATCTGTAGCTAGACTAATATTTTATATTTTAATTTCCCACATGTGCCACTCTGCACCTCCCCGAGGTTTGTGGTTTGGTGGGCAACATTGACCCCTGCCATCCAAAACTACAATGATGTTCAAAGTGGGGGGTATGGTCCTCTGGCTCCACCACTTCTGGCACCATTGACGGGACGTGCCTTGCCACTGATGCATCAGCAGAACACCAATCTGGAATATGCTACCGACCAGCTCCATGGTGGATGCTGTCACACTGTAGCGAGCAGAATGGGAACGAGCTGCTCCCTCTCTAAGGCATTGTCCACACTATACAGTTTTGTCGGAAATCTCTGTTGTTTTGCCGAAACAATAAAACCACGTGGACAACAGACATGGAGCTTTTTACAGCAAAGTTAAAGCGACAAAGTGTCAGTGTAGACGCTGCTGTTCATTATGTTGCCATAACTGGCCTCCCCCAGTATCCCACAATGCCCACCGTGACCACTCTGCTCACTGTTTTGAACTCGGCTGCCCTGCAGGCATGTGCAAGCTTTGACATTCCTCAGTGTGGAGAGCTCAAAGAGCTGCTGAGGATGCTGCTCCTGGCAGCTGAAGAGGCTGTGGGAGAACTCGGAGGGAATCACAGAACCATTGATGTGGAATTGGCAGGCAGACAGAGCAAGCTGCTTCTACGGGGGCGGGAGGGGACAAAGATTGCTGTGCAGATCCAAAAAGAAAAGGAGTACTTGTGGCACCTTAGAGACTAACCAATTTATTTGAGCATGAGCTTTCGTGAGCTACAGCTCACTTCAAGCTCATGCTCAAATAAATTGGTTAGTCTCTAAGGTGCCACAAGTACTCCTTTTCTTTTTGCGAATACAGACTAACACGGCTGTTCCTCTGAAACCTGTGCAGATCCAGAGGCTGATGTGGAGGGGGAGGGATGTCCCTCACCCACAGGATTGGTTGCTCAGGCTGCTGTCTGAACTTAGAGAGACAGCATGCCAACACACTCTCCCCAAACACACAAACAATCACTCACACACTTCCCCAACACACACTCTGTTTCTCTCTCTCACTCACACACACACACACACTCCCTGTCACACACTGTTCCCCCACTAACCCACATACACTTCAGCTGAAAAACGTCTGGCAATCTAGTAGGCTGCCCATGGAGTGATGGGATTGATAAACCTGCATCATGTGACACTGTATCTACCCCATGAGGCATTGTAAACCCTTCCCAAAACTTTACGGTCAGTTGCACAGTGGGATAGATACCCACAGTGCACTGCTCTGTATTGGTGAAAGAGCTGCTACTGTGGATGGGCTCTGCTGACACAAGGACCATAATGAGGACATGCAACAATGGTTTCATGAAAGCCCTTTAATTAAATGGCCTAACTTTTGTCGACAAAACTCTGTAGTGTAGACAAGGCTCGAGAAACTCCTTCTCCCCATTCAGCCTGATGGAAGACTGCCTGGCCTTGGCTCCCACACTATGTATGGTAGAAACAACCATTTGAGATGGGGGGTGAAGACGTGTGCTGGAAATGACCACACCTGGGGACTCAGAACAGCCCTGTGAGGCTGCGGGTGGACGTGGACACGGCACACCTACTGAACAGCTGATCATCTCGTGCTGGTCTCTCAGGAGGACGTTCCAAACTCCATACTGCTGACCGCAAAGCTATTGAATGGCTAAAACACGTGTGATGTCTACCTAAGACCTTTTGACATTATTTTTGATGTACACATTTCTGTTTTTATCTCCCTACTTTCTATTTTGTTATTTGAACCCTCTTCCATCTTTATTGTACCACTTCTGCATTCATTAACAACAATGCAACTGCAGAGACTCTATAGAAAAGGATTGTGATGGCATCAACATCCAGTCCCCTCTGTCACTCCGCCAGAAGTTTCTCCCTTTTCCTGAACTATGTTGTCTTCAATGTAAAAATGGCTGAGCTGACAGATCCAGGGCCCGGAACTGGTCACTGGTAACAATAGGAATCAAACCTGTTCACTGCTACACAAAAATTATGGACACTAGTACAAAGAGTGAATGAGCCCCCAGAGTCATGAGTTGGCTCTATGAACAGAGAAAAGACTTTTGTTAACTTGTGCACACTTAGCACTGGTTGTGAGGTATAAAAAGGCAGTTGCCTGGCTGGAGTACTATGGTTTGCAGCCTGAAACCAGCTACAATGGAAAAGGTAAGAGAAACCTGTCTGGATTGGATTGTTTGGTATGCCAGGCTGAAGCCAGGGACCTGATTCTCCTCTCATTTACATCAGAGTTAGTCTCTTAATGTCAAAGGAGTTACTCCTGGCCTACCCCAGTAGGAGAGGAGAATCAAGAATGCAGAGCGAGGGGACCTACTGCCTCTATTAGCCCCTGTATATTATTCTTAGAGAGTCTAATTCTGCTATCGCTTACACTTGTGTAAATGAGGATCAATTCCACTGAAGTCAAAGGAGTATATCAATTTATCATCACTGTGAGTAAAATGTAAGGCCCATACACTTCAGGCTTAGTGTGCTGGACGGAGAAAAATTGGAATGCCAGACGCTGTCACACAGTATAGGATGTTACTGAAAACTCTGCTGTTTGTGTTTCGCACCAGATCATCCTTTTCGAGGACAGAAACTTCCAGGGCCGCTCCGTTGAGTGCAGCAGCGACCGTCCAGATTTGCAAAGTCAGCTCAGCCGCTGTAACTCCGTCCGCGTGGAAAATGGCTGCTTCATGCTCTATGAACGTCCCAACTTCCAGGGACAGCAGTTCTTTCTGAAACGGGGAGATTATTCTGACATGCAGTCTGAGGGTTTCAGCACCTCCATTAAGTCCTGCCGGATGATCCCAACTGTGAGTTCCATTTTGCTTTTAAAAAATGGCAACGTTGCTCAAGCCACCGTCATGAGGAACTTGCTTGATCATTTTCAGCCGAGCTACCGAGGACTGTAAACGAGAACTGCTTTCTTCCTCCTAGTGGTCATCCCTCCAGGAGGGCTGCGGGGAAATTGCAGGGATAGGATAGGATACCTTGCACTACAAGTGCCTGTTCCGGGCCTGGGTGCAGCTGTCCTGTGGTTAAGAATATGGACAGTAAAGGATGACATACTTTGAGCTAAGAAGGAAAAATGTTTCTGTAACTTCTGGGGATTTGGAGATACACTGGGCCCACTCCCCTCCCACTGCTGTAAAATAAGGAGTAACTCCCTGAAGGCCACAGAGTTCCACCAGTGTGAGGGGAGAATTGGGCCCAATATTTTCTGTGACTCATTAGAACAAAGTCACTTTTCTGTTTCTTTGATTTTGGGCCTGCTGAAGCCTGAAATACCCCCCAGCAGAACTTAGTGTATCCTACAGCTTAGTGTAGCCTATGGGTGGGAGCCACGGCTGGCGTAGGTCTCAGTCAAAGGGGTGGATGCGCTGCCTTTGCAGCATTCAAGGATTCCCCTCCTCTGGGGACCAGAGGCAGTTTTAAGTGCCCTTTGCGTCACTGGAGCAGTGCAGAGAGCTGACTCAGGGCCCAGGATCACAGGCAGCCAGCCTGCTGCGGTCACTCTATCACCTTGTTTCACTTTCTTAAATAGCACAGGGGCACCTATAGGATAAAGATCTATGAGAAGGAGGATCACAGAGGCAAGATGGTAGAGTTAACCGAGGACTCTCCGCAAGTCATGGACCAGCTACGCGCCCACGAGATGCTCTCTTGTTCTGTGCTGGACGGACACTGGATCCTTTACGAATTGCCGAATTACAGAGGCCGCCAATACCTGCTGAGGCCAGGGCAGTACAGGAGATTCAGTGAGTGGGGCTCTATGAGTGGCAAAGTCGGCTCTTTGAGACGTGCCACTGATCTTTGCTGAATCAAGACACCTTTTGCCTGGAAGGGTCTCAATGAATAAAATGCTTTAACAACCATCGTGCTCTCAGCGTGCTGTTGTAAGTGTACTAAGGGGAATGACGAGGCTTGTCTTGTGTTCTTGGGCTACGGTTTCATCTTGTGATCCAAAAGTTCTCCCTCATTTTTCCCTGCCTTTCCCCAGCATTGCATAGCTACTTCCAGCACAAAGGACCCAACGCCAAACACAGGGCTCAGACCTAGGCAGCCACACAACGATGTACAGGTGTATGAGGCTCCCTCCCAATCACTTCCATGGGTGTGCGGACATTACCCAGAATGCAGTGCAGGGCACGTCGTAAGAGCTGAACCACAGAGTGAAACATCCAGGACTTGGCCCACAGAGAGACGGACGGGAGGACTGTAACCATACAGCTGTAGTCTAGATCATAATCCTCCAGCCCACCCATGGCCACAGATTTGGAGCTACGGCTAAAGGGGTCCTGGGAGCATCACCAGGGAGCAGCAGCCAGAGCCCCCTCATCCACCAGGCATGGAGCAGGCAGAACTGGGCACCCAGCTGATGGCAGAAATGAGCCACATCCTCCTCCCAGCCGAGAGGCAGTGCCAATCACAGCTCTCTCCCCAGCCGAGCCTTAGGTCAGATTTATCTGAGCACCGATCCAGGGCAGGGCAGGATTAACTAGCCATAGGCACTACAGTCCTGGGTTGAGGGCCACAGCTTCTGGAATCATCGGAATACACTGGCATTTCCTGTGTGTAACAAAAGCTGAGGTTCCTGTCCCAGGGGGTGTAAATCAAAGCTTGAAAATATGACCCAGGTTCAACCAATTCAGAGACGTCTGCCCAAGTCTGCAGCCAGCCTGAAACAATAACTTAGAGAGGGCTGAACAGCCCCATGCACCTCAGTGTGCGATTAACTGTAGGAGCCACCAACAGCAGCCCAGCAGAGGACTGTGGGAGGCAGGAAGAGAAGAGCACCCCTGGCCCAGTCCACCCATCCAAACAGATACACCCAGGCTCAAGGGCAGGCCCTGGGAGCTATCCTACCTCTATCCTTCCATCTCAAGGTCGGAGGGTCAAATGACCCCTGTTGTCCCTGAGGCTAGAGGGCCCTTGCTCCCACTTCTGGGAGCAAATGCCACCTTCCAACAGGTACTCATGCTATGACCCATCTTGTTCTCTCTCTTCATGACTCGGGTGCTCTGTCTGACTTCATGACTTCACTCTCTGGCTCGGGCACTGTATAGTCACCCCTTCCAGATTATCAGGCTCCCTCCAGACCAGTTATCTGGAGGGCATTTCCCACATCCTGTGCTCCTTCCCAAGTACCCCCTCTAACACCCGGCATCTAATCTTTAAAAAAACTGCATGTCAACAAAACTTTCTTCCCTGAAGAACTCCTTTAGTAACCTCACTCTAGCCTGATAGTTCGCCTTTCAGTATGTCCCATTGTAGTCTTCCCTTTAACTAGTTCCTTATCCATCTTTCAGTTCTCATATTAATCCCCATCTTCTCCAATTTAACTTATAATTTCCCATGTGGATCTATATCAAAAGCCTTACTAAAATCCAGGTAAACTAGAGTAGATAGATTAGACCTACTGCATTTCATTTGTATCAAAAGTCAGTCTTCTTCTCAAAGAAGGAAATCAGGTTGATCTGGCATGATCTACCTTTTGTAAAGCCACATGTTATTTTTTTTCCCAATTACCTTTATGTCCTTAACTACTTTCTCTTTCAAAATTTGTTCCAAGACCTTGTATGCAATTGAGATTAAACTAACAGGCCTTTAGTTTCCCGGATGGGGGTGGATGCTGCACACCTAGTGAACAGGTGTTCATCCCATGCTGGTCACGCAGGAGGACATTCCAGACTCCATACTACTGACCCCAAAGCTATTGAATGGCTAAAACACACGTGATGTCTACCTAAGCCTTTTCAACTTTTTTTTTTTACATACTTTTTTTTGATGTACAAATTTCTGGTTTTTTCTCCCTACTTTCTATTTTGTCATTTGAACCGTCTTCTGTCTTTACTGTACCACTTCTGCATCCACTAATAACAATGCAACTGCAGAGACTATCAAAAAGGATTGTGATGGCATCGACATCTAGTCCCCTCTGTCACTGAGCCAGAAGTTTCTCTCTTTTCCTGAACTACGTTGTCTTCAATATAAAAATGGCAGAGATGACAGATCCAGGGCCCAGAACTGCTCACTGGTAATAATAGGAATAAAACCTGTTCCCCACTACACAAAAGCTATGGACACTGGTAAAAAGAATGAATGAGACCCCGGAGTCATGATTTGGCTCTATTAGCAGAGAAAAGACTTTTCTTAACGTTTGCACACTTAGAACTGGTTGTGAGGTATAAAAAGGCAGTTGCCCGGCTGAAGTACTATGTCTTGCTGCCTGAATCCAGCTACGATGGAAAAGGTAAGAGAAACCTGTCTGGACTGGATCGTTTGGTATGCCAGGCTGAAGCCAGGGACCTGATTCTCCTCTTATTTACATCAGAGTTAGTCTCTTGATGTCAAAGGAACTACTCCTGGCCTATCCCAGTAGGAGAGGAGAATCAAGAATGCAGAGCGAGGGGACCTACTGCCTCTATTAGCCCCTGTATATTATTCTCTCAGAGCCCAATTCTGCTTTTGCTTACACTTGTGTAAATGAGAATCAATTCCACTGAAGTCAAAGGAGTATTTCAATTTATCATCACTGTGAGTAAAATGTAAGGCTCAGACGTTTCATGCTTAGTGGAGAGAAATTGGAATGCCAGGACGCAGTCACACAGTATAGGATGTTACTGAAAACTCTGCTGTTTGTGTTTCGCACCAGATCATTCTTTTCAAGGACAGAAACTTCTAGGGCCGCTCCGTTGAATGCTGCAGCGACTGTCCGGAATTTCAAAGTCAGCTCAGCCGCTGTAACTCCGTCCACGTGGAAAGTGACTGCTTCATGCTCTGTGAACGTCCCAACTTCCAGGGACAGCAGTTCTTTTGAAACGGGGAGATTATCCTGACATGCAGTCTGAGGGTTTCAGCACCTCCATTAAGTCCTGCCGGATGATCCCAACTGTGAGTTCCATTTTGCTTTTAAAAAATGGCAACGTTGCTCAAGCCACCATCGTAAGGAACTTGCTTGATCATTTTAAGCCGAGCTACCGAGGACTGTAAACGAGAACTGCTTTCTTCCTCCTAGTGGTCATCCCTCCAGGAGGGCTGCGGGGAAATTGCAAGGATAGGATAGGATACCTTCCACTACAAGTGCCTGTTCCGGGCCTGGGTGCAGCTGTCCTGTGGTTAAGAATATGGACAGTAAAGGACGACATACTTTGAGTTAAGAAGGAAAAATGTTTCTGTAACTTCTGGGGATTTGGAGATACACTGGGCCCACTCCCCTCCCACTGCTGTAAAATAAGGAGTAACTCCCTGAAGGCCACAGAGTTCCACCAGTGTGAGGGGAGAATTGGGCCCAATATTTTCTGAGACTCTTTAGAACAAAGTCACTTTTCTGTTTCCTTGATTCTGGGGCTGCTGAAGCCTGAAACACCCCCCAGCAGAACTTAGTGTATCCTACAGCTTAGTGTAGCCTATGGGTGGGAGTCACGGCTGGCGTAGGTCTCAGTCAAAGGGGTGGATGCGCTGCCTTTGCAGCATTCAAGGATTCCCCTCCTCTGGGGACCAGAGGCAGTTTTAAGTGCCCTTTGCGTCACTGGAGCAGTGCAGAGAGCTGACTCAGGGCCCAGGATCACAGGCAGCCAGCCTGCTGCGGTCACTCTATCACCTTGTTTCACTTTCTTAAATAGCACAGGGGCACCTACAGGATAAAGATCTATGAGAAGGAGGATCACAGAGGCAAGATGGTAGAGTTAACCGAGGACTCTCCGCAAGTCATGGACCAGCTACGCGCCCACGAGATGCTCTCTTGTTCTGTGCTGGACGGACACTGGATCCTTTACGAATTGCCGAATTACAGAGGCCGCCAATACCTGCTGAGGCCAGGGCAGTACAGGAGATTCAGTGAGTGGGGCTCTATGAGTGGCAAAGTCGGCTCTTTGAGACGTGCCACTGATCTTTGCTGAATCAAGACACCTTTTGCCTGGAAGGGTCTCAATGAATAAAATGCTTTAACAACCATCGTGCTCTCAGCGTGCTGTTGTAAGTGTACTAAGGGGAATGATGAGGCTTGTCTTGTGTTCTTGGGCTACGGTTTCATCTTGTGATCCAAAAGTTCTCCCTCATTTTTCCCTGCCCTTCCCCAGCATTGCATAGCTACTTCCAGCACAAAGGACCCAACGCCAAACACAGGGCTCAGACCTAGGCAGCCACACAACAATGTACAGGTGTATAATGCTCCCTCCCAATCACTTCCATGGGTGTGCGGGCGTTACCCAGAATGCAGTGCAAGGCACATCATAAGAGCTGAACCATAGAGTGAAACATCCAGGACTTGGCCCACAGAGAGACGGACGGGAGGACTGTAACCATACAGCTGTAGTCTAGATCATAATCCTCCAGCCCACCCATGGCCACAGATTTGGAGCTACGGCTAAAGGGGTCCTGGGAGCATCACCAGGGAGCAGCAGCCAGAGCCCCCTCATCCACCAGGCATGGAGCAGGCAGAATTGGGCACCCAGCTGATGGCAGGAATGAGCCACATCCCCCTCCCAGCTGAGAGACAGTGCCAATCACAGCTCTCTCCCCAGCCGAGCCTCAGGCCAGAGTTACCTGAGCACCGATCCAAGGCAGGGCAGGATTAACTAGCCATAAGCACTACACACTTAGGTCGAGGTCCCGAGCTCCTGGAATCATCGGATTACACTGGCACTTCCTGTGTGTAACCAAAGCTGAGGTTCCTGTCCCAGGGGGTGTAAATCAAAGCCTGAAAATATGACTCAGGTGCAACCAATTCAGAGACATCTGCCCAAATCTGCAGACAGCCTGAAACAATAACTTAGAGGGGGCTGAACAGCCCCATGCACCCCAGCATGCACCCAAACTGTAGGATCCACCAACAGCAGCCCAGCAGAGGACTGTGGGAGGCAGGAAGAGAAGAGCACCCCTGGCCCAGTCCACCCATCCAATCAGATACACCCAGGCTCAAGGGCACGTCCTGGGAGCCACCCTACCTCTATCCCTTCATCTCAGGATGGGAGGGTCAAATGACCCCTCTTGTCCTTGAGGCTAGATGGCCGTTGGTCCCACTTCTGGGAGCAAATGCCACCTTCCATTGGGTACTCACACTGTGACCCATCTCGCTCTCTCTCTTCATGACTCAGGTGCTCTGTCTGACTTCATGACTCCACTCTCTGGCTAGGGCACTATATAGTCATCCCCTCCAGGTTATGAGGCTCCCTCCAGACCAGTTATCTGGTGGGCATTTCCCACAATCCTGTGCTCCTTCCCAAGTAGCCCCTCTGACATCCGGCATCTAATCTTTAAAAAAAACTGCATGTCAGCCAAACTATCTTCCCTGAAGAACTCCACTAGTAACCTCACTCCAGCGTGACAGTTCGCCTTTCAGTATGTCCCATTGTAGTTTCCCCTTTAACCAGCTCCTTATTCACCTTACAATTCTCATATTAATCCCGATCTTCTCCAATTTAACTAATAATTTCCTGTGTGGAACTATTTCAAAAGCCTTACTGAAATCCTTACTGAAGCGTTACCACAGGTACTAATGTGCATTGGAGGTATGGAATGCAAATCCACAAGCTTTTCCCACAATGATGTCTTGATGGGAAGACCAGTGAGAGTATGGAGGGATATAATTAACCCAGTTCTAGCCCATCTAGCTACAGTGACCTGTCAGAAGCCTGGTACAGGACTTGCAGATGCAGATTTTGCAGATACAGAGTAGTGTGGTGGTAAGAAAGTAAGCAGACGTAAAAAAACCAAGGCATGGTTCAATGCCAAAGGAGACCTAACTGAGCATCCAGAGGGATCTAAAGTGATCACCTGGGATCATGCTCCCTGCCAGCCTTTCCCAAAAGCAAAATGATACAGTCCGTGTTTAACACAGGATTGACCTGGCTCCTCTGAAGTCTTTTGGAAGACAGGATTCAGAAGGTAAATATATCAGCAGGCTAAAAATGGAATATTTTGTGCTAAGAAAAGTAAATGGGTCTGTAAGCTAAGAGACAATGTTTCTCAGCTAGCTAAGAGAGGGACACCCAGGGAACCATTTACTATGAACAAAATAATAATGGACACAATAAGTCAGGAATGAAAACATGAGGTAAAGAGTAGGTCAATCATGGACAGAGCATGCTGTTTGGGGATTGGCTCCTACAAAGTAAGTGAGCCACTCCCAGCGTATGTCATGCAACATAAAGTAAATGAAATAAAATGTGTAAATGTATATAAAGGGAGAGAGTTTCTGTGCATCTTTGGATAGATATGTCATGTGCCCTACAATGACATTACCCAGGGTACAATCTGGACTGTTGAACAGATGTGTCCCCTCAGTTCTCCAACCTGGGGTGCCTTTTACACTGCTTCTCTGTGAAAGCAACCACTCCTGGTCTACTCACACAGGCTCCAGCATCTAAATTAGCCCCAGCTATAAAACATGAGTGCTACAGCCAGCCACTCCTTAATTACACTGCAGAGCAAAACCAGCAAACTCCTGGTCCCAGACTTTCCCCCAGAAATTTGTGTTTTGTACTCAGCATCCTCCTGGACAATACAAGCTCATATAAAGTCCATCATTTTATTAATAGAAAAGTATATGTACAAATGCTCTTATCTCAAATGGAGTTTCCCAAACACTTCAGTGCAAACACTCTAGTTTAGAAAAAACAATAGGAAAAGTTTATTTACTACAGAAAGATAGATTTTAATGAGGCATAAAAGTCAGAATCGGTTACAAAGAAATAAAAAGAAAAACTTAATAAGCTAAATGAATTCAAAGCAAAGGTCTCTCTCATTACATACTATAGCAGTCTTACTGGCTGGATTTCTTTTCAGACTGGACCCCTGCCCCAATCCAGTGTCACTTTCCTTGTCCTTCAGGTGTTGTCGATGCTGTGAGCAGAGAGAAAGTGAGGAGTATTTTGGGGTGTCTGTTCCCCCCTTTATAGTTCCCTCTCCATCGCCAGCTGAAGTCCAGGAGACAAAGTCTGTTTGGATGGGACCCTCAAACTTTTCCTTTGTTAAAATATAGATTTTCACTCACACCCTCTTTCCTGCCAAGAATGGCCACGTAAGTGATTGTCCATTTGATCTTGTTGACACCTGGCTGAGGCGTCAGTTTGGCTTTTGTTTCAGAAGAAGTGGTTTGTGGCTGCTCTTTCTAACATAACACAGTAGAATCTTAAAACTTTACATACAATGCTGCCATACACATTTTACTAGGACAATGATGATCAGCAAATTATGCGTTTTGAATGATACCTCATAAGGCATGCTTTGTATGAAATTTATCATGGTCCAATAAAAGGAGTACAAATGGGGGTACAAACTGTCACACTACATCCACCGCATCACATTTGAGTTTTGTCAACTCAGTGAAGTGTTGCTGTATGCCAAATAAAGATAACTGAATGACAAAGCCTGGAGTTGAACTGAGTTGTTGGGAAGAAGAGTGGAAAGGGGTCTCAGAGAAAATCACAACACCTACCTCACAAGGGTCTTTTGAGAATAAATAACTTAAAGATGGTGAAGCACTTTGAGATCTATTGAGGAAGAGCTCTATAAAAGAAATTGGCATTTCAATCAAATCAATTCAGAACTTGACATTACGGGCTTACCTAGATGATAAAAATTTGCACCAGTCCAACACATCAATCTAATTGTACCAGCACAAACCTCTAAATCAAACACACTGCAGCAGTGTAAAAACAACCCCATAGAGACAGGACATAAGTACATAGGTTCAATCCAAGACTATGCTGCACCCATGAGGCTCCATTATAAAAGTAATGTTACTCCGCAATAGTTGGAAAATAATTTCTGTAGCGAGACGAATATTTTATATTCTAATTTCCCGAGGAACAACGAGTTACCACGTGCTCCCCCCGCCACATAGCACAGCTCCCACCTGTGCAGCTCTGCACCTCCCCGAAGCTTGTAATTTGGTGGGCAACACCGCCCCTTCCCTCTGAAACTGCACCAATGTTAAAAAGTGGGGGGCGTGGTGCTCTGGCTCCCCTGCTTCTGGAGCCATTGACAGGACGTGCCTCGCCACTGGCACATCAGCTTTTGCCGACAAAACAGCGGAGGTGTGTCCACACCATAAGCTACTTTTGTCGGCAAATCTCTGTTGTTTTGCCGAAACAATAAAACCACGTGGACAATAGACATGGAGCTTTTTACAGCAAAGTTAAAGCAACAAAATGTCAGTGTAGACGCTGCTGTTCATTATGTTGCCATAACTGGCCTCCCCCAGTATCCCACAATGCCCACCGTGACCACTCTGCTCACTGTTTTGAACTCAGCTGCCCTGCAGGCATGTGCAAGCTTTGACATTCCTCAGTGTGGAGAGCTCACAGAGCTGCTGAGGATGCCGCTCCCAGCAGCTGGGGAGGCTGTGGGAGAACTCGGAGGGAATCACAGAACCATTAATGTGGAATTGGCAGGCAGAAAAAGCAAGCTGCTTCTGCGGGGGTTGGAGGGGAGAAAAATTGCTGTGCTGTGCAGAGCCAGGATTGATTGCTCAGGCTGCTGTCTGAATTGAGAGCGACAGCATGCCAACACACTCCTCCCCCCACACACACACACAATCTCTCACACTGTCCCCCAACACACACTCTGTTTCTGTCTCTCTCACACACACGCTCCCTGCCACACCCTGTCCCCTTACTATGCCACATACACTTCAGCTGAAAAGCAGCTGGCAATCTAGTAGGCTGCCCATGGAACAATGGGATTGGGAAACCTGCATCATGTGACGCTGTGCCTGCCCCATGGGGCATTGTAAACCCTTCCCAAAACCCACGGCCCGTTGCACAATGGGATAGCTACCCACAGTGCACTGCTGTATTGATGCAAGAGCTGCTAGTGTGGATGGGCTCTGCCAACACAATGACCATAATGACGACATGTAACAGTGGTTTAATGAAAGCCCTTTAAGTAAAGGGCCTAACTTTTGTCGACAAAACTCTGTAGTGTAGACAAGACGCGAGAAACTCCTTCTCCTCATTCAGCCTGATGGAAGACTGCCTGGCCTCGGGCTCCCACACTATGTATGGTGGAAACAACCATTTGAGATGGGGGGTGATGGGGTGTGTGGCAAGTGACTACACCTGGGGACTCAGAACAGCCCTGTGTGGCTGCAGGTGGACACTGCACACCTACTGAACGGCTGCTCAGCTCATGCTAATCTCTCAGGAGGCTGTTCCAGATTCCATATTGCTGACCCCAAAGCTACTGAATGGCTAAAATACACATGATGTCTACCTAAGCCCTTTTTCCTTTTTTATTTGGGGGCGGGGGGAATACACATTTCTGTTTTTATATTCCCTACTTTCTATTTTGGAGTTTGAACCCTCTTCTGTCTTTATTGTACCACTTCTGCATTCACTAATAACAATGCAACTGCAGAGACTCTATAGAAAAGGATTGTGATGGCATCAACATCCAGTCCCCTCTGTCACTCCGCCAGAAGTTTCTCTCTTTTCCTGAGCTATGTTGTCTTCAATGCAAAAATGGCTGAGCTGACAGATCCAGGGCCCAGAAATGCTCACTGGTAACAATAGGAATAAAACCTGTTCCCTGCTACACAAAAGCTATGGACACTAGTACAAAGAGTGAATGAGACCCCAGAGTCATGAGTTGGCTCTATGAACAGAGAAAAGACTTTTGTTAACGTGTGCACACTTAGCACTGGTTGTGAGGTATAAAAAGGCAGTTGCCCGTCTGGAATACTGTGGCTTGCAGCCTGAATCCAGCTACGATGGAAAAGGTAAGAGAAACCTGTCTGGACTAGATTGTTCGGTATGTCAGTCTGAAGCCAGGGACCTGATTCTCTCATTTACATCAGAGTTAGGCGATGTCTGCACTGCACTTTCGTCATCAAAACTTTTGTCGTTCAGGGTTTGTTTGTTTTCCCCCCACACACACACCTCTGAGCGACAAAAGTTTTAATGACAAGAAAAGCTGGCATGGACAATTCATCGGCAGCAGACGCTCTCCCACTGACGAACCTACTGCCCCTCGTTGTGGATGGTTTTAATTTTTCGTCTTGAGAGCTCTCTCCTGGCGACAAAGAGACACTGCGTACCTGACAATGGTGCAGATGTAGCGGCACAACCGCAGTGCTGAGAGGTGCACAGTGTAGACATAGCCTTATTCTGTTATGCCATAGGAGTTACTCCTGATCTATACCAGTAGCAGAAGAGAATAAAGAATGCAGACTTAAGGGAATTAGCATCTGTACTAATCCCTATATATTAAACACTCAGAGCCCAATTTTGCTCTTACAATGATGTAAATGAGGATCAATCTCACTGAAATCAAAGGAGTGTATCATTTTTATCACCACAGTCAGTAAAAAGGAAGGTCCAGACATTTCATGCTTACTGTGCTGAACGGAGAGAAATTGGAATGCTAGGACAGTCACACTGTATAGGATGTTACTGAAAACTCTGCCAATTTTTTCTCACACTAGATCATCCTTTTCGAGGACAGAAACTTCCAGGGCCGCTCCGTTGAGTGCAGTAGCGACCGTCCGGATTTGCAAAGTCAGCTCAGCCGCTGTAACTCTGTCCGTGTGGAAAGTGGCTGCTTCATGCTCTATGAACGTCCCAACTTCCAGGGACAGCAGTTCTTTCTGAAACGGGGAGATTATCCTGATATGCAGTCTGAGGGTTTCAGCACCTCCATTAAGTCCTGCCGGATGATCCCACCTGTGAGTTCGATTTTGCTTCTCTTTTTTTTTTTTTTAAATGACAAAATTGCCCAAACCACAATCATAAGGCACTTGCTTGATCATGTTCAGCAGAGATACCCAAGACTGAAAATGAGAACTGTTTTCTTTCTTCTAGAGGTAGTCTCTCCAGGATGGCTGGGGGGACATTGCAGGGATACCCTTTGCATCACTGGAGCAGGGCACAGGGCTGACTCAGGGCCCGGGATTACAGGCAGCCAGCCTGCTGCGGTCACTCTATTACCCTGTCTCATTTTCTGTCATAGCACAGGGGCACCTACAGGATAAAGATCTATGAGAAGGAGGATCACAGAGGCAAGATGGTAGAGTTAACTGAGGACTCTCCACAAGTCATGGACCAGCTACGTGCCCACGAGATGCTCTCTTGTTCTGTGCTGGATGGGCACTGGATCCTTTATGAATTGCCAAATTACAGAGGCCGCCAATACCTGCTGAGGCCAGGGGAGTACAGGAGATTCAGTGAGTGGGGCTCTATGAGTGGCAAAGTCGGCTCTTTGAGACGTGCCACTGATCTTTACTGAATCAAGACGCCTTTTGCCTGGAAGGGTCTCAATGAATAAAATGCTTTAACAGCCACTGTGCTCTCAGCGTGCTGTTGTAAGTGTACTAAGGGGAACGTCAAGGCTTATCTTGGGCTATGGTATCATCTTCTGAACCAAAAGTTGTCCCTCATCTTTCCCTGCCCTTCCCCAGCATTATATAGCTACTTCCAGCACAAAGGACCCAACGCCAAACACAGGGCTCAGGCCTGGGCAGCCACACAAGGGAGTACGGGAGCACAAGGCTCTGTCCCAATCAGCTCCATGGTTTTGCAGACCTTACACAATATGCAGTACAAGACACGTAGTAGGAGCTGAATCATAGAGTGAAACATCCAGGACTTGGACCATAGAGCAGCGGACAGGAGGACTGTAACCATACAGCTGTAGTCTGGATCATAATCCTCCAGCCCAGCCATGGCCATAGATTTGGAGCTAGGGCTAGAGGGGTCCTGGACTGAGCTCCAGACTTTACTCCCTGGCCAGAGGGCCCTGGAAACACCACCAGGGAGCAACTGCCAGAGCCCCCCCCAGCCACCAGGCACGGAGCAAGCAGATTTGGGCACCCAGCTGATAACAGGAATGAGCCACATCCCCCTCCCAGTTGAGAGGCAGCGCCAGTCATCCCCCCAGCCAGGGGCCGAGCCTCAGGCCAGAGTTACCTGAGCACCAATCCAGGGCAGGGCAGGATTAACTAGCCATAGGCACTACACGTCTGGGTTGAGGGCCCCAGCTCCTGGAATCATCTGGAACACCCAGTGTTTTAACTAAAGTTGTGGCTTCTGGCCCGGGGATGGGGGTTGTGTGTGTGTGTGTGTGTAAAGCAAAGCTTGAAAACATGACCCAGGTGGAACAAATTCAGAGATGTCTGCTCAAGTCTGCAGGCAGCCTGAAACAATAGCTCTGATAAGGTTGAACAGCCCCATGGACCTCAGTGTGGGGTTAACTGTAGGAGCCACCAAAACCAGCCCAGCAGAGGACTGTGGGAAGCAGGAAGAGAAGAGCACCCCTGGCCCAGTCCACGCATCCTGCAGATACACCCTGGCTCAAGGGTGAGTCCTGGAAGTTACCCTACTCCTTCATCTCAGGGTGGGAGGGACAAAGGACCCCTGTTCTCCCTGAGGGCAGAGGGCCCTTGCTCCCACTCCTTGGGGAGGGAAGGGCCCCATAGTGCTGTTCCTGTCTCTTTTGGTGGGGAGCCATTCAGAGGGCTCGCCGGGCTAATGGAGAAGGAGCCGTGGAGACAGCTCCCCAGCCTTACCAGCAGCAGAGGCACTTTGGAGCCACAGAGACTGTTATATACAATAAGAGAAGTTCTGATCCTTGACTCGTTTCATGGGCAGTAGTGAAGGTCACCGTTGTAGAAAGACTAACCTGTTAGTACGGTTATCAAGGTGTATACTGGGACAAGATTAAATACAGAGGCACATGGCACTGTCCGCTGTCCGGCAGACAGGATTCTGGGCTAGATGAACCTTTGGTCTGACCTAGTAGGGCCGTTCTTATGTATATTCTTATGAAAAGAGCAACGGCAACAAGACATTCAGTATACAGATGGCATTAGCCACTATGTTATATTATATATACACTTAAAAGAGGTTTAACAACAATTAAAGTAAAAAAACAAAAAATGGCCAAACACTTAGGGTTGCCAACTTTCTAATAGCACAATACCAAACACCCTTGCCCTGCCTCTTCCCTGCCCCTTTTCTGAGGCCCCACCCCTGCTCACTCCATTCCCCACTCTCTCCCACCCTCACTCACTTTCACCAAGCTGGGGCAAGGGGCTGGGGAGCAGGAGGGGTGCGGGCTCTGGGAGGGAGTTGGGGTGCAAGAGGGGGCTCAGAGCTGAGGCTGGAGGTATGGGCTCCTGCCGGGAGGCGCTTACCTCAGGCAACTCCAGTGGGCAGTGCTGCAGGGCTAAGGCAGCTACAAAGCATTCAAAAACGGGATGTGAAGTTAAGACCACTTTGGGAGCAAGCCTGCAGCCAAAACATGAATGTACAAGGTCAAAACTTAGCAATATAGCAAGAACTCCCATGTTTAAATTAAAGAAAGGTTCAGTATGGGTGGCACCACAAAATATGCAGAAAGATCTGCTCTTATGGTTGCACAGGTCCACTGTGTGTGATCACTCCAAAGAGGCAGAGACCAAAGACATGGCCCCAATGGCAAAGAGACTTGAAGGAATACCTTGGTGCTGGTCTAATCTGTACTAGACAATCCAGCTAACAAAGAACATAAAAATAGCTTTTCTGAGACAAGCACAGAGAGGTCCATGGAAACAAGTTCAAATCTACTACACTTTGGAGCTGCCCTTAACACCAGAGGGTAACAAGTATGTGCTAGTTGTTGTCAATGCTTTCTCACATTAGGAGCAGGAAGCCTTCCACACTAAATATGTGACTTCCATAACGAGAGGGAAATAATTGGTGGGCAATGTGTTCTGCAGGGGCACTAAGGTTATTGACTCAGACAATGGGAGTGGATTTGTGGGGTCTGTTGTCAAAGAATTATGGACCCAACTGGACGTAGATCAAAAGGTTCCCATTCCCCGTCAGCCAGCAACAGCAGGACAGGTTGTGCAAATAAATAGGACCATCATCAAATCCAAGCTTAAAAATTAAAAAAGATACTGCAACAGACAGCAATTGGGATGAAGTGTTACCGCTGGTACTAATGTACATCAGAGCTAGGGACGCAAATCCATAGCCTTTTCCCCCCCAACGAGGCCTGATGGGGAGACTAATGAGAATGCGGAAGGATATAATTAGCCCAGTTCCAGCCCATCTGGCTATAGTGGTCCTGTCGGAAGCCTGGTACAGGACTTGCAGATGCAGATATAGAGGAGTGTGGTGGTAAGAAAGGAAGAGGACATATAAAAAACCAAGGCATGGTTCAATGCCAAAGGAGACCTGACTGAGCATCATGTGTGATCTAAAGTCATCATCCAGGATCAGGCTCCCTGCAAGCATTTCCCAAAGGCAAAGTGGTACAGTCCATGCTTCAGGTAGGATTGACCTGACCCCTCTGTATTCTTCATAGTCCTGGGAAGTAAAAGGCATAGCTGGGTTCACAAAAGTCAGCTCAACACTCATAAACCTCAATAAAAATTAAAAAGCACAAAATGGTTTCCTCTTTTTGTCTTGTTAATTTGCAACCATGAAGTGGTGGAGGGTTACGACATCGCATGTCCTGATGTGAATGGTGTGGAGACGGTCGAGAGGTTCAGAAACAGTAGGTAATTCCTCACTCCCCAATCATTCAGAACATGCCAGATGCCAGCTGCACAATAAAAACTACCTGTGTAAGTAAGTTTTGTAAAAACGAATGGGAAAATATTCTGCACCCCACCACTGGAGGCAAAACAGAATCAGCCTACCAGTTTAAACAAATTGTCCTGTTTGGCCATTAAGGCAGTGGCTGTTAAAGCTGAAGAATTATAAGGGGTGTGTTCAAATGATAGGTTGGGCAGTGTCCTTTTCCCTTCAGGTTCTTAAGACCAGCAACCCAAAAGTCCCTTTCACATACCCAACCCTTCTCTGCTCCCCACCTCACAGTTGCTGTCCCTGGTCAGTGCAGACCCAGAGTTCAGAGGTACATCTGCAGAGTTCACCTCCTCCCCTCGGTGGGGTAAAGAGGTTCCTCACTTGCTCCGCCGCTTGGGCACTCGCTCGCCACCCCTCTCTGCCAGCCACCCTGCTGACTGCTCATGCTGGAAGCCTGCATCGCTGCTTCTGCCAGCCACCTGCTCACTGCTCCCACTGCACCTCTCCACCAGCCACTCTGCTGGCCGCTCATTGCACCTCTCCACCGCACCAGCCACTCGTTCACCAGCTGACTGTCAGTTGCCTTCTTTTGCCACCTGCCTCTCTGCTGTGACTTCTGCACATCAGTCTCAGTAATTTTTAGCTCTTTGGAGGCTGGGCAGAAACACTGCACCATCTTAAGTGATTTCAGTTCTGATTGGCCGTTTAACCTAACAAAGAGGCTCCTGATTAAGCCTATTTAGCTCTATTTTTTGAACAGTGGGGAGGAAAAGGTTAAACCACTCTATGGAGAACCCTTGAGGGTGTGCAGTCTTCTACCTGGTGATATCTATCTCCACCCATCTTACTTTAAGAGGGGTCTGACATTCGAGCCCCTGACTTAATGAGGTTCTTTCAACTGAGGGTGATAGGTTAAGCACAGTCATTTGGGACAGGTTCAGCACAGTCCAGCTTTCCTGTATTCCTACAATAATTACAACATTGGTAATCATATTTCACTACCCGTACATTCAGTAGTAAGGTACCCAACACCAGCCAAAGTTGATCGCTTTTTGCTGAATATGTAATCAGAGAAGGAGCAAACTGTATTAACATAAACACACCCAAGTCTCTCCCCCTCCCAGATAGCTATCAGGGAAGCATTCATTCAGACCCTGCTTACAAAATAAAATGTGTAAGTGTATATAAAGGGAGAGAGTTTCTGTGTAACTTTGGATACGTATGAGACGTAGCCTATATTCACCACTACTCTGCTTTTGAGTCTAATCAACAAAGCGTAATGTTTCTGTATGCCAAATAAATATACCTGACTGACAAAGTCTGGAGTCGAATTTAGGAAGCCAAGTGGAAAGAGGTCTGGGAGAAAATTCCAACACCTCCCTCACAAGTGTATTATGAGGATAAATACATTAAAGACAGTGAAGCACTTTGAGATCTATTCGCAAAAAGCTCTATATAAGAAATTGTCATTAGCTGGTTACCAACTTCAAGCCAATACAAAACTTGACATTAAGGGCTTATCTAGACAAGGAAAATTTGCACCAGTGTAACTACATCTATCTAATTGTACCAGCACAAACCTCTATGGTCAAACATTACAGCAGCACAAAACCAAGCCCATATAGACAGGACTTAAGTCCACAAATTCAGTCTAACAGTCTACTGGACCCATGAGCCATCATTATGCCACAATCTGTATTCCATGTAAGCTGCGCGCTTGGGCGGCCATGCAGGAGAGATTTAAGAGCCACCCAGCTGATAGCAGAGCACGCATAGCCGGCAGCATGTGTTCAGGTGCTCCTCCCCCCACGTTGCTCCATCCTGCAGCTGCTCCTGGGACCCTCCTGCTGGCTCTGCAGAGCGGGAGGTGGGGGAGGGAGGAGGGTGCTGATGTCAGGATGTCTCCCTCTCCCTCCCCCCACCCCTGTACTCCATCTCCACAGAGCAGGGCAGAGGGGACAGCCTGGCTCAGGAGGACTGGGAGCTGCTGTGGTCTGAATGGTGAGCATAATTCCATTGGTTTCAATACAGCCATGCTAACCTACACCAGCTGAGGATCTGGCCCAAATCCTCAATAGCCAGGCAGTCATTATGCAAAGAAAGAAGTGTGCATTCTGGATTAGTAACAGCATGCTATCCCTGTTCTGACTGAGAAAATTCTATTTCAAATGAGTTATAATTAATGTAATTATGTCTGCATATAGTAGTCACCTCAGCCCCATAGCATGCTGTATATAATTTACAAGAAACAGTAAATTACAACAACACTGTAAACCTTATGCTACATTTTAATGCCCACCATCATTCATTTAAGGCTTGATTCAGCAGAGCACTTAATCATGTTGTTGTGTCTTGTGCTCCCTATACAATGTACGTAATATGAAGGGACCGCATGAGTACAGTGGGGTCCGGATAACCATGTTTATAGCTACACACCAACATGTAGACTTAGCTCCATGTATACACTGCTACTCTGGAAGGGGTCTTCTTATGGCTTCCAAAGCAGGATAGTGAGGACCACTAGAGGGCTCACAAAGTATTGAAAAGGTTTCAGAGTAACAGCCGTGTTAGTCTGTATTCGCAAAAAGAAAAGGAGTACTTGTGGCACCTTAGAGACTAACCAATTTATTTGAGCATGAGCTTTCGTGAGCTACAGCTCACTTCATCGGATGCATACCGTGGAAACTGAAAGTATTGAAAGTATTGAAAAGGGATACCACACAATTCCTTATACACTACACACGTGCATAACTTTACTGAATATCGATGGGATTAATCACATGCTGAAATGATTAATTAAACATGTGCTTAAGTGCTTTCCTGAATTAGGGCCTTAGCTGGTAGCTTTTTGCTTTTTAAAAAAAACCACATAGCAGATATTCAAATAAAACCTGAGAAAAACATGCAAATTCTACACTGCTATAGGACCTAACCAGTGATGAGCTGCCAAAATGTTAACAATAAAACATGTTTCCTATAAAAAGTTCTGATTTAAGGGATGTGCCCCAGTATGTATTTTTTGTAGCACTACGGTTACCATACGTCCGTATTTTCCCGGACAGGTCAGGCTTTTTGGTTCTTAAATCGCCGTCCGGGAGGAATTTTTAAATTTTAAAAATTCCTCCTGGGAAAATACGGGTGTATGTTAACCCTACCTAAAGTTCTTTTTCAAAAAGATGGGCCTGAACAGAAATGAGCTCCGTTTCACATGTGTGGGTTCCCACCACTCCCTGGGGGTGTGCTAGGGTGACCAGATGTCCGGATTTTATAGGGACAGTCCCGATTTTGGGGTCTTTTTCTTATATAGGCTCCTATTACCCACCACCCCCTGTCCTGATTTTTCACACTTGCTGTCTGGTCACCCTAGGGTGTGCACATGTGTGGGTCCCAGCCCCCCTCATTGAAGCAGGTGTGCGGGGTTACTGCCCTGGGAACTGCAGGGCACCAGTGGACATGGGGCCAACTGCAGACAGGGGCATGGGGCAGGGCTAGCTGGAGGCAGGGGGTGGGGGCCGGCTGCGGGCAGGGCAGGGGGTGCAGAGCTGGCTGGAGACAGGAGAGTGTGGGGTTGGCTGGAGGTAGGGGCTGGCTGCAGGCAGGGTGCGGGGCTGGCTGGAGACAGGGGGTGTGGGGCTGGCTGGCTTCGGGCAGGGCTGTAGGGGGGTGCGGCAGGGGTTGGCTGGAGACAGGGGGTGTGGGGCTGGCTAGCTTCGGGCAAAGGGTGCGTGTGGCAGGGGTTGGCTGGAGACAGGGCAGGGGGTGCGGCATGGGCTGGCTGCAGGCAGGGGGTGCGGGACTGGCTGCAGGCAGGGCAGGTGGTGTGGCAGGGGCTGGCTGGAGACAGGGCAGGGCATGGGGTGCGGCAGGGGCTGGCTGGAGACAGGGCAGGGGGTACGGCATGGGCTGGCTGTGGGCAGGGGGTGCGGGGCTGGCTGCAGGCAGGGCAGGTGGTGTGGCAGGGGCTGGCTGGAGACAGGGCAGGGCAGGGGGTGCGGCATGGGCTGACTGTGGGCAGGGGGTGTGTGGCTGGCTTCAGGCAGGGCAGGGAGTGCGGTAGGGGCTGGCTGCGGCTAGGGAGTGCGGGGGTGGCTGGAGGCAGGGGCTGGCTGCGGGAAGGGCAGGGGGTGCGGCAGGGGCTGGCTGCAGGCAGAGGGTGCAGGGGTGGCTGCGGGCAGGGGGTGCAGGGGTGGCTGGAGACAGGGGCTGGCTGCAGACACGGTGGTGGGTACTCATGGGGAGAGCAGCTCGGAGCAGCCCGAGCAGCAGGACGCAGCCCAGGCCCAGCAGAGCAGCTGGGGACCCACCAGGCAGCAGCGGGTGCCCCAGGGCCAGGGGTTGGGGGAGCAGCAGCAGCAACAGGGGTCGTACCCAGGGCCAGGCAGCAGCCCACATAGCTCCCGCAGCGCAGCGCCCCCAGTGACAGGAGGAGGAATTACATCACTTTCCGGCCGGAGCCCATCAAAGCCTCAGTGCCCCCCTGCAGGGAAGCGGGTTAACAACCGGTTCTAAAACTGCTTCAGAATTTAACAACCGGTTCGTGCGAACCGGCTCCAGCTCACCGCTGGACCTAACACGCACATTTCTTCACTGACAGTGTTCAACGTGTCTTGTATCCATGGATCGTAAGTTTGTCGCTAACATGCCATGGATGACTGATTCACTTCTCACCCTTTCACTGGTAACAATGAACATATAAAACATACACAAGCTAGGTAGAGAAGTTCAAGGAATAAATGCCATGCATCTCAGTACAGCAAAGAATGAGGTGGTGTCTGCCATTGGCCAGAACAGTGTTCCATTTGATCAGCTGATGCAAATCCAGCCCTAGTTTTTGTACCCAGCCAGAACAGAGAGATGTTATGTCAACTACTCATCCCAGAGTGATAAGGGATGGGATACCTAGTTTTGCTTGTTTAGAGATGTACAGTATTGCGCATCTATAGTAATTGTATTATATAAATGCCAAATATAACAGAGGGTGTTTGGGCATTTACTAAACCAGTCTTGCAAAACTAATATGAAATTTACCAGTTCAAACACAAAGTCGACTTCCCTGATCTGTACAGTGATGATTAAGGAGCATGAAGAGACCAAAGTGGTTTTTGTTTGTTTGTTTCTTTTTGTTTTGGCCTACCAAAAAAAATATCCTTGCTGTGAGCCAGTAAAACTGTGGGAGTTTTTTGCTGTCCTGGGTGCACTTCTGGGCCCCAGAGCGGAAGGTTTGTATGTGATTAGCCAACAAGAGAGGGCATTAGGAGTTCTGATTCTCTCCCCAGATCTGTCATAGACTTCCCTTGTGACCAAGGGCAAGTGGGGTACTCTACGTTTAGTTTCTCCATCAATAGTAATTCTCAGCTCCATGAAGAGTGTTGATGGGCTGTACTCATTCATGTTTGTAAGTGCATTGAGATCCTTGAAGAGATATCATATAACTACAAAGTGTGCAGAGAAGTCGGTATCGGAAATAGACACTCTGGCTCACCCTCTGAAAACAAGTTTTGGGCAAAATTCTTTCAGATTTACACAGCACATTTAATCTTCAGTATTCTGCTCTCCTAAGGGGCATGCATCTCCTTCTGAGACCTGTACATGTGAGGTTTATGGTTTGTTTAAAGGAGTGACTGAAAAAGTCTTGATTTGGGGAATAAGAATGAGGCAGCCACAGTAGGAAAGAAAGTGTGTGTGTGTGTGTGTATGTGTGTGTATAAAGATATAAATGTGTTTTATTACCCAGCACTAGACTGAGTGGTAAGACATTGTGGCAAGGATATTCTTATTGCTTAGGTATATTTGTGTGTACAAATAGTTCTAGAATTGTGCACACATACACAGCATGACTGTGTGTGCAAAGTGGGTATGTACAAATGCATGGACATTTGCTCAGTTTTGACCCGCTGAAAATCTGGCCCCTAACTTCATACTGTAGCATTTTTTAATGTTAATTTGCATGAAACAGTTAACTGAGCTCACCAACAGTCTGACCCAAAGTGTTTGGTGTTCCTGAAATCCTTAGTTAGAATAAAAATAAGGCAGCTCCTCCTTTGCCTGTCAGCAGAAGTAGCCCACCAATCCCCGTACATATACACTATAGCGGTATGACATTGTAGAGCAATCGTTCAGCAGCTAGATACTGAGTACCTCACTCCAAATATTGTGGACCTTACCGCACCAATAGTGTTGCACAGAGTGTGATGTGGCATGCACCAACAGGTACTTGGGCATCCAAGTATTTGTTTGTATGTATAGTTATTTAATTTACATACATACAATCATGGCACATGTGTGTACCATTGCAGATGTACAAGTTTGGTGCATTTCATAGTGTAGCTACCTCTGTCTGTTGAAAATCCAGCCTTCAATATCATAGTAGACTGAAGGCCAAATTTATTACTTATGCGATTTGTGTTCAGCGTGATCCTCCGCTCATCACTGGAGTATCGTGACATCAGTGGACTTAACGCTGGTTTGAAAGCCGGGTAATGTAGTGGAGCACCAGGTCCCCAGAGTCCTAACAAACCATGATGTTTCTGTTGTACTATTCAATTTATAATACGTCCCTAATGGCCTCCAGCATCATTTACACGTTTTGTCCCATTGCACATCATCCCTACCAGGATCTGAAGCACTCAACTGCCACACTAACCTCAGCGCCGGGAATGCCATTGGAATGAACAGAATTCCATAGGGCATGGATACTTCCTGACTAGTGGGAGAGACCCACCCAGAGCACGTTAGGGTCTCACTAAATTCATTTAGATCCTGTCTCTTGCTCCTAAGGTCAACATGCTGATTCCCCACTCACCTGCATAGCTGACTTCACCCTGCTCCCTTGCAGATCCCTGCTATACGGCACAGAAGAGGTTCCCTTTCTTGCTTCCCTGAGGACACATTCTGTGGGTCCTACATAACATTCATCTGGAATGTGATTAAAATAAGACCAGCACCTCTGTGCCGGAGCAGGCACTCCTAGTTGAGCCAGTTAAGGGACAGGGCTACACCTAGGCTATAAAGAGTTAGAGGGCAGATTCAGCAACAGCTGAGCTAGAAAAAGAACTGCCGAGTCAAAGCCGCAGGAAGAGAGAGGCTCCTGAGGAAGAGATTGGAGGCTGGGAAGACCCAGTTGAAAGTTTTGTTGAAAGTTTCTCCCCGAGAGCAGGATAGGACAGTGCCTAAGGGAAGAAGGGCGGGTGGAAGATTTTTTTTTTGCGTTTGTTTTGGGAACTATGTATTAATTAAGAAAAACCCAAGCCCCCTGTTGCCTTAAAGGGAGGGAAAGGTAACTCTTAGAATAAACCAGGTGGGGTAGAGGGAAAGAAAATGGATACCACTTTTTCTCAGAAGTGCAGATAAGACTAGGGTGACCAGACGTCCTGACAAAATCAGGACTGTCCCGATATTGAGCCGTTTGTCCCACGTCCCGACTGAAGTACGGTCCCGATATTTTGTTTCAGGAGTGTCTTCTTTTTTCCTTAGGTGGCGGTGACAGGCAGGAGGAGCGCTTTTTACACTCACCCGGCACGTCTGGGTCTTCGGTGGCACTTCGGCGGCAGGTACTTCAGTCGCTGACGGGCTTCGGAGGCATTTCGGCAGCGGGTACTTCTTTCTTCGCCAGCAAGATTTATTTCCTGCCGCCGAACGTGCCGGGTGAGTGTAACAATTGAAAAGGCGCTCCCCCTGCGGCGGTCCCGATATTTTGTATTTAGCATGTGGTCACCCTAGATATGACCCACTCTGGTATCTAATCACCCAGTGGACCAATACCCCAGGTATGGTGTGGTGTATAATGAAGAGGAGACAGGTAAGTAAGGTGAAAGCAAAGAGATGTGTATTAGCGATAAGAGTACAATTAATAGGGAAGGGGGAAAACCACAAACACAAACCAGTATCACAACCAATAGCAATAGTGACAGTGACTTCCAATGGGGCATAAAGCCCAGACCCAGATAAATGCCTCCCATGGAGGACTCAGATAAAGCCCAGCCCCAGATAAATTCCTCCTCAGTACCCTATAACAGAGATTGATTTCTTCCTACTTAATCTAGGTGCTGAATTGTGTGTGGTGGTGGTGCTCAGGACCTCAACTATCGGGCTAGTGGAAAGGCGTCCAGGAGGAACTCTGAGGAGTCCAACGGATGGATGGTGATCTCCACGGAAGAGAAGCCCTCCGGAGATGGAACAGCAGGGTAAGGTAAGTGTTGAAGGTCTTCCCCAGTGTCTTTGGGATAGGTGTCACACTCATCGATATGGTCGGAACCACGATGAGACCCGTACCGCACCGTGCACAGGCTGCCGCTCAGATGGACAGCCCCGCATCCACACAGGGGTCAGTCTTTTCTAGATGTTAAGGTGGGAAAAATTGGACTGTTCCAAATAGCAATGCCAAGCAAGTCTGAGGTGACAGAACCTTCAGGGATTTGGGCGGGAAAATCCAGTCCTGACCAGTTAGGGCTAGCTTAGAGTCAGTGCCCCTGAGGTAAACAAGGATGGAGTTCCAAAGTCACATGTCACAGACTCCATTTTGTATTTCTTATTTCAATTATCCCAACAACCCAGACCTCAAGAAGAGCTGTGATTGGCAGAGAGACTGTGTGGAGTTCATAAGGGGCTCTGACGAAGAGGAAATTGAGGCCAGGTGCTACCGAGCAACCTCTGACCATGAGGGGCGCTCAGAAGGCTGCTGACCCTCTTATACTGACAGTTCAACGTTATTTGAACATACAATGTACTTTTCCATAAATCATTTTGCTAGCCAAAGTTGACCTCAAATATGTGCAGAAAGGAAACATACCCAGAACCCAAACTGGCTTATGAATTTAAATGAATCTACACTGTTATCCAGGGGCCATGTCCCACAAAGCCTCATGACAACCTTCAAGCAGCCCCCTGCCTGCATTTCCCCCTCCAAGGGGTCTCTTCAGTAACTCATAACCTCATGTGTTCATTCACACCCCTGCTTGGGCTCGGGGTTATGAAATTAACACACATTAAAAATGAAGGTCTTGCGTCCATCCACTTACCACAGATCACTCCCAAGCCTTTCCTGTCCATTCCTCACTCCTCAGGTTCCAGGTTTCCCTTCTACCCATACCCAGCAGCCTCTGCTCTCCCTGGGAATACTCTCTTGGTAGCTTCCTGCAGGGGAATCAGCTCATCCCTGCTCAGGTGTACCTCCTGAGTAACTAGGGCTGGCTGGGCCCAGGCCTCTAGCCCTTCAAGGGGCAAGCCAGCCCGTTCCAGGCGTGCACATTTGTTTCTCCACTGAGCACTCAGTTCCAGCAGAAGCACATTCCTGCTCCATTGCATAAGCAGTGAAACCCTAGGAACAGGGAGATTTCACAAAGGAAATGTGATCCCAGAGAAGACAATAGAGCACATACCATTTTTCAAATGTTCAGCTCTGCTTCAAAAACTCCGGATGTTAGGCAATAAAGGCACAAGCCTGCAAACCTTTGCCCAGATAAGTACATTGACAAATTGCAGTTACTTAGCTGGGGGAGAACTGGCAGGGTCAGACTATTGGTGCTCCAACACCACTGGATGGAGTCAGGACTATAGTTCCACTAGCAAAGATATAAAACCATTTATTTTGTAGAGCATCCTTCACATGCAGACTGGTGGCTCGGTGCTCAGCTGCAGTACACTAGTGAAATCACTGGAGCTATACCAGCATACACCAGCTGAGGAACTGTCCCCGTATCTGAGACTGCATTACAGAGTTACGGTACATAATGCAAATGTAGAGTTCAAAAGAAGAGTAGCACAAGGAGAAAGCAATGACAAGGCATTGGCAAATGAGAACATGTCTGTTTTAGGTAGGATTTGAAATGAGAGAGCAAGTCAATGAGGTGGAAAGATGCAAGAGGAGCATCCCATGCAGCAGCAGCTGTGGATGAGAATGCTCTTGTACCATAAGTGCCGAGAATATGTGTAGGCCCGACTGGAGGTTGATGGTCTGAGTGGAGGGAAAGGGAGAGGAATAGAGAGAGAAAAAAGGGTCTGTTGCGGCTTAGTGCAACTGCACCTGCATTTCTTCCTTGTGGTCCAGCAACGGCAGCCATTCTAGGTTCCCAGCTCCTCAGCCATCCCCTCTCTTGGGTAGACACACATGTCTCTCTCCCTCCTGACCAACGTTTTTCCAGGCTGCACAATTCTTTGCCTACACTTTGAGTTCCCCAGCAAGTCAGACCACCTCAGCAGACCATAATTGCCCATAGGTATACGCTACCACAGAGCCCTTCCTGAGCAAGCACATCTATTCTTAAGCTGAAAGCCTTACTGAGAAAAGAACCTACACGTATGCCAATAAGTGATCACCCCAGTTCCAATAAGGGCTTTGGCAGGCGATCCATCCTTCAAACCCCACCACAAGTTCAGAACAGCTGTTAGCTCAGAACAAATACCCCCCATGCATCTGTGAGTCGCTCCTTTATACAGCTTGGGTCTTTGATCTGCAGAGACCCTGAATAGGTACTCAGCCAGACAATGATCCCCTCCTTCGGGCAAAGCTTCAAAAGGCTGCATCTTTTCATAACCAGAGAAGGTAATTTGCATTCACCTCTCCGCAGGTATTTCCTAGGAACCTCACTTAGCTTGCAGAATAGCAGCCCTGTTAGTCTGTATCCACAAAAAGAAGTGAGCTGTAGCTCACGAAAGCTCATGCTCAAATAAATTGGTTAGTCTCTAAGGTGCCACGAGTACTCCTTTTCTTTTCACTTAGCTTGGGTTGTCCGACATTGTTTTAAATAGGCCTTTGAATCACATAACGCTTCCCAGGGTTTACATTAGCCACATCTCCCCACTCGAAGCATTACATTCAACCCCACGATAATACATAAAATACTTAACCTTAATTCAATCCGGTGTGTCCAGAATAGTAAAGGAAATTGCCATATGTGCCACAGAGTCAGTGAGACACCCTGGAATAATAGGGCAGCTTTGGCCCTGAGCTGCCTATGTTTCCCTTTAAAGGAGCAAGTAATCAAAAGCTACAACTGGTAGCTTATGGGTTCTCAAGAACTTGGTATCAGTCCAGTTATATTAATACAAGCATGTATAATCACTCATCTGAATGGAAAAGCACAGAACACAGATTTGGTATTGGTTTGGTGACACAGCTCTCTATGCTATGCGGAGTCCCATTAACTTCAGTGGGACATGGAATAGAAACTGGTGTCCTTGCCAGTGGAGCCCAGTGCAGGATGGGAGCCACAGTGATTTTTTAACTAGCTCACGGAACACCTTAACTCTGGCCTGTCCCGCTGAGAAATGGCCAAAGTGGCTTCTGTTGATCACCCTGCACACCTTTAAGTGCTACCACTATATAAAGGTGTAAAAGGAGTAATAACAATCGTGTATGATACTAATCAAGCAACCAGAATCAAACCATGTGGCCAATCCCAAACAACCCAGTTTAAGGATGGTGTTCCCAGCCTCTGTTTGCCAGAAGCTAGGAATGGGCAACAGGGGATGAATCACTTGATGATTACCTGTTCTGTTCATTCCCCCTGGGACACCTGGCATCGGCCACTGTTCAAAGACAGGATACTGGTCTAGATGGACCTTTGGTCTGTCCCGTATGGCCATTCTTACGTTCTTATGAAACGCAAAAATGTGAAAACCTACCAGGAAATTCTATGCTCAACTGGGACAACCTTTTTCTGTGCACAGAAAATTATATAAAAAGTGCTACATTTCTGTGGTAATATATATGAACTCTTAACAGATGAGACTAAATGGGACTATTTTCTATCCAGTGGCAGATAAAATCTCTGCCTATGGAACTTCAAATGTTTAAATTTTCACTCTCAGTTGTGAATAACCAATTGATTTAAGCATCCATTACTACACACAGGCTTTTTTTGAGTGTGCATAATTTACCACAATAAATACAACATAGCCCACAAAACCTAAGAAAAAACATTTTTTCCCCCGATATCCAAATCCTACTGAAGTCAATGGGCATTTTATTAGCATAATACCAGGGCTGCTTTTCAGTGTCAGAGAGCCCATGGAAATTTTAAAATGCCTTTGCCTTAGGGAACAATGAGAGATTGAGAATAAAGATTATGAAACAATCCTGCAGCAGCAGTTTACCAGCATTTTCTCTTGAACATGTTCACGTCAGTGAAATAATGGCAATATTGACTGACATACACATTAACCTGGTCCCTTTATTATTTACATAACAATACACTTGGCACCCAGTAAACAAAAGGCCATAACAATTCTTTACAAAGAATAATGTTGATGATGAGGGGAAAAAGAATGAGGAATTCTCTTTACTGGACAAAAAATTCCCTTTTGTCCAATTCATGTGGAGCCAGAGCTGTGTTGTCTATATAAAGGACTGTTGAACCTCCCAGAGTATTGAGGTCTTGCAGCTAAGCTCTGGCTAACATGGCAAAGGTAAGAAAAAAAATGAGTAAATACTGTGTTGAAATACAGTATACCATTATATTATTTTATGTGTGTGTGTGTGTACCTATACAGAGTATGTCAGCCTAGTAATAGATTAACAGAAAGAAATGAAAACATACACACAAGTGTGCGATAACTGGATTAAAAAAGGAAATATTAAAATCTTATGTGCTTACTAACAGCCAAATACAAAGATATTTGGTATGTACAAAATCTTTATTTTAGGTTTATTTTTTTCTATTTGGTTGGTGTTTTATTTTCTGACTTTTTAAAGAGGGTTGTATTTCACAAACAGGCACACCATTCTTTGGAGTCATATTATCAGAAGGTGCTGCAGTTTGCGTATTGCAATATGGGAATGTGTCTGAATATTCTCCTTATTTATTTTTTTAAGTATCAACTGATGTCACACAAAAAAACTACATTTAACTCCTACTTGGAAATTGCTGCGACTAGCATAAGGCTATTCAAGTGACTGACGTATTAGAGAGAGCATCATCTGGAAGGAGGGTCCCAACTATGGGACCATTTCCCTCCGCTCCAGTTGGATGTTTTCCTTCCCTGAGACTTTCATCCTCCTCAACAGCACAGAGGCTGTCAGACCGAGGGTGGGACCATTCTACTGTGTCCCAGAAAGTCTCATCTATGTACCTCTCCTGTCACCCTTAGCTCCTCCAGTTCAGCCACCCTGGTCTCCAAAGCCCGTACACAGTCTCTGTAGGCCAGGAGCTCCTTGCACCAAATGCACACGTAGTCCACCTGCCCATAGGGCAGATAATCCTGCATGCTGCATTGGGTGCAATAAACTGGATAGCCCCCCACTCTGTTGCTGGACTTCTGCCTGAATTCTCTTTTTACTCCTGCAGCTCCTTCCTTTGTTGATGTTTTGTTTTTATCGGGAGGTGTTTTTGGCTTTAAGTTTAAAGAATGTTAAGTGTATCTAGCCCCCCCACACACACACTCCCCCTCACAAAACTCCCCTGTTAGCTGCTCCTGGTCGCTACCTCCTCTGGTTGTTTAGGAGTGGGCTTTTTAAAGCCCTGGTCTTCCTGAATAGCCCATCCCCTGGTTAAGGGTTGGTGGGTGCTAAAGGGCTGAGGGATCAAAGCCTCATTAAGAAGCTCTCAGTCTTGCCACTAGGCTCAGCAGACGGTTCCCCAAACAAACATATCATATGGTATATTTCAGTCAAGCAGCAAGCACATCACAAACACAAACACAGACACTACAGACAACAAACTTACCCCAAGGGTCACATCATCGCTCCTCCTTCACTTGAAGAACTCCCTCGCCAATCTCTCCTGTTAGCCTCTCCTGTTCACTAGCTTAAAGCGGTTCCTGACCTGCCTAAGTTACACTGTTTCAGAATGCCAACCAGCCAAAAACCCGAGCCGTGCAAAAGTGGCTCATGCTCCTTCTCTTCTTGGACTCCTAGAGGTGCAGCACACAATCTCCACTTGCCAACTCAAAGCGCTGGAGAATGTCAGCTCATTAGAATCCTTAGGGTGAGATCTGAAGACATCTGCTCTGCTCATCATCCGCTGAACCAATCACATTTAACTAGCTGTGCCCCTGATAGGAAAATGTATATCAGTGCTTCAGTATTAATCCTGGATGTTTTCTAGGCCTGATCCAAAGCCCACTGAGGACAATGGAAGCCTTTCCACTGATTTCAATAGGTTTTTCAGATCAGACCTTATGGGAGCCAGAAGCTAAAAGCCAATTTTTTAAACAAATGCTTTAAAACGTTATTAGATTTGCTTTGTTATTTCAACCCAGATCATATTCTATGAGGACAGAGACTTCCAGGGCCGCTCCTATGCAGTCACTGCTGACCAGCCGGATATGCATGCTCACCTTAACCGCTGCAACTCAATCCAGGTGGAAAGTGGCTGCTGGATGATCTATGAGCGCCCCCATTACATAGGACATCAGTACTTCCTGAAAAAGGGGGAATATACAAATTACCAGCAGTGGATGGGGTTCAATGACTCTGTCAAGTCCTGTTGCATAATCACACCAGTAAGTTCACTGTCCTTTCTATAGGTGATGATTATTATTTGTTGTACTAGAGGAGCACTAGAACCATCAGACAAGTTGAGGGATCTATTGTGCGAGGTGCTGTAAGAGACAGTCCTTGCCACAAAGAATTTACAATCTGGATAAAGGGATGGCCAAAGCGGGGGATGGGAAACAGAAGCCCAAATAGATTTGTAAAGGTGTTTAAATCCTGAACACATGTTTAAATGCTTTGCTGGACTGGAGCAAGCGTGCTCAGTCGGAACCTGAAGCCCCAGTCCTGCAAATGCCAAGGTGAAGGTTACTCATGTGAGTAAGGCGTTGTCTATGCACGAAAGATGTACAAGGATATAATTAAAGCAGTACAACCCCGCTCCTGTGGAGGTAGGTATACTGATATAAAGGTGCTTAAAGTCACAAAAAGGGGAATAGGCTGAACTGATATAAAGCACCTTTATACCAGTATAGCTGTCTACACTCGTGGTTGCACCGGGAAAACTATATTGGTAAAAAAATCACCCCGCTAACCTGCCATAGTTATCCTGGTACAGGAACCTGCCTGCATACTTCCCAACATCTCGAGAGACTAAAGCAGGATGGACTGCCACTCAGGCTTGGCCCATGTACCTCTCTGTAGATGGACACAGAGGGGTGTCGGGCCAACTACCCCCCTCCCAACCTCTGTCCCAAAATGCAGGAAACGTCAACTGGGACAGGAGTCACTTCAACTGGGACAGGAGTCACTTCAACTGGGACAGGAGTGGAGGTTGGGGAGGAATCAAAGCAGAACACTCCTGCAAAATGTGGGACGGTTGGGAGGTCTGTGTGTGTAGCTTAGGCCTTACCTTTTGCAGAATCCAGGCCTAAAATACAAACTCGGGGTCTGATCCTTCAATCATTGAAGACAGTCAGAGTTCTTACCATTGATTTCAATGGGAGTATGATCAGGCTTTGATTTTGTACATCATCTTTCGTACAAATTGTATCCCAAAATGCTTTAGACAGTTACAGAGTTAAAATAAAAATGATTAGCAGAAGTAGAAAGAAACTAAGAGCAGTAGGGAAGAGGGAAAATTAAGGTGAAATATTTAAAATATCGGGCTATGTTCTTAGTTCAATGTGTTGCGTTTTCTCCTAGAGAGATAATGAACATATATTTTTCTTTCAGATATATAAGGGGGAGGTTGTTAGGTGAGATAGCAATTCTGGTATTTTTGAGAGAATAGGTATTCACTATTTCTTATGAAAAGCAGAATTACTAGTTGATAAATTAACGCCAATCTGTTTATAGATATCCGAGCGCTGAGGCAAGAATATAATTAGGGATTCTGATTTTCGGTTTTAACCAATAAACACTGATAAAACACTCCCAATAAAAAAATGAAACAGATGTTTATCCAGTAAACACTGGAAAAACACCAGAAAGGTTTACTTGTGTCAAGGTTCCTTCCCCACTCTGAACTCTAGGGTACAGATGTGGGGACCTGCATGAAAACCTCCTAAGCTTATTTTTACCAGCTTAGGTTAAAACTTCCCCAAGGTACAAACTATTTTCCTTTTTCCCTTGGACTGTATTGCTGCCACCACCAAGCATCTAACAGATATATAACCGGGAAAGAGCCCGCTTGGAAACGTCTTTCCCCCACAATCCTCCCCAAACCCTACACCCCCTTTCCTGGGGAAGGCTTGATAAAAATCATCACCAATTTACATAGGTGAACACAGACCCAAACCCTTGGATCTTAAAAACAATGAAAAAGCAATCAGGTTCTTAAAAGAAGAATTTTAATAGAAGAAAAAGTAAAAGAATCACCTCTGTAAAATCAGAATGGTAAATACCTTACAGGGTAATTAGATTCAAAACATAGAGAATCCCTCTAGGCAAAACCTTAAGTTACAAAAAGACACAAAAACAGGAATATCCATTCCATTCAGCACAGCTTATTTTCTCAGCCATTTAAACAAACAGAATCTAACGCATATCTAGCTAGATTACTTACTAAGTTCTAAGACTCCATTCCTTTCTGTTCCTGGCAAATGCATCACACACACACACACACACACACACACACACGGACTTTGTTTCTCAATCCCTCCAGCTTTTGAAAGTATCTTGTCTCCTCATTAGTCATTTTGGTCAGGTGCCAGCGAGGTTATCCTAGCTTCTTAACCTTTTACAGGTGAAACGGTTTTTCCTCTGGCCAGGAGGGATTTTAAAGGTGTTTACCCTTCCCTTTATATTTATGACAACTTGTATCTAAGGGCTTGCCTACATGGAGCAGTAATGCGGACTATGGGGGGTTTCATTTCTATGACGCACCAGCATGTTGCACATTAATTGGACCATGTAGTGTGCACTAAAGGTTCCCCAGTGTACTTTAATGTAGTGCTGTTCGAAAAAGTGCTATGTTAAAGCTCACTAGGGAACATTAAGAAGAGATTATTCATTACTGTAATGAACAATATATATAATATACATTTCTCATTACAGTGGATACAAAGAGAAACCTTTTTGGACAGCCAGATAAAACTCAAAAATTGCTAAAAATAAACCCCCCAAAATGAAATTAATAAACTCTGAGAAACAGACGCCCTCAACATAATACATTTTGATATATAAGGCCCTAACCAGTGAGGGTCTCACCATGCAGCTAGACACCATACAAACACATAGTGAGAGACAGGGCTGAAGTAGAGCTTACAAACTAAAGAGACAAAGGGTGGGAAGGGAAACTGAGGCACAGAGTGTTACGGCAATCTGCCCATGGCCACCTGGCAGGTTAGTAGCAGAGTCAAGAACAGAACCCAGCTCTCCTGAGCACCATTCTAGTGCCCTATCCACTGAAGAACAGTAACGCTGGCAATGCTGGTGCATATGACCCTTATGGCAGTCCAGCTGTCACTTACCACTTGCTTTCATCCTTCACTTGCAAAAGCTAGGTATAATTTACACATCCTAGGCTTGATTCCCCACTGCTTACACTATCCTTACACCACTGGAACTCTACTGAAATCATTGGAGTTGTGTAAAACTGTCGGAGCAGTGGTGAATCAGGCCCTTTTTCTGCTAACTGAACACAAGTTGTCATACAATTATGTATCATTAATGTCAATAAAGCAGCAAGCAACCTATGATCATATAGAGCTGCTGCTCGTGTGCTATACACCTGTGTTTGTGTTTGTCTTCCCAGAAGGATACGAGTCTATGAGACAAATGACGTGGGAGGCAGGATGACCAAATCCTTCTGTGACTATCCTTCTCTCTGTGACGAATTTCATCCCAGGGACATCCAGTCCTGTCATGTTTTTGAAGGAAACCGGATTTTCTGTGGGCAGCCAAACTACAGAGCATGGCAGTACCTCCTGAGACCCAGGGAGTACTGGGGAGTCACTGACTGGGGAGCCATGACCGCCATAGATGGTTCCTTTAGGCCAACAGCGTATGTTTCCTAGGCAGCACACATTTCCATGCTGTAAACGCGTCTCTTCATTGGGGTAATACTATTTAAACAATTTGTTGCTCTTTCGGGTTGGGACGTTCAAAGTAACCTAATGGAAGTTAGGTTCCCAACTGCCCTTCAGTGTTTAAGGCCCCGATCCAAAGCTCATTAAAGTCCATGGGAGTCTTTGGATCAAGCACTTAAGTGACAGGGTCCAATCTGGCTCACCGGAAAAACACAAGTAGTTCCACGGAAATCAGTGACCCGGATTAAACCCAGATTCAAGCTCAGAAAACAAATAGGCAAAACACAGCTACAGCCAAATTGCTGAAATGGAATTTGATCTGCCGAGTGAGATTCACATAAATAGCTGCATGATTCTGCCCTTTGCAAAATGGTTTTCAGTTCTTATCGGAAGAGACATGAATGTTCAGCTTCAGGATGTTCTGAACGACTCTTCCCAGCACGACTTTTCAGTCCTGTAACATAGAGTCAATGGGCCATATTCTGAACCTGCTCTCACTGTGACCTGTACCTTACTTCAGGAGCAGCCCCATGAAATCAATGGCACTGCTCAAGGTAAGTAAGGGTGGCTGAGTTGAGCCCATAGTTCTTTTGCAAGCAGCTTTCTAGTCCTGCCCATTGTATGCTGCGATTTATAGTCCTGAGACACACAAACTGGACTACGACAAAGCATTTCTGATTGATTTATACCATGTTTAGCAGTTACACCTCTCTTCTTGGCAACCAGCATTTGTAATGTGATTGGTATCATATAATAAACCTTGTTGGAGCTTACACATCGCTCTGTTGTTCATTTCTCAGTAAAATAAAAATATAAGATAAAGACCCTAACCCTGCAATCAAATAGCAGTGGAAAATCTCTGTGCCCATCTGCAGTCTCACTGAGGTCAATGGGGTTCTGCACAGGCCTGCATGGATCTGACTGTAAGATCAGAGGTCATGCTTTGCTTTTCTGTAGTGTCAAGGGTTTTAAAAATATGAACTAACCACAACCCTGGGAGGAAGCTACGCCCCAGGCCTGCTAGAAGTGCCAGGGGATTTTTCGGTGTATTTCTCTTCCGGTACATCTACCCCGCAAATTAAGATGCAATTGCAGAACGGATAGGCATAGCCACATTAGCTTTAGTCTGACACTCTGAAAGCTATGCTTCTTAGTGCCATGTTGGAGCAGCAGACGTTTTGTGGGAATGACCTCCAAGCTGTTCTATTCCCCCTTCTCGTAAGAGCTACACATTGGGATAAGGCTTCAGAAGTTGGGGACTTTCAGATTATGAAGTGAAATTGTGAGCTATTTTGTTAACTACTGGCAAAGCTTGGCTATCGTTGGCCCTTTGGAAGACATAGCGGAAATATGGGGCCTTGCAGGGTAGTTTCCATTTGGATGAGAAATCAGTGACATGGGGCACAGATAGTTTCTATATGTAACTTGTCTATTTACAAAAGGTACACAGGTCCCATTTCCCTGAACAGTCTGGGTATGAACTGCACACAGGGAAGGCACCCATGTCCTGCCCCAAGAAGCAGCCATTTTCCAGCCCGCTGCTTCTCTCAGGGCTCACCAGACTCCAGGGCCAACCTTACGGGTGGGTGACGTGGGTGATCGTCCAAGGTGCCGTGCGGGGGGGGAAGGGGGGTGGGCGCTCTGATCAAGAGGCTGCAGAAGGGCCATGCCCATCCGGGAGGCGGGGAGAGGGGATAAAGGGGGCTGTGGGGCAGGAGGCAGGTGCTCACATGGGTCCCCTCTCTGTCATCTCGGCTGCATGACACTTGCAGTGCGACTGCCACAGTTCCACCTGCTGCTGCTCTGCCCGCTAAGCGGCCGCCTGCTGCTCCGGAAACAAGACTTGAAGGGCGCCAAAGAAAGTTTGCCACTTTCCCTGAGGCTGGCCCTGCCGGACTCACAGCCACATGCAGACTGCTTCTTTCCAGGCACCCCCCGGCCCCCAAACTCGATCTCCCCACTGCTGAACGTTTAGCCTCCTTCCACCCTTCGGCCCCCGAGTTTGAAAGCTAGGAAACCCTTCTGGCTCCACACTCTCTCACGGGCAGGCCAAGGGATCTGGGCATTAGACCCCTGCAGTCTGCCCTACCCTAGAGCCCCAGCTGAGTGCTGTAACCCGCTCATTCACTAAGGGCTACTGAATGCCTTGCACCAGTGACCCCTAACAGGGACTGATTACAATGGCAATGTTCATCATTGTTTGACTTGATCAGTAGCTTACAACCAAGACCACAATTTAAACAAAAACAAAACCTACGGACAAAACACCAACAGTGTAATTAGAAACAAAGGAACAACTTAATCCCTGGTGTATCTCCATTGAGTTAAACCAGGGTGATTTGGGCCCAGCATAGACAGAGGCGGTTCTGAGCTGCAAAGTGAAGACTGGAGTTTGGGTTTGTTCAGATTTAATATTTTGATTCAGACCCACCTCCAAATATTATTATTTATTCGTATGACTGTAGCTCCTAGAAACCCCAGTTAGAGACCAGCACCCCATTGTGCTACACAGAACAAAAAGACGGTCCTAACTTTAACCCTCCTTTATATAATAATCCAGTTATGAGAAGGGTTACTCAATATAAAATGGTCCACATTTCCAGCAAACTGTTTTTGATTCCATGGATAATAAGTAAATCACTACATCCCAGGGAACTGGCCTGGCCCCTTCCCCTCATTTCTACCCTTCCCCCCCCCCCCCCCAGCAAATCTGAGTCATTGGCCAGGCCCCGCTCACTGCCGGAGCTCCAAACACCCCCAGAACTAGACCAGAGGAGAGGTCTTGAGGCATCTCGGACCTTCTCAATATGCCAGAGATCCAGCTGGGAAGCCAAGCAGTGACAGGAAATGCTGATGAGGAGACCTCAGCTGGTACGTTTGGGTGGTATATTTAACCCGTCCATCCCGTTTATGCAGGTTCGTATGCAGGGGCTTAGGGACCTTTATTCCAGGTCCTGAATGTGCACCACGATGACTGTTTATGGGCTGTCGGAGGTAGCTACAGTAGCAGATGGAAGTGTGTCTCCATGCAGCATCCTTATAGCCCCGTTCAGTCACCATTTTCACTCCCTCCTTCCTCTCCTCAGTTGATTACTTGTTAAAAACATCCCAGATAAGGATGTTTATACTAACTGCACTCCTCCCAATCCCCTGGCAACTGGGAATAGCTCTTCCCTTCACCCACCTGTGCCAGTAGGGCTCTCTGCCTCCTCCCCAGCCATGACTACATGTGGGTGAGCAAAAGAGAGCATGCAAGTGGCAGAAAAAGATGGTAAAACTGCTCCCTCATCACTAGATGCTTGTTTATTGCATTAGCACAAAAGAGAGCCCAATTTATGTGATGGTTAAAGACATCTAAAATCAGTGTGTGATCATTGCCCTGAGCAAACACAGCATTTCAAGCATTTAATGGTACAATAGTTTCATCATTGTTTAAAAGGCCCTTAAGATTATACAGGTTATAAAAGGCATCTGAGGTAATTGGGCAGTAATCACATAGCTGCACAATTTCACTGTAATTGTATCAAGCACAGGAGTGGTGCATCTGAATGCACACGTGCAACATGTTGCAGGCTACAAGCACTACAGCATATGTATCACAGCTGGAAAATCTCACTTGTTTTAACATGTACTTTGTGCAAATCTGCGGCAGTTATAACTCAGAACTTCCAGAAAGACGTTCCTACCGGAGGACAGGATTCAGAGGCCGGTGGCTGCAACGCACAGACAGTTCTCCTGTCATATCTATCACGGCTCTGATGTTTCTGATCAGAATGTTGGTCTACTACATCGATACGCTGCACTGGGTTAGATTCCACGTGTCCTCTCCAGAAGTTTCTCATTTCCCTGAAGCCATGGGCCCCATCTTCCCTGTCCTCCTCTAGTGCTGGTACCAAAAGGAGTCGCCACATTCCCTCTCTCAGTGGCTAGAAGGTAGCTACTCAAAGGGCCACAGGATGCCAGAATCAGCAGGGGTTAAAAAGAGAGCCTTTGGGCCCAGTTAGCCCCACCCCACTATACCTGCGGCCAATGCCAGGCTGGGGGCAGGGAGAAAAGAAGAGAGCCTGGCTCAGTTCGGGGCTGACTGGTGAAAAGGCAACAGCTAGCCGCCTTCCTACCTGAGGTGAAGGAGCACTAGCCTGCCCGCCTGGCCTTAAAGACTGAGGCTCCTCAACCAAGCAGGGGTCTAAGAGCCATGCGCTCTAACCACTAGGCCACTTGGCCCTCCAAGCTGCCTGTTACATGTATATTTTGGAATTCTCCCAGCAAAGTCTTAATATGAGTCTAAAGCCCCAGACTCTCAAATGCCGAAGCGCAGCCATTTCCATAGAGACAGAGGTTAGGGGTCTATTATAGGAGTGGGTGGGTGAGGTTCTGTGGCCTCCGATGTTGAAGAAGTCAGACTAGAGGATCACAATGGTCCTCAGACTAGAGGATCACGATGGTTCTCAGACTAGAGGATCATGACGGTCCCTTCTGACCTAAAATCTAGGAGAAAATGAGCACAGGATTCAATTTCATCTGGACATCAGATGGTCTCTTGGCTGCCTTGCATGTCAACCCTACACAACATGGGGAACTCCCCCTTATCAGCAGAACAGCAGTATTGCATCTCTCCTGGTAGCAAAGTTGTTCTAAGAGCTAACGCCGCCTGTCTCCCCCAGATAAACACTATGTTCTGCAGGTAACAAGAATTTATTCTTCTCTCCTTTTGTTCACATGCAAGACACCTTCTGAAAAGCCCTGGCATGCTCTGGATGTCTGGTGAGCTCTAAAAATCTACACTGAATCACTAAGCAATCCAGAAAATCTTTAGCTCCATTTGCTCTGTAACCACCTGTCCATCATCAAATGAGAGGGGGAAAAAACAAAAACAAAGACACAAAAAGTTTCAATGGGTAGATGTCCATGGTGCGTTTCAGAAATTCGCAAATCCAGAAGCCTTTCTTCACCTTAAACTTTCTTGTCCATTCATTCAGCACCCGGACAGCCTCTTGTCCGAAGAGTAACATACAAAGAGAGATGTTGAATGGCCTCTTGATGATCTGTCCACGCCTTCACAAATTAAATGTGCAGGCCTGATCAGGCCCTGCCTTTGGAAGGATGATTCCTCAAGCTGTCCTCACCCATTTAAAACAGAAAATCTATCTCCTTCACATTGCAGATCGCTATTCATCCTTTGTTTCCTCCCCCGGTTACACAGTGCTATGGGATATCTCATTGTCCTGGATCTGTGAGCTTTCCTTGCAAAGAAAAATAGGAATTTATCTCAACTTACCTGGAAATTTCCTTTCTTCGAGAAGGAAAGTCTGCAGATCCATCCCATCTGGCACAAATATTACTATTCTGAGGGAAGGATTACAGTACTGCATCTTTACTCCTTTCTCTCTTTGGTACACAGTATATCTCTGTCTGCTGGTAGGAACGTGTTTGTGTGTATTTTTGGCTATGGTCACTAACCTGTTGGTTAATGGTTCAAGGAATTAGGTTAATCACAGAATCATAGAATCATAGATTTTAAGGTTAGAAGGGACCATTATGATCATCTAATCTGACCTCCTGCACAACGCAGGCCACAGAATCTCACCCACCAACTCCTGTAACAAACCCCTAACTTATGTCTGATCTATTGAAGGTTAATGAAGTAGCTTTGGAAGTATCACAAACTAGTTGAATCTCCAGAGGTGTGGTCATACCCTCTCTACTTTGACTGATTAGTCTGGTTCTGCCTCACAGGAGCTGCCAGCAAGCGAAGACGCATTTTCATGGGTCTGTGGGTTTTCCCTGATAGAAGAATGGAATAATACATTTTCCTAATTTCACAAAATCATGTATAAGGAACAATACACACACACACAGAGCACTGGTTTTACTCTGCTCACAGTCAGGTTTTAAATCAGGGAATCTGGCAATTCTAGAAAACAAAAAATTCCCCCTAATTTTTCATACCTTCCCAGGAGAATTTATTAAATTTATTTCTCTGGCCAAACAAATGAGCCTGGAAATAAATATCTGCATCCTGCTCTGGGAGCTTGAGAATGGTCTGATACGCTTGGGAATAGTTTCCAATCTCTCTCTCTATGTGGAGAGAGAGAGAAATGTGGGCTCCCTAGAAATTTTTTTGTCTTAACTAGCTCATAAATTCTTCACCATAACCTTGATCGTTTATAACAGCTGCTTCACTTTTCTCAACAGGTATAGTAGCGGTATTAGCATGATGCAAAAGTTAAAAATGACAGAAAGAACGAGGTGTACTTGTGGCATCTTAGAGACTAACAAATTTATTTGAGCATAAGCTTTCGTGGGCTAAAGCCCACTTCATCAGATTCATGCAGTGGAAAATACAGTAGGAAGATATATATATATCTACAGAGAACATGAAAAAATGGGGGTTGCCATACCAACTCTTAACGAGACCAATCGATTAAGGTGGGCTATTATCAGCAGGAGAAAAGACAGACGTTCACTCCCTAATTATACTAATCACATTTCAGGCCTTTTTAACGTCATAGTGAATATTTTGCTAATAATCAAGTCATTAGACATGGATCTAAACCCAAACCCCAGATTTAAATACCCCAGGCTTTGGGGGCCTTTTGAAATCTGCAGCGAACCTCAATCAGAATTTTGAAAGTCTGTATTATCAAAACCCTTGATCCAAACACTCCTGAGCTTCGGAATCTGTGAGGCCCAGATATGAACTGTCTCTACATACAAAATAAGCTTTGCTTAGCCAGAAACTTACCACCCTAATGTGTTTACTGTGTGAATTATGGTGTATCTAAAATATATCTTGGAATGGGTTCTAATCTACTGTGCCTTGTAACCATCACTGAGGGTTTTTTCACCTTTGTCTGTTATTGCTCTGTCTTAAATTCTTACCCTTTCACAACCCTCTCTGTTTCTCTCTCTTAACTCCACTTGCTGACCAACCCATTCCATCTATAGCAGGATTACCAAGCTCCAGATACACAATGAGTATTCAAAAGGCACAAAGAACTAGAAAACCTGTCTGTGGCAAACAGAAAGAAGCAGATTGTGGAAGCGCGTACGAATGAACCTGAGCTCCCAGTGAAAAGCAGTGACCAAAGCCAAATGACAATACAATATGCAGACGAAGGGCTTCCAGTTTGGGTATTTAAGCTGCATTAAGCTATCAGTGCAGTAACTGCAGAAGAGAAAGTCAGTCAGGTGATTTGTCAGGACGGCAAAGGTAATTTTTTATTATACTTCCATTCCCTTCCCACCACGCACACATACACTTTTTAAAGCCCCTTTTGGTAGCTGATGATTGTTTTCCGCCCCATGCACACATCTTATTACTATATTCCTCATCTTTCAGATCCACAGCTGGTGTTAATCAGGGCAGCTCTGCTGAAGTCAACAGAACTATACCAATTGAGACCAGCTGAGGATCTGGTCCTGACTTTTAAGGAGGAACTCTTCCATCCCACCTATATCAGCTGCTACTTTCTTGCTATGCCCCATCAGGAGAGAAAGGGAAAGACACACACACACAGAAAACTCCCACTGGAGTTACCCAACACTGATACTATCCTGTCAATCAACCAGCCAAGGATTGTTATTAATACACAGTAATGTGGTCTGTTCCTTTCTCAAGTGGCTCACCTACAGTGCCTAATTGCAATGAAAGAGGTGCTGGTGCTCAACAATTAGGCGCTGGAGCTCAAGCAATTTTTTTACATTCATAACTGATGCAGCAAGCCCAGAGGTGCCGGGACTACGAACTGCCAAGCCTCGAGGTGCCGAGGCTCACCCCTGGCAAGCCTTGGCACAAATTAAGCACTGGTCACCTGTTCTCTACCTGCCTCCACTGACATGGAGGGACCATACTTGAAGCCATGTCCAATATTATAGCTATCTACCCAACCAATGACCCTTCTTCACAGTGAGCAATATCAACATGAGCTGAACCAAAGCAAGGCACTACACCAGCTAACACCATAATGGTCCAACCCACACAGAATTCTCTGTAACACAGCTCTGATGGTCTATTCCCTCTCTCTAGATCATCTTCTATGAGGACAAGAACTTCCAGGGCCACTCCTATGAAAGCACCAGTGACTGTCCTGATCTGCAGTTCCAGCTGAGCCACTGTAATTCCATCCAGGTAGAAAGTGGCTGCTTCATGATCTATGAACAACCCAATTACATGGGACAGCAGTACTTTCTCAATAAGGGTGAATATTCTGACTTCCAGCAATGGATGGGCCTCAGTGATTCCATCAAGTCCTGCCGTGTTATCGCATCAGTAAGTCAGCTGTCATTTATTTCAAACAGTAGTAATTCTATCAGAGAATTAGGCACGATCTCAAACTAATACATTACAGAGTGCAATACAATCTGTATGTGGGCCTGGCTTTCCTGAAGGAAGCCAGTTGTGAGGATGCTCCTGGTATAAACCAATTACAGCGTACCTGAGCAATAAATTGAACAGGGCTGTTGGCCACCTGTGAGTCTTCAGCAGTGCATAATAGTTTTGTGTAGCTAGAGGAAAGAAAGAAGTGTGAGTGACACTGGATTCCAAGTGACTACATGTGCATTGGTTGACTGGAACCCACCCTCATGAACATTCGTTCTGAATGGCTGTGGGTTCTACCTCTGCTCCCTTCCTGGTCCCCAGTGCGCGGGATTGAAGATGGAGAGAGGGGATCAGGGAGCATTCCTGAGAGAAGAAGGGGGTGTATTGAAGTATACTGTGCTCCTGTTATTCTCTGTTCCCATGACCCATGGGGTATAAATTACAGCCCTGGGGCTGCTCTAACTTACACCAGGCCAGACCCTAGAGAACCCCCTTATAAGAGTATTGAAAAGGTGACTTAAAACGCAAGGATGGGCTCACGAAGAACTGAGGACGTGGGGCAAGATGGAGCCTTTGGGTTCAGCCCATGTAAGGGACAGTACATAGCTGCACCACCCAAGAAGTACCTTTCCTGCTTCCTCCTAGCTAGAGTTGGGGTTCACTTAGTACCCCCCTTTTGGGGATGGAGTTTATTCCCCTCAGGCCTGTCCAGTTCTGCTGCTCAGTATGCGGTAGGGGGCAGAGCCAAGACAGTCCTTTCCCCTGAGCTGCAGTCTAAGAGGATCATACCAGCCCTTATCCCCTTGTGCAGCTTAGGGAACAATCAAGCCCTTCTTACCAGGTGTATTGCTCTGCATTTGCTGCAGTGGGACCATGCACAGCAGCAAGTGCTATGCTCGGGAGTGTTTGCAGGACTAGTCCCTTATAATAAAAGATGCTAAACAGGGGGGACTTCTCAGGACCTCAGATTCTGTTTTAGGACTCAACCTCATCAGAACAGAACTAAAAGTAACAACACAAGAGCAGTGTGCCTAACCCACAGGGCTGTTGTCCCCGGATTCCCAGTCAGATGGGGTTCTGTCCTGCCACCATTGAATTCAGTGACCAAGCTCCATTGAAGTCAATGAGGCAGGATCAAGACCAGAGCAAGAAGCTGGAGGGAGTCCAGAGGTGTGCAATAAAAATGATCCAGGAGCAGGATGGATTAATATATAAGGAAAACTGCAAAGAGCTACTTACGCTGAGTGAAGCAACTGCTAAGGGTAAGGGGCATATGAGAACACTGTACAAATATTAGAAATATCAGGTGGGGAGAGTTTTGGTGGTAGAAGGGGGATATAACTAGGGGTGACAGGATGGAGATGAATTTCCACCGAGTAGCAGGATAACTTCCTAGCAGGGGGTTGCATTAGGATCTCTACACAAACAAGTTGTGCTGCTTTAACTATCCTGGCTGACCGTGGGGATCTACTACTCCTACACCCACACCACACACAGGCTGAGCAGAAGGGATCTTGTAGGAATGCTGGGTCTGTCACTGCCCGTTAGTTCACAACAAAGTTTTAGGCCTGGGACAGCTTGTTTAAATAGACCAATACTGTCCCCTCTCTAGTGACAGCAGGGACTGAACTCAGAACCTTCACCACTAAGAGAATGACCCTCTGCCGCTTAAACTAAAGAAGCAACTCCATTAGGTAACAGTGAGAGTAGCTTTTGGGGCAAACATGTAGTGTGCAGCAATCTGGGGTATGAATGTACAGCACTCCAGCCTTTCCCATGCTAACTGGTGACGTAGCACCCCCTGCTGCATGCTGGCAAATCCCTAACATGCACTGCAGTACAGTGGCTTGAACCACCACTGTACCAATGGGAGCTTTTAGTGTGAGGTAGCAGGGTCCACACAGTCAGTTAGTGCCCAGCAATCTAAAGCACTATGGATTTGCAGCCCGGCTTGCCGCACAGTAAGTGTTCACGTAAACAAGCCCTTCCTCTCTGATGTGGATCAGCTAATTGAAGCGGGAACAACACACACTGACCTTGTGGGTGGCACATCTTATTCAGGCTTGTATAAAGGTGTCTCCCTTTAAAGGTTACATGCAAACCAAGGGGGAATGGGTTTGTGCCCTTTTTTGCTACTTTGTGGTCCATAAAGGAGCCCTCAAGGTTTTTTAAAGGTTTTTTTTCCCTTGCCTTCCCCCCCCCTCAGAAATATCGGGACAGTTGAGTCTTGTTTCATTTTTCACCATTCCTTGGGTGACTCAGAAATGTGGGTTGGGAGCTTTCTCGCCCTTAACTGAAGAGATGTAGGAGCTGAATTCCTAACAAAGCGAGCTTTTTTCCCATTGTAGTTAAATAGACATTAATGAAAAAATAAACAAATCAAAGGGCTGGATTTTCCACTGGGATACACTGGATGGCCCAAAGACTTTCAAATAGTCTTAATAAAAATAATCACTTCTGTCATCAATTATAAGCAAGTCCCACTTCCTTTGTAGCTGTGGTATTATACTCCATGAGGTCTTTCAGAGTGAATAAGAGCTGGGTTTTTTTGAATCTTTAAACTATATTTTTATTGTATTTGAACAATAATGTCATCAATAGAATATCGGCAACGCAAAAGATTGTTAAAGATTAATCCATATCAGCAGAATTTATCTAGTGAAGGAGAAGTCCAGAGTATCACCGCTTTCCTATACAAAATTCATTGAGAGGTAAATCAAACACTTACACTCTCAGAAGCCAACTGCTAAAGCTGTGTCAATAAAACAGAGGTTCATTTCCTGTACAAGTGCCTGAGTTTATTTCTCAGACACACGGCAAATAGGAGCACACAGAAAAGAGGTTACACATTTTTGAAGGAAGGTTTCTTATAGAATGATAGAACTGGAAGGGACCTCAAAGGTCATCTAGTCCAGTCCCCTGTAGGAATTAACAAAAAGAAAAGGAGTACTAGTGGCACCTTAGAGACTAACCAATTTATCTGAGCATAAGCTTTCGTGAGCTACAGCTCACTTCATCGGATGCATACTGTGGAAAATAAAGTGAGATTTATATACACACAGAACATGAAAAAATGGGTGTTATCCTTACAGTGTGTATGATAACACCCATTTTTTCATGTTCTGGGTGCATATAAATCTCCTCACTTTATTTTCCACTGAATGCATCCGATGAAGTGAGCTGTAGCTCATGAAAGCTTATGCTCAGATAAATTGGTTAGTCTCTAAGGTGCCACAAGTACTCCTTTTCTTTTTGCAAATACAGACTAACACGGCTGCTACTCTGAAACCTGTAGGAATTGAGGCTCTAAAAATTTAATTGGGTTCCTCTCCTTAGAGCAAAGATTATATATCTTTGCGAGAGAGATGGAATGAAGGCCTGAAATCCTTAAGGCTGTGACTCCCGCTATTCTATAATGGACTATTTTATGGGACATACTTTACTCCAAACTAGGGCCCTGATTCAGTAAACCATTTAAGCACATTCCTAAATTCATCCCTATGGAGCAAAGCACTTAAGCACCTATGTGATTTTAACACAGTGTGGTCTCATGGATAAAGCACTAGATTGGGGCTCAGTACCCCTGGGTTTCATTCCCAGCCCTGTCACTACCTTCAGGGTGATGTCAGTTTACAGCCTTTGTCTGTTAGATTAAAGAGCCCTTGAATATCAGATATCACCTGTCTGTGTATAGTTACATATCTACCTTGACCAAGACAATTTTAACCTTTGATGAGATAAAAGGGCAGAGTACCTTAAGTCTCCCATTGCAAGGTGTGTTTTTCAGACCTTGAATCATTCTTGCATGCCTAGGTTATCCCTTGCAACACGCTTGAGTTGCATTTCCATTTTACAGATGGATAAAGTGAGGCTCAGTGAGGTCTCAGTATTTCCCTAGGATCTAGTGGATTAACCGTAGCTCACAGTCAGGACTCGTGCATTCTAATTCCGGTTTTGACACTCATTTGTTCTGTGACCTGGGATCCAGCAACCTCACCGTTTGCTTTCATTTCCGGTTGAAAGTTCACCTATGCCTTTTTTTTTTTTAAAGCAAAAGGAGCTTTTCAATTTCACAGACATTCCAACAGCGGAAAATGTTGCATGAAAAATTAATCTCCATTTTTCCTATTCATTTCATGGAAGTTTCACAAATTCAGATTCAGCTGGGGGAAAAAAATGTGTTTGATGGCTCTTTCCCCCATCTGTCATATTTAGACATCTCTCGTGCTTCAGTTACTTTCCTCTTTTATCACCTTAATAATAGTAATAAGAGCACTTAACTCTTACATGGTGCGTCACAGCCGTATACCTCAATGTGCTTTACCAAGGAGGGTTTCACCATTTCCATTTTCCAGGTGGGGAAACCGAGGCACGGAGCGTGACTTCTCCAAAACCACTCAGGAGGTCAGTCGCAGAACTGAGAAAAGAAGCCAGGTTTTCTGCCTCCCATTCAAGTGTCCTACCCATTGGGCCAGACTGCTTTTGACTTAAATTCTTCTTTTGACGGATATTTCCTTACCACGACTCTAGACCCTGATCCAAAGCTCATTGAAATCAATGGGAGTCTCTTTATTTATATCAATGGGCTTTTGGATCAGGTCTGCATAGCTTCCAAGTATTAGGAAAGGTCCAGGCACCCTTTTTTATTTTCTTTCTTCTCTTTTTGCCACTGCAGCAGAAGGGCTCCAAGATAAAGATTTATGAGAGAGAAGCTCTAAGAGGACAAATGATGGAGTGTGCAGGAGATAGCAGCGAAGTCCACGATTGCTTCCAATACCACCACGTCAGCTCCTGTAATGTACTCGAGAGGCACTGGCAGAGCCACAAGGCAGATGGCAGTAGCGTGTGCTGGAACCCGGGGAGTACAGACAACTCACCGAGCGGGGAGCCCTGAACAGCTGACTCGGCTCTTTCTCACCCCACAGAGACTTTCACTTCAGACATTATCCGAGTTCTTGCCATTCTGCTTCAATGGAAAAACAAACCCAGCACGCTGGCATTTCAGCAGCAGTTCTAGTCTGGGTGGGTGTCTAGCAAGGTTTGTTTCCTTTTAAGATGACTATTAAACTCAATGTCAAATGGTACAAGGGTTATGAAGAGTGAGCACTCATAAGGAATATCTGTATATTTAAACCCTGTGCATTTATTACATTGAAAACATGCCTGTGATAGATCCTACAGATGACCTAGAATGGGAGATAACTTGTCACACAGAGGACTACAGACTAGATCCTGCAATGTGCGAAGCGCTGTGGCCCCAATCCAGCAAAGCACTTAACCACATGCTTAAGTCCCATTGATTTCAATAGGGCCACTCACATGCTTTAAGTTAAGCATATGCATGAGTGTTTTGCTGGATCGGGGCCAGAGTTCTCAGAATCATGGTCCTAGCAGAATGAACACAGGAAGTTGGTGTTGTAAGGGACTCTCAAATAAAGCTAGGGGCAGTAGATATTGCAGTACAGGGTAATCCTTGCCTGAGCACAGGAAGCCTAATTTAGGACAAAATCTTTGACCCCTGCAGAGAGCTTGAATCAGTGGATTTCGCTCTAGTAGGTCAAGGAGAAGGAACCTTCTCTCTCAGGGACTGAGCCCCAGCTGCAAGGTTGTAGTAACATCTGCATCTCCTGCATGCCACTTCTCCTCTGGGTTCTGGTCAGTGTGTCTGGTACAGATCCAGGAGCCACTCCCTTGTTCTCTCTCCAGCCAACCCTGTCTCAGTCTGTCCCAAACCCCCACCGCCACCCCCACTCTGCTTGCAGAGGGTGCACAGCCCCCTGGCACAATGCAATTACAGCAGTTTGGCTGAATAAGGCCCTGTGCACCTACAGAATGGGGCAAAATTTCAGCCAGAATGACATGTTCTGTGTGTTTCATGTCATGACCCCAGAGAGCTTCCTAACGCAGCCATGAGAGTCTTGCCATTTCTTCTCTTCCTTGGCCTGTGAGCCAGGAGGAGGTGTCAGAACTAGACATTTTCCCAACAAACATCACTGTGCTCAGGTAAGATCCACAGGAGATCCCACCATAACCGAGACATCTTTTTTCTGCCAATACAAGTCAGCCAGGGAGACCAGCAAGCATGTAAGCTGCTCTTGTGGAGAGAGAATTGCTCACACCCAACAGCCAGATGAAGGAATCCTATGTTCCTTTCCCGAATGGGTCACTAGAAATGTACTATACAAGCAGGGCTGTGCGATTGCTGAGACTAGCAGCTACAAACAGCAGTGACGAGAGGATGAAATAGAAATATGAATGAGTGAAAGTAATGATTTTCATCCCTAGCTCTCAAAGCTCCTTACAAAGGTGCAGCAGGGAAACTTGGACACAGAGAGATGAAGGCGGGGTTTTCAAAGGGGCTGAAGGGAGACAGGTGCCCAGCTACCATTGGAAGTCCATGGGATATGAACATTTTGCTCCTTTTGGCCTTTTTGACAATTCCAGGCAAAAAGACTTAAATACTCAGCCTGCCTCAGAGAAGAGCTCGAACCAAAACTCTGGATCTGAATACGCCCAACCTTTCAGGGGGCATGAGTAGCAGAACCCGGTTCCAATTGCTGGAGCTGGTCCCAATTTCTACAAGGGACTGAACCAATGCCTCTGATCAGAACATCCTCACACTTTGGAGAGGGAAGGAGCTTAAAATCCAACTCCGAATTCGGAGCCTGGGCCCATCTCTGCATAGCACTCTGCAATGTAAGGGCCACTTTACTTCTCCTTATCCACGTCTTGGCTCCTTCCCTTCTGTTCCCTTCCTCCGATTGCTCAGCAGCACCACGCCCACTTTTCACTTCCTGAGCAATAGCCTTACAGGTGTCTCTCAGTAGAATCCGGCATGACCGGCGACTGCTCTTACTGTTCTATCCTGAAGCCTTATCCTCACCAAAGACTCCCTCTCCACCCCCTTGACCACTTGCATTGTTCCACAGGAAAAGGAGGCTACCTGGCTGGGCGGCAGCAAATACACCTGTGTTTTGCAGGTGACTGTATTCTTTCATATGGTAAGGTCAGATGTAAACAATAGCACAGGACAGAGCGGGAGATCAGAGCTGATTACGGTAAACAGATGTTGTACGGCATACAGCTGGGATCTAAGCATGGCTGGCCCCCTGAGTGCTACGTGGATGTCAGTTCACAAACACCAGTGAAATGATTTTTTTTCTATTTATATTTTTAAGCAAATAAAGATAAAAAAAACAATGTTGGGGGGAGCTAACATTAAACATTACATTAACTCACTACTCCAAAAGGGAGGCTGGGTGGCTCAGGTGACTGGGAGTGGGACACAGAGGCTATCCCAGGTTGAAAGTGGGTACCACTTTTTCCTCTGTGGTCTGGGTGAAGATATATTCAGATGCTGAGCACTCTAGACAGAACTAGAAACACATGAGTGGATGGTCTGAGTCCTTGGACCCATGGACAGGGGTGTACATCACCCCAGCTGGCAGTCTCCTCGAGAGGGCAAGGTTTGAATTGCCCTAAGGGATTAATTCTCTTCTCTCCTGCAGAGGTGCTCCCTCTGGAATGAGTTGAGACAGTTTGGGGACAGTTTCCCGGTATTGTAACTCAGTCATTCCCCTACCCCAACACACCAAACCCCTTCCATTCGTGCTGTGATGCGAGTGGCTGGCATGACCAGCGGAGCTGGGCAGACCTCGAGCGAGATCACCTTTTCAGCTGCTGCCACAGCCTCTCTGGAGTGTGGACATGCACACGAGCCCAACTAAACCGTTATTCTGTAGCCGGGCCACACTCCCACACGAGGAGCTAACGTGAGGGAAGTAACTTGAAGGCAGGTCACGTGGGTTAACTCTGGAAAGAAGACGCATCCTGGGTGGGGCACTATATGGACACCCACTCTGCTCGGACCCCAACACACCCATTCTGTGGATACACTCAGCGCCCAGGGCTGTCAGTCCTGCAGTTTACATGGACACTAAATTCCTTGAAGCAATTGAGATTTGTTAGTGTAGCTGTTCCTTTGTCCATGCTTCTTAGGACAGTATGATTTTCTTGATGGAATTTTCTCTGTAACTCTGCGTTGAGAGAGCATACAGTGATCTAAACTCACTAGTATTACTGCTGGGGCCTCATTGTAGTACGTGCCGCTCATGCACATATAATCAGGGACAGCACCTGCCTCAAAGAGCTTTCAGTGTAAACGGACAAGAGCGACACAGGTGGGAGAACAGGGCTTTAATTAATTAGCCCCAGTTTACAGAGGGGAAATGCTACAAGACTCCCTGTCCCAGAACACCTTCTCACAGCACAGGGGGCATTGAAGATGCTCTGGCTCAGCTTCCACACCATTCTCTTCAGCCTACGCCAGCCGTAGAGGTGACGTGGCCCTCCAGTCTTGAGAGAGTTCAACCCCTTCCAGAGTAACAGAGTCCCTCAGTCCAAGTCCATCATAGCAAAAGGGTCTTCGGCCCCGGTGGGCTCAGCCTTCAGCCCCCTTCCTTACAGGCAAGCTCCCTGCAGCAATGGCCCACCTCACTGTCTAACCACTGGCTCCTGGGCTCCAATCAGCCCAACCCATCTGGATGATAACTCCCCCCTAGCAAAGCCTCTGGCAGGCCACAGGCCTCCGGCAGTTCCTAGCCTGAGCCCAGATTCCTGTCCACATCAGAGCAGCCTGCTTGCTACCCCAACCAAGCCAGCTCTCATGTGTAGGGCTCTCCTCCTCTCTGGCAGCCCTCTCTCCTCAGGACCAGCCACAGGAGACTTTGCCTGCCTGCCCTCCCTGCTTCCAATGCCTGTCCGGTTCCCTTCGTTTGACCCTTTGACCACACTCCTGTCCCTGTTGTTCATTAGTTGTCCCCCATAATTATTTGGTTTTCCAGGTCCTGTGGACCCCCCTCTTAGGCTGGGGGGGGATCCTTTAGCAGGGGCTCCCTGCTTCTGCTGCCTCCTTCTAAGCCTCACACCCTGCACAGGTGTAGCAGGGTGGAGCTAAAGAAACAGGGCTGACTAGCCCCCAGTCTTCTGGACCTTAAAGGGGCAGACCACCCTGTTACACCCCGGAAACTAAGGCACAGGGAGTTAAAGTGACTTGTTCAAGCAAGATCACACATTATATCTGTGGTAGGGGTAGGAAGTCAATCCAGGTTTCCTGAGTCCCAGTCCAGCACTTTCACCACACATCCTTCCTCACAATGAGTTCAGCCACCTCCTTTCTGTTCACAAATTATTCACAGACATGCTTAGAATTTTATGAATTTGTTCAATATTCCAAAATATTCAGCCTACGGACTGTTCATGAACGGTCACCCCAACTTTGAATATTGGCGATGGGTAATTTGTTATTGACACTGTGTGATTGGTCACCTAAGTCACATGGTTTTGTTTCTCTGACTGGATGATCACCAAACCCACAAAGCGCTTTACAGATAACTGTGCAAGAACTTTTGCAAATGTCTGTTCTCATAAAAATTCACTGCCAAAGTGTTTATGACGCTCCTTGGAAACATTCTAGTGAATAATTGTATGAACAGTTGCAGAATGTCACTGACAAGGGACTGTAATAAAACTCACTGTCTCAGAGCGCCACCTCAAAACACAGTGGGTCGTTGCAGCAGCTTTGTTTCAGTTTCCTCTTGGGCTTCCACAACTCCATACCACCAATGCGTCCTGTGGGCTGCCTCAGCAACCAAGACCTCCAGCTAAGTCACCTTTAGTCCAGGGTACCACTGAGGCCTTACACTCAGGCCTGTAACTACTTCTTCTTCCCCTGTATCAGGGCAAACCACATTCCTTCTTCCCCTTGATTGCAGGGGTCCTCTACATCCCTCTCACTAGAGTCTCTTTGCTTCTCTCCTGCCCCAATAGTCCCAGGCTAACCAAGGTCCTCAGGAAGGAGCAATCAACCCACCCGCACCCCCATCAGCCTCCTGCTGCAGGGCTTTTTTCCTTTTAAGTCCCCCACTCTGCCCAGGAGTAGCAAGGCGAGGCTAACTGAACGCAGGCTGCCCTGGCACAGGGACATGAAGTCCAAAGGGAATTCACAGTGTTTATCTGAGACAATATTTACAAATACATTTCCTTGTAACGTTTGCTGTGTTACCTGTAGCTGCATTAAGACATTGTTCACACTAGAGGGTGCTTGTAGGCTGTGCACTGACAGCGAAGCAGAAAACCAGAATGGAGGTAAAGTGCCACTGGTGATTACAATGTGCCTCACATCACCCTGGCAAAATACGAAGGCTGAATTTAACCAGTGGAGGAACTTAGGTGTCTGACACCCAGAGACACTCAGATAATATGGTGCTGAGGGCCATCTAAGAAGGCTGAGATATGTCTCTTTTAGATACTTATATGACCCCCATTACCATAGTTTCTGGGCTGGCTGCCATACAGTCTGTAATGTATTTATTCTCACAACAGCTCTGGCAAGGTAAGGCAGTGCTATTATCCCCATTACACAGATGGGGAACTGAGGCACAGAGAGGCTAAACAGCTTCTGTTCTATATAGGTTTTCATACTGCGCTCATCACTGTTGTATCTGAGTGCCTTCCGGCAGTCCATTACGCAACGCGACTAACATCTGGCACATGTTGTTTGTTCTCTCTCCTCTCCCCAGAGGGAGAAGCGGGTGCCCTGGAGTGACTAGTTGTGATAGGGTTTTTGGTTTTGTTTATTTTACTAAATCTACCTGTTGCTATGTATTTGTGCTGGTTGAGGCAAGGTCAAAGACACGCACCTTGCACTTGGAGCAGAAAGTGGAGAGGTTTATGACGGTCCTTGGTTCCTGGGGCTGTTTATGCCACAGTCTTGGACGGGGCCTTCAGAACACTCTATCCTGTACAGATGAGCTTTACCCTTATTGTAGAGAGATCTGTCGTCCCAGAGGAGTGACATTCTCAATCACGGTCTTTGTCCCAGAGCTTTAGACAGTCTTTTAGATATCCTGGGCTCAGGCCAATCAGTTCCTTGAAGATAAGCATGAGATCTTGGACTACATTCAAATTTCTAGGGGAAAAAGGCAGCGTACAGAGCAGAAGACAGGTTTGATGTGCCCACCGTAGCCTGTGTTTCTGAGGAGATGTTTGCAGCATTCTGTATTGGCTGGAGCTTCCGAAGCACGGAAGGTTTCATACCCAGGTACATCGCATCACTGTAGTGCAGCCAAGAGGCAGTGAACGCATGAATAACTGAGGACAGATTATCATTCACCCACATGGGATGGAGTCTCCCAGACAGAGACAATAAAGCACTACTTGCGGCTGTTATGTGAGAGCTCAGTGCCCGTGAGGAATCCAGGACTACTGCTGGATCACAGACTGCATTGACTAATAGTGGATGTGAACCTGATGCCCAAGGAGAGAGCATTGTGGCTGCAAACTATGCAAAATACTTTCCTATGCCCACCAGCATCACCTCTGTCTTGCTTGAGTTCAGCTTCAGCCAGCTGTTCTAATGGACTTGCCCCTGGTCACACAGGAAGTCTGGGACAGTGAGGAACTGAACCAGGTCTGAGTCCCAGGTTAACGCCCTAGGTACTGACCCACCCTTCCTTTCCCAGGTAGGTCAATATGTATGTTTGGCCTTTCAGTTTTGTTGAAGTTCACCACAAAGATTGTTGGTGGGCATGGTCAGATCCAGAGAGAGAACTATCGCTAGATGGGGGAAACATTACAAATGTATTCTTTGTGACATATGGCTACTCACAGCACAAGACTTTTGCAGAGTACTATGGCAAAATGTGCAAAACAAAATATCTGCATCCACAGTGACTATTGCACCCTGTTCTTTATTGTTTATACAATGCCATAGATGTGCATGGTGCCTAACAGGTTCCTTCCACTTAGAGATTATCATCTAGAACAGGGGTGGGCAAACTTTTTGGCCTGAGGATCACATCTGAGAATGGAAATTGTATGTTGGGCCATGAATGCTCACAAAATTAGGGATTGGGGTGAGGACTCTGGGGTGGGGCCAGAGATGAGGAGTTCAGGGTGCCGGAGGGTGCTCCGGGCTGGGACCATGGGGTTCGGAGGGCAGGAGGGGAATCAGGGCTGGCACAGGAGGTTGGGGCGTGGGAAGGGCTCAGGGGTGCAGGCTCTGGGAGGGACTTACCTCAAGCAGCTCCCGGAAGCAGCGGCATGTCCCCGCTCTGGTTCCTACGTGGAGGCGTGGCCAGGCAGCTCTGCACACTGTCCTGTCTGCAGGCGCCACCCTGCAGCTCCTATTGGCCATGGTTCCCGGCCAATGGGAGCTGCAGGGGCAGTGCTTGGGGCGGGGGCAGCATGCGGAGCCCCCTGGCTACCCCTATGCATAGGAGCCAGAGGGGGGACATGCTGCTGCTTCCGGGAGCCACACAGAGTTAGGCAAGCCCCTGACCCTGCTCCCCGGCTGGAGCGCCGGAACAGGGCAAGCACCGGACCTCATTCCCACGCAGGAGCTTGAGAGCCGGATTTAAACGTCTGGAGGGCCGGATGCAGCCCCCGGGCCATAGTTTGCCCACCCCTGATCTAGAAGCCCAACCTCAGACCTTTACTCATGCAGGAGACAGTCCCATTGAATGCCTCCTGTGCTCTGATGTGTCAAGAACCAATGCATTGCACCAACATGCCCAAGCCTTGAAGCTGTATGGCTGCATCAAGACACTGATGCATCCAGGGCCCACCAAGGACTTCTCTGGGTCAATGAGGACTGTGCCAATGCATCACGGTGCCAGTCTGACACCCTGATGGGCCAAGGGCCACACTGAGACACCACAGCACCAGAGCCCATGCTGAGCAGCCATGGATCTGTGCACTAATCTGAGGGCCTGTTCCCAGGCACCAATGCACTTCGCAAGTCTTTAGGTGTCCAGGGACCTTGCAACTCCGCTGCAAACTCTGACTGTGATGCACCCATTGCACCCAGACTGCACTGAAGCTAATGCTTCTGGAGCCCAAAAATGCCCGCATGAGGAACCCCCTTCCCCGCAAAATGCCATTGCAATAATGAAGACTTATCCTATTGCCAGAAAAAGAAAAGTAACACCCCCCCACATCAAACTATCTTCAGATAACATTAAAGGGCTGCCTTTCCAGCCTCCCCACGTTTGCAGACAACTGAGCACCTACTTAGGACACACAGTACCACCTCTGCCATAGCACTTAGCTACCACGGGGTGAGGGCAAAACAATTACTTTGCTACTCTGGGCTTAAACCATCAGACCTTTGCTGTGATCTGAATGTTAAAGGTAGAGAGAGGGGTTCCATGTGGACCTTAATTCTTTAGTACCAGGGTTAGATAAAGACTGGAGCAAACATTTTGATGTGTGAACAAAGAACAACCTGAGGCTTTGGAAAGGCCAGGTAAATTGAGAAGCTCAAGAAACCATGGACCAGATCCCTGAGCTAGAGTAAATCAGCACAGGTCCATAGAAGTCATGAAGCTACGCTGATTTACACCAGCTGAGAATCTGGCCCATTAAAGGGGTTCCTCAGTGTTTAAAAAAGGACCATGACTCATTACCCAGACATTGGGTCAGCTCCAAAGTCCATTGGCATGGTTGGTAAGACTCCCATCTGCTTCTGAGGGCTTTGGGTCAGGCCCTTAGTGGAGGCATACCTCTGTGTGTATGCAGAGCGTAGGCTGTACACATGACTATATACGCTGTAGCTGCACATAATAACTATATAAACAGTACTTAGCTTGCCGAGCAGGGAAACAGAGACCAATTTCACAGGAAGTCATGGTACTTTGAAGACCAGGCCTATTTACAGGGACCAATTTGTTTCTCCACATTATTTGAGAAGGTTTTAGCGTTCAGGCTTGAGCCCCACAGCATCACAAGTACCTGAGGCTTGGAAAGATGTGTTGGAGGGCGGGGGAAGAAGGAGGCGTGTTGTCATGGAGACAGATGAGAGCAAATGGTCACACCATCAAAAGGAAGGAAGAAAAGAGACAAGGCACAAATAAAAAGAGAGATCTCATTAAATCCAACACTAATTTTGCAAAATCAGCGACATAAAGGTACCCTTGAAAGCCTGCTGCTGGAAGACAGGGTAAAACAAAGACTGGTGTAATTTCCAGGTTGCACGTTGTATCTGAGCTCCCAGCACTCAGCTTTTCACCTCGTTCCTTCCCGGGTTGTTCTATCCTACCGTAGGGTTCCAGCCCGCCGTCGGATCCAGAGATTCAGCAGCATGGGAAATAGCAGGGAGGCCTGCCCTCGATTTAGGAAATTGTTCCATGTTGCAGAGGTTTCTGAAGGACAGGAAGGATCATTTCTGGCTGTGTAGTAAAAGGCGTGGTTATCCGGGGACTGAATCCAGAAGGGGCTTTTCCTGCAGCAGCACCAGGTAGGGGGAGGTGAAACTGCTTGTGAAACCCCGTGTGTGGGAGCTGCTTCTGAAACCCCGTGTGTCAGCTGGGTCTCAGACTGCGGCACACAATCTGAACGCTGGACATCCGGCCTATCTATGGTAGTTATACAGCTCCCATTCCCATAGAATCTGAGCACCTCACAGTCTCTAATGTATGAACCCTCACAGCACCTCCAGGCGGTAGGGAAGTGTTACAGGTGGGGAACTGAGGCACGGAGAGACCAAGTGACTTGCTCTGTGGTCAGGCAGGAAGTCTGTAGTGGAGCAGGAACAGAAATCAGGTCTCCTGAGGCTCAGGCCAGCACCCTCACCACTTGCACTCTCCCTCCGCCCCGCACAGCAGGAGACGCACCATGTCATAGTATATGGAGCCACCAGGATTTAGTGAGAGGAAACAACCAGCAAATAAACAGACATTCCAGCAGCTGCTCTAGCTGCAGCCTGACACCTATGTTTACCAGGTACTACTTCCTGCCTGGAACTCTACTCGGCACACAACACCCTCTAGTAGCTGAATATTATATAGCAAGCAAACATTCTCATGGCGCAACCACACACTGGGGCAAAAGTAGGGTGACCAGACAGCAAGTGTGAAAAATCGGGACTGGGGTGGGGAGTAATAGGAGCCTATATAAGAAAAAGACCCAAAAATCAGGACTGTCCCTATAAGATCGGGACATCTGGTCACCCTAGGCAAAAGCCTTGGAGAGGGGGTGGACTTGCACAGGGAGAAGGCCCTGGATGTGGGAGGGAGAGGTAGAAAGACTATAGGCAGGATGGCAGAGGGTTGCTATGTGCAAGAGCAGTCGTGGGTGGATGCCCCGGGGATTGTGGGACACTTTGACCGGCTCAGGAGTGTAGTGGTTTAACACAAATGTAATAATAATAATAGGTGTCACGGGATGACTGGCCCTTTAAGAGGAAATGGCTCCAGTTCACCTGTGACTAGTCAGTCACCTCCCCGTGGGGCCTAAACAGAGGGCACTGGCCCTCTATAAAGACCGGAGCACCAAAGGGGAGCAGGAAGGAGCGGGTGAGGGCTGCATGAGATCTGACAGAGCCGTAGTTGAGAGTTGCTGGTGAAGAGACCAAGAGAGAGCGACTGAGAGAGTGCTGCAGATGGGAGCTGTGGAGAGAAATGGCCAGAGTGGGGATCTCTGCTGAGTGGAACACTTGTGCAGCGGCCCCGAGGTAACGGGGAAGAACCTTCTCAGTCCGGGAAAGCTGAGCCCAGAGGAGCAAAGTGGTTGTTGTCCGGTGGGAGACCCAGAGAGGACAATGCTGGCATGAGGCTGGAGAACGGCAGTGTGTTAACCTCTTGTACTCTGGGCTCTTGAGAACGGTCTGACTTTGAAGGACTGGCTGAAGGTTGACATTGTACTAATCATTATGCCCAGAAGTAGGGCTGGATGTGGACTCTGAGAGAGACTTCATTCCTTTTCCAGGCAAGTGAAATGGCTGCTGGTCTGATCGGTGGTGGAAAAGAAGGCAACATAAAGGGCAGGCAGGCCTCACCTCTATTGTTGTGGGTGTGGTTGGCTGCAGGATGGTGCCCTGGGGGGAGTGCGGCCTGTGATGGGGTGTACTCGCCCCGCACTGGATGAGGAGGGGTTAACCCTGCACTGTGGGCCGGGGAAACCACGCCCCCCTAACCCCTGCTGGGCATGCTCCAACTGGACCACCAGTATAAAAGGGAGCAGCTCAGCTCAGTCAGGACAGACTGCTGAAGAGGGAGGATGCATGTTGCTGGCTCCAGCCATGAGCTGCTGAAGCCCCAGATCACGGAAGCCAGACCCGCCGAGACACAGACATATACCTGGCTACCTGAAGATGCCCAAGGGAGGGCAGAGCTGCTGAGAGCAGCACAGGCTGAGGAACCCAGAGACCCCTGGACTGCAGCACTGGGAGAAAGGCTAGGAAGTAGCCCAGGGGGACTATACACTGATCTGGTTGTAGCAATAAGTTGGTGTTTTCCAGTCGGATCCTCATACGAGCCATTGGCAAGTACACTTGCCACTGACAGAGCCCTGGGCTGAGACCCCATGGAGTAGGGAGGGCCTGGGTTCCCCTACCCTGGCCGTCACCCACCCCTGGGTGGCGGCATACTCCCCCAACAGGCCACCAGACCACATAGCCCTGCAAGGGAAGGCAGCCATATTGATACTGGCCACTAGGCCACACAGCCCTGAGAGGAGGTGCAAACATATTGATTCTGGCCACCCAGCCCCAAGGGAGAGGGCAGCCATATTGACTCTGGCCATTGGGCCACAATGCCCTGAGAGAGAGGGCACTTACATTAGCTCTGGCCACAAGGCCAGTCTTCCCCAAGGGTAAGGGTGGTCAGGTGGACTTAGCCATGGGGCTGCAGTACCCTTGCCTCGCCCAAGAGGGGGACAGGGTGTACCTGCCCGGTGACAGGGTCCTTTTGCAAATGGGTTTACAATAACAGGCAACAGAGTAAGGGTGACCTTTGCAGAGGGGTGAAGAAGATTCTTGGCAAGATGCCTGGATTTGCTGTGTTGGGGGAGGACTATTATGGGTGTGGGGGTAGTTTAGTGGGTTGTGGGGGAAATAATTAAGGTCACTACAGGCATGTAGATAATGGCCAAGCCAGGAACTAGAAAAGCTTTGGTTACAGGGCATCTGGGGATGGTTTAGAGCTTAAAAACAAATAAACAAAACCAATATGCTGCTGACAAGGTGAGTACTGATCTCTCCCACCCGCTTAGCTCCAGGGATGGAGCCCTGTCTCACACCCTCTGTTTATCATAAGCTCTTTGGGGCAGGAACTGTTTCATCCTACATGCCTAGCATCTTTGCAATGATACTGAACTGCTACCGCTTCTATGAACAGTAATAAGAAGAGTTGCATAGAAAATATCCATGAATTATATTGTGTCTCAATATATTATCATGAGGTACAGCTGGATCCAATATCCACTGAAGTCCATGGGACCATTTCCATTAATGGTAGCATTACTTCTGTTACACTAGCAATTGTATTATACTAGCCTGACATTTTAGGTACTGTATGTATGCGTAGTGAGAGAAACCCCTGCCCTGAGGAGCTTAGTCAAACAAGACAGACAAAGGATGAGAGGGAAAATGAAGGCACAGGGAAGCAAAGTGACTTTACCAAGGTCACCTGGCAGAGCTAGGAATAGAACCTACATCTTTCATGTCCCAGTCAACACCCTATCCACCCAACCATGTCAATAAATTATAGTCCAGCTCAATATAGTATCTTATCCCTGGTCCAGATCGACACCCACTGAAATCACTGCTTTCTATTGAACAATCTTTCTAGCAGGCTGGAAAGGTTGGCTAAATCTAACTATGCTGACACTCAGACGTCCCCTGAGTCAAACATCTTATTTTCTGCTTAACAATCCACTGGAAATTGAAGGAAAAAAGATCTGGAGAAGCAAAAAGATTGTCACTCCTGAGAGGACCTCCCTACCCAGTGCTTGGAACAGTACTGAGGGGACTTGGGAGAGGAGACACAATTAAAACAAGCAGCGTTCCTAAATAATGAATGTAGGAGATCTGTATTAAGGAGGGGAGAGAAATGAGTTAGTCCTAAAAGTGTCTTGCTTGGCTTGACAGATTAATTCATTAATGTGGCCTCAATACAGCTGTTTCTATAGAAATCACAAGACCTACAATGTTTCACTCATCATGGATTAATCTAAAGGGAAAATATCCAGCTCTCACAGTGAAGGATTTTGTAATGTATTTCAGTGAGATTTTTACAGTCTCTCCCATACATTTTGAAATCACACTTGGGAGCTCAGTATGACATCTCAGCCCGGCAAAGTCATTGAAATCTGATTGGCCTGGAATCTGGCATGCACAAAGCTGTTGGAATGTGCTGTGGAATGACCACTGTTTGAAAACTCTGTAGCCCAGTTATTAATGTTATCATTTATCATTGTAGTTACTGTTAAAATTTCTACGGAATGATTGCAGGGGAAATTTTCTAAAGTACCTAGAAGCACAAATCCCTCTGAAAGTCAAGAGGACTCTGCTCCTAAATCTTGTACGTGCTTTTAAAAATCACCCCCTCCATCGACGTGATTATAGATCACTTAATTTTTACCATTAATCTGGGAGTTTGGTGGTTTTGCACTCGGAATCTGGAGCAGTAGTGGATGGCAGTTTAGAAAAAGAACAGTATAGCCATATTTATATAGGTATATACAGGAGAAAAAATAGCTACATTCGAATGGGCTCACTGTTTAAATGGTTCAGTTAGGATAAAACATAATTAAACTTGATATTTGCTGCCCACTTCATCTTCCAGAGCTCTCACAGATGAGTTTATAACCTGCATTCGCTCCCAGTGACTGAGTCTTGTTGAACTTAACAACATTGTAATGAAATCCTCAGAGCCATGTGAAACTTTGCAGAAACAGTGAGCGTACAACTCCCATCCCCTTAGTGTTGGAGGTAAAGGACGCTCCATTAGCAGTAGCAAGCCGATGACACTCAAGTGAGTTTCAGAGTAACAGCCGTATTAGTCTGTATTCGCAAAAAGAAAAAGAGGACTTGTGGCACCTTAGAGACTAACCAATTTATTTGAGCATAAGCTTTCGTGAGCTACTCCGATGAAGTGAGCTGTAGCTCACGAAAGCTTATGCTCAAATAAATTGGTTAGTCTCTAAGGTGCCACAAGTCCTCCTTTTCTTTTTACTCAGTTGAGTAGTTCTAGCCATTAGACTGCAGTGGTGCACATAGAGATGGGTCAGTTCAGCTTCGGTGTGAAGTGTGTAAATGGCCCCTTTTAATAGCTATCACTTAGTTATAACTGAGCTGCTCTTTTCCTTACTTCGTTCATTTTAAATGGACAATGTTTAGCGCAAGATAAATAAGTACGGCACAGAAGGTGAGACATTTGGTTTATTCCTGGTGGATCACTGGAGAGGCAAGTGGAATATCAGTGTTATGATTCTTCTCTTCACCCCTAAATCAGCAAGGAGAAAGCCACACCCATCTAGTGGGCACTCAGCTGCCCTTGGGCCTGATTCAACACTTGTTAAGTAAATGGGAGTCTTTCCACTGACTTGAATGGGCACTGGATGAGGCCCATCATCAAGAGCATGGTATAAATATGATTGATATTAAACAAGAGCCATAATAATTATTCAGGCTGACAAAACCTCCCCCCACCACCCACATCCCCCCAGGGTAAAATGCAGTGGACTGGCACACAGCCTTCTGCACCACTTACACCTGGGGATAGACTCTGTTAGGGAGGCTGATGGTGGAATGGCCACACCAGGGGAATTCTGCAACCCCTGCACCCCGAATAGCAGGGCTGCATACCAGCCCCATGGAAAGGGCTTGGGAGACATGGCACGCAGAGCCCATGACTACACATCGTTAAGAACCAGGAACCCTAAGTCTAAGGTGTGGAAGGACTGCCCTGGTTACTGTTCTAGCCCAGGGCTGGAACAGCAGCTACTAGGGTTGAGCTACCCACAGCCCCAGATCAGGGGGTGCTGCATTTTTCTCCCCAAGCCCCATGTTTCACAGCCAGGGGAAGCCAGATTACTTTGGGCATTATTCTTAAAGGGCACAGTGCTAGGAGGGGAAGGAGTCTGGCAGGCTTGCTCTCATACAGCTGGAGGAGACAGTCCAGCACCAAAGACATTTCATGTTCATTGTTACCTCCCCACCACAATACATCTCCACAAACACCTCTGCAATCTTTTCACGTAATGGGCTGTTCTGTGAGCACCCACAGTGCCATTCCCTTTGGTGTGTGTTCTGCCAACAGAAGCATAACACACAAACTAAAATAGCTCACCCTACAACCTAGAGTGCCTCGCAATCCTCTGCTGCTGTAGCTCCTACCTGGGCCACTCACAAACAGCTGGCCAGCGTGAGTGACTGTGTGTAGCTGCAGTCTGCCAGCCACACTCTGGCTTCCAGCAGCTTTAGTTACTGCTTGCAGCATGACCCCAACACACTCCTAGTCCTGAATTTCCCCCCAAAACTTGTGTTCTGCGCTGTCCAGCTCTATCCTGGACAGTTCAGATATTTTAGGTCTGTTTCCCCTGAAAAGGGACAATATCCAGCAGTTTGCCACTTTAACCGGCATTACCAGACAATTCAGTTCAAACACAACACTGGATTAAAGAATAAAAATAACGTTATTTAACTACAAAGAGATTTTAGGTGAGCGCACATGTAAGGCCTTAAAGTCAGAAATGGTTACAAGAGAAATAAAGATAAACACTTTCTAGTACTAAAACTTAACCAACTAGACTTGGTTCAAGGTAAAATCCTTACCCCACGTTCTCAGCAACAATGCTGACCAAATTTTAGGTCAGGATCTCTCCCCAAAGTCAAATGGCTGGTTCCTTTGTCTTCTTAGGAGAAAGGCAGATGGACAGGGAGAGATGACCAGGCATGTTTTTGCTCCTCACTTTTATAGTCTAGTCTTCCTTTGCAAGATTACCTCTCAAAGCAAAGTTTATTTAAACATTGAGTGATGGGTGTCTGAGGGTGAAGGTGGCCCCATGTTCTTTCTTCTCCCCTATGTATGCTGAAATGCAGATTCGCCTTGTCTCCCTCTTCCTGTCTCAAGGATCTTGTTTACCACTTATATGTAAATGGAGGTAAACTCACATTCCTTTGTTTAAGATAGACCTGCTTAACCTCTCCTGCCTAACTGGGCTGCTTGGGTTTGAAAATGTGCCACCAGCACCATACAGGGGGAATTCATAACTTTATATATAGCATCGCTACATACATTTCACCATGATATTATTGACCAGTGAGTTGTTAGTTTTCAGATAATACCTCACAAGGCATATTTTGTACAAAGATTATTACAGTAGTGTGTAGTGTGTGAATACAGGGGTGCATTTGGTTACAGGGAGCAATGCCTTGAATCACAGAAATGTAGGACTGGATGGGACCTTGATACGTCATCTAGTCCAGTCCCCTGCACTGAGGCAGGATTAAGTATTATCTAGACCATCCCTGACAGGCATTTGTCTAGCCTGCTCTTAAAAACCTCCAGTGACAGAGATTCCACAATCTCTCTATCTAATCCCACGAATTAAGGACTAGATCCTCAGCGCAGGGCTTGTGAGGCAGAGAAAGGTAGCTGGATGCCATATTTATATTTATACCCTGGTGCTGCTTCAGTTTCTACAAAAATTTAGAGCAGCCTTGGGTTTGCTATAAGTTACATCCAGGTGCAAGTGTCCCTGAGCAGCTGTGACAGCAACTGGGGATCTCTGGAGTGCAGCAACACTCCAGATGTGCTCCCTTTCCCCAGGTACACCCAAGCCAGTTTGACCAACCTTACAGTTAGACCACTTGCCTTGCCAGCGTGGTGCAGAAGGGCCATATTGGGTCTAACCATCTAAATCTCTACTCCAAAGACGGAAAGAAGAGGGCTGGTTCCTTGCAGAAGATTATGAAATATTCTAATTTAGGGAAGAGGTTTGTTAAAATTGAGTCAAATTAGCTGGTCATCCAGGTAAGAGATTCAGAAACTCATGTTTAAAAGTTAGGAACTCAAGCCAAGGAACTGATAATGGGTGTATATAGCCTTTCAGTTTAAGGGTACCTGATCAAACCCTATGCAGGTCAGTAGGGATTGAAAGTCATTACCAGGTCATTGCTCCTCAGTGGTCTCAGTCCAGCTTCTGGTATTTGCATCCCTACACTACAATAATTAGCACCCATTGCCTTTTTTGTTGGAAGTTTGAGCAGAGATACCAAGTACTGACCGTTGAACTACTACCTATCTACCTGGGACGCACCACCACAATGAATGATCACAAACATTTGTGCATGTAGCCCTACAACCGTATGATTGTTCCCATTTTACAGATGGGGAATGATGGTACAGAGACATTAAGCAACTTGTCCAGGATCACAAGGGAAGTCTGTGGCAGAGTTTGGAATTGGAGTCAGGTCTTCAGAGACCTAATCTGGTGCCTCAGCCACAAAGTCGTCCTCCCTTCTTAACTCTTGGAGGTGGTTTCTTCAAATCAGGGCCACCTTGGTAGAGAAGTGTGATGAAGCTTGAGTTATAGCTGCTGCCACCTGCTCTGGTGATGACCACAGGACTTTAGTCTACCCAGTTACTAATCTGACACTTCTCACCAGGACCACTTTCAGCAAAAGGAAAATAGAAGGGCAGGTAACCAGCAGAGAACATGAGGAACACCTTGCCAAGTCATGCCATTGGTGCAGAGGATATAAATAAACTGGCAAGGCCACTTCATGTTTTGTAGAAAGAGAAGAGCTCAAAGGATGCAGAGACAAAGCAGGGAAGTGGGGTTGAACTAAACCGGGGCATGCGTGCAAAGCTTTGATGGCTTTTTCCTGTCCAATATATCATTATGTCCTACGCTCACAATGGTTTGCAAACAAATATGTTGCTGATTTCTCTTAAAGACATTCCTTAGTTCTGTTCCTCTTTGCTGAGGTTCAGTACACAGGAACAACTGAAAAACTGCTCAGCTCTGTGTAACATTTAAGGAACTTGGCAACTGTCCTTTGAGGGCCTCATACAAAGCCCATTGGAGTCAATGAGAGTCTTTCCACTCACTTCAGATCAGACCCTTACCTGGTTTTCCAAAATTCCAACTTCAATGTGATGTGATGCCAGAAGTGGTGTTGAGAAGACCAGCCTGTAAAGAATCCATGTAAAACCATCATCTGGCAGCACCAAGATATGCAGCAAAATGAATATATAGAAGAAAGTAAGAACTGTGGAGGGAAAGTCTTTACATTAAAATTGTGGAGTAAACTAGTGAATCCAAAGAAAAGTGGATTGAGAAATCACAGTGCCTAGCTGGAATATTTTCCCTTTTCCTGTGGAAGGCTTAACCAGTAGAGGATTAATTGGATTGGACAATGCCCAGCAACATGACTTTATACTGACGGTTCTCAAATCTAAGTCCTTGTCCCTGTACCTTGCCCTATTTGTTCATTTCCATCTCATCCTGGATACCCTGCCATCCCATCCAACTGTATGAGCCCAAAGCTGAAGTTCCCATGTTCCCTTCCATACCATCCTATTCCCCTCTCTTCTCCATCACTGTTGAGACATCTGCTATCTTCCCCAGCATTGCAACCGCAGTGTCAGATTGTACTCACTTCTCACTTTATTCATCCACTCACAGGCTGTTGCCGAACCTACAGGTTTTTCCATCAGGTCTGAAATCTGTCCTTTCCATATCCCTTTTGTCCATGTTTTGGTCAGCCCTCTCCTCTACCACTGCAACTTCCCCTCCTCTGGCCTCCCTGCATCATGTCTTCAAGTCCATGAGAAATGGCACTGTTCAAACAATCTCCTCCTCTTTGAGACTCTCCATTGCAAATTAATTCCAGTTCAGCGGTCTCTCATTGGAGTCTGTTGCATCCGATGAAGTGAGCTGTAGCTCACGAAAGCTTATGCTCAAATAAATTTGTTAGTCTCTAAGGTGCCACAAGTACTCCTTTTCTTTTTGCGAATACAGACTAACACGGCTGCTACTCTGAAACCTTCCTCTTCTGCATCAGGTCCCAGCCTCTCAGAGCTCCACACAGTTCTACCCCTCCTTACCTTTCTGACTGCTGGCCCACATGCTGCCTTCACACTACCTATGCCCATTAAAACTCACTTCATATGCTTCTCCCTCTCATCTTCACATCTTCTTCTATCTCACCCCTGCTCTTTCAATGCCCTCGATCTGCTTGGGCTCAAAATTATTACCTGTCTCCATTCAAATCCCTCCTCAAAGCACAAGCACAGACCTATCAGCATTCATCCACCAAAGAAAGAGAGGAGGTGTATTTGAAATACCAACGCTGCACCAGAGGTCAGTTCCTCTCCTGATAGCCCATTGCCTCATGCACTCGAACTTCTACTGGCTTTCGAACTTCAGAGCTCAAACTCCTTGGGGCTGAGGCGGTGCCTTCCTCAGTTTTGGGCTTTGATTTTTTTTTTAAACAGCATCAAGATTATATTTGAAAATTATGATTCGCACATCCCTGAAGATGAAATACTGGAGGTCTGCTCTTCTGTCCCAGCAGGACACCTCTTCAGAGATTTCAAGATGGGGAGGAACAATGGTATTGAGTTCAAAGCACTGTGCTGGGACTCAGGACACAGAAGTGCCTTCAAGCCCTGGCTCTGCCACATACTTCCTGTGTGACCTTGGGCACGTCACTTAACCTCTCTGTGACTCAATTGCATGTAATATGGGGAAAACAATACTCCCTTGCTTTACAGGGCTGCTATGAGATGTTCAGATACTATGGTAGAAGGGGTCATGTGAGCACCTAGATAGACATTCCTCTAGTTAGAAGATCTGTAAAGTTCTTGTGTGGGATTTTGGAAAGTTTGAGAGAAACAGTCCTGGAGAAACAATGCAGAGCTCTTAGGATGTGATGGCAAGCACCTGTATGGAGGATCTGCCTAGCGTGTGTGGTCTGCCACATTTTTCCTTTTTAGCCTGTGATAATCCCCCTGGGCCAGGGTACGCCTGCATGTGGAGAGCAGTGTTCCCTCAAATTTTTCCCATGCATGTGCAGAATGAATTTTGTTATGTGCACCAGTATGGAGGTGATGTGTGACATTCATGTGGGGTTGAGGGGTTTGGAGTGTGGGCGGGGGCTGGGGCAGAGGGTTGGGGTACAGGGGGGTGCAGGCTCCAGCTGGGGTTGCAGGCTCTGGGGTGGGGCTGGGGATGAGGGGCTCAGAGTTGGAGCAGAGGGTTGGGGTGCGGGCAGTGAGGGCTCGGGCTGGGGGTGAGGGCTCTGGGGTCAGGCTGTGGATGGGAGGTTTGGGGTGCAGGAGAGTGCTCCGGGGCTACGGCGAGGAGAGAGGACTCCCCCCCAAGCTCTCTCTTCCTGCAGCAGCACCCGGGCTGGGGTGGGAGAGGCGCCTCTCCCTGCCGTGGCAGTTCTGGGGCTGGGGCCAGAGGGTAGGCCTCTCCCCCAGCCGCAGCAGGGCTGGGGCTGGGCTGGGTTGGGGCCGGGGGGGGGGGGGCGCTTAGCGGGAACTTAGGTGGAGAGGGCTGAGAATCTGTTTGTTTAGTTTCCTATTGAAACACTTCTTCATAACCAGAACCAAAGAGAGAGGCGCCATTGACATCACTTGGCAAACAAACTTCTATGAAGGGCATTTGCTGGGAATCTGTTTGTGATACTCTGTTCCTGAAACCTACACTGTGTATTGTACAGCAAAGTGCTCAAGTAATCTCATTTGAAACTGAGGTTGCTGGCTACTGTAAAATCAGCCTTGTATAATGGCGAGGGGACCCGGCTTAGTAGTCTGGAGACCTGGGGTCTAGCCCCAGGCGTGTCATGTGACCTTGGGCAGGTTACTGTTGTCTCAGTTTCCCCATGAGTAAAGTGTGTGTGTGTATACTTGTCTGTAAAGTGCTTTGAGATGTATGCATGAAAAGGGCTATTTTGGTTTGTTTGTGTTCTGTTATTACTTAATAGCTTATTTTATATAGGTATATAATACTGTATTATTTATATGCACGGTGTGTGCATTTATCTTTTGTAGAGGTGTCCTGCAGAGGCTCTTCTTCTGCATGACATTTTTTAAGAGCCTGACACTTGGATCAATCTGGCTGATTGCAAAGACCAAACATTAGCTCTTCCAAAGTTGGCACCTCATGGCTGTCGTCTCAACAGGGACAGCTGAGCAGTGTTCTGAGAGGGAGTGACTCCATCCAGGGCAGGGAAATCAGCCTAACCTTCCCTTCACAGAATTTTAACAGAGGGCTCCCAAGAATCCCCTCCAACCCATCGCTGGATGGGGGGGTCAAACTGGCTGTTGCTCGACCTGAACCTATGCTATTGGAGAGAGTTTCATTTCCCAGAGCTGGCAGTTGCTCTTCGACCTTTCTAGTGCCCAATTGAAGCAAGCTCCAGTGACTCACCAGCAGATTCCAGGCTGAGTAACGGGCAGAAGCACCAGATATTGCTGCAAGGAATTAGTCTGCACTGTCGCTCCTCATTACTGCCACTGAGCGCTGTTGTTTCCAGCCATGAAAGGTTCACAAGATGACTGGTGGGGGGGTGCCCATGGACATACGGGAAAGAGTGGAAGAGCCTGGAGAACCAAAACGATGCACCCACGGTGCTGAAGAGTGGGGGGCTCAAAGCAGCTGGGATCACACCCAGTTTTGCTGAAGGTCCCTTTGCAATATGGTAACTTACGGCTTTGCTGGCCGTCTCCATAAAGCCACCTCTCATCACAAGGGAGGAGGGGAGCAAAGGAGTTTTGTTTAGAACCATTAGCGGGCCCCTCCCCCACAACCCCATTAGCAGGCCTTATTAAACCAACACAGACAAAGAGCAAAGATGCCCTTGTTAATGGAGGGCCTCCGATAAATACTCTGCTCTGCTGCTGCTTTGAGGGCCTGAAAGGCCTTTGAATAATGTTTCCCTTGCCGCGGTGGCAGACAATGCCCCAGCAGACTGCTTTAAGCAGTGCCAATCCCATTAGCAGGAGAATAGCAGGGCTTTCTGGATGTGTGTGTGTGTGTGTGTTTGCACTGGTGTTGGCGGGCTGACAGTGGGAACTAGGGCTAAGCATGCCCACGGCTTGCTCTCCTCTCGTCCCCTCCCCCAACGGGAGAAGGCAAAGCAGGGAAAGGCTCGGATGAAACTCCACTTCAGAAACAATCTCCCTATTTACGCAGGGTCTGAGCCAAGTGGCTGGAGAAAGGTGGTGACTCTTGAAGTTCCAGAGGGATGGGGAAGTCTGCTGCTCAAAGGGGGAAATTGAATGCAAGAGAATAAAAAAGTGCTGGGGCACTGAACGCTAGGGGTGCTGGTGGGTTCCTCCAGCTTTTACTCCCTCTTCCTGGGTCTGAGTCTCACCTTGCTGACATCTTGGTGGAAATCAGGAGTAACTCCAATCAAGGGAACAGTGTTACTAAGGTGCACCTGAGTTCAGAATCTGGCCCATTTTTCTCTTCCTTCTCCCTCCACCCCACCCCATAAGTATGTAATTTAGAATCAAGAAGCAATTGATTTTTAAAGTGCCCATCACCCTCGTAGTGTCTGGTAATTTACAGACCACAAGACAGATGCAAATGCCAGCCCTGTTCTGATGTATTTATCTCTTTGCCATTCCCACTGACTATGAGGCTAATTAATGTGTTAAATAGATGGCCGCATCGTAAACTTGGATGAGTTGAGATAACTCTACCCCATGTGTTCTCTTTGATCTTTCTTTCTGTGTAATGAGTGAAAGTCGTGTACAGCGGGGCTGTTTCCGTGTTTAATTTCATCATGGTATTTATGGTATTTATTTTCACAAACGAGAACTTACCAGCAATTATCGGGAAGGTTTCATCTTGTGCTTAATGTACCAGTTAATCGTCTTTCCATGAAGTAACAGCTTCCATGTGAGGAGTTAGTAATTACAATGTGTGAAATAAAGGCTCATTCTCCAGAGGGAAGAGGAAAAGATGGTGGACAGCATCCTCAGCTAGTGTAGGTTGGCACAGATCTTCAGTGGCAGTAGTCAGCTGGCATAGCTCTGCCAATTTACTCCAGGTGAGGATTTGGCCTTAGGTTTCTGTGGGGGTTCCCTGGTTCAGGAGAGAGAGGGTCAGATTCTGACAAAAGGAACCAAGCTCTGAAATAAAGGGAAAGGCTTCTGGAGTACTAGTGGGAGACGATCAGCTTCTGTAGGCAAGAACTCAATTCTGGAGGTTATCGTACAAAGAAATGAGCTAAAGACCCCTATTTTTCAGATCACAGAGTTACCAAACAGTGTTGCCCTCTACCTCTTTTGCTATAGAGCCCTCAGCAATATCTTAAAAAAGCAGAGAGGGTGTTTGACGCATTAAAATAAGAGGCAAAATGCTTAAGTCACTTCTGTATATGGATGATATAAATATGGAATGATACTTTTATTTGCGATATATTAGTCAGCCACTAGATATCTGTTCTGTACACAGTTTCAGACAGGTTGTGGATCCTAGTAAACAAGGGGGACAAAGCTGGAACTCAAGCTGTGTGGAAGCCTGTTTCATTGTGCCTATAGCTGTAGCTGTTTCCTTAATAAATACAACCTGTTTAAGAAAATCTGAGTTTTCATGACAGGATGAAAGGACTGAATGTAAACATCAAATCTGTTAAGTCTGGAATTTAGATGCTTGAATGAATCCAACTGCAGATCAACAACCAACTCTCTATTCTTAATGCTCCTTCAGAGAGAGACTTGTTAAAGCAGCTGCCATCCCATAATTTTTAAGGTAGTCTGTTAAGGTGGGCTATTCAATCTATCCAAAAGCATGCAGAATATCAGTACCATATATGACAATTAATTAAGTGTGAAAGCAAGCAAGCAAGCTGTCTGATCTCAGAAATAGCAAATTGTTTTTCAGCTGTGGCAGATGGATTCCTTATGGATCACAGGTATAAAATCACAGGCACTGCATCCCGCTGCAGAAAATGGTGGGTTTTCGCTGTTCATCTCAAAAAACTTAAAAGTAAAAGACATGGTCCAAATTATTCCCTTAGCAAAGGGTGCTCTTGCATGCAGATTACACCCTGCCTGTTCAGCAAAGAGCATCAACCATCTCAGGGGCTTTGTACCCCCATACCTTGGAACCTGAGTGCAGGGATAGGTATCTCTAGCTGCGGGAGAAGTCGTTTGGTGGCGGCTAAGAAGGGGGGGATCATCATCCCTCACCAGCCCTGTGGGGAACCCCAAAGGATGTTAATACAGTTAATAATTTTTGAGGTTCATGACATTTGGGTTACAGTCCTTCCATATTCATGGATACAAAGCTCTACATGAGTTCACTTGTTTTTAAAGGGAAGGCCAATGACAGCTCTGAGCTACGACTGGGCCTTACCCAACATGGCCTCAAATCTCTCTTACTATTTTCCCTTCCCTACTTCTGAACTGTCTACTATGCTACGTCTACACTGCATCTGGGTGCGTGCTTCCCAGCTTGGGTAGACCAATGTGTGCCTGTTTTTCTAGAGTTCATATGCTAACAGCAGCAGGGGGCAGTTCGGGGTAGCTGCTGGAGTACAAACCTGCCTGGACCCCCAGTGTATGCACTCAGGGGGCTAGTCTGAGCAGCTGCCCATTATGTCACCAGCTACACTGCTGTCTTTAGCGTGCCCGCTTAATCAGAACTAGCGTGTCTGTCCACCTGGGCTGGGAAGCACACTCCCAGCTGCGGTGGAGACATACCCTAACATTACTAAATCGAATGACTTCCATTCCCTATGTCTAAACTAAGGTCTTCCTGGGGTCACAAGAGGATCTAAGATCTATGGATGAGAAGTGCTAGATAGCCATGAATCAACAAGGTATGTAAGCCGGAGTGTAACTTTAAACATGTGAGCGGCCCCATTAAAGTCAATAGCTGAAACAGGGCCTATAAGAGTGACATATTTATTATTATTTTTCACATAGCCCTCTGTCCTCCATTTTTGACATTGAGGCAGGGCCTGCTGGCCCACTGCTGTCAGCTCACTTTACATCGAAGCAGACTCCTAGAACTGCTGGGGCAATTTGCACTTCTTAGCTAGGAGCATCATCAAGTCTCAGTTGTGTAGAGACCTCTCCTTCATGCTGAAGAACTAAATCAAACCTTCACTAGCATCTGTGAGAAGAATGAACAGTAATAAATAAAGTGATAAATAAGGATACTGTATTAGCATGGTTATAGACAGGGCAAGACCCTTGAACTGATATTTGGCCTATATTCTAGGTGCTGTTCAGGCATCTCTACTTGGATGGGCTCATGTGCTCGGGTGATATGTTCCTCATCACTGAGCAATAAGATCCATTCAATTTTCATGTAGGCCGGGATTGATTCATTTTCATTCATTCACTCATAAACTACTATTTATTTGTGCCAAAGGCACTTGTGCATCGGCATTCTCATTGAAATCAGATACTCCTTGTGAAATTACTTTTGTGCACTATGCCAACCATATCTGTAGGAGTATGCTAAAAATAAATTAGGCAAAGAGTCCTGTGGCACCTTATAGATTAACAGACGTATTGGAGCATGAGCTTTCATGGGTAAATACCCACTTCGTCGGATGCATGTAGTGGAAATTTACAGAGGCAGGTATAAATATGCAAGCAAGAATCAGGCTAGGTTAGTTCAATCAGGGAGGATGAGGCCCTCTTCTAGCAGTTGAGGTGTGAACACCAAGGGAGGAGAAACTGCTTTTGTCGGAGTCACAGTCTTTGTTTAATCCTGAGCTGATGGTGTCAAATTTGTAAATGAACTGAAGCTCAGCAGTTTCTCTTTGAAGTCTGGTCCGGAAGTTCTTTTGCTGCAGGATAGCTACCTTTAAATCTGCTATTGTGTGTCCAGGGAGGTTGAAGTGTTCTCCTACAGGTTTTTGTATATTGTCATTCCTAATATCTGATTTGTGTCCATTTATCCTTTTACGTAAGGACTGTCCAGTTTGGCCGATGTACATAGCAGGGGGGCATTGCTGGCACATGATGGCATTTATTACATTGGTGGACGTGCAGGTGAATGAACCGGTGATGGTGTGGCTGATCTGGTTAGGTCCTGTGATGGTGTGGCTGGTGTAGATATGTGGGCGGAGTTGGCATTGAGGTTTGTTGCATGGATTGGTTCCTGAGTTAGAGTTACTATGGTGTGGTGTGTAGTTGCTGGTGAGAATAGGCTTCAGGTTGGCGGGTTGTCTGTGGGCGAGGACTGGCCTGCCTCCCAAGGCCTCTGAAAGTGAGGGATTGTTGTCCAGGATGGGTTGTAGATCACTGATGATGCATTGGAGAGGTTTTAGCTGAGGAGTGTATGTGGTGGCCAGTGGAGTTCTGTTGGTTTCTTTCTTGGGCTTGTCTTGCAGCAGGAGGCTTCTGGGTACAAGTCTGGCTCTGTTGATCTGTTTCCTTATTTCCTCGTGCGGGTATCGTAGTTTTGAGAATGCTTGGTGAAGATCTTGTGGATGTTGGTCTGTCTGAGGGGTTGGAGCAAATGCGGTTGTACCTCAGCGCTTGGCTGTAGACAGTGGATTGTGTGGTGTGTCCGGGGTGGAAGCTGGAGGCATGAAGGTAGGCATAGCAGTTGGTGGGTTTTTGGTATAGGGCGGTGTTAACGTGACCGACACTTATTTGCACCGTGGTGTCTAGGAAGTGGACCTCCCATGTAGATTGGTCCAGGCTGAGGTTGATGGTGGGGTGGAAGCTGTTGAAATCATGGTGGAATTCTTCCAGGGTTTCCTTCCCCTAGGTCCAGATGATGAAGATATCATCAATATAACATAGGTAGAATATTACTTTAGAATTAAAATAAATTACTTTAGAGTGAGTGTGTGTGTGTGTGAAAAATAACTCACCATAACCCCTTCCTCCTCGGTTGGATATCAATAATTGCTTCCACTCTATGGTCCCAATTCTGCAAAGCACTTTATCGTGTGATTACAGTTCAGCACACAAGCAATCCCAGCATGATTCAGCAAAGCACCATTGGCTTCCCTGGGATTTAAATTAAGCATGTACTTAATGCCTTGCTAAATTGGGAATTGAATATGTCACCTAGGGTCGCCAACTTTCTACTCGCACAAAACGAACACCCTTGCTCCGGCCTCTGCCCCATCCCTTCTCCGAGGCTCTGCCCATGCCCCGCCCCGTCTCTGGGGCTCCAGCCCCCACTCATTCCATCCCCCCTCCATTGCTCACTCTCCCCACCCTCACTCACTCACTCGTTTTCACCGGGCTGGCTCAGGGGGCTGGGGTGCGGGAGGGGTGAGGGCTCCGGTTGTGGGTGCGGGCTCTGGGGTGGGGCCAGAAATAAGGAGTTCAGAGTGCATGAGGGGGCTCCAGGCTGAGACACTGGGTTGGGATGCAAGGGAGGGTGAGGGCTCCAGCTGGGGGTGCGAACTCTGGGGTGGGGCTGTGGATGAAGGGTTTGGGGTTCAGGAGGGTGTTCTGGGCTGCAGATGAGGGGTTTGGGATGTAGAAGGGTGCTCTGGGCTGGGACTGAGGCGTTTGGAGGGCGGCAGGGGGACCAGGGCTGTGGCAGGGGGTTGGGGTGTGGGAGGGGGTGAGTGGTGCAGGCTCCAGAAGGCGTTTACCTCAGGCGGCTCCCGGAAGCAGTGGCATGTTCCCCCTCCTACGTGGAGGCACAGCCAGGCGGTTCTGCACACTGCTCGATCTGCAGGCGCACCCCTGTAGCTCCCATCAGCCACGGTTCCTGGCCAATGGGAACTGCGAGGGCAGGCCTCGGTGCGGGGGCAGCATACGGAACCCCCTGGCTGCATCTACATGTAGGAGCCAGAGGGGGGACATGCCAGCTGTTTCCCAGGAGCCACGTGGCGCGGAGGCTAGCAGGGAGCCTGCCAGCCCTGCTGCACAGCGCTGCCAACCAGACAGTCAGTGGCCCGGTCAGCGGTGCTGACCGGAGCCGCCAGGGTCCCTTTTCGACCACATGTTCCGGTTGAAAACTGGACACCTGGTCACCCTAATGCCACCACAAAAGCTAATGAAAATACACTGTTCACATACTTTGCCACAAAATTTCCAATGACCAATTTAATCTATTTTAAGCTAGCCAGTACAAATTCTATTCCTGTATGGGAGTGTGGAAAATATACCACTTCTAGAGTCAGCTGATTAAGGTAAGGGTCTGCTTAGTGTAAATTAGCTCCATTTTATACTTGAATGGTTCTATCCTTGTATATTAATAAAAGTCTAGTAAATCTATTTTTTTTTTAAGTCTGTTTCCCTGTATGGAGATCACAACTTCAGAAAAGCACCATGCATGTCTATACAGAGCTGGTCAAAATATTTTGGAATTCAAAACTTCAGTTACATTTTATATCCAAATTTTGACATTTTAAATTTGTTTGTGATTCCCCTCCCCCAACACACACACACACACACACTCTCTCTCTCTCTCTCTCTTTGACCAGCTCTGGTGTTCTATAAATAACTAATAACAAATAAAAGTAAAATCATCATCCTCATGGCAAATCCCCAAAGGATGTAGCCTCCTGGCAGATCAAGTGCCATCTGGACCAATCTTTAAAAGGGGCCTTATGGTGGTCTGGCTGGTTGTTCAGTTTATGTCCATTGCTGGCAATCTTAGTGTACCACACTGTTAGGGGGCTTATTCCTTTACCCACTTACTTCCCTGGTCCTTCTCGCATGAACAGAGAGCAACAATACCCAAAGTCCAAAGGTGCAAACAATTCAATGTTTATTGGGGTGAACTTCCAGCAAGCACAATTCCAGTTTCCTTCCTTAGTATCCCCCTTCCCAGCTCTGACACCACAGAGCCTTGCACCTGTGTCCCTGTTCCCATTCCCCCCCTTAGCAAAACATGATTCCAATTTCCCCACCCCCATTCCCTGTTCCCATTTCCCTCACACACACACACCCACTCACTTCCTGATTGACTGCAGACTATATAGTAAAACTTGAGTTCTGCTTTGTTATACCTTAACCAATCATTTTCCTGAAATTTAACTAACCAATCCTAACATATTGTAACATGATTATGTAACCAATTATATCGCACCACCTTAATTAGTTTACACCCAGCAAAATTAATTATACAGCAGACAGGAACAATCACAGAACCAGACAGAGATTATACAGACAAACAATAGCAAAGTGGGAACTATAATGACAAAACAATACAGAAGTGACGATTTCACATCCCAGCTATTGTTAAGTGAGTTCTTGTCAGACAGGATGCTATCAAACTAAGTTTCCTTTTACATTTTCTAGGCACTTCCCTTTCTCTGGAGGTGATAGGCACTATCAGGACAGGATTGTATTCCTAACAGCCCAGTAGCATCTTCTTTCAATGTGACTAGTTTGGAATGTGAGGAGTGACCCGTCGCCTCCCAGCTTATGGCTGCCTCTGTTGCTTAGCCAAAGGCCTTAGCCTAAGAACAGGGCCTCAGACTGTCACAGTAAGAGAAGAAAAGGAGTACTTGTGGCACCTTAGAGACTAACCAATTTATTTGAGCATCAGCTTTCGTGAGCTACAGCTCACTGCATCCGATGAAGTGAGCTGTAGCTCACGAAAGCTGATGCTCAAATAAATTGGTTAGTCTCTAAGGTGCCACAAGTCCTCCTTTTCTTTTTGCAAAGACAGACTAACACGGCTGTTACTCTGAAACCTGACAGTAAGAGAAGAACCTTACACTGGCAGACAGTGATTTTGATTCTTTCTTTTATGCCTCTATCTAGCCAAGTGGTAAGAATACACCTAAATTCTTAAAGTACAGGCCTTTGCAGACAGGCCTGAATATCTATATCCTAACACACACAAATAATAAAACAAGTACTTTTTAACACCTAAAGGAACAGGTTGAATTGAAGATCTTATTGCAAATCTAGGGTGAAATATTTATATATACCTTTGCGCAACATTCAGTTGCTAAGAGTCTCCCAGCACTCAGGATTTTTATCACAAATCTCATTACAGTTGATGTTTTTCTTAAAGCCCCCACTCCTGGAGTCAAATGACTGTGTGAGAACCTCAGCTTTCAGTTTTTTAAAAGGAAATTTCTAGCCCTCATGGTCACAGAAAAGAGCTTGAAAATGTGACCCCCCCCCATACCTCCCCCCAAAAGGCTTAAAAATAGAAGGCAAATAAAAAGACCCTCACATAATTTTTATGCCAATCTCATGAATTTTGAACACTTGGGCTTGGCAAAACTGATGATTTATTTATTATAGGCAGAGCTAGTAGTGGTATTTATCATTAAGGTTGTCTGACTGTTGCCATTATAAGACCCCATTTTCAGTTGCTTATCGCTTTAACTGATTTATATGCTTATAACTTTATTATTATTTATTTGTATTACTGTAGCACCTAGGAGCCCTAGTCATGGACAAGGAGCCCACTCTGCTAGGTGCTGTAGAAACACAGAACAAAAAGGCAGTCCCTGCCCCAAAGAGCTTACAATATAAGTATACGACAGGAAACCACAGATGGATACAGCTGCTGTATAATGATATAATAATACCTAGTTCTTTTCATCAATAGAGCTTAAAATGGAGAGGTCAGCATCATTATCCCCATTAGACAGATGGAGACACTGAGGCACAGAGAAATCAAATGACATGTTCTAGGCCACCAACAGAGTTGGGAATAGAACCCAGAGCTCCGGAGTCCCATTCCAGTGCGTGATCCACTAGGTCACACACCCATATTCTCACAACACATTGCAGCAGAGGCATAGAGTTAATGTACAGGGAAGCGAGGTACGCAGACTGAAAACTGGGTTGAAAACACAGACATCCTCGAGGGTTAATTTTTCACCTGCTAATCTCCATTTTAGCTAATGATGAACTGGGAATTGGTCCTGCTTCGAGCAGGGGGTTGGACTAGATGACCTTCTGGGGTCCCTTCCAACCCTGATATTCTATGATTCTATGATTCTAACGGTCATAGGTATTGCATTATCTGAGAGAGAGCAGACGATGAAAGCAGTGCACAGGACTAAAAGAAACAGGGAGAAGAGTTATGTGTCACATAGTGATGACTAATGGCCAGCTATGTGCCACAGAGCGAAGTGGCAGAAAGCAGGAACTTCTGTGAGCTGGAACCTTGCTGTCAGAGGACCTGTTTCCCCGGTGGTGGAAGGGAAGGATTTGAGAAGGGACTGAGGCAGGCAGATTGTAAACACAGAGCAGAGAGAAGGATGGATAATGCAGGACACATATGTTGCCTGTCCTGGCAGAATGAGGAGTAATTGTACAGCAAAGATCATCTATTAGGAAGAAATGGCAAGGTGGGTTTTCTGGAGTTCCAGAGGGCCAGGTAAATGTTCCCTTTGTTGTTAATCTGCGGGTTTGTGGTTGGATTTCTGTTTTTTACATATCAGGAAATGTATCAAAGGTTTGATCATTCTGTGCTGTTTCTCACTGTTTTATAAATACACACACACAGAGAGACAGTTGTCTAGCTTAGGTTTTCCTGGGGTGCCCATCACCTTGCAGCTATATTTGTATTTATATATTGTATACAGACATGCATGCACATGTATACATACCTCTGTGTATATAATACGTGTGTGTTTATATGTAGCACACAGAGATGTGTATATATACATACACCTATGTAGCAATATATCTAGCCAGAGAAACAGACACAAACACACACACAGAGACTCTATAATTAAAGGTGCAGTTCTTGAAATCCTTGCAACACCCCAAACTCCTAATGACTTCAGCTGGAATTTTCATTGCTCCAGGTAGGCAGAATCAAATTCCATTGTGCAGTTGTGTACCTATCTGCAGTACAACACAAATACATCACTCTATGCTGGTGGGAAGTGCATTGCAGTGTTTTATTTTATTTTCTTTTATTTTTCGCAATGAAGTTTTTGCTTTCTTATGGGACAAACTCCCAAAACATAATAAATAGAATTATTAACTGTAGGATTAAGTAATCCCAATAAATATGCCTTCCTTGTATAATACCTATAGTGTTAGTTTAGATGCTATCAGTGACACCAATAGGATAGAGTGAAATAATAGTTTTGCAAAGAGAATGCATTATTTGTCTCAGAAAACAAATATTCAAGGATCCAATCTTGCAAAGATTTATGCACACATGTAAACTTACTCCCATTGAGTAGTCCCACCGAAGTGAATGGGGCTACTCACAATGCATAAAGATAAGCATGTGGAAAATCTTTGAAGGAGCAGGATGTCAGTCATTTCAGGCAACAGTAACCCCAATATATAGCTTGGGAGGTTTAGGGTTTAGTGACATTTTTCTTGAATCAGAAGTTTACAGGTTTTAAATTCCAGATTAAAAAAAATCACAAACTCAGCGTAGTGGGAGAGGGAACTACATAATGTAGCTGAAGGATCTAATCTACACTAGCTAGGTACTTATATATGGCCCCCATCACCACTGTATCTGAGTTCCTTGGATCTGACTGGTTTTTGCAGCTTACAAATAATATGTTGCGTTTAAGTCAATCAGCTGTTGTCAGGTTTCTGCTGAATTTTTGCAAAGATCGCTTGAGATAAAGTTTGTAATTTTTTTTGTTAGTAAACTGTGAGACCAATCTGTATTGTGACTGTGTAGGAGGAATAATACGGTGTTATAACAATAATGTGCTGTTGTAACCATCCCCCTGAGTTGGCTGATTTTCATGAGGTTGACATGATCTCAGAGGGTTGGGTTGCTGTGCTGTTTTGAAGTTCAGTCTCCATTGGGTTATTCTTTTTTTCTGGTGATAATAAATGTGTCACACTGCCAGGACTCACTAGTTGGGAAATCAGAAAAGATTTGTTTTTAAATGATTTTATGCTTGTTGTTAAATGGCGTTTTTTTAAATATAATCATACATGCACTTATATTCAGGTGAACTCCAAGGTCTTAGTGTGATTAGCTTTGAATTATCCAGGGTCAGCTCCTTGAGTACTGTACTTGATTAGGAGAATTGGCTGGAGTCTAGATACTAAAGTTACAATAATAATCCTTTACATTTATGCTGGATAGCTCTTTATCCAGAAAGATCCCCAATGGCTCTGGGGCCTATATGTGAGATGCTGAGTGCCAATAGCTCCTGGGCCTACATACATACGCTTCTCAGCTGAAAAGCAGGCATCTCTTGGGTGGGGGACACTTGCCAGCAGGACCCTGGTGCACAAACAACAGCAGAGGGACAACTTGAGTAGAAATTCCAGTAATCTCCATCCATTTTCAACTCAGATTTCCATTTGGGAAAAAAAGTACTATTGGATTTTTTAGTACTGGTTCTGGCTCCCAACACAGCTCTGTGAAATATGAGAGAGGGGCTTTAGAATGAGAGTGCAGCTCTAGTAGAACCTCAAGGCAGATTATTTAATTTTAAAAGATCTTTTATTTATTGGTAGCTGCAATCTGGGAGGCCCCCGCCCCCCCACCTGTACTTTCTGGTTGGAGACAAATGGATCAAGCACAGCAGATCCAGTTGTAAAAGGCATCAACCAGAATAATATATCTCTTAAAATGTCTAGTTAGGTCTTTACACCACCCCCTCTGTGCTTGCAGCCTCGTGGGTCCTCCCAGTGACATCACCTATAACAACATCTGATGGCTACAGTATTATAGGGCTCACTCCTCTTTGTGCTGATCTCGGAAGCTAACACAGCCTGTTCTCTTCTTGTGTTTCTGAATTGCCTGCTTGGCTGGAAGAAGGTGCAGGGTTTTTAACCAGGTCAGTGTGACAAAATGTGAATTAAGTAAACACACATGAAGCAAAGAAACAGAACTGGGCAACCTCCAGGGTCCCCCAGGATGCCGTCTGCCTCCGACGGGGCTGGGTAGAACTCCAGGGAGGCAAGTGGGCTGATCGCTGTAGAAGCCCAGGCCAACATCCCCACTTAAAGAATAGATGTAGGCCCCGTTTGCAGCATAGTGTAGGCTTGTCAGATGGTGATGTACAGTAAGTGTTCATTAGGGCCCTGATTCGGCACGGTACTTACACACGTGCCTAGTGAGAAGCACATGAGTCATCCGGCTGAAAGGCAGCGGGACTGCTCATGTGTTTGAAGGTAGGAATGTGCTTCACTGCCTTGCTGAATCAGTGCCAGACTGCGTAAGGCCTCAGTCCAGCAATGTGCTTCGTGACTTCACTGAGGTGACTCACAGGCTTAAATGCGTTGCTGGATTGGGGCCTTAGCTTTTTTCCTCTGACTTGGGGCACGTGCTGCTGTGCTGTGTGCACACATGCTGGAAAACCTGCTATACGGCTGCCCTTCTGCAAGGCTGCTTTGCCTTCTATTCCATCTCTGCCCAGACTCCCTGCTCCTTTCCAGGGTCACCGCCCAGCTGGAGAGCTTTCAAACAGCTAATCCCCGTGAAGCCAGCAGGAAGTGATGCAGCCACTCATTTCTCAGGGCATTCTTCGGCCTAGAGGGAAGTATGTGTCAGATTGCTGTAGGGCAAGGGAGTCAGCCAGGCTGTGTGATAAAGATCTCTGGAGCGCTGTACACAAACCTGTCCTGGGGGGTGGGGGAAAGCTTTACATGATCCATGTTTCCTCATTGCCCGTCATGTTCACCTCATTTTGTGCACTGTGCTTGTTGCCCGCTGTTGCCATGGGCTGTTTGCATCCATGTTTTACCCTAGAGGTTGCTGCATTTTCATGAATGTTTGCGAAGTGCTGGGAAAATTAAAAGCCCGGTGTACTGTAGGTGCCAATTATTAACTAATATTACGTTCGGTGATGATGGGTGAAGAGTTCTCTAGATATGTAGTACAGTTTGTCATGTCCATAGAATGCTCTGGGAACCTTCTTGCTTAAAGGGACTGGGCTAGATCTTTATCAAGCATGAATCAACCTACTTCCATCAGACAGCAGAGCTGCATCAACTTTCCCCAGGATATATAGTTTTGAACCCCGCCAGCTGCACAGGTACATGTCATTATTAACGGGATCCCACCCCTCAGCTCTCTCAGTTACTTCTAGAGCTCTGTAGCATCTAAGCACTCAATACTGCCCTTTAGATTTACCTAGTGTTATCCATAGAGGTCATCATGGCTGATTCTGCTCTTTACCTCTCCCAGCTTCGAGGAGACTGTCTTTGTTGTTAAAGAGTACTTGTGGCACCTTAGAGATTAACCAATTTATTTGAGCATGAGCTTTCGTGAAGTGAGCTGTAGCTCACGAAAGCTCATGCTCAAATAAATTGGTTAGTCTCTAAGGTGCCACAAGTACTTCTCTCCTCACAATGTGTATGAAAATCAAGGTGGGCCATTTCCAGCACAAATACAGGTTTTCTCACCCCCCCACCCCCTTTTTTCAAAAAAATACACACACAAAAACTCACTCTCCTGCTGGCAATAGCTTATCCAAAGTGACCACTCTCCTCACAATGTGCACGATAATCAAGGTGGGCCATTTCCAGCACAAATACAGGTTTTCTCACCCCCCCACCCCCATACACACACAAACTCACTCTCCTGCTGGCAATAGCTCATCCAAAGTGACCACTCTCCCTACAATGTGCATGATAATCAAGGTGGGCCATTTCCAGCACAAATCCAAGTTTAACCAGAACGTCGGGGGGTGGGAGGGTGGCCCAACTTGATGATCACTTTAGATAAGCTATTACCAGCAGGAGAGTGGGGTGGGAGTAGGTATTGTTTCATGGTCTCTGTGTATATAATGTCTTCTGCAGTTTCCACAGTATGCATACGATGAAGTGAGCTGTAGCTCACGAAAGCTCATGCTCAAATAAATTGGTTAGTCTCTAAGGTGCCACAAGTACTCCTTTTCTTTTTGCGAATACAGACTAACACGGCTGTTACTCTGAAACCTGTCTTTGTTGTTGTTTTGTATGTGTGGGCATGGGTGTTCCTTGTCACTCTTCTTGGCAGGAGGGATCTAGCAGACAGTTAGGTTTTGCAGGATGAAATTAATTAAGTAATCTGGATTAATTTAAGATCAATCTTATCTCTCTGCTAGCTTATCCAGCATTCAAGAGCTCTTGACTGAGAATACTTTTGCTCTGGCTCTTGTAAGCTTTTCCTAGAATTATTAGGTGTATTGTCTCAGAATATATATGATACTGTAAAGTACGTATTTAGGGCACTGGTGTAACCTGGACTATGGGGAATTCTTATACTGGGCCCAGCTTTTTTCCTGGACAGCTGAATGTCTCAGATTTATATTATGGAATCATAGAAATGTAGGGTTGGAGAGACCTCAAGAGGTCATCCAGTCCAGTGGTTCTTAACTTGGGTAAATGCGTACCCTCTGGGGGGTATGCAGAGGTCTTCCAGGGAGTACATCAGCTCATCTAGATATTTGCCTAGTTTTACAACAGGTTACATAAAAAGCACTAGCGAAGTCACTATAAACTAAAATTTCATACAGACAATGACTTGTTTATACTGCTCTGTATACTATACACTGAAATGTAACTACAATAGTTATATTCCAATTGATTTATTGTATAATTATAAGGTAAAAATGAGGAAGTAAGCAATTTTTCAGTAATAGTGTGCCATGACACTTGTATTTTTATGCCTGATTTTGTCAGCAAGTAGTTTTTAAGTGAGGTGAAACTTGGGGGTATGCAAGACAAATCAGACTCCTGAAAGGGGTACAGTAGTCTGGAAAGGTTGAGAGCCACTGACCTAGCCCATCTCTGCACACTGACAGATATTTAATTGTTTTTAAATACCTCCCAAGGACAAGGAGTCCACGCCCTCCCACGGTAACCAGTTCCAGTGCTTAACTAATAATGAGAAGTTGTTATTTTTACAAGTACTTTAAAAATTGTTGTTTAGAGACTCTTCTCCTTGTGCAAAGATTGACCAGGGCTTGTAATATTTACTCGCTGACCAGTGCCGAAAAAGTACTGGTAGACCAGGGGGCTAGCAGCTGTTTTAAGGCCCAAAATCTAATAAACCACCCGATCTAAAGAAAGATGAATGCCATATACTAGTGTTTTCTCATGCTCTAATCCCATGTTACAACAGAAGAAGGTTTGGGGACTCACCTCCCATTTAGACATTAAAGGGGGGGTGGGTGATCTCGATTCTTCCACCCCCCCAAAACATATTTAAATACTCAATCCAACAATTATTTCATATAATCTTGAAAGGGACCATGTTAAGGCTGATGCATTAAAATTGCCTTATGACAGCTGTCCCTTATTGTACTCAAATTACTTCAGGATTCTGGCTGTGTGTTTTTTCCCTTCAAGCAACCTGTAGTGAATAGGGAAAAGTGGCAGAAGTTCTCTTTACAGATTCAGACTCGCAGTGAGCAAACCAGCATAAGTGCATGCAGTTGCGATTCCCAGTACATTGCATTACATTGTAAGCTCTTTGCGGCAAGGGCTCTCCTTTTGTTATATGTATGTACAACACCTTCCATAGTGAGGCCCTGATCCCTGATTGAGGCCTGCTGGTTAGGGGTACTCAAACTAGGGGTTGCCACCACCCAGCCCTTCTCATATTGCTGGATGGGAGCGGCGTCTCTCCTAGATGAGAGAGGAATCCTGGGCTCATCCCGATATAAAGGGGGTTGTGTAAGAAAAAGTTGAGAACCGCTGCTGTAGGTACTACTCCACTACAAACGATTAATATCTGCTTTTGGGGGCATTATTTGGTCTGCAGCGTGGATAGAACTGGGAAAACAATGTGCTATGCACCAATACTTTGCATTCTCTGCCATCTTCCATCCCTTAAATATAAAACTCTTTGTAAATATTGATCCTCAAAATCCCTGAGAGGTAAGTAAGTATTGGTAAACTGAGGCACAAATTTATTGTCAAAACACAACCGGTCAGTGATAGATTTGAAATTACAGCACAGGAATCCTAATGCCTAGACCTTTACTCTAGCCCAGTGGTTCTCAACTAGGGGTCAGGTACCCCTGGGGGTACGCAGAGGTCTTCCAAGGGGTACATCAACTCATCTAGATATTTGCCTAGTTTTACAACAGGCTACAAAAAAAGCACTAGCCAAGTCAGTACAAACTAAAATTTCATACAGACAATGACTTGTTTATACTGCTCTACATACGATACACTGATATGCAAGTACAATATTTATATTCCAATTGATTTATTTTATAATTATATGGTAAAAATAAGAAAGTCAGCCATTTTTCAGTACTAGTGTGCTGTGGCATTTTTGTATTTTTATGTCTCATTTTGTCAGCAGGTAGTTTTGAAGTGAGATGAAACTTGGGGGTTCGCAAGACAAATCAGACCCCTGAAAGGGGCACAGTAGTCTGGACAGGTTGAGAGCCACCGCTCTAACCAGTCAAATATACTCCCTCTCTGAAATCATGAAAGTGACTTCTGAAGTGACTTGATCTGTCTTGCTAGCTAACTAGTTTGATAGTGACCCTACAGTGCTGCTACACAGATAAGTATGGTTCTCAGGGATTTCAAGTGACCAAAATACAGCTAATTTAGATTCTGGATAATATTTTGATCACCTGACCCAATGCAGCCATCTAAAAATCTTGGTAGCTGCAAAAAGTGCAAGGTGTCCTGAGAAAAATCTGTGCATTAGTTGCTCAAGGTGTGTCATTCCTCAGAGGAAAGTTACAGACTGAAATAGCTGAGAGCACGATTCATAGAAAAGAACATAAGGTGTTAAGGGCCGACAGGCCCTGAATCTCGGGAGTCATGGAGTGCAGATTCTGAAAACAGCAAAAGAGGTGTCAATCATTCTTTTGGATGAGAAGTGAATCCAAGGCCTTGGTCACTTCTTGTCACTATAGGACGTGTCTATACTGCACTCTCCCAAGCCCAGGCTCTGACTCAGTTTTGAGCCCAAGCCCCCTTTCTGTCCACACACAGATCAGTCTGACTCAGGTCACTAAGCACTGAGGACCCGGGTCCTAGGACCGTCTGAGCGGGCTGGGTGAGAGCCTGAGTCCCACTGCAACTCGCATCCAAGCCCTGTCCATTTTGCAACACAGATGCAGGTCAAGTACACACCTGATTCAGAAGGCTGGTGTAGTGCCATACAGACACATTAGCGGGCTTGTGGGACCCAGGTCCAGCAATTGTAAAGCCAGGTTTAAGATGCAATGTGGACGCACCAGCATGGATTTGGAAACCCCAAATCCACAAGCCTGGGTTCCACAGATCTGGGCTTAGTGTGCTGTGGAAACATACCTGTAGATCCTATGGCATGTTTTGTAAGAGTTAGGGTGTCCTGGCCCAGGCCTGGATTAAGGCAATCCAGACCTTAGGCACACCACAACACAGGGCCCTGCAGACAGCTTCATGCCCACACTGTGGCCCTAGCCTCCACCTAGAGTGGTGAAGGAGAAGGGCCCCAGAATTTACCCCAGGAACCAGGTTGTATTTGCTTTGGTGGGCAGAGACCCACTTCTCTCTTCTCCCGCCACACAGAATGCTCTGCTAGGGTAGTGTTGGCAGAGAGCCTTGCACTGAAGCTCCCGTTGAGATGCATGCGACAGGTCACCCGTCTCAGATGTGTTTCAGGCTGTCTGCAGACTCAGGCAGAGGCTGCTGCATCAGTTAAACCCAGGTGACTTTTTCAAGCTTTTTTTGAAAAAAGCAAAGGCTAAAAACTTCATCCTTTTTTATTTTTAAATGGAAGCTGAGAGTCTGATGTGATCACGTGACCCAGGGAGCTGGGTCCTAAGGCACAGACTTATAGTGGCTGTGCCCTCATCTGGCTTTGACTGGCCCAGTTTCGGGAGCTATGTTTGGTCTTCCCCCCTGTAGCTTGAGCTGAAGGAGTTAGTCTGTATTTCCCCTTCTAAAATAACTGTTCCTGATGTGGCAAGCAGTCTATTTCTAAATGGTCTTTTTTTTTCAGCGGTAGGTGGGTGATCCCGATATGCAGTTAGTAAAGTGCCTGGGTGAAAGGAGCTATGTAAATACAAGGTTTCATGAGACAACATTGTACTGTTTTAGATCTCTAGTGCCTAAGGGGTCCGCTTGCAATGCAAGGCAGTTAAATCCCTGTGCATCATCCTGAAAATTTGCGCCTGAGTGTTCTTTAAGGGGAAAAAGAAATCAGTGTCCCTGATAGTGAAAGGCTGCTACTCGGGTTTTTACAGTTGGACTGTCAAGTTTTAAAAAGCATATTTAAAAAAAAAACACCCTTTAACAAAATCAAATTATTCTAATTGTAGGAAAATACTGCAGCCCAGTCATGCCCTCGGCCTACTTACCCATCCCTTCAACTCCATTCCTAAAGTTCCAGCTTCCAGCAGCAGCCATAAAGAAAGGAACAGCCTGCCAGAAAAAAATGTTTCCTTCCTTTTCCTGTAAACATAGAATTTCCCTCCAAAATTACCCTGTGTGGCGCAGGATGGGTGATATTCTGTCCTATCCTGGTGACAGGTTATAATCTGGTCTCTCATGGTTAGGACCCTATCAGATTCACAGCCGTGAAAAACAGATCACGGACCGTGAAATCTGGTCTCCCCCCATGAAATCTGGTTTTTCGTGTGCTTTTTACCCTATACTATACAGATTTCATGGGGGAGACCGGTGTTTCTCAAATTGGGGATCCTGGCCCAAAAGGGAGTTGCAGGGGGGTCTAAGGTTGTTTTAGGGGGGTTGTGGTATTGCTACCCTCACTTCTGTGCTGCCTTCAGAGCTGGGCAGCTGAAAAGCAGCGGCTGTTGGCCGGGCACCCGGCTCTGAAGGCAGCACCCCGCCAGCAGCAGCGCAGAAGTAAGGGTGGCAAGACCGCACCACGCCACCCTGAGTTCTGCGCTGCTGCTGGCAGAGGTGGGTGGCCGGAGAGTGGTGGCTGCGGACTGAGGGCCCAGCTCTGCAGGCAGCAGCGCAGAAGTCAGGGTGGCGATCCCGTACCAGGCCGTCCTGACTTCTGCGCTGCTGCTGGCGACGGCTCTGCCTTCAGAGCAGGGTTCCCGGCCAGCAGCTGCTGCTCTCCAGCTGCCCAGCCCTGAAGGCAGCGCCGCCGCCTGCAGCAGCCCAGAAGTAAGGATAGCAGCTCTGCAATACCCCCTACAATAACCTTGCGACCCTCCCCCCCCCCGCAACCCCTTTTTGAGTCAGGATCCCTACAGTTAGGACACTGTGAAATTTCAGATTTAAATAACTGAAATCATGAAATTTACGATTTTTAAAATCCTATGACCGTGAAATTGACCAAAATGGACTGTGAATTTGGTAGGGCTCTACTCATGATTGCAAGGCTAGACAGAGGAGCTCTGCAAAGAGGAGACTGTTAGCTTTCCGGGGGGTGGGAAGATGTGAGGGGGCACTCAGCCCTTCCCTGTAGCCAAGTTATCAAAATTCCCAATCCCTACTAATGTTTTAGCTTAAAAATTTCTAAGGTGCCTAAGTGGCTTAGGAGCTCAAGTCTCACTGACTTTCAGTGGCACTTAGACTCCTAACCCGCTTGGTAAATTATTCTAAAGTGCCTCTTCGCTGCCAAGGTCTTGTAGCATGGCGCTCCACAGGTTAGGTACTTCCCATCATTTGTCAGTCTTAGTTGTGTTGCTTTTGAATGTAATTGAATGTTCCTTTTGTTCTGGTATTATGAAGAATAAATGGGAATGCCTTATTGACTCTTTGTATGGCATTCATTATTTTATATGCCTTGATCAGACCCTCTTTTATTCATCTCTTCCCTTAACTAAAGAGTATTACTCTCTTCCCTTTCTCTTCATATGGACTCTGAGTCACTTGTCTCTGGACCCCTCCTATTCCTGTGTTTGTTTATCTGGGTACCGGAATCTAGTTTCATTTGATCCAAGTTAAATGCAAAAGCCTGAGTGGAACTCTTAGAGTTCGTTATTGACAGATGTAACCTATGTAAGGTATTCTTATAGAGGACGTATCAGTGTAGTATCTAAGCACTACTGATAATTTGCTATGCATTTACGTAGCACTTTTCATCCTTTAAGGAAGCACTCCCCAGACTCTATAGAAAGGGGTAACCACTCCCCACTGAGGTGACCTTTTATAACAGTTTGTGCAGGGCATACTGTATCCCAAGGTGGTGATGGTGCAAAGTAACGTCAGGGTGCAGCATCCCATCATCCTGTCACCATGTGACTCAGTATCACCATGTGCTTCTGGAATGTGAAGTCATTTTGGAGACAATCCCGTGGCTTTACAAGAATGTGGGAGGTTGTGTGACATGAGATAATCCTCATCCCACAAAATCAGGACAAACTTGCAGCCCCATAAAACAGGGTCTCCAGTGTTTGGTAATAAACCTGCTAAGTGAAAGTGTACAATTTCTTGGGTACGCTGATTGATTTGTCTTGTATTGATGTAGACTAGGGGACAAAGGGACAGTGTGTTTTGTTGCCCCTTGTCTTCCCCTGAAATGTCGCCGTACAGGTCACAAGCCCTTGTCCAATCATTGCTGTTCAGATTGTTTAAATCCATCAAGTGGGAGCAGGGCTGGGTTCTCTGCCAACGCAGGTGAAATGGCCTCTTTGTGTGGGCCAGCCTGTTACTTGCACTGTTTGGCATTTGACTATATCTCAGTGCTGATTCTGCCCAAGCTAACACTAACTGCAAATTTGTAAATGAATATCAAGCAGTCCTGGTATGAGCCATCGCTCATAAAGAAATGCCAGTGAAGGGTTTGAGGGTGGGTCGGTTACAGCTATGGAAGTCCTTTATTCTCCCTCCATTTGTTTTCTCCCATGCAAAAGCCTTCTGCTCACGTGCTTATCCTGGCTGAGGAGTTCTAAATGCAACTCCCTTTGCAACCCATGGAAGTTACTCCTTGCTCTGCTTTGTGCTGTCCAGGCACTGATCATGGTGCCTGCCCAGTTATCCCAAGACACTCTTGTTTTGTTGGTTTCAGAGTAACAGCCGTGTTAGTCTGTATTCGCAAAAAGAAAAGGAGTACTTGTGACACCTTAGAGACTAACCAATTTATTTGAGCATAAGCTTATGCTCAAATAAATTAGTTAGTCTCCAAGGTGCCACAAGTACTCCTTTTCTTGTTTTGTTGGTTTGCAAGAGGAGATTTGGGGCAGGGAGCGGTCAATAAGCACCTATGCTCTGTGTTGCTTCTGCCCTCCTCTTCAGAGACAGCTGCATATTAGCGGTGAAATGAGGGGTGAAATCCCAGCCCAGCTAAAGTCAATGGTGTCATAGTTCAGGATCACTGCACACACTCTAGGCTCCCAGCTCCCCACTCTCTTGGTGAAGACCTGCGTCCCCTCTCCTTCCTGCCTGGAGTATTTCCAGGCTGCACAGCTCCCTGCTTGCACTGTGAGTTCCCCAGCAAACCAGACTGCTTAAGCAGACCTGCTTCCCTTTCTCCTCAGAGGCTACAAACAGCCTAAGTGCCACAGTTATAAGTCACCACACGGCCCTTTCTAAGCAAAGACATTTATTCTTAAGGGGAAAGCCTTACAGAGAAAACATAGTAAACCAGTAAAAGAACTTACAAGCATGCTAATAAGCTTATCGGCGATCACCCAACAGTAGGCCAATTACTTATAGTCCTTCAACAAGGATTGTGGTCCCCCCTAGACAGAAAGCCCTTAGTCACTTTAAACTCAGGGTATTTATCCAAAAGTCCCTTCTCTGTCTGTTGGTCTCTGGAGAATCCAGTGTGAACCAGTATGTGGGAGCCTCTTCAGGTGGGGGTACCTCTCTGGAGGTGTCAAAACCTGAATGAATTAGCTCCATAAGCTCCACCACCACCCCACACACTGTTCTTAGTTCCCGGAGGGCTGTGATCATGCTCCCCCATGAAATTACATACAATCCCTGGCCCAGAATGATACATAAACTTAACACAGTGAGATCTCCCACAGATATTTTAGGAAATCGCCACATCTGTCACAAATGGCAAAACTCCCGTTGACTTCAGTGGAGCCAGAATTTTCCTCAAGCTGTAGAGATGGACCACAGAGTTGATGTCCAGATCTGGGTTAGGATCAGGCTAGGGTCTGGTGTTCTGGTTCAAGCCTGAATAAGGTTTCAGGTTCAGTTTTGACAGCACTGGAAGCTCACAAGCTGGTTTGGGGAGATTTGGGCCCCAAATGCTGGAAATCTCCCAGTGTCAGCTATTCCCTTAAGACGGGAGCTACACCTGAACTAGCAATGGCAAATTGGCTCCTTACAATTTTGGGTCTGACCCAGAATGAAAACTGTGAGGGGGATAGCGTGGGCTTGGATCAGTCCTTTGCTTGGCCATTGTTAGACACCTGTGCAGAGGGACCATTACACACCCCCCATTCTGATTTGACACCGTTTTACACCCATTTTGTTCAGCTTCACCCGTTTTGATTCCGGCCCCATCTCTACTCAATTAGTCAGAAGCAGCCTAGCAAATCAGTGAGCCAATGCTCTTCTTGCTGATGTTGCCCGTCACAGGGTGGTAGTTAATATGCACCAAGGCAATATTATTTGAAGCTGCTGTCTGAAGCATGATGATTTGAAGACCATAGTCACCGCCGAGAAAAAACAGGATAAGGTTTGAAGTTACCGTGGTTATGCATATTTTTGTTTTTAAAGCACATGTCTTGGAAAGCATTTTACAAAGACCACCATTTCTGAACTGCAGCAACTAAGACCCAGATAGCAAAGATGATGGAAGGCTGCGTATTATTGGACAGTAAAATAAGTTATTTGCCACAGTAGAGCAAACCGTGGGTGGAAACCGACTTATTGGGGAATACAAACCCTCCCCAGTATAAGACTGTTCATTCCCCTCTGTTCTGAACAAATTGAATTGTCTTCTGTTTATTAAGATGGAGCAGCTGCAGGATCTGCTACATTAAAAGTTGAGCTTCAACCAGTTTGGCTAAAGGAGTAACTGCTCTAGCTGATAGCAGTAGGGGACTTTTATATTCCTATGGGGAGCAGCCTCTGAAATGGCAAGGGCACACAATAGTGCAGAGTTTTTCAAAAATAAATAAACAAACATTTAACTATTTTGTGTTTAGTTTTATTGGAAAATCTCTTAAGTTCAGTGTCAACACTGGCTTCCTCCAGCACTAGTGAGGTCTGTCTAAATACAGTATCTAGAGGCCTGCACTCAAACTAATAGAAATCCCTCCACAGATGGTGACAAGAATCTATAGAGGTGTGTTTCTGATTGATTTGGATCAATTTTAGCTGTGCCTGCCCCAAACAACAGGAGCATAGTGAGTGGAGCCCCAGTTCAAGATGGGTGACACAGCAGCAGGGGTGAGGAGACTGGGATTTACTCCCTGGGAATGGAGCAGCCCCTTACTGTACCGGAATGAGTGCTGAGGAGCCGTGATCGCTCAGCTCCCATCTCAGCGCTTCGCAGGTTTGGGCCTCAAAACTCTTCTCTGCCTCTGCACTTCGCAGAGACATCAGAGCCAGTTGCCCAGAGGTGATGGTCTGCTGGTTAATGACGCCTCTGGACATGCTGGATTTTGTTTAGCATTGTGTTGCTACGCTCTTATGTTTCCACCGCTGTTTTACATGCCCTGTGATAGGTTGTCTTGATGTAGCTTTAGTGGTCCTACGATATTAGCGAGACAAGGTGGGGTGAAGTAATATCTTTTATTGGACCAACTTCCGTTGACAGAGAAAAGCTTTTCCCTCACCCACTTTGTCTCTCGAATGCCCTGGGAGAGTTCAGAAAGTAAGGAAGGAATTCAGAGTCCAGGTCAGCGTTAGCCTCTTAGCCCTGGTTCTTTAGCCAGGTGATCACTGTACTATTTATAATAAGGATCAGATAGCAAAGTATTCTCAGCACAACTTAGTTCAGCCTTAATGTTTCTGGAACGACTCACATCCTAAAGTCTCCCAGGGTTTTTTTTAGGTTCCCTCATATCCTCATAGAAGCCTGCACCAAGCGTTCCATAGGTCACCGTATCGCAGAAGGCTAATAAAGAACACCTTTCACTGTAGCTCTGAAAAGCTTATCTTGTTCTAATAAATGGTATCACCTTGGCTCCCACTTATCTGGTGCCCCACCCTCCTCTATACAAGTTCTAATTCAAAAAGTGATAACAAGTAATCTCCCACTTCGTGGACAACAGAAGCCCTGTAAGGAAACTTTGTACACAGTAACTTTGATGCCAAAAGGAAAGAGGGGATGATGACAGTGGGAAAAATCAGGTGATTAAACAGCTTCACTTGAATGAAAGAGGGTTTATTAAAATGGTGCTGTGCTCTGCTTTACAGGAACTCCAGATTGCCATGAACTGGTTACACTGAATAACTTAACCGCATTCCCAGGATCTGCGTAAATAACTTAACACTCAGCAAAAAGCTGTGGAGGAGCAATTCATCCCTGGCATCCTACCACCTGGAAGTTAAGTAGCGCATCTGAAGTCAAACTCCGATACCAACAGCTTTTGCCACCAGAGGCTTTGGTGGCTGTTGTATTTCTCCCGCCATATTGAGGTCAGTGTGTGCCACAAGCTTTCCTAAGGCATCTTTATCCTCTATGCCTGGACATTTGTGCAGCATCTTCCTGAACCAGCACTGACAACTCAGGCCTTCCAGCAACACGAGCCATGGAAGCATTAGAAGTTGATGACATCAGCCCGGCCTTGGAGGTGACTGAAGATTTCTTCAATAGTTTTGATGCTAAGCTGGAAACGGTTGTGCAACCGTCTGAGGTGTATGGGGTACAGGAGGTTCCTGAGCTGGTAGGACATGAAGTATTCAATCAGATAACAGACAGCGGAGACCTGAGAAACATCACTTCTTTAGCTAAAAGCAGCCTCATTTGGGAACGCTGCAGAAATGGCCTCTTGGAAGCCAACGCTCCGAAAGCGTTCCCTGCCAAAGATCCGTTTACAGGGCAAACGGAGACAGCCCCGGATAATCTCTCCTGGGTGGAGCAAAGGGAAGCCTCGACTTTTAAGATTTTTAATCTCTGTCAGCGGAGGAGAGACAGGCCCCGCTCTGTGAACGATATCCTAGTGCAGAACGAGGAAGCCTCCACTTTCAAGCCAGGGCATAACCGGTCACGCTCGGATGCAAGCCACATAGACTGGGGACTTGTCTTCACAGGTGCCTCTGTACAGCCGCCGTCAAGTCAGGACACCAATTGCTCCAGGCTTTCATGCCAATCACCCACGCTAAATAAGGGAGAGGACATTCAAGGGAACACTGGTACGTACTGGTGCTTCATTGCTTTCACTAATGTTTTCTTTAAATATTGATCTTGTCTTGAAAAGGAAACTGCTAGCTGCCAGATCTTCAGCTGCTGTAAACTGGCATAGTTCCATTGACTTCAGTGGATCTACATCATTTTAAAACCAGCTCAGGATCTGGCCCATGTTTTTAAAAATATTCCCTCCCTGCCTGTTTCTTGTTCTCGGTTTTAAACGTACACTTCTTTACATTTTTCATTTAATTCAGATTGGCTAAGAAAGATATGTTTCTGGTTCTTTCCGGTTAGTTTCATTTGCAGGTTCTCAGGTACTAGGCAGTTTGGATTGCTAGTTTATTGGAAGACTGGTTAATCTCAAAAAAAAAAAAAAAAAAAAGGCAGTTTTCACTAAAATGTTAGAAATAAATATTGAAAAAAACCTGATTTTATTTTTTGGGCCTAAATGGCTCTGTACTATCCCTTTAAGAAAGGTTGGGTACTCAATTCAGAAACAACAGAAACTTCAGCACACAATCTGTGCCCTTGTCAATATTAATGCATCTCTGTCAGCTTTGTATGGGATTCAGGAAGTCTTGTTATCGGATGGACACAGACTTTCTCAGTGAGCCACACAAACGAAGCAATGTTTCAATGAGCTACACATTTCCCTTTTCCTCTCTTGAGCAGGACGCTGGAAGAGACTTGGCTGGAGGCCTCAGAAACCCCGAACCAATGTCTCCTGCTGGATGATTGTTTATTTTGCAGCTGCCAAAAGTAATAATAATAGCAGACACAGCCCGTGCCACAAAGATCATACAATCTAAATAAGGACATGGCTTAATAAATGAAGGGGAAAGGAAAAGGAGGACGATAATTATAATAGCCAGACTGTGTGGTTGCTTAGGGTAGTGTTTGTCAATGACTGGTCCGTGGACTGGTACCAGTCCCTGAGATTTCCCTGACACAGTTTAGGAAGGGAGGAAGCTGGTCCCTGGTATCAAAAAGGTTGAGAAACGTGGCTTAGGGTTAAAGTAGAGGTGGGCAAACTACGGTCCGCAGGACTGTCCTGCCCGGCCCTTGAGCTCCCGGCTGGGAAAGCTAGCCCCTGGCCCCTCCCCTACTGTCCTCTGGCCCCCGCAGCCCCAGCACACTGCGTCACCAGCGGTCTGGGCGGCGGGCTGCGAGCTCCTGCCCGGCAGCACGGTGGTCTGGCTGGCTCCGGCCGGGCGGCGCAGCTGCCAGTCCTGCTGCTCTGAGCGGCATGGTAAGGGGCTGGATATGGGCCTAGGGTCCCGGGGGCAGTCAGGGGACAGGGAGCGGGGGGGGTGGGGGTTTGGATAGGGCGTGGGAGTACCGGGGGGCCTGTCAGGGGGTGGAGCAGTCAGGGGACAGGGAACAGGGCCGGTTGGATAGGGGGTAGGGTCCCAGGGGGCAGTTAGGGACGGGGAGTCCCGGGAGGGAGCAGTCAGGGGACAAGGAGCAGGGGAGGTTGGATGGGTTGGGGATTCTGAAGGAGGCAGTCAGGAGGCGGGAAGTGGGAGAGGGTGGGGGCCAGGCTGTTTGGGGAGGCACAGCCTTCCCTACCCGGCCCTCCATATGGTTTTGGAACCCCGATGTGGCCCTCAGGCCCTTTGCCCGCCCCGGGTTAAAGCATGCCTTTAAGTCCAGATTTGCCAAAGAGGTTGGCTCCTTCTTAACCATCAAAACGTAGTGTCTGAATGGGAGCTGAGCTTTTTTAGAAAATCTGCCCTGTACATTGTACCCCTGCAAGGGGACCCCCGAGGTTCTGCCTCCTGCAGCCTCTCAGCTCACAAGGGGAACATGCCCCCTGCTCCATCCCTTCAGGGTACATCCTTCTTCCCTGTGCTCCTGTTCCGCCCCACCTCCTCCCAGTCCATACTGAGCAGTGCACCCATGGGAGAGTATGGACAGCGCTGTCTCTATGCTCCCTTGAGTGCAGGGATGGTAACTCTGTCTGGTCGTTACATGGGCTAACCCAGGATGGGGAAGGGTCCTGTGTGCCCATGGAAAGGCCAGGCTTTGTGGCCCCTATAGAGGAAGACTTGTATCTTGACGGGATTATAGATTGTGGATCTCACCTCTTTTTGTGTGTATGTGTGTGTGAATTACAGCATGGGTGTTTGGTATTGTTGGCCAAGTTTCTGAGAACTTTACACTCAGCTTGGTGGCATTTCTCGTTCTGTAGCGTGATAACTTTTGAACACTGCATCCATTCAATTCCAACATTTCTGGGAACATTTGAGGCATCAGTGGCCAGTGCCCTGTTGATTTTGGGAAAAATCAAACCAAAAGGCAGAAAGTGGGAGACATATGATGCCTGTGCCCGTTCTTTAGCACCCCCACAGTTGGTCCATGGCACCCATCAATGCCTTGTGGCATAGCAATACTTCTATCCCGTCTCTGTCCATCCTCCCAACAGAGTTTAATTAACACGTTGACAGCCTGAATGACTTATCTCCCAGACAGAAAGAGGAATAATGAGTGGAGGAAAGGGGGTGAGAATGCAGGGAATGTGGCGTGGAGCAAATACAGCCCTGGCAGTGGGGGGGAGATGGGAGCCCTGTTATGGGGGAAGAAGGAAAGGGGGCACACAGAGCTCCTAACATGGTTGGTAGGTGGGAATGGGGGACAGGCAGACCAGCTGGCATAGAGGGAAAGGGGGAAAATGGGAGGAAGAAGGTAATGAGGATTCACAGCCCGTGCTGGAGGTATATTGGGGGATCCTACAATGGGGCCTGGGAGGAATGGGGGCAGCCAGAACCCCTGCCAAGTGGAGATGGGACGAGTTGCAGGGAGTCCCTGAAATAGAAGGGTATGGGGGGTACCCAGAGAGCTTGTGGGGGGAACGATGGGATGCAAGGATGTGCCATGATCTCAGCCTGTACAAGCTGCATGACTCTCCTAGTTTTATTGTATACTATAAACACATTACCTGAGGGAAAGGGTTGAGCTTTTTGTTTGCCTCCTTTTATAGTTTCAGATTTGTACCATCGTATATTTACACTGCCACTGTCCTCTGGAAGCGCCAAAGGATCCCAATCCACTGCAAACCACCGACTGCTTTGTGTGGCACATCCCTGTCCTCACCCAGAGCTCAATGTCAGATCGGGGTTTAAGGATATAAAGCCATAAGAGGAATCACTCCAGCCACAGGGAGGTGCGACCACCCATGGGGTAAAGCATGCCATGTTACACAACAGCACTCCACGACTGTTTAGGAAAGGACTCCGAGAAGAGTATTGAAACTGCAGGTGGAATTTAGGCGGGCAGAAGAGAGTGATCCAAAAAGCTAGTTGCTTTTGGAGTTCTTTTTTACACTGTAAGAAAATCTAACACAATTTGGAACAGGGACCGTAGAGCAGCATTACATCAGAGTGCAGGGATTTGTTTACTGTAAAAGCAGCTCTCACTCTAATCTCTCTCCTTCACTTCCTGCAACAGGCTTGAGTTAGGTCCAGGGACCCTCTCTGCTTGTATAAGCAAGACTTGCTGTTCCTTCCTTTTTCCTAAATGGCTCCTGTTCCAGCTGTTCCCCTTCAGGAGCAGGTGTCCCTTCTGCCCAGGGCTAACAGACAATGGAGAGACCAGCCGTCTAGATGTCCTGGGGGGATCCTGCTGCATGCAGAAGCACATCCACAGCAGGTCAGACAGGCTTGCAGAGAATTTCCCACAATCCACTGAAAACAGAACAAACTCTGACTGCCGCACGATTGGCTCTGACTGAAAAAAAGCCACCGGGCGCCTGGTCAACTGGCACATGTGGTCACCAAGGGCTTGTCTACAACAAAAGTTGTGCTGCTTTAATTATACCACTGTACTTATGTGGTACATCCCTGCCTAGCACAGACACGGTTATACCGACTTAAGTGACCTTATAACAGTCTATCTTATCCCCATAAGGGAAATAGATTAAGCTATACCAGTATAAAAGGCACTTTTATTCCAATATCACTGCATCCATCCTGGGGGTTGTGCCAGTATAACTATCTTGGTAGAAATCACACCCTCTCCAAAATACACCAGTGCAAATCCTGTGTTTAGAGCAGGCCTTAGCAGACGTGAAGTCAAAGAAATAGAGCGTGGTCACAAAAGTACAATATCTGCTTTGCCTCAGTGGTCACTGTGGTAAGTACGGCACATGGGGAAGAGAGCTCGCCTTTCTTGGTGAAGGTTTGTACCGTGCTTTGAAGCTGTAAAGCATTATTAGAGGGCGGCAACTGAACTGTGACCGTGCAGTACAAAGGTAGCCCAAGGGGGGGAATCCAGAGAGCTCCATATAGCAATCAGAAGGTCTAGCAGATGCCTACCAGCCAAGGCTGATGCCAAAGATGGGTTTGTAGCAGGGGCTGCTTTTTCTTTGTCCTTTATTTGCCCACATCTACGTAACTGAGGGACCTCCCTCTTCCCATGACTGCCAAGAGAGGCAGGCAACTCTGCATTTCAGCTCTGCATTTTCGCTCCTTACCCCCCCCTGCTGTGTGTTCTTACCACCCCCTTTGCCTCTCTTGAAACCTGGAGTTCCCTGCCCTGCCTCCCGCCCAGTTCACCTGCTTCCCACCCAGGCAGAATAAGGACCCCCCCCTGCAGCCTATGTCTACTTCTCTATGCCTAAAGCTGAGCAAGGCTCCTGTCAACAGGGCAAAAAGTGCAAAAGGTACAACAGCAGAGATAGGTTGACCGTATTTCCCAGAGAGAAAACTGGATACCCCCAGCCACTTGCCTGAGGAGCTGCGCCCTCGCCCCACCCTGTGAGGCTGTTGCCAGTCACTGGAACCCTGCGGGGGCCCCCTCAAGAGGTTATTGCTTGTCCCTGGAACCCTGCTGCCCCACATCTGTGCTCCACCCCCCCTCAGGGGACTGGCATCTCCACTCACCACCCCCCCCACACACACATTCCTCCATACCACACCCCACTTTTTTTCTTTCTTTCTTTTTTTTTTTTACAAAAGTGGGTATTTATCCCATTTGCTCTTGCCAACTGATCAAGTCAGCAAGAGCAAATGAAACAAATGCCTCCTTTTGAAAAGAAAGTTGGACAGCCGGGACAGGGTTTAAAAAAGGGACTGTCCCGGCCAAAAGGAGACATATGGTCACCATAAGTAGAGATCTTCCATTACCAGAGTAGGAAGGGCTGGCTCCACAGTCCCTTATCTCAGTAAATTTGACTCCCACTGAGTGTAACTTTAATTTCATTAGAAATTAACAGACTCCATATAAGTGATACCAGCTAACAGCCTACTCCCTACTATAGCAGGCCTACTCATTCCTCTCTCAAAATTGGCAGCCAATGCGCTGGGGCTACCTTTTATAGCCCATCCATTCCCAGAATTCTCCGCAGGTGCCTGAAACAAGTCGCCTGAGAAATCTAAACACACTGAAATAGTCAAATGCCTTAGTCTCTTAAAAATTACTTTGTGCAGAAGATTATACTTACTGACAAGTTCCACAACAGGAAAACTGAGCAGGGCAGGGGAAAGAGAGATATATTAACAAGAACGGCAAAACTACATCTCCCCAAAATCCCTGGGATGGTTATTTCCTGTACACCAGCCCCACCCTTAGAAGACTGCTGTTTATGTAGGAGTTAGGTGCATTTTGGGAAGGTTGCAAGGGTAAGTTTAAGAGTCTTTCCCCAAAAGATGTCTCCAGATCTGTAGTGTTTTTTCCATAGGAAAAAAAAACCTTCTTTTATGCTCTGAAAACAGGCTAAACTTGTCTGAATATTTTCCCCCTTTCCGCTCAACCAATTTATGGCTGTTAAGAGGTCAGTAGCCTTTATATTTCTGCCTTCTGAGTTAATAGAGGCCTTTCTTTGGTCCTGAGCACCTTATAAAGAACTGGCAGCTACTGTGAAAAAAGACAAGAAGTGGGTGGCACAACCATGTGTACCCATGACAGGTAAATATTTCTCATGGAAGTCCCTAAATATGTATTAAAAATGACCCCGTGATTCATGTTAAGCATACGTAGCAGCTGTTCTAGTAATGGGGGGAGTCATATGAATAATGAGAGAGAAGGAAAAGTCTGTTATCTCACCCATAGTGAGATAGCCCTTTCTAGAACCCTTAAAACTCAGCTGTTTCTTTTCAGTCCTCACTGGACCTGCTTCCTGGAAAGGAATCTCCCGTGTAGCTTGCAGGCTCTCTTAGTCCTTCTAAGACTGGCCAGTTTGTTTCATGAGTCATTAACTACCTAGAGTATTTAGTACTATATGCTTATCTGTTCCCGCTACTTGTTTTTTTTACGACATAGACAAGTGGAACTGGATCCTTTCCAAGCATCATGGAAGGAAAGGATTTGAAAAATGCATCTTATGGGAGTGGTATCCCCTTGTGCCTGCCAGCAAAACTGCTTACGCATTAGAAACAAATACTGCTTTTTTTTTTTTCTTCCCAGTTTTTGTTAAGAGTTCAGTGTTGAGTGGTTAGTGGAACTAGTGAAGAGGGAAGTTTAAGTTCAGGACAGTTATTTGTTTTTTTAGGGAGGCAGCCTGTCCAACCAAAGGGAAAGTATCCATAGCACCCAAAGAAGGATCACTTAGACTATTAAGTACAATATGTGATCAGGTATATTTGTTGTTCACATGGATTTTTTTTTCTTCAAACATAGTCACCTCTTGAGCAGTGTACGTGCTCTAATGCTTCTCATCCATTATTCTTCTCGTTTGTATTACTCTAGGGCTTAAAGGCCCCAATTAAAAGTGGTGAGGCTTCGTTGTGTTAGGTGGTGTACTAACACATAATGAGAAACAATCATAGAATATCAGGGTTAGAAGGGACCTCAGGAGGTCATCTAGTCCAACCCCCTGCTCAAAGCAGGACCAATCCCCAACTAAACCATCCCAGCCAGGGCTTTGTCAAGCCTGACCTTAAAAACTTCTAAGGAAGGAGATTCTACCACGTCCCTAGGTAATGCATTCCAGTGTTTCACCACCCTCCTAGTGAAGAAGTTTTTCCTAATATCCAACCTAAACCTCCCCCACTGCAACTTGAGACCATTACTCCTTGTCCTGTCCTCTTCTACCACTGAGAATAGTCTAGAACCATCCTCTCTGGATCCACCTCTCAGGTAGTTTGAAAGCAGCTATCAAATCCCCCCTCATTCTTCTCTTCTGCAGACTAAACAATCCCAGTTCCCTCAGCCTCTCCTCATAAGTCATGTGTTCCAGACCCCTAATCATTTTTGTTGCCCTTCGCTGGACTCTCTCCAATTTATCCACATCCTTCTTATAGTGTGGGGCCCAAAACTGGACACAGTACTCCAGATAAGGCCTCACCAATGTCGAATAGAGGGGAACGATCACGTCCCTTGATCTGCTTGCTGTGCCCCTACTTATACATCCCAAAATGCCATTGGCCTTCTTGGCAACAAGGGCACACTGCTGACTCATATCCAGCTTCTCGTCCACTGTCACCCCTAGGTCCTTTTCTGCAGAACTGCTGCCTAGCCATTCGGTCCCTAGTCTGTAGCGGTGCATTGGATTCTTCCGTCCTAAGTGCAGGACCCTGCACTTATCCTTATTGAACCTCATCCGATTTCTTTTGGCCCAATCCTCCAATTTGTCTAGGTCCCTCTGTATCCTATCCCTGCCCTCCAGCGTATCTACCACTCCTCCCAGTTTAGTATCATCCGCAAATTTGCTGAGAGTGCAATCCACACCATCCTCCAGATCATTTATGAAGATATTGAACAAAACCGGCCCCAGGACCGACCCCTGGGGCACTCCACTTGACACCAGCTGCCAACTAGACATGGAGCCATCGATCACTACCCGTTGAGCCCGACAATCTAGCCAACTTTCTACCCACCTTATAGTGCATTCATCCAGCCTGTACTTCTTTAACTTCCTGACAAGAATACTGTGGGAGACCGTGTCAAAAGCTTTGCTAAAGTCAAGAAACAATACATCCACTGCTTTCCCTTCATCCACAGAACCAGTAATCTCATCATAGAAGGCGATTAGATTAGTCAGACATGACCTTCCCTTGGTGAATCCATGCTGACTGTTCCTGATCACTTTCCTCTCATGTAAGTGCTTCAGGATTGATTCCTTGAGGACCTGCTCCATGATTTTTCCGGGGACTGAGGTGAGGCTGAGAGGCCTGTAGTTCCCAGGATCATCCTCCTTCCCTTTTTTAAAGATTGGCACTACATTAGCCTTTTTCCAGTTATCTGGGACTTCCCCCGTTCGCCACGAGTTTTCAAAGATAATGGCCAATGGCTCTGCAATCCCTGCACCAAAGAGGGTGCAGTCTAATGCTCCTATGCTACACTCATTTACACCTGTGCTTAATTAGTTCCATTGGTTCTGGGACTACTCATGGGAGTAAGTTAAGCATAGGTGTAAATGTTGGCAGGACTGAGGTCTCAATCGACAAAAGAGGAAAAAGGTGAAAGAGACACAAGCACACAGAGATGAAGTGACTCACCCAAGGTCACCCAACAGGTCAGTAGTGGAGCCAGGGAAATGACCACGGTTCTCCTGACTGCCAAGGTGAAATCCTGACTCTGGAAAAATCAATGGCCAACCTCTCATTGATTTCAGTGAGGCCAGGATTTCACCCCATGTATTTTTTAAAAATCCTCATCTGTGCAACTAATAAATAGTGGCCCAGTAAAGCTGGAAACTTACAGAATGTATATTTTTTTCACCATTTCTGCTGGTTTGAAGCTTGCATTGCAGTCAGTTTAGGCAGGGAAACATTGTCTTCTCTAACTTCCTGGGAGTTCTGCCTGAGTAAGGACTTCGGGCCCCGCACCTCTAAAGAGGGAATCTTGTCTTCTGGGCTTATGACATCTATATACTGTTGCAAGAGTAGAATGATAGAAAGCTGAGCTCTCCTTTGTGGCTATATAGTACACTCTGAACTGGGTTGGGTTTGTTTTTCTTTTTTTTTGAGCCATACATAAACCTCCGTTAATGAACAACAAAGTTTGGGCTTGCAGGTCTCCTTTGTTGGGATCATTTGCAGTCGACTTACTTTTGAGTTGTCTGTAAACATGTGAGCGTTGCTCTCCCTCCCGTTCTTCTGTTCCTGAACACGAATGGCCCTTTGCCTCATATTGGCCAGAGAAGCCCTGGCTCTTTCTTTTCCAGACACTCTTACAGAAACTTTTATAATTCTCAGTGCCTAGGAGCAGGGAGACTCTTCTGAGCAGAGTGTTTATTTATACAGTAGCTGGTGAGGAGAAACTGAGTAGGTTTTTCTTTAAGGGAATGTATGGTTTGTGAAAGATGGCAGCATAACTGCGCTGGGGCCTGGAGTTGTCATTCATAGACGCAGGTACAGCATAAGCCAATAGCAGTGCGGATGTCCTCATGCTGCCCCAGCAATGCTGTTTAGGAACTTCATGTCGGCTTGAGGGAGTCATTTAGAAGGGTAAAGACCTGTTTATCCGTGGCTTTCTCCAGGATCACCACTGTGGTGTGGACATTTTGTTTGCTAGGAAATGGAATGAGATCAGCAATGCATTTCACAAGGGTCCTCAGCTGGCAAACAACTTTTGGCCATGTTTGAACCAGTGACTAAGCCCCAGTCCTGCAGAAAGAGACACATGAGTAACTTTATGCCTGTGAGTAGTGTCATTAAGATCCATGTGACTCCCCAAGTTAAGTGCATAAGTGTTTGCCAGATCAGGCTCTTAGGAGGGAAAGTCTCTGTGTCTCATTACAGCTCCCCTGAAAAGGGTTGATTAGAGCTGCTTTGAACATTTTCCTTGAGCAAAAGTGGGCTTTTTTCCTAAACAAACATTTTCTGCAAAAAAATGATTTTTTTTAACTGAAAGCCCTAAAAAATTCAGCTTTTGGTTTTTCATAAAAAACCTGGAAAATTTTTTGGGGAAAAAAGGGGACCATTCTTCATTTCTTTTGAAATTTTTCACTGAAAATACCATCACCGTTTTCTTTCTAGCTTGGTTGTTATCATCCTGAATGGACTGAGCAGTAATAATCAGCAGAGGGCTGTGCTATGAATCTGCTGCTGCTCTTTTCCTCCTTCTCAGAGAGGGTGTAATAATGATACCTATTATAATAATCATCAGCAGATCTCAAAGCGCTTCAAACCTTTAATGTATTTATCCTCACAACATCCCTGTGCGGTAGGGCAGTGCTATTATCCCCACTGTACAGAGGGGAAACTAAGGCATGGAGAGGTTAAATGAATTGCCTGGGGGTCATAGAGGAAGCTTGTGGCAGAGCAGGGAATCAAATCTGGGTCTCAAAGGCTGAGGCTAGTGTTCTAACTATTGGAGCATCCTATAGGAACGCTGCCAGGCGGGGAAGATTCTGTGGTAGTTGAAAGGCTGGTGGTGAGGTGCAGGTGTGTGGGGACCCTGAGAGGAGCGAGATGTTAAAGATGACTGGTGAAGTGCTTATTGTGACCAATCCGAGAGTAGAGCCCACAGGGCCTAGTGCTTGGAGCACCTACCAGGCAGATTTTAGGTTCCTAATTGTCTTTTGTGTCTTTGAAAATCTATCCCTGAAGCACTTGCCTCAGAGCTTGTGACACGGAAGCCATCTATGTAGTGGCTGCACCAGGCGTGAGGGGACATTAGGTACAGTATTTTGCACCGTGCGTCTAGCACTGCAGAACACAAACTTGGATCTGGTACACCTCAGTGTAGATGGGAGGGATGAGCCATTACAGCCTTGTCTGACCGAGATCCCAAAATAATCACAATTAAATTTGTAGCCATGAGCTTCTTTGTGGGGATAAAGAATTGGCTTGGAGATTGACAACAGCAAGTGCGTCTGTATGAGACACCTCCTGGTGAAGGAGCTGGGTGACTAAGGTTGCTTCTTGTCCACACTTTACCCGATGTGCCAATGACTTGGATGGAGGGAATGTGGTGTAGAGATTATTGATAATTGCTGGTGATACAAAACTGGAGAAGGAAGAGAAATCAGTACAAAGAATGATTGCAGTGAAGATCAACTGAACAACTAATGACTTGGGGTATTGTGCTTACAAATAGCATATACAACCAAAGTAGGGTAATAGGGCCAGATCCTCACTGGTGTAAATTGACTTTGAAGTCAATGGGACTAGAGTTTAGTGACAGAAATAGCCTACCAGATTGAGTCTGTTTGCCTGCTTCTTTGATGCAACACTTCATGTATCAGTCTTCAGTGTAAAATGGTTACATGATTTAAAAACTCTTGTATGTGGTGCCTTTTTGTATTTCTGGGATTCTACGGCAGTAAAGCTCTCAAAATAATCCAAAAAGAAAAGGAGTACTTGTGGCACCTTAGAGACTGCTGTCATCCTGGTGGCAGAGCAATATTGCTTTGCATTGCCAGGTGGAAGACCTGGGTTCTATTTAAGGTTCTGATCCTGCGAGCTGGGAAATCTGCAGAGACATCATGTTTGCTCCTGAAAGAGGAAGGCGTGGAAAGCCTTGTATGAGTTAGAAATGATCCCTGATAAATCAAGTTAATTTCAGAGTGGCTGTCATCTGGGGCTACCTTATTCCCACGGTTAAGACGTGGATGCGGTAAAAGCACTGGGGAGGATGGCGGAGGGAGTCCGAATATTGGAAGGCAGACCTGGAATAAATTATTTAATTTTTAAATAGCACCTAGCGGTCCCAAGTGAGTTCAAAGCCCCATTGTGGCTAGGCACTGCACACACACGTAGTAAGAGATATGCCCTGATGAGGTTACACGCTAAATAGACAATACAGACAAAAGACATAAGGGGAAACTGAGGCACAGCATGGTGACGTGACATGCCCAAGAGCACACAGAAGGTCAGTGTCATACCCAGGAAATAGGCTGCCAGTCCAGTGCCCTATCCACTAGACCATACTATTTCTCTAAATCCCTCCCTTCGTCCACTCGCATGGGAGATGCTTCTCACCAGATCTTGACCGCTCCCTCGGATTGGACACCGTTGGGGTAGGAGACGTGAGGCAAGGCAAGTTCAGTGGTGATGCTGAGGGTGGGGCTACATTGGCAGCCCTGGGGAATGGGTAGGCGAGGTAGCTATATTACAGAGATGGGTAGCATGACCTGCTCTGCCGTCTTGTGTACGTGGGAGGCTCTGGAAGGTGAATGGGGATGGAGAATCCAGTAAGAGAGAGTGAGGGGGCACAGACACGGAAGACAAGCCGCCAGGGCAGAAGGGTTATGGAATAACACTGACACTGGCATAAGTCACTAGATAAGGTCTAGGTCAATGGAGTATAAGGCCTATTGACTTCAGGGGATTTACTCCTGGTTTATACCAGTGTAACTGAGAGCAAAGTCCGGCCCCTGATTCAGAAAAATTCCCTGTCGCTGCACGTAGAAAAACAGGGAGAAAATAATTATTTTTAAATCTCTCTGATTGGCTAGACAGTTCATTTCACTCTGCATCTTTATATTGAATCATATGCTAGAATAGCTGCCATGTGGACATTTTATTGGAAATGAGCACACACCTGATTTGTAGAAGTGGTTTAAGGAACCTGGTCCTTCGATATTAACGGGTGTGTAACAACAGACAGCATGAATAAAGCAGTACTTTAAAAAACAGGCGTGTGTGCTCATAGACTCATAGACTTTAAAGTCAGAAGGGACCATCGTGATCATTTAGTCTGATCTCCTGCACAGTGTAGGCCACAGAACCTCACCCACTCCTGAAATAGACCCCTCCGCTTTCTTCAAGTTTGATCTGTTTCTGAAAATCTTCGCTTCTTTTTATTGGAGGAGTTGGGTATGATTGCATATTTCAATTGCCCGTAGGAACAAGGTGCAGTTGTTTCGAATACATTATGCACATTTACCATGACTGAAAATGTGATTAAATCAACTCCCCCAAGAATGGACAAACCTAGAATTAGAGGTAGCCTAATTCACCATTCTCAAAGTCAGTTTTGCCTTCCTTGAAGCTAAAGACTAAAAAATAGTGAAAGCTGTGGACACCTGATCTTGCAGCCATAGAAATCATTGTCAAAGCTTCCACTGAGTTCAGTAGTGTAGGATCGGGGGTTTAAAGCATAGCCTTTTGGCCAAGGATTTTCCTTGAAACATTAATGAATTAAACTTCATGGCACACCAATAAAGTAGGCACTGTACACCTTTTACGGGTAAGTAGACTGAAGCACAAAGAGGTTAAATGCGTTGTCCAAGGTCATGCAGAGAGTCAGGGGCCAATCTGGGAACAGAATGCAGGAGCTGTCTTCTCTGTCTCTGGACAGCACTTCTTAATCTAAAATATATTCAAATAACGCGGATGTGAGAAAACACATTTGTTTGTCTTTTAATAGTAGCATTCACTTTGGCGTGTGAAGGGGCAGGCTGCCTGCCTACAAACAGAAATACAAATACAAGCTGCTTGGCAATGAGAAAAAATATCCCAGCTTTGCTTAAACCATTTCTGATCTCCCCTCTTCCAATGCTCATGGAAATCAGAGATGATTTGAGGTGGTGAGCCACCATATCAGGTGGACACTTGGTGCAAGAAATTTTAATGAGATGTAATCCAAACAAACTACCCAGAGAGAGGAGGTAATCTGCAGAGAGAATTCTCGGCTGCTCCCAGCTGCTGTCTGTTTGTTTTCCTCTTATTTTTCAAGAAATTACAGTTCAAAAAAGCATGAACCCAGATGTGGGTTATTTACTGTGATTATCTCCCTTTTTACTGTGCCTCAATTTAATTTCCCTGGTTTTGGGGCGGGAGGAGGGAGAAGAGAAATGCTGTTTCTATTTATGTGGTGAACAGAAAGATGGCAGCACTCAGTGGATGGGTATTATCTGCCTTATTGTGCATCAAGGAGATGAAGGAGCAGAGGAGGGTGAAGGGAGGGGCACCTTCTAATACAGCCCATCTATCCAGCATCCATTGCCCTGACCCGAACAGTATGAATTTGAATGTTAATCAAGATGGCTGATATTTTTGTCCCAGTTAAAGTGGAAGCGGGTGAAGCCAATTCATAGAAGCTTGAAGGAAGGGGAGAGGGAATGCCTAGCGAAAGAGAGAGAGCCTTTCTGTCACTCACCAAAAGACAAGCACATTTCTGGGTAGCTGAACGAGGCCTGGGGGTAGGGAGTGGTTATGAGTTTGTCTTATTATGGAAGAAGCTTGAACTGTCGTCTGTACTTTGGAAGCAGAGAGAGTGAGTGAGATTGCTGTTGGGTCTGCAGCAGGACCACCTCTTTTATTGGATTAACCGAGAAGGAAGATGACTGTAGAATGTGTACCCATTATCTGCACTACAAAGGGATTAGTGTGGGTTTCAAAGAAATTAATGGCTTTTGAGTTAGCACAGAAATACTAATGAATGTCAAGGCCAGAGATGTAAGGCAAACAGAATTGGTTTCTCCACCACCCCCCTCCCCCCCTTTGCATTTGGGGTCTGAGTTTAATTTTTCTCTGCAATTTTACAATTTAGATCTATGGTTTTCCCTTTTAGCCGAAATACTCTGTAGTAGGTTGTCCATTTGCAGGGAGTACTTAAATTTGTGTGTTTACATCCATATCAGACAGGATAATGCTTAAATCAGTGAAATAGCTGAAAACAGCTGCACAGAAAGTCTGTCTACACTGGGAAAATTTATCATGTTAAAAACATGTTAACTAACATGATGTTAAACACAGTTTTGTCCTTAGTGTTTGTCAGGAGAGTGGTCGATTTAGGACATGATAGCTAAGCCCAACCTAAACGTGACCTTTTTCCTGGAGTAAAGGTAGGTTAGCCCCCTGAGCTCGATTTTGTTGTTGTTGCTGGTTCAGTTTAGCCCAGGTTTCTGTGACTACACTAGGGAAAAGGTCAAGTATTAGCGAAATCCTGGTCTATGTTACGAAGTTCGGTCAACCTAACTACATAGCTTAGCGAAATGAAAAATATAGTGGCCCGGGTGATGTAGTTTAGGCCAACCTAATCCCCGGTGTAGACACCGCTAGGAATTCTTCTGTCAACCTAGCTACTGCCTCTCAGAGGTGGATTTACTATGGCGACAGAAGGGATTCTTCTGTTGCTGTAGTAAGCATGTCCACTACATCAGCTCAGCATTTCTAATGTAGACAGAACCTAAGTCTGACCTTAATTTGACCACTTTTCTTAGTCCAAACCCTTGAGTATGTCTTCCCTGCAGCATTAATTTGCGCTCTTACTCTGGTGTTCCCCTTAACGTTCCTTGTATCCACGCACACAACCCTCTGACCTGTGCTGTCTGGTGCTTTCAACCCAAGTTAGCTGGCCCAGGTGGGACTATAGGATAGAGTCTGGGTTCTGCTTACACTTGGGCTGGTAACCCACCCCACCCACTGTGCAGTGCGGATACAGGCTAAGCCACTTGAGTGCTCATAGCTCTTCAGTGTCTTCCCACAATTCCCCCTGCTGCACTCCAAAGGATAGACAAGTTCTCCCACAGTCCACTGGGAAAGAAGCATAGAGAAAGTAGTGTGTTTCTCAATACTTGAACTGCGTGGGAGGTTCTAGATCAAGGATCTGCAACCTTTGGCACAAGGTCCATCAGGGAAATCCGCTGGCAGGCCGGGCCGGTTTGTTTATCTGCAACATCCGCAGGTTCGGCCAATTGCAGCTCCCACTGGCTGCGGTTCGCCTCTCCAGGCCAATAGGGGCTGCAGGAAATGGCGTGGGCCAAGGGATGTGCTGGCCACCACTTCCCACAGCCCCCATTGACCTGGAGCAGCGAACCACAGCCAGTGGGAGCTGCGATCGGCTGAACCTGCGGACACTGCAGGTAAACAAACCGTCCCGGCCCGCCAGCGGATTTCCCTGAAGGGCCATGTGCCAAAGGTTGCCGATCCCTGTTCTAGATGGTAGGATGTATGGCATGTTCATAGATAGAGCCACTTGAGAAAGAACCTCTAGAAAATATTATACAGCTGAGCCTGGCCACTTTTTTTAATATGATTTAGCATTTTAGGGTTTCCATTTTTGCTATACCATGGGAGGCAATGTGGCCTAGTGGATAGGGCACTTGACCGGGGCTCAGGAGACGTGGGCTTTATTCCCAGCTCTGCCACTGACCTGCTGGGTGACGTTGGGCAAGTCACCTCACCTTTTCTGTGCCTCCAGTTCTCATCTGTAAAATGTGGTGGAATGATACTGACGCTCCTTGGTAAAGCACTTTGAGATCCACAACTGAAAAGAGCTGCAGGAAAGCTGGGTATTAATATGTTGATCATTTCATCTCAATCCTAATCTGCAGTTGGCTGCATGGATGTGTCAAGCTTTGCTTCTCCTGCATCATATGTCCCTGTTGAAAATATTTATTTGGGCCAAGACTGTCCCAGTCATACCAGTTCCCCTTAGAAATATCATAATACTTCATTTGGTGTGCCCAGGAATACTGGGCAATTGCTGTGAGCCAGAATGACTATAGAGTGAATTGTTGGGAAATAAGTAATTGTCTTGTTTGGTTTCTTCCAGAACACAAGCTGACATTCCCAAATATTCTGAAGAAGGGATACCTAGAAATTAGAAAGGACCATGACAGCTGCTGGCAGCCCTGTTATGCAGAGCTCACTCCATACAAACTGTACCTGTATTACCTTGACAGTAGTGGCAACCAGAATTTTCCTACCATGTATCCGCTTTCACATTTCCAAAGTGTCACTGTCACAGGCAGCACAGAAACAAAGATGGTGGATGCCGTTCTGTCGGATAACTCCCAGCTGCAGCTGAAGGCAGAGTCGCCGTGGGAGACTTTGGACTGGGGAAAGAAGCTTTGGGAGGTGGGGCATTCCTCTGTGCCATTGTTCATGAGGCAGCAGGAAGACCTAGAGGACTCACAGAAGCTGGACAACAACAGGGACCTTCCCCAGATTCATGGCTTACAAAAGAAGCCTGCTGAGCTTTTCCAGTGTACAGCTTTGAGCCAAAGTACAAAGGAGTACCAAAACATTCTCAGGTCAGGGACTCTTTATAGGTTGACGGTCCAGAATAACTGGAAAGCATTTACTTTTGTACTAAGCAGATCTTGTCTCATGGCATTTCAGCCCGGGAGTCTCGATGAAGACCCTCTCCTGAGCTATAACATTGACGTGTGCCTGACTGTCCAGACAGATATTCTGGATGACTGTGACTCTTGCTTTCAGGTCATTTTCCCTCAAGATGTCCTCCGGCTGCGTGCAGAGACCCGTCAGAGAGCACAGGAGTGGATGGAGGCCCTGAAATCTGCAGCCAACGCAGCCAGAAGTTTAGGTCCAAACCTGCAGGTTACTCTCAGAAACAAAGCCAGAGATCAGCCTCTGGGGAAAGTCTTTAGGCAGAGCAAGCGCCAGTCTGTGACCACCAGCTTTCTGAGCATTCTGACCACGTTGTCTTTGGAAAGAGGACTCACGGCCCAGAGCTTCAAGTGTGCAGGTAAGCGACTTCGTTGCAGTAGCTTTGCGCTCACATACTCTATATTGGATAAAATAGCAACTGCTTGTAAGTCCTTGTAAGGATTCATGCACATTTGTCCAGGAAATGGGCACTCATTTTCCATCCCTGTAACGCCACAGGCTGTGAAGGCATCAGATCTGGCTGGTTTTGGCCTGGTTAGCAGCCGAGTGGGGCATGTCTGAGAGAAACAGAAGGCGTTGTAAGGGCTGGTGCTGTAGGTGGCGCTCTTCTCTCTGAGTCACGACAGTTGACAGTGACAGAAACCGTAAGAACATCTCCTATCATATTAGGTTTTGTAAACCCCTTTTTAAATTAACCTTCTGCGTGTGGATAGATTGTTCTCTTTGGTTTTTTTTTAGTGTGTGTGTGTACAGTGCCTAACCCAATGAAATGGGCTAGGTTCCTGATAGCGCTAATGTAATAGAAATAATGCTGAAGCTAAATTCTGGAGCTAAGGTGCCCCTTTAATGACAACAAAGGCGTTACTTTACTTTAATGGCAATGAGGCATGAAGGCACAGCACTTTGCGATGTGATGTCATGCAATCTCTGATCCTAAGCAGGTTTGGGTAGGTATTGGATAGGGGATCTCAAAAGCACGCTGAGGGGCTACAGGAAGCGGTGATGATAGATAGTGCTTTTCCCTCTGAGTCGCCCAACATGTGAGGTGAAAGGTGTGAACTTCTAGGTGTAAACTTCAGGTCTTTGACCACTTATGGTTATTAGGAAGACTACAGCATTTTTGTAAGAGTAGGGTGTCAAGCCATTGTCTGGGACCAATTCCACTTTGAGTAACCATATTCTGTCTACCTAAGATTTACCCTTTAGCCTCAGCTGAATACACAAGTATTATTCACTTCCTCTTCCAACTTGTGCTGTGTTACTGTGAAGTGGCTGTTGCATTTCATTGGAGGTTTAGGTGATTCATAGGGAGGAAGTCTTGCCTAGTGGTTAGAGCACAAGACTGGGAGTCACAAATTCTGTATTCTCGTTCTGACTCTGCCACTGACTCATAGTGCATCATGAGGTGACTAGCAGAGACCTAAATTTTCAAAAGTGATTTGGGGTGCATTAGGTTTTGGGTGCCTACTTTAATATACCTTAAAAGAGTCTGATTTGCAGAAAGTGCTGAGCATGCCCCCCAATCAACAGGCCCCTTTAAAATGTCTCAAGTTGGGCACCTAACAATGGAGGCACCCAAAATCACTAGTCACATCTAGTCACTTTAGAAAATTTAGGCCTGTTAGTCTCTCTGTGCATGTTCCCCCATCTATAAAATGGGGATAAGAAATCCTACCAGACACAGATGGATTATGGGGATCAATTAATTGATGTTAGTAAAGCAATTTTGAGACCCTAAGGTTCTGGGCACTACAAAAGTGCCCGAGTAAACAGACCAGTATGTACGTGTACAATTGGAACTGCTCAAGGGTACTTTGTCATGGGCCCTTTCTATTCGCAGCTACTAGAGCTCCTCCTGTAACTCAAGTGATAGGGGCCTGTGTTTTAGGACCAAGAGGATCTGAGTTCTATGCAGCCCTCAACTATAGAACTTGCAGACTGTGTAATTTTTTCATTGCTGTCTCTTCTCTGAGTCTTTCCTTTCCAAAGAAGTTCAAGTTCAGCTCCTGGGCTTCAGGAGGAGACTCCCTGTTTGCTTGGATTATCGCGCCCTTCCTTCAGATACGGTCACCTGTCTGTGTGTGTTCTAGGCATGAGATCTAGATGTGTGCTTATCTGCTTTTTTCCTTCTCTGGAAGTGGATTTAATGTCACAGCCTCAAGCATCCATGTTTGTTTTGTTTGATTAATCGCAACCTTAATTCATTTGAGAACTGACTAGTTCAGGGTACAATTTAATTGGTGCTTTTGAAATTCCTACTACCTACATCTTTAGGGACCTAAATACCTTAAAAAATCTGGCCCTAAGTCTCCTGTACCTCAGTTCCCCATCTAAAAAATGGTGATAAGAGCCTTTCCCTACCTCATGTGTGTTGTGAGGTTAAATACATTATGGATAGTGAGGCACTCGGGCCCAGATCCTCAGAGGCATTTAGTCTCCCACCTTTGTTGAAATCAGTGGAAGTTAGGAACCTAAATAACTTGGAGGTTCTGGGCCTACAGTGATGGGGAGCCATACAAGGACCTGAGAGAGATCTGTCTAATCTGTTACCCATATGCAGTGATGTTGTAGCTGTGTCGGTCCCAGGATAATAGAGAGACAAGGTGGGTGAGGTAATATCTTTTATTGGACCAACTGCTGTTGGTGGGAGAGGCAAACTTTCACTCTAGAGCTGGAGAAGAGCTCTGTGTAAGCTCGAAAGCTTGTTTCTCTCAGCAGCAGAAGCTGGTCCAGTAAAAGCTATGACTTTATCTACCTGTTCTCTCTAATCTGTTACCTAGCAGTCAGGGTTTATTAAACTCCAGTGGAGGCAAAGTCAGTGGTCTCATTTTAAGATATTTTCAGGGTTTCCTTCTTCATTTTCTTCCTTTCTTCTTAATTCTCTTCACTTAGAACGTTTCTTTATTGAATTTTTTTTCTCCTTCAGTGCCACCATTTCATTGCTGCCTTGCTTCCAAGAAAGCTAATGAGCGTGTTGTCAGCGACCTCAGCAGGAGCAGGATCAGGCCATGGGAGAAAAACAAATAACCCGTCGTCTTTAATTTGAGAAGTATTTTGGGTATTCTGGATTTTATCCTGTGGGAGCAGCCTTTTGTGTGGGAAAGGATGGATTTCCTCTCTGAAACATGCTACATTGCATCTCAAGTCACTCAGACTTTCCCCGCAGAAATAAAGCACTCTGACCTTGCTGGAGCGTGAGTGCTGTTTTTAAGTTGTGTTCTGATTTTTAAAAAGCCACGTGTAGCTTTCATGATGCTCCGAGGCCAGGTCTGCACTACAGTCCTGTCTCAGTGTAACTACATTGCTCAGGGGTGTGAAAAACCCACGCCCCTGAATGACATCGTTATACCAACCTAACCTCCCCTCCGTGTAGACCAGGGATTTCAAACTGAAATCACCACGAGGGCCGCATGAGGACTAGTACATTGGCCCAAGGGCCGCATCACTGACACCTTTTCATATAAAGATACAAAAGCCCCCCCTGGCCCCTGCCCCGCCTCTTCCCACCCTTTCCCACCGCCATTCCAACCCCTTCCCCAAAGTCCGCACCACAACTCCGCCCCCTCCCTGCCCCTATTCCAACCCCTTCCCCAAATCCTCGCCCCTACCTCGCCTCCTCCCCTGAGCACGCGGCTCCCTGCTCCTCCCCCCTCCCTCCTGGAATGCGCTAAGTGCCGCCAAAGAGCTGCTTGGCGGCGGGAAGCGCTTGGTGGTAGACAGTGGAGCAGGGACACGGCATGCTGGGGGGAAGGGCGAGCGGCGGGTGAGGGAGCTTGGTGGCTGCAGGAAATAATTCCGGGGGGGGAGGGGTGCGGGGAGCTTGGCGGGACGCAACAAATAGAGCCACATGTTTGAGACCCCTGGTGTAGACAGTGCTATGGTGAGAGGAGAGCTTCTCCGGTCAACATGGCTACTGCCTCTCAGGGAGGTGGATTAACTACACCAATGGGACAGTCTCTCCTGTCGGCGTAGGTAGTGTCTTCACGAAAACACTGCAGCTGCACCAGTTCAACTGTATCGGAAGAAGAGCCCTGATGCTTATTTGTTAGACATTTCCTGTGCTTCCCTGATTTTTCAGAGGTGATGAGCAAGCATAGCTCCCACAGTAGGATTTATGGGCACTCAGCATCTCTGAGACTGAGAATCAGGTGACTGGGCATAATTTTAACTTGAATGTCAATATACCCATACACAACACCCAGTTTTAGAGAAGGGTTTATGTCCATAGTGCTGTCTTTTTTTCATTGTGGGCTGTGCCTGTCCCCCAGGTCCCGGAGAGTCAATTTGGAGCCTCTAGCTGCCACCACAATACAAATAAATAATAATAATTAATCATAACTGGGAAAATTCTATCCTGTTTGCTTCAGAGAGGAAAAGTTTGTGCCAAGGAGACTTTGGGGAATAAAGAGTCTTGAAGATCTCCATTGCTATACAGGCGGTTTCTGCTGTTTTACTTCATAGGCTGCTGTTTAACCTAACAGGACTGCTGTCTGTAATTACATCTTGTAGGCATTAAGAGCTTTCCCTCCCTACCCTGCCTCCTACCCCGGCTGCTGGGAGGGGTAATCTTGGAGGGGGGGGGGAGTTTTGCTGTGAATTCTTCAGCCATTTAGTGCAAATTCCTGTAATTACCGTCATTGTGTCGTTTCTGAATGGCACATAATACAGCAGAAGCCTTTCCTAATTGAGACCTTACAGGAGGTACAAATCCCTTCTTTGTTCAGCCTGCCAAATTAGTGCCGGAAAGTGGCAGGGTCCGAGTGGGAATCAAAGGCGAGCAACACAAAGATGGAACTTAAGGCTACAGTAATAACCCTCTCTTGTCCTTCAGGAAAAAAAGTAATGACCAATGAAAAATGAAGTTTTTTTGTTATAAATTCCCTTGACATGACAGCACCTCGGGGCTGCTTTATTTATTTAGCAAAAGTGATTAAACAGTAATACAACAGGGCAGTCCATTGTCTACCATGCTACCGCCCACCCTACAGACCCCTGCTGCCTTGGCTAATTGATTGACAATGAACCTCTGATAAAGAAGTTTGTTGGGAGGTTTGATGGGGTTCCCCCCCCCCACGTCTTTCTTTGTCTGGAGTTTCTTTTTGTTTGAATTGCACTCCACATTCCCCACTCCCCCCCCCTTCCTTTTAAAAGCTTTTCAGGGACAGCTCCCAGACAAACAGCTGACACTCACAAGCAGGTAGAGAAGAATGAAAACCTCTGTGCCTAGCTTTTGACAGGTTTATCTTGGGGGCTGACTAGCACTTTCCAACCATCGATATAAGCCAGGGCAGAAGTGTCAGACATAGCCACAGGGTGGAGGGGAAAGGGGGGACAGACTGTTGATGTGCTGGGGTGAGAAGGGTAGTTTAAAAAAACAGTTTTCCTTTGGTGGGAACTGATGCCTTAGCTTGGTCTGTGCATTGCCCCACACTGATGCCTTAGCTTGGTCTGTGTATTGCCCCACACTGGTTTCTCCTTCTTACTGTGGGGCAGGCCATTCCATTTCTCACATTGTGTTTTCAAGATGGGGAGCTAATATTTAGGCTGTTGATTAAAAGGATCGGGAGGGAGTGGAGATTTTTAAGACTGCATATATTTTATATGCTTTGTTGTGTGTACTCCTATTTGGCTCAGAAGACAAATATTTCCTGGAGAGAAAGTGGGATAATCTGCACATTCCTTTGGCCCCAAAAAGTCAGCCTCTCCTCGGTCTCTAATTAATGTGCCCCATGACTCTCTTCTTACAAGCGAGGAGCCGGATCCTGCACTGTGATTCCCTAGCACAAGTGCCCACACTGGTGGTGAATATGTGGAACTCCGTACAGGTGTAGGGTTCCGTGCTAGATGATCACACGGGATCAGAAGCCTGAGGCCCTGATCCTACAAACACTTAAGCACATGCATAATTTAACTCGGGGGACTGCTCCATGTGCATAAAGTTAAACACCTGCTTAAGTGCTTTGCCAGGTTGTGGTTCGAGCTAGTAAATGTCAAGCTTCATGGTTTGGCTTTTAACGTGCAGATATGGGAAAAGTTTACACAATCACAAGGTCCTTTTCTATTAATGGGTTGTGTCACAGATAGATCCGCTATTTAGTTACTTCGTTTGGATACAGGCAAAATCCCTGAATTTATCAGATTAGGAATATAGGATTTGCCAGCCTGGATCAAAGCATGTGTCCATCAAGTCCGGTGTCCTGCATCTGGCAGTGGCTAGTAGCTTATTCTCCAGAGGAAAGTGTAGCTACCCAGTCCCTGCAGTAAAGCACCCAGCTGTTTGTTCAATACTGTGGGGTCAAGGGGAAAGGAAGGAGCTTCTCCCATAGACCTAAGGGGATCAGATTACGCCTGGGGCTCCTAGCCCTTTTTTTGTCGTGCCACCAGTTTTGAAATGGACTCTGGTGAGATGAGCTGCCGTTTCCCCTGATCTCCTTGCACTGTGCTCTGGCATAGTTACTAGTCTCTTTCTCCTTTGTGGGCGGGGGTCTTTTTTCCCCACTTCATCTTTTTCTTTTTTACAATTAATTGTAATTAGATTAATAAAAGGAAACACACGCAGCTCGAACTGCCAGTCCTAATGAATATGTGCCTTCCATCCTGATGCAAAATGTGCTCAGTCTCTTTATTGTTGTAGTTTTCTATTTTCCCTCCTTGCTTTTTTTTTTTTTTTTTCCCTCCCACCGTTCTCTTTCCTGCTGTGCCAGGTGACTCCGATTCATTGTTCCCACACTTGCCAGAAAGATACACACTGCTGCTGGGGCTCCATAGACTTGGCTGCATGTGCTCTCTCTCCTAAGGTGAACGTCATGAGAGCAGAGAGGCAAGGGTTGGGCCAGCAAGCCTGCAGCCCTGTATGCATGAGCTACTACTGTGGCTGCCTGCAGTAGAGGCCACACAGGAGCAGCAGGTGGAAGGCTGGTGGCTTTCAAGGAGGCATTTTACCCATGGTTATGTTGTGATCACATTTCCACTGGTCGGGGGGATCTGGCAGAGCAGAAAAGAGGTCCTGGAGTTCTTTCTGCTAGCTAGAGCTAGTGTGGAGCTCACCCGCAGTTGGGAAAATGCTGTTTTTTGTCTTGCAGAATGAAATATGTTTACCCTTAATTTCCCTGCAAACCAGCAAATATTATTGTTCACAAAACTATTTAGTCACTTCAAAAAAAATCCAGCTACAGTACTGATTTGGTCTGACTTTCATTAAAACAATGGCTAGTGGACAGCTAGAGGTGCCCCTCCTTTGAATTCAGCAGATGCTTTGTAAGTTGTTGTTACGTCCTAGAAATTCAGTAGCACCTATCTTCTGAATTAAAAATCTTACAGGCCAAATTTCAATAAGCTGTTTGTGTGATACTATTATATCAGAAGGTCCTTTTAAAGACCTTCAGCCCCGGGTTATTGCAATTTCATTAATTCCATCCAGCAGCCCCTCAATCTTACCTATCTAAGGCATCTGCCTCTGTGGTGTCTAAATGCTGTACATATCCATTTATGTTCTATTTAGCGTAACCTCAGTTGATCTAATTTTTCTGTCTCTCCATGATTCCAGGGATTTTTCCTCATCTCCTCCTTCTGAGTCGCTATAACGATCCCTATGAGAGTGTGTGTTGCATTAAAAGATTGCATTTGTAATGGTGCATTATAAACCATTGTTTCTCATGGGTGTATAGCTGCCCTTTCAGAGCCCATGGAAATCAATAGAAAAACTTTCATTGAGTTCAGTGGAAGTAGGTTTGGGACCGTTAGGGCTCGGTCCTGCATTCCTTGTACTCATGTAAAAACTCCACTGGCCCTGTCTAGACTAGAATTTGGAAGGTGTTAGCTACACCTAGTCTGGACAAAGCCATTGGCTTCTGTGGGCTTTTCCAGGCAAAGGACTACCAGATGGGATTCTGAATTGGCTTGCAGGCGAAAGCTCAATTTGTCACATTCTCAGATGGATACAGGAGTAATTTTGCCTTGGTGTGCGATTAGACCTTTTGGGATTTATCCTGGCCCCCTGGCAGAGCCCCTCTGAGGTGAATGTGAATATTTAGAAACACGATGAGGCTACTGGTGATCAGTGCATTAGCAGTTTGAATGCTCCTGTTTGGGAAGATCACACAGGACGTATCAGATGATATCTCTCCTGCGGTGTTGATTGGCTAAGCGTGCCACATGTAACGAGAGGCGACGGCAGAAGCCATTTTCTTTTGGTTTCTAGAGGCAGGGTGTGTTTGTTCAGCTGAGCTTTCTGATCCAAGTCTAAGATGAACAGTGATTGTAAAACAGACATCCGATTCAATCTGCTCTCTTTGTCATCTGCTACATGTGTGCAGAATCGTCTCTTTATTCTTCTGACAAAAATAAGTTTTTACTCCCGTTATCCACAGTACTGGGAGGATGAGCTGGATTCTGTTCTGAGGTGAGCATCTCAAACAGAATTATTATCTAAGTTCCCATTTGCAGGGCCACAATTTTCCCTCTGTTATGCCTTTGCAACCTCAGGAGTGTGACTGAGGTTGCATTGAGAAAAGGAGTACTTGTGGCACCTTAGAGACTAACAAAGTTATCTGAGCATAAGCTTTCGTGAGCTACAGCTCACTTCATCGGATGTAGCTCATGAAAGCTTATGCTCAAATAAATTGGTTAGTCTCTAAGGTGCCACAAGTCCTCCTTTTCTTTTTGCAGATACAGACTAACACCACTGCTACTCTGAAACCTGAGATTGCATTGCATTTCCAAGCCCTTTGGAGCCATTACAAACGCCGTAACACAACGGTCACAGCTCACTTAATGTGGTTTTGTGTCCATTTATCCTGTGGACCCCGTTTGTGTGTGACTAGAGAGCCGCTAGAGCATATGAGATGCATCTGTTGTGGATGTTGTTGTGTCTGACCAGGCAAATGCCAAAAGCAGTGTCTTAGAGAGACATGGTGTGTGAGGCAGTTCTGTTGGCGAAAGAGACAAGCTTTTAAGCCTATACAGAGCTCTTCAGCCAGCCCTGAAGAAGAGCTGCGTGTAAGTTCAAAAGCTTGTCTCTTTCTCCAACAGGGGTGGTCTAATAAAAGGTATTACCTAACCCACCTTATGTCTCTATATCCTGGGACCAACACAGCTACAACAGCACTGCAAAAGCAGCATCTGTAAACGTCCTATTCCCACACGCATTGTGGTAGGAAAGGCATTGTCCGGAAAACAGTTAAGGAACCGCAACAGAAAACTGAACGATGTAGAGAGAGCTTCTGAGCCTCAGGGGTTACATTTTCCAAACAAGTAATTTTATGAGATATGACTTTATTCTGTCAGGCTGAGAAATCGGGATAGTCAATCCAGGCAGCTTTCACTCATCAAAGCAAATTACGGGCTAAATTAGAGGCTGACTACTACATGGATAGTTAATGGGCTTCATAAATCTTCATATGCATCTGTAAAGCATTAAGCATACCTTTGTTGCTAAATGAAATATACGTGCAAATGCTATAACTGACATAGTGACTAGCGAGAGGAAATTCACCTGAACAAAGACCTGTCAAAACTAAAAGAATTTGCTTTTAATAACCACACACAACATAGGGCAGCAATTACCCAAGATAGAGGTACAAACCACCCTTTGCATCTAAACTGAAGTACTGTTGAGGCGCTCTAAATAAGCAGCCACTGTATCAAAGAACACAAACTCTGCAAACCACGAGGTCTACAATGAGTTGAAAGTCAATGAGAAAACAGGGTGGGGCTAAGTGCCCCTTCAATGAACCGCAGAGCAAAAATGAAAATTGAGTTAAGTACAGGTTTTTCAGCTGAATTCCCCACGAGGCCCTGATATTGCAAATGTTTATTGCCCGTGCTTAGCTCTACGAACACGAGGAGCTTTGCAAAGTGACTGTTTGCATGTGTAAAGTTAAACGTGGGTGTAAACATTTGCAGGATCCGGGATGTAATTTTTAGTTATTCTTAAATTATTTTTCTCCCTCTGCCTGCTGGACTGGCAGTATTGGCTAGTCAGCGTGTATGTTCCATTAGGAATTAATCACGTACATTGCTAAGAACATAGAAAGTTAAGGAAACCCACTGCTCATGAAGACTGGAAGGTGGTAACTTGAGGTGGCCATATCAAACTCTGTGCCATTTTCCTTTCCTCTCCTTTACGCTGTTTCTAACTTCTGACTCCATGTCATGGATGTGACAAGATCGCAGAGTCTCGTTCTTCAGACACCGAGCAGGGCACTTGATGAAAAGAAGGAAAACTGGTTCTATCAAAAGCTAGACTGCCCCTTTCTGCTTCGCTACAGACCTCTTCCAGCCCCTGCGTGCCAGTGGGTTAAAAAAAATAGTACATTTGTCTGTCTAGATAACTCTAGGCCTGTCATTATCATAGTATCCGAGCACCTTACCATACCCCTGTGAGGTAGGGAAGTCGTACAGTCCCTGCTGCAAATGAGGAACTGAGACACAGAGAGTTTAAGGTTGAGAGTTTCAAAGCCACCTAAAGGATTTAGATTCCCATTTCCCATTCCTGGACATCCAAATTCCCTCGGCAGATTGGAAAATCTCCACCTAAGCCCCAGGTCTCACAAGAAGTCTGTGGCAGAGGCAGGAACTGAACCTAGGTCACCTGTATCCTAGCCCAGCCCCTTAACCACGAGCCCCCCTTTCCTAGCATACGAGCACCCTGGCTCTAGGAAAGATGTGCATTATGAATCCTTGTGTCGTCCAGTTTGTTTGGGCTCTTTCCTCCCACAGAGTTAGAACTAGAAAAAAAGCCTATTGACGCTGGTACTGCGATTCTGCCAGCAGAGACATTACTAAGCCCAGAGTGGTTCACTGCTGTACACAGCACTCTGTTGCTGCTATTTCTGCAGCCCCTCTTTTTCCTCCCTTGCCTTCCTATTCAGGACTAGCCCCATGTTCTTTGACATGTTTGAGGTGAAAGCTCACCTTGTGCTTGTTTTTCCCCATTGCAAAGACCATACCCACTGCTACATGTTTCCCAGCCATATCTACTTTCCAATACCCATTAGTCAGGGATGGTTCAGGTACGATAGTACGTTTCCTCCTCCTTTGGCTTCTCCTATAGGGGTTCATACATGCCCATCAAGTGTAAAAATGAGCTTGCTAGGAAATCGAATGTATGATGCAAAGTCTCTTTTTGGGGGAGCGGGGGCCGAGGTGCAAGAGGGCAATCTGTTTGCTGACCCTTCCCCTCACTGGGAAGACCCGTGTTCACTTAACACTGTCTCCTTAAAGAGGTCAATTGTCCCTAATTCTCTCATTCAGCCTCAGAAGGTTTACAATTAGGAAAAGGCAGTGCTTTCTTTTCCAACGAACGTGATGGCAGGTTTTGTGTTCTAACCCTTAGATGCAGAGTCTGAATTTCAAAGGCATTAAACCCTGTGCTGCCCCTTCTCCCCTCCTCCTTTTTTAAAAGAACAAATAGCATAATTGGTGTGTGCCACAGAAATATATTTGTTGCTCTACATTGCTTTGAACCACGTAACATCAAAGGAATCCACTGCTTTCATAACTTGATTTGAAAGAGTTGTAGAAATAACCACCATTATGAAACACAGCAGATAACACGGTTCAAGGAGGGGAAAGGAGAGAGATTTTCTTAGAGCAGTCTGTAAGGTGGAGGAAGACAGAGGTACAGTGACCGTGGCCAGATCCAGAAAGAAAGCAATGTGTGCAAATTTTACTTGGCTGTTCCAAATGTGCAGGTTGTAGCTGACACTAAGACCTTCAGCGTCGTGTGAAATACATTGTAACCAAGTCAGAAATGTGTTTCCGAGGACCTGGAAAACAAATGCGAAACTAACAGGACAAGCGCGACTGGAATGGGTGAAACAAACAGTACAAGAACGGACAGCTGCTTTAGCAGAAATGGCTTTCCTTTGGGAGGATCCCCTTCACTATAAAATATAGGAGACGATTGGCCAGGCACTCTCTGTGAGGGCTCCAGGATGCTGGAACTTGCTCCTATCTTTGGTCCGTAGTAGCCTGAATTTGGTGACCTTCCGGGCATGCTGCCCAAGACGTCTGTTTGAGAGAGTGTGTGGAGAGGGCTGAGGGTATCGTACCTAGACGAATGTGAAGTCTGTCACAGCTAGAATCTGTTCTCTAACTCAATAAATTAGGACTTATTCCCATATCCCCTCTGTAGTCCAATAAGAATGGCAGATGTGAATAGCTGTGCATTAAGATGAGAAACCCTGTGACTTATGCTGCCCCGTGAAAGGCAGAATGAACTGTATGGAGAGACAAAAAGTAAAATCTAGATTGGGGTGAGGGGGTAGCTAGCTGTTTTTGCATGTGAGTGGCTGGCTGAGCTCCTGCTGAATGGATCATTTTAATGCTGCTGAGATTCATTGTATTGTTAAGGGTGTCTTAGGTGCCTACAGCCTTGGAAGGGCATTTTTTAGCTATTGTTTACATAGAAATAAATAAGTAAATAGGTTACCAGGTGAGGAATGTAGATTTCAGCACATACAGGGAGTGTATCTGAGACTGTTTATCTTTCGTCCACGTACCGAGAATCCTCGCACTGTACATTACTATATGCAGCCTGTTATCGGAGCAGAGAGAACGGCCACAGCCACCATGTGCTTCAGCAGAGAGGTAGGGAGTGATCTCTTACCCACAAGACACTTGCTTTAAGTCTGCCCACCCAACATGTCTCTAGGAACTGGAGGACCAAGAACTCTGAGGTTACCTAAACTCCACGGACCTATGGTTGCAATTAGTTGGGCTGATCTCTGGGATTTGGCATAGAGTCTTCTCTCCCATGGTTTGACATTACCAGCAGTGTCTGCTGCATAATTTAAGTCACATTCAAAACCTCCACGGTGCGGTTTGAAGGCCTGACCTTGCAAACATTTCCTCAGGTGAGTAAGCCTTATTCACATAAGCAGTCCCACTGATTTCAAACCATGAGCGACAACTGCTCCTGTAAGTAAAGATTTGCAGGATTGGGGCTCACCCGCTCATTGGGGTGAATTTCACTCCTAATTAACTGTGATGTGGTGAAAAATCTCTAGTGAAGTGGAATGAACACCCCAGAGTGCTTCAGTGGATTGCAATAGGACTGTCATAAGGAACTTCTGTTCAGCCTGGCGTTCGCATCTAGCTCCAGCACGTTGCAAGAGGATAGGCCTTAAAATGGTGACATCCTGCTTTGTAGTGAAATTATTTTCGATCATTTTTGGAACTCTCAGAGGTATAGTTTAATTTATTTCCTCCTTCCACCCAGTGAGTTGGACTTAAGGTACAAATGCAAACTAACATCCTATGTGGAGAGATACAAAACACAGTTGCAGTAAGACTTGGGAAACTTTCCAGAATAGTGTTTCTGGCAAATACCGGGTCATCTGTAACGTTTATAAAGCTTTTAATAGCGCTCAGTTGGGAGTGGACTATATAATTCACTCGTGGCTTCACCATGCATGAATAAATCAGCCAGTACAAACTCAAGAGAATAAAATTGCGCATGTTACTGTATTTCATCCAGTTTATAAGAGAAGGCTACATGGAATAAATGCAAAAACTGTAACTAGTTAGTGCACAGACTCTGAGTCTTCTGTGCTCACACCGTGATTTGAAATTCTGAGGCAGATGACAAAAAGGGATTTAGATCCTTCGCTGCCGCTCTTTTGTAAGGCGGGGGCACTGCAGTGTTTACTGTACCGAGGTGTATTGCTAATCAAACATTATCGTACTTTATGAGCTGTTGCCATTCTGCTCGGGAAAGGTGCGTGTTCACTTTAATCAGACTTCTCCATCTTGCCCTTTGAGAGGAGGGGTGTCATTCTGTGTTTTCTTTTCAGAGAGGCAAGACTTACCTCTGTTATGCTTTTAAAAACATCGGTACCCTAGCAACAGTGAGTCCATTCTACCGGCATCTTGCAGTGCTGATAGAAAGGCATGTCAGACAAACAGAGTGTACTTTTTAAAAAAAAAAAAAAATCTCTTCAGCTGTTCTAACACCGCACCTTTATGTATTAACACACATCTTTTTTTAGTGGTATGGTTGATCTATGCAGAGTTCACCACCTAGGTGTGCTACCTAACTTTATACATAAAAACACAGCGAGACGTGGCCATGTGAAAACTCTCGTAAACTGGTGAATATGGAAGCAGTTTGTTAAATAAATAAGCCAGCGATCCTACCCCAGATAAATGTTTGTTGAGCGTAGATGGGAGTATGAACATATTGGACTATTTCTAGGGCTACAAAATTGCATAGTCACATCAGATTTACTTGTCTCTTAGACAAGGTAAATTTGCTACTGGGGGCTGGTTGTAAGGGATGTGGTCAAAGTGTTTGTGCCCCAAATTTGGCCTTAGTTTAAAATTGTGTGTCATCCGGTCATGGTAAATGTTCTTCGTAGTTTCATTTTTCAAATCCATCGTTCTGATATTGGAAAGGAAAGCAATGTTGTGGGCATACATGAGGTAGAATCGTCCAGTATCGAGGGCACAGGGACTGGGAGACACTAAATGGGACTCCGTTTCCAGCATTGCCGCTGACTAGTTGTGTGATGTTGCGCAAGTTACTTACTATAGGGCCAGACTATTAAAAGGTTCTGGTTATTCTGGGTGCCACCATTTTTGGAAGACAGCTAAATTCTGATTTTTCAGAGGTGTCTGGTACCTGCAGCTCCCAGGGATTTTAAATACAGGCCTGGGAACTCAGCACCTTTGAAAATCAGTCCCCAGGTATTTCAAGTTGGGCACCCAAAATCAGTAGACACTTTTTTGGAAAAAGTGGGCCTTGTGCCTCAGCTTACCCATCTGTATCATGGACATAATATCTACTTTTGTAACTCTCTTTGAGATGCCTGGATGGAAAATGTTCTAGGAGAGTTGATGTTAATAATTCATGACTTTTCATTTTATGTGCTATCCTGATCATAGCATGCCATGTCATAGCGTGTCATGTTTTTAGTTTGGGCCCAGCAATAAGTGCTATATCTTTTTTTCAATTGTCTTTTTAAAATTGCATTTTTTAATTTTCAGCTAAAAAAACCACTTTTCTTTTATATTCATCTGTCACGAGTAGGTTATGCTTAGGGCCTGTTCTTCATAATAGCCTTTTTATAAGGCTTGTTCTACCCTAAAAGTAGAGTGGATAAGCTGGTTATTTTAGTTCATGTTCAAGAATTGCCGACTTCTCATAGGACACTTTGGAAAGTGTTTGTTAGCGAAGTTCTGCTGATATGGCATGTATCACGTTATCAGGTTTTTGTTTTTCTCCCCTTGTATCTCACAAGTAAGGATGCTTTCATGATAAGGAGATATTTCTTGCTTCGGAGTTAATCTGCTCCTGCTGCTAATTGCTGATTTGGGGGTCTTGCAAACCTTTATACACAGATCTCCTCATTGAGTTCAATAGACTACTCGCATAAGTTGCGGTTTTCAACGTAGGTTCCTTAACATCCTCTGTGATCTCACAGACGTCTCCACAGCAACTCATCATGATGTCACAGGGACTTGGTGATGGCAGCGTGGCAGAAGCACGTGAATCCCTTGGCCACAAAGATCCTGTTCTGATGCCCATGTTCTTAGTAATGAAAATGCGAGAAGAAAGGAATGTAGAAATATGATTTATAAATACTTTTAAAACATTTTTTAGTTTTCTGTTAGGCATCAGGGCTTTCAACGATTGTCAAGTGTGTGGAGGGAAAAGTTCTTGAAATATGGCTTTTTAAAAAAAAATAAATAGAATCCAATATCAGAAGAATTTTTTAAAAAGCCGTATGGCACTTAGTTTGATTTATTCAAACATACTGTGAGTGGACTATTTTCTCCCTAACTGGGAACTTAACACATATTATCACCTACCGTTGATCTGAGCACCTTGCCAGCGTTGGGGCTGGTCTACGTTAGAAAGTTAGTTTGTCCCAGCTACATTGCTTAGGGGTGTGAAAAGTTCACATCCCTTAGAGATGCCGTGAAGATGGAGCTAACCCCCAGTGCAGACTGCGCAAAGTCAATCGAAGAATTCCATCGACCTAGCTACTGCCTCTCAGAGAACTCCTTCCATCGCTGGAGATAGTGTCTACGCCCCAGCGTCCTGTGCCGCTGTAGCATTCTTACGGTAGATACACATTTAGTGTAGCTGCATTAAAGTACGGGCATTAAAGTACTTTTCTCGGTATGGGTTTGTCTGTGGGGACCTGCTGCAAGCTACGCCGGCAGGACAGTTACATCGGATTAAGTTGCATCTGTAGTAGGAGGATAATGATTTAGTTGGGGATTGGTCCTGCTTTGAGCAGGGGGTTGGACGAGATGACCTCCTGCGGTCCCTTCCAACCCTGAGGTTCTATGTGGGTTTGCTGGTACAGCTATACCGGTATAGCTACGCTAGCAAAATTTTTTTAGTGTAGACAAGGCCAAAGTAGCATCAGATACTGAGGTGGGGGAAGAGAAGTCGTTTTATTTAGGCCTAGACCAGTGATTCTCAAACTTTTTTTTTTCTCGCGGACCACTTGAAAATTGCTGAGGGTCTCGGCGGACCACTTACTGATCTTTCCAAATGCTGTTTGTACTGTTAGCTAACTACTGTAACCGCTTTGGATAATAATTAACTATTTTTGTTCTACAAATAAAAGCACACAACTCATATTTTAATATCAGTAGTCTTACCTTTCTAATGCGATGGATGTGCCCTCTCTCCCCTGCTGCAGCAGCCGCAGAGCTGAGGCTAGTAAGGAGGGGGGGGTCTTTCCCTCTCTCCCCCAGGGGAGCAGCCCCCAAGCTGGGGCTGGGAAGGAGGCGGGGGTCTCTCCCTGGCAGCCGCAGCCCTGGAGCTGGGAAAAGTTGCCTCTTTCTCTGGCCACTGCAGCCCTGCACATCCCAAATTTCCCCACCCCCTCTTCTCACCCCACTGCCCCCTCCTGCCTACCACCATTCCCCCGAAGGCCACCACCTCACCTTACATGTGCGTCTTCTCCAGGGTCCAGGCATCTAATTAATGGAGCCACGCCTGTGCGGCTCCACTAATTAGGTGGGTGGCCCTTCATTCTCTCGTGTGCAGCTGCCCAGGCGCGCACCTTAGAGGGAACTATCCACGGACCACCTGAATGGAGCTCGTGGACCACTGATGGTCCACGGACCACAGTTTGAGAACCTCTGGCCTAGACTACACTAGAAAAGGTTTGCCTTCACCAGTCTAGCTATACTGGCAAATCCTCCTAGTGTAGATGTAGCTTACCAGTGTAATTTATTGTTGTTTCCAGAATGAAATAAGTTATAATGGCAAAAGCACTGCATCTATACTTGGGCTTTTGCTGGCATAGACGTGATAAAAAATCACAGCCCAAACCAATGTTGTTATACTGACAAAAGAGTCTTGTGTAGACCTGGCCGTAGATTGCAGTCTCTTCAGGGCAGGGATTGTCTCTCACTGTGTAGGTACACAATGAGCCTGATCCTGGTTGGGCGCTCCGTAATACAAATAAGTGCTACCATAATACAAGTAATTATTAATAATGAACACAACAAAGGGAAAAGAAGAAATGTACCCATGTATCCTTCCCAATGTATATATGTTTACAACAACCCATGGCATCTAATTAATAAAACTAGTCCTCCCTGTTGCTAATATGGTGGTTATTGTTTGCCATTGTACTGTGTGGTTTACTTGTACGTGCCAATTCAGTTCCCCTTGTGTGATCATTGTATGCCAGTTCAGTGCCCATTGTTAGAAGATGGCTAGCTTGCTCTCATCCAGTCAGCAACAGATAAAGGATTTTGCAATGGGAGGGAGGGTCTAGTATGCAAATAAATGATGTTATGTAAGTTGGTGGTATGCATCTGTATGAAAGACGTGGTATTAATGGTTTGCTCAAGCAGCTCTCTCTAGATCATGGCTGTCTTGCAGAACTGTCCTTTTTTCAAATGAAAAATATTGCTGAAAATTACAATGTTGACTCTCTTTCAAAGTAAACAACAGAAGTCAAACATCTGATTCGGGGGGACAACGAGAGCGATTCCCCATGAAGGAAGATGTGTTTGCTCATTTGTCAGGACCAAAACCAAATGAGACTGATGTTGATATTGTCCAAGCAGAGTAGGGTCTGGGGCGGAGCTGGCAACCCTTGCTCCTCTCTTTTCCTTATTTGGCTACCAAGACTGGAGTTTGAGATTTACCTTTAATCCCTGAAACATCTCACAATCTGACAGCCACCTAAACCAGCACTTTCTAACCAGTTTCAGATGTTTATGATATCAGCAGTTCTTATGATAGACACACAAAATCCTGAACCCAGGATTTGGGCTGTAAAAAAAAAAAAAAAGACAGTGATTTTCCAGGTATGTTGTTTTTGTGTGTCTGTCAGGTCAAAATCCTGAGCGGATCTCAGTTGTTGAAGTGCCCAGCTTTGAGACAGGTAGGAATGGACTGCTGAGTACCCACGGTTCCTGTTGACTTTGGTTGGAGTGGTAGGTGCTGCTCAGTACCTGTGAAAATCCGGTGTAAGTCTCTCAAGTTGTGCACCCAAAATTAGTAGACATTTTTGAAATTTGGACCAGAATGCTGAATTATCCACATATATTCTGTTATTTGCAAGGGATATGAAACAGTTCATCTTCTAAAACCGCTCTCATCTGGGAAGTGGTTAATTAACTCCCTCATCGCACCCTATGAAACATCATTAGCAAAGGATATAAAATGGATATTATTTTCTTCTTTCCTTTTCCCAGGTTGTCAGCGCTCCATAGGCTTGTCCAATGGAAAAGCCAAGGTGTGCGGTTACAGCGGATGGTATTACTGCATCACCTGCCATGTGGATGACAACTTTCTAATCCCCGCACGACTGGTTCATAATTGGGACACTTCAAAATACAAGGTAATCTTCACCTGTGTTGGTTTGAGAAGAAATACACTGAATGCCACGTAACAGAAACACAAATGACGCTGAAGGTTAAAATCTAATTTTACAGTTGACTAATATTATCCAGTCAATTACATTCCTGACCGGGGCGGGAGAGGTCGTGCCCAGCGGTTGGAGTGGGAATCCAAGTCGGAAGTCGGAGCTGAAGGTCAGAGCTGGGTTACCTGGGTTGAGGCAAGGCAGGAGCAGGGCTGGGTCCCAGTCAGGAACAAGGCAGGAGCAGGACTGGAACAAAGAGGAGCCAGCCTAGGAACAGGCAGGTGCAGGTGCTGTAGCAGCTGTGGGCAAATGTTTTAAGCAGCCGCCGAACTGCTGCTAGGCTTAAGAGCAGGTCTGCTGACTCTTCCCATCTAGAGGTGGTGACTTCCTGAGTTCCTGGAGGGCGCTCGACCCCCCACTCCACCCCTTCACCCAAGCCCCCATCGCTGCCCTATCTCTTCCTACCCCTGCCCTGCCCCACCTCTTCCTGCCCCCGCACTCCCCTCACCCCCAGCGCCTCCTGAATATCACTGAACAGCTGATAGCGGTGGGCAGGAGGCGCTGGGAGGGCGGGGAGGAGCTGAGTGGCGGGGCTGCTGGTGGGTGCTGAGCACCCACTCTTTTTTTTTCCCATGGGTGCTCCTGCCCTGGAGTGCCCATGGAGTCGGCGCCTATGTCACCATCAGGCTGTGTAGCCAATCATTTAGCCGACTACTCGTTAGATTGCCCAGAGACTAGCTCTGTTGCTGGCCCTGATTCTTGAGAGTTCATCTGTCCCCTACTCACATGTCTCGCCTACTCAGTCTGTTACCCCTCCACAGCACGTCTTCAAATCTGCAGAAGCCACCTCAATGTCTCTTTCCTGTTTCAGAGTAACAGCCGTGTTAGTCTGTATTCACAAAAAGAAAAGGAGTACTTGTGGCACCTTAGAGACTAACCAATTTATTTGAGCATGAGCTTATGAGTCATTATGCAAGGTAGCCTGTTTCCTCTTGTTTTTTCCTACCCCCCCCCCCCCGATGTTCTGGTTTAACTTGGATTTAAACTTGGAGAGTGGTCAGTTTAGATGAGCTATTACCAGCAGGAGAGTGAGTTTGTGTGTGTATGGGGGTGGGGGGGATGTGAGAAAACCGGGATTTGTGCAGGAAATAGCCCGACTTGATTATGTAAAGAGTTGTCACTTTGGGTGGGCTAGCACCAGCAGGAGAGTGAATTTGTGTGGGGGGGTGGAGGGTGAGAAAACCTGGATTTGTGCTGGAAATGGCCCACCTGATGATCACTTTAGATAAGCTATTACCAGCAGGACAGTGGGGTGGGAGGAGGTATTGTTTCATATTCTCTGTGTATATATAAAGTCTGCTGCAGTTTCCACGGTATGCATCTGATGAAGTGAGCTGTAGCTCACGAAAGCTCATGCTCAAATAAATTGGTTAGTCTCTAAGGTGCCACAAGTACTCCTTTTCTTTCCTGTTTGCGCCTCACGGTGCCACACTTCTCCTCCTGTCTGCCCCCACTTACGACTGCTGTAGTCCTTCAAGAGGCAGGGGTTCTTCTCTACTGGCTCTCATGGTCCTAATCTTCAGAGTCCTCATAGAATCACAGGACTGGAAGGGACCTTGAGAGGTCTTCTAGTCCAGTGCCCGGCCTCATGGCAGGACTAAGTGACCATCCCTGACAGGTGTTTGTCTAATCTGCTCTTAAAAATTTCCAATTATGGAGATTCCACAACCTCCCTAAGCTCATGGACTAGTCCTTGGCTATCCCAGACATTGCCTTTTTCGCCGCAGCTCCAAGAGCTGTGATTCTCAGGAGCTCTACAGTTGATGGATCCCAAGAGGAGGGCTTGGAGATCAGGGCTTTTTTTTTGTGGCAGGCATTAATGCTATGGAATTCCATCCTATGGGAAATCAGATCTCTCTAGCTTCAGAACATCGTGGACTTCATCTCTGAGCACAGGTCTTCTTATAAAAGCAGAAGGATGGCACTTCAACACTTCCCTGGGCATAAGCAACAGAAGTAATGTAAAGAGAGAGGTTTGCACATTGAGTCATAGTATGAGGATGAGGTGGAAGCTAAGTACAGTTCTTTAGATTGAATTTTACCTTCTTTTTTTTTTAACATTCAGATGCCATGAGTGTATGGATAGATATGTCAATATGGATGAAAGGATAGACAGGCAGATGTATACTTGTGGCTATTTTATACATCTTAGCATGTTTCCCAAAGGCCACCAAAGAAATGGTACACAGAATGTGCGTTTCCGTTGGATGTTTTCATAGGGTTAACGATGTTGTTTTGGCTTTGCAGGGGGAGTGTGCTGAAACAATAACAGACTTATGAGGAAGGGAGATTGTACTAAAGCTTCAAACATAAGAGACACTGTTAGGAGAGGCTGTTTGATGTCTAAGATCTGCGAATAATATTATTATGGGTTATTTGAAAAGGAAATAAAAGAACTGGTAAATGCTCTGTTAGGAGGAAAAAGCAGGCTCTCTTGAAGAAGAAAATCTGTCAAAAGACAGAGATTATTAAAGGAAACTGGAGCCTGCTGTTAGGAAAATGATAATCTGATGCCAAATAATATCAGATTTTTCAGGAGTTAATAAAGTTCTTGCATAGACAGATTAAGGATCTTTTTTTTTCCCCTAGGAGACCAGATATTAAATATTAGACATTACATTTTTTTCCTTTGGGATGGGATGAGAGCCTCTAATGTGGATCAAATGGATGGTAAAACAGGCAGTCTAGTGTAAACGTGTGTCAATGAGACCATCAAGAAGAGAAACTGGATTTTTAATTTAGAATTTAAAACCTGTACTGATTCAAACAGTCTGGCTACAGGAGAGAAAGAACAGCCGGTGTTCAAAGACGTAGGGCACAAAGGCAGAACAGAGTTTTTAGGCTTAAATTTAAAATCAAATTAATTCTGATTATAACAATGAGAAATTCTCAATTTTCACTTTGCAAAAGCACAGTACAGTTGTGAACATTCACTTGGCTGGGAGCAGTGTCAAGTTCTCTGTAAGTACATATATCCCCGGAGTAGCTGAGTCTCTCAGGAGTGTTAATTTATCCTCACAACAGCCCAGCAAGGTAGGGGAGTATCATCATCCTCAATGTACAGACAGGGAACTGAGGCACTGAGAGATCATGTGACTTGCCCAAGGTCACACAGGAAGCCTGTGGCAGAGCTGGGAATTGAATCTGGGTCCCCTGAGGCCACAAGACCATTCTTAACCACAAGACCATCCTTTGTCTCCTAGCCCATTATGTAACTGATCAGGTTTAAGGGTATCTGTTAGTTTTGTCTCTTTATACTGGATTTTGCAATTTTGTGCCTTGTTTCTATCTTCATTGTATTCTTCATTGGAACTAAGCAAATCCTCTTCTGTTGTGGAGCACACTGGCCTGAGATGACCCTTAGTCTTTCATTTATCTCCATTTTCTCTTTCTCGCATACTTCAGATGTAGAGTGTGATGCTGTGTCACTACTGTACAATCCATTTAGATACTTCAGATGCAAAAAAAAAAAAGTTTCTTAGTTTTGTCTGCAGTATTTAATAGCAATAATGTGGCTGCATGATTCTTTATTAATGTATTGACTATATGTCCTGGTCTGGCAGAGACAGAAACACCGTCCCACTCTCCTGAGGTGTTCTTAGTATTAATGATTTCTGTTTCTCTTGGACTCACTTTCAAAGCAGGATATCCTCATGCACTGCCATTGCAGCTGATGTTGAGTGTCCTGCAAGTACCTACACAGATAGATCTCTTGAACAGCACTCCCAAAATGGAACCAAGCTCCAAAGCCTCACCAAAGAGGCAGCCCTGTCCATCAAGGACAATGCAGCAATGCACTAAGGAGGAGCTACTCCAGCAGTAGGCCCCCTTTCAACCTGATGCATAATATACCGATGGGGGCTGATAGGAACGGGGCTTTGCCAAAGTGGACCGTGCTTGGCACAGTCCTGGTGAGATATCAGAGAGAATGTGAGTGTGGCTTCCACCTATTGAATGCTTCTGTATTTCACGCTATCTAGAAAATGTGTCCATCACTTGACCAGTGAACAGAGTAACAGTGGATGAAGAACATGAAATAATTTCTCCCCAGCCATCTCGTCCCTTTTTGCAAGGTGCATTGGCACCTATAATATTTGCCACTAGCAAAGCTGAGGGAGCAAGTCCCAGTGTATGATCTATAGCTTGGGTCTTGTTTGGTAACACTGATACAATTAGGTATATGTTTTCAATTGTTCCCTGGGATTCACTGCACTTGAACACAATGTATAATAATAACTCTTGGCCTTCACAGTCAGAAAAGATCCTGTCTGCTTCTAACAGGATGAGACTTGTTAAAAAACAGAAGTCAGGACAAATCCGTAGAGTTGAGTGGTACCGTGTCCTGGATCTTGAGAATTACACTATATTTGTGTACAAAAGCATTTGGCTACTAAGGGAAAGAACCCCTTGATTATTTAACAGAAACCCTTTCAAAGGACATGCCCATTCGCCATGTTTCTGCAGGTGGATTTGATTTAAATCACTAGTCAGGAAAACTTGATTTAATTATGGATTTCTACATAAAAGTGCATTCTTGTTGGTTGTTATAACCTTAATACATATTCTTCACAATTCAGAGATAGATGAGACCCAACTGGGTCTGTTTTACAGCCTGCTGGCATTATAGGTTTTCTCTTCTAGTGAGAGTCGTATGGTAGATCTCAAATCAATGAAGGCTACACTCAGAAAGACCTCAAGACTTCTGGAATATGTGGCTCAAACAGTTTCACTTTTGTTTCTAATGCCTGTCCCTCCCTTCTCACATTTATCTCCAGACTTCTTCTCCTTTCCAGATCTATTTTGCCCCCACCAATCTTCTATTCATTGAACTTTTTGAAACTTTGCACTTTTAGAGAGAGGTAAGGGACTGACTCTGCGTACACAAATTTGCAGAGGGACAATAGAGTTGAGGTCTGTTATTTCTCACCTCTATATATTTATTTGTTTGTTTTAAAACATTTTTGCTGACAGGGCATTTTATCCCTGGAGACACAAATCCACAGTTTGAGAACTGCAAAACTAAGCATCTCTGATGGTATCTTCCAGACTGAGCACTGAGTGCCATTGGGTAGATAGAAAGATTAACCTAAATAATCTATACAGAAGCCCCTGGAACCCCATAAAATTGGGTCCCTCATCCATGAACTATCGGAATTTATTTACAAAACTTTTCTTAAATATTACATGAATATATTGTCTCATACTCTAGAATTAGAATTTATAATCCCTATTCCATGATGAGATATCTTTGAGCTATAATGTATCTTAATTAAAACTATCTTTAGATGGGTTTTTTCCTCAAAAAGCATTTTATCAAAAAAATCCAATTTAAATAAAAAAAAATCCAATTTTTTTTTGAAAAATTTTTTTTTTATCCACCCTGCTTCCTCACACAGCAACTGGAGTTTCTTAACCAAAATCGTAGTTCAGACAGTTTCTCCCAGCTCCCACTTTTGCTTATGGTTCTCAGTCCTTTCCATAGTAGACTTTTTCATGTTCTGGAGGGAGATTATCTTTTAGATAGCTCTTCCTCCAATCCTTTCGCAACCTCTTCTCTCTGGCAACTTTTATTTTGTTACATGCAAAAGGTAATAAGTATTGCTGTGTGCTTCCAGGAGCACCCAACAGTGTTCTAGGAGCTGCATAAACACAAGAAAAGAGACCGCCCCTGCTCCAAAGAGTTTACCATGCGTCAGACTTTTCGTAAATTAACGTTTAAATTCTGAAGCACAAGATGGCAGCCTCCAGAAAAAAGTACTCCTCATGGTATTCCCCCTCATTCCTGTTCTTTTGACATTTCAGGCTAAAGAGCTCTCTTCAGTCTTAATTCTTGTATTTAAATGGAATTTTCTGGTGTTTCTAATACAATTATACGTGTGCGTATTTGTGTATTATAGGCAGGGCTGGTAGCGCTACCTATTATTAAGCTTGCCCCTGTTTTCAGTTGCTTATAACTTTGCCAAACGTTAACCATTTGGGCTGAAATTTGACTTGCCCGTTTCCTAGCTCAGGCTGAGTTTTTTGGAAAATTTCAAGCCAAAACAGTTCAGCCATTTCTGATAATGATTCTACAGGAAAGTAATACATTGTTTTGCCTGTGTTTTAAAAAAAAAAAAAACCAACTGGTGACTCTTTCTTTGACCAACGCTAGCACTCCTATATTTTGGAGCAGGGATGTAAAATTTGGGGAGGGGGTGACGTTTGGGTCAGGGACGTGCCTTTTGTCATCCCCATGAAAATCCACCCAAGTTTGGCCGAGTTATAAATTAACTGTCCATTCTGTGCACTCCCTGAGGCAGGGGTCCTGGGGGAAAAAAACAACGTGATCTTGTCATTAAAGACTGTGTACCATAAAGTATGCACATAAGGCGGCTGAATGAAGGTTGCACAGGCAACCTTGATTCTGCCATTTCCTAACTTTTGAGTGCTTGACTTTGCGAACTTTAGTAATCTTTTAACATGTATGTGTGCGTGCATCTGTCCATGGGTGCACTGCTGATGACTTTGCCCCATGGAAAAAATAAAATATCACCTCCTGCTCATTCCTATATCTGCCCTGAGGCCGCGGGAGGGCAAGTGGGGTTTCCCATCATTTCAATCCTGATTCACAGTGAAAGAATATTCTCCAAAAGGAATACTGAGCCCCTGGGGATACTGGCACCAGGTTCTGCGGTGGAAGAAAATCTGGAAACCTCCCCGTGTTCTACATGCCACTTGCTGGCTGCTCTCAAATTTAAGACTACGTACTTGCACGTTCCTAGGTCTTGATACAGCAAAGCACTTCAGCGTGTGCTTGAATGCTGCGCTGATGGGGACCAAAGTATATATGTGAGTGATCCTCGCACAAAATTTGGAGTGAGAAACTCCTGAGTTCCAATCCAAGCTGTGATATTGAGTGCTTGTGTGGTGCTGAGTGAATCGCTGAGTGAAACTCCCCTCTTCTCCCCCCCACCCCCCAATACAAGAGGAATAATACTTATTATAGGTATGGTAGCTCTCAGGTGTGTTGTAAGGCTAAATGGTTTAATGTGTGCAAAAGCAGTGTGACGATGAAGATAGTTGTATTCTTCTCTCTAACGTGCAGCTGTATAAGTCTCGCTAACAGAACAAAACCAAGAGATGCCACCAAATTTTCCTGGAGCTAAAGTTCTGTGTGCATTTGGAGCATTTGGGATCTGAAGAATTTTGTTCTTTACCCGACCTGCCTGGGTTATTACTGATACAGGGCATTTTCCGTTCCTCAGTTTGGACAGCACAGTTCCTTGGGTGTGCACTGTTTTTAAAAAAAAAAAAAAAAAATCTAAAAGCTGAGAGATGAGTGGTATGTTTAATACAGCTTCTGAGCCATAAAAGTCTGTGGAACCATGACCCTTAATTCACCTTACAGTGTCTCCCGTGTTTAAAAATATACATTGTATTATCTGCATAATCACTAACCTGCAGCCAGTACTTGGCGTTATGTATGATATTTTTGTTAACATGAAGATTATTCATTGTGAAGAGTTACAGTTGGGATCATCTCTCACTGTAACATCTCCTTCCCTGACCTGCTCCTATTTCCAGTAGCTCAGTGGTTCTCAACCTTTCCAGATTACTGTACCCCTTTCAGGAGTCTGATTTGTCTTGTGTATCCCCAAGTTTAACCTCACTTAAAAACTACTTGCTTACAAAATCAGACATACAAATACAAAAGTGTCACAGCACACTATTTCTGAAAAGTTGCTTTCTTTTTCATTTTTACCATATAATTATAAAAGAAACCAATTGGAATATAAATATTGTACTTATATTTCAGTGTGTAGTATGTAGAGCAGTATAAACAAGTCATTGTATGAAATTTTGGTTTGTACTGACTTTGCTTATGCTTTTTATGTAGCCTGTTGTAAAACTAGGCAAATATCTAGGTAAGCTGATGTACCCCCTAGAAGACTTCTGTGTACCCCAAGGAGTAAATGTACCCTTGGCTGAGAACCACTGCATTAGCTGGTACCATCTATAAGGACATATTTTGCTTTGTCTACCTCATCTTCTACAGTATCTGAAGGGAGAGGCCTTTTAAGTCTGAGAAGACTATAGTGTAGCCTTTGCCCTTTTGTTCACCTCATAAAAGGTAGCTTTGTTAGCCTAATTCATTGGTGCCTGGCTTCAGCGTAAACACTGGTTTTAAGGACCAGAAGGACTAATTGAATTGCGAAACATCATTTTTCTACAGCACAGTTTCAAGTGGTTTGCAGTTCATTGCACATAATCCCGGCTCTTTTTTTCACCCTGGATAAAATGCAGAAATAAAGAAGTAGGCTGGGGAGGAGTATTTGGTCTTTGAAATGGAAGTATCCTTCCCAGTTAGGACAAAAAGTTCCAAGGGGTTACAGTAACTTATTGTGGGTGCAGATGTACAGAACAGTACGATGGAATGGGCTAGAGAGAAAGTTCTTGAAAATGAAACACCATAATTCATGAACAATAATAATACCCATCTTTCATCTATGTTTGTTTTAAAAAATTGCTGGATGTGGTTCTGATTGTTCTTTTAGTGTTATGTGATTTTTACATTACAGCTAAACATGGAAGAAATTGCCATTGGAACGGCTAATGATACAATGGAATCTGTTGTACACGTTAACATACCTTTGACTCTCTTTTGAGGGACCCACTCAACTCCCATTAAAGTTTGAGATGACTCCAGTTGACTTCAAAAGGAGCTGGATTGGGCCTTCAATATTTCATTAATTTTCTTTGTCAATTGCATCCAACTTATCAGAATCACTGTGTATATGCACACAAACACATGTAAACATTCCTAGACAGGAAAAGGCCTTTTGAGGGAGTGATGATCATCATAGTTAGACACGTAAAAGATCTATTAGAATAAATCACTAACGTCATCCCACTGCAATGGCAGGATAATGTCCTCAATAGAGGACTATCTAATATCAAACAGATACTGTACATGATCATCACCAACAGGGGAAGTGGTAAGGATCTGTATGGCTATGAATATCACTGTGATTTGAAAAGATAGGATAGTAGTCCTTAAAGTTTATCGTAATGTGCCCTATAAAGTAGGGATTGGCTATCGATAGAAGTTAACAGTGGGATCACTCTCAACTCTGCCTTCTCCAAGAGTTGGCAATGGAAATTCCAATAGAGGGTTTCAGATTCAAATAACGATTAAAAAAGCACATAAGAGAGAGGAATAAAACCATTTAAAGACGGGCAGAAAGAAAGCACATCTAAGCTGCGTGCTTTGTTTTTCAGGTATCAAAGCAAGCCAAAGAGTTCCTGGAGTACGTGTACGAGGAGCCGCTAATTGACATCCAGCAGGAAAATCCCATGTTGTACAGACATGTCGAGCCACTGGCAACTGTAGTCCGTCTGAGAAAGCAGCTGAGATCTCTCCGAGCCTATTTGTTCAGCTGCAGAGCAGCAGTGGCAGAAGACCTGCGCAGGAGGTAAGCACCATGGACAACATGCAGCACAAGCTTCCTGTTGTCCTGCCTCTTCCTTGTCTGCACGTGTTCAGCCCTCGCTGCCTCCTCTTGGTTCCCATGATCCAATTCATAAGCCATTACCCATTGTGAAAGCCAGCTGCGCTGTAGTTGTCACCAGAGGCTTTTTTATACAATGAGATTGTCTGCTGCCATAGGAAAGCCTGTTCCAGTGATTCATGCGGGCTGACTGCAGAGCTTGGGTACCTAAAGTCATTCCTCCCACAGGATCATGCTGCTTCTCCTCAGTGGTGCATCTGAAGCTGAAAATACACAATTATCTCAGGCCATCACTGCAATAATGGAAAGTGTGTGATTTGGGTAATGTCGGTTCCTCCTTTCCTGTTGATTTTTCCTCAAAATAAAATGGGCAGATTGCAATCCACAAGTTTATTTCTCAAAGGCACAATTCATTTTAAAACATGCAGCATCTTAGTCCACTCTAGCTGCTGATGATCTTCTCCAAACAGCTCTGAAAGACAAACAGCCTCTTCAAATCCAGCAGCAGATCAACTGTAGAAAGGCCAACTTTGTTTTTACCCTGGATCTCCTGAAGAAAGAGGCTGAAGGCCTGTTTTGGATCTGTCTTTTTTTTTTTTTTTTTTTTCCTGTGAGGTGAATGAATCCAGACAAATGCAACTGGCTTGTTGGAACATGCATCTCTTATGTATCTGTATTTTTCAGGTCTGCTAGTAAAACAAATCTGTCACCTTCATTAGAAACATGGCCGCTTTGAAATGTTCAACTGCCAAAGGGAGGGAAAGTAAATGGAGGGCCTGTCCCACTCCCTGTATTGTGGATACATGTTTTTGCGGATGCAGAGGGTTGGTGTAATTTGCCGTGGGGGTTTGCACTGGCTTCTTTATTCCAGGAATGGAAGCAAGGTGATGATTGCTATTCATTAGATAACCTATATGTCACTGCCTTGAATAATTACACAAAGTACAGCTAAGCAAAGGGGGGCAAAGTTCTAGAGAGCAACAGGTGAGTTCCTAGACTAAACCTATTGTGTGTAAATATTTGTGTGTATGTGTTGTGGAATTGAGTGGCAACACATAGACTCGCTTCTTCAACTTTCGGGGAGCCCATCTGCAGGATTTTTAAAATTAAACCTATTTTCTCTGGCTCTTGTGCACAGTATTATCACTTTGGCTGTCCTCAGGTACAGTTGTAATATCGGTCCTATTTTCTCTCCATCAGTTACAATAAAACTAAAAGGAGAGCAGCCTGACAGAGGCTGGAGAAAAGTGGCTGAAAAGAAATTACGGCTTTTGATTAATGCTGAATGCTCTGATTAAAACAGCAAGGAGGAAGTAGGAAAGACTGTAGAGAGTGTCGGTGAAGAGAGTGAAAGAAAACAGATCAAAGGAGAAGTGAACAAAGAAAACCAATGGGGCCAGAGGAAATGGGACGAAGGGGAAAGCAAGGAGGCTGGAGGAGGTACTTTGAGCTGGAGCTGATGGAAGGAGATGAGAGGAAAGGGTCCAAAGGGACTGAAGAGGCATTCAAGGGACTAGGACAAAGAGAGAATTTGAGAAAATAAGAATTGAGGGGAACTATCAAGAGGCCAAAAGGGGAAGACTGAAGAAATAGAGGCAGCTCAGGAGATGGGGTAGGAAAGACAGGCAATATAGAATTCATCAGGAAATGTAGAAAAAGTGCAAGGCTTTAGAAGAAAAGGGATGACAAAAAAAAACCATAAAACTCTTATACCAGTAAATAATCAAAATGAGTAAAATGTAAGGTAAGGTGCAGCTCTGTGGGTAGACAGAAAGGAGAAGACGAAGGAGGACAGTAGGTAGGATATGTCTGCCATCTGTTGTATGGTGGTTTCCTGGCAATACACTGTCAAGCTGCAGCTGAAGGCACATTCCATACAGCAGAAGGAAAAGCCCTGAGTAGCATACGGTGCTAATAAATGAGAGGGAGGGGAAAGGATGGGTCGGAGACACACTCCCTTTCCTTACTTACAGACCTCCAGACTCCCAATGATTAAAACAGAGAATTTTGATGGGTGTTTTATGACAGTTCTTGGGTGCCCCGTTTTCCGTACGCTCGCGATGACATAAGCCTGAGTTAAGCTTGGTCTTCTAGCGCTGCCTGAAATTCCCATTCCTCTCTCCCCGTGACCTATATATAATACACAGCTGAGAGAGGAGCACCATGGCTGGGGGCTGGGCTTGTGGCTAGATCTTTATGCACAGTCCTTGTCTCTTGCTCCTTGTTATAGGGAAGAGTGTCCAGTTTGGTAGGAATGACTGGAAAAAGGCTAATGTAGTGCCAATCTTTAAAAAAGGGAAGAAGGAGGATCCTGGGAACTACAGGCCAGTCAGCCTCACTTCAGTCCCCGGAAAAATCATGGAGCAGGTCCTCAAAGAATCAATCCTGAAGCACTTACATGAGAGGAAAGTGATCAGGAACAGTCAGCATGGATTCACCAAGGCAAGGTCATGCCTGACTAATCTAATCGCCTTCTATGATGAGATTACTGGTTCTGTGGATGAAGGGAAAGCAGTGGATGTATTGTATCTTGACTTTAGCAAAGCTTTTGACACGGTCTCCCACAGTACTCTTGTCAGCAAGTTAAGGAAGTATGGGCTGGATGAATGCACCATAAGGTGGGTAGAAAGTTGGCTAGATTGTCGGGCTCAACGGGTAGTGATCAATGGCTCCATGTCTAGTTGGCAGCCGGTGTCAAGTGGAGTGCCCCAGGGGTTGGTCCTGGGGCCGGTTTTGTTCAATATCTTCATAAATGATCTGGAGGATGGTGTGGATTGCACTCTCAGCAAATTTGCGGATGATACTAAACTGGGAGGAGTGGTAGATACGCTGGAGGGCAGGGATAGGATATAGAGGGACCTAGACAAATTGGAGGATTGGGCCAAAAGAAATCGGATGAGGTTCAATAAGGATAAGTGCAGGGTCCTGCACTTAGGACGGAAGAACCCAATGCACAGCTACAGACTAGGGACCGAATGGCTAGGCAGCAGTTCTGCGGAAAAGGACCTAGGGGTGACAGTGGACGAGAAGCTGGATATGAGTCAGCAGTGTGCCCTTGTTGCCAAGAAGGCCAATGACATTTTGGGATGTATAAGTAGAGGCATAGCGAGCAGATCGAGGGACGTGATCGTTCCCCTCTATTCGACATTGGTGAGGCCTCATCTGGAGTACTGTGTCCAGTTTTGGGCCCCACACTACAAGAAAGATGTGGATAAATTGGAGAGAGCCCAGCAAAGGGCAACAAAAATGATTAGGGGTCTGGAACACATGAGTTATGAGGAGAGGCTGAGGGAACTGGAATTGTTTAGTCTGCAGAAGAGAAGAATGAGGGGGGATTTGATAGCTGCTTTCAACTACCTGAGAGGTAGTTCCAGAGAGGATGGTTTTAGACTATTCTCAGTGGTGGAAGAGGACAGGACAAGGAGTAATGGTCTCAAGTTGCAGTGGGGGAGGTTCAGGTTGGATATTAGGAAAAACTTTTTCACTAGGAGGGTGGTGAAACACTGGAATGCGTTACGCAGGGAGGTGGTGGAATCTCCTTCCTTAGACGTTTTTAAGGTCAGGCTTGACAAAGCCCTGGCTGGGATGATTTAATTGGGTATGGGTCCTGCTTTTGAGCAGGGGGTTGGACTAGATGACCTCCTGAGGTCCCTTCCAACCCTGATATTCTATGATTCTATGATTCTATGAACTTGTGGGATGCTCCAAAAGCCAGAGAGCGACCATTTCAAAGACACAAAGGGCAGGTATGTGCCCAACTCCCATTGAAAGTCTATGGGAGTTGGATGCTTGACTCGCACTTGTGGAAGTCTCCAGCAGAGTGATTTTGGCACCAGGTTGGTCCCTGGTGGCCTACCCGAAGGGGCTGGACCGATCTGGAGAGGAAAACAAGGCTGAAGCAGCACCACCTTGCAGGAATTGTGTTCCAGGACCTTTATTCTGAATATGGCACATCCCAGTATGCAGACCCCACGGCTCAACATAACAGCTGGACAGAGAAAATGAGATCTATTCACAAAGAAAACATGATTTAAATTACCCATCAGCTCATCACATGGGCAAGGTACAAGGAAAGGGGAGTTTAAACAACTGTGTGAGCCAGTGCTACTAAATTTAGTGCTCAGAGGAACAGCCGTGTTAGTCTGTATTCGCAAAAAGAAAAGGAGTACTTGTGGCACCTTAGAGACTAACCAATTTATTTTGAGCTGTGGCTCACGAAAGCTCATGCTCAAATAAATTGGTTAGTCTCTAAGGTGCCACAAGTACTCCTTTTCTTTTTGCGAAATTTAGTGCTGTTTCCTAGTCAGAATTTAAAGGGCTGGGGGAGAGAATCCAGAATCCAGTTATCTGTCCTGTTCCAAAGGCATTCTTTTCAGCTTGATCTTCACCTTAGTACATGGCTGGCTATTAATTACTGGCAAGTGAGCACAGCATCTTGAAGACCTGTCAGAACCATATAAACAGACTGAAACAAACTGTTAATATTGCTGTCTAGAGAGAACTAAAAACAGACTGATTAATTGTATTGGCACCTTGCTGCTTGTGGGACACTGATAGCCTTCCTTATTAGGGAAAGAGCAGATTGCTCTGGGGTGTTCTATCATTATCATCATCATTTTTTAAGTCTATCCCTTCCTCTTGAACCCAGATCTCAAACCCAAGATGGCAATTAATTTCAGAGTTCTCTGTGTCCTCCATGAAGACTACAGTGTTTACAGTGCTTATAAGTCACCGTTTCTGAAGAATTCCAGATGGCTATAAACCAGTTTAGCTCAGGACCTAGTTGACTTAAGTGTGGAAACGTTATTTATAATGCCTGGTATACATAGATACTTTGGGAACTTTGTAAAACTTGGCGTTCCGCAGAAAACTCAGGGCTGAGTCGCACTGTGAACTCTAAGGCAAGTGACTAAAAAAACAAAGAATAGCTAAAGATCTCGGAAGATGGTGGTTCAAGGTGCAGGGAACTGGCAGCCCTTATTGTCCTTAAGAATTCTAGTTCACTTGATGAACTCCGGCAACAATGGTGGCTGTTTGGGTGGTAGTTCGAAGTAGACTTTAAAGGCATACGGGAAGATAAAACAATAAAGGAAAACAAGTTTGGCTAGACCCATTAGGTCAGATCCTCAACTGGTGTAAATTGAGTCATACCAGCTGAGGATCTGACCCATTGTCTCTATTTCATAAGGGATATTGCTACGGCCCTCCATATAAAAAAATCGAATTTGCCTTCCCTGTTTTGAATTGAGCAGGTTTATCTATTTGGGGTTGTATTCGATGCATGCGCACTGTCAGTTCCTGGGGGAGAAACAAACCAGACTTAAATCTAGTGCTTGTATAGAATTGATGCAAGCTGCAGTTGTATAGCTCTCCCAACAGTCTTCTGCTTGCAGTATTACCAGAGAACGCAAACATACAAAGTGGAAACAGTGTCTCTGGTGCTGAGGGGAGAGGAGAGGAGCTCTTGTCCATTAAACAGGTGATGCAATGTATGTGAACATGTAAATTGAAGGAAGCATCCTTCTTTTTTTGTGTATTCCTCCTTTAAGGAGTCTCCTTGTCTCTCGTAGATATAAGAAGGGCTTGTAATTTTAACCACTATGGTCTCTTTTCCTACTATTCTGGCTTAATGGAAGGCTTCTTGGTGAAGGAATTATCACAGAGTTTGTTTTTGTTTTCACAGTTTCTGGCTCTGCAACAGGTCCACCTATCCCTTAGCATTTACCTCAGTGATTTCCATCTGTAAACACATGCTCCTTCTGTGTGGAGGTAGAAGACTAAGCAGAATTCTGCATCTAATCACTTGTCCCCTCTACAGGACTGCAGTTTTCTATTAATTTCATGACAGAGTTTTATATTAGTTTAACCTGACACTGGTTGCTTTACGTAGAGCACATTACAGAGAGATGGAATTAAAGCTCGCTGTTGCAATCAGGTTTCCATTTCCAGTGCCACAAATATGTACCCCTAGCTAATACTGTCAGCTCTTAGCAGAACAAGAACCCAAACCCACTGAAGTTGAAAGAAGAATTCTGTCATTTCGTATGATGAGGCCTTAGAAATAAATATCTCTTTTTGCCTCAGAACTAGATTATTTTCAAAATATTTGCATTAAGCATTTCAAGTTGTTGCTAAGAAACTTGCACAAATATTTCAGAGGATAACAGAATCCTTTTATTCACATAGCATCTTTGAGTCCAGACATGATGTCTAATGCAATCTGTCACCCTCTGTCAAATAGATTAGTAATATTAGGCGTCTAAAATGATTTAGCCTTGTTTCTTCTGTTTAAGATAGATTGCTTTAGAAATACCCCACTTAGATTCCAAATTGTGTTTTCATTAGCTGGGAGCACTACTTGAAATACTAGCTCTGCCCACATTCACCCTAATTTGATCACTTCAGAGTCTGTTTGCGGCAAACTCCAAGTACTCCAAATTGCACCTGAAAGAACAGAGGATACCTCATTGCTTGTCATTTCATTTTAAGGTGGCTGGAAGATCTAAGCAGATAAAAGGTGGAGCTATTTAATTCCAAGTAGAAACTGTCTGTCCCGAACTATTTCTCCTCATTCTTTTCTAAAAATCAATAATGCTTTGTTCCTTCTTTTGATTTATAGTAGTTCTTAAGTTTCATACTGTTCTCATGATCTTACTTACCTTCGAGAGAAGAGTTTGGGAACTTCTGCTCTTAAGTAAAAAATGTTATGTCCTCAAGCAGGATTTCCGGTAAACACCAAAAATATAATTTTCATTTGTCCAGTCTTACCTGTGTGTTGATGGGGAACCTGGCTACTAATTTCAAAACAAGTATGAAGTGCATGTCTTCTTTTCCTCCCAGAGCATCTTTGTAGTCATGAGGAAGACAGCGTCGCTATTTGTTCCTGTCCATGGCTTGTTCCTCCATTAAGCCCAACCTGGCCATATCCCTGGATATGATGTCCCGCCATCTAGTCGGTGGTCAGCCTCTAAGTCAGACTTCGTTGTGTTTGCATTATTTTCTTTGGCCTCCTGTCACCTGTTTCTCTTCAGCAGTGTCCCCACCATCTTAATCTTTTCAACGTAGCCAGTCCTGTGCCTTGATTTCACATCTTATTTTCTTTCTAACTTCATTTGTCTTTAAATCATTCCATTTTATACCTTCCATCTTTCGCGTAACGCTCTTTTACTACTTCTGCTTTCCCAGCAGTTTTGGCTTGTTTACACTTTTTCCTGTAAAGTTCTTGTTTCCTTGCTTGTCCAATTTTTCCTTGTTTGCTAACGCCGTCCAGTAACTTCCTCTCCTGTGTTTTGTATTGCTTCCTCAAATATTTCCCATCTAATAAGTAGTGAGATTTATTCATCATTAAGGCTACGATTTAGTCATGGGTATTTTTAGTGTAAGTCATGGACAGGTCACAGGCAATAAAAAAAATTTCACGGCCCGTGACCTGTCCATAACTTATACCATAAATACCCATGACTAAATCTTAGAGGAGGAGCGTTGCTGGGGAGGGGCCAGGGGATGCTGTTGCAGGGAGAGGCCTGGGGCCAGCAGCACTAGCTGCCGAGCAGCGGCTGCTCCAGCCACCCGCAGCTCCGCCCCCCCTGCCGCAGCTCCAGCCAGCCCGGGACCACTGCTGGGGGCCGCCCAGCAGTGACTGCTCTGGCCACCCCTGGTACCGCTGCTCATGCAGTCCCCGGGGCCGGACGCATTGGCCGCTGCTCGGACAGTCCCTGGGGCCAGCTGCCCAGGGCCACCCAAGCAGCCGTTGGCGCAACTGGCCCCTGAGCCGCGGCTGGCTGCACGGGCTATGGGGCCGCTCTAGCAGCAGCTGGTGCGGCTGTTCCTGGGGATTGCCTGAGCAGGTCCTGGGGTCAGCTACGCTGGCTGCTGCAGAAGTCACGGAATTCGTGGAAAGTCATGGAATCCATGACTTCTGGGACCTCCAGGACAGACACGGGAGCCCTATTCATCATCACAAAATAATGACCTGAAACATCCTCCAAGCATCACCTTGTATGCCTCCCTCACAGAGCTATTAACTTATCAGGATCAAATTTGGCTCCTGTTGTACCCATCTTTTAGTTAATCTTCACCTTTCCCATTAGTAGTTCAGGATCACTGCCACACTTGGCGCTTCTATAGATGCCAATGTCCAACAGTGACTCTCTATGCCTTTCACTGATGGTAATTGATCAGTCTAGTGTTTGATTTGATCATCTGGTGAGTCCCCTGTAACCTTCTGCGTGTCTTTGTGAGGAACCGAGTCCTGCCAATAATCAGATTGTGCATCGCACCGCGAGTTCGTAACCTTTTCCTATTATCGTTTGTTGTCCCAAAGCCGGGTGGTCCAGCATTATTCATTTACTTACCCTGTCTGCTACCAACCTTTCCATTTGTATCTCCCATTATCAGAATACTGTCACAATCAGGAATCTCATCTACAATGCTATCTGCTGATATAGTCCATTCCTCTCTTCCTCTTCTGCTGCTTCTGTTGGGACATAATGCAGATCACAGTTATGTATGGTTTATTGTAGGCATTAGTAAATGTTGCTATGACAATCTGCTCAGACACTGGTTTCCAGCTGTTCATTGAGGTAACTGTTCTCTTGTCCACTATTACAGCAATCCCATCCCTATGCTTCATTTGCCCACTTGTCTGTCTGGAGTAAAGGAAATTCTAGTTTCTGACAGTCTCTAGCCAGTGTGTCTCCTGTATGGTAGCAAAGGAAACTTGTAATTTCCTGAACTCCTCCGCTGCTAGCTCAGTCTGGGCTAGAGCAAATAGATTTCTAACACTCCAGCTTGCAGTGGGTGTAATAATGGTTAGCCATTATCTGAAATCAATGACAGTTTCCATTTGCTAAGCCTGATGGGCCTGGTCAAAATCCATATAAATCAGTTTGGTTTGCCTTACTGTTTCTAAAACAAGTGAGTTTCAGATGTAATGGATTGCTAGGCCAATCCACATCGTACACCGACATATTTTGAAATACATCTAACCATCCTTACCTATGAAATATATCCAGGGATTGGTGGTTTCTAAAAGATAATTAGACAAAATACTTGTAGGCAGTATGTGTGAAGTTGCTTACATGCACCAGTATGGACATCCTCTAGAACTCAACAACCATGAGTCAGTCCCCTCTAAATCATGAGAGTGGCTTAAAAATCATGAGATTTAAATAATAAATTTGGGACTTTATTTTCCTTTTGTTTTTTAAGTCTTCAAGGTTCACATAGACCAGCTTTTCTCACAAACTTTCACTTAAGTTGAGCTTCTCCCTTAATAACACGACTGTGGGAGCTGGGGCTTTCAGAAGAATACCACATAGCTAAAGACTCACAGTAGAATCACAAGAGTTGGCAATAGGGAAAAACACCACACTTTCCTTAATCTGTACCTTAATTTTATTGACAAATTGCACTCCAGATGAACTGTGACATAAAATCTAACAAAAAGACCCCGTGCATCTGCTTGGAAGCCTAATGCAGTTCTTTACCCTGCATGCATATTTGGGATGAGTGGAAATTAACTTGAATTCTCCTGTAATTGTTCAAGTTAAATAAGACTACTGAAAAATTTGACACAGTGTGACTGAGAATAGAATAAGATCTACCTTGCGTCATGTTAAAAAATTTTTTCCTCTGCCCACTATTATTCTCACATTTTAAGGGTTTTCAAACATCTATTAGGAAAAATAGGACCTAGGAATCACACTTTTTCCTCTTAATCCTCCTCCCTGCTTCCACTCCCCCTCCTCATCACAGAGATCTGGAAATGGTTTAAGTCCCATAAGGTCAAAAAATTCTAAACTTGGTCAAATAAGACACTTGTGGCTGGCATATGAAATAGTGATGCCAATCTATTTTTTCTGCCTTCTTCATGGGCTTCTTTGGTACAAAAGGGCTTGATTGTGCCCATCTGCCACCTAACTTGATTTCTTTTGATTGCAGTGTGAAATGAAGAGTTTGCTCTGCTTATCACATTTGTACTTCAGTTAGAATGTCAGGTTGGGGCAGATTAATTTGCTGTAGCTTTAGCAGAGCTGTCAGGGTATTTAAACCAGTGGAGAAAAATTACTGGAGCTGATGATAAACAGACTTTAAATGCAGAGCGATTACTTACTGCTAACAAAGCACCCTGGCTACAAACACAGCAACTTTGCCTAAATGCAAAAAGCAAAAACTTATCAGTGATTCTATTTCCAGAAGGACATTACAAGATAAGCTTTTGTTTGTGCAGATACTTACCTGATAAGATCACACCAAGGGCAGGGATGAAATGTCTTGCATGACTGGTGCTCTGCAGATTACATAGTGTCGTAAAAAAAAAAAATCACCAATTGGGAAACTTAGAAGACTGCATAGAATGCTAACTTATTCCCTTCAGTTGGAGCTAACCGTCTCCTAAGGTTTGCTTTCCTTGCACTGACTGCTTTTGTTTCGAGCACGTTATGGTAAAACACTGTGGAGTCTTTTAAACCAACAGGACTTCTGATTTCATTGTTCTCGGGAAGTGGCAAATCTAAAAGACTTGTTAGCATTGAACTTATGTTGTATGTCGCAAACTTAACCGTGACTTACAATCCAGTTACAACACAGCAGTCCTCTGGTGCAGATAAAAACACAGTTCCATCTTGCAGTGTAGATGAGACTGAACTGTCTCTCCAAATTATCTAAAAGAATAGGACAAGTTTTTTGGGTGCTGCTGCACTCAGATACTACTTGCCTTTCAGGTATCCCAGGGTCAGATCCCGAGGCAGCAGGAGATCAGGTCTTTGCTGTGGTGAGCCCCAGGACATGCTGATGTGGAATTTGCCACCTGTCTCCCCATCTCTATTCTGGTCTCCCCACTTTTGAAAGCTGAGTGAAAAGGACACAGTCAATTAGAATTTTTTTTAATTGACTACTTCTTTTTAATTCCTGTAGAGCATCCTTTAAAGTGGGATGACCTGAATATTTTGATATTCCTTTCACCATCATTTTATAAGAGTTTTTAACCACTCCCATTTTTGATGTTTATAAAGAATCTTTATGTCCAGGGAGAAAATAAGAGCTCTGAACTTGCGAAGATCCAAGCCCATGCTTCAGTCTTTGCAGGACTGAGATGTAAGTGACCCTACACAGGAGCAATGAAACAGACTATATCCAAAACACTGTTACATACACAAAGCAACATCTGTCACTAACTTTTTATTAATGCAAAGTTGCAATAAAATGTGAACATGCTATGATGTACATTACTTATTGTTCAGGATCAGGTAAATATTCAAAGAACCTAGTTAAAGATTCTGGCTTGCTGGCTGCCAGAAGCCCTTCTCTTCTGAGTACTCTAAAAAGGGTGACCCTACTGAGTCAGACCAAAGGTCCATCTAGCCCAGTATCCTGTCTTCCGACAGTGGCCAATGCCAGGTGCCCCACAGGGAATGAACAGAACAGGTAATCATCAAGTGATCCATCCCCCGTCACTCATTCCCAGCTTCTGGCAAACAGAGACTAGGGACAGCATCTCTGCCATTATGTGTTGTCTCTATAGAAGGTGCTCAGTTTTGAGGGAGAAGTGTGATTTTTTTTCAAGTTGATGGTGGTGGACTTCTTAAGATTGCTTCTTTTAGTTCAAAAATGTTAGTTTATGAATATGATCCATGTTGACCCTATATTTTATTCTTCCCCATTCACTCTTCCCCCATCCTTCTATTTGTATTAAAACCTCATCAGTTTGTTTTCAGTGCTTGTGTTTTAATAAGGATGGTGGTGTTTTTGCCTTGATTTAATTGTGGAGCCCCTTAGCACCTGAGCCAGGAGGGAATGACACATCATACAAGACAGTTTAAAAAACTAAAGCATTTTGGAAAGTTGTTTCACAATCAGAATTTAAACAATTTGCCGAATGTACGTAGTGCAGCCCCACTGTTGGATCTCCCTTGTGTTGTCGTATGCTGCACCAGGTGCTTGAAACCACTCCCAGTTCAGCTTCAACATGGTCACAGCACATTTGTTTAAAACTGCCCAGTGCGCGGACTGTGCCGCCCACTTTTAAACCCTTTTGTAGGCTGCAGCCTCCCAGGTGGAGTGCCCTCAACCCTTCTCGGCTTCGGTGGGATTTGAGGGTGTCCCATGCTCCACACAGGACATTCTCGACCCCTCGAAGGCTCGGGTTCTACCATTTTCTAATGCGGTCTGCGGTGCTGCTGCGGATGCAGGCATTAGCTGCCCAGCTGTTCATCTCCATCCCGATTCAACAAGAATACATTTCTATCATTAATAGAGAGATCGGACAAATATGAAACCAGACCATCTTTGCTTTTCCATGGCCCAGTTTCTATGGTAATGGAAATAAATGCTCCTCTCACTTGAGCACCTCTTCACATGCTCATGGCATTATGTTGTTGTGTGTGTGTCTTAGTCTTACCTAAGAGCTGGAAGGCATGCCAGCTTCTTTCTCTTAAGATGGAATTGGGAGGAAGGGGTAGTATTTCGCTTTCTCTCCAGCGCTGGCCACTGGCACATAACAGTAAGCACATTAATTTTGGAGTGTAAATTGCAAACTAATCCATGACCCAAAAAAGGGAGATGGGAACAGGAAAGGAATGTCTGTCACCTTGGCCTCGATTGGCTGAGGTCACCTTAAATAATGACATCCTAGTAAGTGGAGTCAGTCCTCACTTTGGTTTTTATTACATGTCTGTTATCACATGTGAGAGAGTGTTTATAGGACATAAAATGTTGCCCATACTTCAGGGATCTTATGACTACTCATTGATATCAGTCATTGACAACTACTGTCTAACGGGGGTTCAGACTTGACTTTCAATAACCTGAAAAATACAACCTTTCAGTAGCTAATTCTTTTTCTTAGCAGAAGCAGTGCTGTAAAGACTTCAACACACAATACAGTTCCTGCCAATGTTATTACTGTGTTGACTGACTGCCTGCATGATCAGAAGAATACGGTCGGGTGTTTTAATAAAATAAATTCTAGTTAGACTGAAATGTTGTTAGCTGGTTCAAAATGCTGACTTCTTAGTGATCAGTTTTATAATCTCCTACGGACAAGTCCAAAGCGCAGTGTTATCTTTGGATTTAGTTTTTGGAAAACGTTTTTGTGGCTGGCCCTTAACCTGTAGCTGAGGGACATATAGGGATTACTTAGCTCACAACTGAAATGTGTTTATCTCTGGTAAGCTGAACACACCTGTCTGTGCAACAGTTTAGGACAGGAAGTGAAGAATACCCTATCCATATGAAACTGCAGATAAGAATTAGGTAGATAGGATATAATTCCTTCAGCTGAAATATAGCTAGGACATATCCCTATTTGAGAAGAGTGCTGTGGAATCTTTAATAGCCACAAATGGTCAAAACCGTGGTTTTACAACTTGTCCAAAATATTGAGGCTAAACATTTCAAAGCCGCCCAGGGAATTTAGATACCACAATTTCCATTAATTTTAATCCAAGCCTCTCCTAAACATCTTGGAAAATCTCAGCCTAAAATAACTGTTTATGAGAACCAATAGAGCAAAATTAAATGAGGAGGTTTTATTATTTTTTGGATTCGCTGATGTTTTGATTTCCAATCTTTTGGCTTGATTTGTCCAGAAATTGCAGTTGGTACAAGATATTGTCAACCAACTGCTGTTTTGTCCAGATCTATATTTGTCTCTGTTTCTAAAACCTCTTCAGTGGCTTCCAGTGTAATTTCTAATGGATTTTATGTTGTTATTAAAGTTCTTATCAGCCCCTGAATACTTTTCACCTGTGTTTTCTTTGGGTTTATAATTGCTGTTTTGGTTCATTTCATTCCATCGGCACACCCCAATCTGTCGTAGAACCTTGCATTGTACTTTTATTAACGAACCCCACCAAGAATTCTTTCTTCTTCTTCATCATCATTAGAGCTTTGCCCTCCAGCTGCAGGTCCATGGATGTATTTTTGGTTTTGTATTTGCTTTGCAATTCGTGCTGAAAGCAACAGACTTTTGCAAAATAGTTGCGTTCATTGCAGGATTGACTCAGTATATCCCTTGCGCAGGACACCTTTGCATTGCCTTCATGCTGATCGCAGACCAATCTGATGTGCCATTTGTTTCCCTTTGCAGTCTATCTTGGTATGTATTTTTAATTAGATGCATTTCAGTTCTCTCCCTGCTTTTTACCATTTCCATGTGAGAAGCACAGCTTTCACTAGTCCTGCAAATATTCGCAGATCTTTGCAAAGTCGAGTCTGTTTCTTACAATATGTAATTCAGTCGCTAATTCGTCCATTTATTGTCTGCTGAGACTCACAAGACTTCATGACACAGATCTGTAACAGAAGGGTCCATGGTCTTACCTGACATCTTGTTTCTTGTAAGAAAAATTTGCCTTTCCTAAATAACATTCTTGAGTAGTTCACAGGATTCTTAACATTTTTGAATGACTTTGTCTAGCAGCTTGTTTTTCCTTCCTGCTCCCACTAAATCACTGGAGCTCTCTAGTGCTCCTGGACCTCCCATGTGGAATGGAGGGTTTCACCCTTTCTGATTTCCCACAATACCTCCTGCTTGAAAAGTGTGGCAGTCATCTCCACCAGTTCTCTGTGCCCCATTGCCTTCCAGACTGCAAGATTTAGGCAGCTCAATCGATCCGTTCTTGCCAAAGTTGTTTTCTTCTAATGCTACGTAATAATGGTGTGATCCACAGGAGTACAAGAGCTTGGTCTTTATTTCCCATCCCCAGTCACCCACCATGGGGCAGGAGTATGAAGGGTTATTTCCCTGTCAAATGATCTTGATCTTTATCCACTGACCGCACTGGCCACTGTTTGCAACTCCTTGATCCTACTCAGATGATATCAGTCTTCACTCTTCCCTGAACACCGGAGGGGAAACCCTGCATGAAACCCATGAAAGTCTGTTGTAAAAAGTAGAGATGGACTTGAACGAAAACTCCGTATTTGCACACCCCTATCCATTGACAAAGTGTGAATTTGGATCCCAGTTTCACCCGGCGCACTCCAGGGCTTCCACTGCTGCACGGCAATGTCCATACAGGACGTGACTGTACTGCAAGTTGGTGCGCTGCAGATTCACATCCTGGCGTGCCGGGCAGTGGCTTGTTGTGTAGACAAGCCCCATGCCGGCTGTAATGTAACTAAATTGCAAAATGGGGAAACAAAAAGTAGACATAACGACACAGGTGAATGGATGAACTGTTTAATAATACCTGCTGTTACATAGCACTTTTCATCCATAGATCTCAAAGCACATTGTAAAGGTCAGTATGGTGATCCATATTTTATCGCTGGGGAAACTGAGGCTTGAAAGGTGAAGTGACTTGCCCAAGGTCGCTGAGCAGGCCAGTGGCAGAGCCAAGAATAGATCCCAGGTTTCCTGAGTCCCAGTCCAGGTTGATAGCCGCTAGGCAACATTGTCTCCCTGACTGCTTACTGACAGGTGACCTGCCCATATCTGGCCTGGTAATCCAGTGGTAGTGCTGTGCCCTGTGTCAGAGAGAGAGACCCACCTTATAGATTGCCTGTTCCTTGCCTCTGACTTCTCGGAGAAGGCCAAGTAAGAGACCGTGACCAGAAATCATACCAAGTCCCTAGGAAGGTAGTGCACAGCCATACCACTAGTTCAGAGCTCAGGTATGATTCATAAAAATGTAGCTTCACAAATTTACTACTTGTGATTTTCCGTTTTAATTTTTAGCATGGGACATTTGAAGTGTGTATTTGGTCTGATTTGAAAATAAGGCCTTGTCTACATTAGAAAGTTTTACCACTCTACCCAGTATAATTTCAATAGTACAACTCCTGCTAGGTTGGATGCAATTATATTGGTTATGCTGGTGTTAGCTACTCCCATAAGGGAAGAATAATTACTATAACCAGCATAAATCACCTTTATACCAGTATAACTGTATCCACACTGAGGCTTTTACTGGTTAAAAAAAAAAAATCCCACCCCTAACCGACATAGTTATACAAATACAACTTTTTAGTGCAGACCAGTTCTTTATTACCAAAGCCTCAGAAACATTGAATGATTTTTTTTTTATTAGTCAACTCTTTGTTTGAAAGGCTTTTTCTTTCCACAGTATGAGGTTTCTACTTCTGTAACTATCATTGCACGTGCTTCCCTGACAGCTGTAGAAAAACTCAAGGGACTCCCACTGTATTAATTCTTTCCCTGGGAGAAGGTAAGGATGACAAATAAAAGAATCTTGTCCAAGCAGCTGATGCGTGGGAGGGTAACATAACTCCAACCCCTAACTACCACTGTATCGAACATCAGTACTGTGTAGAGTCCTTGGAAGAGAATGTACAATTTCCCAATGATGGCTGAAGAATTTGGAGGTCTTCCTGGTTTGGGAATTTTCCAGAGAAGAGTCTGTCTCTCAGAAGCTTTATGTCCACTCATATCTATTTCCCTCTTTTCAGAATCTTCCCCAGAGAATACCTCCTTCAGCAGATCCACCTGTATTCCCTTGCAGACCTACAGCAGGTAAGTTTCTTGCGCTGATTGTACCTTTCTTCTGTTTGCCCAGTAATTTCCCATCCTTTGCGAATGACAAGAATCACACGCTTTCCCCAGCTATTAAATGTGGTGGAGTTAGCTACACATCCCAATCTCTCGGAGGTTTGTCGTTTGGCATACAAATCTTGGCAAACTGGGTTTTTGGCATCAGCGCCAAAACAAAGGTTTATGCCACGTGTGTGCATGCTGGAACCAGGAACAAGTCTCTGCAATCCTTATACAAGGAAAACTCCCTCTTCCTGAGTCAAGACAACAGGGTTTGGACCACACAAGTAAGGGCTGGTCTACATTGGAAACTTACATCAGCACAGCTACATCTCTCTGGGGTGTGAAAAATCCACACTCCTGAGAGACATATCTACGCTGACCTAACCCCCGGCTTAGGCAGCGCGAGGAATTCTTGCATAAATTCGTTACCTCCCCTGGGGGAGGTGGATTAACTACAGTGACAGGAAGCTCCTCCCGTGGCTGTAGTGAGTTTCCACACTGAAGGGCTAAAAAAACACAGCTACCAGTGCCACTGTAGCAGTTTAAGTGTAGACATGGCCTAAGTTAGTCCCGATGGCGCAAGTGGATGCGTAACCAAAAGGAAGTATGTATGCATCGTTGGAGAGATGGAGTGGAAACCTAGGTAGAGTAGCTGTGGGGCAAATGTTGGCCTGGCCTACACTGGGAAATTGAGGTGTGTTAACACAGTCGCAGAAGTATTAATGAGTGTGGTGTTAAACTCTCTGGGTAGCTCCAGACAAAGCCTGGTTAGCTTGTCCCGATCATCCCTCAAGAGTCTCTGTCTGTACTCATTGCTGAGTAGTGTTAATTGAAGCTGAATGGGGATCCTGAGCGCCAACTTGGATTGGGCCAAAAGAAATCTGATGAGGTTCAACAAGGACAAGTGCAGAGTCCTGCACTTAGGATGGAAGAATCCCATGCACTGCTACAGGCTGGGGACCGACTGGCTAGGCAGCAGTTCTGCAGAAAAGGACCTGGGGATTACAGTGGATGAGAAGCTGGATAGGAGTCGGCAATGTGCCCTTGTTGCCAAGAAGGCCAACGGCTTTAGTAGGAGCTGCATTAGTAGGAGCATTGCCAGCAGATCGAGGGAAGTGATTATTCCCCTCTATTCGACACTGGTGAGGCCACATCTGGAGTATTGCGTCCAGTTTTGGTCCCCCCACTACAGAAGGGATGTGGACAAATTGGAGAGAGTCCAGCGGAGGGCAACGAAAATGATCAGGGGGCTGGGGCACATGAATTACGAGGAGAAGCTGAGGGAACTGGGATTGTTTAGTCTGCGGAAGAGAAGAATGTGGGGGGATTTGATAGCTGCTTTCAACTACCTGAAAGGAGGTTCCAAAGAGGATGGATCTAGACTGTTCTCAGTGGTAGCTGATGACAGAACAAGGAGTAATGGTCTCAGGCTGCAGTGAGGGAGGTCTAGGTTGGATATTAGGAAACACTATTTCACTGGGTGGGTGGTGAAGCACTGGAATGGGTTACCTAGGGAGGTGGTGGAATCTCCATCCTTAGAGGTTTTTGAGGCCCAGCTTGACAAAGCCCTGGCTGGGATGATTTAGTTGGGGTTGGTCCTGCTTTGAGCAGGGGGTTGGACCAGATGATCTCCTGAGGTCTCTTCCAGCCCTAATCTTCTATGATTCTTCTATGATTCTAACTCATACCTGCTTAAAGTACAGCTCCGCCTTGTCTCCACAGTTTTGGATGTGTTAGGCTTGGTCTACACTTAAAATGTAGGTTGACATAGCTATGTTGCTCACATTCCTGAGCAACGTAGCTATGCCAGCCTAACCCCAGCCATAGACAGAAGAATGCTTCCATCCACCTAGCTACCATTGCTCGGGGAGGTGGAGTTCCTACAGCGAAGGAAAAATCCCTTCCGTCGCTGTAGACAGCATCCACACTATGTGGCTATGCAGACATAACTAAGATACAGTAGTTAGGGCCTTGTTAGCACATGCCACCAAACACCTTCTAAGAGAACACTTTTTCCTTAGCCCCACCAGCTACTGGCTTATTCACATCCTGAGGCAGGAAGACGCTGCTTTATGGCTTATCCCTTATGAATTTTTTATCCTGTCTAACGCACCTTTATACAGGGTCACTGCATCCGCACTAGGTGTCGTGCTGGTATAACCGCAGCAGCACAGAATCACACCCTAACTGATACAGTTATGCCAGTATAAACGCTATCTATAGAGAACAGATTCGGCATTTTTTGCAAATTCTACCGCTTTCAAAATCTGGATTCGGGGTGGATTTTGAGCACCACTTAAAACACCAGGGGTGTTTTGAATTGGGAGTTTTCATATGAGCCGATTTCTCATTTTCACTTTGCATTTCTTGCCTTTTCTACTTCAGAGTGGTCACCATAATGTTTAGTTTGGATTTTGGTATTTCACTCCATTGTGTTCACTTTGCCCTAAAAGGAAAGGGGAGATTGCTTTAAAATGTAGGAATAACCCCTCGGGGAGTTTAACCCTTTAGTAATGTTTACATAGATTTGAGGCAGGAATTGTCTCTTTGTTCTGTGTTTGTATAGCACCCAGCACAATGGGGAGCTGGTCAGTGCCTGGGGCTCCTGGGTGTGATACAAAAAATGTGTTACCTTCTGGGATACAACAAATGAATAATAATGAGGCAATTAACCAGACACGTGACTTAAAATCAGGCTATCTTGGGTTACTGTAGCCTTCGATAATCAACCAGATGTGTCCCAATAATACACTTCTTTGCTTCAGTCTGTGCTAAACAAGCTAAACGGATAGTCTGCTATGCAGCACCCGTATTTCAGCATGGGACAGATGGAATGACAAGAATTAGCTTGGCAATAGGAATTGAGGGGAGTTGGGAATCCCAGTTTTGTGTTGCAGCAAATACACAGCGACCCAAAGCTGAGGCAACAAGTAGTTTGTGGGCTGGTGCAGTTGTGGGATGGGACTAATTCCATATTTTTAAAAAAGCCAGTCATCTGAGGAATAAAACTGCTTTCGTGGCTTTTCAGGATTTGCTGCTGTCTCTTCTTTCATAATCAAACCATGAAATCACAAGCTGCTTAAATCAGAAGTGTCAGTCTCCCTGGTGGGCCAGTCTATTCGCCCCCAGTGCCTTGTAAGCTGCTTAATCAGTTCCTAACATTGGCAGTAGAGATTTAGAAGCAATCAGCATTTTAGCAAAGTCCCTGTGGGAGTGGGGATGGGCAGGAGTCACAATGCAGCCATTTATTTAGCAGTTCCTTCCGACATATTTCTTTGTGTTTATTTGTATTTGCAATCTTCCTACCCCCCTTCCCCTGACTCCCCAAATTTATCATGGTTAGAAGCAGTGTAATTCAATTACTGTTTCTGCTGGGGCGGGTTAAATTGGATTTAGCTTTTAATCTAGCTGTATCCTTGTTGTCGGCCTGGGGAGTCTTTTCCTCATTTCAGAGTCTCTACATTTGAAATCAGGTTGCCTATTTCTGTCAAAGTGAAACCAAGATGAGGAGGAGAGAGATAGAATGGAACTAAGAGAGGAGCATTAGTGCCCTTAAAGACACTGTTTAGCCCCCATATCGTACTTTGCCATTGTTGCTGGTTGTTGGCTGCCAGTGTGTGTTTTTTTAAATGCCTGAGTACTTCCCCTATTTTTGATTCCTCCCCTGCTCATTTCCTTATATCCTGGGATTGTTTTAACACTCTGCCCTGCTGTCATGTAGAATGTATGTGTTGGGGGAATTAACCAAAAGGTTTATTAAAGGTTAATAGAAAGATAGGGCATGGTGAGTGAATTAGAAAAGCAGGGAGTGGTAATCTGCAGAAATGGTGCCCTCTCCCCCGAAGTGACTCCAAGCCATAATCTGATGTATTTGCCCTGCAAAGGGCTCTTTAAAATGCCCAGAAAACAAGAAACCTCTCTCTGCTGGACAGCTGTGTTTTTATAAATGTGCTATCTGGGGGGCTGTTATTTGCACGCTGAATTTGAGGGTGCAAGAAGAGAGCTGAATGAAAATTCATTTTTGCCTGAGGTGAAGATGGTGATGCACAATATAACTGAGAGGGAAATCTAATTTAAGACTCATGCCTGGTGCAGTGGGGGGTCCTGGTGTCTGACTTGTGCTTCTAGGTGCTACCACAGTACAAATAACAAACAGGCATCTTGATAGTAAGATTCCAGCATCGCCACTCTGTCTGTGTGGCTCCGTGTGAAGCGAAGGGAGCAGCTGCAACATGGTTGAGAGCTCTTTTTGTTCAGAATATCACCGGGTTCAATCACCACTGGGATGTGTGGTCTCTACCGTCCATTTTTAAGTTCTCAGCCATTTTGACGTAACCATTGTACCCCCATGCTGTGTACAGCTGCAGTAAGGCGTGTCTCTATGCCCTGCCAAGAGTCCTGGAGCATTGTGATATCAGAGTTGACTCAACATATCCCCACCCTTACTGTACAGTTAATTTGTATGGAATGGTTTCATTGGTTGTATGAGGGAGACCACACAGAGAGTGTGAATTACTTGGCCCATCTGCCGCTCTGTGTGTCCATCCGCCACCCACACAAATCAACACAGATCTCCCAGCACAATCCCCCGCCCGACACAAATCCGCACAACCACCCACCCACACAAATCAACACAATCACCCACACAACACCACATGATAACCCTGAACACACACAGTTCCTCACCACCTCACATGCGCCTCATTCACCACCTGCAAAGATCAACACCAATGTCCCAGCACAACCCCCCAAACACAGATCAATGCAGCCAGCATACACAGTAACCCCAAACACCACTCTGAAGCCCAGAATGTCTGTTGAGTCAGTGTGAAATGATGGAAGCAGCTGCAAACCTGCCTGAGAGTTCTTTTTGTTTAAACTATCACCAGGTTTCATCATCCCTGGGGTTTGCTCTGTGTTACTGACCAGCTTTTAAGTTCTCAGCCATTTTTGGCTTTTTTGACACATGTGGCTTTACAAATTACACTTGGGTGACAGCCTAGGCTTCTGCTACTTGTAATTAGCTAATGGTGGGGGGGCTTTTATTGCTGTGATCCATAAAGATGGGGTGCTGGCCTAGTGCAGGAGGGCTTAGCCTAGGAAGGAAAACAGCCAAGTAATATGTCATTAGTTTTGGAAAGCTGCCAAACTCCTAATGGGATAGCGCTAAGCGAGCACTTTGCTCATTCACAGACACAGCTAATGCAGATGTGAGCAACCTGGCAGGCCTGCCCTTTAACCAAAGAGAAAACAGGTGACGTTCTTTATTCACAGAAGGATTTTTTTTTTTAATCAAGTTCTCACAGCAAAACAGTGCCCCAGTTGATGACACCCAATCTTACAGCTAGCTTAGCCCAGCTACAGGAGCTTGGGCAGCATGTATTCTTAGTCTCTCCCCAAGCCTGATCTCTTCTTCATTGTTCGCACAGGCATTCACAGGCAAGATAACTAATTAAGAGCATTCAGATTTAACAAGCAGAAAAACAAAGTGTGACAGCTCACCTATTCTGCCCCATTGGCTATGGTTGTGTTCCGCTCCAGCCATGGCTCTTCATAAGCCCCTGAGAGTAATCTGGTGTGAGTCAGGAATGAGGCCTCTATTAAAACATCACTAAATCTCTGTTAGCTACTTTATCCAGGGCTATTCCAACCAATTAAAGACTTAGATAAGGGGACGTTCGGGTAGTAAGTGGTAAATATTGACCTAAAATGTTATGATGATGATTTTTAGCAGATGTAGTTCTTGTGACAGTTGATGCAGTTCTCACTACTTGGACATTTTGCTGGGTTCTAAATTAACTGTAACCATTCAGGGAAAAGACCAAAGGTGTCATTACAAACAGCTCAGTGAAAATATCTGCTCAATAAACCAGGGTGGCCCAGAAAGCAAACAAGATATCCGGTTAAATTAAAGAAGGCTGTATACAGTAAACAAACCACTAACTGACTAGTATTCAGAAGAAGTGTCCCCTATGGGTAGAATATCTTTTATGGGGATTTCTTTTACCTTCCTCTGAAACATCTAGTACCAGCCGCTGTCCGAGACAGGATACTGGACTAGGTGGACAATTGTTCGGATCTGGTTCAGCAATTCCTATGCTTTTGTTGAAATGTTTTATAAATGTAATATTGTCTGATAACTAAAAATGTGAAAAAAATGCTTCACCAAAGCCTGCATCTCACCTGAGCTATGCTCCAGTGTCTTGTGATGACCGAGCTAGAAGCACTTTTGAGGAGCAATACAAATGCTTTCAGGGCCAGTTCACTTTTCTAACAATCTCAAATCTTTTGCCGGAAAGGCCAGCTTTTCTATTCTGTCCATCTCTCTTGCTAATTGCAGTACTGTTTTCAGGATCACAGAGAGTGGGGAACTCTAATTATTTTTTCCTCGCAGTTCGTGATCATTCAGCATGTCTGACTGTTCTATCCTAGTATGGTTATTGAGAAATGGTGTGTGGTTGGGTTATAATGCAGCGCTTAGTGACTAAAACCCAGGGCTGGCAGTCTCCTTTTCCACCCAAGGTACTAACTCTGAAACCCACGTTTTTCCCATAAAATTTGCAATCCGTACACCACAGACTTTTTCTAGCCTAGCTGATCTGAAGGTATACATTGTCCCCAAATGTGAAATAGTTATGGGTAAGGACAAAGTCACAAAGTTCAGCCACCAGGTTAGCCGTGACATAATAGCTCATAATTAGCCCGATAATGTCACGGCTAACCTGGTGGCTGAACTTTGTGACTTTGTCCTTACCCATAACTATTTCACATTTGGGGACAATGTATACCTTCAGATCAGCGGCACTGCTATGGGTACCCGCATGGCCCCACAGTATGCCAACATTTTTATGGCTGATTTAGAACAACGCTTCCTCAGCTCTCGTCCCCTAAAGCCCCTACTCTACTTGCGCTATATTGATGACATCTTCATCATCTGGACCCATGGAAAAGAAGCCCTTGAGGAATTCCACCATGATTTCAACAATTTCCATCCCACCACCAACCTCAGCCTGGTCCAGTCCACACAAGAGATCCACTTCCTGGACACTACAGTGCTAATAAACAATGGCCACATAAACACCACCCTATACCGGAAACCTACTGACCGCTATTCCTACCTGCATGCCTCCAGCTTTCACCCTGACCACACCACACGATCCATCGTCTACAGCCAAGCTCTGCGATACAACCGCATTTGCTCCAACCCCTCAGACAGAGACAAACACCTACAAGATCTCTGTCAAGCTTTCTTACAACTACAATACCCACCTGCAGAAGTAAAGAAACAGATTGATAGAGCCAGAAGAGTTCCCAGAAGTTACCTACTACAGGACAGGCCTAACAAAGAAAATAACAGAACGCCACTAGCGGTCACCTTCAGCCCCCAACTAAAACCCCTCCAACGCATTATTAAGGATCTACAACCTATCCTAAAGGATGACCCAACACTCTCACAAGTCTTGGGAGACAGACCAGTCCTTGCCTACAGACAGCCCCGCAACCTGAAGCAAATACTCACCAACAACCACATACCACACAACAGAACCACTAACCCAGGAACTTATCCTTGCAACAAAGCCCGTTGCCAATTGTGCCCACATATCTATTCAGGGGACACCATCACAGGGCCTAATAACATCAGCCACACTATCAGAGGCTCGTTCACCTGCACATCCACCAATGTGATATATGCCATCATGTGCCAGCAATGCCCCTCTGCCATGTACATTGGTCAAACTGGACAGTCTCTACGTAAAAGAATAAATGGACACAAATCAGATGTCAAGAATTATAACATTCATAAACCAGTCGGAGAACACTTCAATCTCTCTGGTCACGCAATCACAGACATGAAGGTCGCTATCTTAAAACAAAAAAACTTCAAATCCAGACTCCAGCGAGAAACTGCTGAATTGGAATTCATTTGCAAATTGGATACTATTAATTTAGGCTTAAATAGAGACTGGGAGTGGCTAAGTCATTATGCAAGGTAGCCTGTTTCCTCTTGTTTTTTCCTACCCCCCCCCAGCTGTTCTGGTTTAACTTGGATTTAAACTTGGAGAGTGGTCAGTTTAGATGAGCTATTACCAGCAGGAGAGTGAGTTTGTGTGTGTATGGGGGTGGAGGGGATGTGAGAAAACCTTGATCTATGCAGGAAATAGCCCGACTTGATTATGTAAAGAGTTGTCACTTTGGATGGGCTAGCACCAGCAGGAGAGTGAATTTGTGTGGGGGGGTGGAGGGTGAGAAAACCTGGATTTGTGCTGGAAATGGCCCACCTGTTGATCATTTTAGATAAGCTATTACCAGCAGGACAGTGGGGTGGGAGGAGGTATTGTTTCATATTCTCTGTGTGTATATAAAGTCTGCTGCAGTTTCCACGGTAAAGATCTGATGAAGTGAGCTGTAGCTCACGAAAGCTCATGCTCAAATAAATTGGTTAGTCTCTAAGGTGCCACAAGTACTCCTTTTCTTTTTGCGAATACAGACTAACACGGCTGTTCCTCTGAAACCTGTCATAAAAATTAAATGATCTGCCATCAGATCACCCTCCAAAACAGTCACCCTGCCTCTCACTAGTGATTAAGCCTCTCAGATATTTTCCTGTGCCTAGGGCTCCTTTCCTTGCCACAGTCACTCCACTTCAGTGTGGTTGGAAACTTTATACCTCAAAGATTGCCAGCTCTGAGACTTCCTTCAACTGGGCCAGCACGAAACGCCAAGCAGAAGACTCTCTGGAGCAGCTGATATTTCAGGCGAGTATTAATTTCCCAAATTGCTGGCAGCTCGAGTTACATTTAGTGGTAATGACAAGATTGGCCAGCTTTCTCCTTTTACCTCAATACTTGGGAACAAGGGAGTTGCTGTAATTCAGCGTGGCAACAGGACTGGTACACTGCATCAGGCAGCAGAAGGCATTTTACGGTTAGAGAGAATTTTGGATCGTGAAGGAGGCTAAAGTCATTGTGGTAGATGGTGGCCTGGGAAATGAGTGGATATGAGTTTAATTAGATATGTCAAGGTCTTGGCTATTTTTTTTTTATTTTTTATTTTTTTTATTTCTGCTTGAACCCCAAATTTGCAACAGGGCTTCGAAACTATATTCAGCACATTAAAAATTAGATCTGTAGTCAGACTCCCAGGCCATCGTGTGGGGAGAATGCAGTGGGACCTGCCTGCTGTAATGAAACTTTCTTTAAAACAAACAAAAAACAGTGTGACTGTATTTGCTTGTGCAAAGTGCTGGATTGATATCTCTGGAAACTGAATTATTTTCAGGTACACCTGGCTAGCGGCAATACAAGCTTCCCCACATTGTCCCCTGCACTGTTTTGAAAGGCAGTAGATATAGATATGGGGAAGTCCTTGTTATCCTTATTGAGCCTGTACAAAAGGGGAGACAATGATTACTAATGAGAGTGGTATTTACTGTGATGTGAACGTTGGTTGACAGGGAACCAGACTGAGTCCACACTCATTCTACTCTAGCCATCGAACAGCCACCAGGTAGCGAACAGCTTTTGGTGGCTACCACTCTGGCTTGGATTTGAACCAGCATCAAAACTCCTTTTTCAGAGGGGGTAGAAGCAATGTCCTGGATTGTTGATTTCAATGCTTTGCTTCAGAGGCTCCAGGCTGTGCTGTCTGGCTGGACACATGGCGCTGGCTCCCCCTTTGCACCGGCATGACCATATGAAAGACAGCAAAGCACGTTACTTCCCCTTATGCCGTTGGTCAATGTAGGCATTGCTGTGGGTGTCACCAGGATGTTTCACAATTGCATATTGCAGGGAGAGGTGACCCATGGGAATCTCTGTATGAAAAACATGGTCCATGCTGGGAAAAGGTTTGAGAAGCCCTGCATCACAGGATGCCAGTTGTGAACCTGGTTACAGTGAACCTCTCCTTGTAGAGAAACCATTCTGCAAAACAAATTCTTTCATTCTATCTACTCCATTACCATAGCGTCTGAGCACCTCACAATCTTTACTGTATTTATCCTCACAACACCCCTGTGAGGTAGGGCACTGATATTATCCCCATTTTACAGATGGGCAGTTGAGGCACAAAGGGGCTAGATGACTTGCTCAACATCACAGAGGAAATCTGTGGCAAAGCAGGGAATTCAGTGCAGTCTCCCAAGTCCCAGGCCAGCACCCTGACCACTGGCTCATCCTGCGTCTCCATTCCAGGAAGTTTGACTGCCCCACAGTGACGGCTGCACCTTATGTTATGTTGTGGTTTTTGTCCTTCTTTGCCACACAGAACCAAGGGCCCGATACGGCAAACTCGGAGTCACAGCTTGAAGGATTGGGCTCTGACTGCATTCCCATCCCTCAGATAACACATTGCCTGTCCAGCCAAGCCACTGACTCAGGACCCTTTCTAAAAACTAAAATGCAAGTATCATTTCAGGTTTGTCCCCTTCAATGAGATAAAGGCAAAAAGGTTTTAGAAGGTGACCTGGACATACATCAACAGTAGGGGTTTCTGAGACGCCCTGAGGTGCAATGTCCTTGATCTTTCGCTCCCCGGGTAGGTCATGTCTTGGTAACAACCGTGTTCCAAAAGGCATCTCCTTAAAATAAGATGAGCCGAACAAATGGTTCCACCCCTGTGCTAGGCGGAAATGTTTCTTGTTCACAGTGTCAATCATTAAGTGCACAGCTGAGCATCTAATTGCATCCTAGCTTTTTTTTTTTTTTTTTTTAGATCAGGTGCATCCTATGTATGTATTTGTGTGTGCGTCTGTGTGTGCACACATTTTCAAGTTAAGGAAATGGTTCTCTGTTCCCTAACATGCAAATTCCCAGTACACTTTATGCCTTGTTTGATTAACACAGCCTCTGACCTTAGTTTCAATACCTGCTTCTTAAAACCACCTATTATTCATCCCCACTACCAGATGAGGAGAACGCCCAGGTGTGACGGAAATTACATGTAGTGATGCCATCTTGGAGCCTTGAAACTAGGGTTGCCAGGTGTCCGGGGTTTTTTTGGAACGTCCAGTCGAAAAGGGACCCTGGTGGCTCCGGTTGGCAGAGGGCTGGCAGGCTCCCTGCCTGGGTCTGCACGGCTCGCAGAAGCAGCAACATGTCTCTCTAGCTTCGAGGTGCAGGGGCGGCTAGAGGGGTTCCACGTGCTGTCCCCGCCCCATGTGCCGGCTCGACAGTTCCAATTGGCCAGGAACCACAGCCAATGGGAGCTGCGGGGGCAGTGCCTGAGGGCAGAGGCAATGCGCACCATGCAGAGCCGCTTGGCCATCCCTACGCCTAGGAGCCAAGATATATGTTAAAAGAAAAGGAGTACTTGTGGCACCTTAGAGACTAACCAATTTAACCAACCAATCTAAGGTGCCACAAGTACTCCTTTTCTTTTTGCGAATACAGACTAACACGGCTGTTACTCTGGAAGATATATGTTGCCACTTCTGGGAAGTCCCCGAGGTAAGCACCTCCCGGAGCCTGCACACTGCACCCCCTCCCGCACCCCACCCCCCTGGGCCAGCCTGGAGCCCTCTCCTGTACCCAAACCCCCTCCCAAAGCCTGCACCCCGGACCCCCCTCTCACGCCCCAGCCCTGAGCCTGCTCCCACACCCAAACTCCGTCCCAGAGCCTGCACCCCCCCGTACTGCAACCCCCTGCCCAAGCCCGGAACCCCCTCCTGCACCCTGAATTCCTCCTTTCTACCCCACCCCGGAAGCTGCACCCTTAGCCCAGAGCCCGTACACCCTCCAACACCCTGCCTCAGCCCAGAGCCCCCTCCCACTCTCCGAACCCCTCAGCTCCACCCCCAGCCCCGAGCTGCCTCTTGCACCCCAAAGCACTCAACCCCAGCCCCACCCCAGAATCTGCACCCCAACCCCCTGCTCCCGCACCCTGAACCCGTTATTTCTGGTCCCACCTTGGAGCCCTCACCCCCTCCTGCACCCCAACCCCCTACTCCAGCCCAGTGAAAATGAGCAAGTGAGTGAGGGTGGGGGGAGCGAGCGACACATGGGGGATGGAGCGAGCCGGGGCGTGGCCTCGGAAAAGGGGCAGGGCGGGGCAAGGGTGTCCGGTTTTGTGCGATTAGAAAGTTGGCAATCCCACTTGAAACCTTGGGGGAAAGAAGAAAGAGGCTGGGGAAATGAAACGTCACGAATGTGAAGGTTGAAGCTTTGGCACAGGAGTCACCTTGTGGAGCTCCGTGTGGGTCTGGCACCAGCAGTTTCAAACCATGCTGTTTACTCTGAGGCGCTTTGGCTCCTTCTTCCTTGTGTCAGCTTGAGCTTTTTCACCGCATTGCTTGGACGTGCTTCATGAGGGCCTTTCTTTTTCCCCACTCTTCCCATAAATTATATATTTGCATGTTACAGAGAAGCAGATGATCTTTATTATCTGTGGATCTTATGGGGTTTTTTCCTGTTCTCTCTCCCCCATCTCAAAAGGTATAGACTGATTTCCTTAGGTGGAATTTCATGTTAACACAGTGGCCTGTTCATAAGAGGAGACTGTGTCTCATTTCACTGGAGGGCCATGCAGTGCTGTATGTTCAGAGAGGGTTTCCAGGTGCAGCAAGGGAGAGTTTTATCGCATATAAGGAAGCAAGTGCACCTTGCCCGTTGCAAGGCATCTCAAAGCAAGTTAGCAACGGACGTTTAATTGAACTGACTCTGTTTTCTCTTTAATTCTTGCCAGTGTGTATTGCTAAATTTCCTTGGGGGTGGTGTTCTCAGCTCTGGGTTTGTTATTAGTTAATGCAGCAGAAGTTCATTCCTGTGCAAGACAGGAATTGTGTGGGGGAGGGGAGCAATCGCGATTAAGATTCCTGGCGTCCGGTCCCCATCCTGCACACAGCGCTTGTAGGACATGGATGGATGTTCCCAGTTAGTGTTGAAGCTCGTTGATGCCTACGGCAGTTGCTGTGTTATCAAGCTAAATCTTACGATTTTTCTTCCTGTGTAATGGGAAAGTTGCATTTCTCCAAGTCTGCTGGAGGCAGCTGCTAACTTGTGTTTAGTTAAAATACAGCCTGTTACAGAGGAGAAACACGGCTCTCAAACACATGCAAAAGGAACACCTCCTTTGTTTAATTTGTTCGTAGCACCTACCAACTTCATGGCCCCTTGCACGAGGCACTGTATTACGCACGTATGAAAAGACAAACCATGCCCTCACTAGCTTACAATTTCAATATGCTAGATGGGTGAAGGGTGGGGAAAGTGGCACAGCATAAAACAGATGATTGGGAATTAATGAATAGAAAGAGTACAGGACTTGACAAGGGTGACACAAGGAGTCAGTGGCAGAGCTGGGAATTGAACCCGCCTCTCCTGAATCCCAGCCCAGTGCCTTAGCCACAAGATCCTCCCTTTTCCCCTTTCATCTCTACTAAAGATGAATTGTGTATTGAAATTGTAACAAGAACATTGTAAAATTCAGGATCTGGCAAACTGAAAAAACTTCCAGGAAATCCATCGTTGGCAACCTAGGAAAATCCTCACCTCCTCTCGCCTCACACTCTCTCACTCCTTATCTGCTCCCTCACTCGAAATGGTCAGAAACTTACTGGCATGTATTTTCCCCTCCCTTGTATATTTGGCTATAACTTGTGTTATCATTAACTAACTATATTACGACACACTGGTTCCTGAGTCCACAGCTTGAAGACCTTTGAGTGAAATCCTGGCCCCACTGAAGTCAGTGGGACGTTTGCCGCTAACTTCAACCAGAGTTTTACCCTTTGTGTTTCAATACCCCCATTCCCACTCTAAGAACAGCATAAAGAACCACTGTTCATAGTTAAGGCCCTCAGTCCACCCTTCCCTCACCCAGGTCTCCTGATTTTTTCAAGGAATATAGTGCATATCACCTGTAACAGATGAAGCACAAAGAGAAGAGGCTGAAAACGCTTTCTGAAGCACATTGCAACATCAGGGTTTTTCTTTTAAATCTTGTGTCTTGGCTGCCATGGAGGTGAGGAAAGAATGCTGGGGTATGTACTTCTCCACAGTGTCCTTACCGGCAGAATTTTTGTAGCAATGGACAGATAAGAGCTAGTAGGCTAAGGCTCAATTTGGATTAGATGGTGTTGATTCTGGGGGAGTGAGGGAAACCTCCAGAGGAGGAGCCAGAAATTGATTTAGATGATGGTTGGAGTATAGAAGTCCTTAGATCATAGGATGCTCCATGAGTTTCCTCCTTAAGGCTTCCTTCTTTCATGAGACAGACACTAATCCACAGTATTTAAAGGACTTCTCCACCATTATATTGTATAGCTAAGGATGATGATTGAGGTTAAAATGTTTGACACCACTTCTGGTTTCCCAGTGCTTCTTGTCCTTTTTGTGTCTCCCTCTTACGCTGAATAAGCCCCTCAGAGCAAGACCTGTCTCTGTCAGTGCGTTGTACAGCATCAGGTATATTCTTGGCCTTGATAAATAATCATAAACTTTATTTCAAAAGGATGAAGGGCTGGGACAATGCTGCCAAGGTTTGAATCTGTAATTCTAGATGTTCTAGGGCACCGTTTCTCAAACGGGGGTCCCTGAGGGTACCCGAGGGGGCTCCATGGACCCCGTTGATCAACTCCTCCCCCTTCTTCTATCTCCAGGAGATTTTAGGGGCTAAAATTCCGGCAGTGCAGCGGGGCTAAGACAGGCTTCCTGCCTGCCCTGGCTCCGCCCCACTGTCAGAAGCACCTGGCATGTCACTGTGGCCCCTGGGGGGAGGGCAGGGGGTCTGCACGCATTGCCTCTGCCCCGAGCACCGACTCCGCAGCTTCCATTGGCCGGGAACTGCGACTAATGGGAGCTGCAGGGGCAGTGCCTGCAGGCGGGGCAGCGCACGGAGACCCCCTGACCACCCCCCTACTCCCCCCCGCCTAGGAGCCGCTGCCAGAGGGATGTGACGGTTACTTCAGGCGGCTCCCGAAAGCAAGGGCCACCTGGCTGGAGCCAACACCCTTCACCCCCTCCTGCACCCCAACCACCTGCCCCAGCCCAGAGCCTGCACCCCTCCTGCACCCAAACTCCCTCCCAGAGCCCTCACCCACTCCTGCACCCCTGCCCCAGCCCAGAGCCCACTCCCTGAACCCCAACCTCCTTCCCCAGCCTGGTGAAAGTGAGCGAGAGTGGGGGAGAACGAGCGACGGAGGGAGGGGGGATAGAGAGAGCAGGGGCGGGAATAGGTGGGGCAAGGGTTAGGCCTTGGGGGAAGGCGTGGAAAGGGGGCGGGGCCTGGGGCTGAGCAGAGGGACTTGGGGGTCCACGAAAAAATTTAAATCAAAATGGGGGTTCTCAGATAGCTAAAGTTTGAGACCCCCTGTTCTAGGGATCACATACCACTTACCCCATCCCCTCTGTGCCTCACTTGTGTCTACATGTAAATCCAGTGGAGGGAGAAGTTGAACAGATTGTCCAATGCTCCAGATGAGGTTTATTAGGCAAACCAGTGTTTCTAAAGTGAGTGCCTTCTAATAAATGTTATCTTCAGGGAAATACACCAGCCCCTACATAAGTAGTTAATGTTACTGCCTCAGTGTTGGCTTATAAAACAACTTTATCACGTCTGTGACGATAATGATTAACAAGCTGATTTACAAGGGTGGGGTCACAGAGGCATTTGGCAAATTTACTGTCTTGCAGTGGCAGTTATACAGTATCTGAGTTTTACGTGTTCTCACCTCTGTAACTGAAATACTTAACCCTGGACTGCTCAGAAGTTTTGCAGTCACATGAATGAGAGTGTGCAACTTGGCCTCACTTGTGTGTTTTTAGTGGCTCAGGAAGCTAAACATCTAGTAATACAAGTTCAGAAAATTTGGGATATTCCTGGTTTTCTTACCGATGTTTATTTTCTGATCATTCTTCCACCATGGAATAGTGACAATGGCCCAGATTTTTAAAGGTACTTGGGTGCTGCTGTGCTCACTGTTGCAATGCCTCACTGATTTCAGAACCTTAACCGCAAGTGCCTAAATCCCTTTAAAATTATATTTAGGCTCCTAAATCACTGAGGTGTTGCAACGCCAAGCACAGTGACACCTAAATACCTTGTAAAAATCTGGGCCAGTATGTTTCGAGAGATGACATTACGTGATGTATCATGGTTATTGTCATTGTGTCACACCTCAGCAGGCATGTGTGGCATACATCTAGCATACAGAGACATACAGAGAATTCTGCCCTTAGTTCAGGTTGTACGAAGGTTTCCACTGAAGTGCTGCTTTTGTCCTCACATCCTCATTTTCAAATGTCGTATGTCCTTTTTTAAAAAATCCTTTCTTTTTTTGAAGTTTTCTATTTTAATTTTTATCCTATGGTAACTCAGAAATAATGGCCCACCAAGTCCAAACTAGTTTGATTCAGGAGCCCTTGATGCAATCGAATACAGTGTGACTTTTTCAGACGTTCAGGTGCTTATTTTTTGGAGTTGCTCATCTTGGAAATAGGGATATATGAATTCTCTGGTGGTCTCGTGCAAACTTTATACTGTTTACCAAAAGTCTTGACAATCTTTATGCAGGTCACCAATGATATTGGTGTCATCTGTCCTATGCAAACATCTGGTGTGCTTCACAAAGTTAGCCAAAGGTACACAAGGATTGCTGTACATCTGATAAACCCCACAAGTACAAATCATACATGGACTTCAGTGGAGGTTACAACTCTGGTTCCTGAAATATTCTTTCTTATCTGGCATTGTTAGCAACTTCCTCCCGCGTACCCCCACCCGCCCACCCACACCCACACACACACTGGGGAAATGTATGAATGCTCTAAGTTTTTTCAGACATCTGACAGTTTTTAGAAAGGGAACCAAAGTGGCCTTGATGCAAGGAGCAGGAATTTCTGTGATTCTGGACTTGAGTGTGAGGATGTGTGGATGAAAGGGTATTGAGGCACAAACTGTTAAGCTTTGCAAGTTTTGTCAGCCCCCTTCATGGAGCTTGGTGGTCTCAATTTGCAGGGAGTTTGGCCAATCATTTCTTTTTGTCCACTTCCAGTTTCCAGAGATTCACTCTCCCAGTACATCTCTGTTGAATAAAACCATCTGAGTTGGAGGGTAATTCAGTCTCCATCTTGTCCAATCGATCCTTGGGCTCTCTGTTGAGGTTGCCAATGCAAGGGTGCCAGTTACAATGTCTGTTCTGACTGGAATGTCTGTTCATGGGGAACCAAACTGAGTCTACCAACAGATCACCAAATAGTCACCTACCGCTCATACTTTCAGTCACCGGCCACTGCGGCTAGGCTTGAACCAGTGATCTAGAGGTGAAATGCTCTGCTACTGTTTAGCTGAGCCATCCAGTCCCCTAGTTAATTTTTAATATTAGAAAAATTATTGCAACATTGTGTTCACGCTTTTGTAGTGCGGATGGATTGTGCAACCTTCACTCACATAGGTAAGCACTTACTCATACAAGTAGCCTATTGACTTCAAGGGGACTAGGATGTGAGTAACTCCTCATCAGTGTCAGTAAGGCATATTTCGGCATATTTCTCTGTTTACAATAAGAATTTGAATTACAACAGATTAAAAGCCTATAGCTGAAAGATATTCAGTGAAGCTGGGCAGGACAATATTTATTATATATATTAGTCTAAAAGGACAAGATAAAGAAGTGAAAACCGGACTAATTCCTGCTATAGAAGAGTCAGGCAGCCATCAAGGGCTGCAGTCGTACTGACAAGCAGTGAAGCTTTCAACAAGTTCACGTTACCATTCATGTTCACATTAATCTGATGTCCACAGGGATTTCAGATTGAACAATAGCCCTTGCTCCCTTTCATCTTCAGCATCCTCCAGGTTTTACAAAGCTTGGTTGCTCCTTACAAATTACATCCAGGCTACTACCTAACCGAATGAACAACGCAACAGAGAGAGAGAGAGAGAATACAGAGAAGAGAGAAGTGCTTGAATTACATGTTTTCATAATTTCTTGACTTTGCTGGGGGTGGCTTGTGTGTTTTAAAAGTCACTTAGGACAATTCCTTTGTCCTTTCTGGGCTGGGAAACGTGCCATTTGTTTGGTACAAGAAACAGCATGCATTTTGTTGATCAGAGCTTGTCTACACAGAACGCTAGTGCACAGCAAATCAGGGTGTGAATCTACAGGTACTAGCTTGCCGTTCGAGTGACATCCCATTACTCCTGTAGTTGTCAAGGAGGGTGCTGTAATGTACTATAATCGCACCAATTTTAGAATAGCCATAAGGGGATGGCTCAGTGTCTCCAAAATCATTTACAGATTGACTAATTGGGCCATTTTAGTGAGGGAACTGCTGCGTGTTAGCTGGGACCCCCCTCACCATAAATAAATCCTGACACTCTCAATGTAAAATGCAGTAAGGAAATCGTTTTAAAACATACCTCCACCACGTTTTTTAACACGCTGCAGAGTTTGACTTAAAAGGCAGACTTTTCCTACACCCTCAATCTGTGATCCCCACCACAGGTGAAGTAGAACTTAAACCCCAGCAATGGTTATTTTTTGGTTAAAATTATCTGGGAGATTTTAAAGCTTTTTTCATTATGTGTTGAGACTCTTATATTACATACAGCACCTAGCCCAGTGGGGCACCGATCTCAGTTTGGTGCGACTGTAAAACAAATAATAATTATTCTGAGGAGTGTCATGATTTCCAGTCTCCAAGTTCTCCTGCTCCAGTGAGTGGCATGTGGCTTTAAGTTTTAATAATATAGCTTAGCAAGATTTTCTGTCTCATATAAAATCAAGAGGCTCCATTTTTTCCCCTCAAACATAGAAACCAAAAATTACCAGCCATGGTCACATTACTGTAATGGAATAAATGAGCCCATGGTAAGTATTCTATGAGATGTGAAGAGTCCTTTTTCTTTTCTGTTCTGGTCAGGTTCTTATACCACACACGTCCCCGTGGGGTCTGAGCGCCTTCCAGTAAGGCAACATTTGCTATTTTAAAGAGCTTGATTGATCAGTTAGATGGATTAATGATGGGTTTGGAAAGAAGTGTCCTCCCTCACGCTGCCTTTTTCTCCTAATTATTGTGCTTTTCCTTGCAGTGGGTGTAAATGTTGTCGATTGGCCAAGGGAGGGTGGAAGGGGAGAGCTGAAATAGGTGGATCGTGTGAGCCTTTTTCCAATCCCACAGACCATCACTGGCTGCGGCACTTGAACATGACACTGCAGTTTCCCTGTGCAACACATTGAGTAATAAACAGCTGCACTTGAGCTGTGGTCTTGAGAAACCAACATGAGGCTCTTGCTCGCTCTCCTTTTTCTTTCATATAGTTGTAATTTTTGATCGCTCCGCAAGAAAGCTTCAAAGCAAATTGATGCTGCCTCCTACCCTAGAGTGCCTGAGGAGGAAGAGCCCTTCCTCACCAGTGCACCTACCCAGAGGCCAGGCACAGTGTGGAGTGCAGGGGGTTCAGTTTGCATTGCTGGCCATCTGGATGGCCCCTGAAGAGTTGTTTCTATGCCTGGGGAGGACCAAGGCCAGGGATCTGCCCTCAGTGCACTTGGATGGCTGCGCTGGGGGGAGCACCGGTTTTACAGATGTAGTGAGTGGTGCCCCTCCCCATGTGCATCTCCTCCTCAGTGAGCTCTGGCACCGGTTAAGAACTACAGTCAAACCCTTCTCGAGCACTATGGCAACTGACCTACAATGCCAGCGCTGGGCTGCTCCCCACCCAATGAAAACCAGACTTGTGGGCTTGTAAGTAACAAGTATGGCCTCAATAGACTGTCACATCGCAAAACTAAGACGTGTTAGGTTGACATGCAAGCTGGGCTGAATAGAGGCCTAGTGAGTGAATGATCGACACTGGCTCCTGTCGTGGGCACCTCAGTAAAGTGTTCAGGCTTCTAACCTGTGATGAGTGCTGATGGGGCACTCCTGTTTTCACCACAGTCACACAGGCCAGTGCATTAGAGCCCCTCAGGTTTGAAATCTAGGCATCTAGCTGCTTATTTAGGCAGTTGACTTCAGCAGAAGCTGTAATCCCTCAGGCTCCTGATTCAGGGGCTAACTTTGAACACCTGGTTTGAAACTGTGGGCCACAGTCTCCTTAGTTCGTCCTGGAATGCACAAGCGCTTCTCATTGGTGGCTGGACTTGTGTTTCAGATGCTCCCCTACCTGCTCTGAAAATGGGCCATATCCTTTCCACCTGCACTCACCAGGTTTTCCGTTGAGGGGCACTGAGAGGCCGCACCCTCCACTAGGATGCAATGAAAGAAAACTTTAGCTACCTCATGTCTTAACACTAAAAGCGTCTACTGAAATATGGCTGCGTTGTTGCAGCACAAGATGAACATGACTCAAACATGTTCATCACAGACCATTGCTGATCAGTGGATAGGACATTTCCTTGCAATTTTTTCATTTTAATGTTTGTAATTAAGGGACCACGGTCTTCTGTCTTGAGGAAAACAGGCTGGTTCCCCTGGGAAGGACTCTGTGGCTCCTCTTTCTTTCTGCTTTTAACCCCTTGGGCTTGATCACCCCCCCTTTCTGTAGGGGACTGAGAGGAAACAAAGTCTGCTATATCCCTATCTGACTAGGTTCATTTAACACACCTCCTCCTTTCCCCATCTATATGTTTTCATATGGCTCAGGATCTGTTTTCAGCATATATTTGCAGGACTTTCATCCTGGGACTCGGTCTTCCTAGTGCTGAAATGTCTAAAAATCGACGTCTTGGGCCTCAGTCTCTCTCTAGAGAGTGCTTGGTTACAGGTCCCATGCTCCCTTTCCCTCAGCCATAAGATGCCCATTGCAGAGGCATTATGGTGAAACTGTTTTCTGGGACCCATAGTTAAAAACCCACAGATCGCAGGGCCAGATGGAGATCAGTATTGCATTCTCATGAGATACAAACATTAAAATGAAAAAATTGCAAGGAAATGTCCTATCCACTGATCAGCAATGGTCTGTGATGAAGTGAAATGACCCTGAATTTGCAGACACTAAAAATGGTGATAATGTCAGTTTGATGTTGCGTTTTGTCCTCATCCTCAAATGCCGTAAAAGAAGCTATTATTCATATTACAGATTGGGGTGCGTGTTGCTTTTGAAAACTGTATCTTCACTGCAGTAACATGTATACACACCAGAATTATCAGTCAAGCCAATACACTGCTCTGATAAAAAATGTTTCATGGAAAATATACATCAACTGTCCTCACCGTTCTGGCCATCTAGGCTTTCTCACGGAGACCATGCAAGACAGAACTGGTTTGCCATTAGGTGATGCACATTGTACATCTGAGTTTAATCCCCAGCTCTGCCATAGTCTTCCTGTGTGATGTCAGTCAAGTCACATACTGACTCTTTGCCTCAATACTCCATCTGTAGAATGAAAATACTTCCTTTCTCCCTCCCTTTGCCCGTCTTGTCTATTAAGACAGTAAGCTTTTTAGGGAAGTTACTGATTTTTACTGTATGTTTGCACAGCTCCTAGCGCATTGGGGCCATGCATTCAATAGAGGACACTGAGTTACATTGGAATACACATTAATCATAGTAATTTGCAATGCATTAGTAAAACCCAAATTTTGCATTTCTCTGGATGTCCTGTCTAGTCTAAGTCTATCTTGTGTAGATTGTAAGCTCTCTGGAGCAGAACACTGTATTTTGTGTCTTGTGTAGACCTGAGTCTGTTGTCAGTGCTTACTAAATACAAAAAAATAGAATATAAAATTGAAGTCTTAAGTCACAAGGCCAGCTGTATAACGATTACCAAAAGTGATATGGGTATTGAGTAAAACCTAGATGGACTGTCTGCATGAAGTTAACATAAGATGAAAGATTAAATGGCTATAGGATTGGCATTTTGATCTGAACTTTTTTGTCCTACCTCAAATGTGAATTAGGAAGGACTAAAAGAGTCCAGTTATCCAGATATTGGCTGGAATGTTGACTCAAAAATGGCAATACTGGGTCAGACCAGTGGTCCACCTAGCTCAGTTCCCTATCTGTGAGTGTGACCAGTACCAGATGCTTAAGAGGGAATGAACAGAACTGGGCAATTGATCAAGTGATCCATCCCCTATTGTCCAGGCCCAGCTTCTGTCACTTGGAGGTTTAGGGACACCTGGAGCATGGGGTTGTGTTCCTGGCCATCTTGGCTAATAGCTATTGATGGACCTATCCTCCACCAACTTGGCTAATTCTTTTTAGAACCCATTTATTCTTTTGGCCTTCACAACATCCCATAGCAGCAAGTTCCGCCGGCTGACTGTGCATTGTGTGAAGAAGCACTTCCTTTTGTTTGTTCTAAACCTGCTGTGTATTAATTTCATCTGGTGACCCTTAGTTCTTGTGCTATGTGAAGGAGTAAATAACACTTCCTTATTCACTTTCTCCACACCAGGCATGATTTATAGACCCCTGTCATATCCCCATTCAGTCGGGTCTTTCCTAAACAGATCAGTCCCAGTCCTTTTAATCTCTCCTCTTAAGGAAGCTGTCCCATTGCCCTCATCATTCTTGTTGTCCCTCTCTGCACCTTTTCCAATTCTAAAGTAATCTTTTTTGGGATGTGTGACCAGACCTGCACACAGTATTCAAAGTGTGGGTGTACCAGAGCTTTATGATATCGTCTGATTTATTAGCTATCCCGTTCCTGACCCTAGTACTTCACACTGCGTCACCCTAACTACATTGATCTAAGTGCTACGCTTCTCGCGGAGCTGTAGTTATTAGGTCGGTGTAGTGGGCAACTTACATCAGCGGGAGCAACATTGTACTGTAGACACTTACAGAGTTAGGCTGACATTAGCTGCCTTACGTCAACCTAACGCTGTAGTGTAGACCAGCGTAACTATCCAGGTGGCATCGCTCAACCTCTGAAATGCATATAGAAGTTAGTGCAGTGCTGTATGAAGCAACAGCTGTATCTTGCCCATAGGACCAAGCACTTGCTACACCCTGTTCTGTGTGCTGGATCAGTCCTTAGATCCCTAGGAGTATTGCAAAGGATCTTTTCCTGTTCAAAGGGGTGCTGTTGGGTGAGTGCCCGTGTAGCGTAATAGGTTAATGTTAAAACCAGGCCTCGCTTTACTGATGTGTAATTTGCAGCATGTGCTGTCAGGGGCTACAACATTATCCGTGCCTTCCTGTTAGAAAAATGCCTGTAAGTTATTGCCTTTGCTGAAGCTGTGTGTGTACATTCCATGCATCGGTGTTGGAAAAGCCTTTCTTTGGGGGGGTTGCTGCCGCTCCCGGAGAGTTAACGCTCTTTGAGGTGCAGAAATTGAAGCATTTCCACAGGCTTGGAGAAGGAGCAGGGAGTGAATGAATCATGGAGAAGTGTTCTTTAACCGGGCCCTGCTTTCTCCTCACAGGTTACTTGCATTCTGACACGGACCTGATTTCTTTTTGTTTTAATATTTAAACAAGAGTCCTTCAAATATACATAATAACTCCCTCCCCCCATTTAGCCAGTCCTCTTAGTCTGTTGGTCCCAATTATGGTTTTCTGGCCAAGGTTTTCTGACTGGTGATTGGGGGCAACTCAGCTGCTCAGTGCCCCATGTAAAAGAGGCCTGACTTTCAGGCCGTGCTCAGCACCCACCCTGAGATTCAGGTCCCATTAAGGTGGCTCGGGTTGGGACCCAAAAAATACCTGAGGCACCCCAAAATCACTAGCCATCTTTGAAACTCTAGACAAGACGTTTAAGCAACACAGCGGCTGTGTCTCATGCTTCTTGGATGCCTCTAAACTTCCGTCCTCCACCCCCCCACCCCACCCCACTTGATTTGGACTTTTGACCCTCTTGAATTTGAAAGCAAAAGATCTTACTTTCATTCTAACACTGCAGCATTAACTTGTTGCTCCTCAGGTTTGGATCTTCCTATAAGGTTAGTGTCAGTGCCTTGAACCAAGCCTTCATGTTCCGTTACATGCAGTGACCTTTCTGAATTGTTTATGTTCCACTATAAGGGATCTTCCTATGCCAGGATGCAATAGGAACGTCATTTTCCCCTCAAACATGAGCAGATGTCCTATCTGTAATGCTAGCAATAACATCGCCGCTTCCTGTTCTCGCAGATGTTCTCAACAGTGCAGAGCTTTGGCAAGGAGGGGACACTTCCATTCAGTGGCATCCATTAAATTTCCTTTCCTGCTTGTGTTCTCCCAGTGATGGTGATGGGAAGGGTGGTGGGATAGAATGGGCCTTAAGAAATAACACTGCTAGACAGAGATGAAGAATGCTACTGGGATTTGTATTCACCAGCTTTGCTTTCAGAGTAACAGCCGTGTTAGTCTGTATTCGCAAAAAGAAAAGGAGTACTTGCTTTGAGCTTCACCTTGGCCACATTGGCTTTGTATCAACTTGAAATATCCAGTGAAACTCAAGTGGTATGAAACCATGTGATTTAAAACCGTTGGGCAAAATGTGTTGAAAATCCATGTGAGCCCAACCTGGCAAGTTAGGCACACGTTTAAATATGATCCTTCATCTATTTGGGAGCTGGGGGCATCTTTAGCATACTCCTTTAAAAAACAGTTATGATGTTCCTATTAACTGTAGGTCAGTGTGAAATCCTACGACACACTTCTACCAGTAGTCTATAGGCTGCCATTCACACCATGGGAAGAGAGGGGAGGAAAGGTATCATATGAGGGCCCTGTGCTTTGCTCATTACTGCTGCACTAGCAGAATTTCTTAAAGTTCATGAAATTTTGTCTGAAGAAGTATTTTGCCTGAAGCGCCCTTACTGAAAGGTTGTCACTGAATCAGAAATTTAGAGTGGTGTGGCTAGGGGCTTAATCTACATGACAGTTTTTTCACACCAATAAGAGAGTGCAAATCACTTCTGATTGCCTTACACTATTGTCTGATAGTGGATTGATGTGGGTCTTTTTGATTGGAGAACTGGTCGCTTAAGGGGAAACTGGCATTTCCTTTGAATAATTTATTTTAGAATTCATCTAGTTGTAGAAAAGAATAAATACAATGTTGGAATGGTTATCGATGTACCAAAAAATCACCTCTGTTAGAATTAGAAACCTTCATTTGATCAATGGGAAAAACAGATTTGGGTGCAGAGTTGTGTTTCGTGATAAAAGTGAATGAAGAGAAAATTTGGATTTTAAAACATCATTGGAGGTTGGGCCAAAAAAATATGAATAAAAAGTAACAGTAAAGGAAAAGAATTTAAGGTAGTTTCACAGATCTTTCTGCATTTGTGTTTATATGAAAGAATGAAACTCTTCTTAGGCTTGTCTACACGGTGGGGTAGTGTGCTCTGTGGGGGTGTGGTTTCTAAAGGCACTACACGTTGCACATTAATTGGTCTGTGTGACCGCCACTGGTCTGCACTAAAAGTTCCCTAGTGCACTTTAACGTAGCACTGTTTCAAACAGCACTACGTTGAAGGGCACTAGGAAATGATTAGTGTCCACCAGCAGAGTCTGCCCAGACCAGTTAGTGCATTTTAGAAATCACACCCCCTAGAGCGCATTCCCCCGTGGTGTAGACAAACCCCTATCTTATCCCATCGTGCCTTGGTATTTGAACATATGTAGTACAAAGAATGATCCAGTATTCAGTAATGTTGTTGCCACATATACGCTTAACGGGGGAGCGATCACATGAATTTTCCACTTTTTACCATTGTCAGTTCTGCACAGATTTGACCATTAATATTACTTTGACCATACTTATGATTTTCATGCAGCTATAAATGAGAATTATATTCAGATTATTTCAAGTTTCAGAGTAGCAGCTGTGTTAGTCTGTATCTGCAAAAAGAACAGGAGTACTTGTGGCACCTTAGCGACTAACAAATTTATTAGAGCAAAAGCTTTCGTGGGCTACAGCCCACTTCATCGGATGCATAGAATGGAACATATAATAAGAAGATATATCATATATATATATATATCTACATACAGAGAAGGTGGAAGTTGCCATACAAACTGTAAGAGGCTAATTAATTAAGATGAGCTATTATCAGCAGGAGAAAAAAACTTTTGTAGTGATAATCAAGATGGCCCATTTAGACAGTTGACAAGAAGGTGTGAGGATACTTAACATGGGGAAATAGATTCAATATGTGTAATGACCCAGCCACTCCCAGTCTCTATTCAAACCCAAGTTAATGGTATCTAGTTTGCATATTAATTCAAACTCAGCAATTTCTCCTTGGAGTATGTTTTTGAAGCTTTTCTGTTGCAAAATTGCCACCCTTAAGTCTTTTACTGAGTGGCCAGAGAGGTTGAAGTGTTCTCTTCTTATTTCTTATTTCCAGATTATTTCAGCTGGCTGTGAGTAGACACTTCCCTGTCTTAATGAAAGTGAGACAAACCTGTCACTGTTTCAAGGAATCTTGCTCCTTTATGGGTTTGTTAATGTCATTGTTTTCTTCTTCCAGGTCATTGAAGGAAAATTGGCTCCTTTCTTGGGGAAGGTAATCAAGTTTGCCACCTCTCATGTGTACAGCTGCAGCCTTTGTAGCCAAAAGGGCTTCATCTGTGAGATTTGTAACAATGGAGAGATCCTTTACCCCTTTGAGGATATTTCAACAAGCAGGTACAGTATGCTTCCTTTCATATGTTTTACCTGTATGTCTTATCCTCTCAAATTCCAGGTCAAATGACATTCCATTTCAGCGCTTGTGGGGAGTGGGCCTCACTAGTTCGAAGTTAAGGATGTCTGCCCTGGACTTGTGTTCCGGAGAGGCCATCGCTGAGCCTGCATGCAGATAGATGGAGAAGGGCCACTTTGTCATTTATCTGGTTCAAAAGGACCTAAAGCCCCATTTCACATAGCTCTCAAACACCTGTAGATCCCACTGCTAACGCTCAAAAGGATAGAGGTGCCCAGGGGCTGCTTTGCAGCAGGAATACTTGAAATCTCCATGTGGCTAAATACAACTGAGTTTGCACAGGGCCCTACAAATCCAAAGCTGAGGATGACTTTTTAGGTCTTTCTTGCCTTCGATTTCACTGGACCTATGGAAGAATGTACCCATGCGTTATTAGATAATAATCACCTCTTCTGAGTTACAGCCGCTTCCTTACTGTGGGGTAAGGATATAACTGATACTCTATTGTCCGTGTGTGTATACATAGATTTATATTGACATCCACGTGTACACATATGCACACACACAGACAGAAGTCATCTCACCCACCCACCACTAAAATATAGCTGCCTCTAGGTGAGAATACAACAGCTGTTTAATAACAGTCTGGGAACAGGAAGTGAGGATGGATAGTGTATCCAGTGGAAATCACATGGACAATCTAACAAGGCTCAATGCAGTAACCCAAACTGGAATTTGACCAGAACACTGGAGCAATGTTCTTACTTTTTCAAGAAGTTTCTTGGGTTTAGAACAATCACAAGAAGTAAAGACCTTGAATTTCTTATCCATCAAGGCAATGACACTCCGGCAGTACAATCTGTCCTTTGCAAATACACCGTCATCTTAATTTATTGTCAGGTTGCATTAGTAGAATTAAAGCAACAAAAGTTAGAGGAGCCTACTCTGGGGATGATCAGGATCAGCTTGTTAAAAATTCAGCGTTGAGTTGACAAAGATCTCTGTGTCAGGAGTGGCCAAGGCCAGCCTGTTGGGGGTTTCAGGCTGACATGTCTTTCAAAGAGTATTTGCACATTCTTTCTCTGAATTCACATTCCAAGAAATGTGGAGACAAAGCGTGGGACATAAATTAAACAAGGTGTGCAGTTTTGTTTTATAAATGGTGTGCAAGAAAAATGTATCTGGACGGAGAAGTTGGAAAGGGAAAGACTTAGATGAAATGGCGTAAGAAGACTATTAAGACCATACTAAACAATTAAAGATATCCACAAAGCATGATGAGAACAGAAAAATAAGTAGTGAAATAGTCAGTTTGTGAAGCTTAATTGAAGTGTGTATGTGTACACAATTTGCCTGTTGAATGTTTGATTGGCTACCAAAGCCCTGGCGTTTGTAGTGTCAACAGCCTGGCAACTGAAACCAGAGACTGCATACCTCACACTTGCAGAATTTAAAACTTTCCTGAAACAGGTAGCATTTCTCAAAGGGCTAGTGAAAGCCGAGTGAAACAGCTCCTCTCTCTATTTGTACATGCAGAGGTCAGCAGTTATTTTTGTTCAAGTGGCACAATGCAACAAATGCAAAATAATTATTGAAGTCGTGCCCGCCAAAGGAAGCTTTCTTCAGTAACAGGTTTAATTATAAAAAGAAAAGGAGGACTTGTGGCACCTAAGAGACTAAAAAATGTATTTGAGCATGAGCTTCCGTGAGCTACAGCTCACTTCATCGGATGCATTCAGTGGAAAGTACAGTGGGGAGATTTATATACACAGAGAACATGAAACAATGGGTGTTATCATACACACTGTAAGGAGAGTGATCACTTAAGATGAGCTAATACTGGCGGGGGGGGGGGGGGAGAGAGAACGTTTTGTAGTGATAATCAAGGTGGGCCATTTCCAGCTGTTGACAAGAACATCTGAGGAACAGTGGGGGGTAGGGGAGGGGGGAATAAACATGGGGAAATAGTTTTACTTTTTGTAATGACCCATCCACTCCCAGTCTCTATTCAAGCCTAAGTTAATTGTATCCAGTTTGCAAATTAATTCCAATTCAGCAGTCTCTCATTGGAGTCTTGTTTTTGAAGTCTTTTTGTTGTAATATTGCGACTTTTAGGTCTGTAATCAAGTGACCAGAGAGATTGAAGTGTTCTCCGACTGGTTTTTTAATGTTATAATTCTTGACATCTGATTTGTGTCCATTTATTCTTTTACGTAGAGACTGTCCAGTTTGACCAATGTACATGGCCAAGGGGCATTGCTGGCACATGATGGCATATATCACATTGGTAGATGTGCAGGTGAACGAGCCTCTGATAGTGTGGCTGATGTGATTAGGTCCTATGATGGTGTCCCCTTAATAGATATGTGGACACAGTTGGCAACGGGCTTTGTTGCAAGGATAGGTTCCTGTGTTAGTGTTTTTGTTGTGTGGTGTGTGGTTGCTGGTGTGTATTTGCTTCAGGTTGAGGGGCTGTCTGTAAGCAAGGACTGGCCTGTCTCCCAAGATCTGTGAGAGTGATGGGTCGTCCTTCAGGATAGGTTGTAGATCCTTGATGATGCACTGGAGAGGTTTTAGTTGGGGGCTGAAGGTGATGGCTAGTGGTGTTCTGTTATTTTCTTTGTTGGGCCTGTCCTGTAGTAGGTGACTTCTGGGTACTCTTCTGGCTCTATCAATCTGTTTCTTCACTTCAGCAGGTGGGTATTGTAGTTGTAAGAATGCTTGATAGAGATCTTGTAGGTGTTTGTCTCTGTCTGAGGGGTTGGAGCAAATGCAGTTGTATCTTAGAGCTTGGCTGTAGACAATGGATCGTGTGGTGTGATCTGGGTGAAAGCTGGAGCATGTAGGTAGGAATAGCGGTCAGTAAGTTTCCGGTATAGGGTGGTGTTTATGTGACCATCGCTTATTAGCACCGTAGTGTCCAGGAAGTGGATCTCTTGTGTGGACTGGTCCAGGCTGAGGTTGATGGTGGGATGGAAATTGTTGAAATCATGGTGGAATTCCTCAAGGGCTTCTTTTCCATGGGTCCAGATGATGAAGATGTCATCATTGTAGTGCAAGTAGAGTAGGGGCATTAGGAGACGAGAGCTGAGGAAGCGTGGTTCTAAGTCAACCATAAAAATGTTGGCATACTGTGGGGCCATGCGGGTACCCATAGCAGTGCCAGTGGTTTGAAGGTATACATTGTCCCCAAATGTGAAATAGTTACGGGTGAGGACAAAGTCACAAAGTTCAGCCACCAGGTTTGCTGTGACTTTATTGGGGATAGTGTTCCTGACAGCTTGTAGTCCATCTTTGTGTGGAATGTTGGTGTAGAGGGCTTCTACATCCATAGTGGCCAGGATGCTGTTTTCAGGAAGATCACCGATGGATTGTAGTTTCCTCAGGAAGTCAGTGGTGTCTCGAAGATAGCTGGGAGTGCTGGTAGCGTAGGGCCTGAGGAGGGAGTCTACATAGCCAGACAATCCTGCTGTCAGGGTGCCAATGCCTGAGATGATGGGGCGTCCAGGATTTCCAGGTTTATGGATCTTGGGTAGTAGATAGAATACCCAAGGTCAGGGTTCCAGGGATGTGTCTGTGTGGATTTGTTCTTGTGCTTTTTCAGGGAGTTTCTTGAGCAAATGGTGTAGTTTCTTTTGGTAACCCTCAGTGAGATCAGAGGGTAATGGCTTGTAGAAAGTGGTGTTGGACAGCTGCCTAGCAGCCTCTTATTCATATTCCGACCTATTCATGATGACGACAGCACCTCCTTTGTCAGCCTTTTTGATTATGATGTCAGAGTTCTTTCTGAGGCTGTGGATGGCATTGTGTTCTGCATGGCTGAGGTTATGGGGCAAGTGATGCTGCTTTTCCACAATTTCAGCTCGTGCATGTCGGCGGAAGCACTCTATGTAGAAGTCCAGTCTGTTGTTTCGACCTTCAGGAGGAGTCCACCTAGAATCCTTCTTTTTGTAGTGTTGGTAGGAAGGTCTCTGTGGATTAGTATGTTGTTCAGGGGTGTGTTGGAAATATTCCTTGAGTTGGAGACGTCGAAAATAGGATTCTAGGTCACCACAGAACTGTATCAAGTTCGTGGGGGTGGAGGGGCAGAAGGAGAGGCCCCGAGATAGGACAGATTCTTCTGCTGGGCTAAGAGTATAGTTGGATAGATTAACAATATTGCTGGGTAGGTTAAGGGAACCATTGCTGTGGCCCCTTGTGGCATGCAGTAGTTTAGATAGTTTAGTGTCCTTTTTCTTTTGTAGAGAAGCTGTAAATGGCTTGTCTAGTTTTTGTAAAGTCCAGTCATGAGGAAGTTTGTGTGCAAGGTTGTTTTTTTATGAGAGTATCCAGTTTTGAGAGCTCATTCTTAATCTTTGAAGGATCTCCAACGTTGCTCTCCTTTTTTAGCTGTTCATTTCTTTTGTTCCCCTCCCTCCTCTTCGTTTGCTAATCCTTGCTTTTATCCCCATCCGTCCCTAGCCTCACCGCTTTCCCTCCTCACTAGTTTTTTCCCTCTCCTTGCCAATACCCCATTCTGCCTTGCAGCAGAGCAGGAAAGAGAAACTAACCAGATCCTTTCAATTTAATGTTCCTGCTCTATTCCACCTGCAACCAGAGGCAAGTGACATTGACAAGTGAGCTTGTACATTTCACTTGGTGCTCCACCAGCACATGGGGAGCAGAGGGGAAAGCAGAAACTTTCATATATGCCACTGTCTGACACACATGACAAAGATTGCTGATCTAGCCTCTCATCATGGTGATAGGCATAATATAAGGACCTACACAGATAGATAGAAATAGTTACAATACACAGAATAAACTATACCTGTGAGAAGAGAAAACCAGAACAAGATTCAGAGAACTTGGATGCTCTTACTCATCTAAACCTGAAGACATGACTTGTGCTGTACTTTTTACTGGAATATAAAACAACAGGCCTCTTAAACAACTATTGGTGCAAATTTAGGGCAGGTCTATACTACGGGGTTAAGTCGATATGTGTTATGCAATTCCAGCTACGTGAATAATGTAGCTGGAGTCGACGTAGCTTAGGTCGACTTGCTGCGGTGTCTACACCGCGCTGGGTTGACGGGAGAAACTCTCCCATTGACTTATCTTATGCTTCTCGTTCCGGTGGAGTACGGAGTCGATGGGAGAGTGATCAGCGGTCGATTTAGCGGGTCTTAACTAGACCCTCTAAATCAACCCCCGGTGGATCGATCGCCGCAATGTCAATCCACTGGTAAGTGGAGACAAGCCCTTAGATTTGTAACTTAGATGTTCTGTTACAAGGTTCACAAGGCTGTAATTAGGTTTCAGTTGCAGTTTTCACTTTCAGTTGCACTTTTCTGGGATTCACTCAATTTCTCATATTCTTGCCCCCAAGTGTTGCAACTCATGGTACCTATGATCATCTAGACTCTTTGGTGCCATGCTATAGATGTGAAGATAAGAAGAGAATGGCAGCTTTAACTCAGAAGCCTAATTTTCTTTGGTGTTGCTTGTCGGTTTTTGAGTATGCAACTGGTTTTACTAGCAAATTGAACTGGATTCTTCACGTTCAGAAAGAGGCGCATGGCAACTTTTGCGGCCATCATCAGTGGCATGTGGAAGAAAAGGAAGTATTTGGGGCTGGCTGAAAACGTGGTCACCAGTGTCCCAGAGGACCAAATTCTGCTCTCAGCTGTCCCAGCACATACCCACTGAAATCAATGGGATTGCACTGGTGTAACCCAGAACAGAATTTGGACCTCAGTATTGTTTTAGCTTCTTTTTATTAAATTTAGGGTAGAAAACAAGTAATAAACTGATCTGCAGTTGATGGCAAAAATAAGTTGTTCTTTGTTCAGTGACCCCTTCATTAAATGGTTGAAAGGCAAAGTGAGTTTGTGTGTCCTGATTTGGGTGTGGAGTTGTTTTTGCCACAGCCTGGCCTTTCTGCTTCCTACTAAATAGCTCACACACTTTGGAGGGACCAGAGTAACAGCTGTCATCTCGCTCAGCAGTTCTCAACGCGGGGTCTGAGGCCCCCTGGGGGCCACAAGCAGGTTTCAGGGGGGTCCCCCAAGCGGAGCCACTGGAGCCCAGAGCAGAAAGCCGAAATCCCACTGCCCCGAGCCCCGCTCTCCAGGGCTGGAGCCGAAACCTGAGCAACTTAGCTTCGCAGGGCCCCATGTGGCATGGGGACCCGGACAATTGCCCTGCTTTCTGCCCCCTAATGCCGGCTCTGGGTTTTATACAGTGGGGGCTGGAACAATTTGTATAGTGGAGGTGAGAGCCATTGAACCCTGTATATGATGGAAGCCACTTCAAGCCAGGGGATGCGGCTGCATCCTCGTCCTGGCACCTATGCTCTTATATGCAGAAAAACAGCCTTTGTGGCACAGCTGGGCCGTGGAGTTTCTATAGCATGTTGAGGGGGCCTCAGAAAGAAACAGGTTGAGACCCCCTAGTCTAGCTCAGTGAGTCCCAACCTTCCAGACGGCTGCAGCCCGTTCAGGGGTCTGCTCTGTCTTGCGTACCCCCAAGTTTCATCCCCCTAAAACTACTTGCTGACAGTATCAGACATAAAAATACAAAAGCGTCACCCCACATTATTATCAAAAAATTGCTGACGTTCGAATTTTTACCACAGAATTATACAATAAATCAATTGGAATATAACTATTGTGCTTACATTTTAGTATATAGTATACAGAGCAGTATAAACAGGTCATGGTATGAAACTGTAGTTTGTACTGACTTTAGTAGTGCTTTTTATATAGCCTGTTCTAAAACTAGGCAAATATCTAGATGAGCTGATGTACCCCCTGGAAGACCTCTGCGTACCCCCAGGGGCACACGTACCCCTGGTTGAGAACCACTGATCTGGCCCTTTCAGACCCAGCTAGACTTCAGCTTTCGAGGGCCATAAACGTATGCAGAGTCTCATGTCAGCTGAGGCAGAGGAAAGTCTCATTCCAAAATATTCTCCTTTGTTTTGAGTTGGAATTTGTGAAGGATGGGCCCTTGTTTAGACAGAGGTATCTAAGAAAGAAAGGGGGAAGCACAAGGGACCCCTCTTAAAGGACTGGTGTTTCTCTTTGCTCCGCTTGTTTGCTCACCGTTCATTTTTGTCAGTCCTTGAGCAAACAGAGTGAATACCTGGATTATGCACTCATCTGGGTTTGAATACACATATATTACATACCCTCCTCTCACTAATCAGCATGACACATTCCTTTGTTGGCAAATGGTTCCAAAACAAACACAATCAGTTCACTTAATTAGCAGGTCTGTGGGCCGTGCTTGGCAGTCTTCTGACATCCGGTTCAACAATACAGAACAACAGTTTGCTGTCTTAGCTGTGCTGGAGGGGAGGACTTACAAAGTTATAAGCTTTTTAAGGGTATTTCCTTTCTGTGGCTTCTCTTGGGAGGCAGCCATCCTGTGCAGAATGTAAATAGGCCATAGTCCAGAAGCAGCAAAATACAAATTGGCCAGTCATATTGGAAGCCTCTTTCAATTTACGTTTGATTTCCCTGTGCTGGTTCCCCTCCTCTATAGCTATCCTTTCTTTATTTAAGTAAGTGCTCATCAAGGATCTTTCTAAACTTCATAGACTCTGCTTCCTTTGGGAGTCCTTTAAATAATTAGAAATGTATTAAAAGCCCAATCAGTCATTTTAAACTCCGGGGGCGAGATCCTCAGCTGGTATAAATTTAGTCATAGTACCATTGGCTTGACTGAAGCTATTACAATTTACGCCAGCTCAGGATCTGCCTTCTCTTTTATTGCTTGGAGTTAAAATTTATTCCAGACTTAAGTTTAGTGCAAAAAAAAAAAAAAAAAAACAACTAAACAACTGATCATCTCCTATTAGGTTGTTAATTTATTGACCAAAATGTCTCAAAGTAGGCTTTAATATCCCTGATTGTAAATGGGTTTTCAGAGTTGTCCTCTGTTTTGTCAGTACCTGGTCACTATACATGGATATAATCTGCTATTGCTTACTCAGCTCTGTGGTGGAAAGTTTATTTCTCTTCATCCTGAAATGAAATAAAATAAATAAATCAGAAATGAAAACATAACATCCTTGTGGATGTAAAATTGTCTATAATAACTTATTGTGCTTATTTGTATTACGACCCAGAACAACCTTTTAAAACATCAGGGCTGTAAATCTCATGAATTACCTGGGAAAATTTCATTGATTCAGAAATTGAATGAAATGGTTAATTTGTGTCCGATTCTGCCACCCTTAAGTTGAGTTGCACCTTACTCCATAAGTAGTTTTATTTGGACTTCACCCAAAGTAAGTCACTTCTCACCGTGAGTAGGATTATCCTTTGTAAGGGTTTTCTCTCTTTCTACTTAGATAAAATGTTATGTCTTGTGTTTAAGGTTAAGTTTAATGCTACCCAGTGAATAAGGTCCTGATCTTGCCAACACTTACTTACATGAATGATTTTACTCCTGTGAGTAGTCTCCTTGCATTCAGCAGGCCAAGTCACTCACTTGTTGGATGACTTCGTATTTTGGTGAAATGTGTTTTTGTATCTCTATTTTAGAACTGTTGAGAGTGGTTCTGTTATGTCAAGGTTAAACTGTTCTAACTTTGCAAAGTTAATGTTCTCCCAATGTCAGGTAAGGCATAAAGTTTTAAGGTAAAAACATAAAAACTTAGGTTTAAAATAGCAGTGTTGTATCAACCACTGTAGATGCCACTGTAAGCTTAAGCCACATTCCTGCAAAGACTTATGCATGTTCCTAACTGTACACCTTGTTTTACAGAAGTCAGTGGGACTAGTCACAGTCCATAAAGTTAAATACACCTGTAATTCTTTGCAAGATCGTGGCTGTATTGTGTTATGGCTGCACTGCCATTGGAGAAAAATGCATTTGAGCCTTTGTGGGAATATCAAAGATCTATGCTGAGTACAGATACTAAAAGGCATCGCAGAGAGTACTTCCAGAAGGGCCAGATTTTCCAAACAGGTCAGCGTACCAACTGCTGATCTGTCGAAAATCTGGCCCTAAGTGGCACGTTGACTGCAGAGTGTTGAGCCCTGTTTTTTTTAAAACGGTGACCTTTATCTAGATACCTAAATGGGAACTGAGTCCTTTTGACAATCTGACCCCATGTGCATCTGTCATATCTGCTCAAAATCTTGTGGACCAAGCTTTGGTTTTGGTGTCTTTGCAGAGTTGAACCGTAACTATGTAATTGGAATATGCAACTGGAAAAAGGTTGAATAGTTACCTGGGCCTACGTAACACAGTGACTTTCCTAACAAGCATTGTATTTTGAAGAAGCATTCATTTAAAAGGTAGATTTGAGAGTCTCGGTTCTGACTGCTACCTTTCATTTTTACCTAGACCTTCTTTACTAACAAAATTATCTTGGCTAGACGTGTCCTGCATAAAACAGACATTGGGCCCAGTGCTGCAAACACTCAGGCATTTGGGTGCTCCACCCATCTAACTCAGTGGAACTACTCACATAAGCCGTGGTACTCATGGCCATGTTTGAAGGGTCAGGCCCAGAGTCAGGTGTACAGGGATGTAGTAAGGGTAACAGGGACGTGGCTTCACCACAATTTTGTTCCACACCATCATTTAAGTTCAGCACCACCTCCTGGCTGCACCTCCCTCCTGCCTGAACATGGTGCCCATCTCCCTTCCTACTCCCTTCTGCGACTTGATCTGCATCCCTGATCTCTCTTCTTTCCGAGATCAAATACCACTTACCTTTCTACCTCCCGTCGCAGATCTTCCCCCACTCTCCTTCCCCCAGTGCAGAGCCACTCCTCAGGCCATGCACCCAATTCATCTCTCCCTGCTTCCCAGAAAACACCCCCCCCCCTGACCAAATAATAATAATAACTCCTAGCTCGGACATAACCATAGATCAGCCTTAGATCTTTAAGAACTTTACAAAGGAGGTCTTTACCATTCTCCCCAGTTTGCAGTTGGGGAAACTCCATCATCCTAGCAGCTCCGCTCTCTTTAAATCTTCCCCATCTCCCTGCTGGCAGTACCACCAGCCCCAAGGGCTCACGCATCATCATGTTGCCCTTAAAAAATTATGAGATTATATTTTATGCATAATAAAGGTTGTGTGCTTTTTCTTTGTCTTCTGGTTTTTGACTACAGTGGCTCTTCGCCTGCTGACACTAGCCGAGGGACTGGCTCTACATTTTTAATTTTTGTAAATAAATTTTCAATGTCACTTTTCGAGTTTCGTGTGCACTAGGTCTGACCCCCAAATTTGTCACATTACTCTCATCCTCAGTTGTAGACCTACAGAATCCTGCTGTGACTGATGCTTACCCCTTAAAGCTCCCTGTTGAGTGCAAATCTGGAAATATAAATAGATGAGTGGGACATAAAACACCCTGGAAACCCAATGGCATTAAATGTAGACATAATTAACGGGAAGTTAAAGACAGGCTTGCTGCCTTAACCAAGAGCAACCGAAGAAATAGCCCTCAGAGCTGCAGAATTTCTTTACATTACCTACTTTGCTTGAGCCTGTTGTTATATGTTAATAAATACCATTAATTCAGTAGATCAACACAACTGTCATTCAGAAACATCAGCTTGTTAAAGCAAAGTGCTTTCCCTGCTGTTGAGCCCACTGTCATAGGAGACTCTGAAGTGAATGTTGGTTTTTAGCTGATTATGCCCAGGCACGCAGCAGGCATGATTCTCTGTAGCTTTGCACCCTGCATGGTAGTTTTCAGCTGTGCAGAGTGGCTGTACAACATTGCCAGCGGGGAACAGCAGGGTGTTGCAATCAGGCCCAGTGGAGTAAATCACTTGCTGTGGTGTAAATCAGCAGTAATTCTAGTGAAGTCTTATAGATTGTCCCTGGTTCAAGCTAGATCAGAATCAGCCCCAGTGTTTGTCTTCGTATTTGGCTCCAAATGCTAATTTTAAACTACAATATATTGTGTGCTACATAAATTTGAGCCTGATCCAGCACCACTTGTACAGGTGAGTAAATCGTACTGACATGGATCCCAGTTCTGCTATTCTAATGTTGAGTAGAACCTTGCCATGCCAGTGCTCCTATAGAAATCAAAGGGAGCGCTCGTGTGTTTGCTATATCCACTGTTTTTCTTTCGTCTTATAATTAGATTGTAAACTCTCTGTAGAGACTGTCTGTGTTCTGTGTTTGCACGGCACCTTGCACATTTGGGTTAGATCCCCTAGGTACTATCACAACAGCTTATACCAATGTAGGAGTAGCAGAATCAGGCTCTATTTAATTTGGTTTATTCACATGTTCCATGGGTTTCAGACCTGGCCAGCATGCATCTGTGCTTTAGGTTTGCTGTCAGAGTAAACTGTTATCAAAGTAAACTGTTCAGTGAATACACATTGCTGGTCACACATTGCTAGCTCTTTTCTTCAGTTTCTGCAACTATCAAACTGGGATAACAATTGCCTACCTCACATGGGATGGTTTGAGGATTAAGTAGTTGTTTGTACTGTTCTTTAGCCTCAGAGTGCATTCAACCTAGAATATTATCTATAAGCAGGAAGCATTAACATACTAAGAGCAGCCCTCATTTGATGATTGTGTGTATACTAACGAGGGCCATAATTACAATTTGTTGCACTGCAATCTGTATTTAGTGCGGGAAATTCCAGAATATGATATCTGGGCATAGGCTTAATAACCTAGACTGGGTGCATAGGTCCAGACATAGTGTCTATTCCTTACATGCTGTAATCTATATAGCAGATGCATAATTTTTAAAGCAGGTCTGAAGTACTGTATTTGGACATGAAGTTTTCAAACAATGCATAAAAATTTTTCTCCTGTCCATGTCAAGCTGCCTGGTTAAGAGAGTAAGTGTGTCGCCAAAAGCAAAGGGAGGAGGGCACTATTCTGCCAAGCGCCTCATGCAAGGGAAAACCTGTGTCCATATCAGTGCCAAGTCTCTTCCATTCATTTACTGTATTAGAGCCCATTTTCCTCTCCAGCATGCGTCTCGGACTGGTTCCTAGGCAACTGTAACAATGTTGCTGCACATGTGCATCAGGCATTCATTGCCTTTGGGGGCTGTTTTGTTTTGAAAGTGAATGCAAACTAGTCTGTTGCCTTTTCTTTCGGTTCTGTTAACCTCTCTGAGAGTTTTGCAGGGTGCCCATGTGTTACCCGCAGTTGAGCGGTGCAGACAGCTTGCCCACACACGCACGCACACACCCGGAACAAGATTACACATTGGTTGTCTTCTCTAGTCAAGGCTCGTTTAAGCTGCAGTGTTTAGATACGTGGGTTTTTCCATAGCTGGGCTACAGCTATAAACCTGAGTATGCTAGATGCAAAATACACATAGGGCACCGTTTAGAAAATACAATGAATTGTCCACGTTCTCTTGCTTTCACTCCCTGTCTCTGTGTGAATTTCACCTACAGGGTTCTGGACGAGAGAGGGCCCAATCCTGCAATCTCTAACTCACACACGGAGTCCCATTGATTTCAAGGGATTACTCATCTGAGTAAGGGATTTCAAGATCTGGCACAGAGTAGATTGTTCTTTGTATGACAAAATAAAAATCAGCTGATAGAATTACATGAGAGAAAGGGTGGTCTTGTCACTAGGCACTGGAGTGATGATACTCAGGAGGTCTGAGTTCATTTCCCATCTCTGCCACAGGCTTCCTATGTCACCTTGAGCGACTCTCTTCATTTCCCCATAGCATCTGTAAAATGGGGATAATAATACTTCGTTTCACCCACCCTTTGTCTGGCTTGTGCACTTAATTTATAAGCTCTTTGAGGCAAGGACTGTCTCTGTATGTTTGCACAGCACAGGGGTTCTCAAACTTTTTTTTGCTGGGCCCCCCTTTGAAAATATTTCAGGCTGTGATGATTCCCTCCCACCCACCCCCCAAAAAAAGTGATAGCAAATTACTATACATACTCAAAGGAGCCCTAAATAAAGCATGTAATCATTATTCCTGCAGTCAAAGGCAGTGAAGCCTTTAAAAAACTGCAAAGTAGGGTGACCATATTTCAAGTTTCCAAATAAAGGACACTGCTGGAGGGTGGAGTACAGTAATACTATACCAGGCCACCCTGACTTCTGCGCTGCTGCTGGCGGCGGCTCTGCCTTCAGAGCTGGGCGCCCGGCCAGCAGCTGCCGCTCTCCAGTCGCCCGGCTTTGAAGGCAGCGCCGCCGCCCGCAGCAGTGCAGAAAGTACGGTATTGCCACCCTTCCATCTCGTGACACCCCCCCCCCCACGCACAACTGTCTTGAGACTCCTTTTTGGGGCAGGACCCCCAGTTTGAGAAACGCTGATCTAGACACTTCTGTAACGCAAAGAATAAATAGTAATAAAAACTCATGCCTGTCTAGGATTATTTTAATCAGAGCTCTGCTGAACGAATACATGTGACATTGGCGAAAGAAAGTTGAAAACAATTTCCTATGATTACATTTTCGTGTTCTTTAGGCTGAATGAGCAGGGATCCCATGGAAAAAATAATATGTGATCATGTGATTAAAGGCTGTATCATAATGCGTACGCACAAGGGGGCTAAATTAAGGCTGCACAAGCAACCTTAATTCTGGTATTTCCTAACTTTTGAGAGCTTGGCTTTGCCATCTTATTGTTCTTTTAATGTGACCCGGGGGGCAATATGTAATAATAAATCATAAGAGTACCAATATGGTGCATAACAATTCTCTGGTTTTGATTTGGGGATTTTGCTCCTTCTCTGTTATACTTCGTAATGGAACGAAGATTATGTAGAGAACATGCTAATTCTCTGTGGTACTATACACCGATGCAAACCGGCAACCCAGAAGAAAATATGCCTAAATCATAAAATACCCTGAAGTTTCGACAGACACGGAATAGGCCATAAAAGAGCATGAAAGGAGATAAAGCCCCAGAAGGAGATGAAGCTATTTTAGATGCCCTCTTAAAAGGTTGAGAGTCAGTATGAAAACTACATAATACATTCTCAAGTCCTTCAAAAGATATTTGCAGAATAGGAAGGTATCATTATTAATGTGGAACATTACGACATCATTCATAACAAAGGAAACATGAAAGGCCTGAATAACTACAGACTCATAAGCTTATTGTCAGTAGTATCCAGAACTCTCACAAAAGATGCAGGGACTTACGGCCTTCAACCATGAAAGGAATCAGGATTCAGAAATAATATCTCAAGTATGGATCACCTATGACAACGAGTAAGGTTAAGGAACAGACAACCAAGTGCGGCAAACTGTTGCAGATGGTCTTTTGTGGACTACAAAACATACTTTGTCTCTATGGAAATAAGAGCACTGGAAAACAAAAACAGTAGAACAGGCATATGTGAGAATCTTGAAATATGCATCTAGAAACAGCCATAATGTTCAGATTTGAAAAGGAGAGTTGAGATGCTATGGGCACATCTACATTTGAGATGGGAGGTGTGATTCCCAGCTTCTGTAGATGTACCTGCACTAGAACTGCTCAAGCTTTGTGCCTAAAAATAGCAGTGTGTCCACAGCGGCATGAGCTAGCCACCCGTGTACGTAGCCAGAGGGTCTGGTAGGGGTGTACTCAGGTGGGGTCACTGAGAGTTAGGTGCTTCGCTGCCATTTGTGCCTTTGAAAATCTCCCCAAAGACACCGTAGGCCAAATTTTCAGAAGTGCTCAGTCCCATCGGGGCACCCAAGCAAGTGAAGAGATTTTCAAAAGAGCTTCCTTGGCACGTTGGGAGTTGAACACGCATGAAAATCTGACCTCAGTTGTGGGTATGGAGAAAGTGTAGGCTTATGTCAACAAAAGTCACTTCCAGGCTGGCAAAGACTTTTGGAAACCTGGATTGGGAAGAGTAGGAACACCAAGGAAATTGGAGAGTAATTGAACAGCCTTAGATTGATGGACGGCATTCTCTTTTTGACGAAGAACCTTGCAGCAAGGTTTACCAAGCTATTTTTAATGTTCATTGTGTAGATTCTGCTGATTCAAATTGTTGGCACCATCAGCAAAATGAGACGATTTTGACTAGTCTATGTTGTACCCTCTGATGCCCACCACCAAATGATGGTGATTGCATTTACTGATCGCCATAGCATGGAGTCAAAACTCAGGCACCCATCTGTCACAAGGTGAAGACAGATCAAAACATAACCCCTGCTGGTACTAACTTGACTGACAGGATGGCATCAGTGCTAATACATAAAGATCACATGATGGTGTCCAAGTGAAAATGATACCTGTTAAAAAACATCTGTGCGTATTATGATGTTGAGATAAGGCAAAATGTTAGAGCACGTCACAACCAATGAAAATTCAGTAACAAAAAATTATGCTAAAATTACCTTATGACTGTAAACTCCACCAATGTTACAAACATTGCGTTAGGAACCAAAGGAGCCATGTTACGTTTAAATCAATTATTTTGTGTCTCTGGCCATTGCAGCAAATACCATCAGAACATTTCACCGCACCAAGTAAATGTTACGTAATGGTGGGAGAATATGTAGTCCCCCTCCATGGACTTCTGTGTAAGAAAGGATAGAAGTTCTGTGTACCACTTGTAGTAGGGTAGTGCCATGATTAGTAAGGAATAGCCAAGCATTTATAGCATTGGCCAGCATCTTTGCAAATCCCTGTTACAGGCCCAGATTCTTGCAATCAGACTTGTGCGGGTTGACCTAACACCTGCAAGGAGCTGCCTTGAGGTCGGTTGGCTCTGTCCACCTGTGTGGATCTGATTTCAAGATGCAGGCATCTATGCGCTGTAATGCTTGGACACAGTGAGACTGAGCTAACAGCCCTGTAATGACTTCCTTGCATTTTGTTCGGTCACATGATCACCGTAGCAGTTCTTTCAGGACTAAGTTATTGGAATTTTGTTCCAGGGAACATCAGTTCATCTAAAGATGCAAAGGGCAGCATGTTATTCCTGAAACCCTTTTAATATTTGCCCAGCAAGAATTGAGAAAAAATCAGGGCAGGCCTGATGTATTGATATTTATGACCCCGAGGGAGACCTGAATTTGATTTCTGGTGCTGTTCTCTTGCCCCACTGCAGAAGCAGGCAGTGCATGCTACTCCCGGGGAAGAGGGAGTGTTTTTGTTCCTTGGCAGTCAGCATCGACCTCAGTGGGTTGCATAAAGAGCAGTATAGTCTGCGAAGTCGCATGCACTCTTCTGCGAGAAGGGAGGGGTAGCCGTGATGCGGTTCTCCAAGGGTGTATGAAGGGACTGCTCAAGGCTCCAACATTGCAGAAGATCCCTTAGGATGAGAGTTGAGCCCAAATCCCCCAGGAATATAAAATAACTGACTGACCACGAGCAGAAAAATTGACCCCCAGGGAGAGAGACTCACTGAGTCTCTGACTCTTAGGCATGTACCCTAAGTTGCAGTGGGGGAGGTTGCAGTGGGGGAGGTTTAGATTGGATATTAGGAAAAACTTTTTCACTAAGAGGGTGGTGAAACACTGGAATGCGTTACCTAGGGAGGTGGTAGAATCTCCTTCCTTAGAGGTTTTTAAGGTCAGGCTTGACAAAGCCCTGGCTGGGATGATTTAACTGGGAATTGGTCCTGCTTCGAGCAGGGGGTTGGACTAGATGACCTTCTGGGGTCCCTTCCAACCCTGATATTCTATGATTCTATGATTCTACCCAGAATGGCTTGCATAGAAGTCTGATTTTGTTCTTCTATTCTGTCTTCTTCAAAGCAACACGTCTCTCTTGTTGTTTACTTTTTGTGGATCCCAACAAGGCCTGTTGTATTTGTCCAAGGCACTACAAAAGCATCTGAGGAGAGGAGCATATAATATATAATTGAGGGTGGTTTGTAAAGGGGGTGTTGTTTCAGATGCGTATGAGAAACGCCCTCTCTTCTAACACAGGTGCTGCATGTTGCCCTTACAAAATACAGCTGCAGCGGATCCAGATTCCAGTCATATCTGTATGCTGGCGAGATGGGGGTTGGGGTGGAGGGGCGTACAGGGAGAGGGAAGAGGGAAATTTTGTTTCATTAATCCAAATTTTAGGTTATGTTGTAGCCAGGATGTGAGCTGTATTTGAAAGTTTAATTGCTGAGATGTTACAGTTGGTAGCTTCTGATATGTATAAGTTAGGTTTGACTTTCAGAGTTCAGTTCAAGTTCACGGCTCACTCTTGGTTCACTGTTGAGCTGCTGTCCCCGTCAGTTACTAGATGGTGTTCAAGTTGTGGGGCACTTGCTTATGCAGGTCGCTGAGCCATTTCACTGGCTGCTATATTTTCCTGAATTTTAACATTATGTGAAAGCTCCCACACCATGGGAATCACGGATGTTTGTAGTATCACAGCTAGAAAGAGACAATAAATACGGCTGCAACGGTTCCTTGCACTAGACAACGCCTCAATCATTGATTGCCTTTAACAGTGAACAGTACAGCTTAGAAATTAGTACAGAATTGGCTGTGGTGTCAATGCGCGGTGTGTAAAGCAGGGCTGATGTTTCAGAGCATTGCGAATCTCTCGGGATACAGGCTGCCACGTTTAGTAGTGTGCTCTGGGCCAAGTGTGATCAGGAGCACCTGCAAACCCAAAATAACATTAACCAGTTATGGGAAACAACCCACAAGCACTTTATTAATGATTCCTGGTCTTAGGTCTCTGCCTCATGGACTTGGAGAAGGTAGAAAGATGTTCTAATTGTTAAATACAAATGTGTATCTATTGACAAATCCGTGCCCGTACGTTCTCCAAATTCTGTATGCCAGGAGATGGTCTCACGAAAACATTGTCAAGAGGAATCACTTGGCTGGGAGTTTTAAGCCCAGCAGCCATTCATGTTTTTGATGTATGCTGGTAAATTAGATTTCAGTATGAAGGAAGAAGCAATGTGCCTGAAGTATTCCCACAGGGAATGACTTTTCTGTCATGGCTGGAACATCTTTCCTAGTGAGCTGAAGTGTGGTCAGTCAGTTGATATTGGTAGGTTACTTTCATTTGTATATATGGCTTGGTACTCTGGGCTGCTGAAAATCATAGAATCATAGAATCTCAGGGTTGGAAGGGACCTCAGGAGGTCATCTAGTCCAACCCCCTGCTCAAAGCAGGACCAATTTTTGCCCCAGATCCCTAAATGGCCCCCTCAAGGATTGAACTCACAACCCTGGGTTTAGCAGGCCAATGCTCAAACCACTGAGCTATCCCCCCTCCCCCCAATCATCTTTTGTATTCTAAGGTACAGTGGGCCCAATTCTGATCTCTCAGCTGTTTTGCCCTAGGGAACTCACTCGCTTTCGGTGGAGTAACTCTTTTACATCACTGCAGTGCGAACTCAGCATCAGCCCCAGTCGGTGTCCCAAGAGTTTCTGTGGCAGTGCTAAATTGGCATATGCATTGGAGGCAAACAGAAGCATCCTCTAGCCCTGCTCCTGCATGGAGCCGGCGTGGCTGTGGGCAGCCATGTTTGCCTGCACTAAATAAGAGTTCTTCTGAGTACAGTGTTGTTTGCTCAGCCTGCTGTTGGGGCAGAAAGCACAGGTGCATTTGTGAGAGAAGCTGAGAAATGGGCTCTCAACGTTGGCATCATTGGGGGAGCAAACAGAGCAATTTGTGAAGGACTTTGGGGTCCTTAGGGATCAAAGAGAAGACCAATAGTCCTGGACGTGGATTGTGTGACTGCCGCTCACACTCCCAAATAAGTGCAGTGAGCTCTTCGGGCCAGGGACCATCTTTCTAGATCGTGGTTGTGCCATACTAACACAGTGGGGCCCTGGTCTGGGGTTGCCGCAGTCCAAATAATAAATCAGAGTAACAAGAAATTTCTTTCCACCCTGTTTTTGGGGGAACTGAGAGCTGTTTGTTAATTTCACAAATGATCCTCATCTGAGCATATTGCTGAGTTACGAAGCATTTGACAAATGAATTTGTTTTAATTTTGAAATCTGTAATCCTTTTTTTCCCCCCCTCCGTTAATGACCTTTGGATAGCAAGAGCAGGTGCGGTCGGCTCCTCTGTAATCCGGCAGGCATCCATTTCAACAGCAGTGCCTGATAAGTTTTGTCACTTCCCCGAGTGCTGGGGAGAATTATCAAGAGGGGGAAGGGAGTGGCACTGAATGAAGACAAAATTACACTCATCATCAATCATTAGCCTCTAGCAACTTCCAGAGAATTGTAAATCACTGACTAACCAGGGAGAATTAGCTTGATAAAATCACCATTAGTGTCAGTTTGGAGTTATTTAAAGTTTTAAAGGGCGTGGCTGTTTTCTCTCTCTCTCTCATTCATTTGTATCTGTGCAGATGTGCAATATAAGTGTGTGTGCATGCATGTGTACATGACCCTATCCAGCAAAAGCCCATGCTTAACTTGAAGCATGTGAGAACTCCCACTGAAGTCAACGGGACATCAAGCTTAAGTGCTTTGTTGGATACGGGTTGTAATTCTCTCTCTCTCAGAGAGTAAGAGAGGCGGATCTTGGGGCAAGGTAACATCATCCTTAGCGGGAGCGTGGGGCACATCCTCATCTGGTGTAAATTGTTGTAGCTCCGTTGACATAAGTGAAACTGACAATTTACACCAGATGAGGATGTGCCCCTGTAAGTCTTCCCTGGTCCTCTTCCCAGCCATGTGGCAGGTGAAAGTTGAACAAAGCTTTATACCCACAGTTTAAAGTGCAGTCAGGAGCTGAAGCACAGGAGGAAATGGCTATTTGTGCCTGGACTTCCCCCAGTGGTGCCAACCCCATTATTCAGAAATCATGAGCTGGCTCTAAAAACCATCTGATTGGCTTGTTTTTAAATAAATGTATGTTTTTTACTTATTTGCCTCCTGGTTTCTCAGCCATTAGGGTACCACTCGCTTCCCATTTTCAAGCTTTTCTCCACAATCTTGGGGATTAGAAACTTACTCCTTTTCACATGAAACCTGAGACTCCCACACAATCACCTGCCTCCAGCAGCTGGGGATTAAAGAAAACACCAGATATCACAAGATTTGTGGTGAAATCATGAAAACTGACCACACCTCTACATTTAAAAAATGAATTTCCTTAAGGACTCATATTGTGTTCTTGTCTTCATTATTTAATACACCCACTTCATCTAAAATTATTTATCTCTATCCCTTTTCTTATTTGGCTACAAAGCTGCAGCTACCAAGCCCATGACGTGTTCGTCCCTGCAGCTGGCTATTTGCACTGAAAAGATGAGAATTTAAAATTGCTTAGCTCTCCATAATTATTGTAATGTTACACGGCTCTTACATTAACATACTGCACAGCAGTACCTAATTCAGAATTAGTGTGTTGATGTCATTGTCTCTGAATGGTTAAATAACAGACCACTCATTTTGCTGGAACGATGGAGTCTTCTAAATTTAAAAAGAGAAAAACACTGTTGTAATGGAGGGTGAGACCAGAAGGGACCATTACAATCCTGTAGTCTGAGCTGCTGCATAACGCAGGCTGAAGAATAACACCCAATAACTTTCTGTGTTCCCTTTGTACTTGGTTGAATATCTTAGTTTTCTTCTGTGGTAGAAGTGGACAGCAGTTTTATTCTTCGCAGAACAGCTGGCCACTGCAGTGGAATTCCAGTGAGAAAATGTCATAATTCCATTGTTCCAAGCTCTGAAATATGCATTAGGAGAAGTGGAGACAATCACTTCGAGCATGCAAACTAAAGCAGAAAACTTGCGTTTTATAAAAGAGCAATGGGAGAACACAATCTCTCTATAACAGATAAATATACCTATTCCCTAATGAGCCTTGGCGTTGACACTTAACAAGATGAACACTCATCATGGTAATAATTAATATTAACGGAGCAGAAATCCTAGGGCAGATCTTCAGCAGATATAGATGGGTTCTTTGATTTCAATAGATCTGTATCCGTTTTTTACAGCAGCTGAGAATCTTGACCCGTGTGTACTGTGTACTTTTGCTTCCTATTATTATTATTATTATTTATTCATTCTTTCATTATTATTTATTTGTATTATCATAGCTCTAGTCATGGACCAAGACTCTCTTTTGCTGGACAGACACAGAACAGAAAGACAGGCCTGCCCCAAAGAGCCTGTAATCTCAGCATTAGACAAGAGACAACAGGTGGATACAGACAGACGGGGGAGCACAAGGAAACAATGAGACCATATTGGTCAGCAAGACAGGCTGTGCTCTCAGCACACCACAGCCTAACTATTGTCAAGTTGTGTGTAGGCACCACGACAAAGGAGAGCCGTGAGCAGGAAACTGAAGGAAAAGCAGATGTTTACGGGGAGCTCCTCCCAAGCATGCAGGGCAGCATGGGAGAAAGCACAAAGGTGCTTGTTGGACAAGTGGACAATGGAAGCTGGTGTAAAGGGCCAATCGGAACCAGGAGTTGACCTTTCCCTACTGAATGAGAGAGAGGTCAGGAAGGGCCTTGAAAATGTAGACAAGTAGCTTGTGTTTGATATGATGAAGAGGGAGCGAGTGAAAGAATGTAAAGAGAGAGGTGATGTGGTCAAAGCAATGGGCTAGGAAAATAACCATGAATGGCCCTGAGTGGGAAAAGATTGCATTTGTCAAGGCCAGAGACCAGGAGGTTGCTGTGTTCGAGACATGAGATGATGAGAGCCTGGACAAGAGTCTGAGCTATGTGGGTGGATAGGAAAGGTTGAGTCTTAGGGATGTGAAGCAGAAAAAAAATCTGCAAGACTTAGATGTGAGGAAAGGCCTAAGCTACCAGAACTTTCCCAGCAAGCGTTTGCTGTCCACATCTCCTGTTCTAATCAGTTGCATGCGATTGGTCATCATGTGTCTTTCATTAACAGAACTAATTGGTGTTTGCAGGTGTGAGAGCTGTGGCGCTGTCTTCCACTCTGAGTGCAAAGTGAAGTCTGTCCCATGTCCCAGGTGTGTGCGCAAAGAGCTGCAGAAGAAGCAGAAGTCCTTCTGGAGGAGACTGAATATGGACGAGAGCCTGGAAGAGTCTTGCACCATGTTCGAGCTGTCCTACCAGAACACATGACTTCTCTTAGGCACTGGCTGACAGGAAGAGATCCTCTTCTACAGTCACCAATTCAAGCAGCTTCTTAGCTATTCAGGCAGCGACCTGATTGCAAAGACTTTGCCTGACCTTATCCTGATTATCGCTTAGCACTGGCCAAAAGAGCCGTGAAACCTGGATGGCTTTAGAATGTCAACAGCCAAATTGCATTTTGCAGTGAAGTTGAACCACTAGATCTCATGAAAAATGTGGCTTGCTTGAAATGTTTTCGGTCAAGCTCATTAATTATCAACCTTTTGTTTTCCACCTCAGGAGAAGATTTTCCTCAAGGCAGAAACGATTTCCTGCCACAACCACATCGCTGTTATTTTTGTTGTTGTTCGGTCAGAAACAGTGAATCAGCTGCTTATTTAAGTCTATTATTTTTATTAGTCTTGGCTGAGGCCCTGGTGAAGTGTTTTTCAGGGACTGAGAAAGTAGCAATGGTATCATGCCCACCTATTTCATCTGATGCAGATGCATGGATCATTTTTCTAATGGTTTTGGGCTTTTTTTTTCCCTCCACCCAAAGAAAAAAGAGCTTTTCATGTCAGATTTTATTCAGGATGTTTTCAAGCGTAAGAACAAGGAGAATTCCTTTAGGGGTGTGTCTATATTTATAGCCATCCCAGCAGAATACTGTAAGATCAACAGAGGACTGATTGCTGTTTTTGGCTAGGGTGGCAATACCATTCTTGCCCTGTTATTGGAGCATCACCTTCTGCCTGCTGCTGCTGTCTACATGGGCCTCTGTTCATGGGATGTTAGTTCAAATCCGTGTTCCATTCACATTCATAGCCATTTTAAACCACCAGATCATTTTGTTTTTTAGATCACCTTCTATTAATGAGCAGTGCTTTATCCATAGGAGTGATAAACATGCTTCCCTTACCTGAATCTGCTAGAGCTACAGGAAAAGATCTCTTCTGCCTTTAATATGTGTGTGTGTGTGTGTGTGTGCGTGTGCGTGTGCACACGCAAAATTTCCCTAATCATGAAACATATTTAATCTTTTTCCTGTACCCTTCTTGTGCATTTTGTGTGCTGCACTGGCCCCTGGCAGCATTATGCAGGTCCAGGGGGACTTTGGTACTTCAGTAGGAACTTACCAAGGGAAAGGGCAATTCTCAGAAGTGTATTCTGCCCCACATACCTGGAATATGGGGAAACATGAAACACAGTAAGTCATGTCTTCTGTGCAAAGAGAATGTGTGATCGATTTGATTGGGAAAACGTGTATGTTTCACCACTGACAATGTCTTTCACCCCAGTGAGTCTTTGAGATCGTCTTCACTTGAATCCATTAAGTATCTTAAGTTTTTCTCCGATCTCTACAGCAGTATGTATATTACATATATATGTACTATAGAAAGCAAGTACAGTGTCAGGAGAAAAGTTTACAGACTTTTTGTGTGCATGTGTATTTATTTATCGCTCCTCTCTAGCAGGTTTGCTAAATGGCAGGCCACCAACCTATGCTTCTTAGATAATCGCCTAGCCAGTGAGCTTCCCTCCTCCCTGCCACTCAGGTTTGACTCAGCTGCACCTCCATCATGATGGAGGGATGGCAGGGCCAAATATGAGCGAGTGGCATTGCAACCTGGCCCACGGGATCACAGCGCCACTGAACTTATGACAGAGGGGAAGCTGCCCTGAAATCTGCTGCCCTGGGCAGCTGCCAAGCGTCCTTATAGCTAGAGTGGTCTCTGTGTCTGGCCTAGAAACCTTGTATGGTAGCTGTTGTATTTAAGGGAGCAACCAGAGCCCTTATCATCAGAACTTTGCATTAATCGCTGGAATGGTATAAATAAAAGAGAAGGGGGTATAATACTTATAGGAAGTGGTTGGCAGGCTAAAAATGTATCCTCTCGTCTATTCAAACACCGGTGTTTCTGTTTCCCAACCTTTGGAGGGTGGGGAAATAGCTGAACCTGAGCTTTGTCAAATGAATAAACATCTATTATCCATATACGTGTTCATTTGGAAAAGCTTAGGATTGGTGGGGTGTGTTGGGGGGTAACTATGCTTCCATAGCTTTTGGTTGGTTTTCATTTTAATGAAGATAATGCTGTCTGGTTGCCCGACCGCGTAGTGAATTGGGTTTGGCCAAGGGAAGCATAGAGATTCCCTTGTTTAGTGTACTTGCTCTCTGAAAATGAGCCACGCATCCTTCCCACTGCATGACCCCTCCTCCCAGCTCAATGGACTATACATGAAATGCTTTGCTTTCCAATATGATTCCTAGAGCGTGCTCCGGGGGAGTCCTGCCTGGCTCCTCCGAGAAGAATTCCCTGCTCCATCATTTCATGCTCACGCACAAATGCAAACACTTGGGGAGATATTCTGGAATTACAGTCACACAAACAGGAAATGGCTACACAAACAATCCGGCCCCCCAGCGTGTTTTCTGCGTGTGTCCATTAGACCAGTCATGGGACAAAGCCACCAGCCCGGAAGTGAACCTGATGTGGCTGGTGCAATTCTGAATTAATTTCAGACCTAAGGGCAGGTCACGCAAAAAATGCCAGTCGCTGTTTCCAGAGCATAACCCGTTAGAACACATGATCATTTACAGTGATGTTTCGCTGCCAGGCATTCGAGTGCATTTGCACACCCTGTATGAGAGCAGAGTCGCTTTTCAGACTTCATATGTTAACTTATTTGACATGTGCAACATCCGAAATGTGCCAGTGCTTTGCTGGATATTTTGGGCCAAATTCTGGCATAGTCCCATTGGACTTATTCTGGATTGACAAGAGTATTACTGAGAGCAGAACTTGGCCTCTTAACTTCAAGATGTACAGCAAAATGGAATAGCAAGTCTGATGTAAAGAGCAGATCTGGAGCGGCTGCCATCACCCCGACAGCAAACTACACTCGCACATCACATTGAAAGAAGAAAAGGAGTACTTGTGGCACCTTAGAGACTAACCAATTTATTTGAGCATGAGCTTTCGTGAGCTACAGCTCACTTCATCAGATGAATGTGAGCTGTAGCTCACGAAAGCTCATGCTCAAATAAATTGGTTAGTCTCTAAGGTGCCACAAGTACTCCTTTTCTTTTTGCGAATACAGACAACACGGCTGTTCCTCTGAAACCTGACATCACATTGAGTAAGAGCTGCTGCCAATACCAAAGGTTTATGTGAAGTGCTGTCGTACAGCAGTGTTAGAAGGGAGCCAGTTCCTGGAATGGAGCCACATTCGCACCAGGGGAATGATAGACTTGACTTCTCGTAGTGTGGAAGAAGCTTTCTTCTCTGGGGAAGTCTTGCTCGTTTCTCCATAAGGAGTTAAACCCAGTTCTATGTCAGCATGCCTAGCAAAGTGCATCAGAGGTTGTGTCCTTCCAGCAGACTCACTGATGAAGCACAGTGAAGCATCCAGTCCTGACTACGGGAGGAGTAGAATTGGGTCCGTATTAACTTTCAGCACCACAAGGCAAAAGCATAACTTTAAAATTCTATTAGTAAAAAAACAAAACTGTTCCTCTACTAAGTATATGCTGGCATCCACTGAAAGGGGGCCGATTTTCTGCAACAACCCCTTGTCTACACAGGAAGCAATCTGTGATGATGAATGATTTCCAACAAAATCTCCCAATCCAGGGATGTCTTTGTTTTGGAGAGAAGGGGGGTTTCTCTGTAGTCTCTGCTGTAGCAACATAGCTATTGGCCATTGATCCAGGAGAACAATTCGTTGCCCGTTCTGCCTGGCTCCTTAGACATCTTGCACACAGATGGAACTGTCACCTGCTCCTTGGTTGGCATAGACCACCAACTGGAAAAGGACACAGGATCGTTCCCTGAAAAGAAAATCCCTTTCTCCCTGGAGTGTAACTCCTATATTTGTGCTTGCAAAATTTGTGCGGAAACTTTTCATTGTGAATCAGAAGTAAAATGCCCTGACTTGTCTGCAACACAAGGGAAACACTCTCTCTGCTGCAGGGGGGAGGGTTATAGAAGATGCTCATGATGATCCATGCAATTACCACTGTTATAAGCTTGTACAGAACTAATAGTCACCGTAGATCTAGCGTGCTTTAATGAAACAGCTAGATTATAGCCTGATCCTTATGACTACTTAGAATACTTTGAATCTTAGTTTAGTTAGCCTGAGACTATTTTTAAACTTGTAGAGTTTGAAAAAAAAATGTATGCAATTCTCTCCCCCCGCCTTATGGAGTAAAGACATAGCTAGAAAATGAAAGCTGCAGTTTTTTTATGTTGTCAACCACTTGAATGAAATTTCCCAAATCTTGCTGGTCTTGAGTGGGTGCACTTGAATCAGTGGGCATCCTAATTTCTGCTGTGCAAAGTGCATTTGTCCAAGCATTAGGTTTGGTTTTCACTGGTGTCTGTTAACAGTTTTGCTCCTGTGACCTTAAGTTTTTCGTGCTGTTCTCACATATGAGAAACAAGGGATTTCCCAGTGGATGGGTTTCACCAATTGTTGCGGGGAGATCTTTGGGCCCGATCTGCAAAGTTTTTTTTCTCTTACACGCGTCTGTGCCCTACCTGCTTTTTGTCAGTCTCGGCTGATGAGAGTTGATTTCTCCATCACGTAACACAGTGTCCAGACTGGCACATACCGGTCCAATCTCATTTCTTGGATGCTAGAAGCTCGCAATTGGGTTGGCTTCTGAACTATTTGAGCTAAGGCTCTTTTGGCGAGAACCCCGGCCCTGATTACCACTTCAGGAGTGGAGACAGAGAGAGCTGCTGGTGGCAAGTCTTTCTCTTAATATTTAATATCAGTAGCTGTGTACATTCTAATGTATTGTAATGGGAACCCTCGTTAAAATTAAATGGGGAACCTGAGAGCTTTTTGTTTGCTTTCTCCCTATGGAACAAAACCTGTCTTTGGGAAGGTCATGTCCAGATTGCAGCTGACTGTTGGTACCTATAGAAGGGATTTAATAGACTAATCATTACAATCTTAGCTCTTGTGCTCTGCTGCCCTGCTGAAAGCGCTCTCTCTCTCTCTCTCTCTCTCTCTTTGTCTCTCTCTTTGTCTTCCTGAGCTCTCCAGCCAGACTTCCAGCTTCGTAGCTTATTGTATAGCTATTGAACCAGTGGAGTCTGGTGGTTCCGTCTTCATAATTTGCCTTTCGATTCTCCCTCCCCAGTAGGAGTGCCTTACAGTACTGTATATTAGGGTCTTTGTTCCTGTGTCATGGTTCCTGATGGAAGCTGCTATTTGATTAATTTGTAGATCTCAACTAAATCTCCTGTTAACCTTCCCTTGCGCCCCATCCCACCCCCGCAGGATCCTCACAGACAGGATATACCAGCTCTGCATACACCAAGCTCTATGTAAACCTTTCACTTCTGCTTAACTTGGTGCCTTAATTTCCAAAAGTGAAGGATCTCTGTCAGAAATGCGCTGTCACAATTAAAAAACACTTTGGATTGGAGCTGTCAACCCTGGCTCACTTCGGCATCCACTTTACCAAGAACTGTAACAATGAGGTTTCGTAACTGCCTGCACTTTGGATGGGGATGTTTTGTTCGAGGAGGTAACTCACTGTTTATTACCTGTGAACAGGAGAATTCCATTAGCAGGCTTCTCTTCATGGGGCAATTAGGTGGTGTTAGAACATGAGCTTGAGGAGTCATGTTGACCAACACCTCTTTGTAGTGTAGACCGGGACAAGTCATGTTTAACATTGTGCCAGCCGGTCTTTCTGGAACCATGGGCTAGCCCAAGACCAGCTGAGACAATGTCACACATGACAGCCCGTCTATGCTGATTGATTGACATTATCCTAGAAAGGCAGTTAAACTGCTTAAGTCCGGCAAATAAGCAGTAAGCCCTACCACTGTGTGCGCCAGCCTGGGGAAAAGCCTGGCCACCTGGTGTGTCCTTTTAAGCCCATTATCTAAACCACTAGCAGGAATCCCATTTAAAAATGGCATTCTTGTCCCTGTAGTTGAGCAGAGGGGCTGTCACATCCTAAGATCACATATTGACTTAAAGTGCTGGTCTCCCCTCAGTCCCTAAGGAAGGGCAGTCACCCACATCACAGAGCCACCAAACATTCTGGCCCAATCAGGAATCTCAAGAGAAACCCAGGACAAGAAAGCCAGAGTCATCTCTGGCCAGAACCAATGTGTATTAGGGCAGTGGTTTTCAAACTTTTTTTCTGGAGACCCAGTTGAAGAAAATTGTTGATGTCTGCGACCCAACGGAGCTGGGGATGAGGGGTTTGGGGTGTGGGAGGGGCTCAGGACTGGGGCAGAGGGTTGGGGTGAGGGCTGCGGGGTGCGGACAGGAATGAGGGGTTCAAGGTGTGGGAGGGGGCTCTGAGCTGAGGCAGGGGATTGGGGTGCAGGAGGGGGTCAGGGCTCTGGGCTGGTGGTGCAGGTTCTGGGGTGGGACTGGGGATGAGGGGCTTGGGGTAAAGGAATGGGGTCCAGGTTTTGGGGGGGCTCAGGGCTGGGGCAGGAGATTGGGGCGTGGGCTTACCTTGGGCAGCTCCTGGTCAGCAGTGTCAGAACAGGTAGGAACTAGCCCGCCTTAGCCAGGCAGCACTGCCGACGGGACTTTGAACGGCCAGGTCTGCAGTGCTGACCAGAGCCACCACGACCCAGTGCCTTCCATTCCGAGACCAGTACTGGGTTTCGACCTGCAGTTTGAAAACCACTGTCTTAGGGTGGTGGCTTGATTCAGTTTAGCTTCAGGTCTTATCTAACTGCAGGTTTACGCTGGTTTAACAAAAGGTATGATTTCAGACCGATTCTAGTGACGTTGGTGCAAAAGGCTGTGCAGATACTCAAAGCAGTTTAAATCTGGCTTATGCCAAATTTGCTTAAGTCAATCCTTTACCTTCTTACACAAAGCCAAAATAAGAAACTTATGAAAAGAATTGAGAGCATTTACACAGGGCTCTGCACCAGTTCAACTAAATCAGTTTCAAAACCAATTAAAGTTAAACCAAGGCAACTTTCTTGGGTAGACAAGATCTAAGAAAAGCCAGTGTGGGGAGGCTCCTACAGTTTGCATTAGCCTGAACCCACTCCCTCCATGATCTCCAAATTTACCCACAGTACTTAAGAACCGTGGATTTTATCGATGGTGATGTCCCTTGAGTTTGTACGGCCTTGTTCATGGACAGTCATCATGGTCTAGCTGCTAACCTAAACCTCGCCTAGGTTTAGGCGGCCTTGTTCATGGACAGTCATTGTTGTCTAGTCATCGTTAGTCTAGCTGCTAACCTTTTGTGTTTTTTTACTTTTGACAAGGATTTTTTTTAATTATCTGCAACTGTTGAGTCAATATCCTTAATTTATGATCAACAAAGTTAATGTTCCCATTTAAGCTCAGTGAATTGAATTATATGTTGACAGTGTACCTAGGTGAGGGTTATTTGTGACATAATTTCAGAGCACCAGTCCCTTGTGTATAAAGCTAAATCTAAATAAATGGTATTAAAAAAAAGTCTCCTTGGCACCATTTTTTTCTTTTATTGAAACACTGCGGCATGAATAGGGCGATTGGGTGATTGTTCAGGCCTTAAAGCTAATCTACCTTCAAACCCTAGCCCACTGGGGAAAGTCCTCTAGATTCTAGCTAATAATAATATTTTTCTCTTCTTGGGTTGGATCCAATGCCATGTCTACAATACAGAGACTATACCAGCATAGCTATGGCACCGTCTCTATGCTGGCATAACCCCGTAGTTTAGATGCAGTCTATGCCAAAGGAAGTGTGTTTTCCATCGCTGTAGGAACACCACCTCCCTTCACGATGGTAGCCAGGGCGACAGAAGCATCCTTCCATCAACCCTAGCCACATCTATACTGGAGGTTAGGTTGCTATAGCTGCATCACTGAGGGGTGTGGATTTTTCACACTCCAGAATGACGTAGCTATGTCAATCTAAATTTTAAGTGTAGACTTGCCCTAAAGCTTATCGAAGTCAATGAATTTCACTGGGCTTTGAGCTTTAGTCCCTCCCATCTGAGGATCTCAAAGCACTTTACAAACGATTAATGACTGGATTTTCTGAGGTGATGAGCACCTGCCACTCCTTTTGCAATTAATGAGAGCGATGGCTGCTCAGCAACTTTGAAAACCAGGCCATAAATCTCTCACTGCCACCGTGAAGTACAAAGACCATGTCACCCACTACTGAAATGCAGCCACCTCTGGCTTGTCTGCCTGACAGAATGTTGCCATGTTCAAAGACCGTTGCCAAGAAGTCTTAGCTGACAGTGATTGAGTAGTCAGTATAGGCAAGGGGAAATAGTGTTCACCACTGAGTCAGCTGGTGTCATGATCAGAGCCCGTCCTCACCTGTTCCTTACTTCTGTAGTCTTTTCCTGTGGGAGAGCAGGCCTCATGGAGAAACAAAGAGCAAGATTTTGGAAAGGGGTGGCAGGATACTTCAGTCCAAGGGTTTGTCAGAACTTGGTAGCGCACTGATCTTTCATCTTTGGAGACCTGGGTTCAGATCTTGATTTAGGTCATAAGTGAAAACAAAGGTGATGATCGCATTGGTGTGCATCACAGAGTACAATGAGCTGTCTCTGGCCAGGAGGCACCCCTGGAATTGCCTCCACTGTTCTGCATCAGCAAGAATATGATGACTAAGCATTTCTCAAATTTTAAAAGACAACATACATAAAAATGCCCCGTCCCTGGCTTTGTGGCCGATGACAATGTTTTAATTTGCTGTGTTATGCTGAAGTGCACTTGGGTTCATTTCTGTAAATATAATGTTTAAAAATCTATGAGGGCAAAGGTTAATAAACTAGATCAGCCTTGGAGAGGTGTGGGAATTTGAAACAAACAAGGTGGAAGCCCGGAGCACTTAAATCCCATTATGATGTCATGGGACTTAGGTGCTTGAGCATCCTTAGGCTCAGTAGCGAGGCCGGGAATTTAATGGATATTCAACTACCCTGTCACCTCTAATGTGGTCCCTCCAGGTCACGGTTAAGGCAAGTTAACCTTGTGGGGAAGTTTTTAGTGCCACTGTCTCTGCTCTATCAGGTCTGTGCATCCGTGCCCCAGGGATGGGAAGCCAAAGCTTCTTGCCAGCACTAAATCCACTATTTAAAATACAGGAAGAAAAAGATGATGAGAAAATGGACAAGAAGGGAAGTGCCTCTAAATGTCTACGGGTGACTCTTGTGTTGTCACGTCTTAGACCAGAGTGATTCCTCCCCCACCCCTTCCCACCCAACCCTAAAAAAAAATTCAATCAGGAGTGTAAATCCTCTACTCCTCAGGTGCCTTTGGACTTCATCCCCCTGATGAAACCAGCTGTGATAAAGAGCAACGAGTTAATGTTTGACTGAAACCAGAGGAGCCACACGGTGTAACCATGTTCCTGATAAGACCTCCTCTTACCTCCTTATTTGCCTTACAAGGTGAGTGAGTTGTGTTTCTACATCTTCTTCCCCCCATCTCGCCTTTTCAGTCAATAGGATTAGACACAGCAGGAAGTTTTGGCTCATCTCTAGGCATCAGTGGGAAGCAGAGGGCCTGATGGTTGGGAAGCAGCTTTTTCCATTGTGCGCCTTTTCATTTTATGAGCGTTTAAATGAAGTGAGCTGTAGCTCACGAAAGTTTATGCTCAGATAAATTTGTTAGTCTCTAAGGTGCCACAAGTCCTCCTCGTTCTTTTTAAATGAACTAAGTTGCCCAAAAATATATTCCATCCGCTGCCAGGGGCCATTTCGGGTAGGAGGCACGAGGGACCTTGATTTCAGTTTGGGTCAATAACCTCATAGCTGTGATTTTTCCTGCCCCTCCCACCCTATGGTGCATAGTAAACACTTTGGAACTGCCTCCTTGCAGTAAAGTATAACTACTGCAATAAAATCTTACCTTGAAGGCCCTTGTTTTCCTTGCAGATGGAGTGAGAATGTACTTAACTGCTACTTATATTAACCCGCTCTGTTAACTGCTCAGTGGGGCTGAGCTTTACCTTCTTCAGCCCAGGCATGGAAGGATGTAGAAATGCCCTGTTGGGATCCGGTGAGCTCTCCGGGTCTCACAGGAACCAGGTGCCGAGTGCTAGTTGAGATCAGCAAGCTAGGGGCAGTGTACCTCTCTCCTCCCAGTGTGCTGTCAGTGAGGGTGATGTGGGCCATAAATCAGAGAAGACCTCGTGGGGAATAAGGCTGAATAAACCCCTGCCCCAGCCACCCTTCTACATTGTTTTCCTCCTGGTGGGTTCATTTATATCCCTCATCCTGAGGGCACACCCATTGCTAGAGGCCCCTCTGGGAGCACCATCACAGGCAGAGCACCCCGTCGCTATATCTCTGAAGTCCAATCCGCTGGGAGAAACCAGATGTTCAGGTCATTTTTGCCCGTTCACGCCCTATTTGCTCTACAGCAGAGTCAGCTGGACCAACTCAAGATTCTTTGTAGTCCCAGCCCCTTGCTCACAAGCCACAGTGGAGGAATCACCTTATAACCACTCACGTCACCTGAGCATACTAATCTACCCAGAAACACTTTTCCTCATTCAAAATTCACCCTTTCCGTGCCTAGGGCCGAATGATTCGCCATTGGGTTGCGTAGGAAAAATGATCCCAGCACTGTGCTCCAAGTCTGCTTCGGCACCTTGTGATAGTCATTTGCGACCAGTGCGAAGCGGGTGTCGCAGGCTACCAAACGAGAACACACCGGTGTAAATGACTTCCCAAGGCTCAGGGCAGTGGAGAATTGGGCCCTTCTTCTCTAGTAGTCTCTTCATATCGGAATTGAAAGCTTCCACCTAAAATGTGAATTGGTTGTGCCCGACTTCCCTGCGTTACCGAGGAAGTCGGACTAGATAGATGGTCACAATGGTCCCTTCTGGCCTTGGGGTCTATGAACTTTAATAATCTTTCAATTACTCATTTTTTAACAGGCAGTCCACATAGAGGAATTAGAATGTAACCTTTCTACCAGCTGTACGTGGCCACAGCAAGGGCCAGGTTCAATGAGTCTATGGGAACCTTTCTAAAATAAAAGTAACATATGGCTTGTGCCCCATCCAGAGCCAGACCCCAGCTCTAGGGAACTAACATTTTACCTCCCTCGTCAGCTTCCCTGCTCGCTTGGCATAAACAGTACAACATAAATAGGGCCCTGCCAAATTCACAGCCATGAAAAATGCATCACGGACCATGAAATCTGATCTCCCCCTGTGAAATGTGGTCTTGTGTGCGCTTTTACCCTCTACTATACAGATTTCACAGGGGAAATCAGCGTTTCTCAAATTGGGGGTCCTGACCCAAAAGATTATTTTAGGGGGGGGGGGGGTCGCGGTATTGCTGCCCTTTACTTCTGTGCTGCCTTCAGAGCTGGCGGCCGGAGAGCAGCGGCTGTTGGTTGTGCGCCCAGCTCTGAAGGCAGCGCCCCGCCAGCAGCAGCGCAGAAGTAAGGGTGACAAGACCAGACCACGCCACCCTGAGTTCTGCGCTGCTGCCTTCAGAGCTGGGTGGCCGGAGAGCGGCTGAAGTGAGGGTAGCAATACTGCAAACCCCCCCTACAATAACTTTGTGCCCACCCCCACCTCCCCTCCTTTTTGGGTCAGGACCCCTACAATTACGACCCCGCGAAATTTCAGATTTAAATAGCTGGAATCATGACATTTATTATTTTTAAAATCCTATGGCCGTGAAATTGACCAAAATGAACCGTGAATTTAGTAAGGCCCTAAACATAAAACTCTGGAGAGAAATGCACTGGTATGAAATTACAGGTGTAAATGAAGCAACGAGAGCTAGCTTTTCACCCCTTGGGGGAAGTAGAGCATTCCAGCCCCCTAAGCCATCTAGCTCTGAGACTTGCAATCCCATTGTAGCAAAATGACCAATAAAGGGGGGGGCTGAGAACTGCTGCATGAACCAGTATACCAATCGTCTCTGGAAAGGAAAAGGATTCCTGGGGCTTTGCGTACACAGTTATGGTTTGTCTTTTAAAAGGGCTCCTGTTTAATTAAACAGCAGCCAAAATAGCATTTCAGACACCAGGCTAGTCAGGAGGGTCTTGTGTTACCATCAAGGCAAAGAGCTGAAAAGCACATCAGCTAATCGGGTGTCACAAGTCAAACCAGACAAGGTCTTCACAGCGACTAGGAGTAAATTCCAGCCATTTGAAGCACAGACAAATAAAAACCTTGGCATTGGGGTGGTGAGTATGCTGAAGAGCTGTTTCATTGCCTATAGTAAAAGACTCTTGAATTTCTGCAGTTGAATTGCTCAGACACTAAAAATGAGGTTAGTGGGTTCATCTGGAAAGAGAAATAAGGTAAGGGCTTGTTTCAAGAGTTGCACTTTCCATTCACTAGAGAACTCAGAGTTACTCACTATGTACAATGTCGTAGCAAGTCAATAGCAAGAACCATATTAACAATGTAAGCAAGGTGTAAATACAATGCCTGAGTAAGGACGTGTAGTCACTTGGCCCAAGTAAGACAGCAGCGGGCAGACATCGAGCCTACGTATGTAACAACTGAAACCAAGGTGTCCTTGTATTTAAGCACATTTGTTTACAAACTAACCTCACTGGTCTGTGACTAATGCCATAGGCAGGTACATAATGTGCAACTGCTAAGCCAAAGTGCACTGAAAATCCAATGTCTGGTTCTGCCACGCTCTTCACGGGGAGTAATGCCTTGTGCTGAATTTTTGTCCCGGAGTCCAATGGGCACAGAACCTTGCCCTTCAAGCCCTGAGGATAACATTCAGCCCTGAGGCACACGCGTGCGCCTGCTGTTGAAATCAATCTCTGCTGGGCATGCACAGCTGTGGACAAACCTTGGCTTTAAACATGCTGAGCGGGGGCCAGATTCAGCACCCAGGAATAGCACCTTACCCTGGGCATGGTTTCAGTGGCCGCAAGGTTGGGCCCACAAACAGGGACAGATCCGACTGACATCAGTGGAAGTGGCACCACTATGAGAGAGACCCGAACTGGGCCCACGGCGTTGAAGTGAGGGGTTGAGAAATACAAACGGTAGCAGTTGACAAGTGTGGCAGATTCCCGGTAAAGATGAAGCCGGGGGCACGTGGGTTTGGTAGCGAGTTAACCCGAGATGGCACCAGGTAAAATAAGGAGGGTGTAATAGACGTACACAGTAGTGACATTGTTAACCGGACCTACAGGTTTATGTCAAGTGCTGCTCCGGGGCCATAAAGCACTTCTGTGAAGGAGTCAGGGCAAAGGGACAGACAAAAGAGGCTCCCTAAATAAGGCCCTTATCCAACTCCCGCTGAAATCAACATGACTCTTTCTAGAGAATTCAGTAGGAGCTAGATTGGATCCTACAAAGGGAAGGGAAGCCCAGATGGCTTGTTTGCTCCATTGACAGCATGTAACTAACCATGTTATCAGCAGTTCTGATTTGATCAGCTCCTCTCCACCTGTGGAGGGTGCTGGAAGGGGAGCATGTCAAATGGGATGGGGGAGCGGTTGTGTAGCGCTGTCTGTGGGGGACAGTGGTGGCTCCAGCGGTGAGGTGTGTGTCTCTGGGTGGAGGAGGAAAAAGTATGCCATGCTAGAGGCCAGTGTTTCATTTCCTTGCTTGTATGTTATGTGAAGGGCAACCTAAACTCACACACAATGCAGTTTTTGTGGGTACTAACTACTAGGGATCACCACCTTTTCTTGTGCTTCCATCTCACTGACCCCAGGCCTATGTAGAGTGTAAACCTAGATTTTCAAAGGAGCCTAAGGGCATTAGACACCCAAATATCCTGGAATTTCAATAGGGGTTGGGTATCTAACACCCTTTGGCTATAGGCAGCACAGAGCAAGCTAATGCCAGAGTGGAATTCTTGACTGTGTCTCTAGCATTTGTGGTTTCAAGGCAGAGCCTCGCTGAGACAGTGCTACAAAGAAAAAGCCAATGAGAGCACAACTGGTCGCGGGCCAGATTTATGGCACCACCACTGCAAACAGCACACGCTGTTCGGTAGCAGAGTGTCGGAGCCACACTCCAGTCGCTCTTCTGGACAACTCATCACACAGCCCCCTGGGCTGGCAGTACTGAACCAGCTTTTATTTAAAGCACAGCATTGTGGACATGACTGTCCCCAGAACCTGGGGTTCAGAGCCAGACTTGACAGCTGAACCCAACTTTTATAGTGGGCCAAACCACAACCCCAGGTCCAAACACCGTGATTTAGGGGGAAGTTTGGATCCAAGCTCAGTGTGGGTCCATCTCAACTAGACACTTTCGCATCCCTTTGTATGACTATGCCAACGTTTCTTCAAGACAGAATTGGAGCCCTTATTCGCGTTGCTTCCGAGAGTTGCTGGTCTCCCACAGGCTGTTGTTACTAGTCAGAGGTTTTGCTTCTTTGTCCAGGTAACTAGGATAGGTTTAAAGCAAAGCATTTAGCTGAAATGTCCCATCCTCTAGCTGTCTTGCAGCTTTCCACTTTGGGGGGGTTGTCTCCGTGCTTGCAGTCTGGTGGCCCGGTCCTGGACTATACTTCTCCAAAACCTCCTAGGCTTCCAAGAAAATCACTTCTGTGTAGGTATTTATGGGGCACTTGACACAGCGGAATGAATGTCTCATCCCAACGTGCCCGTGAGGCAGAGGGTGGCATCCCAGTTTCACCCATGTGGAATTGAGGTACAGAGGACACACTAGATTTGTTCTGAGACGGAGCTGATGAGGATGGTTCTCAGTGGGGGCCGCTGGGTGAGGAGGTTTTTAGCCTCTACTCCCACGTCACTTGCCCAAGGACACACAGGTGGTGTCTGGCAGAGCCTGGACCACCAGATGGTCCTTCCTCTCCAAGCCCATCAGCCTTTTGTTCTTTCTCCTACCCCATTATTGTTGCTCCTCTCCTATTCCAGATGCTTAGTTTGGAGGTGTTGGGTTTTGATCTTGAACCAGCATCTCACCCATCCGGACAGAACTTCTGCTGCAAATGCCAGAGCAGATGCGGATCTTGTGCCAGAGCAACTTTGTTGGAATGAACGGAGTCACTCCCCAAGATATGTGATGTGAGACTCTGACCTCACCCAATAGTCACACTAGCTCCCTTAGCCTATGACCCTTCATGTCATGTCATATTTCATTCACCTGAGCTTTATCGCAGTTGAAGATGACACCCAGGTGTGTTCACACTTGTCCCCTCTGGTTGTACTAGCCCAGGAGTTGCCACGCCACAGACCAGCCACCCATCCTCCCCGCTGTACACAGTAGAGCACTGTCGTACTCGGTCACCTCTTGTTTCCCATTGGTCCTGGGCAGAAAGAAGAGTTTGAAAGTCCAGTTCATTCAGGGCTTTTTTAAACACAGCAGAGCACCAGGGCACCAGGCCTCACTGGGTTTTGTTTGTGTTCTTTTCCCATGAGTATTTAAGTGGTACCCCCCACCCCCACCCCAGTCACATACGCTCTTCAGCCGCTGGGATCTTGAGACTGCTTGGCAGATTGAGACATTCCATTTATCCCACACATACACACACTAAAAATCATTATTTTTACTCGTATCATTATTAATTTTCTGCCAGCTCAGTGCAAACGGCGGCGTAGCTTGTGTGTGTGTCTTTTTCTCTCGCTCTCTTTCCCCGCCTTGTCGTCTTCTTTTTATTGAGGGGGCGCACTGATTGGAAAAGCCCACCTGCCCCCCTCCTCTTCGTCTCCAACCGTACAATTGTCACTGCCAATTAGTGCATTGTTCGGGCACACAATGGCGCTGTAGCCAGTGGAATGGGCTGCTTTTGTGCTTCTCCAGTCGGCCGTGGGGGCAGTCAAGATTCATTTAGGGCCTTACACAACATGGACAGAAAATGCTATCAGAAAAGCAAAGGGAAAAAGAGAAGAAGCAGAAGAAGCGGTGGGGGGGAGCAAGCGGTGTAGAAAAAGAGAGTGGGGAGGGGAATTGGCTATTCAAGGGTTAGGCCAACCTCATGAAAGGCCCAAGAGCCAGCGTTGCATTGAAGCCACCCCTTGGAACACAAAAAGGAACTAGGGTTTAATAGTAATTAGTGGGCTAACTGTGCAAAGAACACTCGGCCTTTTCAGTGGATTGTTCCAACTTTTACTTCTTCCCCCTCCCTCCCCTTACAAATCGGGGCGGGGGGAGAAAAGCTACAGGGCTGGGAGTCGGCGGCACTTCAGTGCTCACCACATTCTGTAGAGGGTCATTCAGCGCTTCTTTTTGACAGGTAAATTGGATTTTATTCTCTGAAGCTTGTAGCCAATTACACAGGGTATTTTGCAGCCGGGGCGCGACATATGGGTATGGTTTTGCAGTCAACGTTTGGCTTGTTTCAAGTACCTTTAGAGCCGCCCCGTCCCTTTTTGCAGCCTGGGGAGTTGCGTGCAGAGGCCAAGCCTCGGCCGCTTTTAACCAGGGCACATTCTTCTGCTTTTAATCGGCACAACGTGCTTTCCGGGGATCTTTTTTCCTTTCCTCGTAAAATACATAGATTGAAAGTTGGGACTTTTACGGAATTCAGCTGGGGCCGGAGGTGGCAGCAACACGAAACTGGTCCCATCAGTTTAGCGGCTATAAGGGATCCACTTGGTTAAAAACCAAACAGACCGAATCCCAGCTCTTTCTAGAGCTTTGTATGCATTTGCTCAGCATGGAAGCTGGCTGTCTTCGTTTTGCCCTGAGAGTCTCTCCTGAGATGACCCATCTCCCCTGTTCTATGTCCCTTCCCCAGCCCACTCTCACTCACAGTAGGACTCAATGGGTACATCTACACTGCAATTAACCACCTGCCGCTCACCCGTGTCAGCTGACTTAGGCTTGCGAGGCTCCGTCTATGGGAGGGTCCCAGAGTCCTGGCTCCAGCCTGAGCCTGAATGGCTACACAGAAATTAAACAGCCCCCTAGCCCCCGCGCCCAAGTCAGATGAAACAGGCCAGCCGTGGCTGTTGAAGTGCAGTGAGGCCATACCCGGTCTGTGGTCACTGAAATGCTCTAAAACGCAGTTTGTCTGAACTTGCTTCCATTAGCTAGGGTGGGAGGGCGGCCAAACCATGTTTACATTCTGTTCCAGGGTTTCCAAACTCAGTGTGTGGCTAAGCCAGTTCCCGGCCAAATGTAGACAGGGCTTCAATGTACATCTCCACTGCAATGCAAAACCCACGCCACGGGGTCTCAGGGCCCGGGTTAATTGGCTCAGGCTCACAGGACTCAGGCTGCAAGCCTAAAAATAGCAATGTGGATGTTTGTGTTTGAGCCAGAGCCTGGCCTTTGAGACCCCATGCAAGGGCGCTGGAACGGAGGGGGCCGGGGGCATGGCCCAGACACTTTTTACCGGCCATAAGGGTGAGCGACGGGGAGGAGGAGGCAGAGAGGAGCGAGCCGGGGTGGGGTGGGGGGGCAGGGCCTCAGAGGGAAGGGGCGGCATGGGAGTAGGGGGGCGGGGCCAGGGTTTGGGTGCCGGTGGCCCCACACACTTTTAGGGAGCGTCTCCCGGTCCTGACACCATAAGGGGGCGGGTCTCAGAGCCCAGGCATCAGCCTGAGCCCAAACGCCTACACTGCAATTTGTAACCCTGCAGCCTGAGCCTCGTGAGCCCGAGTCAGCTGGCCTGGTCCAGCCGCGCCATGCTACAGGGCTTTCATTGCAGTATAGATGGAGCTGCAGGGGCACCATCTCTCCTCTGGAGCCCATTCAGTGAACCATCAGGAGGCACTAGGGAACAACTTAATGCCCTCCTCCCTCTCCCCCTGGGTTAGATGCTGATCTCCTTTACACCAGTGGAGATCCCCTGACTTGAATGGAGTTGCTCTGAGGTGAGCACAGCAGCTGACCTGCTGTCTCTGCAGAATTCGCTCCCTGTCCCTGAATTTAGTGTTTGATCTTAACCTGAACTCTCTCCTCGGCGAGTGGTATCCTGGGTTAGACTCTGTTTTATTTCCTTTACTGAATTTGGCCCTTTGTTGGATCAATGGCAGTGCATAAAAAGGTTTATCAAGCTGTTACAATGTACATTCTTGCACGGTTCGTCTTGTTAGGATTCCGCTCAACTCTCAAACAATGCTCACGTTTAGGTTTTATCAGACACCTCCTTGTTTATTTACCGGCATTGAGCAGCTGCCATGTCTTCCTATCTGCAAGTCAAATCAAAATCATTTTAGAAGGTTTTAACCTCATACAATCGTTCTTAGGCAGTGAACAATACAGGGCATCTCAACCCAAATCAGAAGTAAATACAGACACAGGATTATATGTTATTCTTTTCTCCTTTACACAGTGATGGCTCATAAATGAAATCTACAATGGAGAGCTGTATGGGTTAGTGGTTAGTTCACTAGCCTTTATTATCTCATGGGACCGGGATTCAAATTCTCCTAGGATACAAGGGATGATGAGCAGTGTCTGATCTCTGGTATAGCAGTGTGACTCCACAGAAGTTAATAGAGTTACTCTGGATTCACCCCAGTGTAATGAGATCCGAGTCCAGCCCTCTGAGTTTCGGAGTCTCTGATGGACATTTCTCAGTGTCATAGAAACCACGTCTTTACTATCAGGTGGCTGGTTCATGGCCTACATGAAATAGGTGTGGTTGTATTAATCCAGTTCCCAGTGAAAACAAGTCTGTAACCAGACTCCGAACCAGACGTGAGAGCAGCAGCAAAGAGACTGCCCCTTCCTGCCGGAATGACTCTGAGCCCACGTAGAGGACTTTAGGAATTCTGTTAGAGCCGGGTACATATTCATGCAGTGCACACATGATCACTAGAGCTCCCAGTTTCCATCCTTCAGGGGCTTGGGTTAGGGTGCTCTCTAGTAACACAGTACACATCCATATCTCACAAACCATCGCTGGGCCCTGATTAGCCATCTCACTGGCAGCCTCTGCACTGAGAGGCCAAGGATTAAACTTTCTTCTCATGCCCCCTCCCCTAAGGTGGTCAGTTCCTACAGACGCTTTGGCAGGGCAATGTGGGGAATCTTGCCTGGCTGTTGCCCAAACTGTCCTTCCCTGACTGGAGGCTTTTGGTGTCCAGGGCAGGCCGCCTGGCACCTCTTAATTCACACCCCCCCCAAACCCAGCACACAGTTTGACACAGCTGGCTGTCAGTCTAACTCGAGTGTTTCAGGACACAGCCTGGAACTGAGCTACAAAGGAAAGTCTGCAGTGGAAGCAAAGATAGTCTGGTATCAGGTGCTGGGTCGAACTCAGGAAATCTGTGTTCCTTGCCTACCTCAGCCACAGACATCCCTTGGGACCTTGGGTAAGTCACTTCATCCCTTTCTGCTTCCGTTTCCCATCTATAAAACAGGGACAATTATACTTCCTTTCACCCACTCTTTGTCTGTTTAGACTATAGGCTCTTCAGAGTAGGCGACTCTCTTTTACTATGTGTACACCTAACACGACGGGGGTCCTGATCTTCCACCGGGACTGCTAGGCTCGACTGTGCTACAAATAATAAAGTGCCCTGGTGGAGGTTTGCCCAGTGCCTTCTTTCAGTATGCTGATTAATGTCTCCCTTTCGTTATGTGCTGGGAGATGTACAAACAAGTGCGCCCAGCCCCTAAGAGCTTTATTGCTGAATTCACCACCATCGTAAATTAAGAAGTTACACAGCAAATAGAGAGTAAATCCCATTGCAACCATTTAAATAGCTCCTAACTCCCATGCACCAAGCGACTCTGGTCTTCTCAGGTTTTGATACCACCATGGTAGCTGAGATGCTTCCAGCCAGGAATGGAGCCCAGTATCATTCAATAATGGTTTCCTCTCCATTCCTCCTCCGCCTGGAGGTAAGCTTGTGGGCATAGTGGGTATGAAAGGGTATGTCTGCACAGTGCCTGGGCGGGGGTTAGCTCTGCTCCAGCTAGTCCCTAAAAATCTCAGTGTGTGGCTGCAGCATCTCAGGAGGGCCACCCGTATATGTGCTGAGGGGGTTGAGTGGGATTGGACTGAGGCAGCCAGCCCAAGTCACCAGCCATGCCACATTGCTATTTGTAAGTGCCAGATGGACTGGGAATTACACTTCCAGCTGCTGTGTAGACGGACCCTAGATGTGCGTGGCTGGGGAGGTAGGGAAGGCAGATTGAAGAAGCAGGCTGTGCAGATGGGCTGGAAGACACTGTGACCTTCGTGATAGCCCCTGAGAAAACCCCATCTCCTGTGCGAAGAGAGCTCACCTGATTCCGCTGCGCCCAAGGATCAGCGCTGGTGAGGTCAGTCCAGGCAAAGGGAGCATGTAAAGGGAGCAATCTTTGAGAGATTCTGAGCTCAGACCATTTAACACTTTGAGAAGGGCAAAGATCTTCCATGTAATGTGGTGTTGAGGAAAGTGGCGCCCAGCGGTGATGTGCTCTCAGTGACCCCTGCTGCAGTATTCTTCACCAGTGGCAGTTTCCTCGTGGCTGAGGCTGTCAAGCTCAAAGAAGCCACATTGCCATCAGTCAAACAGAGGCAGGTATTAACGTTGTCAGGTCATCCATGAGCAAGGGTGGAATGCAGGCTCCTAGCCACTGGGAGATGGTAGAAGGTGTTTCTCAGGCAATCTGCTCTGAAAGAGGCCAGTGTCTGTGAGGGGTCCCAATGGACTCCTAGGTTGCAAAGAGTCTTGATGAGTTGAGGGCATGTGTCCTGGACCAATCGGGGCTGCCTCATGGTAGCAAGGTCACCGGTGTTTTCCTCTGCTTACCAGCATACCCTCTGTCTTGCTATGGTCTTCTGCAACTGCCGAGCTCAGCCAGGCACTGGGCTAGCTGGCTGTCAGTGGGGTTACTGCCAGCTGTGGCAGCCTGGCCAAGTTGTGGAACTTCTGCATATCATTGACATTTGAGCCCACAAAGTCCCATCGTTTCTCCTGGCAGTGGCATGTAAATATTGAATGAAAGCAGGGAGCGAGGGGCTGCCTGGGTCCCGCTGGTGGCAGAGAGGCAGTATTCCATCACGCCCACGTGGAAGAACAACAGATGTTGTGGACCATGTCTTTGGTCCCTGGCCTCTCTCGCTGGCAGGATGTCGTCATTGTGTGAGCCACCATATTGCATGCCGCAGGGAGGGCCAGGATTACGAGTTTGGATGTGTCCCCTTTACCCATCAAATTTATTTCCCATTTCCATAGCATTAGTCTCTTTGCAATAGCTGTTGCTCTTAAACAGCCCTTGTTTTGTGGGCCACAGCTATTTCCTAACTCCCCAAAATCTCCTCATGTCAAAATGTTTGGGTTACTGCGGATGTCCGGTTTCCAGCCCATATTTAATCTACTTCTGCCATGAGCCCAGCAGTGATTTGCTGATGGGCAGAACCGAAGTGTCTGTAGGAAATGGCTGCAAGACCAGCGACAGTTCCAAAAAGTGCCATTCTCTTTTCATCCAGCTTTCTTTCATTTTTGTGTCCAGTAAATTTGATCTTGAGTTCATGCACTGGGTTCATTTGTATTTCAGCATGAGCTGTGTCCTTCGAGATAAACAATGTGACACACTAGGTCTGGCTCCAAACATTCCTCTGACCCACTTGAGCGTTTCAAGGATTTTAAAAGCACATATTGAGAATCTGAAGTGTCTGGTCTTAGCAAGAATGTCTAAAAGGTCATAGGAGGCTGGTTTGGGAGCACCCAATGTCTGAAGTTCACTAACTGGCTCATCTAAAGCCTCAGTTGAAAATACTGCTCATGTGTGTGTATGGGGGGGGGGTCCCCCGTCTAGATGGAGGAAAACATACAGGTCTAGATTTTCAACAGCGACTGGTGATTTTGGCTGCCCCTGTTTTTGGATGGCCAACGTGAGACACTTCCAGGGGCCTGGTTTTCAGGAGGTGGGTGCCCTCTACTTTCTGAGACTTGGGCATCTTTAAGGTGTCTCAAGATGGGTGCCCAAAATCACTAGGCCCTTTTGAAAAGCTTGGTTGTAGACTCTTGAAAGAGCTAGGGTATAGATGGGGCCAGTGTAGGGCTTTGCTTATTCCTACTGTGTGTGTCCCAGATAGTGACATTTTAATGAAAGGATGGGTTGAAATTTGGGTTTCTGAACATGGTTTGCATCTACGTTCAGCTATGACAGCCTTAGATTTGTATGGCTAGGAGGGACCACTGAATCAATTAGTTTGACCTCCTGTATAGCACAGACCATAGAATTTAATTCAGTTACTCCTGAACTGAGCCCAATAACCTGTGTTTGGCTAACGCATATCCTTCAGAAAGGCATTTGAAGGCTTCAGGACATGAAGAATCTATCATTTCCCTTGATTGTTTGTTCCTCTGGGTTAAAATGTGTGCCTTATTTCTAATTTGAATTTGTCTGGCTTTAACTTCCAGCCATTGGTTCTTGTTTTGCCTTTCTGTGCTGGAGAAGAGCCCTTTAGCACCCAGTACTTTCTCCCTGTGAAGGTGTTTATACACTGTAACTGAAACTGAGTTTATTTAAGGCTGAGTATAACACATAGGAACATAAGCACATTGCCAAATATTCTGGTCTGAAACATGGTACGCAAAGCCTTGTGCCACTATGGAATGGCTGGGCATATTTGACTCAAATAAATCGGTGCTCAAGGTAGAGGAATGAAGAGAAAATAGCTGTTTTAGGTTTCAGAGTAACAGCCGTGTTAGTCTGTATTCGCAAAAAGAAAAGGAGTACTTGTGGCACCTTAGAGACTAACCAATTAGGATGTTTGTTGGTCAAAAACAGCTTTGGTCTAAAAATATAGCACGTAATAATTAGCTTATATTATTTTCATCTCATAGAGGGACTGGATAGCTCCAAGAGGGGAGATGGAGCTTTTTGCCTCTGGATCCTCAGCTGGTATAAATCAGGGGAGCTCTTAGGAAGTCAGTGGAGCTATGCTGTTTAAAACCAGCTGACCATAGGTCAGCAATTCAAATCCAGCACAAGTCTGTACTGACCAGAACTTGTTGTTCCCATCTGATGGCTGCTCAACAGGGTCTGAGAAATAAGCCAGTGGGTCTCAGTCCAGTTCCAAAGAAAACCTCCACCTCATTGTCATTCACTGTCACCTTTGCACGATCAAATTTTGAGTGAACCACGGGCACTGAGCAATTTGTTCCCCCCAGGAAGCAGGAGTTCAGACACATTGATGGACAGTACGGGGCCGGGACTCTGGAAGAAGCTGTTGGAGTTCGTGCTTCAATTTGGCAACATTCATGAAACCCAAAAAACATACAAATTTCTACCCACCACCATCCCCCTTGCTGTTTAAATCCCAAATGAGCAAGCTATTTCACATTGCAAAGTACCCAGCGCAACCTCTTTTCAGGAAACATTTCACTATATGTAGCAATAGCCATTTCAGAACCCATCCAACTATGTATTTAAACACTCATTAAAGTCTTTTGGGTAAATAACACATGTTTTTAAAATTTTCTAAATACACAATAGGCCCTAACCCAATAGACCCTAATTGCTTTGAAGGAGCCATTAGATTCTATCAAGTCAATAGACTGGGGAAGGGGCTTAAAGTCGCTCACCATCTAGTTACATAATCCACAATTTTAAAGTCCATAAATAAGTATTTACACAATGAACACTGTGGGCTTTGCAAGAGCCATAGTAATTCATCATGTCAACTTCAGCATAGAGCCTTTTCTCTTTTCCAAGGGCCAGTGTAAAAAAAAAAAAATTTAAACAACAACTTGATGCTCCAAAAAGTACATATATGGAAAATGTCGGGCTGTGATGCACCGCAGTAGGGTCGCCAGGAAGATCAAAGGTAAAGCTCACAGGCTGTCCTTAGCGCCCAAGTTGTTATCTTGGTAGTATGTCCGTCACCCACTTGTGACGCACAAAGCCAGCTGCCCTGTTCCTGAACGTGGGACTCTGGCTACATTGTTCAGAGGTAATGTAGGGCCTTGGCTTCATATTTATAAACCATTTTCCCTTGGTTCAGGTAGTCAGAAGCAAGGGCATGCAGTGAAACAACACGTGAGCAGGGAAGCCACACAAGTGCAATTATTTAGGTACAGTCCGTACATGTATTCCAGATACCCATGTGTTGAGTGTTTAGATACAGAAAATGTGTGTCTTCCAAGACATGCATCTGATTGATACATATGCATTATGTAAAAATAAAACAAATCATGCCTAATAGGGCAGTGCCCAGCAAGTGTGCTAGGCACTGTACATACACAGTAGGGGACAGTCTCTGCCCTCTTGAGTTTACGACGTAACTAGGCAAGCCAGACCCAGGACAGGGGAGGGGATAGAACACTCAAGCGGCGTGACCAATCTGCTGGCAGCCAATGGCATATAAGTTCCACTTTGTGTGGCGGGGAGGGGGGGAGGCGTGTGGTTAATGAGGCTGGGATGAGAATTTAGAAAAGGGAGGGGGACAAAGCTGGGGAGAAGAGGCTAAGAAGGGCAGATGTGGCATAAATGTGAGGTGAAGAGATTGCGATGGGGGCCAATCAGCACAAGGCTGAGACAGACCAATCAAAACTGTAGGCAGTTCTCTGAATGTCCACAGGCCCTTCCCCGGCTTTGGTGGCTTCTGCTCTGACCTGCTGGAGTCACTGACTAACTCCTCTCTGCATTTTCGCCCCAAGACAACATGGCAGGAGGGAGGGGAGGCACTTATTCTCCTCTGCCTTGCACCTGGTGTTGCCATTTTCTCCGGGAGAAAGAGGGTGCAATGCGCTACCAAATCTGCATGGTAGAGGTGAATGACTACCCATGGGCTAGGCAGTGGAGAATCAACCTCAGCAGCCTTGTGTAACTGGAAACATTTCCCTGCCACTGCTCGCACCAGTTCTGCTGTACTGAGTTTAGCAATGTTGGGATTGGCCTACCATAGATGGGCCACTCACAATTTTAGCACCATTTCAACTAACCCTGTTTGGAGCAGGTCTAATTGGCATGGTACTTAAACAGATGGTGGCAACCAGCAAACTATCTACACTGGGGCTTCCAGTGTTAATGCCAGCGGAGTTGACACAGTATTAACAAATATGGGAAGTATCTGTAAAACTCCGCTAGTGTAGACAAGGGGGATGGCTGGTATCTTCAAAGAAAACGAAGGGAGTTAGACATCCAACTGCCTTAGGTCTTTTTGGCAATCCCAGCTGATATGTACAAAAATCCCAGGATACCCTCATCAAGATAATTATTCAAGTTAAAGCTTGTAGGTTAACAAAAGATCAATAAAAGAATCAAATACAGAAATGCTTGCCAGTTGATGTGTCTCATTCTTACCAGGAATAGCTCCACTCTCAGTGAGCAGAAATGATCTACAACAGCGATACTCAGACCTCAGTGGTTCAGGAGCCAAATAAGTGATCAACATTACCCAAAAGAGCCACAGTAGTGTGAATTCATTGTTTCATTTACTATCGATCCATCTATCTATCTAATTCTCACAGCAAAATGACTGGCCGAGTGGTCTACAATTGGCTAATAACATAGTAAAAGCATCCTGGTTGGTTAATAACTTAGATTGGTTAATAATTAAATCACACAGTTTTCATATCTTGTGCTGCAAAGAGCTGCAGGGGCCATATTAAAGAGCCACTTGTGGTTCCTGAGCTTGTCTGAGTATCACTGATCTACAATGACAAGGTCTATCTCGTGTCAGCCTAGGCCAGCAGTCTCCTGGAAGGAAAGAGCCACATGACTTGCAAACAGAAACTGCTGGTAGAGTGGGGGATACACCAACATCTTTATTATATGGACTTTATTATATCTTATTTATTATATGGGGGGGAGGGATAGCTCAGTGGTTTGAGCATTGGCCTGCTAAACCCAGGGTTGTGAGTTCAATCCTTGAGGGGACCATTTAGGGATATTGGGGATTGGTCCTGCTTCAAGCAGGGGGGTAGACTAGATGACCTCCTGAGGTCCCTTCCAACCCTGATATTCTATGACTAAAGGTAAAGAGCTACATTATAAATTGACAATATTTATCAATCATGTACTCCCTTAGATTGTTAAGCTCTTTGGGGCAAGGCCAGTCTTTTTGTTCTGTGCTTATACAGCGCCTGGCAAACTGCGGTCCTGGTCTGTGACAGGGACCACAATACAAATAATACATTATAAGACCAATTTGTTTGTAATGCATTATGCTCACCTACGATATTGTAGAGGTAAGTATCAGAGGAACAGCCGTGTTAGTCTGTATTCGCAAAAAGAAAAGGAGTACTTGTGGCACCTTAGAGACTAACCAATTTATTTGAGCATGAGCTTTCGTGAGCTACAGCTCACTTAGCTGTAGCTCACGAAAGCTCATGCTCAAATAAATTGGTTAGTCTCTAAGGTGTCACAAGTACTCCTTTTCTTTTTAGAGGTAAGTAGTAATCCTATCAAATGTGCTTGCACTGATACAATGCGTATCAGTAACATATTATGGATGTTCTGCTATGTAGTCATAAAAAAAAAAAAACCCAGAAGCATAGACAAGCCAACAAATGCCTGCTACATTTCATGTACCCTCAGCGTAGAAAATAGAGCATTATTTATAGCCAGGCTCTAAGAGGTCTACACTATGCGAGGGGATCGATCTAAGTCATGCAACTTTAGCTATGTGAATAATGTAGCTGAAGTCAACATACTTCGATCTACTTACCACGGGGTCTTCACTGCGGTGTGTCAACGGGAGACGCTCTGCCGTTGAGGCCCCTTGCGCTTCTCGTTGAGGTGGAGTACTGGAGTTGACACTAGAGGGATCGGCGGTCGATTTATTGCGTCTATACTAGACACGATAAATCAACCCCTGCTGGATTGATCGCTGCCCCTCAATCCGGCTGGTCGTGTAGACAAGCCCTTAGATGCATCTGGACCAGTGGCAAAAACCTGCAACAAACTAACAGCTGATAGAACAGCTGGAAGCCAGAGCTTCTCTGTTTCCCCTAACCCACATGTACACACTTCCCAGGACATATTATAACAAACTGACGTGAAACCACTCATAAAAATAAAAACACTAACAGAAAAAGAAGAGGATGCCGTGGGTTTGCATCTAGCCATTCCTAATTACACAGTAAACATCACAGAAGAATGTCCTCTGCCACATACCATAGTTTGGATAAGGAACCAAAGGCCATAGTGAAATTTCCAATGATTGTTTACTGCCAGTCTCCTAATTTACAGAAACTCTTGATCAGGGGAGAATTAAAAAGCTGCGAGTCGTGCCAGGGAGTGTGCTATTGTACTTCAGAGAGAAGGGTGGCTTGTAAATAGCCACAGCCAGCTTCTGTGTAGCTTCAGCACAGGCAAACCTTAGCTTAACAGAGCTCCGTGGATGTGATTTGTGATTGTATCAGTGTCGAGAACCCAGAAAACAATACACGGGGCCAAAACTATGACGAGTTACAGGTAGGGTTTAGACAGCACAGCCTAGCTATCATTATTACAAACCTTGGCCTGCCAGGCACTAAAATGTTTAAATCAACACTGGCTGGCTGCTCTAGTTCGGTTACAAGCAGGAATTACGGGAGGAAATCTCTGGTTGGTGTTATACAAGAGTTACTTTAGCTGATCGTAATGGTCCCTTAAACTCTATGAATCTGTGACCATTTTGACAGCAATGACCACAGAATCAGCACGAAGGCACTACACTAATGGGTGCTGCAGAAATACCGACAATAGCTATAGAGATTAGCTAGCTGATGAACATTTTCCCCACCGGAGAAGTGTCCGTGTCAAGGTAAGAAAAACTTGATGAACGAAGGAATGTCCAGATTTCGTCTCCTAACCTGCTACCTGGTAGGCTGAGCACTGAGGACAATGCTTTCATCTGAGTGAAATGGGCCAGTGTGACACACGCCATCCGTGTCCCGTGGCACATACCACGCACTGCTTGGCTGGGGCACTGTGAAAAATATTGTCTGTCTGGTAGCCAATGGGCTGCCGATTTTACCTCCAGAAGAAGGCAAAAGCTGGAGCTTATTTTGTGTCCGGCCGCTGTTTAGATTCTCATGGGAGTGTGCGTGGGAGGTCAGCAGTGGCTTGAAGGCGGAGGGGGAGCTGTCCCCCACACAAGCAAAGTAGGGGAAGCTGTGGGGAGGGGCATGGCTTACCCAAGCCTACCTGGAAGGTGGTGGATCATTATGGGGTCAGTGCTGTGAGTCCCTCCCCCTGCCCCGAATTGCTATCAGGGGCCCTGCTGCTCAAGGCCCCTGCCTTAGCACTGATCCATGCAGTCAGCAGCGGTGACTTCCTAGTGATTTCCCAGCCCTGCAATCTGGTGTTTCCTGTTAGCTGGCAGTGGAGGATTTGGCCATATCTGCACACAATGGGGACATGACACTTTAACAGCATTATGTCAGCTGATGATGGTGCAATTGACCCATGTCATCAATGGCTGTACGCACAGCTTTCAACAGGAGCAGCAAATTAAACTACTGCCACCACTCCAAGGCGACAAAAACTGCAGGGGATATTTTGTATTAAAATGATGGACAGCAAAGGGAGAAACCTGATCCCATGCTCAGCCCCACTAAATACAATAAACTCTAGGTAACTGTGCAACAGGGCCAGTTAGGAAAGAACCCTCCACCAGCCAGGTCACTGCACTGCTTTCAGGGTGTGGGTGTGTATTATTTATTAATGTATTTTGATTGGCAACAGAGGCCCAAACCTTAGGCTGGATAGCATACACGTAATTTACAACATACAATTCATACAAAAGCTCAGATAACCCAGATCAGATCAACAGCCTTCCCCCTCCCCGCGGCAGGCAACCAGGCAGATGAATCACAGAATACAGTATTTTAAAAACCTGCCCCTGAAAAGCTCCGATAAGCTCTCCCCAAACTAGGCCAGGGAAGATGCTTGTTTCGTTTGCCTGAAGAGGGGCTCAGCTTTGCAAAGGTTCCCAGGGCAGCTGTACCACAGTCTTTCCTGCCGTATAGGGAGTACACCCAGGCAGCGGGAGGGGAGCTGAGGTATTACCATGACCTTCGTACCAAGGCTGTGGTGTGATTGCAGTTACAAAGCAAACAGTGGTCACTGCTGACTCACCCTGGCTCCAACACCTTTCCCCCAGCACTACTTCCTGATGACTTCGCCAGGAGATGGGCTAGGTTGGGGGGTGGGAGGGGACCATGAAACATGTCAAAAGTCCTGGGGTCCTGGGCGGGGGGTGGGGCAGCAGGACTTAATCTAATGGCTGTGAGTGGGCGTGAAAAACAACAACTAGGAAAAAGTCCATTCTGGGGCCTTTATGGAGAAGTCCATATTACGAACCTGAAACACCACCCTTGTTCGCCAACGCCCAGACATAGGCCAAATCCTCCGGCCAAGTCAGAAGGGGCGAGGAGAGAACTAGACTAGAAAATAATCTTTAAGCTCCCATCTCCCAGTTCCATCCATTGCCACAGGACAGCTTTGTTCTCTTTTCTATTGCCCTGCTCCGGTTCTGGGCTATTCTTTGACCACCTGCGAGAGCCGTCGCTGCCCACAGAAAATCCAAACAGACCCACCTGCGAGGGAAACAATTAACTGTTTAAAACGGGGACATGCGACGCCCCCGGAGGCAGTGGAGCTGTGAAGGGGATTTTCAAGAGTGAGAGGTCTGTTGGTGGTGGGAGGAGGGGTGGGGGGGTTGAGTTAAAATGCCTAGAACAGACACGGAGGACAAAGGCACATGTTGAAAGGTTAATAGGTTAGACAGCACCTTAACCTTTTCACTTCACTGACTTCTTGTGTTCCTTCGCTCTCAGCCAGGCTGCTTTAACCCAGTCTCCTCAGCATTGCTACGTGGTGTGTTTAGGAGCTTCCCAAGCTATGTGCCTCGCGAGCTGAATGGGCAGAGAGGGTTTAAATAAGCAGCGTGTAATACGGTATTCGGCAGTGGGGTGACCTTTTTAACGCGGTTTTTGCATCATGGGCAGGGTGTGGGGTTGGGTTGTTTGGGGAGCGAATAACAAGTTATTGACAGATTCAGCAAAACAGTTCCCCCACCACCCTCCCTGCCCTTCCTTTTTGCAGGCTAGCCGGACAGGCTGTCCATTGGGCTCAGCAGAAGTGGGCCTTGTTGGTCAGGGGCCCTGGAACAGAGCGGGGACAAGGCCCTCCCACTTTTGGACATGGACAGGCCTGACCAGTCCACGTTTTGCCACCGGCCCCCTGCCCCTCCTCTTCCCCCCCCCAGACAGCGACAGGAGGGGTTCTTCCATCGGGGTAGTTAAGTCACCTTCCCCAGAGGTGGTAGCTACGTGAATGGAAGAATGCATCCCTTGACCTAGCGCTAGCTACACCAGGGATTAGGTCGGCTTAATTATGTCATTGTGGCGTGTGGATTTTTCGCACCCCTGAGAGATTTCACTGGGCTGTGTTCTAACTTATCCCCCCCAGTTTTCAGCGTTGAGCAGCCCTGTGGCTGCACTGGCATTTCTGGAGAACCCGCTCACCTTCTGGAGAACTAGTGTAAGCAATGTACAAGAGTAACAACAAACTGACCCAAAGCTGCTGATAATGAAGTGAAATGAAAATCCCCACTTGCTTCAGTGCCTTTCATTGGACTTTCACAGCTCATCCTGTTCCCTGCCTAGGCAAATCCCATTGTCAGTAACAGCACTTAGCACCTGCCCAGGAGGTGCTAAGTGCTGTGCATTGACAATGATTAGCACCTCCTCCTCCTCCTGCTGCTGCTTTCCCTGCTCTGACAGGCTTTGTGTACCTTGAAAGCTGTAGGACCAGCTCCTACTGTTATTCTAATACCAGGGCAGCTCCACTGGGACTGGTAACGGTGGGAGCTGTGGCTGCTGGTATTTTTACCAGCCTGCCACCTAGATCTACAAATTTAGTCAGTCAGGCAATTTTTCCTACCAGGGTCAGAGGAAATGGGGTCTGATCTCCCAAAGAGGGCTATTTTATTACTGAAAAATGCTGAGGCAGACTCCAGTGCTGAATTCATAGACATATTCCTGCCACTTGGATAGCAATGATGGCTGCAAATAAATACACAATTCCAGTGCAATTGTTTCTCTAAAACTGCAAGCCAAACAAGACAGTATTTTCAATCTGGGGCCCAGCTGGTACATGTGCTTGCATTTGCACATGTGGGCAGTATTTACATGGAACTGGGACACCTACCTGCACCTTTGCTCCCACAATGCTTTGATTACACAGGCAAATACCAGTTTGCATGTGCAAACACTCAGATCAGCAGGAACACCTCTTACGCCTGCATCTGATCATTCGGTCCTAAGTGACTGAAAGTGACAACTGAGCGCATTCCGGGGGGGACAGGGGCTCACAATTAATGGATTAAAATCCCTCAGCTGGCATGGAATTTAATTCATTTTTTTCATTGTTAACAATAACGAAGAAATATACAAAATAGGATACCTTAGACCAACCACCAATGGAAGTGGTAGATTCTCCATCTCCTGATGTCTTCTGATCAAAACAGAATGCCTGTCTGGGGAACATGCTTCAAGTCAGACACAAGTTATTGGACTCAGTCCAAGGGTAACTGGATGAAATGCAATAGCCTGTGATATGAAGGAGATCATACTGCATGGTCCTTTCTACCCCTAAACTCTATGAATGTAAGAATGAATCAGCTTTCCTGGAAGCAGCAACATGCTGTCATTTTCTCTTGTTTCACTCCCATCCTCTCCCCTATCACTCAATGCCTGACTTGAGCATTGGCCTGCTAAACCCAGGGTTGTGAGTTCAATCCTTGATGGGACCATTTAGGGATCTGGGGGGGGGAAAAAATTGCGGCTTGGTCCTGCTTTGAGCAGGGGGTTGGACTAGATGATCTCCTGAGGTCCCTTCCAACTCTGATACTCTATGCCTGAGTAGTTTTGTTATTTAGCTGATCCAATGCTGCAAACTCTCACTCACACATGCAGTCCTTAAGGTTTTGCAGATATCAGGCTGCCAGATGATTATTTAGATTACAATCATGACCCATTGTGTTAGACACAGTAAAAACCCATAACAAAGAGCTGGTCCCTGTACCAAAGAGCTTACAGACAGCATTCAATGAGATGCAGCAGACAGAGGAGACCACAAGGAAAGAATGAGCCAGTGACAAGGTTGTAAGCACTCTGAAGATGGGACCTAGTTGCTTTAAATCCCTGCTAGCACTGGTTTAAAAAAAAAATCAAAAATTTTCACCCAAAAAGGAACCAAGTTTTTGCAATTTTTGCCATTTACACCAAAGGTTGTGTTATCGGTATTACAATATTGATGACAAACTGCATTCAGTTTTGGAATGCTGAAATGGCTGCAACATGAAGGAATCATAGCATCCGCTTATAGAACTGCCCTATTGATATGAACAGAGAAGCTCCTTTCGCTAGCTGCTAACGCTCCAGGCCTCTAAATTCTGTACGCATCTTCCAAAATTCTAGGAAAAGGAGTTCATTTGCTCAGACATTAGGCTTGTTAGTGTCTATAGAACCAGATTGGTTTCATCCCTGTTAAATTCTATAGGACGTTTCCATGCAGGAGCAGTGAGATTGAGCTTAAAGAAAGAGATTTACCAGGCCTTCTAGCTTGTCGAATCCACTTCCTAATATGTTAAGCGCTTGTATAAGTATCAACTAATTATTTTTTGGTTAAAGTGGCAGTTTTATATGTAGACAACAAAGGGGCAAAAAAAAGAACAAGTCACTATTATTACAGGACAGCAGGTTACTAATGGTAGTTAGGCCCCCCCAGTTGCGCAAATATTTATGCACGTGCTTAATACACACCAGGGCTCCCTTTGAAGTCAATGGAACTAGTCCCATGTATAAAGTTAAGCATCTACTGAAGTACATGGCTACATAAAGACCTGCACTGATTTAACGAACGGTAAGGTGTTTAAATTGATTTTGCTAAACTGGTGCAATCCTGTTTGTCAGCGTCTTATGTCAGTTTAAATCTGGTTTCTTTTGATTCAGTGTAAATCAGTAAACCGAAACAGGGTTAAATTAATGTAGGGCCTTGCACTGTTTTCAAGAAATAGATGTAAAAATCCAATTTTAGCAAAACTGGTGCACATTTTGTGTGTAGACAAGGTCTAAGTGTTTGCAGAATCAGAGCCTTGTAGTTGGGATTCACAAAGGTATTTAGGCACCTAACTCCATTGACTAGTTGGGCATTAGCACCTAAGGTGACAGGCACCTTATAAATACAAGAACTGTGTTCATTATAGTATATTGAGTATAATATGAATGAGCTAAGATGAACCAGGAGCTGGCTACTGTTTTGAAAAATATCAGCAACTTCTTGCTTCTTCATGCCACTCGGTAAGCTGAATGATACAGCTGAGTGACGCTTGCCTGGGGCTAGCGTCCAGCCTGTGGTAGCCAGGGAGGTGACCACTGATATTTTCCCTGTGGATACAGCACCCAAGGTGGGCCAATGCCACGGCTGCTGTCCCCTGGTGGTACCAGGGGGGTGGAACGAACCAAGAGAAAACTGCTGACAGTTTCTGCAAGCCAGGGTGCTCTATTGCTACTCAGACTAAAGCAAAATATTCAAGGGGACACCCACCTAAAAGGAGAAGAGATGGGATGTCAGACTCACAAGGTGCACCCTGGTTCATCATTTGCTTTCTCCGGGCTGATGAGCTGGTCTCCAGGGCAAGCCGTGGGCACTAGGCCCAGGGTTTTGTAGTCAGGAGGCTCGATGTCTACTCTTGACATGCTACAGCAGCACTGCTGTAGCATTGACATGTATAGCAATGGACGGGGTTCAGCCTCTCCGTGAGGTGGCAGCTAGGTGGAGGGAAGAATTCTTAGCGCTGGCTACACTGGTTGGCTTACCTACATCTCTCAGGGGGGGTGAATTTTTCGCACCTCCCAAGCAACGTAGCTGGGTCGACCTAACTTGGTAGTGTAGCCTCGCCCTTATTTTTTTTGGAGAAACTAATTGGGCAGGATTCTGTCATATCTAATCTCTCCTAGGAGGGGAAACAATATGGGATGATCCAGCTCCCATTGAAGTCAATGGGAGTTTTGCCATTGTCTCCAACAGGCGCGGATCAGAGCTTGTGTCTGTTTATACAGAAGTGAGAGCGTAATGGGATGTTCTCTGGGATACGTTCCAAAAGGAGTTCTCGTCTTCCTGAGCTAGCCCGGCAGCGATTCACTCCTGAGACATCCCTAGCTGCAGTGGCCCAGGCTCCAGCCAAACCGTCATTGTGCATCAGCAAGATAGGTACCATCACCCAAACCTTGACTAAGGAAGGGCTGTTTACATGAATAATAATCTCTTTTAGACACAATTACACAGAGCAGACTTTGCAATCTACATGCTGTTTCTGTATTTGTTTCCTGCTCTGGTTCTTTCTGGTTCAGTGTAGAGGGGGCTAGTTTAGCAGACTGCCTAGGGAAATAGGTGGTTGAAGGCCTGGAGATGTGCACCAATTCCCACTGCTTCATCTTACATGCCAAAATCCTACTCTGCTTTGTGTCCAGTGAGTGAAGTGGGAAAAGTTAATGGAGGGAGCAGGACAAAGATACTGCACCTTTGAGGGATGGGAAGTGAAGGGAGCAGTGAGGAGATGAAGAGGAAAAAGTAAGTTTCAAGAGCTGCTTCTTTCCTGGGAGTGTCAAATTCCCCACTGAATTTAATCTGTGCCCCTGCATCAGATACTCAGCGCTCATGGTCTGGTATCTAAGCGAAACTGGGAGCTGTTGAATCAGCTTTTTATCAAAGAAAGTGAGCTGACCCGGGGCGGTAGGGCCACGCACTGCTGCTGAAAGAGCAGCTGGGATTCTGCAGGGCCAGAAAGAGCTAGATGAGAGTCCAAGAGACCAGCAACTCCAACAAGAGGAACCCAATTAGAAAAAACGAACAAATAGATTCAAAATAGCTCAGACAAGGGGTTTATAAATGTTTCCCTGCTAAGTTTGCTTTTCATAGCGGAAGGATATGTTGGAGGAACGTCCAAAACCTGTTGTTTGTGAGTTTTTAAATGAAATGTATAATTAATGAGAGATCGGGCTCTCCAGCGTATGCATTAGTAGGTTATTGATGCACTTCTTAGGTGTTGAAAGCACAAAGCCACAGCTTATTTCTATCCTGTTCCTTCCTGTTCTCTTCACTTTAACTTATCTCTGTGGAGGGAACTAAGTTTGTTTCAATGAGTGCCATTATCCCAGTCCACCTATTGCCAAGCTTATATATAAGGTTACATAAACTATCGTTGCGTACCTGCAAGGGGTGAACAACATCTCAAGCATATTAAACATAGGATTCTTTTCGAGATGTTGAAATATTAGGAAATTAAAATATTGGGACACCTAGAATGTTTCAAGAGGCACTGTCATCTTACAAATCCTAGGCTGAGATTTTAAAAAGTCCTCATCTGTGTTATTAATCAATAGTTGTGACTGTGACAGATCTAGCCTCCTTTATAGGTTTGTTTACTGTTTAGGTTTGCGGGAGCTGCAAAGAGACTCTTTGCAAGTCAGTTTCGGGCTGTGGGTCTCATGCACTGGCACAGTGTTGTGATGTTGTGCAACCAGGGCAAGGGAAGGGCCACATCGCAACACCCACCTTTGCATTTGACAGGGCAAGTCACTTCCCCCACCCGTGCCTGTGTTGAGCTGAGGGCTCAGGTGCTCCAGGGTGGCCTGGATGGGGAGCTGTGCCTGAGAAGGACTGTGGCAGTGGCTTCCCTTTGGAAGCTGAGACTCCCCGGTTGCTCGGGGAAGGGCCCCAGTTCAAGCAGATTCAGAGGTGGGGCGCCCCGTCCAGCGCCGCTGTGTGCCCCAATGGGAGGGGGGGAATGAGAAGCTCCCTCGGGGAATCACCATGGGGAGTGGGTGGGGCTAAACGCGGAGGGGCGTGGCCAGCAGGCGAAGGGGCGGGGCTGCAGCCCGTGCATTTCAACTCAGGTGGCCGTGGCCGGGGCTCCACTCCGCCCGCGCCGGCTGTCGGGGTGGCGGTCGCTGCAGCGAGGGCCGGGGCCGGAGCCCGCGGGCGGCAGAGCGCAGAGGCGGCAGAGGGCGGGCCACGCGGTGCCGGGCGCCCGGGGCAGCCTGATGCCCTGCCCTCCCGGCCGGATCGCAGCGGCCGGGGCAGCGCTCCCCTTTCCCCTTCGCTGCAGGTGGCTGCCCGCGGCCATGGAGCCCGGCGTGCGGGGGCAGCGGGCCGGCCGGGGCTGAGCGCCGAGCCGCCCGGCGCGGGCGGGCCATGCCCCAGGGGCCGGGCTCGGCGCAGGGACCGCTGCCAAACTTCTCCGCGAGCCGAGCGCCGCCCGTGCCTAGGCAGCGCCCCGGCCCGCCGGACTCGGGGTCCCCGCCGGCGGCGGCCGGGGAGAGACTCCGCAGCTCCTGCCCGAGCTCGTCTGCTGCTGCCCCGGGCCAGCCGCGGCGCGCTGCGCTCACCATGGTCGGCGCCGGCCGGGGGCTCCTGAGCCTGCTGCTGCTGCTGCGGCTCCCGCCGGTCGCGGCCGCCGCCGCCAAGGCGCCCGTGTGCCAGGAGATCACGGTGCCCATGTGCAAGGGCATCGGCTACAACCTGACCTACATGCCCAACCAGTTCAACCACGACACGCAGGACGAGGCGGGGCTGGAGGTGCACCAGTTCTGGCCGCTGGTGGAGATCCAGTGCTCGCCGGACCTGCGCTTCTTCCTCTGCAGCGTCTACACCCCCATCTGCCTGCTGGACTACGCCAAGCCCCTGCCGCCCTGCCGCGCCGTGTGCGAGCGGGCCAAGGCCGGCTGCTCGCCCCTCATGCGCCAGTACGGCTTCGCCTGGCCCGAGCGGATGAGCTGCGAGCGGCTGCCGGCGCTGGGGGACCCGGACACGCTCTGCATGGATTACAACCGCAGCGAGCCCACCGCCCCGCCGCCCGCCCTGGCCAAGCCCACCCGCGCCTCCAGGGGGCCCCAGAGGAGCCTCGCCCCGGGCGGCGGCGCGGACTGCGGCCGGGCGTGCCGCTGCACCGAGCCCTTCGTGCCCATCGCCCGCGAGTCCCACCCGCTCTACAGCAAGATCCGCACCGGCCAGGTGCCCAACTGCGCCGTGCCCTGCTTCCAGCCCTACTTCACCCAGGACGAGAAGACCTTCGCCAGCTTCTGGATCGGGCTCTGGTCCATCCTCTGCTTCCTCTCCACCTCCACCACCGTGGCCACCTTCCTGATCGACATGGAGCGGTTCCGCTACCCGGAGCGGCCCATCATCTTCCTCTCCGCCTGCTACCTCTTCGTCTCGCTGGGCTACATCGTGCGGCTGGTGGCCGGCCACGCCAGCGTGGCTTGCAACCAGGAGTACCGCCACGTGCACTACGAGACCACGGGCCCCGCGCTCTGCACCACGGTCTTCCTCCTGCTCTACTTCTTCGGCATGGCCAGCTCCATCTGGTGGGTGATCCTGTCCCTCACCTGGTTCCTGGCCGCCGGCCTGAAGTGGGGCAACGAGGCCATCGCCGGCTACTCCCAGTACTTCCACCTGGCCGCCTGGCTCATCCCCAGCGTCAAGGCCATCGCCGTGCTGGCGCTGAGCTCGGTGGACGGGGACCCGGTGGCGGGGGTCTGCTACGTGGGCAACCAGAACCTGGACAACCTGCGGGGCTTCGTGCTGGCCCCCCTGGTGGTCTATCTCTTCACCGGGACCCTCTTCCTGCTGGCGGGCTTCGTCTCCCTCTTCCGCATCCGCAGCGTCATCAAGCAAGGGGGCACCCAGACCGACAAGCTGGAGCGGCTGATGATCCGCATCGGCATCTTCACCGTCCTCTACACGGTGCCGGCCACCCTGGTGGTGGCGTGCTACGTGTACGAGCAGCACTACCGGGAAAGCTGGGAGGAGGCGCAGACCTGCTCCTGCCCCGGCGACCCGCGCAAGCCCAAGCCGGACTACGCCGTCTTCATGCTCAAGTACTTCATGTGCCTGGTGGTGGGCATCACCTCGGGCGTGTGGATCTGGTCCGGCAAGACGCTGGACTCCTGGCGGCGGTTCACGGGGAAGTGGTGCCGGGGGAGGAAGCCCGCCTTGTGCACCGAAGCCGGCTCCGCTCTGACCGGGCGGGCTGCGGGGGCGCCCTCCGCTTCCTACCGCAAACCCGTCCCGCTCTCTCAGGTGTGACGAGCACCCGGCCGGCTCACGGGACCGGGCCAGAGCGCCCCGCTCCAGGCTTTGCGACGCGCCAGGGGGAGCTGCGCACCGGGGGCGCGGAGGGCGGCGGCTTCACCCCGCGCTTTGGGACGGGCGGGGGGTGCTGCTGGGCCGCGCCCGAGGCCCACCGGCCGGAGGGGGGAAGAGCTGCCTGCTGAGGCCGGCCACGCTGGAGGTACAGCCCCGCCAAGGGCCGCTGTACAGTACCTGGGCTTGCGGGTAACTCCAGCCGATCTGTTGCGCCCCTCGGGCGGGTACCAGCAGGGCCCTTGCTCTAGGGGTGGCTGGGAGACTTCAGGCCGAGCTGGCCACGGGCGGAGGTAGCAGAAAAGGGAGCCCGTTGAACGGAGACTTTCAGAAGATCAGCTTCCAAACAAAGCCGGGGGGGGGAGAAATGCACGCGGGGCTTTCATGGCCCTTTCGCAGACACTTGCTGCCTTTCCCGCGGGTGCGTGGGACGGGCAGGCACCGAAGCGGGACCGTTCGTGGGCGAGTCCCTTGCAGCGCCGAGAGCGGAGACAGCCCGAGCCAGAGCCCGGGCCCGGGGATGAGCTGGACTCGCAGGGTGAAGCCAGGCGGACGGTCAGCGCCCGGCAAGCCGGGACTGGGGGGGGAGAAGGGGTTTCCATACGGACCAACCCTTCGTTAGGGATCCCGAGATTTTTAAACTAATTCCTTTGGTCAAGGGCTTCCTGCTGGCAGGCCAGACCCCGCTGGTTGCTGAGCGAGGCAGGGGCGCACCCGTCGCACAGCGGTGCTTGAGTCCAGGGCGTGCGAACGCAAGGAGCCCCCGCTGAGCCCGCCCGGCTCCCTGGCCAGGGACCATACCAGCGCCCGGCTCCAGGCAAGGCGGGGGGCATTGCCCTGTCGCCCTGCGCACCCCCTCTTCCTTCGGCCCCGTGGGGCGTGTTTAAAGCTCACGGAGCTCAGCGGAAGCGGTGATTCGTAGTTTACAGGGGGCCTTTAAGTCAGCCTGTTTAAAACGGAGTCAATCGCCCGGGTTAGTAAAGCAGGTGGGAGGCCAGGGTGCAGTTACAGAAACCAAGTGTCCTTACACGGGGGGCTTTCAAAGAGCTGGGAGGGGGGGCGCTTCTCATCCCCCCTTAAGGGGAAGGAGATGGCGCCCCTGGGTGCTAAAGGTCGTTTATTGGCGCTGCGCATTTGCAACCTGGAAGTTTTGCCGCCGTCTTGAGCAGGGCAAAGGTCGGTGCCTGCCCCAGCCTGCCAGGGTGGAGTTTACTGCCGCCTTTTCTCCCGCTTTCCCTCCTGTTTCTTGCAGTGGGTTAGGGCCCAATCGCCTGACACGCGAGAGACAGCTCTTAGCGGAAAGGCTCCATCTCTGGGCCCACGCTGCCAAGCCCAGAGGGGCTGGGCTGGCCCTGGCCGCAGGGGGAGATGCCTAGCGGCTGCTCAAAGCACCCTTTAGCCTCGTTTCAGAGGAACAGCCCTGTTAGTCTGTATTCGCAAAAAGAAAAGGAGTACTTGTGGCACCTTAGAGACTAACCAATTTTGAATTGGTTAGTCTCTAAGGTGCCACAAGTACTCCTTTCCTTTAGCCTCGGTGGCTGCCGCCTGCAGTAGCCCTGGTCCTGCTTTTCAAGCCCACCGGGGAACGATTGAAACCGGCTTTGGCATTTCCTCCTCCGCTCTGTTCCTGGCAGGCTGCCGTCCGCATTCAGCAGTCGGGCTGGGCTGGGCAGCTGCTGGAAACAGCAGCCCCCCAGGACGGGCAGTGGGGCTGGAGTGGGGCCGGGGTAAAACGCTCTAAAGCCAAAGCAGCGGCCGCTTGCGCTGCTCCCCCCGGCCGGGCTGTGCCAGCAGCTGTGGGCAGAGCAGGGGCGCTCTCGGCCTGGCTGCCCCGACTTGGACCAACTACTCTGGGGCCCTTTCCCTTTCGATCCCATTTCAAAAAGGAGAGGCCTTAGCAGGAGTGTAGCTTTGCCTCAGCTCGTGTCAATTTCACGGGCTGCTAGGACTCTGCTGAGCCCTCAGGGAGCAACAGGCCAGTTCGCCGGTGGTTTTCGGCCTGTGGGGAGAGACGAGCTTCTCGCCCGTTCCCCTGGAAAGCTGGCAGGAGCGTCCCACTGCTCCCTGCTCCTGAACCTTGCACAGGAGTGCCAGGGAGAGGGAGCTTCCCCTCCCTGTGCAACTGCCTGACCCCTGATGCAGATGTAGTAGCTTACTCCCCGTGAAGGCAGCCAGGGCCCAGCAGGCCGGAGTCACAGGACTGAGCGAGGCTGGAGGAAGGAGCTATTGTCAAACGGGGCAGTCCGCTTTACCCAGAAGCGGGAGCTGGATGTCAAGCTCCTGGCTGCTAAGAAGCCCCCATCCCTGCACCAGCCTCCAGCTCTGATGCAATGTGTCAGCAGCCCAGCACCAGCTTTTGGACTATACGGTGGTGCAGCTTTAAAGCAGGCACTGACCGTGAGCCCTCAGGGGGGCCCCCATGGCAAGGGGGCAGGGCTGATGCATCGACCTTCTCTAGGCAGCACCACCACTGACCTGCACTCCCAGCCTCAAAAATGGACACAGCCCCTCCCCGCAGCAGCAGGATATTTCAATGACCTGCTTTTCCTCCCCCCCAACTCCAGCGGCCCCTTTCGCTCGGTGGGCAGCAGAGGGAGGGGAAGCGCTAATAAACCCTGATTTCCCACAAGCAGCTAAAGGCACGTGTTCTGCACCACCTCAGATGGCCGCTCCAGCCAGGCGGCGCCAGAGAGCAACTGCTCGGGTAGCGGAACTCCCCTGCCATGGGCAGGGTTTGGAAGCTCTACGCGCCCCCTTCCTCCCAAGGTAGCTCTCTAGACAAGCTCTCCGCCCCCTGCAGACACAAAGGGATGGGAAGCGAGCCTGATGCCAGCCAGAAAACCAAGGATGGCCAGGTCTTGCCTATCCAGTGGGGGGAGGCAGTATGAACAAGCCCCCACCAGCTTGACAATAACTTCCCCCAGCACAAGTGAGCAGCAGCTGGGAGCCAGGGGCACTGCAATGCAGTGAGTGTACAGTACTTCACCTGGAGATGGTTCTGTTACACCCTGTAAATAATTGTACTAGGGAATCTGGTCTGTATATACTAGAGAGTTTTAGTGAACTTTGATACGGGTTTGTTCTCACTAAACAAGGCAGCTTCATCCTAGCTACACTGGGGCTAGTAGTAGAGTGTAGTCCAGGGCCCTGACTCATATTCATGCCATCTTAACTGGGTCTTGCTGTAGTGGCCTTTTGTAGACACAGCTGGACATGCTTCATGCAATACCTCGAACTAAACCACATCGAAGGACTTTTCTTCAAGTGTAACTGCCTCAGTGTAGGTTTGTTTTTTAAATGAGCTGCAAACTGTGGACTGCTGAAAAACATGAGCATAGTTGAAGCAAGGGGCAGGGTAGGTGTGGCCTAGTGAAATCTTTGCTACAGACAATCATAACGGCTGAAGCTTTACGTGCCCCTGGCTTTCAGGATTCTCCCAAGTTTTGGATTCTCCCAAGTTTTCACCACTGCACTGCGAGTGGCAGCAACTAAAAGCAGACGTTGTTTTGTGCCGCAGGGGGTAGGGCCAACACCTACGCATTAGACTTCACCTCCTTCACTTGCTGCCCCTGCGACTTTTTTTGTTTTTAAGAAGTAAACTTTGTATGTATTCTATTTTGTGAAAAGTTAAGAAAATCTGAGATTTTATTCAAAGAAAAAAATATGGAGATTAGCTATTTATGAGAAAACAAAAAGTGTCTATTTTTGTTTCTTTGTTCCTGATGATGGTAGAGCAAAATAAAACAAACAGAGGGGAAAATGAGAACATGCTGGAGAATGTTTTTTCCCCAGTTTCTTACCAGCAGGAGGCACTGAAAGCGATGGGTTGAGAATAGCCCTGAGGCAATGAAATGGGGCTTACAGGAGTAGTTAGCTCCATGAAGATATTCCCACATTAGGGACTCCAGGCGTTATTATACAAATAATAAACAGGTCACATTTCCCTGCAGGAAACAGGAATGCAGCTAGTGGAATCCCACCAGAAGTCCTCACACAGGTTATAAACAAAGCCTTCTAAGGAAATGCTACAGAAATGGGGGGAGGTAGAGAGAGAGAGCGCGCTTGGGTCTGTTCTGTGACTTAAAAAAAGAGAGGGTAAACATACTAGCAGATCAAGAGTTGCTTTCAAGGCAAGTGTTGCTGGTGGCTTGTGTCCATAACAGCTCTTGTAAAGTGCACTGCCCTGACTGTTCAGGATTACACCCCATAGTTAGAGCATAGGCCTTACTATAAAATGTACTGGTCTTTTGACTTGGAATAGTGTCAGGCCCCTATCTAGCAATAAACTCAAGCACCGTACACGTGTCCCTCAGTACGTACCAGTTAACACAGGCTACCAAGTGTCTACCAACTAGGAGTGTATGCCAATCTCAGTCCTATATCCAGATTTGATGCAGACCCACATAATCTACAAGGCAGACCCTGGAAATCTTCCTCAGCAGGAGGTAACATCTCATTTTGCAAGGATTCAGTCTAAAGATACTGATGCTGTAGGAAGAGCATTTAAAATAGGGAGGCAATACTTGCTCACTTGTGACTAATCAACACTCAGCTATCCAGTTAGCTTTGAAGTGTACACACCTAGCATCCACTGGATTTCTGTCACCCCAGTGCTATCAGAAGTGATCTTAAACAAAAGATAGTGGACAAAATGCAGATACTGACCCCCAAGATTACGATTCCAAGGCACCAATACCTGTCTGGCCATTCTCCATCAGTGCAAAGAAGATGGTCACAGGGTCTGATCCTGCTGTGCGTCAAGATCCACAACTTCCTTTGGGCAGCACCTCTCAGAATGGGGCCTTTTCTGATAAACTAGGGCACACTCACTTTCTTTTAAATACACGCTTTAAAACACACACTGAGTCTTGTCTTGTTCCAGCCTTCCCCTCTCCTAGACTCTGGCATGCTCTGGGATTTGGAGGCCTGGAGCTGCAGGGGCAATCAGAAGGCATAAGGGAATAGGAGGTGTGCAGAAGTAGCACACAAGGTTTCGCATAGCACTGGTCCAGAGTTCATCCCTACAGGTGGGGAAGGAAGCTGGTTATTGTACATGGCAGGTTGCTAGTCACCTGAGGTAATGAGTCCCTTACTAACAAGTAAGGTATTGGAATAGTTTATCCCACGATTAGGCATCTCATCACTAATCTAGATCTCCCAGGGTCTGTTCCATCCTTCTCTGTCTATTCAGACGAATCTCAGGAAGCTGCTGCCTTTTCCATTGTCTTGTACAGCACCAGTCACAGCACGTAAGAGCTGGCAGGGAACAAGTGCTGGCAAGATCTTAGTCTTGTGAGGTGAAAAAGCTGCCGTAAATTTAGGAACTGTACTACAGGGGATAAACTCATGTATCTTCGATTAGTCTCCTCCTCCTGCTGCCCTTCCCCCCTCAGCCCAGCTGCCCTAGAACAAGGCATAGCAGTTACAGACTGACACATTAGCCTAATCAGCTACCCAGTACAGCAAATCAGCAGTAATTCAATGGAGCCACAAAGGTGTGTGTGACAGGAAGATCAGGTCCAATGACCCACAGCGCCTAGAACTTTTAAGATACCATGCACCATGAGAAAGGAAGGTAAACATTGTGAGCGCTAAGGACAAGAGTGACAACACTCTTCAGAAAAGAGGGGTGTAATTTGGTGTACTCTATAAACCCTTTCTGCATTTAGCTCTGGCATGCCACTTGGCAGAAGAACATATACCACATAAGGATGGATATATTTCTTACAAAAACTGGGTACAGGTCACTCAAGAACTACCTGAGTGACAGGGAATGGATCACTTGATGATTACCTGTATTGTTCATTCCCTCTGGGGCACACTGGCCACTGTCAGAAGACAGGATACTGGGCTAGATGGACCTTTAGTCTGACCCAGTGTTGTCGTTCTTACATGGAAATTAGGTCTGAACAGATGATACCACTTCCTTTCTGGTGGAGCTCTCTCCACTACTCAGATCTACCCTTCAGCATTGATCAGCAGCCATCCCTACCTAAGTGCTTGGAACATACTCTGTAGCACTTACTCCACCTCTCCTTCAGTGCTTGCCTGAAATCACTCCCTTCTCCTCCTCCACTTGCCCACATTATGCCTGTTCTTGGTAAAAATATGGGTGGTGTTGACATTTATTCTATCCCAGGAGTACTTGTCCTCTTAACCCCTTCAAGTGGCTTTGGTGGGTCTCATGCCCAATTGCCTTAGCAACAAGACACATAGTTTCTGTATCTAAAAGGAAAGGTTGCGCTGAAGCAAGTTTGCATTCTATCAGACTAACCACATATCAATGAATGGTGGGTAGCGTGTTGATCTCCACCTAACACTACTTGTGGATGGGAGCTGAGTGGATTCTAACTAGCCTGCACTAAAGCAAGAAAGCAGCTGGGCAATTTGTTGTCAGCGATTGAGTGTCATAGCTACGACTGGAAGATGACAGTGCTGCAGCTCAATAAAGATTTAAGTATCCAATTGTTGGATTGTTGTGCATTTTTAATTGGGTTCTCTATACCCAGTACACACAGCCCAATGCATACACTTATCTATCCTGCCAGGCTGGCTCATAGGCAGAGAGAAAGGATTAATTTGTCCTCTATAATAAAATCCAATTATTGTTTTTAAAGGGACATTTTCAATAGTGATTATGAATAAATTCCCTCCTGACCCTGCTGTTTCAGAAACAAGACGTTGCTGACACCTTCAAGGGAGCCTTTTCTAAAAACACCAGGTTTCCAGAGGAAAAACTGGATGAGATTCCCTTTGAAACACTGTCTTTCCTCAAGGCGTTTTACAGCACCAAAAAGCAAAACCCAACTTCTTTGCTTCTTTTGTGTATAAAGGTCCAAAAGATTTAATATCCCAGATTTTTCTGAGGTTGAAGAACAGATTTTAAAGGTTTGTCTTTTATGGTTTTGCTGGAAAACTAGAGCACTGGAGTGGGAGTTCAGTCCTCAGTTAAAGGGGAACGGATGTTGCCAGTTTTAATTTCTCACAAGCGGTTGTCAGTTCTTTTGTTAACTCCTGATAAACTCTTTAAAACAAATTAAAAATCACTTCCCCCTCCTCAGTAGCTCAGATTTCAGTTTGGTTATAGCAAAATCTCACTAGTTCTCCAGTCAACCACCAACACCGCCTGCAAAAACAGGGTAGTAAAGACTTGCTTTTTCAAAGAAAGTGTTTAAAATATTCTGGCCTTTATACATCATAAAGCAGCAAAAAAACCAGCATATCCTTTATTCCTCCCTAAGTCATTTTCAATGGCTTTACATCTTTGCATTAAAAGCTATGGGTAAGGAGACTCAAAGCATCTGTAATATACAACTATGATCACCTACACCTAAAATGAAGAACACTGAAATATCAGTAGAAATGCAGAGAACCTAGGAAGTATCTTACTATGTAGCAATTTCATACAAGGGTTTTTTCACAGGTTGGAGAGACAAGGTGGGTGAAGTAATATCTTCGGGGGGGGGGGGGGGGGTTGAGCCACACAGAGCTCTCCTTCAGGTCTGGGAAAGGTCCAACACAAGATATTACTTCCCCCACCTCGTCTCTAATATCCTGGGACCGACACAGCCAGAACTACACTGCATGTGACATCTGTAGGGGTGGTCACCAAAGGCTGGCTGAACCAAAGTGGATTTCCATGGGGGGGAGGTGGAAAGGAGAGAATGAGCATTCTGACTGGTAAGTAGCAATTTGTTAGCCAGTCCGTCAGATTAATGGATCAATGAAAGTTGATTACCTTAAGGTAAACTGACTTTCAAATTCAGATTTCATCTCTTTTGCATGGGTCATCAGATGCCTCATGATGTTGCAGCACCACATATCCTGCATGATACTTGGTAACTGAAAATGCCACTGAGCAAAGGCAGCTCCGGATTTCAGTCTGGTTACGAGGAGTCAGATACAATCCTAGCCTTCTGGGAGAGCCTGTACTAGCTACACAAAAGATTAGCAACACATCCGGTAGATTCAGATCACTTTGTGGGGAGTTCTTTTCCAATTCTCCCACGCTGTTAGGGAGATGTCTATTGACACATCCGAGGATCGGTCATGCGCCTACAAACCAGGATCATAAATCTCTTTTCTTACTGTGCTATTACGTCCTTCACTATTTCATCCGTCAAAGAAAAGGTGAACACCAGGCACAGGTGATTCTTTCCGTCGAAGTTCACACACCCTCTACCTGTGTGAAAGCTGTATATCCAATCAGCAAAATAAGCAGAAAAAAAGTGTTTATAGTCACCTCATATAAGCCAAAAAGTTCAAATCAGGTTGCAGAGTATTAACTAAAACACAGACTTGTAAGAATTAGGTTACAGGTCAACCTGAAAGCCAGAGATTGGAAATTACAAGCAGCTAACCTTGTTCCAACGTAGATTCAGAAGGAGGACTAATGCAGCAGTGTGTGACAAGTTACCTCCAGAAAGTTTCCTTCCCTTTAAACCAAAATCTACCCGTCACCATCAGTTACTTAAACATTATTGTTCACAGATTTTAACAATAAATAGGACCTGGAATCACAGAAGCTGTCATTCAGTCATACCCTTCCTTCAGCTTAAAACACACAAACCGCCGTTGCCTGCAAACTCTATGACCCTAGCAGACACAAAGCTGTTTGAAACTTCTAATATTCATTTTTGGCTCCTAAGAGGTAGCAAGATAAAAAATTTAATCAGCTCATATTGGGGTGGATTTCACACACCATAGGATTAAGATTTGGTGAGATTCTAAAGTAGCCACACAGGGCCAAGTCGTCATTTTAATCTGTTCAAGTTATTTGCAAACAAACTCAGAGAAAATGGTACAAAATGCTCTAACCACATGTAGCTTTAATTAAAATAGAGGTGTTTATTAGCTTTTTATTTTTTAATACAAACATGAGAAAGGAAAACCACCTGAAGATGTAGCATTATTTTCAAAATTGAATCGTGATCAATACCTGAAGTTCCAAGTTCCATGGATTATGGGCCTGGAGCTGGTCGATTTGCAAACTTTAAAATACTATACATATTTAAATAGTTTGAAGGCTGCCAAATTGTTATACTCAGAAGTCCCTAATCTCAAAGGCATGGGGACCTGATAATTTACTGGACCTTGGATGGAAGCAGGGTTGAACAAAATTTGTCCTAGGAACGAATGTCAGTCAGTATGGCACAAAGTGCCTAGAATCTATCTAGAACTGGGACAAGGACGTATATAAGGGCTTGTAACAGGAAAAGTCTATTAATACTTATCCTGTTTAGAGTTTCAAAGTCTGAAAGGAAACTCCATCCCAAATTCTCATTCTGGAGGAGTAAACTCTATCTTCAGGAAAAGCAGAGTTGCACAAACTGTAATGTTCACTTCTCCAAAAAATATGTCTTATACATTTGGGTTTTGTTTTTTTAAGAACTCCTTTGAACAAAACCTTATGTGCTAATAGGGAATAAGTATCTACCCCATCGGTGAGTCCAGGATCCTCAAACTCACTACTGTCCCACCACAAAAGTAAACCCCCTGTCTGAAAGCAGGAAGTCTAGGGGAACCAAAACAGACATGATAATCTTAGCATCAACTTTGTCAAAACTCCACTGCATAGAGCACAACGGATCTGTAGTGGAAGAATTCAGAGAAGCAATGCAGTAGGCTATTCATCACTGGATTGCCACATTGTTTGGGATAGTGACATTGTTTCCAATACAGCTCTCTCATTCCATGCCTCAGAAAGATATACAGGATGCATATTTTCCAAAGCAGTAGTAAAAGTATTAGAAAGTGAGAAGCACCATAGTTCACAAGAAATGCAGCATGGACCCTATACATTTGAACAATCAATATGTAACACCATTTCTCTGCTTCCAACCAAAACATTCAAAATCCTTTGACAGTCTCTACCGGAATGACACTGCTGGCACACAGTTATTATATCCTGCTCAAACAGCTTCTTGCTTTTGAACTCATCACCAATAATAGCAGCTTTTGAATAGCAAAACCCTTCAACACTTGTCTATGCTACTACTTCAAGCTCCAGAGTGGCTTTATACTTGGTTAGAGTCCTTTTTTCTTTTTCTTAACACTGCATTCACTCAAAGGCAAACGCAGCAAGCTTCTGGATGATGCGGAGAAGAGGGAAGAACATTGTAACTATCGTCATGTGGTTAGTGTTTAAATTCTAAAATTTAAAACTACTCATTATTAAAAACCTCATCATTCACAGCTATAGGCCTACACAGTAAGCAAACATCTGTGGGGGGGAGGGGAGAGCTTGTTTTTGCACCTCTGGGTACATTAAAAGGAGGAGTACTGATTTGACAAGGTCCCATCTTTTGAATGGAATATGCTCCTCAGACCCTGGGGTCCCTTGGCTGGTTTTATCCTTCCTCCCCTTACTGGAAGACACCATCACTGCTGGCTTATGTGCATGGAGTGGTGGTCTTCCTCCGGTTCATACGTACTCTGGCTTCACGGTGCTGCACCCTTCTCTCCCCTCAGGAGAGGATGGCATTAGAACGACGGATACCAACTAAATTATCAGCACTGAAAGATCGTCTCATAGCAGCTTTGGACAAGTCTTTGTATTTGTCCTCACAGAGCCTGGAGATAGCCTGTAAAATACATTCAGATACAAAAGAATGAAAGCGTGAATTAGAAGTGTTCAAACATTTTAAGAAAGCTCTTACAATGGCAATGCTAATGGACCGCGCACTTACACTGCCTTGTCTTTCAGTGACGCTACTGGCTGCTGCCCTGGGTATGCCATTACAAAAAAGGCCTTTTGTTGAGGGAAAACATTAAGGGGCTGTAGAAACTGCATCTTTAAGGATCTCTCCCCATGTTCACCCGTATCATTATTAGTCACAGGAGATGATGATTTTTAAATGCAGTTAAATCTCCACATCTCTAAGCAACTTAAATCTTATACCGGCCTCTACAGCTTAATGGAAATCTTGGATCCAACTTGAAGTATGTGTGTTCATGTGCAAATTACACTCAAAACTCCATGTAAATAGATGGGGTTTGGAGCCCAGGCTATAGATACGAGGCTCAGGAGAGATTCTAGAGATTCCTAAGCCCTGAAGGAAGAGGTTACAGCTGGCTGCTGGTCCCCCCCGCCCCCAGCTCAACACAACCATCTAGAAGTCTTAGGGTGTATAGTGGAGAATCTGAAAGGGAAAATTTATTAGGGCTGGTGTTTGTGCCCTTCCTGAGCCAGCCACCTTTTTTTTTTGGCTGACATTTAAACCAGCACAAAGGTTTGTGAATCCAGTAAGGAGATCCCGGTGCTGAACTGTACAGTACCATCCACCCTGCTTTAGCGCAAGTAATGTCCTATTAACACAGGTCTGAGAATTGTATTTAGTATTTGAACTGCTTTAACTAAACTGCAGAGTAGCTCTGTTTATTGAACGATTAGCAGCATGTACACGGGTGCAGTTATTCCAGTAGTGAGATTCCCATTAAATCGGTGTGTCAACTAATTCGATTAGAAATGCTTCAGGACAGAGTTCCAAGCCCTGACTGGGGCCTTTAGGGGCCAATATAATGCAAATAAATAAATACAGAAGGGCGTCACTTTCTATCTGTATGCTGACCCATTATTATTAGGCTCAGAATGTCAGTTGTGAGCATTAACTTCCATTAAAAATTTACCACCACCATCAGATGAGCTTTCACTCATTCAGTAAAAAGACTACACCTTCCCTCTAGGGTAGCACCCATTCTGCACAGCCCAATATTCTCAAAGTTCAAAAGGTGAGCAGCGCTTCTCAGCATGAATAAATTGCTAAGTGTATTCTAAAATAATTATTTACATTTCTTTCTGTCAACCTCCCTCTGGAGGCATTCATTTGACTCACGAGTGGCATGTTTTGAGACACTGGCTGCACAAGCCCCCACTGCAAGACCAGACAAAACCTCTCTGGCATTAATGCTAGCATATCCATCATAAAGGAACCTGTGTGTCACATTAAGCCCCACTCCCCCCTATGGGGCAGATCAGTTTTCAATCTGCTGGAATACTAATTCACTGCTTAAGACAAGCTCCCAAACTGATCTTTTTGTGTTTTTAAGCCAAAGGCAAGTTTGTTTTAAAATTCAGAAACGTTTAGCAAATACTTTGAAAAATATTTACTGCATATCCTGTCGTTTAGAACGTTTACAATTTACACACACACACACACGGACGTGAGTATGGTGTGGCAAATCATACGCTGTACTGAGACCGCTCAGTGAAGTAATACTGAACAACAGGTACCCTAATATTTGCAGCAAAACTGGGGCTCACACCTGTCCAGAAGTCATCCACTTCTGCCTATGTACTGGACAGATCAGAGAACAATTTTCTGAGGAATATATTCGTAGTGTAGTATTGGAGTGCTCGAATATAAAAAAACCTCAGTTTGTCGTACACTGGTAGCTGCGAGCCCCCATCCTGGACCTGGACCTGGACCCTGCTGTGCTAGATGCTGTACAAACAAACAGACATTTCCTGCCCAGAGCTGCACTCTAATCACAGAAGCAGTTAGTGACAGTATGAGCTTTAACGTTACCTAAAGGTTAAAACAAACAAAAAACACCCAAAAAGCAAAACAAAAAACTGCAGAAAAGTAATCAAATGACACAGCACCACTGTTAGGCATGTCTTGTCTACCGTTTCAAAGGGTCAGTACGTGACTCCACCTGTAACGCTCCTGGAATACCACCATTCCTGAAATGGAGGTAAGAACCCAGCACGCTGCATGATTTCTGGGGTGTGGATGAAAAGCGGTTTGGGCCAAGACTAATGTAGCAAAACTATTATGAAAGGGGCTATCGGACCTTTTAGTGTCTACACACAGTCTTTGTTTTTAAGGTCTCAAATTAAAGACCAAACTGCATGGTAGTCAATGTATCTACCTCAGAAAGAGAAGGGATTGAGTTGACCCTGACAGAAGTTTTGCCTGGGAGTCCCAGGTAATTTATGTGTCGTTCAAACGGTTCTCCTTGCATAGCACCCCAGTATCATGTTAAAGCAACCATGAAGAAAGGTTTGTGCTGTGAAAAGCAAGGTCTATTTTAATTATGTGAACTTGAATACTAGAGAACAGTAATGGAGATCTTGAGCAGTTATAAGGACTCTCTGGCAGGAGGTATTTTTACTCGCTAAGTTCTGCTAGGTCAGTAATAGTACATAACACTGAAAGTGGAGATTTAAGATTATTCATAAAATAGTGCTTCCCACTGATAAAGGGATATTAGTTCACCGTGATTTTTTTTTTCAAGTTGTGAAATGAAACCACCTTCACAGTTGCTACCAAACATCCAATTTAATAATCATAATTAGGAGCATTAAGAACTCCTTTAAAGCTAAAAGGAGCTGTGCACTGGGTGCTATGGAAACCTGCAGCCAGTATAATTTCAACAGGTTTGAATAGGATGTTTTAGGGTGCTTGGAAAGGAGAAGCGAGGAGGGAAAGAGAAAAACAGTCCATTACAAATACAGCTTTTACAACTAAGTGACCTAGCTGAACTACAGTTCCAGAAACTAATGCCTCGTGTTTTATTCAAGGACCTAAACAGACTGTAGCCCCTCTTACTCCGTCTCCTCAGGATATTTGCTTAGGTTATAAAGCACCGATGTGTTTTACAAGTGATCACTGTCATTATTAAGGGGTTAAACCTCTCTAATACACTACTCTAAAAGCTTTTTAGTTTTGCTAATCACCACATAATACAATTAGCCAGAGATGCTGTTATTATGCAGACGCAGGAGTGCCCTGCTCACCAAGTCTCAGGCCATTACCTCCAGTTTCTGTGCTCTCTCTTTACTAAGAGGCTCCAGCAGAAAATTCAAGTTGTTGTCATCTGCTAAGGAGCGAAGGTCAAAGTAGTATTTGGCATAAACACTGGCAGGAACATTGATATTAAACTGCAGCAGCTCCAAGAAGTGTCTTTCCATCTCATTCCTAAAAAGGGTAGTAGGGAAACAAAGAAATGGGATTCAACATTTGCAATCAAGTCAAGCTGAACAGACCACAAGTCACTTTCACAATTACCGGTTTTACAACAGTCCTTCAAATTATGTACTACTGTTTTCAAAACCCAATGGATTACTTCGCTAGTGCTCAAAACAAGGTACATCTTCTGAGCCCCTGTACCTTCAGCTTAGGGAGAAAGGTTAGTGCACTGTTGCACACTCACTCTCCTGACTTAGAAGGTTCGTTCTTCAGATTTCCATTAGTGCAGCTGTACAAGTCCTCCATTCTCACTCTCTCATAAGGCCCCACTATAGAAGTCCGATGAAAGGAATGATGTATGCTGTTTATTAGCTCTGGAGAACTTGCAGACATTTCCACCGGGCTGAAAACAGGAAGGGGGTTTATTGAAGTAGAGGCGGACCAACAAAAGGAGTAGTCACATCACCAGGGCAACAAATGGATCTATGAAGAGCTGCTGCTATTATCTCAGAGAAAAAAGCCTCTTGAGGCAACATGGATTCATCTCCAATAAGTAAATAAATAAGCAAGCAGCATTAGGTGAGAAAAGGAATTTTCTTCTCAATGGCATTAGGCAGGATAACAAAGTACTTGTCAGAGCACAGGCACTAGCTTTGACTCACTATGCTATCTGTAGTGTCCAAAATATTGGGGGGGGGGGGGGGGGAGAAGAGGCCCGTTACACTGGGGGGGGAGGGAGGGGAAGAAAAGCATTCTTTGGCTACTGCAGATATCAAACAGACCACAGAGATATTTTACAAAGAAATAAAGAGTTTTAAAAACCTAGAAATAAACTGGTACCTGAAATAGGCAATGAAGTTCAACGCTAACTGAGAACAGCACCATAGTTCCCAAGAATACACAAGTGAGCAGATGAATAAACAAACTATATGCAATTTGAAAGGTAAGCCACACAAAAATTCAGTAAGTTGTTCTTGCTCTTGGGAAGCTTTTAAGATGGATGTTTTACCCACCGGAGGGAAAACGAATCGAGGAATCATCCAGATTGTGTCTTGGGTTGGATGGCTGGTCTCATAATGTGAATAGTAGCTTTGTGTTTGTTTCTAGCAGGGTGGACTTGAGTCCCATTGAACCTACTGCCAAAATTAATTTCCTGTTCATATGGTCATAAGCCTATAGAAATGTAAATCAGATAATGTTTTGATGATCAGGGCTTGATTTATCCCATGAATAAATGCTCTTCATCACCCCTTTTGTTCTTGCTACACTAATACATTTTAATTGTGTAAAAATATAATACTTCATAGGATTAACAAGTCTATTGATAGCGGTTTAAAAAAAAAAATCTAGCAAAAACATAATACCCATGTGTTTTCTGTACAAATGTAGGTAGCCTAAAGAATGAACAGCGTGTTCCCTCTTTTGCACAATGTAATTGACAGGATTAGCAGCTGCATGGTTAATTTGGTCACTGATTAGACACAAACTCCATCAAGGCAGAAAAGTTTATAGCAAAGAAGAATTTCCAAATATCAAATTAATTTTCTTTTAATCTTTCAATTAAGAAATTAAGAAACTGTCTTTTGGTCCAAACTTTCTGCTGGGGAGGTTGAGGTGAGGCAGAGGATGACGATACACAGAATGTTGATGCTTTACTTTTGGTCATGTTGCCTCTCCATTTGCCCTTCATATCAAAATTAAAGTCATATACCCTTAAGAGAACTTCAGATAGCGTTCACTTTCCACAGCCCCAAAAAGCCAATTTTCTAACAGCTAACCAATGCATTTGGGACCTCAAGTACCGTACCACACTGCAAAATTAAGCACTTCAGTGGAGTTATAAATAGTGGAAAGTGAGTTTATTTCTGCAATATGCCTTCTTCTGGGGCACTGCCTACTTGGTTTATAAGTGGCTGTAGAACTGTAAAGCATCTTTTTCATCAGTTCTGCAATTACCACTCTCAGAGTGAGCTGTAGCTTGTGAAAGCTTATGCTCAAATAAATTTGTTAGTCTCTAAGGTGCCACCAGTCCTCCTTTTCTTTTTACTCTCAGGTAGGTAGGGGTGTGAATGAAAGAGCAATCATAGTCCTCGATCTTCCAAATTTCAGCTCAGAGAAAATGAAGCATACAGGTTACTAGGAGTCAGCTACATCCAACAGCTGTAGAGAGTGAAAGGCTTTATTTGCACTAAAAAGTTGCACCAAACTGATTTAAGTAGAACTGGTATAAACCCTTGTGACACAAACTGATTTAAGAGTGTTCACACAAGGAGTTACACCGGTTTAGTTAGATCTGTTTCTCAATTGATTGAGGGCTTGTCTATACAGGGAAATTTACCAGCAGAATAACTATAGCAGTATAATTATTTAGTATGGGTCCCTGGTAAGTTTCCCCATTTAAACAAGTCCTTAGTTAAAATCAGAACAGCTTGTGTTTAGACATGGCCCAATTGTTTGGAAAATAAAAGTTGCACTGGGACTGCTGCTCTGGTGTCACTCAAACAATAAGGCTCCGCTTAACATTTGCGGCAAACTTAGCACTTGCTACAAAGCTGTCTCCAACATCAGAACATGACCATTTCTGAAATTCTTTCCCAAGTGTTTCGCTCAGTAGGATTAACATACAAAAGGACTTAATTCCCACCATTGGAAAAGTAGTTTAAAATAGCAGAACAGCTAATACTGGCAAATAAATACACTGCCAAGTACTAATTAAAGGGACACTGTGAGATTGAATTGGGCCTAAGTTAGGTTTGGTTAAGAGGAAATCACTTACCAGTAGCAGTTTCCTAAATATCTAGATCACATTAGGCCACCACAATTGGGTCTGTTCTGCACAAACTCCAAGCTCGGAGTTCTAAGCTTCTAGTTTCAAACAGGGGCCAACCCCTGCAGTGAAACATGAACCTTCTCCTAGAACGCCAGCTCCTTTCAATCCAATGGTGGAAAGTTTTCCATGTGCATGAGAGACTTGATCAAAAAGATCACAGAACCTTCAACTCAGCAACTGTCCACACTAGTGAAAAACATCTTAAAAAATTAAACTTCTTTTCAGCCCTACGTCCATTCAATTTGCTCCTAGCAGGGTTAAAGGATGAGATGCTGACTTTTAATAATCAGCAGGATTCCCCAGTATTGCCAACACCAGTTCAGTTGTACCAGTGATACCGATGTGAAATTTTTCAAGAATGCTTTGAGCTAAGGTGAATGGTGATTTATCACAACTGGTATCTGCTAAAAGAACACCAGTTCCACTTTTCTCCTCCAAAACAGTCAATAGAGCCCCATTCTTGAAGACCTGTCTGCAGGAAAGGGGTGTGTATAAAACAAGCAGTGACAGAGTAAAAGCCAAGGGAAACACCTTGAACAGTAACAGAGGAATGTTTTTGGTGTGAAGGATGATAAACACAAAGTTGGTTTTAAAAGGATCATTATCTCAAAACACTTTTCTGAGGTTTTATTCTTCGGAAAGTGCAATTACTATGTGGGAAGAGAAATGTGTGACCCTGGTTCTCAAAAAAAAAAAAAATATCCTGGGGAAAAAAATCCTTTAAAACCAACAGGTCAAATGTTGAGCCCTAGTTTGAGGCTGAATCCAAAGTACAGTGCTTAGGGAACATATGCAGAGTACGTCACATTTCTGCATTGTAAAGCTACCACTGAGAAAGAAACCAGATGCCTACTGTTATAGCACACACAACTGCCTTATGCTGAATAAGGCTGAACATGTACTTGGAATTATAACTGTCAGGCTGTTAATTGTTTTTGTTAACACACAGAAGAGCTAGCTAGAACCTGGGAGAAGTGAAGCACCGAATCCAGTGTGAAGTTCCTTATGTACAATGCTTTGTGGATCCTCTGAGGTGCTTAGATACCACGATGATAAATAATTGAGAACAGAGATAAAACCAAGATTAACTAAGAAATATAATTAAACTGCTGCTTTGACAATGTTCTCTTGGATACCGAGCCTACTGAGTTGTAAATTGAAACCAAGAGCTGATGGGTTTTGAGAGCTTAAGTCCTCGCCATATAAAAGCCTAGTGACATTAGTTTTGGGGAGAAGGGCCTTCTCTAGAACATTAGCAGGTTGATTAAAGGTATCAGTTAAAACCACTTTAGTAGGTAATTTAGTATTTGTCCTAAGCGCTACTTTATTTGAATTAAATAAAATGGATTAGTCCCTGGAGCTTGATGTTCAGTTTGACATGAAGTCACTTCTACGAGAACAAAAACATATGTAGAACACAAGGTCATGGGTACTGAGTAGATGTAAATAATATCACTATGTTCATATTAATATAAAATGCCATGCAGTTTGAGTGCACCAATCACCACACAAATCCAATAAGAGGGGTTACGGAAGGAGTGACCTAGTTTTAGTGTGTGTGTAAAGCCAAATAGCTGGCCAAGTGAATTCTTTGGAAAGTATTCCAGCAAAGGCCTCCTAGTTATACAGACTAACAGCCACATCAATTTACCTCAGTCAAGTTACCCCACACATCCAAAAGAAATGTTTCCTCTGCTCTTTAGCTACCCTACCTGCTATTTTACCTCCCAGGCTTCTTCTCAATCTACCCACAACAGGTAGTTCAGTTGATATCCTGCACTAGCCTTCATACTGCTGCCCTTAAAAGGCTGGTGGGGAAAAGCAGCAAGATGAAGAATCTTCCAGACTGAGGACTCTCACCTGGTGTAGACTATCTGTCCTGAAACCTGAAGTGTTTAAGACTTCAGATGCAGGATGGGCCTCAGCCTGTCATCATTTGGGGAAACAGGAAAGTAGCTAGAATAAAATCTTCCCCTTTTCTGATGGCCTTTCAGGAGTAGTAGTCTGTTGTCCCAAACTGCATTCGCAAGGGGGCAGTTTGGAGAATTCTCTGAAGCTAATTAGCCCTGCTAGCTAATGCCTAAGAGGCACAAATCCACAGCAATGCAAGCTTACCGGGGAAGTGGAGATAAAAAGGCTTTTGGTGTCCCTACAACAAAGATCCTCTGAAAGAGAGATCCTGGTAGTCTGGCTGGTTTCCCTACCTCAGAAACCTTGACACTACTTCTTGTCTTAGGTCCTTGGAACACACTGGCTTTTCGCAGGAAGGCAGAACACCAGTTTTGGATGTAGTAAGCAACCCTGCAACCAGACTCGTGGGCCGGCTTCTGCCTGATGCAGTCTCTTTATTCCATACTTGATTGGAGGAGGACTGGACTGAGCGAGCTTAGCATCTGCAACTAGTCTAACTTTTGCCTAAAAGATGTTCCCCATCCATCTTTTGGCAGATCCTTGAATTTCTGCTGAACATGTGTGTGAAGTCTTAAAAAAGGCAGTCTTGTTCTCATGGAAACATCAATACTGTAAATAGTTTATCATACTGTCATCTCACTGATGTCCAAGGAGACAGATACCACTGCTGTCTCCACCCTGCCAAATCAGCTTTTTGAGAACCTTTATTCTGTTTGGGAAGAGAAACTAACAAGTGCCTGGGCTGTCTAACACAGCTCTAGTTAGCATCTGTCCATGAAGTACAGGTAGTTTCCAATGACGACACCTGCCATCGAGGTGAACTGGCAAATCTTCATCCAAAGGTGTCCCAGTGTTTCTGATGATGGTCCTGAAGTGCTGTACCACATGTCTAATCTGACAGAAGTCATCATTAGAACCAGGATCGAACAGGGAGTGTGATGCAACCATCTTGGTGTTCCTACGTTGAAGGTACTACTTACCTACCATCTTTGACCCAGCTGCGGTTGCAGGACACAAACATCAACTAGCTCAGAAGGAAGTGGATGGGTACTATTACCCTATTCCCAGATACATTAATATGTATGCTTTGTATCCTAGATGGTCTCCGAATTTAAAGGACCTTATCTTCAAGTTTGTAGAAAGCCAAATCCAGAAAGTTAGTAATTTTCATGTTCAGAGTCTTAAAATACTATGTAAACATTAAATATCATCCTGGAAAGAGTTTGCTTACTGTCTTCTTCCCCAGCAAAGAGATGCTTTGCATCAGAAGAGTTCTCTTCCTCCTTACCATCTAAATCTCTCAAATCATTTTTGAAAACTGCCTTAATCCCAAACAAGCATTGCAGGTTTCTGCAAAAGCAGGAGCAGCTAAACTATGAGAGTAAGCGTGTTAACACTAGGACCATCACAGGAGCCTCAGCCATAGACCTCAGCCCAGAGACCAGTACACCTTGAGGGAGTCCAAACCTCTATTTCAATATACGCACTGCTTCCAAAGCACAGGAGACAACTAGGTCTTAAGATACCATGTCATAAAGTGGTTAAGTGTAGAAATTTGATGCAACATTGAGTTCAGAACAAAAAAAAAAAAGGCATCAGGCTGATCGATGCTTCCTGCTGTCTTGCACTGGAAATCCTGCTGACAGAAGCTGAGGCACCTGAAGGTTTTGACCAGTTGCTTGCTGAAGTTTAAGTCAGCAAAGGCCAGTCTTAATGCATACCCATCTTGCAGTTCAGAAGAAGACATGTTTTGCTAAACAAAGAGTCTGAATCAATCACCGCTGAAGGTAGTATGAAACTTCAGGACGTCCTAAGGAAAGCAATATATTGGGTCTTTCCGGCCACTGAGGAGCTGAAAGGTTGGGATGCCCTATTGATGGGAAAACACACAAGGTGCCAAAAGAACTAATGACCAGCTGGTTCACACATGGTCAAGAGCCTTTAAGGCCTTCTGAGCAAACTATGCATCTGAGTAGGCCCGAAAAGATTCAGAGAGTCAGGTCTTGGCCTGAGCGCCATGTGAGGAAGTGTCATTGCAAAACCAGTCAGGAACTGCTCTGAGGCAAAAAATACAAGTCAAGCTTCTACACGAGGGACACAGTGTGACTGTTCAAAACATTCACATTGTTTTGTAAACCAAAAAATGTATTATCCCCCAACCCAACTATTCTCCACACATTTTTACCCATCAACACAAGCACAGAATACCACAAGAACACAGCAGGAGCTGTGAGGCTCAAGGCCTATGTGTAATCACAGAGGTGGTTCACGGTTTCCTAAGATTTGCTATTGGAGAACCTGAGGCAAAAAGAATAGGCAAGAGGAACAAGTTTATTTGTACGATGAGCAGTACAGTTGAAGAACTGATTGCAGAGACCACGGGAAAGTGCTTTCAACAACTCATTCAGAAGAGAAAGGCAGTCGCAGTACTAGGGGTGCCTATGGGCCACAGTAGCTTCTGGCACAAGATACCTGCTTCCGGACTAAACGGAAGGGGGTGTTCCTGATTTGGCTGAAAGCTGGAATATGAATCCAGGAGTGAGAAATCACAACTAATCCTGAAAGCTCTTACAAAAAAATCCAAAAGCAACAAAAAGTATTTTAACCAATTCTTACTTTAAATGTCAATGGATTTTTTTTTTAAATGTCCACTGTGTCTATAAACCAAATATTTCTTTATTGCACTAGCAAACGGAAAATTGAAAGTGATATCGATTAGTAACTAGCTTGTTTTTTTTTATCATCAGGCTAAGGGAAGTGAAAATGGCAGACAGCAAAAAATTAAAAGTTATTAGTAACACCAATATGGACTTGTTCTAAGAGAACGCTTTTATCTGGAGTTTCCCTGTTAACAGACAGATAATTCTACTTTCAAGGGAATGAAGCCTGACAACATGAACTATTTCAATTCTCCATACTGCACACCAGCCTTAGAATGGACAACTTTACAATAATGGCAGCTCTCCAAAAAACACTGTTTTTAAGAAAGCAGCAAATTGACCAAACTTGCAACTTACATGTCCTCAACCGTAATGTCCTTCAATATTTGGCAGTAATCCACATTCCACACAGCCTGATCATCCCAAACCTTAGAAGCCAGCAGAATAGCTCCTAGAACTATTCTCTTCCAGTTACTAGGACAGATGTCAATCTCCGCATAGGTTAAGAGTCTTTCCAAGTAAACCTACAGAAAGAGAACTCATCTTAGACATCTCAATCTGAAGTTTGAGTTCCAAACAAGCGTTCAGTTGGATTTAATTAGACTTTACCAATTATGTTCATTTATTTATCCCATATCCATTAAGCTACCAGAATTAGGGGCTATTACTGAATGTTAGCATTCAGACTTTCAAAAAGATTACACATTCCATTTTAAATACAAGACATTAAAGGACTGAATGATCCTGAAGTGCAGAATACAACTCATGAAGTAAAACCAGTTTCTAACAACAAGCTCTGCTGCACCAGTAAGACTCATGATGAAAGTCATTCACAACACGATGACGTTTTCATTAATGCCAACCTGGGATTATTAACCACTCCACTCTAATGCATTAGCCTTCTCTCTTCATGGCTGGGCTGGTGTGTTTAAAGCAAGACAGCACATATTGCGATCTGCATTTAAACAAAAAATTTTCACAGCCTTAAGCTGTATTGCATCTATTTGCCCCATGCCCATCATTATGGCATCCAGGTTCCTTCACATCACATCTCCACTTCAATCTGAATGAAACAGATTGTTAGCCACCACACACACCCCTCAGTAAAAGCTACCCTCACGTCTCAGCTTGCTGCACTGAGAGGTAGGTGGTGACAAAGCCTCAAGTAGAAAACTTTCAAAGTTCCAAATGAATTTCCTACCTCCTCAGATACAATTTCTAACAGCCCCCAAGCAGCTTTAATCTCAACTGCTTCCTTACGGACACTGCGCTTCCTACAAGTACATGCTGGTTTACTCCAGGGCTACCTGTGCCAAGCAGCTGGCACTTTTATAGAAAAAAATTACTTTTGAAAAAAAATCTACTTGTGAATCAAGATTTTAAACTCCATTCACAAGTGGGTGTGAGGGGCTGGAGAGAACTATAGCTTAGCGACCTCAATGTTTTCAATACTTTTTCATCTATTCATAAGACTTTTTTGAATGGAAAAAGTGGACTAATAAATAGTGAATTAACCTTCTGCTTGTAGGCTTAGACTGGAATCCCAGAGTTTTTCCAATAGCTAATAGAGCCATCTACTGGCGGAAGTCCACTTTTTAAAAACAAACTTCTTCAGCTCAGGGGAAGTGCTAATTTCCAAATACGTGTATTGGCCAGAATGCCTGCGGTCAGATACGACCTGCCCTGTAAAAAATGCCTGGATGCTTTAGGAAAGCAACACAAAATGCTTACAGAGTTTCAGTAGCTCAGTGTAGTTATTTAGCCTTCTTGGTCACAATTTTTATTAAATCATTTCTTAACATCAGGAGTCCGCTTCTTTGCCACACTCAGTTCTGTTACCTCTTTTTGGTTGCAGTTCTTTCCTCCTCTGCTCATCTCTGCATTATTGTTTCCTATCCCAGATGTGAAACTAAACTGAAATTACCATATAGTTTTAGTAGGCAACTGAAGCCCAAATTTCAGTAGTCCTCATCCCCAGAATAATTTTATAAATTAGGAAGTGTTTTTTGGACAATCAGTGTCAATCTTCAGTTTCTTTATCTGCTGCACTTTTCAAAGTCACATGGCAAGAACATAATGAGATGGTCGTATGTTTTGGGTGGGTTTTTTTTAAGGTACTATCAAATATACCTGGAAGCAGTCAGAGGACTAAACTCAACAGCTGGATATTGATAAAATGGGAGGAGGGGCTCCAGCGTTGCAATGGCAAGGTGGCTCAGCTGCTGAGATTCTTACCAGAGTGCTGTTCCTGGACCCACTTAGGGGCTCTATCGTCCACATCAGTCTCTGGCTAATATACATCTGATAAACTAGAAGAGGCCCACCTCCTCAACTGATGGAAGGGAAATGGAGTTAATTCCCCCCCAACTCTAGAGGTGTTTAGGGTGGTGGTCCATTACTGGATCTTCCTCTAAACTCCCAATTTCTGCAAAAGATCTCTACTATATTATTATACACAACCACATTTTGTTTCTCCGCCACCAGCACATCACTCCTCCGTCCCTCTGGTATCATGCAGAGTAAATAGGACATGATTAGTTTTACTGTTGCTCACAGGTTTCTGAATAAACCAGTTACGTTCAGTACACTGTGGCTTGGAAAAGGCATGAGCAGCAAGGGCTCCACTGATTCAATTTACCCAAGAGTGTATCTTAGTCACCGTAAGGGCAAGCAGCCTATTTTTAAATGAAAGCTTAAAATGCTGTGAAACTGATTACTTAAGATCCCTTTAGAAAAGTTTCACTGCTCTCCAGGAAAATTATCCTACATACCACTGGTGAATGGATTTTTCAAGCCCTGCCTGCATACCTCAGGTGAAATGAGACGTGATGTCAAAGGCCACTGGCCTTCAGCCACCTTGTAAAGGAAGGTCACTGCTACATCTGCAGTTAAGAAAAAGTAGGGAAGTCTATACGTGAATTTGAAGTTAACGTGCCTGACTGACAGTCCTGGAAACCAAGTACTGCAGATACCACATGGGCAGACATCGCACGCTTCATAGTGCTTCTAGGATTTAGACAGCAGTTCAGTCAATTCAATCCTAGGCATCTGTGCGATGAGAAAGGGCAATAAACTTTCTAATGTGGATATTTCCCTTAAGAATTATATTGAAGCCACAACTCCGTTCTTATTGGCCAACGAACAGCCATTCAATAGTGGTTGTTTTTAATATCACTACTGACAGGGGCCAGATTCAACCAGTGGCCCAGTCGTTAAAGTGCCATAACCCTGTCACCATTCCCCTATAACTGCATCTCACTAGTAACTATTCACCTTTCATTAATAGTATCAAATTGGAACAAATGGTTCATTTTACAAACTGACCGGACCCTGCATATGCAGACACAGGAAAGGAACTGTAAGTGTCATTCCTGAAATATCAGAAAAATTATAAATAAAATGTTACAGCTGATTGATAAACGCTGCTTTGCAGTTATATCTGCATTACATCCAGACAGACTCCTTTTTCAATTTACGTCTACCTTATATTCAGCAGAGTTTAATCAACTTGTTCAATGGAAAAGAAATGTTGACAGCTTGAACCGAATGACTGAGTACGTCTTACCAGTGTCACTATTGCACATTCAGCCGTCAGCTGCGCTGCACTAAAAAGCGTCCGTACAAAACGGTAAATGTGCTTGTGATCAGGGTCATGCTTGCTGTAGTCATCTGGAACTTCTTCCCGCTGAAACAGAAAGTGCCTAGAGTTAGTCACTGCACTTCTAAATGTTACCTGGGACTGCTTTTTACAGCAATACACTATTGTTTCCTTTCACCAGTCTGAAAGACAAATCTACACAAACTTTTGCTTTGGAAAGAGAAGGAACAAAATTTTATACAAGATAGAAAGCAGCACTGGCCATAAGAGTAAATATTAGGAGAGGTCTCTAACAAAAGCAATAGTTTTACCTGGTCTTTTGTAGTCCAGTTTTAATTCACATTTTTCTCCTATAAGGATATAGGTTTGAATGAAAGGCAGATGACTGCCTCTGTCATCCTGAAGTTACATTTCTTGGTTATATCCTTGAAGTGATGATTAGAAGTACGTAATCTTGACAGGCGAGATGGTAGGTAACATTCTTGGTATACCAGTGTCCACGCTGCGTTCTTCTATATCCACACGGCAATTACATATACATCAGGAATCCCTAGGCATTCTGCTTCTCTGAAAGTATCATGCAAGATTTTCACTGCTCTGCATGAGCTACCTAGCATGATGCAAGGGAAATTCCAAGTTCTGAAAGGTAATTCTTCCCTATGGGCAGCAGGCAAGAGCATGAACGAACCCCGTGGGGGACTAACGCATCTACGGAACCTTCCTATTTAGCAGGAAGCAAAAATTCCATCCCAAAATAAGCCACAATCACAAATATTGGAGGCACTGATTTTTCAAAAGACAAAGTGAAGCTCCATACAGATACCTCATAAGGTTTCCCTCCAGGCTGAGGGGGAGGGTGGTGAATGAGAAAAAGTCCTGCAGAATGATCCCAGAAAAACAAAATTAGAAGGTAACTATCCCTTCTTTAAAAGATACCATCCCTGAAGGATTCTTACTCCTGGCAAAAAGGAAGTTTAAAGGAAATCCCAAAACAGTTTCAGTAAGACAAACCAACAGCTACAGCAAGGCCAAAGCCAAATATAAAATGTTTTTGAATATGGGAGAAGACAGGCATAAGGATTAAGACAAAAACAATCAAAGTCTTCAAAAATCTGGCCAACTCACGTATAGGACATCCTGGTATCCAAAACTTTATGGTGACATGTGAGAGTTTGGGCTCTCCTATTTTAGAAACAGGTTTTGCAGGACTGAGATGGAAAAGAGTTCTTCCTCGAGTCCAAAGCCAAAGGGCAGCAAATGAATGGGGTGAGAATTGAATGCCTGCTTTGCATACGTCTAACAACAACATTCTTAACATAGGCAGGCAGAGGCTGGTCTGTGTCTGATCAAATGAGCTGACATTGACCTGGCTGGCTTCAAACTAGGCTTAAAAAAGCAAAAAAAACCCAGGAAGTCAGACATGGTGCTCTTACGTAAGAGATGTCAAAAAAGAAATAATATTGGTTAACCTGTCAGGATAGATTCCAGTATCAAACATAAGGTTTCCTGGCTTCTGTTCTTCCATCTGGCCAGACCATCCACAACCAGCAAGATTTCAGGTACAAGGTGCAAGACTTAACCAAGAGTTGTGCTCAGCACAATATTTTCTCAGCCGCATTTGAGACAGGGCCAGTGGTGAGAATTATCTACCACAGCTTCACTCATTGGTCTGAAATAGGGTACAACTTTATTGGAAAGGACTTCTAACCCAGAGAGCTCTGATGAAACACAATATAGTTTTAAGGAGAGCATCTAAGGTGGTACCGCACTCAGAGGGCTAGGTCTCTGGTTCTGAACTTGTATAGAGAGGAGAGGCTAGAATCTTTGGGTATGTCTACACGGCAATTAGACACCTGTGGCTGGCCCATGCCAGCTGACTCAGACTTGTAGAGCTTGGGCTAAGGGGCTGCTCAGCTGCAGTGTAGAGGTTCGGGCTTGGGCTGCAGCCCGAGCTCTGGGACCCTCCCATCTCATAGGGTCCTAGAGCCTGGGCTCCAGCCTAAGCCTGTACATCTACACTGAAACTGAGCAGCCCCTTAGCCCAAGCCTAAGTCAGCTGGCACAGGCTGGCCTCAGGTGTCTAACTGCAGTGTAGACATATGCTTTGAAGCGGAGCTACCCTAAGTTAAAGGCTTTAGCAGCTGTGAGTCAGGGGCAACTAGTCACTTGGCACCTCCTGCCAATGCTTCATTTGGGAATGTAAAGTCTTGTTCAAGACAGACAGACCTCAGCACTACTGGCTTCAAAACAGACCAGAGGATACTAGGAACTCTGCAAACCGTGAAGTTCCTATCTTTGTAAGGGATGATGTTGGACTCTGATCTCTGGGCTGAAAGGGAAGCGGAGTCTGGGAGGGCACAACCCAAGTGTCCAGCTGTCAAACCTGACTCTGCCATACAAGCCAAGGATTTCTCCTTCAAATCACTGAGCCAGATTCATAAGTTTCTGGGGGATTTAAAGGAGGGAAGAAGGGATGCTTTTCTCCCGTCCCAAGTGGCTGAAACAGAGGATGATATCCAAAACAGACAAAGGAATTCTAGAAGCAAGTAGCAGTGGAGTGAGTGAACTCTAAGGCAAAGCTACCTGAAGTGCCTGACACCGGAAATAAAACACAGGACACAGAATTAGGATTCCTCAGAGGCTGCTGGACACTGGAATCCTACTGATGATCATAGGCCAGCAGATTCAGGAGGGAAATAAAAGGGGGAAAAGTGAAGGAAAGAGTTATGATCTGATTGGAAGGCAGGGAGGGTCATGGAAAAGGATATCGGAACAGTCAAAGCTGGACAGGATGACACGGTACTGAAACATCTGCCAAAGAGATACAAGCAGGAATGTAAAATTTCAAAAGCTTAATCTCTGTGGTGACAAGTGATCAACAGGCAGAGGTGGCCTGCACTCCTACTCATTATCACTGTCTTTAGGGACAGAAAAGATGTAGAGCTTGCAGATTTCTGCCTACCTCACACAGAGTTGATACTCCTCTATGGAAGCTATCTTTACAGAATAATTCTTTTGCCAAATTAAACTGCTTTTAAAGAAGTTTTAGATACTAGAGGTCAAACACCGCCACTACACAGACACTGTAAAGAATGACTTGTAAAGTTACTTTAAAAAGTATGAAACTCAACTATTATAAGTCAATACACACACCCCACACCAGAAATATCATTTATATTTAACACTAATAGTTATGTTAATACTAAAGCATATTTTTAGGATCTGGCAGGAAGATTAATCAAAGCTGTATCTGTTTAAATATTTGAAAGACAAACTTTTTTTTAAACCACAAAAGTCTTTTAAACCAGCACAGACACTTCTAAGTTCAATCCTGATGAAAAGGAAAACAAAGTAAATGACCAGGACTCTGCAAGGCAGTCAACTTGACACCACTCAACAACTACACGCTGAAGCGCAGAGTCTTCAGCTCAAATCTACTATCAGGTTTGTACCTTAGAAGATTGTCTGTAAACAGGAGCATGAAAACTAATAACTTTAGAATAATATGTTGAATGCCTCAAACTGCCAGGGTAAGAGACATTAAGCGTATTTACTTTAAAATTTTGCCTTTCAGGTTCATTAAAGGCCAGACTCACCGTCTCCTGCTTTGTGTGATGCTTTATGAACTATTTACTCCTATTTGCTATCACTTAAAGGTTAGGCACCTTTAAATGTATAAATGATTATACAGCCTTGACCAAGCGCTTGGCACGAAATAGTGTTAAAAAACAAAACAAAAAACAGACACAGGGAATAGTAAGAATCAGAATAAACATGGAACTAACATGATGCATGTTAAATGTCACCACTTCACTTTAACACATCTTATTCTTCAAATACCATGAGGAAAAGTGAAGGGTACATTGCAATTGCCTATTGACATAATAGTTGGTCGTCTATTCATAAACCAATTTGGTTTTAGAAGCTCCAAGAGGAGAAGACCACATAACTTTGCCTGCACTTAGATCTATATTAACAAAAAGTAATTTTACTCTTTTGAAGTGAATGCTATTTATATTGGATATTCAAGACCGACAAGGATAAAAATACATACATGAGTAACAACAAAAATAAGCTCAAAAAATTACACTTACCGTGAGAGGATGCAATTTTTCATCAAAAATATCCAATGATCTGACTGAATCTCTATCAAACAAGAGTACGCATTTTACCAATGGAGTTTAACTATTGGCAGAGCAAAGCATTTGATACTGTAAAAACTGTTCACCACATTAAAGCACATTTTTTAGTTTTGCACGTTTTTCCTGGAATTTGGCACTAGGTTTTGCTGCAATCCTATCAGCGTGGTTATGAAGAGATTTTCCATAACTGAAAGAATTTAATAAGCAAAATCAAGCATGTGAACAGCTAGCTATGTTCTCACTACCAGAAGTTAAATTAAGTATCTGCATAAAGGCCCTAGAGTTGACATTATATTAAATGTATTTACTGTATAGGCTCTTCTGAAAACAAACTTTCATCTCATTATAAAGTAACACTTCTCATACAGTCATACAATGTATGCTGCAGCTAAATATAATGCGACAAGCCCTGGCAGCATGGTGCCAATGGACCTACTGCTAGGTCTTTGCCGCAAGAAACCAAAAACATGTTTTTACATTGAAACCGCTAACGTGAGTGAGCTGTCTTGATGTAAAATCCTAGCAGAGACAAAGCACAGGTGGTTTGCACTCAGTGTAGCTAGTTGAGACAAACCCCATGTGAGGGCTATAGCGTTGACCTCAACTAGTGGCATCAAGGCAAAAAACTACCTTCACCTTGTCTCTATTAGGATTTTACAACGCAGTTAACTTGAGTTAACTATCTCAATGTCAAAAGCACCTTTTTTCCAGGGAAGATATAGCAAGCATTACACGAGTGACTCCCTCAGCTGCAGCTACCCCTGGGAACTCCCATTGGCCCTGTCCTCACTAGGAAAAATGGTGTGATCATTAATACATGTTAAAATCCTAGTACAGGGAAAGCCACTATATTTTTAACTTGTGTTAGCCAATCAAAATAAAACCTTTGCTCCCCAGAGTCTACCTCAGCCAGCTAATGTTCGTAAAACTACAACAGCCTTGTCTACAGTAGGATTTTAGCATGCTAGCTAATGTGCTTTAGAAAATACACCTTTTTTTCTAGTAAAGACAAGGCCCTGATGTATTTTTTTTTCAATTGTGTTAGCTGAATTAAGTTAGCTGAACATGACTGAAAAGCCCTCTTACTGTTCTGCAAGCTAGCACATTTGAAGCCATGTTCGCTGGCCACATTGAAGCCTAGGCTTCCCTTAGACGTTTACTAGATTAGTTTAACATATGTTAAAGGCAGTATGTCTTGTCTACAAAAGACTTGGTACGTATCAGCAGGTTAGCTAACATCACATCTTAAATTCTAGTCTATACAAGACCTCAAACATGAAAAGTGCTTTTCAAACACGTTACACTAACTCAGTTGAGCTAACAGTGTTAAAACATGCCCCATTTTTGCCCATCAAGAAGGGTGGATACCTTTCAAGGGTATTCTCCCTTCCCTAAGAAGAGCTCTGTAAAACCTGTAGGGGTGAAGTTAAGATTACATGCATCCCGCCTCCACCCCACGCCACTCTTGGGGCTGCCCACTCTCCGCCCTGAGTTTTTTTTTTAACCTCAAATTAATCTATTCATAATTGATCAAGACAGTTTATAGGATTGTAGAGGCTAGCCTAGACAGTCCCCAGACATTTGTGGTTTACTCTAGGGACTAGTCTCTGCCATCACACTGGCAGTTCTCTCAAGGTAGTTAATTTTAGGTAAGCCCTCTAGTGAAAGAAAGACTGCAGCAGATCCCAACTCTACAAAAGTGACCTCTTCACAAAGAGGGACAGTGACAGAGAGATGGCTGGCAGCCCTCTGCTGCCAGATCTTATAGACATGATCTGGCTTGTTTTTAAGAAGCTGCTGATTGTTTAATACATGATCAGACAGTTTGTGTTCTTCTCTATTTTCATTCTCTGAAAGGGCAGCGCTAGCAGCTTCATTTGAATGGCAAAATGTTCTACGAGGCTCAAGCTTCAGTTCCCAATTCAAATATTAAGCGTCATACCATGGAAAGGGATTAGGTCATAAAGAATTCTGATTGAGGTTACAGGAACAAACCATCCCAATGTGTAGAAAGAATAGTAAATATGTCAGGCGGCCAGCTTGGCTTAACAGTGAAATCCTTGTTGACCTTAAACACAAAAAAGAAGCTTATAAGAAGTGGAAGATTGGACAAATGACCAGGGAGAAGTATAAAAATATTGCTCAGGCATGCAGGAGGGAAATCAGGAAGGCCAAATCACACTTGGAGTTGCAGCTAGCAAGAGATGTTAAGAGTAACAAGAAGGGTTTCTTCAGGTATGTTAGCAACAAGAAGAAAGTCAAGGAAAATGTGGGCCCCTTACTGAATGAGGGAGGCAATCTCGTGACAGAGGATGTGGAAAAAGCTAATGTACTCAATGCTTATTTTGCCTCTGTCGTCATGAACAAGTCAGATCCCAGACTACTGCACTGGGCAGCACAGTATGGGGAGGAGGTGACCAGCCCTCTGTGGAGAAAGAAATGGTTCGGGACTATTTAGAAAAGCTGGACAAGCACAAGTCCATGGGGCCAGATGTGCTGCATCCGAGAGTGTTAAAGGAGTTGGCGGATGTGATTGCAGAGCTATTGGCCATTATCTTTGAAAACTGATGGCAATCGGGGGAGGTCCCGGATGACTGGAAAAAGGCTAATGTAGTGCCCATCTTTTAAAAAAGGAAGGAGAAGGATCTGGGGAACTACAGGCTAGTCAGCCTCACCCCAATCCCTGGAAAAATCATGGAGGAGGTCCTCAAGGAAACCATTTTGAAGCACTTGGAGGAGAGGAAGGTGATCAGGAACAGTCAACACGGATTCACCAAGGGAAGTCATGTCCGACTAATCTAATTGCCTTCTACGACGAGATAACTGGCTCTGTTGACGAGGGGAAAGCAGTGGACGTGTTATTCCTTGACTTTAGCAAAGCTTTTGATACGGTCTCCCACAGTATTCTTGCCAGCAAATTAAAGAAGTATGGGCTGGATGAATGGACTATAAGGTGGATAGAAAGCTGGCTAGATCATCGGGCTCAACGGGTAGTGATCAATGGCTCCATGTCTAGCTGGCAGCCGGTATCAAGCGGAGTGCCCCAAGGGTCGGTCCTGGGGCCAGTTTTGTTCAATATCTTCATTAATGATCTGGAGGATGGCGTGGACTGCACCTTCAGCAAGTTTGCAGTTGACACTAAACTGGGAGGAGTGGTAGATACGCTGGAGGGTAAGGATACGCTACAGAGGGACCTAGACAAATTAGAGGATTGTGCCAAAAGAAATCTGATGAGGTTCAACAAGGACAAGTGCAGAATCCTGCACTTAGGACGGAAGAATCCCATGTACTCCTACAGACTAGGGACCGAATGGCTAGGCAGCAGTTCTGCAGAAAAGGACCTAGGGGTTACAGCGGACGACAAGCTGGATATGAGTCAACCGTGTGCCCTTGTTGCCAAGAAGGCTAACGGCATTTTGGGCTGTATAAGTAGGGGCATTGCCAGCAGACCGAGGGATGTGATCATTCCCCTCTATTTGACATTGGTGAGGCCTCATCTGGAGTACCGTGTCCAGTTTTGGGCCCCACACTACAAGAAGGATGTGGAAAAATTGGAACACATTCAGCAGAGGGCAACAAAAATGATTAGGGGATGGGAACACATGACTTATGAGGAGAGGTTGAGGGAACTGGGATTGTTTAGTCTGTGGAAGAGAAGAATGAGGGGGGATTTAACAGCCGCTTTCAACTATCTGAAAGGGGGTTCCAAAGAGGATGGCTCTAGACTGTTCTCAGTGGTAGCAGATGACAGAAAAAGGAGTAATGGTCTCAAGTTGCAGTAGGGGAAGTTTAGGTTGGATATTAGGAAAAACTTTTTCACTAGGAGGGTGGTGAAGCACTGGAATACCACAACTCAAGTGGTAGAATCCCCTTCCTTTGAGGTTTTTAAGGTCAGGCTTGACAAAGCCCTGGCTGAGATGATTTAGTTGGGGATGGGTCCTGCTTTGAGCAGGGGGTTGGACTAGATGACCTCCTGAGGTCCCTTCCAACCCTGACATTCTAGGATTCTAATATGTGGTATTTGCAAATTAATGTAGTACACAGAGCAAAATTTTCTTATGAACATCTAAACTGTAATAATCTAAACCCCATTTTACTTAGAAGGAGGCAAGCCAAAGCCCAGATCAAGTGCTGGTACACTTAAAAGCAGGAGCAGGTTCTAGAACAAGTTCAATATGTTTTTCCAACACTGCCACTTTAATTTTTGTGCTTCACCCTTGACGTAATATTGAACATAAACATTGTTTTACAAGGTCGATCAGCCTATGGCATAACTATGAGGGAAAAGCAGAGGCTCCATAAAACTGTATGATGTTTTGAACCTAAAAATTATTACTAATTATGCTAACAACAGCTCAAATGACTGGGACATACAACTGCTGCTTGTTGTTAAGCCACAGTTATGATTTTGCTTAACTAGAGAGAGAAGTTTAGAGAGTGCTCACCTGTTCTTTATGTGGTAGTATATTGCTAACGTCACACTGTGAGGAAAGGGGGAAAAATGGTTATTTTACGAAGTATATTCTACCTTGACACAGATGTTGCTCAGGACAAAAACAGATTTCTAGAACCCATTTAGAGTATGACTTGATTCTATTTCTGATGTTGAAATGAAATTAGTGATTCCCCATCTCCCAAATACATTTTTTTCTTAAGTTCTCATTGCCTGGTTCTGGTTCTCTCCTGTGAACGGAAGTTGACCAAGACAGATATAATAGCTGAACTCATTTCAAAATGACATATATACATCTTTGTATCATAAAAAAAAGTCTGTGGCACCTAGCTGAATGCATGTCTGATTAACGACTGGCAACAACCGTAAAAGCTTCAGCATGCCAGAAGCCAGCTCATCATAAGCTCCCTTTGAAGTTTTTTTTTTTTTAAAAAACAGTGTACTTTAATGGTAAGATGGGCTTATTGGCTGAAACACCTATTCCTTCCACAACCAGAAAGCAGGCCAGTCCATAATGGTATTCAAACACTACAGCGCCATGCGCCATATAAGTGGAACAGATGCAATGGTGGAAAGAGGCTAGCACCCACTACTGTATGGTACTGACATATACCAGAAACAAATCAAGTTATTGATTCTGAGTTATACTGACAGTATCATGCTTTGAAAATAAACATTTCCACATTTATTAACAGGACACCACTAGACTAGCAAAATAAACTATTCAGTTATAAACTGTCATTTTAAATTTGTCATGTTTTTATTTTATACCTAGCTCACCATTAACCCTCTAAATTAGATCTGTTGTCTTCTTTGTTTCCAAAAACTGGCCAAAGAAAATTCTGAGTAAGAGTCTCACTTAATCTTTAAATCATCCAATTGGGCCTACGTTCTTCTGTATGGGGGTTTCTAAGAAGTGAGCAGCCTTAAAAACTGTGACTCATGCGGAGACAAAAAGACAATTAATTACATGTAAGCAGAGCTTCAATTTGGAAGTTCCCTCACTACAAAGGAGCATTTTACATTCATAGTATATCCTCAAGATCCGATTTTAAATGTTTCAGTACTTCACCTGCCCAAGCTCCCCTGCCAAATATTTTTCACTTGTTTCCTACTGTGTATAAGACCCACAAAAACAAGGTTAAGTAGTAAAACTGACTATATTGTCTCGTGTACCACGTCAGAAGTCTGGAAAACACGGTTGTAATTTCAGACACAATAACCTTGAGTCAAAATTTTTAGACAAGTGATTTTTAGCTGATGTCCCCTTTCCATATCCTTTATAAAACTAAAATCAAATGACACTGCATTTAGTCAGTGGATTGTTCAGAACTGACTGAAGGGGTACCGCAGCTCCTCAGAGTGTAGAGTGCAAAGAAAAGCTGATCTACACAGGTTTTGCTAAAGCGATGGTCAGTTATGGGCTATGATTTATTTTTACTGATGGCGTTATAGCAGTATGATACGCAGCATGGACACAGTTACAGCAAAATGTGCCTTATGCTGGTATAGTTTGCTCCCCCTGTCCAAAACAGGTATAAGCACATTTATACTGGGGGGTTTGGGTGTACCAATACAGTTAAAGCCCTACAACGCACGCAACAAAATTGTTCTCCTTACACTTGCTGAGATTTGATACAACCCTTTGTTTGAGTAAAAGTACAAAATTTAAAAAGCCAGGACATTCAGAGTAATGAATTTAATATCATAAAACACTACATTGACAGCAGTAGAGACTAAAGTATCTGTATAGTCAGAGAAAAAGGGCGTAAGGGGCAACTCCAGTGTCCGTTTCCCCATCATGGAGTGTCAGTCAGAACCCCAGAGGCGGACGGGAATAGAGTTCACTCTTGCCTGTTCAGTCCTGGCCACAACAGTTGTGACTGCCAACTTGAACAAGTCATTTCACATGGGCAATGAAACAGCCTTCAGACGGCAGTGACTCATTGCTAGTACTGGCCAATAAAAGGGGAACTGGTGATTCCGTTTTCCACTTTGGCTGGAAGACTTCCTTCTGAAACAAGTCTGACAGTTCTATTTGTCTGGATCAGACGTGAAAGGCAAGCTGGAAGTGCAGCTTCCTAATCCCATTACAATTCTGGGCTGCACAGCCTCCTACTAGTCTAACTTTAGAGTCCTACCAAAAGAAGAAACTTATCAAGTCCCAAACAGAGTCAGACATGCCCAACAGGCCACCTAACCCATTGCTAAAAGGACAGCCAGGCATATGGCAAGGTGAGAGGGGACAAGAGGGGATGGGATGGTTTGAACTCCACCCCTTCAGCACCTCCCTTCTGGCCAAGCAGCAGCAGTGCATCATGCAGCTGTCTCACTTTCAGGTCTGGATTTCAATAGCCAAGTCAGCAGCTTAATACACTTCCAAAATTTGTTCAAACTTTAGCATCTGTCTGCAGGTGCAATGCCCTGGGGGAGCTACCAAGTCTTCCTCTATGTTGCATCAAGGAAAGGAAAATCACTTCTCAGCTTTGGCTCCCTACCAGCTGTGTAGGGAACTAGTTCTCACCATGCCATCAGCAGCACGTGGATCGAAAAGAAGCCTCAGATGGGGAACAACAGAGGCTGTAGAGTCCATTCTTTTTAGATGAAAGACGTTTTAGAACTATGCTCAAATACATGACGACGACTAAAACTATGCACTAGGTATAGTTTGTTACCACTAGAGGGCAGACTAGCGCTACAGGCAGCTAGGGAAGAAGTTCCAGAGGACTCTATTACACGGAACGCCACACAAAACCACTTCCCATTTTTCAATCCAGAGTTTTTGCTTTGCTTTCATTTTAAAGAATTAAAAAGCCCCTTTTTATTCAACTTCGATGCTCCAGTTCTGCACAAAATCATCAAGTGAACTGAGCGCGGTTTAAACTAAGTCTTGTCTATACAGGACATTAGTGTGCAGCAGAGTGTGAATCTACAGTACACTAGCCTGCTATGAAGTAATGTCCTATGCAGACAAGCCCTGACATGTGAAAACACCCTAAGCGGCATTACCGGATGGCAAGGGAAAAGCTCAGTCCTCACGCCTCCCAAAACCCTGTTAGCCCCAAGTCCCTTTCCGTGTCCAAACTGTCAGGGATGAACTGTCAAATCAGAGCCAGCTGAATGTCTTGACTGACAGAGACCAGCATGATTAGCCAATCCCAGGCTCAAAGCCCGCAACGTCACTCTGCCTCTTGCATGATCAGAATGGTACTTACCATTTTATTGTGCTTCTAAGATTAGGCTGGCTGACTGTGCTGTCATCTATAAATATGGTTGAGCATGAGCTATACTTTTTCGTAAGTTGCCCTGGAGAAACCTAAAAAAAAAAAGCCACCACCAAACAAATGTAAGAAAAGTGCTTCTACAAGTTTGTTTACAGAAGTTTGGGTTCTGGGTGTACAACTTCATCAACACATCCAAAATAATGTAGATGGATACTAAGTAGCAACCAGAAGGCACTTGCAGATGAATGCTCTTTGCGTCTAAGCTGCCCTATATCAGTACAGTTATTCAAGATGCTGTTAATTCTGCAACACATACAGAAATGTTCATGTACATAAACATAAGAAACAGAGTTCTAATTTTACTTTTGTATCAGCCTTTTCCCTCCTTTAATACATTTATCTACTTCCTCTATGCCAACTGCTCCCATATCTCCTTCTCCCACTCCTTGTTTATCCCTTCTTTTATATCACACCCCGCACTTTAAACATGCTCCCATTTTCTGGGCACTCCATCCTCCCTTTAAATCCCAACACTTCCATAAACCCTTCATAACAACATTAATCTCTTCCTTGTATCCGGTTTATCATTTTGAACCAGAATGTGAGCTATCTGGAGATCTTTGTTTTAGTCTACAGCTGTAATCTCAAGCAAAGAAGGGTCTGTACTTCAGATAGGAAACCTCGGAAGAAACCGAAGCATGCTGAAGGATGCAACATTGATAATTTCATTACCAATAAGTGACTCTTCCCTAGTAAGGCATAACCCACTTCCTGTCCTCCAACTATGTAGTGTTGGATGTATGAAAAAGGTCTGATGTATGAAAAGTCTGATTGTTTAAAAAAATATTTAAAGGATTTTTCTGCCTTTTAGTATTAAAAATATCAGGATTTGATTTCCCTCTTTTTCTTGGAGGACTCCCTGAACAACTAAAGCGACATGACCTCACAATCAGGTTGAAGAGATTTAACTGAACAGTTTAAGGTTTGCCAACCTCTACTTAATACCAAACCTCAGTCACTGAGAAAGCTGTGTAAGCTCCCACACCCTTCACTCCCTCCACTGAGGCCTGGGGAAAAATCCCTTGGCAGTTCTTAAGTCCTTCAGCAAAACCAAGAAAGTCTTCAACCTGAGTTTTGGCAAACAGAACTGGAACTTAATATAAACAAAAAAATATATGAAAATAAGAATGACAAAATACACAAGTCGTTGTGCTACCAATGTGGGCATATACATTTTACTTTCAATGGCACATCCAAAAAGCTTCAGCACCAAGGTAGTTTTACTAATTTAAGTATGAGAAGACATAAGTATTAGAAGACATCTCCTTGACCTACTGTTCAGTGGCATAAGAAAGTCTCATGCATTTCTCTCTCTGGTGCGATGTCAAAAAGGAAAAAAAGGGACATGAGCTAGATGTGTGAAGTATCAGCAAATGAGAAGATCAGAACAGTTTTGCCTCCTAAAAAGTTACTGCTAGGTTATCATGGGCCCAATTTCCAGAGATGCTGAATCCTTGCAGCTCTCACTGAATTCAATGCTACTATGCTCAGCACTTCTGAAGAGTTGGAGCACTTCCTTCTGTTTATTAGACACCATCACTCAATTTTTAATTCCTTTTAACAAGAGAGTTTGCATTGAAGAAAAGTCATTACTTCAATGAAGACTAGCTGCATTTCCTAATATTGCCTTTAGATAGCATCACTCATAATAGCAAATCTTTCTCAAATTAAGATTTAAATAGCTTGTCATCTCAGCTTTTAAAATGTACCTGGTTTTACTTCTGCTTTAAAGAGACATCAACTAAACACACACACTTGTCTGAATTTTTCCCCTACGACTGTTTATAATTAATATACAAGGTCAGTAGAACTGAAAAAAAAATGCTATTTTGTGCTTTGACAGCTCACTCATCGCTGTACTCTCCTCTGTCTGTTTCCTCCATTTGCGTAATCTTTCACACAGCAATGTAGGAAAAAAATAATTGTGGGGTTTTTTAAACTTGGAAAAGGTAATTGTATAATCAATAAAGTTAGCAGGGACTTTGGAGTACATAAAGGACCTGCAGCTACTCTGATTTTGTTTTTGAAATGACTAGGTTCCAAGTTGACAGTATCCCTTAAAACAAACCATCAGACGTAAGATGCTGTTTACGTACATGATTGATGTGGTTACTCTTCCTCTTCTCTCGCACTAGGAATGGGGGAAGAAAATGAACTCAGTTATAAATTAAGAAGTTCCATAGCAAGGCACACAGTGGTATCAAGCAAGCTATATTGTTTTCCCAAAATATAAACAAGCAACACACACGATGCTATTTTAGCTCTTGTACTTTCCATATCAGGAATTCAGTTTTGAGGACAAATAAATCAATACACTTGTTTTTTAAATGTTTCACAAAGCCATTACTAATAAGTTCGCTCCCACTTATCCAAATGACCTGGGGACAGCCAAAACTTTCAGATAACTGGGCATTTGGATAAATGGAAGTGCCAGAGCATTTAGTGCTAGAAGCCAGAGGAAGCAAGAGGCAGTGGTTGGGCCTTCCTGTGCTTTGACCCTGCATGCTGCAGCGATGCCAGGTAATGCTGCATGGACAGAGCCCAAAGGGAGGTAAAGAGAAGGAAAAGGAAATGGTGAGTAGCCACAGGAGCATCCTTAACAGCCTCAACCTCTGCAAGCACCACTACAAATAGGGAGGGGTAGGACTGGCCCCGGCCACTGGGGCTTTCAGTGCCAGGAAGAGCCCAAGCAGCACCAAGGAAGCTATTCCCCATTGCAGCTACTCTCTGCTCTGCCTCCTTCTTTCCTTTCCATTCTCTCCCCTTCACCCTCTCCTCTGCCTCCCTTCCTTTCCCTTCCTCCTGCCCCATTCGCTTTCCTTAATCCGTCAAGTCTCCCTCTGTCCTTTCTCACTGAACCCCTCATTTCCTTCTTGCTCTCTCCTCCCCTATGTTCTCTCATTCTCCCCCCACCTCACTTTTCTCACTCCCATCTCTAGAAATCTCCCAAATCCCAGTTCCTGCAACCTTAATGTTAACCAAACAGTAGGTGATAACTGAGATTTTTGTGGGGGAGGTAGAGATGCACCGTGGCTTCGTATAACTAGGGTTTCTGGATAAAGGCAATTCAGATAATGGAAATTATACTGTTCAAATAAAATCATAAATGACAGTCTAAACTCAGTTTACAGCCACAATTAAGAATTGCAGTATTTCAGTTGCATAGTCTTCTAAAAAGTACAGTAGTCTTGAAACTATGTGTGGAGGCTAACTGAACTATTTGGCAGCCAGAAACACTTGATAAAAGTTTTACATTCAAGACATTATTTTATTTGTCAAAGTTGGGCACATTTTACAAATAGCTGTTAATTTGCATATGCAAGATGGAAATATTCTCAGCATTCTGGCCCTACCACACAGTTCAAGGATAACTACCTCAATTTTGGGAAGACTTCAGAGGTTCAGAAAAAACTCAGCCATTTCCAAAGACGATTAGACTAGATGTAAAAGCAGTCACTTAGCAAATGAGTAGCCAGCTTTCATAATGTTTTCACACTAAGTAATGGTAAGGATAAAGTGATGTGCATATCAGTATTTAGGTAGCAGGAGAACTCATACCTATCAACCATATTAGCTTTGGTCCTGGCTATTAGCCTGGATGGACAGAGATGGTGTCCCTAGCCTCTGTTTGCCAGGGGCCAGGAATGGGCAAGAGGATGGATCACTTGTTCTGTTCATTCCCCCTGGGGCACCTGGCATTGGCCACTGTTGGAAGACAGGATACTGGGCTAGATGGACCTTTGGTCTGATCCAGTATGGCCGTTCTTATGTTCCTCTCCTCTCAAGGTAGAGAGAAGCATGGGGTTAATTCCACTCAAATTGGGCATTAACAAGATCTTTAATTTAATATCTTTTTATTTACTGCCACCTCTGCTATATTCCCTCAGATCAGAGACTAATACTATTTTCCATATTAACCACAAGGGAGCGAAGGGTGATGCTTGATCCACAAGTCCATTCATTGCCACCACATTGCAGAACCAAGTCTCTTCCAAGATACCCTACCTACTTAACAAACCCTAGACACACTTGCATGACGCTCACCAACTTAAGTCTTAGTCAGGCGTATTTCTTCTGAATGAACTTGCTGTAACTTCTGTTTCAGTAAATGGAAGTGATATAAACACACACCGAAAAAATAAAATGTTTCACAAAGCAGGAAAATACCTTAACCGATTGTACATTTAAATTGAATTAAATATGGCATTATGTCACACAAAGTCATAAGAGTGGCCATACTGGGTCATAGACTATCAGGGTTGGAAGGGACCTCAGGAGGTCATCTAGTTCAACCCCCTGCTCAAAGCAGGACCAATCCCCAACTAAATCATCCAAATTTTTTCTTCTTTTTGCCACAGATCCCTAAATGGCCCACTCAAGGATTGAGCTCACAACGCTGGGTTTAGCAGGCCAATGCTCAAACCATTGAGCTATCCCTCCCCACAATGGTCAGACCAATGGTCCATCTAGCTCTGTATCCTGTCTTCCGATAGTGGCCAATGTCAGGTGCCTCAGAGGGAATGAACAGAACAGGTAACCATCCAGTGATCCATCCCATTGCCCATTCCCAGCTTTTGGCAAACAGGCTAGGGACAACATCTGTGCCCATCCTGGCTAATAGCCATTGATGGACCTATCCCTCCATGAACTTATCTAGTTCTTTTTTAACCCTGTTCAAGTCTTGGCCTCCACAACATCCTCTGGCAAAGAGTTCCACAGACTGACTGTGCACTGTGTGAAGAAATTACTTCCTTTTGATTTAAATCTGTTAATTTCATTGGGTGATCCCTAGTTCTTGTGTTATGAGGAGTAAATAACATTTCCTTATTCACTTTCTCCACACTAGTCATGATTTTATAGACCTCAATCACATCTGCCCCTTAGTCGTCTCTTTTCCAAGCTGAAGAGTCCCAGTCTTCTTAATCTCTCCTCATATGGCAGCTGTTCCATATCCCTAATAATTTTTGTTGCCCTTTTCTGAACACTTTCCAAGTCCAATATATATTTTTTGAGATTGGGCGACCACATCTGCATGCAGTATTCAAGATGTGGACATACCATGGATTTATATAGGGGCAGTATGATATTTTTGTCTTATCTAGCCCTTTCTTAATGATTCCAAACATTGTGTTTTTTGACTGCCGCTGCACATTGAGTGGATGTGTTCAGAGAACTATCCACAATGACTCCAAGATCTCTTTCTTGAGTGGTAACAGCTAGTTCAGACCCCATCATTTTATATGTATAGTTGGGATTATGTTTGCTAATGTGTATTACTTTACATTTATCAACATTGAATTTCATCTGCCATTTTGTTGCCCAGTCACCCAGTTTTGAGAGATCCTTTTGTAGCATTTCACAGTCTGCCTGGGATTTAACTATCTTGAGAAGTTTTGTATCACCTGCAAATTTTGCAACCTTACTGTTGACCTCTTTTTCCTGATCATTTAGGATTATGTTGAATAGGACTGGTCCCAATACAGACCCCTGGAGGACACCACTATTTACCTCTTTCCATTCTGAAAACTGACTATTTATTCCTACCCTTTGTTTCCTATCTTTTAACCAGTTACAATCCATGAGATGACCCTCTCTCTTATCCCATGACAACTTACTTCACTTAAGAGCCTTTGGTGAGGTACTTGTTATACAATCTTTTTATGCCACAGACTTTAGAGGGTGAAAAGGGACTTCATTTCACAGATGACACAAGCTGATGCTCATGGCCATCTGGCCACGCTTTTATTTGTTATAGAAAGTCAACATGAGGGTTGGAACTACTTCAATTTTCTCTTGATACTGTGTTGGTCTTTTTAAAAATACAATAAGGATTAAAAGCCAACTATAAAGTAGCAGCAGTAAACAGAACTAAAACTGGCTAAGCAGAGGGAGCAGTTTGGGGATATTTATATGTACAGTTCTAAAAAACAGGACAAGCTGAATGACAATCAGCAGTCTGGCTAGCTGCTTGTACAACGTATCCCCTTTCTAAACCTTCAGCCTTTGACTTTATGGATTGCTAGCTCCTGAAAGCAGAGACTGTCTTCCTACTTGTCTGTACAGAAAGTAGCAGTCAGTCTCTAACTACCACTTTTAGCAAACAAACTGGCCCCGATAAGTGTTAATGTCTCAAAGTGGAAATCATTGATTTTACTGACCTGGCAAAAAGTTCAGAAATAAAGCAGATCCAGTACAGTCTAAATAAAAGATTCTGCATCTTCTACTCATGGAAAAGTCCTGTCCACCATAGCACAAACAGTTACTAATCCACTTAGCAGATCCATACTACTTTTCCAAAACAAATGTTTACACATCAGTTCCAAGGAATACTGAACATGTCAGACCCACGTTTAAGACTGAGCCTCTGCCAGCAGGACTTTCGTATAGTTTAACAGATTTCTGGCATGGCTTAAAGACTGCATACTGCAGAAGGAAACCACATTCCCAAATTTGTCAAGTTCCCTGATACAGTTTAAAGTGGTATTTAGTTACTAAGTTCTAATATTTGCAACTTCATCTCTATACCTGCCCCAACCTCTCCCTTTTGGTGAGGGGGGGGCTTTTTGGTAGGGTGGGAACTAGGTGGAGTCTTCCTTCCCCGTGACTAACTGCAGTGCCCACCTCTATCGCTTAGAGATTTCCCAAGCAATATAATCATGATGCTGACATGACTGAATCTCCCTAGAAGGGTGACTTTGAATAGCAGCTCTGAAACCAACAGATTTGTCAATTTAACTCTACTGTTCTTTGGCAAAACTATAAGCAAGCAGCAGACACACTGAAGCTTTCTGTCAAGGCAAGTAGGTCCTTAACTCTTATGGTTGCAAAGATAACATTCCAAATACAGGTTAAAAACTTTAAAAGAACTGAACCTTAAAGGGCCCAATCAGTTTAAATCACTGATTTTTTTTTTAACACTACTATTGTTACAAATAACAGATTTTTGTAACTAACAGATGAGAATATATTTCTCCATTTTTTCAGTTTGTTTAGCTTGTGCATTCAACAGCCTTTTGTGATCAGACAGCTTCACTGTTTACCCTGAATAGTCCATTTCCAATGTGTGGGTCTTTCACAGAAAAGGAGATTTTTTTTAAGTTAGTAAATCTATTCATGTGTTTAAGGGGGGCTCAAGAATAGGTGTGCTTTCTGAAACTACTTAACACTTACAAAACTGAACAGATTTCAAACAGACAGTCTTCCTTACAGAATTCATGGCTTCGGCCCATCATTCCCCGGGTCAAGCTTCCCACTTGCAAGTGGATTTTTTCAAGCCCTGGTCATAAGACAACTGTTTTCTGCAACTAAATACCAAAATGAGATAAGGCAAACCTGTTCTCTCAGACTACTAGAATCAAGAAGCTTGAATCTCCTGATGTTTGATACCAATAAAGCACAAATGGCATTGTCATAATAAAACAGCCTATGAAGAGTTGCAAATTTTTAAGCTAGTAACTCCTTACTGTGACTAAGGTTAAATACAAAGGCAATTTATGTTTCTAAAACTCAGCTTGACCCGCAGTTCAAATATCCAGTTATTTTTCATTGTTCTCCCACCCCCTTTCAAAAAGGGAAACAAGTGTTCGCTTACCATCTGTTTGGGACTTGCTCAGGAAAATTGTGCTTGCTCTGGGGTGGTCAGATGGATTTGATTCCAAGGCTAAATCTGAAAGACAAGGGACAAAGAGATGGAATTTCAGTTTGGGGTGGACAGAGAAGAAATCACCACGGAGGGATAGTAAGGATGACTATTGATGAGGCTGAGGTGAACATTCTGAAGGTTGTCCGACTCTTGGAGAGCGGTATCAGCTTTCAAATCAAGGAGCCAGTGTTAAAATCCTGGCTTTTTAGCTTAATGTCCCAAAGAAAAATCAAGTCTACACTACCAGTTTTAAAACTATAAGCAAATGGAGGTACAATTTACAAGCCAGGTTATTTAGGGTAGAGGACAAAAAATGAAGAAACTAAGAAAACAGATTTTTCACTTTAGTAAAGTTTCCTTTCCCACAAAGGAAAGCTGCCCGATATGAGTAAATAGCATCAGTCCTGAGAAGTGGCAAGATCTGCCACCTCTTGCTGGAGCTATCACAAGGGCTAAGAAGCGATCTCCTGTTATCCCCTACTTCAGGAATTCCCCCATCCCAGTACAGGAGATCCTATTTTGTGGAAAGCAGAGTAAGCTGAAAAGGTACTTGCTGTTGTCAGATCCCTCTTGCTTACACACTCCCATTCCCAGCCAGCCAGGTTTCGATTTGGTGCTTGTTTCACCACACTATACTGCTTCCTATGAGGGTGGTTCGCATCTGTTTCAAATAAGGTTTTACTTAGCGATAGCATGCTCAAGTCTCACTTTAGTCTCAAGCTGTTTGATTTTCATCTTATCACTAGTCCTGCCTTTATAGAAGCTATGCCAGATGCACAATTCCCAGAATACCATGTGGACAAGCTAACCTGGCTTTAAAAGCCGTTTCACAAACTGGGATAAATACTTAAAAAGCAGTTTGGCTTTTAAACTACATCTCTGCCTGCACTAGTGGAAAACTAATCTCATAAAACTTAGATTAATTTTAGGTAATCAGGAAATGTTTATGAATATTTGAGACGGAAGGGGAGAACACTTTTAAAAATCTTACCCAGTCAGAAATGAACACGAGAGCCTGCTCCACCACTAATCTATGAAACACTGATGTAGATTAAGTAGTCAAGTAAGGAAACGTCAGAATTAAAATTGCTAAGTTTCTTGCCATGATGAATCAAAGACATCAGAAAAGAATCTACAACTCACGCAGACAGACAGGCATAGTGCCTGGAAAAGTTGTAGTACTGAAGGGGTGTAAACATCATGCTAATATCAAACTGGCACTATGTTTATGAAAGGGGAAACAGTTGTTCTGAGGGATTCATGCTGTAGAAATACCAACCTATGCCTCATGATCCAATTCATGTATGTTCTGGTGGGACTATTATTTTTTTTTTTAATTAAAAAAAACCACTACACTCTTACACCCTAAGACACAAAATTCCTGACTACTTACACTGGTCACTCTGACAAACCCTCTTCCAACATATGCTGCATTTAGTACATAAACTATACAAACCAGGACCAAGAAGTTTAATACCTCAAAACAACGTGCTGGCGACTCCTTCAAGGGTACGAACTAACTTAAAATGCCCCATACGCTTTCCCCAGAAAAAGTGAAGGGAGATTAAACTAAAAAGAAAAGGAGTACTTGTGGCACCTTAGAGACTAACAAATTTATTTGAGCATAAGCTTCCATGAGCTACAGCTCACTTCATCGGATGCATTCAGCTGTAGTTCACGAAAGCTTATGCTCAAATAAATGTGTTAGTCTCTAAGGTGCCAAGTCCTCCTTTTCTTTTTGCAAATATAGACTAATACGGCTGCTACTCTGAAACCGGAGATTAAACTGTTTACACCCTTAATCCCGGCGCCACCCCCATACTAAAATGCTGATTAAATAACTAGTAGCCAAAATAATACATCTTACTATAATGTGACAGTTCGTCATGCATCTCCCTTGGATTCTCCCCAGGTCCATACATACAAGCCTTCTGTACTACGTAGCATCTACCCATAATATATCTGTTCCTCATGTGTCATGGTAAGAGCTGGTCTACACTGAAAAGTTCGGTCAATCCAGCTATGTCGTTCAGGGGTGTGAAAAATCCACATCCTTGAGTGATGCAGCTAAGCCGACCTTCTTCCATTGACCTAGCTACCACCTCTCAGGGAGGTGGATTAACTACAGTGCTGGGAGAACCCCCCTTGTTGCTGTAGTGAGTGTCTACACGTACGTGCTACAGCAGTGTGCTGCTATAGTGTTCTAACCTTAGACATAGTTTAAGTCAAGTTACTGGTTAGGCGAATCGACTCCTCTCGAATGAAAGGACTGAGATTCCCCAATGGCACACTACATTGGTTTCTATCCCTGGACATTCGCCAAATATCTGGCTTAAAACATCACAGATCACAGTCCAACAGTATTGTTTTGACATTAGTCCAGGATTGAACACAGCAAGTTTCACAACAGTGTAATTCTGAACCTTACTATACAAATATGGTGCATAAAGAGCTCTTCTAGCAATATGAAGGTTTGGGGGGTTTTTTTGCTTTTATTAATCCTTCCAGTCCTCCCACTTCAAACAGGTCATAATTTAAAAAATTGACACCCCCCCCTTTTTTTTTTTAAAAACTTAAACCAAAATTTCTTGGTACAATTTTACACACACACACACAGTTTAGTGCTCATGGTGCCCATGAAAAGCTTCCTCATAGTCCTGAACAATAGGCTATAACAATTTGCCAGGACCGCCTCTAGAAGACAGGGTGGTTTACCCTCTACATCCATTAATTCCTTTGTTTCCATGCTCAGGATTGTCAACAAGAGTATTAATTTTAATACTTCACATTAATATTTTGAGGATTTGTGTGACGGACACCTGCCCACTACGAAACGGACGAGGATCAACACATTTTATGTGTGACTGTCTGGATGGCTAAGATGGTTGCTACTTTGACTGCCAGTCACTACCAGCCTGGATGGAAAAAAGCAGCAACCCAGAAGTGGAAGTGCTCTGTATCTCATTAAGAGATGCTAATCCTCTCATCTACCATGCAAGTTACACTTCATCATTAGCTAAGCAGACGGTATAGCGTATCACAGTTCAAACTGATGTTTATAAGTCAATGCAATACAAAGGCTGTGGGACAAGTATCATGGTTTTAAAGCATAAAGACGACAACTGGATGGACAGCTCCTTTAATGCGTCATAATGGAGCAATATCTCCATGAAAAATGGGATGAAAAGTTTTAAGACCAAAGAGTAATGTTTCTTTTTTTTTTTTTTTAAGTCAGCCAAATGAGATATACCCGCTATTGCTTCTTTCATTTCTCTAAGGTTTCGTGAAAGTGGTGTTTGTCTAACTGACAAGACACTCTGTTGGGTTAAATTGACCCCCACACCACCTCCATTATTTTGGCCTCCTCATTCTTCTCTTCTGCCAGTCTCGATAGCCTTTCATAGTATTAGATACTAGAAGGTAACACAGAATGCTAAAAGTACTACCAGAAATACAGATACAGCCCTCTTGCTTCTAGTTACACGTACCAGTAAATCACTTTGAGACAACACATTGTGCTGCCCCTGGGACAAAACTCCAGCAACACCTGATCAGGACTGCATGGGTACCAGAGCTTCTCATCCCCTGAGTAGTGTGAAAGGACTAGCAGGAACAGAAGAGCTGCATTCCTCCAAAGCTGCTGAGAATGCAAGGGAGGAAGAGATGCCTTTGGTAGCTCACCACTCCAAAGCCCCTACCATCTGAGCAGCCATGGAGCATTGGTATCTATACAGCGACATGGTTCCTCCTGCACAGTGCAAGCAGGACAAAACTGGTCAGCTGTGGCAGTTTCACTTTTCTGGTACTTCCATCTGTGTCACTGGGCAAGTGCTATAAGCAGGAGCAACAGCACAGGTGCTGAACAAAGCAGAACATAGGAAGGACATCAGGAGCAGTGAGAAAGAAGACAAAAAAGCAAGTGGAGTGCACTGAGAGAAAAACCCATGGAAAGGGCTGATCTGCTAGTAACACAGTGGATTCGTGACCAAACCGAGTCCTTTATGCATGGAGCATCTGTGAGTCAGAAGCCAGCACACTCAGCTTTGGAGAAGATGTACTTTTAAGTCATTGTCTGGCTACTACTCCACGATAACTAAAAGATCATCAAGCTTGACAAGTGGCCTTGCAAATGGAGGAAGTAAAGGGACAATCTTCTGAAAGAGCACAGAATTTCAGGGAGGAAAAAAAAACCTGAACTTCTTAGTTTTATTGGTGACCAGAAGTCAAAACACTCAAAGTCTTCCCATAATAATTTTTTTCAGTCAAGCCCACAATCTGAAGTGGAGAGGAAAAAGGAAAGCTCCCAGGCAATTGTGAAATCAAGTCACTGTAGTGTACATCACAACCATAGTAACTACAAAATTACTAAGAGATTTAATCCTGAAATCAGAAGCAAAATACACAATTTAGCAAAAAAAGCTTTCTTCCCATTCCTTTACTTCTTGGAAAATAAAATTCATTCACCAAGTGCCTCAGCTTCTCAAATTATTGGATCACCCTGCTCAGCTAAAGTGGCATGGAACTAAAGTAGGTTTCTGATCACGCTTCATTATTCTACAACACTTTAATTTATGAGCATCTTCCTCACAATGGCTGTAGTCTGAAAGCCAAGCAAACCGTAATCTCTGCAAACACCAGTGCTGCTGTTCCATGCATCTCTTCCTGCCCCACCCCAGGGCAGATCACATGACTTCTAAAAGCAACCATCCTTTACTGGCTCACACCCGTAGTTTGCCCACCTCTAATCTAGTCTCTATCGATAAAATTAAAATAATGCAGTGTATTACGTACGAATTTCCATAGTAGGCCATCTGATTATGGGGAGGTTGTGGGGTTTCTTAACTTCAGTTTAAACAGTGAAGTGAAAATGCAACAATAACTTCCCTCAGTAAAAATTTTATATGCTTAAAATATGAGGCTTAGGCTTTTATGAAAGTTACTAGAGGACTTTTCAAATTTCTTTTTAAAGGTCACTTCAGGCACCAATCCAAATTCTCCCTTCATAGTTGTTTTGATTGTTGGTAGCCTAACTGCTCAGCCTTTAACATTTTGTTTTCTAAGAGGTTAGATAAAAATGTCATTTTTAGTTTAAATTTTTTTTTTAATTTAGTACGGGCTGCTCAATTTCAACAGTGTAAAGGGTTTACTCCTGACATGCTCTTGTCACAACTGATACTGAGCCAGATTATCTATAATGTTGCACAAAAACAGTAAAAGAGTCTTATAAGAATTCCAGCAGTGGAAGGCAGCTTTATGTTTCATTAACAACTCAACAGAATTTCATTAGGCTCAAATTGGGATTTTTTTATCTAAAAATCCTAATTTGTATCAATCCACACTCATGACCTTATTAATTTTAGTATTCTTGCTTTACTATATGCTTGAATTTATGCTAGTAGAGTTCTCTGAGCACAGCCATCACCTTCTTTCTGATGTGGGTTCTCAGTTTATCTTCCTTACGGACACTGGAAATAGGGTTTTATTTCCCTTTGTAGATCTATTTCTATACAATATTTTTTAAAATTCTCAGTTCCATCTGTATGGATAAGGAATAAAATAATGAAAAAAAAAGTTACCCCAGAACCATAAAGAGAAATATAGCTGTAGTTAGAGTTCTAAGGCGAGTGATGTGTATCCGAGATCTCAGAGCCAATTTCACACTAATGTTCTGCCCCACACTCCCAGCCCCACTTCCCTGTTCTTCCCAGCTCCTAAATGAAGTGCTGTCAAAGGCCTGAAGTTAGCTCCCACACCCAGTAGCAAAAAGCCTCACGGTCCCCACCCACTTCCCATCAGCCAGCTTTTTCAGCATGAAACCACTGCAGGCTCTAAGCAGGCTCTGTGATATCCATGGACGCTTACACATTCTTAGCCACCTTCCCCCTGCTGCTTCTGGATGTGAGACCTGGGCAGGGAGAAGCAAGACAAAAGCCACCTAAACAAGGCAAAAAAGGAAAGGGGCTCTCAGTGTGAGGGAGTCACGGTGGGAGGCAGACCTGAAATGTTATTTTAAAAGCTCCTCCTACTTTAAATTTTGAAGTTTATTCCACTGATTTTTCTCTTCCCATTCTTATGCACTTTTCTGCTGCTATCCGCGTCCTCCCCCCACCCCCTTTCTGCAGCAGGGTCAATACTTTACAGTAACAAAAAATTTTAAGTAAGCCTATGACGGGTCTATCAGTCTGTCTTAAAAAAAATCAAAAGGAGTAAGTCCTATTTAAGATGAGAGGAATTACAATTCTGAGTGAGATAATAAACAGAGCTCACACAATATCTGGACAAAGCAGAGTTGAAATTTAATCCTGAATTTCCCTTACTTTGTAAGTTTCATCAAACCAAGCTACTGTTGTATGCTCTTATTGTTGCATATTTTATCTAGCATTTCCAAAGTTACATGAAAAGCACTCTTCCTTGGAATTTTTATAGCCAGAAAAGAGTTCCACATAGCATGATCCACAGGGCAGTAGAGCTAGTATAATAAATTAATAAAATAAGTTGCCTTTCCATATGAACTACACTTGGCTTTTTATGAACTGGAACTGTAGATACAAGCCACAGACAGATTAACATATCACATAAGATTCCCTGTTTACGGAATTATTTGCAGAATTTAATGGAGGAAAAATGGAGAGGAGAACAAAAGCTGCTTTGGTTACTAGTATCATCTAAGCATGGAAGAAATAAAATGGGTACACAACACTGGCCTTTTTCTTCTTTGTGGTCAACTACCACGTGGATACAGTACATTCATGGGGAAGACATTTCAATCCACCCCCTCACTTCCACCTACCCAATGGGAACTCATCAAGTTGACCTCTGATCAGGTGTCGACTACAATAGACCCTCAGAGTTAGGAATACCTTGGAAATGGAGGTTATTCATAACTGACACGTTTAACTCTGAACAAAACATTATGGTGTTTTTTCAAAAGATTACAACTGAACATTGACTTAATAGAGCTTTGAAACTTTACTGTTCAGAAGAAAAATGTTGCTTTCCCTTTTTATCCCCAGTAGTTCACGTTTAACACAGTTCTATACTGTATCTGCTGCTGCCTAATTGTGTACTTCCAGGTCCAAATGAGGTGTGTGGTTGATTGGTCAGTTCGTAACTCTGGTGTCCGTAACATTGAGGTTCTACTGTACCTACCACCAGGAAGATGCATTTTAGGTAGTATAGGGCATCAAGAATTGAGCCAACGTGCTGCAGGTGTGTGTGAACATGTTACACCATCTGTAATTCTGGGAAAAATAGAAGATCACAAGAGGGAGAGATTAAAGAGAAGAGCAAGAAGATCATAAGGATAAAACCCAGAATGCAAACAGGACAGCAAACCTGAATAGCACAAAATGGACAAGACAAAAAACAAAAACAAAAGAGATTGCGATTGTGTCAAGCAAAGCTTGTCTTCCATTAGCAACTTCATCTTTTACCTCAGCAGACAACTGAATGCACCAGTTCTTTCACTACTGATCTTCACACACAATGAGCCACAAAATAAGACACAATATAAGCTGGTTAAGCCTTTGATGCCAGCAGTTGCCAGCATGGGGAAAAATTGACTCCTTGCATCAAAAGATATTTTTTATTGAGCTTGCAAACAATTTTACTAAGATCAAAAACAGCAAAACACCCACACGCTTTAGGCTGACATGTTATGCTAGAAAATGGAATAGTGCTTAGAAATTTGAAATGAAGATTTGCGAATAGACCATAGTTAGTCAATGTATTATTGCACTGTATATTCATCACTGAATAGATAACGAAGAAAAAACAGGAAGAGTCTTCCCAGATTATGCCTTCCTCTAGCTAGGGAACTGTTTCTGCACTCCTCTGGAGAGCCTTCATCTTTTGAATGGGCCTTTGACTAGTTAGATAAATTATGCTAATGCTGACAAAGGGGAAGAAAATAGGATGACAGGTTTGTCAAAGCAAGAACCAAGTACTGTGCTGTATTCCAGTAGTAAGGTTCTCATCCTAAACAGATAGACTTCACTTCTCTCTCCCCTGCACTATGTTTTTTCCATTCTTTGTTAGCCCTGATCTTCATCTTAACCTGAAGTGGTTATTTCATCCCACCTGGTGCCTCTCTGATCTTGCCTGGTTCTCTTCCCCATTCCTGGTTATCCCAGTTCTTAGTTCAACCCAGTGCTGGTTATCTCAGATCTACTTCTCATTTCTCTTCCTTTTCTGTTCAGCTTCCTCTCTTCCCCATATATATCCTCCAAAAGTGCTTTTAAGAAGTTAGCACTGACTTGTTTGGCATTCAGATTTGATACATGTAGCATTTCTCACATGGATTTGATTCCTGTAATGCAAGTAGTGCTATTAACGATCCTCGCTGGGACAGTGCGCCATACTGTCCTCCCTAGGAGTACACAAATCGATTGATCTCAGATCAGGACTGTAAGCCATCAGCCTGCAATAAATACAGAAACTTCTTTTTAAATGACTAAATTTAATGAGTATTCATATTGAAGTCCAATGATCCACACCACCGACCACGCTCCATTGCTAACAGGTTAACAGTGCTAAGTCTCAGCTGTTAGCTGTCAAGTTCCTGTTGCCACTGAAACATTCAATTTCAGCAAAATAAAGGCAAGAGTGTTAAAGTGTGGATTTAAAGTGTAATCCCTGCTTTACTGTCATCGTCCCGCCAAACAGCACTTCAGAGAGAATTCTGTTCAAGCCAGAAATCGAGCAAGATATCTCTATTGTCACTTTCAGACACTAGTGTTACCTGTCAGCTCTGTGTTCTTGGGGAACAAGGTCACAGTATCCAGCCTGATTCATGAAGCTTCCCCCACCCCACCCCACCCCACCCCGGGCCTCTGCTTGAACCAAAGCTGATCAGAAGAAAGACTTATAAAAAGCAATGAAAAGGCAGTGGGAGCCACACCTAAACCCCTCCGGACAAGGGTGACGAGGAAACTCCCCTAGCCTCATTTGCACTGAAGATGGGACAGGGAGGCATCCCTATTAGCATACAGAATGGAGAACAGAGATTCCAAGGCAAGAACCGCACTGAACTATGGGACCAGGAAAGCACTGCATGATGGGGGACCTCTGCTCCGGATGTTAATGAACCCACACCTGCACACACCCAGCTCAGTAGTTATCAGACCAATTCCAGTAATAAATCCTTTTTTGGTATCCAAAATACTGAAGCTGCCTAATTGCATTGTGAGCTCCCTGGAAGGACCACCACCCACAGCCAGGAGTGATCAGCTCCTATTGTCTAGCCTGAACAAAATAACTTTGGTATACTCCCTTGAGCCATCACTTGACCCATAAACAAATCTAGTGTTCTCCCTGAACCATTGTTCTTTCCCTACAAAAACCCCTGCCCATGCTCAAGTAAGTGTTCTAATGCCTGTATCCAACATCTGCATCAGTTCCACTGGAACTTCACCTTCTCCTGACTGATCATGCTGGGGGCTCTGCCTGTATCCAGCACTCCGGACCACCACCACCTGGGAACCCCGATCAATTCAAGCTTCACAGAGTGGTGAGAACTCAGCTCTCTTGCTCTCTCTAGGTATAGCCTTCTGACCCTGACTTGTGTGATCAGTTATAGTTTTCTAAACTTGACTTTTAGAATCAAATTTAAGTTAGATTTAAATATTAAAAACTGTTTGTTTGGCTCCCCTCGTATGGTTATTACCTGGCAACAAATAACTTTCAGGGTTAAGCTGGTTGCTGCTCTCTCCCCCGTACTCCATGTGGCTGGTTTTTGGCTTCCTCAGTCACTCTGCAGCAACACTCCTCGTACTTAAGCTAAAGATCCCTGCAACACCCAAAAATCCTGTGGAGTTTGCTCATCAAGTGGGTTACTACCAGAACAATTGTGACATGAAAGTGGGGATAGGGACGTGCTGAACCTGGGACACATGAAGGTGGCAGCTTAGAAGTGCTGCTCGACCCGGCCTGCTCAGGTGAGCTCTATTCCAGTGCAGTGCCATGGCATGAGGGTGACAGCTTGGAGGTGCTCTTTGACCCAGCCTACCATCCAGGGACATATAAGGGTCAGCTTGGGAGTGCTGATTACCCCAGTTCTCTCAAACACGGTGTGTGCGTGTGTGAGAGTGCGTATGTGTGAGAGATTCTGGGGCTGGAAGAACCCAGCCCTGGGGAACCTCGGTGCTGCAGGATAGCTCCATTGGGAGGGAACTTGTAGAAAGGAGAAGTAGTACTCCGTGTGATAACACAACTGACACAAGCCGTATATTGATAGAATTACAGAACACCCCCCTCCAGCCCCGAAGAGTAACCCTAATAAATGAGTGTACACCAAAGTAACGGGCAAATCTGGTAACACTAGCTGCCTGCTGCGTAATCAGTAAGTGAATGCGCTCCAAAAACCTTGAGAATAATTGACAGAAAAAAATTGTTGGGATGACCATTACTTCTGTCCCTTGAATTGTTTTAATCATTAGAGAAAGGCAAACTGGCTAATAAGTTCCAACCCAGCAGTTACTAGTACAACTGGAAGCATCCTCAACCATCACATCACTCCTTTCATAAAACCCTTTTCATGTAAGGCCTTAAATTGCTGGGGCAAACCAACCAATATTAGGAATGCTGTAATAGTCAAAAGTATGGAACTTGTGTAGTTATAGTGGATGCTTGTATGTCTTGAGTGCCAAGAGACAAAGCTAGCATCTTTCAACGTCTTGATAAATACAGGTATCTAGTACACAACAGCTACAGTTAAAGCTTGTCATTTTATAGACTTAAATTATACTGATACCTGCACAATCTGAACCTTTATGAGAAACCCTCCTTCATAACGCTCATTTTTAAAATCTTGCATATTGACAGTCCTTCATGGTGTGACGTGAACCACTTCAAGATATTACTGTAACTACTGAAGTCACATTTTAAAGTTACTCACTCATTTCAGAATGCTTTAAAAAATACAGTTGTAGTGGTGGCCCACAGTACATCTATTTGCATGACTGTCATTCCAAATTTACCTGGGACAATTCAGTTTTGTTTTGCAGCCTCATGAACAGGAACCAAATATATTCAAGACACACAATAATATTAATAGATATAGGAAACAGTCAGTAATTTATTGTAATGAAGACTAACTTACCAAAGGCAACATAAAAAATGAATTAAGAGCAATGTTGTGTGAATAACTATGCCTCTGAAAGTCTCTTATAACATGTCTAATTTGTGCTCATCACAAATTCTAGAATTATGTCCAACCTCAAGATCAAAATTTCCACAACCCCAAAGCCAATCTGTGTTAAATAGCTAATATGTTATCTTTTGATTATACAGGACTGTCATAATAGTCTGCAAACCCAGAAAATTATATGCTTCCCTTCTCCAAGGCCAATTCTAACATTGGGATGAACTCACACTTAAGCTTACCATAGCTATTCAGCACTGGATCAAAACTGAAGTGATTATGTAGTTGAGAGATTCAGACAAACACAGCCCTTATTTCTGAGCAGCTTTATTTAGTTTAGGCATTTTTGCTCGGATTACTAGAATCTTTATTAGAGAATTTAGGCCACCCACTCCCACCCAAAAAGAATTAGGAGAGAAATAGTTCATAGATTCCATAACAGTTTCTTTCAAGATTAGAATTTTCCTTTTCCTAAACTGTAAATGTGACTTTTCCCATTGCCACATTACACAGCTGTCTCAGAGGAAATCTGGAAGTTGGCTGTTCTATTTAGTTTCATTTCTATAAAAACAGCTATGCCATATGGTCCCGTGTGCAGAACCATGGATGTTAAAACGTCCTATTTCTGACAGTTTTCTCACACTCCTCTGCAACCAGTTTCTAAATGACTGCCAAAAATGTGTCCCTAAAATTCAGGAACAAGAATGGAAGACCAATGTTAAATGTTATTGCAGGAATCCTACACACCAGGTGGCAAAACATGCTGTCACTTTCAAACTGTGTGTATTTTGCATAGTGGTGGTTGTTATAATCATGAAATGGGATGGCAAAGCTTTCTTATACAAGTCAGAAGTTAAAGATGCCAAGCAGAAAGTCATGAAATGTGAAAGACTGAGTGTAATAGCATTTGAATTGAAGTTCACACACACACAGCAGCACCAGTAAGACATCAGGTGATGTCTAAACAATTCCCACCACAGCATGACCCTGTCAGTTCTTCCTCAGTGGTAGGTGCAGTTGAGAGATTAGAAATTAAACTGATAAGAACAGATTTAATAATTTTATTTAGATGATGTTAAAATAAAAAAAATGGTACAGAGTTTAGGCATAGAAGTTTCCGGTTATCAGGAAATAAGGTACAGATTATCAAGGGGTACAAAACTCAGTTTAGGATCGGATGGCGTAAGGAATACATAACTGCAATATCCCCAATTGGGGGTAAAAGGTTAACGGATCAAAGTACAGACATTGAGATATGAGGGTATGTTGTTCATATAATTGCTATGTTCAGGTGTGGAGTATAATGAGTGGATACGATGATGAGGATGGATTTACCCTCATTTGGTGAGATTTACTGTCCAGTGAGTTTATGGTTCCAGTTCATATGATCCAATGGAAAAAGTCTCTCAGTCCCTTTCTCATAATTGATGCACGATGTCATTCCGGCTCACACCTCCTGGTACTGTCAGTGGCCAGTGATGTATTCGATGGAGATGTCCCTGGACCACTGGATGGTGTCTGAGACCATGAAGCGCCCCATGAGCCGTGCGTAGCGTCGACCGATCCCACAGGTCCGCAGCACACGCTCATTGCAGGGGTCCCAGGCACCCAGGGCTCGGATGATCAGGAAATCCATCTGCACCTTGTAGCCCTTCGCTCTCAGGGTGTCGGCCAGGAAGGTGTATTTTTTCAGCTTACGAGCTCGGGCTTCGCGGAAGGCCGGGGTCCTGTTCTCAAAGGAGACCGTGACGTCGACGAGGGATGATCTTTTTCTGGGCCTCGTCGGTGACTACCACGTCAGGTCGCAACTGGCTGTCAGTACCGGGGATGGTGCAGTTCACAGCGACCTCCCCCAGGCACAGTGCGATGGCTTTCACCAGGCGGTTCTGGATGGCATTGTGGAGCAGCTGCCAGGCTCTGGAGTGAGGCTTGCAGCTGCACAGGACATGGGGCAGGGTCTCGTTGGAGTAGCCGCACTTCCTGCGACGCTTGTCTCACTACAGAATTATGTTCACAAGCACACCCAAGTTTGCTGTTCAGATTACAGTTAAACATCTGGCATCCTTGAGCCAATGGGGAAGTAAGTGTAGAACCACAAGAGCTATGTGAAAATGGACTTTCAGTGCAACGTGTCTACTGCTGTAATTTAGCTCCCTGTGGGGCTAGTTTATAAATTGTCCTTGTCTCCCAGGGTGGTGTCACATTACACACAATCTTTGTAATTTATAATCCCCTTACCCTCCAACCCTCTTCCTCCTCCTTTCAGCTAAACAGATATTGGGAATGCAGCAACTACTGTCAGCTCCACAAAAGTTTATGAAGTCAGTTATGACTCCAAAGTTAAAGGGCTATCATCAATGTAAAAAACACTTACACCTGAAAGTGTTTTACTTACTGATATTACCACTAGCAGCTAAAATTTAAAGAAAAACTCTTCAGAGATTGCTTGTCTACAGCCAGCTTCACTGTTTTCTCTGTTGAGTTAGCCTCTCCAGCTTTGGTGGGGCTTCCACACACAGTCTAGGAGGAAAATCTTGTGAAACCACACATTTGACAGTGAATTCCAGGTTAAACTGTAGAACTTTTAACTTTTTTTAAGACACTGACCAGACTGCAAACAAACAACATCCCTCTAAGCTTGTCAGCAGTTTTCCATTCTAAGCCTTATTTCTGATCCCCCCCAACTTCCTTAAGAAAAGTTCTTTGACCTGAAATTTTGCATGTTTAGTTTCAAGCCAAAAATAAATTGTTCTAGCAAACGAAGAAAACCCAGTAATCTGTGAGAATTATAAAATTTAGAAAAACCCAAAGAATCTTTGTTTCAGCTTCCTCATGATCTACAGAAGACCATCTAGGGGAGCGGTGCAACACTAAAGAAAATTAAGACACGGATGACAGCACAGATCTTCAGAGTGCCTCAAAAGCAGTAACACGCCCAAACGAGAAACTGATTCGGTCTTTATCTACCCAAGGGGCAGAAGATGGTATGCTGCACCTAGTCGCCCTGGCAGACCCCTTGCAGCCTGCCCATCGATACTGCACAGAGGTGGGTATCCACGGGCACCCATCCCAAAGAAAGCGGGGGGGGGGCTCCAATAGGGGAGAGATACATTAGGTAGCAACATCTCCCCCTCCCACCCCAGTGATGGGGGCTCCCTCCCGGACTAGGATGAAGCAAGGTCCATCACACCGCAAGAGACCCCCCCCCCCATCAGAAGGGCGCAGCCACATGCAGCCCCCCGCGAGCAGAGACACCCCCTCGCCCTGCCCGGTGCCGCTCCATATCCCCCGGCCCCCCCCCCCGGCGCTGTGCTCCGCCCCCCCCCGGGCCGCTCGCGCCGCCGCTCACCATCCGGGAACTCCCGGTCGCTGATGTGCTGCAGGTGGGGGCCGCCCCCAGGATCCGAGTCCCCCGCCTCGGCCTCCGCCGCTACCTGATAAGCGTCCGCCCGGCGCTCGGGGCCCGGCGCGGCCCCGCCGCCGCGGGCCCGGCTGAGCTTGGGGCTGGCGTCCGGCGACACGCAGCAGGTGACGGTATTCCCCATGGGGCCCGGCCGGAGCCCCCCCGGCCCCGCTACGCGGCTCCCAGGCGGGCGCCGCGCCGCATCCCGCCACGCACCCGGCCGCGGCCTCAGCTACGGCTCATGGAGCGCGAGCGCCGGAGCCGCCGCCGCCGCCGCCTTCCCAGGAGCCCCGGAGAAACGCCCCGCCCGTCACATGATGCCGGGCGGCCAATCCGAGGGCAAGAACGGGCTGGGGCCCGCCGTGTCGCGTGATCCGGGACGCCGCTGCTCCTCCCCCTCCCACCCTCGCCCCGCCCCCCTCAGCCCCTCCCCTCCCTGCTCCCGCTCCTGCTGCCCCTCCCGCACACGGCCGCCTGCAGAGCGGGGCGGGCCGGGACCGCTGCGGGCTGGCGCCTCCGCTGTGCCGGGCGGGGCCGGGGCCGGGGGGCGCCTCTGCTGCCCGTGCCAGAGCCCAGCACGCCGGGCTAATCCCCGCAGCCGCCAGGGAAAGGCCCTGGGCCGGAGCGAGCCCGCGTGGGGGTGAAAGGTGCCGCAGAGGGGACTGACTCAGGCCGGTCCGCAGGGTTCCCGTACGGCCCCCTGAGGCGGGGCAAGCGTTACAACTCTTCGTTCTGCCGACTGGAGCCCTAGTGTAGACGGGATCTGAGGTGACTTCCGCCAAACGAGCCCAGTTTACGCAGTCTAGCCTCAGCCAGACTGAAAAGCTGTTCAGCTCATCCAGTTTTAATAGTTCCCTAGGGTCCATAAGCGCCTGTATTGCACAGACACCCCTTGTGCTGCTCTCCCCTTCTCCCCACAGGCTAGAGGTTTCATAGGAGGCAGGAAGTAGCACGCAGAGGCCCCAATCAGGGACTGGGGTTCCCTTCCCGGACGCAGTGTACATGCACAACCCAGAAAGGATGGTCCTACCGAGTTTCAAATCTACGTTCATTTTATGGAAAAATCTATATGTTTAAAATCTTTAGAGTTTTAAACATTTTTAGTGGCAATTCATGTATTTATCCCTCAACCTCCAAACCAGGAACCTTAATTATCGTAAGTCCAACTGCATGGGAATCAGAAGAAGAGGGCTCTAAATTCATCTAAAGTCACAATTTTGACATTGTAAGATAAGGTCTACCAAGCTGCTTGGGCTAGAAACAAGTGTTGTATCCCAGTAGGGAAATGGGATTCCCATGAGAAAAATCTATATGCCTTATGGTGGTGGTTTGAGAGATAAGGAACCATAAATCCATCACCAGTTCAGGACTGAATATTTCCCATCCTACTTTTAAACCAGTGTGGTTTGGAGGAGAAAACTCCTACAGTTAATGAGGGAAAAAAACCCCACCCTTCCCCAATAAATGTTGGGGGTGGGGGGTTGTTTGTTTTTTTGTAAATAGCAGCTATCTGACAGCTGCTCAGAGGTTGGGAATGTTAGATTACACCCTAGGGAAAGGTTTCAGAGTAACAGCCCTAGGGAAAATGGATTACTAGGCAAGATACCTCATGACACAGTCAAAGTTCATGATAAGTACAACCTATGCATGGCTCTGCAATGTATCACCACAAAAAAATGTATAACTCTAGATCCTGATAAGAATGAAACCACAAAAGATTGAAGAGAATAAGATTTTTGCAGGAATATATTGAAATCAAGGACCCTAGAACACAGGCATTTATCCAAAAATTAGTGGAATTGATATCCGTTTTGTAGTAATAATCGTAACTGAAGGTGCATCTTGCATATATGAACATATACTTTTAGAAACAAGATATCCACCTTATGAAGAGAAGAAGTTATAAATGCTATATGACTAGAGTCCAGCTGAGTTAACAGTGTTATAAATACAGGAACCTATTGATTTATATAGTCCTAGTCTTACATGTGGGCTAAACCCTTATACTGATAAATTATGTTTTTCACCTGCATGCTAGTTCTGCTAAACTTTAGTACCACCTATGTCCATGTAACATGTTGTTAAAGTCTAAAGGCATGTTACCCTAGAGAAATGTGTCATTTAATACAAGAGTGGTTTGGACTAGACCAGCAGTTCTCAAACGGTGGGACAGGACCCGAAAGTGAGTCGCAACCCCCCTTTGAATGGGGTTGCCAGGGCTGGCTTAGACTTGCTGGGGCATGGGGCTGAAGCCCAAGCCCCAGTGCCCAAGGCTGAAGCCAAAGCCTGAGGGTTTCAGCCCAGGGTGGCACGGCAGGGCTCAGGTTGCAGGCCCCCTGACTACGGGCTGAAGCCCTTGAAATTCAGCTTTGGCCCCCATGCCTGGAGTGGTGAGGCTTGGGCTCCCCCTTCTCCCCCCGGGGCAGTGGGTCTTGGGCAGAGGCGATCCCTGCCTGCCTCAGTACAAGCAAAAAATTGGGGGGAATGACCCTGCCCGCCTCCCCCTATGCATCTCCCCTGGGCTTGGGTGGGCTCAGGCTTTGGTCCCCCCTCCTGAGGTCATGAAGTCATTTTTGTTGTCAGAAGGGGATTGTGGCTCAATGAAGTTTGAGAACCCCTGGAGTAGCCTTTTAGGGCTTGTGTACACAAAACACTGAGGCTAGGTCTACACTACAGCTTATATTGGCATAATTTATGTCGCTCAGGGGGGTGAATAAATCACCCTGCTTGGCGGACCACCTGAAACCTGCTCACAGACCCCTGGTTGAGAACCACTGATGTAGACAAATCCTAGCCGCCGAGTAACCCCTATGTTTCAATGTGGTCTTAAAGGGCACTTTGCCAAGGCTGAGGTTTGGGGATGCAAAAAATCTGTTGCAGGTTAAAACACAGACAACTGAATGAGAGAGATGAGGAACAGTGGTTAACCAAAAAGAAAAGGAGTACTTGTGGCACCTTAGAGACTAACCAATTTATTTGAGCATAAGCTTTCGTAAGCTACAGCTCACTTCATCGGATGCATACTGTGGAAACTGCAGAAGACATTACATACACAGAGACCATGAAACAATACCTCCTCCCACCCCACTCTCCTGCTGGTAATAGCTTATCTAAAGTTGTCATCAAGTTGGGCCATTTCCAGCACAAATCCAGGTTTTCTCACCCTCCGCCCCCCCCCCCCCACACACACACACACAAACTCACTCTCCTGCTGGTAATAGCCCATCCAAAGTGACCACTCTCTTTACAATGTGTATGATAATCAAGGTGGGCCATTTCCAGAGAAAACCTGGATTTGTGCTGGAAATGGCCCACCTTGATTATCATACACATTGTAAAGAGAGTGGTCACTTTAGATAAGCTATTACCAGCAGGAGAGTGGGGTGGGAGGAGGTATTGTTTCATGGTCTCTGTGTATATAATGTCTTCTGCAGTTTCCACAGAATGCATCCGATGAAGTGAGCTGTAGCTCACGAAAGCTTATGCTCAAATAAATTGGTTAGTCTCTAAGGTGCCCCAAGTACTCCTTTTCTTTTTGCGAATACAGACTAACACGGCTGTTACTCTGAAAAGTAGTTAACCAGACTCCAACCCAGCTGATCATTAGGACTCACCCTATGATAGAGTACCAGTCATAAAAGGTAGATGGGAACTAGGGTGGATAAATCTGATTTTTTTTTATTTAAATCGGATTTTTTTTTATAAAATGCTTTTTGAGGAAAAAACCTATCTAAAGATAGTTTTAACTAAGATACATTATAGCTCATATCTCATCATGGAATAGGGATTATAAATTCTAATTCTTATGGTATGAATTCTATAGTATATATTCATGTAATGTTTAAGAAAAGTTTTGTAAATGAGTTCCAATAGTTCATGGATTAGGGACCCAATCTTATGGGGTTCCAGAGGCTTCTATACAGATTATTTAGGTTAATCTTTCTATGTACCCAATGGGACTCAGTGCTCAGTCTAGAAGATACCATCAGAGATGCTTAGTTTTGCAGTTCTCAGACTGTGGATTTGTGTCTCCAGAGGTAACATGCCTGTTAACTGCAAAAAATGTTTTTAAATAAATAAATAGAGGGGAGAAATAACAGACCCTATTGTCCCTCTGCAAATTTGTGTACAGAGAGTCAATCCCTTACCTCTCTCTAAAAGTGCAAAGTTTCAAAAAGTTCAATGAACAGAAGAATGTTGGGGGCGGAATAGATCTGATAAGGAGAAGTCTGGAGATAAATGTGAGAAGCAAGGCACAGATGCTTGTTTTGTTAAAATATTATACGTTTGCTGTTGAAAACATAACATCATTGTTTTAGTTAAATACAACAATTTAAATGCCTGTCTGGTGACGTTCTCCTCCTAATACAGCATGGCAAGAAAATCCTCCAAATATTAATGATTAACCTGTTGAATTGGAGATCGTTCACCTCCCAATGACTTCATAAATATCTGCTTCAATTACCTTTGGTAAATGAAATAACCAAACAATCATTCATTTTCTGATATAGCTGTAAAACTAATCTGAAAAGTTTTCAAAATAAATCACTTTAAAAATGTATAGTGTGTATCTTCTAAAAATGAAACCTACATCTATCTCTGAGTTGTGAAGAATCTGTATTAAGGTTATAACAACCAACAAGAATGTACTTTTATGTAGAAAACCATAATTAAATCAAGTCTTCCTGACTAGTGATTTAAATTATGATTGAAATCAAATCCACCATGATGGCCATAGGCACCGACTTCTGCTGGCGCCGGTGGGTGCTCGACCCCTTCCTCCCCTGCCCAGTCCCCTCCCGCCCCTGCCCTGTCCCCATTCCAACCCCTTCCCCAAAGTCCCCGCCCCAACTCTGCCCCCTCCCTGCCCCTAAGCGCACTGCATTCCCACTTCTCCCCCCTCCCTCCTAGAGCTTGTTATACCGCTTAAAACAGCTGTTTCGTGGTGGCAAGTGCTGGTTGGAGAAGTGGGGACACGGTGCGCTCACGGGAGAAGGCTGGGGAAGGGGGGGCACGGTGGGGAGCTTGGCTGCTGGTGGGTGCAGAGCACCCATAAATTTTTCTCCATGGGTGCTCCAGTCCTGGAGTCAGCGCCTATGATGGGAACCAGCATTGATGTGGGTCTTTTCTCCCACAGTTACTAGCAAGTGGAAGTGTATGATTTACACAACTCCCAGAGGCTGAAGTTTCTTGCTGGATTTTGAGCTTGATGCATCAGGCTGCAAAGGAGATTGATTAGGATAAACATATTCCTTCTGCAACAAGCTCTTTACAAAAGGAGCAGGATGCAAGAAGAAAAGAGACTAATCAGAAGTCAGTTTCTCTGAAAACTCTGAAAACTAATCAGAAGTCAGTTTCCCTTTACAGCCTTATTCATAAAGATCAAAGTCCAAAAGGAAACTCCAGCCCCTGGGAACCCCAAAACAACAAACTGTGTCACATGTCAGTAACTCCAGGAGAAGAACACTTTTCCTAGTATCTAGTTTAACCCTTTCCTTCCACATTCCCCAAATATGGCCACACATTATACTTCCCATCCTATAAGAAGTCATATCCAGATCTTGTTATGTCCCTTTAGGTACAGAAATGGGGGGTCTTCAGTTTGTTCCCCAAGTTTATCAAGTTAACTCTTGGGGTATGTTTATACAGTGATAAAAACCCACGACACGGCTGAAGCTGGCCCAGGTCAGCTGGCTCGGGCTCATGGGACTCAGACTGTGGGGCTATAATATCGCAGTGTAGACATTCAGGCTCAGGCTGCAGCTTGGGCTCCGAGATCCCAGGATGGGGAAGAGTGAGCTGAGGCTCCAGCTCAAGTTGGATCGTCTACAATGCAGATTTTTAGCCCTGCAGCCCAAGCCCCGTGAGCCCAAATCAGATGACCCACCCAAGCTTTGAGTCTTGGTGCTGAAAGTTTTTTATTGCAGTGTTATTTTGCCACTGGAGACTTTGTTTCTTGATAAACCAGATCCTTCATATCATGAATCAAACTTTGTACTCTCTCCAGGACCAGGATATCCTTTTTTAATCAGTGTTTCCTTACTCAGGCCTGTGGAGAGAGACCATTATATCTTTGATTGAAACATTATTCCCTTATTTATGAAATTTAACACCCTATTGACTCCCTGCTAATAGCAATACACTGTATCTACGATCACAATTTATTACCAGCCCTAGGTCTCTTTCTTCCACTGTCTTACTTATTTTGATTTTCTGCTTGATCTAAGTCGATACATCAGACAGTTCCCACTATAACAAAATCACTTTGGTCTACAAATATGGACATTGTTCCATATTTCACACAATAAACAGGGGGTTTGAATATGATCAATTCCAGCATAATGAATTCATGTGCTGCAAGCAGTTTACTCTATACATGAGATTTGAACCATTGTCGTGCTGCCTCAGAAAGCCTCCACCCCTTGACCCAAAGGAAAATTTCTGTGGCTGCTGCTATTAGTAGACCTTTTATTCTCTGTCTGACAGTCGCTAGAGAGCAGCTAGTCACCGACTCACACCCAACCAGTGCCACACCACTGTGCAGTCCAGTGGATTGGAGTCAATATTTTCTTGACTGTTTGTAGGAAAGAGGAATTCCCCATTACATACAAAATCCCCTTACTACACTGTTTATCCTGTCTGGGCCCACAGCATATATAGGACAATTGAAACTATAGTTTCACTAAAGTGCAAAGAAGTTTCACTAAAGTGCAAAGAAGTAGAGCTAAATCCTTAGCTGCGGGAAATAGCTAGGTTGAAGTGTGGCAGTTTACACCAGCTGAGGATCTGTGCTATAAAGGTCAATATAACTTTATTACAGATCAACAGTTATAATATACGACAGTGGGAGAGTTACTTACTAATTCTATTAATTAGGCAATTAATCTATACTTATTATTTACAACATTTGTAGTGTGGGTTAGTGCTACATTGCTATGAGAACTGTACCTTTTGTAAGTTTAAATTCATACCACTAATGCTCAATTAACCTTTTGTGAATTACATTTTATCTTATCGTTTGAACACACAACTCCACACTGCACAAGACTAATATAGATTCATAGATTCCAAGGGCAGAAGGGACCACTGTGGTCATGTAGTCTGACAGTAGTCTGACCTTCTGTATGACACAAGCCACAGAACTTCCCCAAAATAGTTCTTTGTGAACGAGAGCATCTCTTTTAAAAAATAAACACCCAATCTTGATTTAAAAGTGGCCAGTGATGGGAATCTAAGGGGCAATTGAAACAAGAAGTGCATAAACCAAACTCCTGGATTCAAACACCCCTGTATCCATAATTAGAGTAAACTTTTCAATTTGTAATCATATTTCAAACAAATTTCAACCACTCCCTAAAGAAGAGAAGAATCATTGACCATTCTTTTCTTCTGAATGTGTAATGTGAACTTAAGAAGTGGTATTTACATTATTGTTCCCACGACACCATGTGATATTGTTAATATAAAAATGAATGCTTTATCAAGAATAGATCGTGCTAGGTTGTTTTTTTTTTTTTGTTTTGTTTTTTTTAGAACATGCCATCCTATGGTTAGATATGCACTTCTCAGTATTTTATGGCCCCACAGAGAATATCTATTTGCTAGAGAACTAAACTGATCCAGTTGAGGTGATGACATAGGTAATACTGTGAATATCAGAGTCTGGTCATACAGCAGTGAAAACCAAGAGCAGGAATTCCATTAACTTAAGGGAGCAGGAGCAAGCCCTAAATCAGTGTTTTCCAAAGGGTAGGGCATACCAACTCTCCCTCCCAAGAGCCAAAGGGATGCAGACAGGCCTCTTAATTGTTCTCCAGAATCTCCACTTTCACAAAGGAAAAAAGTAAGTCTCTTGTTATTATGATTACAAAGAAAATCTTACGCAAGTGTAACCTATGCAGCCATGAATGTCTGAGTTTGCAGAGATCCTGACACAGTAGTTCAAAGGTGAGAAGTCCTGATGCATTTCAGTGAATGCTAACAATGATAGTTAATGTTGACAGTTAAAGTATGTCTCTGTCAAATTATGTAAGAAAGGAGAGCAAGTATATTGTGTAGATCTGCGCATTCTACTCTGACAGCTCATTTTGGATAGGGGTTTAACAACATAAGGTTGAAGGCGGTGTGATGGGTTTTGTTTTTCTGAAAGGGGGAATCAACTTTCAAAAGCCTGGAAATGCCACCCAAGGTCACCAGGGAAACTTCAAGCAGCCTCTGAATATTGTTCAGGATTCATAGGTGGACCTAGTTGTCATGTCACAATGACATTAGGAGGAGCAGCCTATATTCTAACAGGCTCTTTCTCTCTCTAACATCTATGATTCCTTTAAGCTATGAAAATATAATGGGACAAATTCATTCCTGGAGTAACTCCAAGGACGTCAAAGGAGTTATACCAGGGAGGAATTTGGCTCAGTGACTATTGTGCACAGCATTTAGGTGATAAGCATATCTTTGATATGCATCCTGCAAGTTATTATATAAAATAATTTGAAGGATGCCTATTAAATGAAGACTGTCAAGTTAGACAGACTAATATTAGAGCCAGCAGCTGTGGTTGTGCACACATGAGAGCATGTCATTCTGTCTTTTCACTGTGTCTGCCTGCTCCGTATATAGAATCAGGGAGGCCCTTGAAAAGAATCCTGCATCTCAGAGGAGTCTTTTACATTTTGAATCCCCACACTGTCCCTGGCGTGGTTAGCTCTCTCTGTTGATTTTTATATGTTTTCATGAACTCTCCCCCCCACACACTTTATAAGCTCAGCAGTAATGTTCATAACCACATAATTAATGCTGTTTCCTTACACCCTTGCTTCACTGTGTAAAACCATTCTCTCCTGAGATCTGGGGGCGGGTGGGGAGAAATAGTCTTGTGGAGAGAAAAAAAGATACAGTAGCTGAAACCATAGTTACCGGAATTCTGGTCTCAATAATGGCTCCTGAAAATGCCAAAAATTTAGAGTATATTTTTACCCAGACTAATTGCAGCAAGGAATTGAGATGCTCCTAAAAGCTATTTCACAACCAACAGGGGCTCTGATGCTTTCCCCAGTCCTTTCCCTCCTCTCCCTTTGTAGCAGCCCTTATTCCTGTAAAGGGAGAATGGCTCTTTGAAACATCTATGCTGTGCTTCCAGTTGCTAAGAGAGTCTCATCTTGCAAATTCTAACTGAGATCTTGACACTAAGGGGGCATCTTCACCCAGTGTTGGATATAGAATCCGCAACCTCTTTCCCAATGCACAACCTCCTCTCTTGCACATCCATAGGTGGATGCCACCAGTTTAGGAGTGCTCTTCCTTCATCTTCTCCCTTCTTAGAAAGTATTTCAGCTGTCACAGATGACTGTATTTCCGCTCTTCCTCTCAGGGCATTCTATGGATCTTTTTGGACAGGAGCCAAGACAGAAACATAGCTACAGGAAGAGTGAATCAGCAGGCTGAATCTGTATAACCAACTGAAAACAAAAGCTCAGAGTTGGGTGTTTTCCTGTGGCATACAGTGCGCATTCTGGGAAAAGAAAATCTTCTGTTTGGAAAATCCACCACCAAGCAACAGGACAAGAATGTTGGCTGGAATGATTTTCTTCTGAAGCTGGCAAATAATGCAATGAAATTATAGCAGGCAGGATCACCATTTAAGTGAAAGAGCCCGAAGGAAAACAGTAGTTAACAGTGAAGTATGAATTTCGGACCTATTAAGACTTGATTTAACCATTCATCAGTGAGGGTGAGTGAAACACACACGCCTAGATTTTCAGTAACCACATAGATTTGCACTTTTCTATCACCTCCATGCTACTCTTGGCTACTGGTAAATATAGCCTAACTAAGGCTACCATCCCATGCTTGATAGCACAAAGGCAGACTGCTACGCCTCTGTCCTAGATTAAAATGAGCACCTTTGTTGTCTCAGCAGCAATGTAAAGATTGCTGTATTGATATCCATAGTATGTCAAAACACAACCCTATACAGAGGTTTGGTTTGACTATCTCTGTTCTGATCCTACCTTCAGTTTGTCCTGAGTAGACTAATTTTGTGGGTAGCTAAGTAGTACAACGAAGTGCAGCTAGTAGAATCAACCACCTCTTTAAAATGCTTGCAAGGGAAATGGGATCTCTCTTCAACTCAGGAAAGCTTAAAGCCTAGTCAGCGATATTGTGTGTAAAGTGAGGCAGAGACCTGGCAGAACCTCTTCTATGACTTAGCATGCTGTAGCAGGAAAGAAGTTGATACTACAGGTCATGTTTAAAAGTTTCCTTTGCTGTGAGGAAGAGGCAAATCTTTTACAGCACTTTGGCCCTGGGGCAGTGGAATGTCGATGTGAAAGTTCTTCTGGAGGAATAATGTTGCAGGAGTAACCCTTTTATTGAGCCTGAGGAGTCAGGGCCGTTAGCGGTGGGCCACAGATGGAAAGAGCCCTCTAGCACCACCCACAATTGGGGAGGAGCTATAAACGAGCCTCAGAACAGCTTTGAGTTACTTGAGGATGTTATTATGTAGACTTGATTACAGCCTATCAGCGGTGTGAAGGGTTTAAAGTGCTTCGAGAAGAGAAAAGACATATAATTAATGCAGCAGGCACGGTATTTGATATTTGTGTTTGTAACCTAGGATTTTGGCTGTTTTAACTGGAAAACTTCGCACAGGTTCAGGTTGCTTCGGGGGATGCTATTTTTTTTAAGGACTCTGCTCGTTTCTATAATTTCTTCTCCAATTACATAAGATAGCAGCTGTAAATAAAACTGCAAATCTGGGTGCCTAAAGTTTAAGCTTCTAAATCCATATTCAGGCTCCTAAATAGAAGTGAAATGTGGCGCAACTTTTAGAAATTCTGAACACCCACAAATCCCATTAAAGTCAATGGGAGTTGCGGGTAGCATCATAGAACTGGAAGGGACTTTGAGAGGTCATCTAGTCCAGTCCTCTGCACTCGTGGCAGGACTAAGTGTTATCTAGACCAGTGGTCCCCAACCTTTCTGTGGGAATAGCATCTTCCTAGTCCCAGAAGACTGTGGTGGCAGCCAGACACCCTGCTGCTGAAATGCTGCCGAGAAGTGGCAGCGGCAAGAAGGGTCGCCGCTGAAATGCCGCCAAGAAATGGCAACCCTTCTCAGCAGCATTTCGGTGGCGTGGTGGCCTGCGGGTGCACAGAACTGCCCCGGCAGGTGCCATTGCGCCCGCGGGCACCGCGTTGGGGACCCCTGATCTAGACCATCCCTGACAGGTGTATGTCTAACCTGCTCTTAAAAATCTCCACAGCCTCCGTAGGCAATTTATTCCAGGGCTTAACTACCCTGACAGTCAGGAAGTTTTTCCTAATGTCCAACCTAAACCTCCCTTGCTGCAATTTAAGCCCATTGCTTCTTGTCCTATCCTCAGAGGTTCAGAAAAACAATTTTTTCTATCTCCTCCTTGTGACAACCTTTTACATACTTGAAAACTGTTATCATGTCCCCTCTCAGTCTTCTCTTTTCCAGATTAAACAAACCGAGTTTTTTCAATCTTCCCGCATAGGTCATGTTTCCTAAACCTTTAATCATTTTTGTCGCTCTTCTCTGGACTCTCTCCAATCTGTCTTATAAGCACTTCAGCCCTTTCTAAAAAGAAGGTACTCAGCACTTTCTAAAAAGAAGCCAAACTTTTATTTAGGAGCCTAATTTTAAGCACACAGGTTTGAAAGTGTTGTTAATTGGTCATCTAAATGATACTATAAGGTAAATAACATCAAGGCTCCACTCTGCTAAGCAGAGTATAGATACATAGGCCCATATCCTCAAAGGTATTTAGGTGCCTTGCCCCCAGATTTAGGTGCACTTTTGAAGATCTGGGCCATACTGAGAGACCATGAAGTGCTTATAAGACAAAACAAAAGTTGACAGAAAGGAAATATTATCCCTATGTTAGGTAAGGTACGGAGGCAGGGAGGAATCAAAGCCCAGATCCCCACAGAAATTTGGGCTGCTCACATCCATTAAAATTAATGTTTGCAGTGTACGTGTAGCCATGTTGCTCCCAGGATATTAGAGAGACAAGGTAGGTGAAGTAATATCTTTTATGGGACTAACTTCTGTTAGTGAGAGAGGACAAGCTCTCAAGTTTACAAAGAGCTGCCCAGGGCAGTAGAATGCATTACACCACCTCAGACCCTCTACGTTAGTTTTCCTAGCTCTTTCTGGAATGACCACAGGGCTGATCCTTGACCCCAGCAATCGTTATTTTGTTTGGGCATGGGGTATTTGATTCAGATCCTGGTGCTGTGAGAAGAAGATAATATTTTGGTACCAACTGGTAGCCGATCATGTTTAGCCTCACATCTTGAGATTCTCAAGTCTTTTATTACAAAGACTGTTTGCCGGTGGCGGCTGCTGTTGAGGGAAAAATGGTGAGAGTAGCACTGTAAACACATTCATGGTTTGTGATAAGTGACAGCACATGTCTAAGTATTGTAGCACATCAGGTTTGCATGAAATGCCTACTGTATCATGCTAATATCCAGTACATGTTGATTTGTCTTGTTTCTTGTTATCATGACTTAATTAAGCTTTCAGAGTAAGTTATCTTTCAAAATTGCAACACCTTTGAATCATAAGTTATATCACGCCATTAAAAGCGAAGCGTTTCTTCTGTAGCAAGGCATTTTCATAAAGGTGGAGATTATGTGTGACTAATTATCAAGGTGAGGTTTCAGGCACTTACATAATATTACTGAAGGAAACTATTCTGCAGAAGAATCCAAAATCACTTACATTTCGGTTCATACACAGCTCTGTTATTAAATTGTGCATCTGTGTATTTTTGTAGCTGAGTGTGTGAAGGAACACACAAATTGGATTCCTTTCCAATATCCAATAATTCTTTGCAGGAGTCTTACTAAACAGGCAGGACAAACTGCCACTTCTCTGTTCAGTTTCTGCAAAACTTAAGCTTTCATTTGAAACAAAGATTTTGGCCTCCCTGGTTTCAAAGATAGCATTAACCTCAATTTGATCTATCTTCTTGTGTCTGCAGTCTGACAGATACAATGAGCCAAATTCATCCCAGGTGTTACTCCATTTTCTTCAACAGAGATTAATTTAGCTCAATGCCTCTGAAATGTAAACTGCCCATCCATCTTATTTGTGTGATAAAGTTGAAACCTAATGATGAATGTGTAAATGTAAAAATTGTTAATCATTTCACGGCTGAACATTTGAGCAGAACAGTCCAGTTGTTTGTGACTGTGTGTGGTTCTTAAGAAGAATAAGTCACTGTCTTTTCCTTGTCTATTTTCTTTGCTGACTAATCGTAGTTGTTTCATGAAATTTTCATAGCAAAGTATCTATGTATAAAATGTTCGTTTCAAAGATACTTTTCAAGAATTCAGCAAAATGGAGCACAGAAGGGACTGATGTTCTTGTACAGAAGAAAGAAATAAGCAGCATAAATAACTGGAAATCTTTACCCAAATGGTTGTTGCTAGTCTTTTGTTGAACAGAACTGTTTGGAATAAGCTACAGCTATTAGGGACTTGTGGACAACATGGGTTTTCACAAGCAAAGTGAAAAAAATCCAAATGTTTCTATTTATATCACATTTCCCCTTGGTAACTAGAGATTGCTTGTTTAGTGCAGTATTTTCTCCACATCACAAATCACTGCAAGCTACCATGTGCAGTCACACAATGTATGTAGTAGGTAGGATTTCACATTATGATCAAAGTAATTTCAACAGAAGCCAAGGATTTTAGTTATTAAGCAGGAAAGAGAAGATGTCAGTAACATATTTACAACTATTGCTTTAAAAATAAACCTTATTAACTTGTATCCATCTATCTGACTCTTTGATCTTCTGAATATTATTTGCACAATAACACTTAAAAGAAATTGTTAGATATCACTTAAGAAGCTTATATGCTTCTGAGCTGGCAGCGTTCACTGATAGTGAGATACAGACCCGGATGATCCCATCAAGTAGCCAACTGAGCGAAAGACCCCTCCACATTAATCACATAACAATGTATCTGAAGCAGTGTTTCTTGATTTAAACCTATTTCAGCTCATCCTACAGCAGACAAGTATCTATGTTACAAGTTTTTTAGAAAAAAACAGAGAGGGAAAGCTATCCTAGTAATGTACAAGTATCACAATGCTGTCACACAACAGATCCAGGTTCAAGGATGACTTCAGAACTGTGACTCCTCAAGTCAGCAGAGTTCAGCACTTGCACACACCCCAAAAAAGTTGCACCTGTGTAATGTAGGGCATGAATTTCAACCAATGTAGTTAAACTGCTGCAAAAGGCTGCATGGATGCTCTTACTTTGGCATAAGGGGGTTTAAGTTGATCAGGAGCAGGGTTTAGCTAAATATAAGTAACCCACTCTTACGCAGAAATAAGAATGTCCACAGAGCCTTTTGCTCTGGTTAAACTACATCAGCTTAAAAGCAGAGTCAAGAAATACTGATGCAACTTTCTTATTTAGCTAAGCCCTTAACATAAGAGAGATTAAGTATTTCAGCTCTCTGGCAAGTTCTCAAGATCAGTTCTCTGTCGGTACCTCCCGCCAGTTATTTTATTATCCCTCACTGTGGGGGAAGCCATGTAGCTCTTCTCTGCTCCTGTAATACCCAAGATAAGATATCATGAGAGCTGATGAGGTTGGACAGAAAAAAAAAATTGGTAAATAGCAGATTTAGAATGACTAAAGGGAAACTGTTGTAGAGAGGGCCAGATCTATAATCCATTTAAATCAATGAGAAAATGGTCATTCACTTTAGTGGGCTTTGGATCAGGAACCTAATCTGTACTGGCCTTGTAAGCAGCATGGATGGACTCCACGAAGGGACTTCGGTGTTGCAGCATGGAGCATCGTAGCAACTGCTTTTAGGTACCTAGAAAAATCACAGGAACAACACTGCAACCCACAAAGCTAAGTCAGGCGCCTAGGCTCCCTATACGATGGATGGGGAGAGACAGGCCCCTAAGAATGCAAGCCACAAAAGCCAGCACGCTAAGAGGGGAACTGCCGAAGGGAGCCAAAGAGATATGCCAACAACAGGGGGGTGTACTAAGCCCCTCCCTTCTCGCAGAGATCGGCGCCTAAATCCAGGCTGTAGGGAGGTGGCCTCGTTCAGCGAGTGATCCGTGAATGGGAACCAACTGTCTGGATCCAGGCACCATAGGCCCCGCAGCCACTTGAGGGAATGAATTCGGTGCGAGAGGAGAAGACGGTGACCTATAGCTTTTAGTCTAGTGGTTAGAGCACTCACCTGGGATGTGGGAGACCCACATTCAATCCCCCTGGGTCAGCCAGAGGGGGAAGAAAGGATTTGAACAGGGGTCACCCACATCTCAGGAGACTGCTCTAACCACTGAGCTATGGGACATTTTAACATGGGGCTTCTTCAGGCTCTCCTGCGAGAATGATTCTGTAGCGCAGGGCACCCTGGGTCCAGACCCCCAGCTCCAATCACTCTCATTATTTATCCATGGTGGAACAGCTTCAAATCCATCTTCTCTACTTGCAAAGGTGGGGGGGCGGGGGAGGACGAGGGATTGAACCTGGGTCTCCCACATCCCAGGTGAGTGCTCTGACCACTGAGCTGAAAGTTATAAAGTTACCACCACCATCTCCTCCTCTAGATTTTGAATGGAACCCAATCTGGTAGACATGATGCGAGGCCACCTGTGAGATCAGGCCCCACATGCTACTTAGGCAGATGAACACCTATTTTCCACCAGATTAATGGGATCCCATCCAGTAGGTATGATCAGCGGCCATCTACAAGATTGGGCCCTACATGCAACCTAAGGCAAATGCTTATCGTCCCCCAGTTCATGAATCACTCTGGGCCTTAGGAGATAGGTGCCCGGGCACCTAGAGGGTGGCAGCCACCCACCTGCTGCACGGTCTAAAACTCAGAGAGCTAGGGAACTTTCAGTGGAAATTTAGGTGCCAAATGAATTTAAGCAGGGTTAGGTGGCAGCCAAGCTGGAGTTTTGCAGATCAAAGTAGTGCCATGCATGGGGGTTTAGGTACCTAAGCTGCTTCATGGATTGTACCTTATGAGACTAATCTACTTCCTTCAGTTCAAGGGAAGTCAGTACCAAACAAAGACATTACCTGGGAAGAAGGTAGAAATCAAATAAGTAAGTTTTTCTGTGACATAGAGCTGGCCTGGTATGGTATCCACTGAAGGTATTTAAGGATCCCTGACTTACTCATAGCGCTGTCTTGTTATCATGTCATTCCCCAAATGTTCTCCTTTGGGATCACTGCTGTATCACTTTATGGACAGAATTTTTTTTCCAGGGTTGGTGGTGGTGTCAAATAACTTAGAATCATAGAATCATAGAATATCAGGGTTGGAAGGGACCCCAGAAGGTCATCTAGTCCAACCCCCTGCTTGAAGCAGGACCAATTCCCAGTTAAATCATCCCAGCCAGGGCTTTGTCAAGCCTGACCTTAAAAACCTCTAAGGAAGGAGATTCTACCACCTCCCTAGCTAACGCATTCCAGTGTTTCACCACCCTCTTAGTGAAAAAGTTTTTCCTAATATCCAATCTAAACCTCCCCAACTGCAACTTGAGACCATTACTCCTCGTTCTGTCATCTGCTACCATTGAGAACAGTCTAGAGCCATCCTCTTGGGAACCCCCTTTCAGTAGTTGAAAGCAGCTATCAAATCCCCCCTCATTCTTCTCTTCTGCAGGCTAAACAATCCCAGCTCCCTCAGCCTCTCCTCATAAGTCATGTGTTCGAGACCCCTAATCATTTTTGTTGCCCTTCGCTGGACTCTCTCCAATTTATCCGCATCCTTCTTGTAGTGTGGGGCCCAAAACTGGACACAGTACTCCAGATGAGGCCTCACCAATGTCGAATAGAGGGGAACGATCACGTCCCTCGATCTGCTCGCTATGCCCCTACTTATACATCCCAAAATGCCATTGGCCTTCTTGGCAACAAGGGCACACTGCTGACTCATATCCAGCTTCTCGTCCACTGTCACCCCTAGGTCCTTTTCCGCAGAACTGCTGCCTAGCCATTCGGTCCCTAGTCTGTAGCGGTGCATTGGATTCTTCCGTCCTAAGTGCAGGACCCTGCACTTATCCTTATTGAACCTCATCAGATTTCTTTTGGCCCAATCCTCCAATTTGTCTAGGTCCTTCTGTATCCTATCCCTCCCCTCCAGCGTATCTACCACTCCTCCCAGTTTAGTATCATCCGCAAATTTGCTGAGAGTGCAATCCACACCATCCTCCAGATCATTTATGAAGATATTGAACAAAACCGGCCCCAGGACCGACCCTTGGGGCACTCCACTTGGTACCGGCTGCCAACTAGACATGGAGCCATTGATCACTACCCGTTGAGCCCGACAATCTAGCCAGCTTTCTACCCACCTTATAGTGCATTCATCCAGCCCATACTTCCTTAACTTGCTGACAAGAATACTGTGGGAGACCGTGTCAAAAGCTTTGCTAAAGTCAAGAAACAATACATCCACTGCTTTCCCTTCATCCACAGAACCAGTAATCTCATCATAAGAGGCGATTAGATTAGTCAGGCATGACCTTCCCTTGGTGAATCCATGCTGGCTGTTCCTGATCACTTTCCTCTCATGCAAGTGCTTCAGGATTGATTCTTTGAGGACCTGCTCCATGATTTTTCCAGGGACTGGAACTTACCTGATGGTAGGTCTTCTGAGTCACCTTATAATAAGGACATTACTCAAGAAAAGAAACAACCACCCTACCTGCCCAATGCTTTCTGGAGTCATGATAAGCACAGGTTAAGTGATTCCAAAACTAAACCAATCTGAGATTTCCTTCCAGGTGCGATTGCTCTCATCACTAGGTGAGAGCTTTTTCTTATACCGCCCACACATGTAATATCCAGAAATGCAGCCAGATAACAGCATTAGCAACTCGAGTTCCCACTTGCTGTACTAACAACAACAAATCAGCACTTAAGGCACTAAACCTCAACATGCTGAATCACTACACCTGCCCTGGCATGCTTCTAATCATGGGGTTTACTTAGCATGAGGCACGTATAAACTGGTTTGGGAAACTGGAATTTCACTTGCCCATTTCCCTATGGCAACAGTTTTTCCCTCAAAAAAGTTTGGTTCATCCCATCCTTATGCAGACTATTATTGTCTCTGAAGAGCTTGAACTGATTTTGACCAACTGTGTTGAAAATGAGAGGCTTCAGATGTTACCACGTTAGTTTCATCTAGCTTGGGACAGGTTCTCTCCTGCAGCCAAGCTGTGCTCAATGCAGAAGAGCAATGGGACATCTGGGAGCGGGTTACGTTCTCTGATCCCGAGGGCTGGTCAGCGCTGTCCCTGACCCTGACCATTTATTAGAGCAGCTGAGGAGGATCGGCAGATTCTATGCCAGTGGTGGACCAATGTAGTGGAGCCCTGCCATAGTCCCTTGCACCCTGACTGGGCAGATCCAGGGGGTGGTGCATAGGCAGCAGCAGCTTTATGCCAGGTGGGAGTGCGACGGGTTCAGTCACAGAGACCCCCTTGAGGCTGTTACCTGATGTGCTGAGATTACCTCTGAGCCCGTTTTCCTTGCCAGCTTGGGACTCCAGAACCCTGCCTTGTTGAGCCAGACACACTAGCCTGCTGCAACCCAGACCCAGGTCTGGTCCACGCCCCCCAAAGCTGCAGACTTTAATCAAAAATTGCTCTGCAGGTCACCTGACTCCAGCACCCAGAAACCCTGTTCCCAATGGGATCCAAACCCCAAATAAATCCGTTTTACTCTGTATAAAGCTTATACAGGGTAAACTCATAAATTGTCCGCCCTCGATAACACTGATAGAGTGATATGCACAGCTGTTTTCTCCCCCAGGTATTAATCACTTACTCTGGGTTAATTAATAAACAAAAGTGATTTTATTAAGTATAAAATGTAAGATTTAAGAGGTTTCAAGTAATAACAGACAGAACAAAGTAAGTTACCAAGCACAATAAAACAAAACACGCAAGTCTAAGCCTAATACATTTAAGAAGTTGAATACAGGTAAATCTCACCTTCAGAGATTTTCCAATAAGCTTCTTTCACAGACTAGACTTCTTAGTCTGGGCCCAATCCTTTCCCCTGGTACAGTTCTTGTTAGTTCCAGCTCAGGTGGTAACTAGGGGATTTCTCATAACTGCAGCCCCCTTTGTTCTGTTCCACTCCCTTTTATAGCTTTGGCACAAGGCGGGAATCTTTTGTCTCTCTGGGTCTGCACTCTTCCTTCTAAATGGAAAAGCACCAGGTTTAAGATGGATTCCAGTACCAGGTGACATGGTCACATGTCCTGTGAGACCCCAAGCCTCCATTCTTTCTGGCCTGACTCACAGGAACACTGGAAGGCTTAAAGTAAACAGAGCCATTTACAACCAATTGTTCTAGTTAATGGGAGCCATCAAGATCCTAAGCCACCATTAATGGCCCACACTTTGCATAATTACAATCGAACTTTAAAAAGAAAAGGAGTCCTTGTGGCACCTTAGAGACTAACAAATTTATCTGAGCATAAGCTTTCATGAGCAACAGCTGACTTCATCGTACAAGAATGATACATTCATACAAATAGGATGAACACACTCAGTAGATTATAAGCTTTGTAATGACACTTTACAAGAGACCTTTTGCATAAAGCATATTCCAGTTATATTATATTTACACTCATAAGCATATTTCCATTAACATATGGAGTGCAACATCACAGGGAGTTTCCCTACACCAAGGCAATTCCCTGCTGCCCCTTCACAGCTAGATTCTGTCTCATTTGCACTGCCCGAGGGATCTCATTTAAGAATCTGATTCTGTATCTTTTCAGGGGATAGACCTAGTCTGTGCCATAAAGGCCAGACCCACAGCTCAATGAAATCGATGTGAAGTCACCCAATGGCTTCAGTGGGCCTTGGATTAGGCTCCACATAACCGGATATTGAAGATGGAAAAAGAGAGACGCAGTATGTCAGGTCCTATTGCTTTCCTAGGCTAAACAAGTAGCGTTTGAACAGAAACGGGATAAGATGGACAGAAACCCCCTACATAAACAACTCTGCAGGGACATTTACACCAAACAGCCACTATGCAGAGCATCTTCCAATCCTGAGATATGCTTTGACCAAGATAAGCTAAAAGTTCAGTGCTGCAGTAATGGTCAACTGTGTTTACCCAAGAACTATTTAGATATGAGTAATGAAAACTTCCAGGTGCTTAGGTCATGTTCATAGCCGTGCAAATGCAAACAGGCAGGTACGTCCCTCAGCCCGCGCCACTTCCTGCAGCCTCCATTGGCCGGGCACAGCGAACCGCGGCCAGTGGGAGCCGCGATCAGCCGAACCTGCAGATGCGGCAGGTAAACAAACCGGCCCGGCCTACCAGGGGCTTTCCCTGCACAAGTGGCGCCCCAAGTTTGGGAAACACTGGCCTACCAAACTCAGGCTATTTAAAGCAAGGCAATGGACAGTTAAGGAAATAAGAAATCTTAGCTTGCCCACATTACATATAAATTACATTATTAGGGATAGCTGAAAATTTTCTGACAGAAAAACAGATTGACGGAAAAACAGACTGCCAACTAAACAAAACGTTTCAAAGAAAAATAACTGTGCACCTTGAAAAATTTTGATTTTTTTGTAAAATAAAAAAATCCCAAACCCTGAATATCAGATTTAAAAAAAAAAAAAGAAAGGGGGGGGGGTTTGGCCCCAAACTGAAATATTCTGGACAAAACCCCTAATATTTTAATTCTAAAATGCTGCCCTGGTGGTTCATATTCCCTTCCTCCTCAATGGGCCCCCAGCCAGACTACATCTCCCATGATACACCATGGTCATGCAACTGCCCCGACACATGGCCTCACCATAGGAAAGATTGTGGTGTATCAGGGAGATGTAGTCCGGCTGAGGAGTTCCGTCTATAGAGGACAACTCCCATAAGGTACAGTGTGGGCATTTCGGATTCAAAATAGTTCAGTTTTTGATATTTTGCTGTAAACTCAAAATCTCCCCATGTGTAGCCCATAGAGCTAGTTTAGCATTCTTTTAGCAGTAGCGCAAGAAACCTACCGCTTTATATCCAGAAAGAAAGCATTTTCAGACCAGCTATAATTACTATTAAATAACAGGTTTCAGAGTAGCAGCTGTGTTAGTCTGTATTCACAAAAAGAAAAGGAGGACTTGTGGCATCCGATGAAGTGAGCTGTAGCTCACGAAAGCTTATGCTCAAATAAATTGGTTAGTCTCTGAGGTGCCACAAGTCCTCCTTTTATTAAACAACATGTATATTAAATCACACCCTTAAAACCTTATCTCTATTTATTGGAGTGTTTTCTGAGGGATAAAACAGTAAAGATTGTCAACACACCAAAGCTGTATTGCTTTAACTGTACCACTATAGTTAAAGCAGTGTAATACCCACCCACCCAGTGTGGATGCAGTTATACCAGTATAAAAGTGCTTATAACTTCCACCTGGGAAAAGAAATACATTTCACCAGTACAAGGCACCTTTATATGGGTATAACAGTGCCCACTCTAGGTTGTACTGGTATCACTATACCAGGGGGGAAAAAATCACACCCATAACCAACATAGTTATACTAGTGCAAACAGTGTGTAAAGCAACAGGCCTCAGGAAGGCTGGATGTTTGCCAACTCTCAAAAAGGAAATATTTCAGAGGCTTTCGATTTCAAAAAGGCTTCAATTTATTCCACCCTTTCAGAACAAATCCCAGTCTGTCTCTAACTAGCTGCCAGCATGGCAACGTTGGGCTTGCAGCCAGAAGCCTAGGGGACCACCCTGGACTATTGCGTCCACCATCTCAGCGCTCCCTCGCACTCCCCCGCCTGCCTGGCCCAACCCTTAGACTGTAAACTCTTTGGGGCAGGCACGGTCTCTCCGCTCTGGTTTGTCCAGTACCTGGCGCGCTGGGGCCCTGGCCCAGGACTCCCTTATGCCACAGGAATGCACATAAATTATCACCCCCCTCGATCAGGGCCACTGGAGGCTTGGGGGGAGCTATGCCCTCTCCCCCAAGGAATGGAGGGGCTGCGTTCAGACATGGGGGGGTCTGGCCCCACGCCGGAGCAGGGAATCCTGCCCCCCCCCCGACTCACTGCAGCCACCGCGACCATTGCAGCATTTTTTAACCCTTGGGGGCCCCCCATTAAACCAGCGGCCTCCTCCCCTGCGGGGCCAGCTCCCCCTGCGGCGGGCGGAGCAGGGAGCGACACCGCCCCTTTAAGGGGCGGGGTGGCCGAGGCGCAGCGCGGCCTGCAGCGAGGCGGTGGCGGGTGAGTCCCCGGCCCCGGGTGCAGCAAGGGGTCCTCGCGGCCCCGGGGCTCGCTTGCAGCGGGGCGCGTCTCCAGTGGGGCCGCCCCCGCCCCCCCCCAGCGTGTGCACGGCGGGCAAAGGGCGCTGCGGGCTCACTGCGGTGCAAGGGCGTTTGCAGCCCTGCGTGGGCCGCCCCGAGCGCGTCCCTGGTGCCCGGGCAGCTCCGAGCGCTTCCCTGGTGCCCACCGGGGACAGGGCGCGCGGGCGGGGACGCCGCAGCCAGGTACAGATCTCCCTTGCCTTACAGAGCCCCACAGATTACGCTCACCCCCCCCCCCCCGCCACACACACACACACACACACACACTCTGTTTTCTTTCCTGTTGCAGGGTTTGGCCGAGACCTGGGCATTCTTAGAGGAGTTAGCATTACTCCCAACGGCCCGGCCAAATTCCACGGGGGATCATTTACCGTCTCCTTGAATTCCTCCTGCAGCCTCCAGTAGTATTCCTCATGCTCGGTCTGAAACCCTTGTGGTATTAAGCTGTCTTTGTTCCACCCACCAGAGTGGGTGATGGGATTCCCAGGAGTATAGGGGACTGAGCATCATCAGAAGGCATGACAGTTTAGGGCAGGGAACCTAGACTGCCGTCTCCAGCGGGTTCAATCAGTCAGTGGTACCAGCGGTCTTTACAGAGCATGGCGTATGCGCCAAGGAGTTCTTTGGTGGCTGCTGAGTCCAATGGGCTAGTGACCGCTCCGTCCACCAGCAGGGCACACCCACGCACGAGCAACGCTCTGCATCCAAGCAGCAGATTCTTTCCTTCTCTGTCGCCGGTCATCCACGAAGCTTGATCCAGTCCACCTCGCAATGCTTCGACCCATCTACAAGCTGACTCCATCAACCAGAGCGGCACTCTGCGTGCCTTTCCCAATCATCCACAGAGATTCCAAAGGATTCTAAGTTCTCTTTGCAAGCACCCCGAAATCTGCGCAGCAGCCTGCCTTTCTTTCTAGGCCCTCCGCGAGCTTCAGAGTACAGCACGCTCTTCGGGATCCTGTAGTCCGGCATTTGCTTCACATGTCCAAGCCACCTAAATCTTTTCTTACTAATCAACGTTCCCGTCAATGACATACCCGCAGGATTAAACATTTCCACATTTGTCACCCTGTCTTGCCATCTTATTCAAAGAATTTTACGCAAACAGCTGCTTTGATGATGTGAACTGGGAAGTATCGGCATTCCTCTGTCTAACTCACCTGAGGGGCCTATTTGGTAAGTGTGCTCAGAGAGCACCTACTGCATGAGCCCCTACAGGTGAGTTTACACAAAACAGAGAGGGAGAGGAATGCCTTCTTCCTCCACTTTTAGCCCAGAGGTTAGGGTACTCAACTGGGATGCAGGAGACCGCCAGTTCAAGTCCCCCCTCCAGCTGAGTGAGAGAAGAGGTGGTCAAATTCCTTAGGTGAATGCCATAACCACCGAGCTAAGGGAAAGTCTCGCGTGGGACTCCTTCAGTCTCTCGTTGAAGCTGTTCCACTGTAGCTAAACGAGTGAATTATTAGGATCCAAAACGGTATTTGGAATCTCCCTCGTTATTTAAAACAAGCCAAATTAGTTTGAGAGGACAAAACAGATGTTCTTTTCTCACTGAGGTTTCACATAGACTTGTTCTCCCTTGTTCCGTAGGTCAGAGAGATTTGATAGATGGATAATAAAATGGCGTTGGTTCCCTATGATGACAGTGCGGTCTGGGGATTGCAGAAGTTCCATAAATCTTCATCTGTGTATCATTTTGCCAACCACACAATCCAAATCAAACAAAACTGGAAGCAACTGGGTGTAGCTGCAGTCGTATGGGATGCCGTATGTATGATTAAAATAAATATATTTTCAATTTGTGCAGAATATGTGTCTGTTTCAAGTCCAACCCCAAATAATACTGAGCTTTTGTGTAGTGTCTTTCGTCAGTACACTTCAAAACTCTTTACAAAGGAGGCCAGTACAATTATTTCCATTTTACAGAGAGGTGAAATACATGCCCAGCAGCTTAGGAGAGCTGGCTGCAAATTCTCTGCATGAGAAGTTTTTTCCCCCAATTGAAAAGTGCTCTTTTTATATTTTAAAAAAAACCTTTTTATGGTACATTGTCGTCATGATCAAAACTTTCCATTTTCACAATTTTCTGCAACATTTAAAAATTAATAATTTGATCTAAATGTTCAATATTTTTAGAATTTTGTTTTGTTAGATTGCTAGTGTACTGGAAACTCCTGTTTTCAGTAAGAAAATCCACTTTTTGGTAAATGAAAAATGTTGACAATTATTGCAATAGAAAGTTTAACATTTTGGAAAAAAAGATCATGAAAGACTTTGGGAAATAGGGCCTCTTTCAAGATTTATCACAAAGTTGTTTTCCCATTTTTTTTAACCAAGTCTTAATAATAATAAAATAATACTTTGTATTTGCATAGCTCTTTTAATCTTCAAAGTGCCGGGCAGCCACTAATCCCCATACCACCTTGATGAGATAGTTAAGTAGTGTCATGTTGTAGCTAGAGAACCCAAAGCACAGGAGTCGTCAGTGGTTGGGTTTGTGTTGGTGTTTAGCTGTACCTGGGTCCTAGACCTGTACTTTGACCACTAAATCATGCCCCTCTCTCTGGTCATAAATAATGAGTTTGGCAGTTGAACTGCTCGCATTAATTGGAGCATATACGCTAACACAGCTATCATCCTGTTCCTAAGGATACTGGTGAGACAGAATTTTCTATAGCAGGTGCTCTTGCAAAGTCATGATTTGGGTGTGGGACCTTGCTTAACAGTAGCTCACATTGGATTTACTTTGTACTTAAATAGAAGTGCTCTTAATCCATTACACTCAACTGCTTGACCTTCACACACACTATGGAAGAGCATGCGTACCAAGATTAAACCAAAAGGTTTTGGAAAGATGTAAGAAATACGATAAAGGGCAATGGTGCCTCTCAACAGTTCTGCAATTTTGCATTAATTTTTTGCATCAACAAAAATCCTGCTTTTCTTTTCTTAGTGCAACTGTTTCTTTTTCTGCTTCCTTCTGTTTGTGTTTTGGATTTAATGGAGAAACCATCCCATGTCATTATTTTAACCTCCTTTGCAGGATTGATAGTTTGGATATTCCTTTCTGCCTCCCGTCAGCCTTTGTATAACACGGATGGCGAAGTATACCTGCAGACTTGAGGTGCTTGATTGTCCACACCTTTCTTGCAACCTTCTCTACTGGTTTCAATCAGAAATACTGTGATCTGGCATCACTAAAATGATCCCCAATTCTTAATTAGTCCTGTCTCTTGATTCAGGCTGTAGTCCTGTGTACTTATCTGGAGATGGGAAGTATTGATCTACAAGGGCGCTCAGTGATTGAACTAGGAGCAGGAACTGGATTGCTGGGAATAGTGGCCACGTTATTGGGTAAGTTTTTTTTTTTTCTTTAAGGAATTGGTACCGCTGTAAAATTCACACACAGGTGACAGGGTTGCTGTGTAAGTTAACAGCCACGCTGTGTGACGGTTACTGTGATGTTTCATCTGTGGCTCATCCTCCTTTTCTTATTCGGTTATTTATTGTGGTGATGGTGCTACAACAGGTTGCTTCAGAGTAGCACCCCCTTAAGGCTGCCTGCTGTTTCCATGGCGGTGAGCTCAGTGGCCAGGGCCGTCTTTACCCATACGCAAAGCAGGCAGCTGCGTAGGGCAGCAGGAAATTTGGGGCACCACATTTCCTGGTGCCCTGCACAGCTGCGTGCTGCTCCAGCCCCTGCCCCACCTCTTCCCCATGGCCCCCACCCCTGCTCCGCCCCAGCCCCGCCCCCACTCCCCCGAGGACTCCAGAAGCAGGGGGGCCTGCACTCACCGGGAAGTAGAGTGACCCGGCCCCAGCCTGCTCTGCTCCCCTGGCTCCCAGGTTTGGGGGGAAGGGGGAACCGCCCCCCAGCACTCGCCGGCAGCACGGCTGGGAGCCAAGGGAGTGGAGCAGGCTGGGGCCAGGTCACTCCACTTCCTGCAGGAAGTAGCCATCCCCCATGGAGGCCTGGGGCGGGGCCCCACGCAGCCGCCCAGCAGAGGCCTGGGGCCAGCCCCCCCTGCTTCCCTCTGTGGAGGCCTGGGGCCTCACACAGCCCCCCACGGGGGGGCATCATAGGGCACCAAAATAGCTAGGGACGGCCCTGTCAGTGGCATCCCTTTCTTTTCTGTAGCTATTCTCCCGCAGGGAATAAATGCTGTGCTTATGTCCTTCAGCTTTATTAATACTTCACATTTTGTACAGTGAGCTCCATCAACAGATAGCAAAGCACTTTACAAAGATGCATATGCGTTATTAACCCTGTTTTTGCAGGCAGGGAAACTGAGGCACAGAGCAATTAAGCAACTTGCCCAGGTTCTGTCAGTCACCCAGTGGCAGGGCCAGGAACAGAACTCAGGTCTCCTGATCTAGTCTGATGTCCCATCCACTGTGCTGTGCTGCCTCCCCTTTACAATGGGTGCTAGTGAGTCATGGCATCGTTAGACCAAGAGTGGGGCCAGTGATAAGTCTGGTATCTCACAGCCCTAGCTTTGCTTCCTGCTGTATTCACTCATTGTTTATTTCAACACCCTAGCGGTAGCACAGATTAAGAGTAAATGTAGCCCAGGACTCCTTTGCCTGACCACCGACAACTCTTGACAAATGCTCAGTTCCCCTAACATTAACTAATATTAGTTTGATTTTCATTTGAAAAGCAACCGGTATTTGATTATTTTAAAACTAGCGCCTTCTTTATCAGAGAAACTCACTTGTTCTAACTGTAATTAATTCCTGCACGGTGTGTGTTAAAAATACATTATTTCCCCAGGCCTCCCCTGGGGGGGCATGGATCAGGATTCATGTCGCACTCCCCCTCGGTGCCCAGTCCAAGCGGGGAAGCTAATGATCCAATCTGCGGACCAAATTCAGGGATGAATCCTTGTCACATGCCACCGGAGGCATGTTACGCATACGCTAAAATGACACCTTCCCCCCCCATCTTATTTTTTTCCTTACCTTTGCTGTAGCCGTAGGATTTGATCGTGCACTTGGATCTGTGAAGGTGGATTTGATTGGAGCCCTAGGTGGGGATTTTCAAAAGCATTCAGTTTAGCCTAGTTCTGTACTCAGTGTAGTTAATGAAGTCAATGGTAAAACTCTCATTAGGCCAATGAGTTCTTCTGCTAATTTACATAGGTGTAGAAGTGGGGTGGGAGTGATCTGACTCTGACCCCATTGAAGTCAGTGGAGTTATGACAGTTTATCCTGTCTGAGGATCTGCTCCGGGGTGTCAATTCTTAAATGTTAAGTCATCTTTAACATGTGTTAACTAGCACAATTCTATAGTCTAGAGCAGACAGCACACACATTTGTGTAGAGTCTAAACTTGCCATGCCGATCATATCTCATTGAACTAAAACATGACTATATTCAAGTGTAATGTCTCTGTAGAGATAAATTCTAGCCACTATGGCAGATTTCCTTCTAAAATGGGGGTGAAAAAACTAATCAAATATTTATTAAATTATAAGATAAGAACGGCCATACTGGGTCAGACCAATGGTTCATCTAGCCCAGCATTGTGTCTTCCGACAATGGCCAATGCGGAGCTTCAGAGGGAATGAACAGAAGAGACAGTCATTGAATGATCCACCCCTGTTGTCCACTCCCACTTCTGGCCATCATGCTGGGGACACCCAGAGCATGGGGTTGTGTTCTTGACCATCTTGGCTAATAGTCATTGATGGATCAATCGTCCAGGAACTTATCTGATTTTCTTTTGAACCCCGTTATAATTTAAAACTCTGCCCAAATTCAAATAAACTATCACAACCATTAACTTAAACATCCATTGAAAAAACCAGCTGCGGCTAAGGCTCTTCAGTCACCCATCTGCTCTGTCTGGATCCCTGGGGTAATCTGATGCTACACCAGGGCAAAAATCAGTGAGACTTTTTTATAATAATCTCCCACAATTTATTCTGTAGTTTCCTCATAGAAAGACAGAAAGCAATTGGCTCCGTCTTTCTAAAAAGAAATAGTCATTTATTCCAAAAACAATTTTGATCTGATAGTACTATTTTTACCATTAAACATAAATAAAACTAAATATTCCAAGTGTCAGTTGACTTAAAATCAAGCAGCTCAGTAAATGTTTTCATTGTTGTTCAGTAATTTTGTTAACTCTTAATGGGAACTCGAAGTTGCGTCCCTTAAACCGTTATATTCCAAAAGCTGTATCGGTGGGCAACAGTTATTTGTCTTGAGACTTACACTCCTTGTGCCACACAGGTGCTCATGTCACCATCACAGACAGGGAAGCTGCACTGGAATTTCTCGAGTCAAACGTTCAGGCTAACTTACCTCCTGACCTCCAGCCAAGAGCCGTGGTAAAGGAACTGACTTGGGGAAGAAACTTGGGGAACTTCGCGCCATAAAAGTTTGACTTTATCCTGGGCGCAGACATAATTTATCTGGAAGACACCTTTGCGGATCTGCTTCAGACACTGGAGCACTTGTGCTCAGAACATACTGTTATTCTGTTATCGTGTCGGATTCGCTATCAACGGGATCAGAATTTCCTGGAGATGCTGGAGGGACGATTTTCGGTATGTGAGGTCCACTACGATCCCAGTAAAGATGTACGTGTATTCAAAGCACAGAGGAGCATTCACAAGGAAGACTTTTGACTGCATTTCTTTTCTCTAATATCAAACACTACCTGAAGGTTTGCTACTATTATTTCTACTACATATACTGTAACTTGTACTGATGAGCTTAATTTCAAAAGGATCCATCTAGCCTCTTATGCCACATCTGTCACCATGGTATCTGAGCACATTTGAAGGTTGTATGCTCCGCCCTTCTCATGTGTATGAGGCTCATTGTCAACATTCTCATTATCACTGAGTGAGCTTAGAAAAGGTCATTTGGTTTCAACTTTTTCCCTGTGAAAAATAGGGTTTAATTGAAAACAGCTGTTTTGCAGGAATATATCGTTTCATGAAGGTTGTTCAGTTGGTTGACAGAAAATTACGAACATTTTTTTTGTTTCAAAATGAACATTTTCCTTTTAGTTCTTGTAAATTGAAAATGTTTCAAAATAACAGATTTTGGGGTTTTCCTCCTCTTTTCTCCCCATTTTTGCACTGAACAGAATAGAATGAAGGATGTTGAGGGATTTCCCTTTCACTTCGTCTATTTTTCCCTCATTTTTTCTCTTTCCTTGATGTAACTTTTCAAAGCTCCCTCAACTTTGGAAAGTTTGAGTGGGGAAAAATGTAAACTAAACAGTGTAGAGACAAGTAACTGTCCCAGGACACCCCATTGTGGCCTAGGGCAGCCCTGTAGGCACCCTGCCTCAGTTTCCCTCTGAGTTCTGCTAAAATAATTCAGTCAAAAGCAAAGTCTTTGAAACAGTATTCCTCTTCTCCTGGGGTCTAATTCGTTGAATATAATTAAACTCCCACAAAGCTTCCTTTCTACTCATCTTCAGATTTAGGGTCTGAGTCCTCCTTGCGACTGTAGCTTTAAAGTTTGGCCTCCCCAGCCTGTAACTTACCTCGCAAGTCTGGGATCTCACAGTCCTCCATTCTGGGGTTGTGTGCTGGTTGACTTCTTTATCCAGCAACTTCCTAGTGTCCCCGAGGCCTCTCCCTTATATATCCCTAGGCTTGGCCTGACTTAGTCCCATGACTTTCCTGTCACATGACCAAAATCATTTTCTCACCTGGGGAGGCAAGTTAGGCTTGTCACTGGAGGACTTAGGCCCACCTCTCCTTAAAGGGCCAGCTGCTGCTATGCCACTGTAGTGTTGTAATATGGACACTTCCTACATTAACAGAAAGTGGTAGCTACGTCCTATGGGGTGGAGCTTTTGCCTCCCTGTTATCCTTGCTCTCCCCAAACCTTAAGGTGCGAACGTGAGCCCCGGTCCTCCCACTCCCACCAGGCTCCTAGGGAGGGTGTGTGGTGTCCCTTCTGATGACCTAGCTGCGTCTACTCCGGGGGTAGGTTGCTGTGGTGCTCCAGGCATGATATTTTTCGCAGCCCTGAGCAATGTAGCTAGGTCAATGTAATTGTTCAATGTAGACCAGGACTAAGAAAAAGGAAAAGTGTCCAAAAATCTGAAACCGTGGACACTCAGTAGCAGAAAGGAAAAAGTGAGGGGAAAACAAACAATAGTTTGAACGTTTTCAAAAAAAATATTTCATGAAAATTTTAAAAAGCCCTGCTAAACTGAAACAATTTTTAAATTTTGTGGTTGGGTTGTTTTTTTTTTTCATTTTTTCCCACCGGCTGTAGGAACTTTGACACTGAAGTCCTGTCAATAGCAGGATATGCCAAATAGCAGGGTGATTTTTAGAGCAAGAAATGTTAAGATTCACACAGAGAGTGAACATTCCTTGGTGTGTATGCACCCATGCGCGTGTGTGTACATGCACAAAAAGAAGGGATATTGTGAGATCAAGACAAATGGATTTTTAAAGACCTAGTCAGCCTTTGGGTCTCAAAGAATGGTTACAGCATAGTGTTCTAAGCATCACCACCTCAGTTACATCATTGTCATGAAACTCCTTCTATTATTCTGACCTGATAAGTTTTCAAATAGGTTGAGGGCTCTCATAAAGAGGATGGTGATGAATTGTTCTCCATGTCTGCTGAATGTAGGACAGGAAGTAATGGGTTTAATCTGCAGCCAGGGAGATTTAGGTTAGAGATTAGGAAACACTTTGTCAGGGTTGTTGAGCTCTGGAACAGGCTTTCAAGGGAGGTTGTGGAATCCCCATCATCGGAGGTTTTTTAAGAACAGGTTGGACAAACACCTGTCATGGATCGTCTTGGTCAGTGGTTCTCAAACTTTTTTTTTTTTTTTTCACGGCCCACTTGAAAATTGCTGAGGGTCTCAGTGGACCACTTAATAATCTTTCCAAATGTTATTTCTACTGTTAGCTAACTATTGTAAATCACTTTGGATAAAAGCGCTACATTAAAAAAAAAACCCTTAATAATAAACGTTTTTTTGTTCTACAAATAAAAGCACACAACTCGTATTTTAATATCCGTAGTCTTACCTTTCTAATGTGATGGATGTGCCCTCTCTCCCCCGCCGCGGCAGCCCCCAAGCTGGGGCTGGGAAGGAGGAGGGTCTCTCCCCAGCCACAGAGCTGAGGCTGGAAAGGAGGGGGGGTCTCTCCCCGGCAGCCCTGGAGCTGGGGAAAGTCGGCTCTTTCTCTGGCCACCGCAGCCCTGCACGTCCCAAATTCCCCCCAACCCCTCTTCTCACTCCACTGTCCCCTCCCACCTACGCCCTATTCCCCCCCCAAGTCCACCACCTCACTTTACGTGTGCGTCTTCTCCATGGTCCAGGCACCTAATTAGTGGAGCCACGCCTGTCCGGCTACACTAATTAGGGGGGTGGTTCTTCATTCTCTTGTGTGCGGCTGCCCAGGTGCGCACCTTAGAGGGAACTATCCACGGACCACCTGAATGGAGCTCGCGGACCACTGGTGGTCTGCAGACCACAGGTTGACAACCTCTGGTCTAGGTTTACTTGGTCCTGCCTCAGTTCATAGAACTGGACTAGATGCCTCTGGAGGTCTCTTCCAGCCCTACATTTGATTCTCTACCCTAATTTGTTTGTGGCTAAATCATCTGTTTTGACTACTATCCTTGAGAATTGCTATTTCTGGATGGGGGGTTGTTTTCTTGTAAACAGACCTCTCAGAGTCGAGTTATTGTGTTGATAATTTGTAATACAGCTGAGGGTCACCCCATCCCAAAACTACCAACCAAGATCTAGTAATGGTCCATCACAGTGGTCCATCATTACCTGGCAGGAGAGAGCCAAGATAATACAACTGGTTGTCAAAAAATAAATAGAATAACATAACAGGGATTTTAACTTAAACCAGAACAAACAGAACTGGATTCCACCTACCTACAATAACATTAAATAGATGAAGAATGTAGATAAGTTTCTGTGTGTTATAAATGTTTTTATTACTACTAAGTGTACTTAACTCAATATAACCCCCTAAATAAAGAAATATCTCTCTCTCTGTATGCACAGGCTATTATAGGTTGCTGTTGTTTTTATTATGTTAGTTCAAGGTTCCCCTTTCCCCAGATATGTCACAGGGTACTATCTAACGCTCAAGGCAGCCTTTGAGCCCTGAGTGGCTCTCCTGACTTCCTGAAGGGATGGATTTGACTCCAGTGGTGCTCGCTTGCAGGAGTGGATGTTAGACCAGACCCATGGGATCTGAAGGACTTTTGCTTCGCCTGTTGCAGTTCTCTGGCACCACCCGTGTCAATGATAGGAGATGACCAGAACCGATGGTGAGGAACGGAAGCTCAGGAACAGGCTATCGAACATGGACTGACTTGACCAGCCAGCAGAACCCTCTTCTGTATGCCCTGCTCAACCTCAGTCACTCCACTTACTCTCAGTCCTCGTTTCCTTCTGCCTCTCTGGCTGCCCTCTCCCCACACCCTATTTCTCTGCATTTACTCCCAGACTCTGTGTTTCTCTCTCTTTCTCAGGCTGCCCACTGCCTGCCTTTTCTCCCCCAACTGTCACTTCCCCTCTCTCTGAGAGTAGGGGCCACCTCCTCTCCATAGCAAACTGACAGTACATTCACCCTGAACACCCCCTAAATCATATATTCCCATACAGGGTCGAGTCCATTTACCATTTGTTTTGTTTTCAGCAGGTCTTAGTAGTTGCTGTTAGGGAAAAATATCATCCTTTGTATTGTGGTAGTTCCTAGAAATACCAGTCAAGAGCTGGACCCCATTGTACTATGCACTTTGTAGAGACACAGAAAGAAGCAGTCAGAGCTCCCATGAGCTTACGGTCTATCGCCGTCTTCTTGCAAAGACGCAAACGTGTAATGTTAACCAATGAAAGAACAAACAAGTTACCAAGTTAAAACAGAATTTGATTAGAAAAAGGAATGGGGCGGGGGAGAAAATAGACAATAAAATCAGGAAAAGATGACATCAAAACGAAGAAGAGAGTAAAGAAGGAAAAATAGAGGTGAGAAAGCAAAAGTATTCAAATATCAAAGGCCAAGCACCTATATCTCCAAATGTATTTGTAAAGCATAAAAAATACACAAAAACAACAGGAGTACTTGTGGCACCTTAGAGACTAACAAATGCTCTAATCTCTAAGGTGCCACAAGTACTCCTCTTGTTTTTGCAGATACAGACTAACATGGCTGCTGCTCTGAAACCAAAAAATACACAGTTTCAAAAATTTCTTTTTTGAATTACTTTTGTCTATTGTACGCTCAATTTATAAAGGCCCCAATTCACAAAAGAATTTTAAGCATGTGCTTAAATCATGTGCTTAAGTCCCAATCAGGCCTGTGCTAAGCTGTTTTCCCTGGGTCCATTTCCACCAGCTTTTTGACCTGGGGCCATAGTTCTTATTTCTCAGCATTACTCAGAAGTGATCTGTTAAGAACGTTAATTTTAAGCAGTGAAGGAGGATGTGGCCTGAAATGCACTATTCTGTGGATCTGCTTTTAGGAATATTTTCTTGTAATTCACAAGCCACAAGGTGTCACTAAAGCTGCAGACACATCGCTCAACGAAAATCAGCATAATGAAAACAAATATTAATTCCCGTTAGATGATGGGGAAACTGCATCTTCAATAAAAACACCACACCTCTAAATCATAAGCCATAATTTAACAGCAAATAAAGCTCATTCTGTAAGTGAGCTTGTGGATCAGCTGAACAGCGTTAAGAAAACTGTAGAACATTCACGTTCTCTTCCCTGGTGCATGGCTGGCCTCCAGATCCTGCCTCTCAATTACCTTCCCATTGGCCTAATTTCCAGTGCTGTCCACCCTTATTCCTCTCACACTCTTGATCTGTCATCACTGTACATTTAGTTTTTCTTTTAGGGCTTGATCCTGCAAAGAGCTTTGAACTAGGGCTGTCGATTAATCGCAAAAAGAAAAGAAGGACTTGTGGCACCTTAGAGACTAACAAATTTATTACAGTATAAGCTTTCGTGAGCTACAGCTCACTTCATCTTATGTGATTAACTAAAAAAATTTAATTGCGATTAAAAAAATTAATCATGATTAATCGCACTGTTAAACAATAGAATACCAATTGAAATTTATATTTTGGAAGTTTTTCTACATTTTCAAATATATTGATTTTATTTACAACACACAATACAATGTGTACAGTGCTCACTTTATATTATTTTTTTATTACAAATATTTGCACCGTAAAAATGATAAACAAAATAGTGTTTTTCAATTCACCTCATGTAAGTACATGGTGCAGTCTCTTTATGCTGAAAGTGTAACTTACAAATGTAGATTTTTTTTGTTACATAACTGCACTCAAAAACAAAACAACATTAAACTTTAGGGCCTACACGTTCACTCCGTCCTACTTCTTGTTCAGCCAATCATAGAATCATAGAATATCAGGGTTGGAAGGGACCTCAGGAGGTCATCTAGTCCAACCCCCTGCTCAAAAGCAGGACCCATCCCCAATTAAATCATCCCAGCCATGGCTTTGTCAAGCCTGACCTTAAAAACTTCTAAGGAAGGAGATTCCACCACCTCCCTAGGCAACGCATTCCAGTGTTTCACCACCCTCCTAGTGAAAAAGTTTTTCCTAATATCCAACCTAAACCTCCCCCACTGCAACTTGAGACCATTACTCCTTGTCCTGTCCTCTTCCACCACTGAGAATAGTCTAGAACCATCCTCTCTGGAACCACCTCTCAGGTAGTTGAAAGCAGCTATCAAATCCCCCCTCATTCTTCTCTTCTGCAGACTAAACAATCCCAGTTTCCTCAGCCTCTCCTCATAAGTCATGTGTTCGAGACCCCTAATCATTTTTGTTGCCCTTCGCTGGACTCTCTCCAATTTATCCGCATCCTTCTTGTAGTGTGGGGCCCAAAACTGGACACAGTACTCCAGATGAGGCCTCACCAATGTCGAATAGAGGGGGACGATCACGTCCCTCAATCTGCTCGCTATGCCCCTACTTATACATCCCAAAATGCCATTGGCCTTCTTGGCAACAAGGGCACACTGCTGACTCATATCCAGCTTCTCGTCCACTGTCACCCCTAGGTCCTTTTCCGCAGAACTGCTGCCTAGCCCTTCGGTCCCTAGTCTGTAGCTGTGCATTGGGTTCTTCCGTCCTAAGTGCAGGACCCTGCACTTATCCTTATTGAACCTCATCAGATTTCTTTTGGCCCAATCCCTAAGACAAACAAGTTTATTTACATTTATGAGACATAATGCTCCCCGCTTCTTAGTTACAGTGTCACCTGAACGTGAGAACAGGCATTTGCATGGCACTTTTGTAGCCGGCATTGCAAGGTATTTATATGCCAGATATGCTAAACATTCGTATGCCCCTTCATGCTTCAGCCACCCTTCCAGAGGACGTGCTTCCATGCTGATAACACCGTTTAAAAAAAATGCTTTAATTAAATTTGTGACTGAACTCCTTGGGGGAGAATTATATGTCTCCTGCTCTGTTTTACCCACATTTTGCCATATATTTCATGTTATAGCAGTCTCGGATAATGACCCAGCACATGTTCGTTTTAAGAACACTTTCACGGCAGATTTGACAAAACGCAAGGAAGTTATCAACGTGAGATTTCTAAAGATAGCTACAGCACTCAACCCAAGGTTTAAGAATCTGCAGTGCCTTCCAAAATCTGAGAGGGATGAGATGTGAAGCATGCTTTCACAAGCCTTAAAAGAGCAACACTCCAATGTGGAAACTACAGAACGCGAACCACCAAAAAAGAAAATCAACCTTCTGCTGGTGGCATCTGACTCAGATGATGAAAGTGAACATGCGTCGGTCTGCACTGCTTTGGATCGTTATCGAGCAGATCCCATCCTCAGCATGAACGCATGTCCTCTGGAATAGTGGATGAAGCATGAAGAGACGTGAATCTTTAGCACATCTGGCACATAAATATCTTGCAACACTGTTTACAACAATGCCATGAGAACGCCTGTTCTCACTTTCAGGTGACATTGTAAACAAGAAGCAGGCAGCATTATCTCCTTCAAATGTAAACAAACTTGTTTGTCTGAGTGATTGGCTGAACAAAAAGTAGGACTGAGTGGACTTGTAGGCTCTAAAGTTTTACAGTGTTTTATTTTTGAGTGCAGTTTTTTTTTTGTACATAATTCTATCTTTGTAAATTGCACTTTCAGGATTAAGAGATTGCACTACAGTATTTGTATTAGGTGAATTGAAAAATACAATTTCTTTTGTTTTTTTACCATGCAAATATTTGTAATAAAAAATAAATATAAAGTGAGCATCGTACACTTTGTATTCTGTGTGGTAACTGAAACCAACATATCTGAAAATGTAGAAAACACCAAAACATATTTAAATAAATGGTATTCTGTTATTCTTTAACAGTGTGATTAATCGTGATTAATTTTTTTAATTGACAGCCCTACTTTGAACACTTTAACCTGATCCAGTAAAGCACTTAATTTTGTGCTTAATATTAAGAATATGGGTAGTCCCATTGCAGGATTGAGGCCAGCATGCTTAGTGTCTTGCAGTGCTTCATGCTGTGGGCATTTACACCTGCAGGTTGCCACTTGGAAACTATTGACACAATGTAGTAACCTCAATTCAGCAGACCAGAAGAAATGCCAACGAGGCAGTCCCACACCCTGGAATAAACAAGTAGCTTCCATACTAGATCTTGGTGCAAAGAGGGGCTTTCCAACTGGAGAACAGTTTGACATTTGAACTTAAAACTCAGGGTTTAGTGTCACTTCTGCTTATTATTTAACAACTTGCAACAAAGGGTTTCCCACTTCAATGCATCTCCTCCCAGAGCCTACAATGAAATCAGAGGGTTGTAATGGTCCAGCTTCCCTTACCTGCTATGGTGGAACAGAAAAGGGGGCTGAATTCATGTGCTCTGGGCTCCAACCGGGAAGAGGAGTTAATGGTGTCCCAGACGATGCTAAGGGATTTGTGGTCAGCCGTAGCAGAAACGCTGATCTAGCAGAAACAAAACAAGTTACGTAGTGGCTAGCAAGTGCGACATCTGTGTGTAAAGTGCTACTCCACCCAGCTCTGTGTTCATACTGGGAAAAGCGAGGTCTGTTCACCAAGGGCCTGATTCTCTGTTTCCCCGCACCTTGTGCAGTTCTTCGCATGGCAAAGGGAGCCTGAAATACGGCCATTCTGATTCGGCTGTGCTTTGCACTCACTTTGCATTGGCGTTAGTGACTACATGAGGTGCAGCGAAATGGCAAATGGGAGCCAAGGATTGTAATTATTGACGGCCCATGAAAGATGCTGCTGAACTGTACTTCAACTCCTGAGAGCCCTGACTGCTCCAGGCCGAACAGCCTCTGAGAATTAAAGCCGTCACCCTCTCTCATTTTCCTTGTACTTACCAGAGGAAAGAGCTGAATTGCCTGCCCAGGTCAGCTTAGCTGTTGCATATCAGTATGCTGCACGCTGGGAAGGGTACAGGTGGCTTGTTTGCTCTCCTTCAGAGCCGTAGCGTGGGGCACCACTGCTTTTCAGTGCCTACTGGCAGGAAACTGATACACATGACAACTTTTCATTGGCAGCCTTGGCGCAGAAACGTGTGGTCAGTCAGTTCACCCACGATTGCAAAGCGGAGCTCAGATCAGAAACTTGCCCCCGGGGGGAAGGAAGAGGCTCAGAACCAGACAGGAACCTTCTGTGTTCCTTGGTGCCAAAATATGTTTTCCGAGGATGAGAAGCAGCGAGAGCATTTTGCTGTCCTCATCACCCGCACAGGCTGCACTCATGCTCTGTGTGTGTGTGTGTGTAACTTTGCCATCTGTTTGTTGAGTGAAGTTTGTGCTGCATCCCTCACACTGCTGCTGTGTCTAGTTAGAGCTTACTGCTGTTCTCTCCTGTCCCATCCGTGTCGTCCGTCCCGTCCCCCCCCCCCCCCCCCCGGCTGCATGCTGCTCACTCAGCTAACCTCACTGCAGGCTATTTGGGGAGGAGGGAAGTGATGTTGTTGAATTCCCTCCCCTTTAAATTGGATGTGGGAGGCCATAAGAAGCCACACAGAACACATATCCACACAGGGGTTGCGTCTGCTCGTGGGATGAGAGTTACTTTTAAGCGTAAAGAAATTAAAAAGGACAGTGACTGACTGAACTTAACCATACAGAGATTAATACACAACTCATTTTGGCTACCTCCCTGACCCCCCGCCTTTGTTTGAGGCTGTCATATGGTGGCCTTTCTCCTGGGGAGCCCTCCTGGGGCAGGCCATAGGACAACTAGTGCACCTGCCTCACTTTCTCCTTTCTTCCAGCATCTCCATTAAGGCCAGGCCTTTGTTTCCAGGTATAAATAGCCCTCTGCAGAGTTAATTTATTACAAAAAAAATCCCACAACCATAATCTAACCCTGCCCCGCACAGTCTAAATAGTGCAGTCAATCTTTCAAGTCCCAGCAGTCTATCCTGTACAGCTCCAACGTCTCTCACCATGCCTACAACCGCCCCCATAGTACAGCTCCAGCATCTCTCACCACGCTCCGGGTCTCAGGTACCGCTCTGTGGTCGCTCACCCCGTCTAGCTGGGGTGCTTCTCTGTGCTTCCGGTTTCATTCTCAGGTCTAAGTCTAGCTCTTGACCAGAGACATCAGCTGTCTCACTCCTTCATCATTCCTCAGCCTTCAGCTCTCTGGCTCAGGGAGCCAACAGGCATCTTCCTCTGCCACTTTCAGCCCTCTCTGGCCTGGGGAAGTTTGTAGGTGACCCAGACTGCCTTTCTGCCTTTTGCTTTCACCAGCCTGATCTGGCTCCGCTGCTCAACCAGGGAACGCTGACCACTCTCTCCTTCGGAGGCATCCCTGCCCATGTAGCTCTCAGCCCAGCTCTGCACTTCTTCTGAACTCCGTCTCAGGAGTCTGAGTTCTGAACTCTCCTTCAGGGCATCCATCCCTGAGCATCCTGCACTCTCGGTTCTGGACTCTGTCAGTGCCCCTAGGCAGGAAAGTTGGGTCTGAATTCATGGAAGGGACCAGCTACCCTGTTACAGAGAACAACCATAGTTTATCAGACAGCCAGTCTGAGATCCAGCGCATACATTGCTCGTCTTAGGAAATATCTCCCTAGCTTATCTCAGTTCTTCTTACACAGAAGATGGTAACTAATTTAACAGCCAGCAGCAGTCCAAGGAAATAATTGACTGAATTTGAGGTGTTTTCTTAATAGACCAGAGGCTCTCAAACTGCATTGCACCACAACTCCATTCTGACAACAAAAATTACTACACGACCCCAGGACAGGGGACTGAGCCTGACCCTGGCCGCCCTGGGCAGGGCGGGAGCCTAAACCAAAGCCCAGGGCTTCAGCCCTGGATGGGGGGGCCTGTGACCTGAGCACCGATGCACAGGGCTGAAGCCAAAGCCTGAGCCCTGCAGCCCAGGGCTGATGCCCTTGGGCTTTGGCCCCAGGCGGTGGGGCTCAGACTTGGGCCCCAGCAAGTCTATCGCCAGCCTTGGCGACCCCATTAAAACAGGGTCATGACCTACTTTGGGGTTGTGACCCGCAGTTTGAGAACTACTGTAATAGATGATTGCCCACCCATTAGCAGTACAGGGTAAGCCGGCTGTAGGAATCCACAGAGAATCTGGTGGCTTTGTTAGGACCAGTGGCTGGAACGTGTGTGCGTGAAGTATACATGCATTTCTGCTGAAAACCACCCGCATGAAATCAGCACCTACTTTCTTAACACATGTGCTCCTTGGGTGTGTTCAGAGTCACAGCTGCTGGCTTTAGTTACAACCCCCCCCCCCCTAGTTTTACTCTTTAGGCAAGACGTGGTGGTGGATTCCATTCACATCAGCCACACGCTTACTGCGCTCTGCTGGGTTACTCCTGGGAATGCCCTTTTGAGGCAACAGGCTTACGGGGGCGGGGCGTGTGTGTGTGATTGATGACAATTTGTCCTACACAACTGTTATTTCTGATTGTGAGGTGCAGGAAAGCAACCTGCTTTTCAGATTTCCAACTTGAACTTAACAAAAGGATTTTTTTCCCCACTGTAAGCCCAACATATTTGATAGGGACATCATTAAGAAATGACAATAAGGGAACCTAACAATGCCACTTGTACAGAATGGCTGGTAAGAATAAAACTGCTTTTTACAGTTTGGATGGACCCTGGCAACCATGTATCCAGAGGAGCTGAATGCCAGTTTCATCCATTAAGGGGACCCGCTTTTGCTTTCAAATTAAGTTGTACAGGTGAGCTAGCAAATAGCAAAAGAGAACACAGGTGCCATACAAGTCTCCTGATAGAAGAGTTAATGGTATTTTGGCCCCATCCAGACCTGTGAGAAAACTGGTAGACAAAAATAAAATGCAGAGAAAAAGAATCAGTTGAAATAAAAAAGTGTTTAAAAAAGTAACAAAAGTGAAAGATTCAAGTTAATGCAGAGTAAAGAATGTGTAAAAGAAAAAGGCAATTCAATCAATTTAGCAGTTAACACTTTAAAGTGTCATGAGCATAGCAGATGGTTAAAAAAACAAGAGACATAAACAGTTAATTCTATTTAAAGAGCTATCATGTTTAGAAATTAAAAACAAGTGAAAAGAAAGAAAAAGACTCCCCCAAATATTTAGCCAATAGAGCCAAAGGAACTAAAGGGAAAGTGGATGAGTATGGTTTTGATTTTCATTACATACAAAAATATTAAGCCCTGTGAGGGCTCTGAGAAGGGACCTCAGGATTCAACACATCCTGTGTGAGATTAAGAAAATCTGGAATCTAGGACAATTGACTGATTCCATTCTGTAATCTGAACATTGGTATTAGATTATTAATAGATCCCAATTATTCATTTTAGCAATATCGTTTACTATGTGTTTTGTAAAGTAATCAGATTCCATTGACAAATTTTATGTTGCTGCTTTCCCCCCTAGCACTGCAGAAGTCAATATGAATGTCTTTTGGGTACATCAGTCTGTGCACGAGCATTGTAATAGAATGGATGACAGCAGGAACATACAGTTACATAATCCCAGGTGAACACATCTTTGATTTCTCCTTTGTGTTAAGTGTTTAGGGCACACACTTGGATTTCAGGATGAAATCTGACTCATTTTACTTGTGCAAGACTCCCACGTGTGTCACTGTAGGAGTCTGATTGAAGTCAACGGGAGTTTTACGTAAGTATGTGTTTGCACGGGGACTCTTACTGTAACACTCCCATTGATGGGGTAATGAATTTTAAAAAGACAAATAAATATTCCATTAGGAAATTCCTGGTCAGTTAAAACCATAGGATCCAGGCCAGGGAGGTGGTCAGGATATTCACTAAAAGAAGAGGAGTACTTGTGGCACCTTAGAGACTAACCAATTTATTTGAGCATAAGCTTTCGTGGGCTAAAACCCACTTCATCAGATGCATCGTGGGTTGTGCAGTCCACCACCAATGACCCATTCCTTTTTCTGTTTGCAAAACCTGGCTCTGTCTCTGGTGTCAACTCTAAACTCACTTATGTCCTTCCTGCATCTCACTAAACTGATCGCAAAGGTAGAGTCCTTAGCTACAACAATTCTGTCTTCTGGATGCATAGAGAGACAAGGTGGGTGAGGTAATCTCTTTTATTGGACCACCTTCTGTTGGTGAGAGGGACCTGAAGAACAGCTGTGTGTGGCTCACAAGTTTGCCCTCTCACCAACAGAAGGTGGTCCAATAAAAGAGATTACCTCACCCACCTTGTCTCTCTATGCATCCGGAAGACAGAATTGTTGTAGCTAAGGACTCTACCTTTGCGATCAGTTTAGTGAGATGCAGGAAGGACATAAGTGAGTTTAGAGTTGACACCAGAGACAGAGCCAGGTTTTGCAAACAGAAAAAGGAATGGGTCATTGGTGGTGGACTGCACAACCCACGATGCATCTGATGAAGTGGGTTTTAGCTCACGAAAGCTTATGCTCAAGTAAATTGGTTAGTCTCTAAGGTGCCACAAGTACTCCTTTTCTTTTTGCGAATACAGACTAACACGGCTGTTACTCTGAAAGAGGATATTGACTAGGATTCATTGCTATGAAGCCTTGGGGCCGTTACTGAAATCTTGCAGCGTGTAACATTTAATAAAGGAGTGAACTTGTTTACAATATCATTAACACTAAGAAGATGCTTAAAAATATTTACACCATAAGGACCAAATTCTATTCTCTGCTACATCCAGGCAGCTGTTTTCAATAAGGTGGTGTGGCTAAAACTGAGGGCAGAATTTGGCCTTAACATAGGGAAAAAACTGCATCTTGTGCAAGTATTTTTCGGTCAGGACAAAAGACCCATTCTACTCAGGAAAGCAACCGCAAAGACATGTGACATGGATACAATTTTAATATTTTTGCCAGCAAAAACTATGTAACTGTAATAGCATTTCTGCAGCGTGCTAAACAAAGTTACCCTCATGTGGCCTCGCAGTTCCCACCACTACCTTTATATGGTATAGTGTTAACTGACTTCCTTCACAATGAAATTCGAGCCAAGTTTTACTTCAGTACTCATGAGAGGGTAAGCCCTGGTGTCACCCTCTCCTAGATGGGATGGTGGATTTTCAAAAGAAAAATGTTCCATTAAGAAATTAGGTGGTCACTGAAAACCAGCCATAGAAAGGGGATGGAGGACTTCACTGCACTCCAGTGACCTTAATGGAGAGGCATCTGCTTACGGCAGTGCTGGATTTGGTCCACTGGCTTTTACCCCCACTGTTTGACCTGATTTGTAGATTACAACCCAGTCACGATCTTTGCATGATCCCAGTGCCTCCCTGCATTTTGACCTGCCACACATCATTACTTTGCAGTATTTTAGCCATGATGGTCCCAGGATATTAGAGACACAAGATGGGTGAGGTCATATCTTTTATTGGACCAACCTCTGTGTATGAAGTAGACAAGCTTTTGAGCTTACACAGAGCTCTTCTTCAGCTTGAAAGCTCGTCTCTCTCACCAACAGAAGCTAGTCCAATAAAAGATATGACCTCATCCACCTTGTCTCTCTATTACTACTTTGGATAGTGCTAGATTAAAACAATAGTATAGGTTTTACAACGGGATGTTCAATACACTGAAAGGCAACACATTTAAACCCGATAAAAGGAAATACCTTTTCCACACAACACACAATTATTCCACAAAACTCCCTGCCACCATGACGGTAGGTTTCAAAAAAAGGATTAGACCCTTAGAAAGAGAGAAAATAGCAGAGGATTAAAAATAAATCAAAAGGTCCCGTTGTTTTTTTTTTTTTTGGAAGGAATATAAAACCTTGTACTTCAGGATAGAAACCAATCTCTAATTAACTTAAACTAATGAATTAAGCTAGGAAGAAACTTTCCCTACGGGCAGGTTATCCCATAACAGCCTACAGCAGGATTTCTTGTATCTCCCTCTGAAACAGCTACTGTGAGATAGAGGATACAGGATTAGACAGACCATTATTCTGATCAAATATGGCTAACTTCTTACCTAACTGCTTTGTAGCTGCTTCCCCCAACACAGTCTAAATGGAACCCACTCCACAAAAAAGAGACTTTGTAGAGTTTTTAAAAGCATGTTTATGTGACTGCACATCAATGTTTGTGTAAAAAGGGATTTATGACAGTTTATACCACAAAGGTTACAGTAAGAAAAAGCACTTCTTTATGACAATAATTCACAAATTCACAAGGATCACTTTAATATACAAAGCAATTACTACCATTCTGAAACACAAAGCAGCTAATATGTACATAGTGTTAATAAAACGCATTATAACTCAGTACAATTTTTTTTTTAAACACAGATAAAGCACAAAAAGATTAAGTAAAAAAAAAATTAAAGCAGGGATGTTTCTAGAATGTAGGGAATTGTAATAGGAACTTATTTCCCGCATCAAGGTTTCTTTGTTTAGTAATTTAACTCCCACAGAAATGCTGGAGTTAAGTCTGAAATACCCTGTTTTGTGCTGATAGTTTTGGGTAAAGGATCAGACATGGGGTGAGGTGAGCTTTACCCTCTCCATCTTAAATTAAAAAATAATAACCATAGTTAATAATAATCCTTGCTCTAGAAACCTCCCTGAAAAACATTGTTCTAAAAACATTTCAAATTATAAATCTGGCCTAGAAATGATTTATTTTTGACATGAACAACTGATATGTGGACAAATCTGTGGGGGGTGTTTGGGAGCAGTTGCTAGTTACCACCTCACTCTGCCCCTTCCCTTCCTCACCACAGAAAGTCCATACAAGCAGTAGAGTGATAAATTTCATACAAATTTGCAGTTCTATAATTTTATTTCTTTTTTAAATATAAATAATTTCATTACACACACAAAATGGAGTGGCACCTGGATAAGATATAATTTGGGCAGAGCACCCTGCTGTCACCGATTCTTAACCGTAACCATTTGCAGATGGCCAATGGGCACAAGGCCCTTTTCTGGTTGGTTACCCCACTGCATGTTATCCCAGCTTTCCCCTTACTTCACAGAAATGCTGCCATAGGCTGAGACTCAAGGAACTGATTTCAATACCAGTATGCTTCCAAGTCACAAGTACAGCAAACGGTCAGCTTACGTTAAACGTGCTAACCTTGGATCATTAGCCTCCCTTCCCTCACCCTCTTCCCTGCCCAATGTATGTCTCCTGAGGACAGTAAACTTTCCCTATTTCTTGCTGGTGAGAATGAGATCTAAAATTACCATCTTATATCGTGAGCCAAAAAGTGCAGCTGGGACCTGCGCTTGCAGTACCAGAATGTAGACAGGTCAAGGTCTTTAACTTGTGGCTAGGCAAATTTGCCTGTTCAATTCTCTTCACAGGCTATGATTTAAATACACTTACAAAAAACATTGCAAGCTGAAAAACCTGAAATACAAATCCTTTTTACAAATTGAATCTGGTCCCTCTTCCCTAAAGATACAGAAATATTGAAGCTACATCCATTAACAGAGCTGAACCTACCCTGAGCAAATGCCAGCTGGACCCTGTTTGTATATTGGTTTGAATCCTCCCAACCTAGCTCAGCTTTATGATACATTCAGGTCCCTCTCGGATCAGTATCTTTTATAACTAGCAAATTCAGAAGATCAAGGAAACCAGTCCTTAGTTACAGTCCACACAAACCGTGAATGTACAGGACATTTGAAAAGCTTACATTACAAGGATTCAGGGTATAGCTAAGTCATTAATTCCCCACATTGCCACTGCAAAAGAGAGTTAGCTGTGCTTTTTTTTTTTTTTTAAAGCTGAACGGGCGAGTTATCATTAGATGCACCTCCATTTCCTGGTGCCTAGAATCCATAAATCTTTTTGCATTTGTTTTCTTGGTATGCAGCTCCGGAAATGTGCAACTAGATCTCAAACTGGGGACAGGGGACTAACGTGACTGAAAAGGTTTCAGTTTTCCTTCCAAATTAATTCCCCTTTCTCACTTGAGTTCTTTGAACTAGTTCTGTTTTGTCTAAAAATAATTTAACATTCATCCCGTATGTGTTCCTAAGTGACACAATGGGATCCCTTACATTAGACCCGGGTATCTAGCCTTTTGGTACTGCCAGTTCAGATCCCCTGCCATTTTGAAGTAGCACCCGCTGAAAGTCACGTGCTAACAGGCTTCATGCTGAAAGCTCTTCATGAAAGAGTCAACAGATTTGTGGAGAGGAGTGAGAATCACAAACAGGTAGTAGGTCTGTAATAATCATGTCAGGGAGCTTCTCAAGCAAAGCGAATATCCAATTGCTCTAAGCTTTTTTTCTTTTTGTAAAAGTGCACATTTTATCAAACATTTACAAAGCATATCACGTAACAAAAATAAATATACAACCTTTCCTTTAGGTCATTGGCGAATGTTATGTCACGAACTCTGTTCTCAGGGCAAAAAATGGCAATACAAACAGGATCTCAGAAACGCAGAGAAACCTTCCTATAACTGCCACAGGTTTGTGACCACTGATAATGAACTAACTTTAAAGTGTAGACTTGTTCTTGCTTTAACTTGCAAAAAGCACTGGCTATCTGTTTTAAAAATAAGCAGAGACCAGTTTTAATTAACAGATGACTGCCTGCAGCTGCTGTCTACTGGAAGCCCAGATTAAAAAACGGTAGTACAAATTTAGATCAGAAATGTTATGTATAGGGTGATTTGTCCTTGTTAAATTAACCTTTATTTTTTCCTGAGTCTTTGTATGGTTCCAAACACCCCACCACCTTTCTGGTCAACATTTAGTACCAGACAAGCCAGTAGGTCTGAGACACAAAGACAAACCATAGAACAACCAAAAGCCTACAGATGACTTCGTCCTGAAGAGCATGACTGGCTGGAATTGTGCTTTCAGATACTAGCAATGCTGCTGGCAACTATCCAAATCTGGTGAAATCATTGGTCAAATAAAAATGCATAGCCCCTACACCATGAGAAAAAAAAAAGTCTTACCAGTGGTTTCTTAGTAAAACCCCTTCCAATTATTTTTGCCTTTGTTTTATAGCTGCCAAAGAGACAAAGCACAAAAGTGAATAATTTGGGGGGGTGGGGGGGGAGAGTTTTTAAACAATTGTTTACATTATTTCAAAATATCCATCTAAGAAAAACACAATAGCTTTGAAGGATGAAATAAAATCCTTTAAAATGGGTAACTGAACAACAGCACACACAAAAAAAATCAATAATAAGCGCCTGAATAATGTAGCCCAAACCTACTGAAAATGTAAGCGTGTGCACACACTCACACACACACAAAAGTAAAAATTGTTTGACCTCAGTATACTATAATACTCAGCATTCCTGACTTAAAAGCTCTCAGAGCTGTAGATTATATACTGTGTGTGTGTATATATATATATATATATATGTACATATTATACATATGTATTTTTTCCAAGAATATCTAAATTAAGAGAGCACCTCTGACAATATCTTAACTGCCTGCTTGGTGCCTTTGTTCTGAAAAATAATGACATTACAAAAATTATATTTGAAATCAATTCTTATTTATTATGAACGTAATGGATCTAGCCCTTTCTAACCCTCTCTTCAGTTAAAACCAGGCTATTAACGCTTGAAAACTCACAACCGTGAGATCTAAAACAAGCCTCCCATTTAGTTTCAGCAGAATTTCTGTTCTACAGCAAAATGGCCCTAAGTTATAAAAGCTGACTACCCCCAACACCTTGCTATTTGTTACTGGATTCCTGTATTGTCTTTTTCTTTCCCTTTTTGGCCAATGTGAATACTAAAGCATAAACTGGTAAAATCAGCCAGCCCTGTACTTGGTCTAATATGATAATTTTTATTCTTGACTTGTTTCATTTCCATTAAAGAAATCCAAGTCCCCAAATCCTCAATGCTGCGCACAAAAATAAAGATTCTTTTTGATCTTTGGGTAGTTTAGAAGGCTCAATTTTTGTGTGTGCGACCTTAATGCTGATGTTAACCCTGAAGAGCCTATCCACAGGACATGTACAGCACGGACATTAGCAATGGGAGCTTTCCCACACTGCCCAGTGAATGATTCCACTTTGTCCTGGAAGGAGCACCTCTGGGGCTAACAGTTCAGTCTCCACAGCCTATTCAGTTCTTGGTCTCTCTCTGCTGAGAGACTATTAACAAAGGTGCTAATTAGTGCCAATTATCTAAAAGGAACAGATCTGAGATCATCAACTAATTTCATGCAGGTTCACCACAAAACCCAAGTTTTTGCAAATGGATGGTTCTGTAGTGAGAAAAACCTTGCTTCATGTAGAGTATTTACAGCTTTTTTAATTCTCAGAGCTGGAGTTATTACATATAATTGTTTAAATGAGGCAATCAGTAGTCCACTCCTGCAGTATCATCAGGAATTCTGCTTCTAGCACTAATTCTGAGAAAATACCATGCATTTATAGTAAGCTATTTGTCTAGAGTGGGGGGCACAAATTCACTCCAATATATGTATTCTCCATCTTTAAGAATCTGCAAATTTTAATAAAAGCACATTTGAGAATTTGGGGGCTTTCTTTAAGTTTGCATCACTAAACTCATACAGTGACCTCTAAATTTTAAAAAAATAAAATACAAAAGGAAAATCACTCCTCTATTGCAGATAAAAATAGGCCATGTATAAAAACTATTTGACAATCTTAGATTTGAAAACTTATCCTTTCACAATCCTGATACTCATGTTCCAGTTTTGTTTAATTTGACATACAAACAAAACTTGACCTTAAGTTATCTCTGACCCAAGATGAAACAATAATGCTCTTTCTTAAACCTCTTGGAAACCGAATGCCCTTTCAAATAAGAAAGCCAGAACTTTTAATACTGCTTACAGCTGTTTGAGTCAATTGCTTACCGTCCTCTCAGTGTCTTTTATTATAATGCCATCTTGGCTCTTTCACCATTTAAAAGGATCTTAAATTGAAATTTTACCTTAAACAGACTGAGTGAACAGGAGAAAATATTAGCTAATACTTAGATAGCCTAGGTATTAGTACAGACCATAGTCTTGTGTGTATGTCTATATACACAAAGCTTGAAATAATAACCAGGACCTGAGATCCAGAGCAAACTTATTTCATCAAATGACCAAGTTAAAACATCACAGTCTGGCTTTAAAGGGCCAATACACAAACTAACATGATTCTTTTTGACACACAATGGAAATCCTAATGTTGAGTACAGAGTTCACTGTTTTTAACATGATACATCTACTGTTTCTTGCCATATATTTCTGGGAAAAATAGCTATGCCCTCAGTGCATACTCAAGGGCCTGATCCTGCAAATGTTTGACACATGTGAGTAACTTTACTCAATAAGTAAAGTATCTGCTGGATCTGGCCCTTTACATTAAAACCATCCACTGAATAAATTATGTACATTTATGGTTAGGATGGGCAGGTTCATAGTCAGTATTTCCCCCAAACACAGTTCTCACCCTAAAAGTCTGCTAAAAGTGGATTCAGTAGGGAATATTTAGTCACATTTGTAGTCCTCATATTTGAAGTTGTCTTACAAAGACGAATTTTAAGTATAGAGGGAGGCCTAAGGGTTTGAAAAAGAATGTAGGAAACCAGTGTTCAACATAAAAGTAATGCAGATAACCTACTTGTTTGAGTACAGCTGAGACATTCAGAGGAATTCCATGTTCATCAGTGAATTTATACATGGAGTTGGTGATATAGTTGTCTTGGATAAAAACAGGTAGGGCTTTAAGCATTACTCTTGTTTACTATGTAACTGTCTTCTAAACAAAAGCTGTTCTATGTTACCTTTGTATACTTTGAGTTCATTTCCCATCCAATATCAAGATATTTCACTCAGTTGGTAATTTCTTTTAGTGTATTCAAAATATTGAACACACAGACACACATACATACACCTACCGCAAGAAGCAACAACTGACAAATAATGGAGCTAGTTTCAATTAAATGGTTTCTGAGGTATGGAGAAGCTTTTATCAATCTAGAAGGCGGAGAGATTACAGATGACGCACCAAAAAGCCTTCTGGGCTAGTTTAATAATTTTCTCTCCATACTAAGAATCTGTATATGGAGCTCCCTTCGTTTGGCATGCCACTCAGCCATATATTTGTATTGTTTATAATGAATATGTATCAATTTGGCAACCATTGCTTCTTCATCGCACCATACCTACTTTTATATATATGTGGTCCACAAAGTACTTCAGGCCAAGAGGATGAGGGTGATTCTGTCCCTAAGGCAATCAAAAGAGGTCAGCACAAACTCTTGAAATCATACAAAAGAACCTCCTCCCCCACAAGTCTTCACAAATGAACATTATTACTCCTTGAAAATGATGGGGGGCATGAGAAAGAAGTATTTTTTTCTTCTTCTTCTTCTTCTTCACGCTCAGGATAGTTGTGATGAAAATAATCTCTTAGGAGGAGAAGTGGAGGCAAGTGTTTGAACATTCACAGTTTAATGCAAAGCACAGACTAATTAAATTCTGTAGTTGCTTTCAGGCAGTTTCGCGCATAGAAAAAAAAGAAATGTTTAGAAAATAAAAAGTTTACTTTGTCTTTCTGGTTGTGGGTAAAACCAGTCTCTATCCCACCTTGACAAGTGAAAATGGGATCCAAAATTAATCTGATTTGTGGCAGTAAAGGTCCTTAAGTGCTTTCAGCTCCTCAATCAGTGTCTTGTTTTGGTTTTCAAGCACAGCCACTCGGTTTTCTAGACATTTCACATATTCCTTCTTCTTCCTGCGACACTCACGTGCTGCTTCCCTGTAAAGCAAAAAACGCCATTCAAACCCAGAACATTTGAGACCATGAGCTGCTTTTGAGCTTGATTGTTCAGGTCAAACTGCCAAAACAATATCAGTGTTTTCAGAACCTGGCTGTAGAATTAGAGGTATTTGTAAATCAGGAAGAAATTAAGTATATAATGATTTACATCTCAAATCACGAACATATCAAAATCACAAGGATCACTCCAATATATAAGTAGCAGCAAATAAACACCAACAAAATTCTGCCTGGTTTAGAACGTGACTCTGAACAGTATCGTAACTATGGCGGCCTTTGTGTTGAGTGCTACAATTTCACTGGGTTCTATAATAAGGGTTAAGATGAGTAAAAAACCTGTATAAGAGCAATGTTCATCTTTCTAGTAAACCCATCCATTTGCTATGGCACAACTGAATAATGACAGCAGTGATAAAAAAACGTTTAGCTTTGTTTACCCGATGCAACAGAAGCTATACTTAAGGCACTCGTGTATTTGTCCTCTACCTGTACCAAACCTTGCTAACAATGCCCTCATTTTACTGACACTGTTCATATCACTGCACTTAATATTACAAAAAGAAAAGGAGTATTTGTGGCACCTTAGAGACTAACCAATTTATTTGAGCATGAGCTTTCGTGAGCTACAGCTCACTTCATCGGATGCATACCGTGGAAACTGCAGAAGACATTATATACACACAGAGACCATGAAACAATACTTCCTCCCACCCCACTGTCCTGCTGGTAATAGCTTATCTAAAGTGATCATCAAGTTGGGCCATTTCCAGCACAAATCCAGGTTTTCTCACCCTCTGCCCCCCCCCCCCCCCCACACACACAAATTCACTCTCCTGCTGGTAATAGCCCATCCAAAGTGACCACTCTCTTCACAATGTGTATGATAATCAAGGTGGGCATTTCCTGCATAAATCCAGGTTCCCTGGCCCAACCTGATGATCACTTTAGATAAGCTATTACCAGCAGGACAGTGGGGTGGGAGGAGGTATTGTTTCATGGTCTCTGTGTGTATATAATGTCTTCTGCAGTTTCCACGGTATGCATCCGATGAAGTGAGCTGTAGCTCACGAAAGCTTATGCTCAAATAAATTGGTTAGTCTCTAAGGTGCCACAAGTACTCCTTTTTTTTTTGCGAATACAGACTAACACGGCCGTTACTCTGAAACTTAATATTACAGCATTTCAATCTTAGCAACCACATGGACACAATACACTCATCTTACCAGTGTCTATTGTATCAATAATACAGGGACCAAAAAGTGATGAAGTAAGCTTCAATATAGTAAGCCACAGGGCTGCTTTGTAAAAACTGGTGCTGAAGCCCCCTAACTCAGATGCCAGCCCTCTAAGTGCAGTGCTGGTACCAGAACGCTAAGAGCATCAAGGAAAAATACCTCAACAGTGCCAAACTAAGTGCATCCTGAAGCAATAACAAAGAGGCAAAAACTTTACGAGGCACTAAATTATCAGCACCAAAGTGTAGAGGAAAAACAGGTGTCAAAATGCTACAATACTGCACTGAAGCAACCAGAGGCAAGAACCTCAAAAATGAATGTTTACCAGACCTGACTGGAAGGCTGGATAAAAGATCTGTAAAGGATACCTAGATAGGGGGCACTGGGATCTGGTAAAAAGCTGTAGCAACCAGGACATTTGGAAGGCAATATTTACATGAAACAAGGAGTGGGTGTGACAGCCAGTTTCTGCCCTGGGTGTACTCCCTCTTTGAAGGGGAGTTCTGGGGTCATCCACCAGCTGGGGGATCTCCAACAGCATGACCGTGATGATCTGGATCACTCTGCACAAGGCCTGGATCTCATGGTGATCCCTTGAGAGGGTGGAGTTGGGGGCATGATCCCTATTTTTGTAATGCCTTTCATTCAAAAGATCTCACACCACCCCTGTTGGGTGCATAAATAAGATCATGACTGTTTTACAGATAAGGAAACTGAGGACCAGAAGGGTTAAAACTCATCACCAAAGGTCACAAAGGGCTTGATTCGTTTCCCATTAAAATCAATGGAAAGACCCCACTGACATAAATGAATGATGGGACAGGCCTAAAGTCACAGGGTGGCAAAGCCAGGAAAAGAACCCAAATCCCCTGCTCTATCCACATGTCATCTGGAAGCTGCATAAGACTTCTGTGTAACTGACATAAAGTCAATTCATGACTGTGACTCAGGACCTCTTTATGCCAACTAGCAGAGCCCTATGGTTTCTCAAATAGAAGAGGCTCTAGAAGGTAAACAGTTACACCAACTATTTACGAATATCTGAAACCTGTCCTGAAAGAGGAGACGGGACCTTTTGGGTAAAGACCTTTTGAAAAGGTGAATTCTGCAGTTCAGCACTAGTTATTTCTTCATTCATACTACTCAAACAGTGCACAACACTCTGTTCATGTGATGACCTCTCACAGTGTATCCCTGGCTTACCAATAAACAGAAGATACACTCACCGAGGTAACACAGTTGGCTTTTTGGAACAACAAGTCAGTCAATCAGACCCTTCACAACCCCCAGGATTTCTTTCCCATCACAGATGACAGAAAACATTGCCATTTTCTTTCTTTCCATTTTCTTTACTGTTTAATGCAGAGGTGTCAAATACATGGCCTGTTCTGCAGCTCAGATAGGTCACAGAGGGCCCAAATGGGAGGAGCTGAAGGGGGAGCTCAAGCTTGTTGGGGCGGAATCAGATAAACCTCTTTCTCCTTTTCCCACTCCCAGCCAGCCACTTTCACCTCCACAACATCTGTACTTGAGCAGGCTCTTTCCCAGCCTCTCTCTGACCCCACGCTCCTTGTTGCCCTCCTTCCCCACAGTGTAATAGGCTTGGGGGAGTGGCTGTTTCTCTCCCGCCTCATCAGTTCCTGCTTCTCCAAACATCCCTACCTCATAGCGTAGAGTTCCTTTTTCTCTCTCCCCCACCCTATCTGCTGCCACTGCTGAGACATGAGACTCCAGGCTCAGAGGAGCACCTGCTTCTCTATCCCTCCCCTTGGCTCCTGCTGCCTCCAGAGAATAGAACCCACGGGGCAAGTGCCCAAAGGGAATGGGTGAGATGAGAGAGAGAATTCACCGAAGTGGGAGGTGAGCACGGGGACTAGTGATCAGCAGAATGCACAGAAGGCTAAGTTAAAGAACAGAGGAAAGGAGATTGCATAAATGTATTTACTTAACAGATGCTAGTTGAAAGGGTAACTCAGCCCTTGCAGAATGAACTGACAGCCAAGTCTTATGGCTTCATAACCACAATATACTGAGTTACCAGATGTTGTTTGTCTTAGTTGGCATCTTTAAAGAAGATTGACCTTCTTCAGATAGTGTTTCATAAAAGGGATGAGAAAGGCCAGGAATCTATTTGCATAAACAATTACACACCCACTCTTCTCGAGACCTGTTAGAAATGTGATGTGTATATTGCACGAGTTTAACACTTAATACTCTAATTCTATGCACAACTAAAGCAAAATCAGCACTACACACATACCTGTTCTTCATTAGACGCACTTCTCTCTTCCGTGCAGCTTCCTCTGCTGGCTGGGTGGGAAGTGCTGGGGAGGAGGCCATGACCACGCCAGGTGCAATGGTGCTGGTGGGTGCTGTGCGAATCTGGTAGGTCTGCACGTCTCCTGAGGCAGCTGAAAGGGAAGTATAGTGTTAGGTTACACAGCACTGTGAGAATCCACTGTTAAAATACTGTGTGAATAACACCTAGTCACCAATCTAAGCATAACCAGATAAAATGAGGTGATGACTCTAGGCTACAATACAGGAGGGATTAGCATTATACGGGTTATCAATGGTAGTTCATTCCTAGTTTAGTATATTTATGGTTGCATCCATTCTTGCTGAAGAGGGCTTAGCTTGTGTCTGATAACTAGATTTATCTGCAGCTGCTGGTCCTACTGCACATTTATCTTCCACTGGATTTCTGACAGTTCTATTTTGTGAACAGGCTAAGCAACCATAAGTCTAGCAAGGTAAGCAGGAAATAGCTTTTAGGATCTTCCTAGGCAAACTGTACTTTTCAAGTGAACTCCAAATGACTAACTGCAGATGCGAACTGGTATCTGGGGGTTTTGTGCAGAAACGTAGGATGTGTATCCACGGCAGGCATGTGTGCAATTTAGACACTAACCTTTGAAACACAGCCCATAGCACAATGCTATTTCTTTATGATCAGCTTTTATTTACTTGGGAGTCTATTGCATTTTCACTATTACTTGAAGAAATGGCTTTTTAAAAAAATATACAAGACAGAAGATCAACAAGACATATTTTCCTCATACATATTATTAATCTTAATGCACTAATATTCATCAAGGCTTGAAAGTCTCTCCCTCGAATGACTTGAACAGAGTCAGAGCAAAATCAGAAGCATCCTTTTTTAACAATGTCTGTTTTGTAATGCCAGGAAGAGCATTAAAAAGGAACAGTGATTTCTAACGGGAGAGGGCAGTTAATTACTAGTAAAGGAAAATTCCCCTACGGAAAGAAAAGATTTTGAACAGATCTCTGCCCAAAGAACAGGAAAACATTCCTAAAACTTTACTTCTAATTTATCATCATTGCAGATAACCACTTGACAGAAATTAGGAACTCTCAAGAAATTTGTGTCACAGGTTTTGGGGAACAGATAGCAAACATTCTTTTGAAAGAGCTGAAGGAAATAACGGTATGGACAAAGCAAAAGTTAACTAGCTTTCAGGAACCGAAATAGAAGCATTTTCTATATCCAAAAATATCTTAAGTTTGTTCCGAGTGAGAGAAAATGTGACATATAGTTTTGTCTTGAATTTATTTTATCTGTTTTAGAATTTGATCTGTGCCAAAACTGTTAATTGCTTTTTCTGACATATTTGAGGGAATTATTTTGGCAAGTTAAATTCCCCTGGGACTAAACATAAAATGATGGATTATGACGTTTCGTACCCTGTACAACAACTTGGTTACTCGGTACAAGAATCTGTTGTCCATCAGTGGTCTGAGCATATTGTAAAATGGTGGTGCCAGGCTGGGTTGCAGCTGCGTTCGTCATGGTCAACGTCTGGAGGCCCTGTACTCCATCTGTGCCATTGTTAGCCAGCTGTATTGCTCCTCCTTGGGTGATAGCAACTGAAAACAAGTACATTTGATACAATAGTTAAAAGATTAATTTATTCAATATCCTACATGGTTATTTACCATTTACAGCCCAGTTACAGAAGAACAGTTTGAAACATCTGAGTTAAATCCCTCGCATAACTACATACCTTAACATCAGATAGGTCACTATAACTGTATTTTAGAAGTGGTCATTCTTCAGCAGTGACCTATCATTTCATTCAGTACCATAAGGTTGCCACCTTTCTGACAAACAAAAATATAGACCAAGTTTTGCCTCTCCTATCAATCACATCCCTGCGATGAGCTATATCCCTCCCAATGTAGAGCCAAGAATTGTAGTATTTACTGAGTTGATGATTTTCTTGTTGGCTACCTGCTCTTTTCTCTTTTTTTCCTTCTGCTCCTTCCTCTAATTCCTCTCCTACACGCTTTTCTCTTCCACTTTCACCTTGCTGTGTCCATTTTGTTCTCCAGTGTCTTTTCCTGTTCTCAATGGTAGCAGATGACAGAACGAGGAGTAATGGTCTCAAGTTGCAGTGGGGGAGGTTTAGATTGGATATTAGGAAAAACTTTTTCACTAAGAGGGTGGTGAAACACTGGAATGCGTTAGCTAGGGAGGTGGTAGAATCTCCTTCCTTAGAGGTTTTTAAGGTCAGGCTTGACAAAGCCCTGGCTGGGATGATTTAACTGGGAATTGGTCCTGCTTCGAGCAGGGGGTTGGACTAGATGACCTTCTGGGGTCCCTTCCAACCCTGATATTCTATGATTCTATGATTCCTGCTTGAATCTCCTTCTCCACTACCTCTCCATCCCCTTCCCATGCATTGTTTCCACACACACATATCCAGCCTCTCATTCCGTCTAATAATTTTGTTTCCTCTTCCCTTTCACTTCCTCAATCCAATAATTTCCATGCCAGTATTCAGGCTGCAGTGGGAGCACATCTTACACAGATCCCCTCATTCAGCGCCTCTAGAGTATTTCTCTGCTTTTCCACATCTATATCAGGATGTATCAGACAGAGCAGATATTGGCAGGAACAGTATTTGTACATCGATGGTAGAAGTGGAGTGTCAGCAACATCAATCTCTAAAAAAAATCAAGAGGCAGGACTGGGGAACAGACCATGGAGCAACTATAGCACAATGCTTTTAAAAGGACACTTATAAGAGGAATAAGTCATTTGATAGGTCTTCTCTTCCCCTTCTTGTACACTTAACAGGAGTTCATCTGTTTGTTTTAGCTGATGGAAAGTAGAACATGTACCATACTAACAGCAACCAACAGGGCTTGGGAATGTAAATTATACATTTTACACACCCACAGCTGGAATGTACTTAAAAGTCACAGACCCTAGTATATAGAGAGAGTCATGGAACAGGATTAATAAGGCTTCTGACATTGCATAAGGGTCAGATTAAACTAGTGTTATATTGGCTTCTTTTACCCCAGCCCAAACAGTCATGCAAGTAGAATTTAACAGTTCTCTTTCTTCCTGTCCAACTACCACAACCAATAATAAACGTAACTACATACTGTACTGCCCACTGCTGGTTTGGTAGATTGGAGTTGGCACTGTTACAGTGGTGATGGCAGGTGCTGATGTCTCCTCTTCGGACTTTTCTTCTTCAATCCTTGGCACTCCTGGGGCGTCTGAGGATAAGTCATTCAAAATTTTTCTGGCAAAGACAGTGTGTTGTAAAAATTTTAACAAAAAGTGAAAGTAAAATCAATTCTACTGGCTACTTGGTGCTGTGGAAAAGTGTAGCAAATAGGGAAATAAAATACATGGGATGGGAAGAAAAGTTAAAGCACACTTTAAAACGATTTTAGGTAACTGTTTTAAAAATGCCATCAGAAAAGGGTGCTGTGGAATCAATCTAGAATAGCCTGTGTGTTTCTGCATACTTGGATCTAGAACTCACATTTTCCCTTTTTCGTCAAAAACTTCTTTATCTTTTATATACTTTTTACAAGTTTTCTGCTTTCAGTCACAGAAAGATGTGAAAAAAGAAAGCAAGAGCATTTAAAGCACCAAACCCCCTCATTGCCCCCACCCACACTCAGAGGAGTGTACCTGCTGCAGAGGCCACCAAGGCCTAAACTTCACCCAGGGACTTAAGTTTCAAAAACTTGGCAGAAATTATTGTGAAGTGCAACCAGCACATGACCTACCATCTGTTCAGGAGACAAAGCTGGGCATTTTAATGAAAGTCACACAATTAAATCCACAGATTAGGTAACTGTTCTGCTTGAGAAAGCTTTGGGACTTGCAATAGTAAAGGGGGGAAGGAGCAATTTGGGTTTAATTACTGAGTTGGCTTAATTATTTAAAGCCAAAATGGACAAAACATAACATACTGTAGAACCTCAGTGTTACGGCCACCAGACTTATGAACTGACTGGGCAACCTCACACCTCATTTGGAACCGGAGGTTTGCCATCAGGCAGCAGCAGAGACAATCAATCAATCAAATAAAGCAAATATAGCACAGTACTGTGTTAAACGTAAACTACTAAAAAAATTAAGAGAAAGTTTAAAAAGAGATTTGACAAGGTAAGGAAATTGTTTCTGTGCTTGTTTCATTTGAATTAAGATGGTTAAAAGCATTTTTCTTCTTCATAGTTAAATTTCAAAGCCGTATTAAGTCAATGTCAGTTGTAAAAGTTTGAAAGAACAACCATAACGTTCTGTTCAGAGTCACAAACGTTTCAGAGTTACGAACAACCTCCATTCCCGAGACGCTCGTAACTCTGAGGTTCTACTGTAATCATAAAGGCCATGGATCTCACTGACTATGACTAGAACTGACTGGGATAGCTGCTCAACAAAACAGCTGCCCAAAATGCTTGGGTCTACCACCTGCCCGCTGTGATGCAATCTGACTGATAACTCTCTCTACCAAGAATACGGAGGAGTGGCAAACTCTCTTTTATTGACTGCACGCTCCATCGTATGCAACTGCAAAAGGCTTCATTAGGCAGCAAGGCAAATTGGGATTTTCTTTTGTTTTTGTATGAAGCATCTATTAGTTCTGATGTGGTTTGCACCCCTAGTTCTCATCCAAAAACATTTGAAGAACCCAGGCCCAGACTACACTGAATTTTCCTGCCTGGCTTTGGTAGCCAAACCTATATTGCTGTATTCCAAGGAGGCTAGTCAATTACCAAACAATTTGAGACGAAGACAGAGATAGAAACAGGGCTTTGTTGTTGTTATTAATTAGACTTTGTTAGTACCTAGGAACCCCAATTGAGGATCAGCTCCCCATTTTGCTAGCCGCTGCACAGACAAGTAACAAAGACAACAGTCATCTCCCTGGAGAGCTTACAATGTAGGAATCAGACAGGTGATGAGACAGAAAAGATGAGACAGGTGGACAAAACAGACAAAACAGATGGGGGGTTGTGGGGATGAGGTAATAATAAAACTAAACAGCAGTTATCAGAAAAGCAGAAATTACAGCTCACCACTTTCCTAACCAATGCCGGATGGGCATGGTAGGTGCTGTGGCAGAGGTAAAGTGTTAAGGAGGAATTTCAAAGATGATAAGGTGGTGGCTTTACGAATTTAGATGGGGACTTTCTCACAGGCACATGAGGTGGCGTGGAAAAAGTGCAAGATATCTGAGGAAAAAATGGACAAGCAAGGTGAAGGTGTGGTCATCAAGGAGTTGGTTATGGCTCCCTGATTCTGTGGGCTGATCTCTACCAGCCCTGTCCCTGATGTAAATTACAGCAGCCTGGGTTATGCTGGTTGAGAACTGGCTGTACTCTGGTCCTTTCTGTCCCAACATGACCCTTCCGCTGGGGTGGGGAGGCTGGCTGGCATAGGAGCCAGGTACACCAGGTTTATACCAGTTGAGTTGCCCCCTGCCTAAATGGCACATAGAAGCTGACTTGAGGGGAACAGAATCTGGCCCTAAGTGACTTCATCAAGGCTAGAGACGCAGTCAGTGTTAAATCTGAGATGAGAATGCATGAGTCCCTTGTTCTCAGTGCTCTGCCTTGTTCACTAAACTCTGTTGCCTCATTTCGTTCAACTGCCTTTTCCTTGTGGTCAGAGGTCATACTGGGTGCTCAACAGAGGAGAAAGCTCAGCTGCAGACAGCTGACTAGGAGGAAGTCTGTGGCAGATTTAACACCAGTAGCCCCTGCCCTCCACAGCTACAAACATACCTGGGGCACTCACAAAATGTAGAAGCCTGCCGTCATGGCTTTAATGGACCCCCAAAGACCCTGAATGGCTATAGAAGGGGACATAGAATAACCTGTGCACGCTAGGAAAAATGAATAACAAGTTTTCAAGCCAGGTGACTGGCTTATATTTTCAAGCCAATTTTCAAAAAAAGGGCTAGAAATGTATAGCTGGATTTTCAGAAGTACTGAGCACCCACAAATCACTTTGACATTGAGGGGAGCTGTGACTGCTTATTAAAACTGCATAGTTAGTACGTTTTAAAACAAAAGGTGAGATTCTCATTTTAAGGCCCCCCCAAATCAGAGTTAGTGTGAAGTATGATTATGGGTCCCAAGGCCAATTCTGATCCAAATAAGTGATTCCAGTACAGTCTCCATATCTGCTACTGACATTGTCCCTGCACATTTTCTGAGGATGTGGGGCTCATTCTAGACCTTCACATGCCAAAGTAAGGATAAGTGTCAGTTTCAGCACACCAAAAAGCATTGCTGAATGGAATTACATATAATCAATTGCTCCACGGTACTGAATTTTAAAAAGTAATTCATTTACTCAAATACAGAAGAAAATTCAACCCTGCCAGAATGAGCTGTTCTTTGTAACGTTCATGGGCATTTACTAAAGGAAGGAAGACATGAATGTCTGATTTAAAGAAAAATACCAGTTGTTCTGCTGCATAAGTGCTTACATGGAAGTTACAGATGCCGAAGGCTAGCTCTAACTCACACCCACGGCGTTCCTGATTTCGAGCATTTTGAAGAGAATAATACATGTAAACTAGCTTGACTAGGCCACTTCTCTCTCTGCTGGGCACCTACAGCCTGTTTGGTTATTAACTAGTTTTCCCCAAGAAGCATGGCAAATTCTGAAATACCACCTACAGCAGTTTTAATGAGCCACACAATGTCATGTTTCCACTGAAAGTCTCAGGTGAAGGAAAGAATTAAATCTGACTGTTGCTAGTGTTTCAACATTAACAATAAACAGAAAGGTTGATTTTACAGAGACTACAGAATATACAGCAGCAACCTGCCTGCACATTTCAGTGGCGCTCCAAGAATTAAATATCCGTTTAAGCGACTTCTAAGGCTCCTCTCACAGTTGTATCTAAATGCTACACATAAAGAGTTATTTAGCATTCAGCTTATTCTCAATTGATTTTCTTTCCTATCTCTCCATAACGGCAGATATTTTTCTCTTCCTCCTTATCTTATTCTGCTTATCTCCTGGCATCCCATCAGAAATTGGTCATGGAAATGTGTCACTGAAGGAATATTTTAATAAAAAAGTAGATCTCACATTAACTACAGAAACACACTATTTGTCTACCCATTTGCTGAATAAATGCATCAAGCAAAATGCTTCAGCTTTTAACATCCATACCTATAGGAGGGTCGTCTGGAAAGGATCTCTCTGCGTTTCTGAGAGTCTGTGACACTGTCCACTGACTCCTGTGAATCTTCACTTTCTGCAATAGTGGAGATCTGTAAATAAGAACAGAATAAATTTACCACTGTAAGCAAGTTTAACAAGCTACTTCTACAGTAATAAATCTACCACTAAAAGCAAGTTTTCACAGTATGCGAAAGACATTCCCAATACAAGTACTATACAGGACTTTGACCTAGAAAATCAGAAGTAATAGCTGATCACTTGTTACTGGATACATAGATGCCCAAACTCAACCATCTAGCTTCAGAAATGTATTTAACAATTAAGTCACTCAAATGAGAGAATATATAATGGGCAAATTATTATAAATAATGGTTCCACCCACTTTTTTCTTTCCATAACTCCTTCTTTCTATCCTGCTTCCATCCAGTCCAAAGAACCAAAGCAAGGTAGGCAGTCAGGTCTGGAGACACAGTAACTAGAAGCAACGTGGGATTGAAAGCAGAAGGGTCTGGAGACAAAGGGAATGAGGAGTGCAGTTGTGACAGAACCAATTATAAAACTCTACAAGGATATGGAGGTCCTGCAGGAGCCTTTCCTGGTTTCATGCTGTATACTTGGTGCTTAAGGCCTCCTTGGTGCCATGCTAACAGGTTATACAACCATAGCAGACTGTGAAGTACTGGACTGTAAATATCACCATTCCAAACACATTTTTGCATTTCATCCTCCTTCTGAATTCCAACATGATTTCATCATCAGTCTCTTACCTTGAATCACTAGGGCCAGAAACAAGTGCCACATACCATCTGAAAATTGTGCATCTCCAGATTTTAACAGGATAAAACACTAAACTCTAACTCCAGTGGTCTGAGGTAGGTAGAGGCTGACGAAAGTACAGAACTGAAGCAATGCAAGGAAATAACCAAGATCATTATCAGAATGATCCAATTTTAAAGCATGAGTTTCACCTAATGTTTTTTAAAATCAATACTGGTTTAAATACCTCTATAAAAAAAATCTCAATAGTTAGCCTTTAACTTAGTTTAGTTCTCATCTCTGTGGGTTCCCAATGCCCCAAAAATGATTTACAATCCTTATTTTATGTGGTCAGTAACAGCCTAAATAGTTCCTGCTTCCATGTTCAGCAACACTGGATTTAAAAGGTAATTTAAAATGTTGCTCAGAGAAGGAACCACAGTAGAGATTAAGACTAAGGCTTTCTGGACTACTGAAGCCTTTCTCCACGTCTTTAATAAGTTTTGAGATTGACTTTTCATCCTGTGCATTATGAACGGTCTTTCTTTGTTTATACAGCATCAAGCAATTATTAAGGTTTTATAAAGTTAACATTCAAAACGAAAATATTAAAATCACTTATTACAACCTGCCAGAGGTAGAAATACACATGCAAATCAGTACAGATGTTTTCCAAGAAGCAAAAACTTTGATTCCTGAACATCAGCCACATTAATAATTCGGCACTCTCTAAAATTCTTGTTGTTGTTCATTTAAGATACAGAAATAAGACATCTTAGAAGTCACTAAACAGACATAAAAAGGGTCTAGTAATGGTTAACCTTGCAGCAGGTAAAAGCCAGATATAGAAATAGTATCAGCAAAAAGCACAACCTAATAGGCTTACCAACTTCTAGAGGGAAATGAAACTCAATAATGTATGGAAATGAAAAGCAGATAAACCATAAAGAAAGAGACAAAAGTAATGGGGTAACAAGTACAGTACAGACTTTCCTTTCAACATATTCTAAATTGACATGACACAGAACACACATAAGTTTGATTAAGGTGGACTGATAAGGTTATATAGAATGCATGAGTTAGGAGTTTGAAAGCCTTTAATACATACCTGAACCGTCTGGACCTGTGGAGACTGAATAACGGATGGCTGGGCTGCCTGAATAACTCCATGGACTTGAACTGTCTGTCCATTAGGCAACTGTACTAAGGTCACCGTTGGGGCAGAAGATGTTGCATGAGCTGTCGGCATAGATACCTACAAAAGAGAGAGAGGGAATATATATTAGATTATTGCAGCATCTCATTATTTGACTACCAAGAAAATTCTTAGCAGTAAAAGGATGATGCCTCTTCTCCTAGGAAGGGCTTTGGTAACCAAAAGTGTTTAAAAGGGACACCAGAAAACAAAATAAAACAAAAAACCACACCCCTGTCTAGGCCCAACATTTGTCCTAATTTGTAACTTAATTTTCTGAAGAATGTCCCCCTGGCTCTAAACATCATGTTATAAAACCACTGCCAAGAAATGAAGGAAACACTTATTTTTTGAGGTAATGTAATCAAAACCTAATATGCGTCCCTCCCTTGCAGCAATTAAATATTGCTAGAACTGTGAATATTCCTACAATGAATATTTCCTTCCAAGCACTGGAATGGGTTACCTAGGGAGATGGTGGAATCTCCATCCTTAGAGGTTTTTAAGGTCCGGCTTGACAAAACCCTGGCTGGGATGATTTAGTTGGTGTTGGTCCTGCTTTGAGCAGGGGATTGGACTAGATGACTTCCTGAGGTCTCTTCCAACCCTAATATTCTATGATTCTATGAGATGTTGCTGACTCACAAGCAGAAACATATGGGAGCCGAGCTATGTTTGTTTTCAGACTAGAAAATGCAGGAGAGTATTTGCCAACTGTAAAAAGTCAAAATTAGTTAGGGAGTCAAATTTTGAGACTTGTTAGAAAGTATAGCCACGAAGTAAATCAAATCAAGTAGCTGGCAATGTCCTTTTAAATGAAGCCTACAGACCAACTGTTCAAACAGAGTAACAATGCATGTTTTCAATGGAAACAAATGGCTTCTAGGTAGTCATTTCAATGTTATACTGAAAGATACACAACTAAGAGTTAATTTATTGCTACAAAGAACAATGGTTACAATTTTCAAACATGGGTGCCTAAATATGGTTTTTGAAGCTTAATTTAGAGCTTATCTACATGGTGAAGCAATGCACACTATAGGGGTGTGATTTCTAAAGAACACCAATGTGCTGTGCGCTAACTGGGCCACGCAGACCCTGCTGGCGAGCATAAAAAGTTCTGTGTAGTGCTACGTTAACACGCACTAGTGTATATTGCTGTGTCATGCAAACAAGCCCTCGAAGACCCAAGTTTGAATATGCTAATCAATGTCACTATGTTTAATGGAGTTTTCAGGCAACTTAATAACTTTTGACTAAAAAAATTCTATGAACCTCAAATAATGTCATACAGCAGCATTAATATTTATTGTAATGCAGAAGTGAACACATTTATATCTTAACAAATGAATGATTTTCAAAAGACTGATCTCTGAATTTCCATAACCAACAATCCTTTATGTGAAAGCCTTGTTTGATAGAAAATCAAGGGAAATTGTACTTGGATCACCCACGTGTCTCCCCTTTATTCTCCAAATTTGGTGCCTGTCTTTTTGCTCTCTATTGTGAAGATGGCTGCTACAAAGATGCACTGCATTGCTGCACAGCGGCACTTGACCAATTTCACATGTGCCATCTGCAGCTGAAACCAGGAGCTACAGTAGCATGGCGCTACTCTTCTTTGGCAGTTGAGGGGCACTTGTGCCATGATGTCAGTTGACTGGAGGAAGGGTAGTAAACAATCTGGGAGATAAGCTTCTCAGGCAGAAGGGAAACAAACTTGCAGAAAAATCCGCTTTTTAATGTAATTTTTAAAGACAAATTAAGTTCCATCATCATGTGGTCTTATTAATAATGAATCCAACTGACTAAAGCAGTTCTTGCCAATGAAAGCAAAGCTGATCAACTGAAGGCTGTTGTGCTGTTGAGCTAAGCCAACATCTGATAATGATTTCAGCAGATGTTTCTGACTCATACCTAATGGAATCAGTTTACCTTATTCAAAATAGCAAGTATAACTTTTCTCTTTACTAGGGGAGCATTCCCTAGCCCTCGAAAAATGTAACAATAAAATTATAGAATCATAGAAACATAGGGCTCAAAGGGACCTCAAGAGATCATCAAGGCCAGCCCCTGCACTGCGGCAGGACCAAATAAACACAGACCATCCCTTGCAGGTGTTTGTCCAAACTGTTCTTATAAACCTCCAATGATAGGATTCCACAACCTCCTTTGGAAGCCTATTCCAGTGTTAAAGTATCCTTATAGTTAGAAAGTTTTCCCTAATATCTAACCTAAATCTCCTTTGCTGCAGATTACTTCTTGTCCTACCTTCAGTGGACAGGCAGAACAATTGATCACTGTCCCCTTTATAATAGACTTAAACATATTTGAACACTGTTATCAGGTCTCCCCTCAGTCTTCTTTTCTCAAGACTAAACATGCCCAGGTTTTTTAACCTTACCTCATAGGTCAGGTTTTATCATTTTCATTGGTCTTCTCGGACTTTCCTAAAGTGTGGCAGCCAGAACTGGACTTCGTACTCCAGTTGAGGCCTTGCCAGTGCCAAGTAGAATAGGACAATTACCTGCAGTGTCTTGCATATTACACTCCTGTTAATACATCCCAGAAGTAACTGCATCACATTGTCAATTTATATTCAATTTGTGATCCACTATAATCCACAGATCCCTGCTAGCAGGGCTACCACCTAACCAGTTATTTCCCATTTTGTATTTGTACATTTGATTTTTCCTTCCTAAATGAAAAACTCCGCACTTCTTTTTATTGAATTTAATTGTGTTTATTTCAGACCAATTCTCTAATTTGTCTAGATCATTTTGAATTCAAATCCTGTCCTCTAAAGTACTTGCAGTACTATACAGCTAAATTCTGAGTGTTTCAATGTCGATTATATAAGACCATAATCCCAGTGAAAAGAGTTTAACACTTGCCTATTACAAGGTGTCATGTATTTTTGTAAACATGAAAGTGGTAAATGATTTCATAATCATGCCATAAGACAGACATCAGAAATTCACAAAAAAAAGAGATGAGAGTGAGACGTAATTTTATATACTTTGGGGGAATGCAAATAATTTACAAAGTGAAACTGTTACACAAGGGACTGATGCCATAGGCCATATTCTATACTCATTTACACGCTGGAGTTACTCCTGGCAAACATCAATGGAACCTGGGAAAGAACTGGGTTCCAGAAATTAAGAAGATAATTAGATTTGCATTATTTCTGGCCTCTACAAAGTAACTTTTTTTGAGACAATAAAGGGTCTAATAGTGCCCCAGTAAAAGGGAGACAACTGCAGAATTTGAGTTTCTGATTAAAAGCAAACAGCATACAACAAATGGAAGTCTGTTCCTGTTGCTTATAATGGTCGTTATATCCATCCCTTTTGTTAATTTATGTATTCTCTGCATTATTTAACCATATAAAACAAATCAGTTGTTTTCTTAAGAAATAGGTATACTGTCATAACAAAGTTCCCAACTAAAATAAGCAAAAGCCTGTTTATACAAGTCAGTACAGAAACACAGAAATTCAAAGTTTCGAAGTATCTTTAAAGGATGGTGGGAAGGAATGCTACAAGTAAAACAAAGTAATTCAAAAGTCTATATCTGTAGTCTCTTTATAAATGGATTATACATTAAAACTACTTCAGTCCTAACACAGTCCAATATGATACTGAAGTTAAATCAACAAGTAGTACTGTACAACTCTCATTACAAAATTAAATGAAACACACATATTCCCTGTTCCAGACTCACATAAAATGGAACATTCTCTCATCCTCCTCAGAAAACAGTTTCCTTCTGACACCTTATGCAGTTGGGAACAATGCTGTAGAAATATTAAACCAAACCACTTTGTACCTGGGCTAATGTTGCAATCTGCGGTTGTGCCTGTACAGTCATCTGTTGGCTTTCTGCCTCTGTAACGGCTGCATCTCCACTCTGCTGGTTCTCTGCACCAGATTCCATGGTCATTTAGTTACCTACAATCACAATGATGTGTGTCATGAGTTTGGGTTTGCCTCTTTCATGGCTTACGTACCCATGTAATTCCATTATTATCGGTGGAGCTGGTAGCAATGCATACAGTTAATGTAGGCCAACATTTCATATTATAAGACCTAGTTTTCAGTTGCTTATAATTTTTCTTTTAACCATTCAGGAAGAAATTTTCTGTGCCAGCTGTCTGTCTCAGGCTGAATTTTCTGTTAAGTTTCAGTAAAAATAGTTTAGCAATTTCTAATAACAAGACTTGAAGAAAATACGTTGTTTGCCCTATGTTAAAATATTCTTACAACCGCTTTGTTGAGAAGTTCTAGTGCTTCCAGGGACTCAAAATCTCTCAGGAGGCTTTGCCTGTCGTCAGTTATATGCCGTTTGCCATCCCCACGAAAACCTGCCCCAATTTGGCCAAGTTATATAAACCTTCAAAAAAACCTACAGTTTGCACATGCTCAGCAACTTAAGTTTGGCAGCTAAATTCGCTGAAGATTCTATATGAACTATTCATGCTCCATTCCCCACAAATCCTATCTGTGATCACACTGTGCACGGACCATCCCCACAGAGCAAGTGAGTATGTGCCATCCCTTGGACTGAGCAGGATGTTTCTTACAAATGCTGTTCCTGTGAATAAAATTTTACCCACAATTGTGGGTAAAATTCACCTGCCAAAGAAAATAAACATAGGTAATACTGTAAGTCACTTCCAGAATGGACCAACACCTACATAAGGGATTTGGCATGATTTCCAATAATCAACCCATAATATTTTGAAATATTTTTGGAATTAGCTTTATAAAAATGTCGGAGGGCTTTATGCTGTTTTGTATACAACATGAATTTTCCTTGGCTAAATTACGCATCATAGACAGCTCTTAATACAATCTTATTTTAAGCGTTAATTGAATAAGTGTTTTTCAGTAGAACATACAAAATTCTATACAATGAAGTTGCATAACTCCAAAAAGCAAGCATGTAGGGAGAGTTTACTGAATGTTAAATCTGCACCAATCTGTGAAAGTGACGTTACAATCGCCTTTAAATACTCAAAAGAAAATATTTAGCATGTAATAAAGAATTGCCTCAAAGTTTAGAGAAGTCTTCCAATCACACTACCTTTCAATAAGCACCTGAATATTGTACAAACCAGTCACTTCTTAATGGTGGTGGTCTAAACATTTCATATGAAATATTATGGTAGAGAAGCTTCCATTTCAACAAGAACTGTGATTCAGAATTACTGGAATGTATATTCTTTGGGAATAGGCACTGCTCTCTTTTAAAGCGATCATTGTCTTTCACATTCATTCTGTTTATCACACTTCAGTCCTGGGTAAAATATGAAATCTCGATGGCTTGGATTAGAGTTACTGCATATCAGACCAATGAAAGTAAACAGCATTAAAACAAGTATCTGTGGAATGATGATCAACAATAAGAGTGAATTCTGGACCAGTTTAGCCTCTACTGAATATTTCCAGACTGTTAAAGAGAAAGCTCCATAAATACTGAAAGCAGCAACAGAAGACCAATTTTGCGTAAACAATTTTGTTTTCTTCAGGAAAAATACCAATGGAAAGATACAGGTGCCAACTACCTTAGTCATGTTCCATGGGAAAAGAGGAAGGCACTGTGCATAAACCAAAACGTGGTCATTCCAATACAAAAAAAATATTCCCTCAAATCAGCAACCTAGTTTTAGTGCTATCAAGTACCACATATGTAGTTCCAACATCAGTTTGGAAACAATTAGAAAAGTCCCTGGTTAAGATGGAGTGATGTTGTAATTAAGTATCACTAATTTAAGGGAAATATAACATAAGAACACAGTGATTCTAAAAATCCAAACACTATGCAAAGGAAGGAAATCAAGGTTAAGTTACACTTAAAAAACAAAAAACACAAAACCCTCTCCATTTCTGGAAAAAGCAAGTTAGGTTCTCCAAAGCATTCCAAACTCTGCCCTGCCTCCCACTGATGCCAGAATTTGTATATTCCACAGAAGGCAGACATGAGTCTGACAAATATCACAGCTCACAGATACCTGATACTCTATAATTTGGTAATCTGGCAGTGAATCTTGTAGTTTTAATGTATTTTAAGCAGTTTATACCTTACAAATTTTCATTAGGACTTCAAGAAATACACAGCCTGTGGCCGGGTAACCATCATGAATCATGCAATCAGAATTCAGATTGCAGGGGCCACACATTGTTCATACACAGAATACAATTTTCATCTATTAGTATCTATAGGAAGCCTGCCACTGAGGATCGGAACAATTTAAGATTGGTTCATTGCATCCAATGGTGGGTCTGAGGGAACAATATTAGGAAGGTAAGGTGAGATTTGGATAGGTCTTTGTGTGTCTGACCTCTAAAAGGTGTGATGTTCGGGTTGCTGGTTGGTCAGGAGAGAGCAGACTGGAGATACTATGGCCATTTGGTTGGCAGATGATGCAGATATTAGTATTTCAATTGTGGGATGTGTAGTATGTGGTTGATTTTGTCTTAGTTGGAAAATGTAAAGGTTGCTTGCCTAAGAATATCTCATGAATGGAGTTTGAGCATAGATAGGATAATGGGGTTGAGATAAGGTTGTTTGAGACAATTTAACTCATCATTTTTATATATTCTATAGTTTGTTGTTTTGTTCTATAGTTCAAAGTTATTAAATTTTGTTTAAAAATAAAACCTTAAACTTCCTTCCTTTATAATGCTTAATTTTGTGAACGCCAGTGTTTATCTATCTTTAAAGTTAGAAAGATTTATTTACAATCTTAACTCTGACCTTTGATTATGTTTTTTGCATGGAAATCTCTTTAAGTTATTAAACAGATATTAAGATTTGCTGTGTAACAATCTGATGTACATAATTCACTTCTAAACTAGGAACATATTTGTAGTGTGAACCTTCACGAGAATCCATGCAATAGTTAGTCCATGATCCAGAGCTGTCCTAAACCTCTCAACCCAAGCTCTTCAGCTGAGGACTTCAGGAAGTCAGCAAAGATTTTAGTTTGCAAGCAACAATGAAACATCTACAGCACACAGAAGTGTCATTCTGGATATTATAATGTCTTCTTCAGACCATGAAGACTTTCTAGTCTTCCTTAGGTCATCAGACCTTTCCACAGATTTAAAAGTTCACTGTAAAATGTATATAGTTTACATACATGCTATTCATGGCTTTTCCATTGACTTAATATTTGTGAAACCCTGTGTATATGTGCAAGTCTTTTTTTGGTATGTACAGTAAAGCGGTTCTGTGTCAAAGAAGGGAAGACACATTCTTGCTGTCTGGCAAACCTTAGCGATGTGTTTATCCAGACTTCTCTAGGGAGAAAATCTGCTAGATTTTTAAAATACTATTTGCTATACTATCACAAATCTTTTTCATATTCCATTTAATTTCCCCCCAAAAAGTAACTTAAAAAAATACAATCCTATGCACTATTACTACTTATTAGTTGTATTACCATAGCAATCAAAGACATCATAAATGAAACAAACTGCAAGTTTGCACTCCACTGCACTGCTTATCAAGGCGCAAAAATGCATGAGACTTTTGAAACAGTAACAGTTGGTCTACTTCCCCCTTAAATTAAACTCTATTGGTGTTGTTCCTCTAAGTCCTATTGTCGAGACAGATGCAAAAACAGAGACAGAAAGGACATCTGTACAAGAATTTGGGTGAGTGTACATCTAACATCTTTGTCATAACCTTATGAAGTGTGTATGATCATTTCAGGTTCAAAATTCAGCTATAAACCAGGGATTAATGGAATCAAATAAGGCAGATCAGGACATTGTTGAGAAGCTAAATGATTTCTTTACAATAGTCTTCAACAGAGGATGTTATTCCTCTCCCAGATCCACTCCTTTCTGGTAGTAAAGATCACATACTACCAGAGACTAAGGTGACAGAAGAATAGTTGCTGGAACAAATAGATCACTTAAAAAGCAGTCACTAGGCCCAGGGGTTCTGGAAAAGTCTTGAGTGTCTGAGCTGCTAGCAAAAACACATAAGCTCTCATTAAAAACAGCTACCATAACAGAGAATTGGAGGGTAGCAAATGTTATACCTATATCTAAAGAAAAAAAAAAAGATATTGATCCAGGGTATTACAGACGAGTAAACTTAACAAATATGCCCCACAGTATCCACCTGTACCTCTACAGTCTCCCTCCTGTACCCCACATTCCCGTTTCTCTCAGTCTATTCCTATCCCACGTATTCTCCTAAGTAAAACATTCTCCACGGTAAACATCTGATGAAGTGAGCTGTAGCTCACGAAAGCTCATGCTCAAATAAATTGGTTAGTCTCTAAGGTGCCACAAGTACTCCTTTTCTTTTTTCTCCTAAGTGCATCACTCTCCTTCTTGAACATCACATTCCACTCCTTCTCCACCTCTCCCTGCATCTCCACACTCCCCTGCAGCTCTCACTTTCCATTGAACCTTCACAAAAATCAATTGCTGCCACACTCTGGGGATCTGACTTTTCCCTCAACATGATTTAGATGCCCTAGCAGCAGCCAGAAAAGATTTGTTTTTTTGTTTTCTTGTTTTCTACATTAGAAATTGAAGTCTTGTCTCTCCTGGAATACTGTATGGATGACTGGAAAATTAGTATGATCTTGACATCTCATACAAAGGAACTGAACCCCAATTAATTGAAATGGGAAGTGTTTAAAACTCAGACTGTTTAAAACTCTTACCTGCTATTCAGGTATCACACTTCAGAGAAAATTTCTCGTTGTTAAAGATTTAACACCCTGCCCCTTCAAGAAAGGAGTGAACAAGCTATCCCTGCATATTTCTGAGTCTTCCAGTAAGGTCTTCAACAAAAAAATGAACATCCCTTGAAACATTCCTGATATTTTTAAGGAAATCATCAAGTAGAAAACCTTTCAGGCCTTCTTCATACAACAAAAATAAGAATAATAATTTAAAAAAGGATGTAACTCCCTCCGCACCCATTTCATACGTCACCTTAAAGAAACTGATACTTAAGACATCAGAAAGCCAAAGTATATTTAACAGAACAAATTTAAATACTATTTCAAGAAACACTGTGTCTTTACATAGATACATATATCCAGTTTTTGAATCTGTAACAAACTGCATGGATTCTATTTTGACCCCTTCTATGTCACTTTTCATAGAATCATAGAATATCAGGGTTGGAAGGGACCCCAGAAGGTCATCTAGTCCAACCCCCTGCTCGAAGCAGGACCAATTCCCAGTTAAATCATCCCAGCCAGGGCTTTGTCAAGCCTGACCTTAAAAACCTCTAAGGAAGGAGATTCTACCACCTCCCTAGCTAACGCATTCCAGTGTTTCACCACCCTCTTAGTGAAAAAGTTTTTCCTAATATCCAATCTAAACCTCCCCCACTGCAACTTGAGACCATTACTCCTCGTTCTGTCATCTGCTACCATTGAGAACAGTCTAGAGCCATCCTCTTTGGAACCCCCTTTCAGGTAGTTGAAAGCAGCTATCAAATCCCCCCTCATTCTTCTCTTCTGCAGGCTAAACAATCCCAGCTCCTTCAGCCTCTCCTCATAAGTCATGTGTTCCAGACCCCTAATCATTTTTGTTGCCCTTCGCTGGACTCTCTCCAATTTATCCACATTGTGCAAACATTATTGGCAGTCTTTGGCATTAGATCAGTTCAAGGATGTTCAGGTAGGAAATAATCTAGCATTATAGTGCCTTTGTACTACAGTATCTAAACAAATTTCATGTAGCTCCCATTAATAATTTCACTACTTCATTTTGGCTATCTAAATGACAAACAACTGGCAAAAATTATTGGGGCTACAATTATTTTCATCCTCAATTAAAATCTCACAACCAAGGATGTGAGTGTCTGATCTCATCATAAGTACAAAATGTAACATCAGAGCTGTGGAACACCCAAGTCAGGAAATTCCTGTGTAGTTTTTGGCACACACTAACCATAATACAGTAAAATTTTCCTTTAACAGGAAGAATGAGAAAGAGAAAATATACACACAAGATGTCTGAGTGAATGTTGTCTAGCATTTTTAACTACTGGAATGTTCTAATTTGAACGCTTAACACTACAACCAGAATGTTACACTACTATCTAGGATTTTTTGAATTTAAATTGTTTTAAGTAAAAGAGAACATGGTGGTGATCTAATTGCGGAGTTTATTTCCTGCTGCACACTTTCCATAAGTGTGCACTTATGTTCTGGTCCTGCAAACACATACATGCATAATTTAACTCATGTGAGTCATCCCATTGCCAGACATTTGCAGAATCAGGGCCTGAACTAGTAATGCACAAATTCACTCCTCTTTGATAAACTAAAATTATTCTTTTTGAATGATCAAAGTCACTAGTTTGACATTTAAAACTTGATATGGACATTTTTTGTGTATTCTGCCAAAAAAACGAATGTCTAGAGTATTTTTAAATGGGCATTTCCCCCCACCTTTGCTGAACTTATAGCTGAAAGAGTTTTCCTAAAACTTTTTTTTACAAGTATTTACACAGACTTGAAGCATGGAATATTCTAGTCCAAAATGTGAATGTTTTGGGAGGCCATGAGCATGTGAAATTCAGGAAAGTGATGGGGGGAATAGAAAGAGATGTGTGTCATTTTACACAATTTCTGATTTTTATTTTTTTTTAATTTTAGAAATCCAGGTCTTACCTACCTGCGGCTGGGAGCATGCCTCCTAAGCCAGGCAGAGAGACAGGTGCCGGCTCTGCCCAAGGTAGAGCACTAAAAATAGCAGTGTGGACGTGGTGGCATGGGCAGTGGCTTGGATTAGCTGCCAAAGTCCAAGCCCACTCAGCTCCTTAGGTCCAAGCTCAGGTGGCTAGCCTGAGCCTCCGACCATACCGCAATAGCCACACTATTTTTAGCTCACTAGCTTGAGCAAAACTAGTGCAAGTCTGTCTGTGCAGGCTGTAGAAATACCCTATAGACCTAGCTGAAAAATGACCAATGATTTCAGTGGGTTTTGGATTAGACTCTAAATGAGAGGGGAAGATATTTTTATTCAACTCTCTTCCTTTTTTTAAAAAAATAACAGCAAGTTTTGTGACCCAGGAACCTCTTGGTGCCAACTGGCAGAAAGAGTGCATGAAGTTTTACAGGCACTCCCTGGGTCAGATACTAGGATAAATCATTAAAGGGTGGCACATGTGAGGTCTCTAAAGAGAGCCAGCAGCCCTGTGGTTGTCATCATCACTGCACAATGTTTTACAGATAGTATTTAAGGACTTGTGTGTCTCTACTGAAAATGACGTTCTTAAGGTAGCTAACGAGGAGGTGATATGTCTCAGGCAGATTCCTGTCAAGCAGGAAGTGTGTCTCACAGTGCATACTGAGCCAAATGTTAATCAAGATTTAATGATGTTAAGATGTTAATGCAAAATCCTCAAGAGATAAACAGCAGGAGGGGATCCTATTTATGAGTAAAGACAATAGATTGTTGGGGTATAATGCTGGCTGTAAAAATGCTGGAAGGACTTTGGGTGAACATTGCTCTGTAAGACATGAAAGTATCTAGAGAAGTAAGTGTAGGTGGTAGAATGTTTGTTATGATTTTATATGTAACAATTTGTTTCCAATACTTCTACTTTGCTATTATCTCTCTTCTTTTTAAAATAAACATAGACATGTCAATAGTGAAAACAAGTATAAGTGCTGTGTGTTAAGTGGAGTGGTGACCTAAAGTGAAATGGGTAAGCTGGGGTATACTATTTCTTTAGAGGCAACAAATCTGTGAATACTGTGCATGTTCAATGGACCAGGGGCTGGATGCTTCAGAGACATGACCGGAGGGCTCCAGGGGTGCCTATTGCTAGTTTGTAGAGAAAGCAAGGTCTGCATTGGCCTAGAGGGGAGTGCTTGTGTTGCCTGAGGAGTCAGGGAGCTGACCCAGGTACAGATGAGGCAGGTACAGACAAGGCTTCCTCATGCTAACGGCAGGTGATAGCGAGGTGCCTCACAACCCTGAGAACCCCTGGGAAGTAGCACAATATTTAACTTAAATACCCGATTGCTAACTATTTAAGATTCTATACCCTGTCCCTTCACCTGAGAGCTAAAAAAGCTCTTATTCCAGTTCTCTGGATCCTCTAAAGAGGCTTCCAGCAGAAAAAAGGAGGACCAAACTTAATATTTGAGGTGGATGTTTAAAAAAGCCACCACGAAAAAGATTCCCCCTACCATCCAAAGAGATTCTTCCACTATCAAAGAGAAACAGAACAAAAACAGAAAAAGGCACAACCCCTACTCCCTTTTAAAAAGTTATTTTACAAGTCACCTTTAATTCATGAATATGATTTACTGCTTCCAGCTGGATGCACACAGGTAGGATACTAAAAGGATAATCAGTTTGTTTGCTTTTATTTGAAATTTTGATATATGTTCCAGGATTTGAAATACCTTTGATAAGTATGCAGACAAAAAGAATAAAAACAAAACAACCTCATCCCCAAACACCTCCATGCATTGCAACTATACAAGCAATAGAGATTCTGAAGGCTAAATTTTGCCCTAGAAAGTATGTGACCAACTCCCATGGACTTCAATAAGCATACCGCACACGTTATTAAGAACAGAATTAAGTACAAATATTATGTGGTCTGTTCACTTCTGTATTCCAATTGTGTTTCGCTGCAGCTTGGTATCTTTTCTTTTTATTTATTTACTTTAAAAAAAACAAAAGTACCGGTACCTTATTTTTAACCCCACTGAGTTTTTTGTGGTTCTCCTTAATAGTACACACACCATTTTCCTCTGACAAAAATGAAATGTCAATAAATGAAAGAGCACACCTTTTTAACTTGGTGCTGATATCAAAGATCAAAATATTGAAGCTAATATAATTCAGAAAGTTGCACTCATGTCACTGTAGCAGCATGATAGCCCACTAAAACGATCACTTTACTAGACTGGGCCAATGTGACTTAAACACCAAAGTTTTTAACTCTATGTAAAGAGCAGGTGTCAGGTTATTTTTTGATGGCAGAATCTTGGAGCTGATGATCCTACTATATATTTAGACACTTACCTCTTCTACAAAACAAGTTCTTGACAGGTTGTGTAGGCCCGGTAAACTAGAGTCATGCTCAGCAATATACTGTTCGATAATGGGTTTAATTTCTGGCCTTAGTCAATTATTCCTTTTATCTTTGGCCAGAATCATACTGGGTATAGAACTGAGGACTGGAGAATGAAAAGGACACATGAGAGTTTACATTTCTTGACAACTTACCTTGAAGCCAGTGACTGTAGCAAGTCATAAATCGAACCCTTGTAACACTGTCACTTGTGTCCAGCATTAAACTACAAACCAGTTTCCATTTTGATTGGCAGTTAAAAAAGCAAAGCTACAATCACATCAGTATTAAGACATGTGTCATTTGGGTTTATGATCTCAAATGGGGGCCCCTATACTGCTGCTTTCAAATACTGCAGCTCCCTAATGTCAGGCTCACCACTGTAAGGGGGTACAACACAGTGATTCTCTTCTCTTTTACTATTTAATAGCATGTGAAATATTTTGGGGAATCTCCTTTAGAAGCAGTAAGTTCGGAACATTAGCATCTGATGGTCCTTTGGCTAAAAGAGCTAGGCAGCGCAGAATAAAAGAGAGAAGAGCTGATTCTGAAAGCAGACCCCTTGAGAGAGAGGAAGTGGGAGAGCGAAGCGAACAGAAAGCAGGGTAATGTCTGTGTGAACAATAAGAAAAATGACAGAGAAAGGAAATGAAGACGCCATGAGACCCAGGAAAGAAGCAAGAGCAGGTTAAGCGCCACTTGAAGAAGCAAACATGCACCCGTTTCTCACTGTGTGGAGTTTATCAGGATTTGGAATTGATGGCAGACCTGTCATTTTCATTTAAATAGAACATTTATTTTTCCCCCAAGTATATTCTAATCTCTGAAGACCCCATCCAGTTAGACCTAGAGTAACTGCTTCAGGAAAAAGTGAGATGAACCCATTTAAGGATCTTGATCCATGTGCCACATTGGCTTCATACATACCAATTCACTGGGTGAGGTTCAGTGCAGACATAACTGCTTGGATCCACCAGCCGCAGAGGCTACGGTAGTCCTGAACCACTGTGGCCTGGTGTTGGTGGTGGATTCCCCTTTACGGGGAAGTCTGCACTTATCCCGGTCACTTAGGCTGCATGTTGAGTGTATGACTTTCGATAAGGCAATAACTAGTTACTGCCGAGAAGTGGGTAGTGAAGGGTATATTAGTAATACAGGGAAACTGGGTTTAAACAACTAGTTAGGGGAGCAAAGATTGGTTGCTCAACAGAGGTGGTCTTCTAAGAAAGGTGAAGTAGAATTGTACTCATATTTGGGGGGATACTTTGCAGCTGGCTTAAGATATCAGGCTGTCTAATAAGGATAGTCTCTTGTACAGACTTTGTTTTCCCTCTGCAATGCAGAGATTCACAGACTCTAATCATTCAGTCCCTCACATACTGGTTAAATTAACAAAGTCCAAGTTACTATGAAATGTTAATTTCCTTCAAAAAACTGACATGTAAGTTTCCCGTTGCAGCTTTCTTTAAACTAATGCCCTCTGAAAAAGTCAGTAGCTCAAAACTTCTCTGCAGGCATAGAACACTAAATGCGACCTGCAGTAATCTACTAAACCGGAATGCTGCACATCCGTACGCAAGTGGCAATCTTGCAGCTCTACTAGAAAGCAAGGAAACTGCCTCAGCACAGGTGTTTCCTTATCTGATTTATATGGTTACAGAGGATCTGTATAACAGATAAATATGTATTAAGGCTACAAAAGCAGGTATCAGAAAAAAACACTACACACTGTATTAAATGTAGTGCCATTATTTGTAGTCTTTCAAGCCAAACTCATTTGTTTGTGGACAGTAGGTTAACGTTACGGTGTGAACATAGACGTCAATCCTTACACTGATCAAGGTATCCCATTTTAGGATTGGATTGATGGCCCACAGAGATCACAATCAGAATGGGGGTGCCATCCTGGTCTATTATGTATGTAAGGTTATGTTTTGAAACAAAATCCTAGCGAAAATCCCCACGATTCTGGAACTAAATAGATTCCAGACAACAAAACATGTCTTCTCTCCCTTCCCATAATATTGGGTGGCAACTCTGAGTAGCTAAAAATTGTTATTCAGTCACAAAAAAGTAAATGATAAATTAGACTCAATGCTTGATTTCTATTATCTGGGCCACTCCTTTCCTTTCTACGTTGGGGTGGATTTGAACACTAAGACCATCTGAGCATGAAGCAAAATACTGGAACTTGAAAAATCTACTGCTGAAGCTCCAAAGTGGTAAAACCAACATTTACAGCTGGAATGTTTTTGTATTATAAAAACTGGCAACTGAGTCAAGACGTTCAGTGCAAGAATGTCAAGTTTTAGACGTGATCAATAGAATTACTAAATTCTATGTACCAGAATGTCAGACAACTATTCTTTCTCTATGCTCAGATTTTATAAGTTGATCAGAAGTGACAACTTCATTTTGAATGTATCTGACCCACTTTAGAATCTAGAGCACTAAAGTAAGCATTACTGTAAATCAGGTTGTACAAAATCATTGCTTCGTGTATAAACTGCAGCTTTTACAGGAATAGATTATTAAAAAAACAAAACAAAAAACATTTTTCATAATGTTTGATGTTTGGAATATACATGACAGTTCAAATATTCAACCCCAAACATATGAATACGAGGTTATATCATATGATGAACACTGACAAGACTTTTGTTTTAAAATCTGTTTAATGAGTTCATAAGGGAAAAAAACAAAAATGGACATGTTCATTAAACTGATTTTTTTCTACTAGTTTATTAATGGATTACTATGTGAAGTGGATTAAATCTGGATGCAAGATAGCTAGAAATAACAGAGGCCAAATGTTTGTAGTGAATTAAGAACAACAGTCAATATCTATGAATTCAACCTATAGAGTGTTATTGTTTTAAAGTTTTACTCGCTCCATTATGCACAAAATGAAAGTCTTTAGAAGCCATGTGCACGCAAGGTCACCCCTTAAATTTTGAGACACTTACAAAGAATTATGTTATACACATACACCCCCATTCTCTACAACTACTTTGTCTTTCAGGCTCCACTAATTTTGAAACAAAACTGTCAATGTCATCTTGCTTTAATTGAACTCCCCCATTTAACTCAATGTCACTACTCTTGTAAACTGTTTCTGAAGCGATACAAGGAGTCTTGATTCTATACTAATTGTCCTGTTGTACTAAAACAATGTAACTTGTAAGCCACTTTTGGCAGCACCCCCCCAAAAAAATCTAAACGTAAACTTGCTAAATTTAATCCAAAATTACTCTGCCTTAAAAAAAAAAACATACTCAGTGAATAGTTTTTCCATGTATTTTTAATCAGTCTGGCCATTGCAGGAAGGCATTCTCAAAAGAGGGTCTTGCAATATGCCTTATGGGTGGTCTGGATTACTCTGATCTCCACACTTAAACCTCCCCAAGCTAGAACACTAATACTTCATCTTGAATTTCGAGAACTGCATTGCTCTAGAGCAGCATAGCTGTCTTGGTAGATAGATAGGAATGAGAGGTGGTCCTGAGGTATTGATGACTTTGAAAATCAGGACTAAGAACTTGAACTGGCAATGGAATCAGACCGGGAGCCAGGAGAGGGAGTGGAACACATGGATGAGGTACCTGCAGCAGCTTGTCCTGTTGAGGTAGTGAGAAGCCTCTTCCTGCACAAAACTGGAGACTCTGCTTTGCTTCTACATTCAGCCCTGGTACAGTGATCCAATGTGGAGATAACAAATGCATGGATAAGTGTGCCCAGATCCAGAAAGAGGTGGAGTTTCTTAACAAGCTACAGATGAAAGGTGGTTTTTTCATGTACTGATGCTATTTTATCTTTTAGTCAAACATGAGTTCAATGGAAAAGGAGGACAATGTCCAGCTTAGTTCTTAAGTGTATTTCCCTGCTTCCAACCAGTATCACTTCTTGATTGGACTGAGTTTGAGCCAGCTGCTCTTCATGGATATTTCTTTCATGTACACATTGGCATATGCTTGTGATGCTGTTGGTTGCCTTGGTGTAAAATAAAACAGACAGGTAGGTGTCAATGGTGCACCATTGGCATCAGTGCCCCAGATGTCTTACCATCTCTGTAAGTAGCCATGTAGAAACTGAAGAGATGGGGAAACAGGATGGATCCTCAAGGGACCCCACAGGGCAGGGCCTTTGGGATGAAAAGCATCACTACTCTCTGGGTCCTGCTAGAAGGAATGAGTTGAGCCACTGTAGTTCTGCCCTGTCTAAATCTAGTTATGTCATGAATGCGAGTGGAAAAGGAGCACCCCATGCTTGGCTGGAGCCAAAACTACAGGCATATCAAACAGTATGTGCATTAAGTCTCTCTCCATTTCCAGGAGGAGATCATCTTTTAGAGTGCCTGATTGCAATGTATCCAGGATGTCGACAGAATCATGAGATAGAGCTTGATTGTCACTATTTTAATCAATGATTTTGCCTAAGACTGGAAGTTTGGAGATGGGATGGTAACTGGAAAGGTTTGCTGAGTTCAGTGCTGGCTTTTTGAGGATGGGTAGGCAATTACATTTTTCTTACAGTTGCTTCTCTGAAAAAAGTGTTGATTATTTATTAGCAATGGGCAACATTGTTCTTCTCTGGCTTTCACCAACCAGAAGAAATGTGAACCGCTCTGCAATGCATTGTAATCCTAACTGGCAACAACTTGCTAATCCAGTTTTAGGCACAATTCTTACTTCAAAAAAAAAAAAAAAAAAGAGAAAGAGAGAGGCCAAGCTGCATATCGTTTGAGATAAGGACACTACTAAGGCCAAATTCACCACTGTCCTGCAGAGTAGGAAGCATCATCAGTGAGTTCTAAGGGGCAGTGCCTCCTGAAAAATATACTGTCTGCCTTGCTCCAGCAGCTGAAGGGGACTGCTCAGATCCCCACCAAGATAGTGCCCCTGGACTCTGTTTGGGGGTTTCACGTTTCATATTATTTATATCGGTATTACCATAGCACCTATGAGGTTCGAATGAAGGAACATGACATTTTGGAGTTCTTCCTGTCACATGGCTACCTGGAAAAAGGGGGAACCAAGGTGTTCTCTCACCTTGCCTCTTGCAGGGATTCTTTCCTTACCCCTCCTTCCCCATGACTTTTGACAAGGGATAGCTATGTTCCCCCCACACATGTCCAGGCTTCTGAAAGGGGGAACATCTCCCTAGATCACCCACATACTTTGCCCAGTCACAGCTTTCATGGCTTCAGTATGGACAAGTTTACATGACTTTGGTCACTGTGGACAGACGCAGTTAAAATAATCAGTCTTTGGTTCTTGCCTCTGCCTATACTTGGAATCTGCAATTTGTTGCTTCCATCTACTGGAGTCACTCTGTGAGAATGAGGCAAAAGGGAAAAGACCGTTCCTATCCTGTTCCCCTGTAGGAGATTTTAGAGCAGCAAGAGAGAAACAGCCATGACTGTGATCAGTTTCACAGAGCGTGACCAGAATCCTGTTGTTTTCATGGTACTGGTTTTATACTCTCTCTAGAGGAAGTTCTCTACACCCCACTAGGGTCTGGATTTTTTAAGCCCCGCTTATATCTCCTACTGCACTTTGTGGAGAGCACACACAAGTACATTTGAAAGTACTGCCAGCGAAGCAGAGCCAGAGGAAGAGTTTTGCAGAATAAGGGCCAATTCAGGTAAATCATGCTTTCTTCTACAGTTCAATGGGGTTTAGAAGGAAACCCATACAGGAAGAAGGTTATCGTATTTAACCCCAGATCAGATGTGCTGGTGGGTCTGTTTGCAGAATGGAATAATGGTCTATTCTTTGCTGCTATTGAGACACCAAGCAGAAGATTTAGAATGGGTGTCTATTTCAGAGCGATAGCCGTGTTAGTCTGTATCAGCAGAAAGAACGAGGAGTACTTGTGGCACCTTAGAAAATAATAAATTTATTTGAGCATAAGCTTTCGTGGGCTAAAGCCCATTTCATCAGATGCATGCAGTGGAAAATACAGTAGGAAGAGATATACATATATACAGAGAACATGAAAAAATGGGGGCTGCCATACCAACTCTTAACAAGACCAATCGATTAAGATGGGCTATTATCAGCAGGAGAAAAAAAGCTTGTATAGTGATAATCAGGATGGCCCATTTCAAACAGTTGACAAGAAGGTGTGAGTAACAGTAGGGGGAAAATTAGCATGGGGAAATAGAATTAATCTGCAAACTGGACACCATTAAATTAGGCTTGAATAAAGACTGGGAGTGGATGAGTCATTACACTAACTAAAAACTATTTCCCCATGCTAATTTTTCCCCTACTGTTACTCACACCTTTTTATCAACTGTTTAAAATGGGCCATCCCGATTATCACTACAAGTTTTTTTTCTCCTGCTGATAATAGCCCACCTTAATTGATTGGTCTCATTAAGAGATGGTATGGCAGCCCCCATTTTTTCATGTTCTCTGTATATATATCTATATCTTCCTACTGTATTTTCCACTGCATACATCTGATGAAGTGGGCTTTAGTCCACGAAAGCTTATGCTCAGATACATCTGTTAGTCTCTAAGGTGCCACATGTCCTCCTCGTTCTTTCTAGTGGTGTCTATGTAACAGACGAAGAGATATAATCAAAGTGCTAGAAGGTTCTGGGAAATTCTGTTGCAGCTAGAGAGAGCCTTTAGAAAACGACAGTAACAGAAAGCTCAAAAAACGGGCAGTGAGGTTGAAAAATTAACAAGATGAATAATAAAGCATGACCAAGGAAGGAAACAGAGTTGAGAAAGGATAACATACAAGGTAAAGAGTGCCACAGGAAGACAATTAAATAATGAATGTGACAAGGTAAGTGTGCATGTGACTGCAAAATATCTGAAACTGCTGCATCACATTTTTATTTATTTTGCACATATAAAAAAATTCAAATTTACATAAACCACTCAGCACTGCAGCCACGAATAAGGATCAGAGTCCACATCATCCATCCTTAGTTATAAATGCATCCATAATTTTAAAATTTAAGTTAGTCTGGAAGGCAGTATGTAAATTTCAGATTGGGTTCTTGATTGTCCCAGGCTGCTGGACAACAGGATTTTTTCCCCAACCTGTCTGGCCTTGAAAGAATGTCACTATTTATATGGAACAGAAAAGGTCGGTCTGTCTACAAAGCAATCCAAGGCACTTTCTACTTCAAAAAAAGACCCTGCCTAACCCCAGGGAATGAGGGACAAAACTATCCTCAACCTAATATGCTATCGCTCAAATAATACTTATAAAGGATTAGAGATTTATATGGCTAGTCACATGAAACAGTATGAAAATGTACATAAAGGGCATACATGCTTATGCTTCAGGGTATCAGCCAACTGCCTCTAGAGCAGAGTAACAAAAGTCCATTATTAGTTTCTAGCACCTTCCTCTAAAGCAGCTGATGCTGGCCACTGTTGGAGGCACTACTTCAGACCAGACATAAGACCATAAGAATGGCCATACTAGGCCAGACCAATGGCCCTTCTATCCCAGTATCCTATCTTCCAACAGTGGCCAATGCCAGATGCTTCAAAAAGTAAATGAACAGAACAGGGCAATCATCAAGTGATCCATCCAGTCCCAGCTCAGGGACACCCAGAGCATGGGGTTGCATTGTTGGATCATATTAAAGTAGTTCTGTATTAAAATCACAAATGAGTTTGATTCCCCATAGCTTAAATTCCAGGGTATTACTAATTAAGAGGTCTCTTGGTTTTTGGTACTGTTTCTCTCCCCCTATGTGTGAAACTTGCAAGCTGCTAATTGTGTTAGTACATTCTAAGACAGAGTCTGTTCTCAAAGCAATTCTTTGTAACAACAAGTACTCACACAGAGAGAGACTCAAAGCAATACTCTGTCACAAAAGAAACAGCACACAGAGACTCCCCGCCCTTTTGTTGTATTCATCTCGCTTTGTTAACAACTGTGATTAAAATAGAGATAGAGGATGTATTTGGATGGATGCTTGGTGTGGATAATAACTGAATGATCAGGGAGGTGCCAGCCTAAGAATCCAGTGTCCATCGGCTGAAGAAGGCGTCAAGTGGAAATAACCAGAGGACCCCCGGAGGGCAGACTGGAATCCACCCAACAGCCTCAAGAATGGGAGAACCAAAGAACAAGATAACATCTGGCAGTACAGAGCCATCAGGAATGTGCCATCTGCTGACTGACTCAGCAACAGCATGATGAAGCAATTCCCAGAGACTGGCATAGGAAGAAATTCCTATAAAAATGGACTCTACGAAGTGAGAACTTTGGGGTCTGATTCTGCAAACCAACTTCCAGGAGCATCAGTTGAGCATCTGACAAGGCCCTGCTCCCTCCTCATGTCCAGGCTACCTGGCCAGTGGCTTGGCATGAGCAACTCTAAGGCTGGTAACTATGATAACAACCTTGCAGAACCTCTGTGTGTGTGTGTATGAATGTGTGAATAAATATGAAATTGAATGGAATGTTATAGTTCTAACTAACTGCTTACTATGATTCTTTCTGTATTCAGAGTAAATGTGGCATTTTGCCTTTTTCCCTTTAATAAGATCCTGCTGGTTTTTATTTTATTGGTATAACAGCATCCCTGACCATCTTAGCTAATAGCCATTGATGGATCTATCCTCCAGGAACTTATCAAGTTATTTTTGGAACCCAGTTATTCCTTTTGTCTTTGACAACATCCCCTGGCAACGAGTGCCACTGGCTGACTGTGTGTTGTGTGAAGATGTACTTCCTTTTGTTTGTTTTAAATCTGCTGCCTATTAATTCCATTGGTTCTTATGTTATGCAAAGGGGAAAATAACACTTATTCACTTTCTCCATGCCATTCATGATATTATAGCTCTCTATCATATCCCCACTTAGTCATCTCTTTTCCAACCTGAACAGTCCCAGTCTTGTTAATCTCTCTTCATAAAGAAGTTGTTCCATTCTCTTAATCATTTTTGTTGCCCTTCCCTGTACCTTTTCCATTTCTAATTATCTTTTTTGAGATGGGACGACCAGAACTGCATACAGTAGTCAAGGTGTGGGCATGCCGTGGATTTATATAATGGCCTTATGAAATTGACTGTCTTATTATCTCTCTCTTTCCTAAAGGTTCCTAACATGGTTAGCTTTTTTAACTGTCAGACCACGAGTATGGTAATACTAGTGCCAGGCCACTAGTATGATCCAGAATGGCAATTCCTATGTATTTAGCACTATTTTAGCACCGTTCACCCAAGGATCACAAAGTGCATAACAAACAACCACCACTCTTGTGAGATAGGTAGGTATGCCCATTTACTAAGGGGGAAATGGCTGCACAATAATTAGGATTTGCTTAAGGTCGCGCATGAGTTATTGAGTCAGCCGTAGTAGCAAGATAATGTCTAGAGCTGTATTTTAACAACTAAATATGCTTCCTCCAATTTTCTTACCCTCTCCTATCAGGAGACTCCCACAATTTGTTTTCTTCTCCTAGATGGATAGTGTACATCCCACACAGAGAGGGAAAACACAGGCAATAGGAAACTGAGGAAATCCTTGTCTATTTCGAACTACTGCTTTTGCCAGCATCAGGGAGAAAGCAGCATGGGAATGTGCACTCCTGCCTTTCTTCTTAAAATATGCTGCACTTCTCTGGTCTAAATGTAAATTTTTGAAGCATTTACCAAATATTAGCAGTTGAACAGGGAAACAACTGGGAGAAGTGGAAGAGAAACACTCATCTACAGGGATGCTTCTCAACACTCAGACATAAGATTACAGACATTCATAATCACTGACCACAGACAAGGTAGCGTGACAATTTTTACTTTAAGGATTCAGTTCCAGTGAGATAGCAATACAAATAATAAATAACGTTTAAACATGCCAGCTGTATCATAGACAACTTTACAAGATGTAGGAGTATGTAAGATCAATGCTCCAATTTGGACAGTTTGCTGCATTTATTTAAATAAATAAATAAAAGGTTGCTATTTTGTTCTTGATGTGCTCATACATATCAATAAGACTCCAACCAGGCCTGCTAGTTGCAAAGAAAGCATTGAAAATGAGAGTAGTGTGTAACTGTAAGTGACATCTACTGTATCTTTACAAATGTAGGGCCTTACCTACATTAACAAAATTTGCAGCTACATAGTGATGCAGAGCTCTGTACTAGTGCAAGACAGGGCTTGTACTGATACTTTTTATTCCAGCAGAACAGTGATTTTCTGCAGTAATTTGTGTCAGTGTGGCATATCTACATTTGATGATTGTAGCAGCATACCACCACCAGTGAAGGTTTTGTTTTGCAGATGGACCCTAGGATAATCTAAATGTCAATATAGTTAGTTATGTCACTGGTGATTAAAGCAAGTAAGAAATAATCAGGTTCTGAAGGTCTACCCCCCACATGTTAAGGCTACCAGTACTTGGGAGATACCACCACTACTCCCAGTCCCACTCTGACCTATGAAGCCTAAGGGGAGCCTAAGGTGGCACATAAGCCTCTCCACAGAGGAGCCAGAGTTCAGCTGGGCAGCCAACACCCAATGGACTGCCCTCTCCCCTCTGCTAGAAGTTCAGTCTCCTCCCTTCCCAGGACAAGATTCCCATACAATCTAAAGACGGCATTAAGTTTATTGACAAAAATATAGACACATTCAAAGCAAACTAATTTAAGCTTTAATATTTTGATGAGGGGAGTGGTAAAGTTCTTAAACAGGTATTTCGCAGGTTAGAAAGCAGTGATTTAGTGTCTTACTTCCTATCCTCAAATAGGATAGGTTTGGGATAGATGAGAGGCAAGTCTTGCAGATGTAAAATAATAAGTGAGCTGTAGCTCACGAAAGCTCATGCTCAAATAAATTGGTTAGTCTCTAAGGTGCTACAAGTACTCCTTTTCAAGATGCAAGTATTTACTGTCACTTTACTAACACTTTCGTATTAAAAAACACAATCCACTTCACTAAGAATGAATTACACAAAACAAAATGTTTCAGAGTAGCAGCCGTGTTAGTCTGTATCCACAAAAAGAAAAGGAGTACTTGTGGCACCTTAGAGACTAACAAATTTATTTGAGCATAAGCTTTCGTGAGCTACAGCTCACTTCATCGGATGCCCCACTGAATGCATCCGATGAAGTGAGCTGTAGCTCACGAAAGCTTATGCTCAAATAAATTTGTTAGTTTCTAAGGTGCCACAAGTCCTCCTTTTCTTTTCTAAGGTGCCACAAGTCCTCCTTTTCTTTTTACAAAACAAAAGCATATTATATTTAATTACTGAATCACCAGCCCCTAAAATCAACAGAAAGATCCACTGATTTCAATGGTGCTGTATCAGCCCTTCAGTTTCCTAAGATTTTCAAGCACTCCTCTAATTGTCAAGTTTATACTACTCAATGCGGGAATCAGGAATAGTATGTGGCTTCCACTGCAAAGAGGAAAGGCACTGGTGGTTAGAGAGGAATTCACATACATGAGAAACAGTTTACCTACTCACTTAGAGCCCAACATTTTTGTGAATGAGAAACTGTCTTAAAAAAATTAAATTTTGGGACATCCCAGCTTTACAGTTGCTGTAATTTAAAGACCCCAATCTTGCATTCTGATTGGTACAGATAGACCTGATTACAGGACTAAGGCATAAAGGGTCTCCAAAAAACAAAAAACAGCTAAACAGAAGGGAATGAAGAGACTCTCACCAGAGTATTTCAAAAAATTTTTTTTTTAAAAAGCACAATAATCCATCAACACATGGTACTCTAACCCTTTAGTAACAGTCATCTCTTTGCAGGAGTGGAGGGAGACACTCAATATTCCCCCGTAATTTCCAGCTTTATATACAAGAACCTCTGGAAAAGTTAAAAACTGATTTTTGCCCCCTAATAGAAGAGTTTTATTTCTTTCACACAGTTGATGGCTAGAGTTCTTCCAGAAACACTGGGTTGCTAACATGACTTTATATATTAAAAAGGGAAAAATTTGTTTTGGAGGGAAAAGACAAGTCACATGTACTTTATAAAAACATATACAAGAATTAAAAAAAAAAGTTTTAAACCTACTGTAGGACTCACAAGGGCACCAGAACCTTTGCAGAAGTGTTGGGGGATGGGGGAGGGCAAGGCCCCCACTTTTTAACATGGGCATTGCCCTCCCCAAACTGCAATCTTTGGGCAGGCACAAAACAGCACCAGGAAGGGGTGTGCTTCCGGGTTTGAGCACTGTTGTATCACAACAGTCCTTAAAAAAAAGTTGAGAACATTGTGCCTTTAAATGAGCTGCAGAGTATTTTAAAAGGTTACTGTCCAAGAAGATGCAGAATCCTAAAGCTGAAGCAGGTGTACAACAGCAAGTGAAAAAAATCACAGATTAAGAATTTCTAGTATGGACATTGAAGAGGGGGAATAAAAACTACAGTCACAATTATCAGAAAGAAGCATAAGCTATCTAAAAAGATTTTTCAGAATTATGGATAATGTGGGAGAGAGAGCAGATATTAACAGAAGTATTGAGAAATAGTATAGGTCCAATCCAGCTATCTTTCTGCCTGCAGAACTCCCACTGAAGAAACTTGCAAAATTAATGGCAAGAGTGAGCGCCAAACCAAAGCTAACTACAAAAATGCTTATGGTGAAATTCATTTTTTAGTATTTTAAAGTATTAGCAAGACTGTGTATCTTTCTACTACTATATACCAGGAGTATGTTACAAACAGACATCTGTATCTTTATTATTTGCTCTGTGATATAAGCATCCTCAGTATTTAGACTGAACTTTCATGAAAAGCAATGTGGTGGTAGACGTTGGGAAAGTTTCTTCTTCAGGCCTTTCAAGAATTGAATATTTGCATACCCCACTTTGAAAGAGGATCCCATCAAATCAAGTCTGGCCCAAAACATAAACTCTTAAAAAGTTTTTATTGGAGAAAAACTAGTTCTGCAACAAGCTAAAACCACTACACATGTTTTTATATAGTTTAATTGCAGTTTCTTTAACCAGATATTCCCAGACAGCACAGTGTAGCATACCAGTCAGAAAGTGAAACTGACTAAAAGCGAGTGAAACTAACTAGGCTGTTCAGTATCCAAACTAAATTGAATAAGCATGAAGAGAAAAAGCTTTTCAAATTCAGTTTTAATCTAAGAGATATTTGTGCCATACATGGTGGGGTGTGTTAATAGTAACTGACCCTTTGAACTGAGCTATCTGCACGCAGCACCTTGTAGGTGTCAAAAATACACTTTTCAAGAGGTCTATTTCTCATCGAGTAAAACATCGCCCTACTCTCACAGTAACAACTCGGTCTGGACAGGGGGAAAGGGGAAGCGAACAGCTTCAGGGCCGGCCCGGGCTGGGGGGGTAAAGGCCAGCCCGGACTCTGAGGGGCGGCGGGGACCGATCCACGGCGGGGGCAGGCCAGCTCAGTGGGGGGCGCGGGGGAGACCGTCCCGGGCTTTGGGAGGCGGGCGATGCAGTGCCGGGCTGGGCTTTGGGGGGCAGCTGGCGGGCTGATCCGCGGCGGGGAGGGGGGCGGACCGGGCTTTGGGCGGTTGTTGAGGGAGGACGATCCGTGGGGGCGGGCTGAGGGGACCCGCCGTCCCGGGGGGGACGATCCGCGGCGGGGCCAGCCCGGGCTGTGTGTGTGTGTGGAGGGAGGGGGGGCACCGGACAAGGCACAAGCGAGGCGCCACTTTCCCGACAGCGGCTCCTCGGACCTGCGGCGCCCCGGCGGCGGCCGGCGCTCCCGCGGCAGGGCTCTCCGGAGGCGGGAAAGGAGCGGTCCCTCCCGGGGGGCCAGCCCGTGTCCCCCCGCGGCCGGGCGAAGGGACCGCAGCGGCCGCTGCTCCCCTTGCCCCCGCCGCGCTGCGCGCGGGCTGCAGCCAGAGCGGCTGCGGGCCGGCTCCCGCCGCCATTACTCTTTGTTCGCCGCGCTCGGAGCGGCGGCGGCGGCGGCGGGGATGTTGCAGGCTCGGCTCGGCTCCATCTTTAAAGCGGGCGCCCCTCCCGCTGGCGGTGCAGGCCGGGCCGCGTCCTGCGCCTGTTGCTCCCTGCGCCCCGCCGGCTCCATCCCCCCCTCGGCTGGGCGCCTTCCTCCTCTTACCGGTTACGGGCTGCTCCGTCACTGCTTTCGTTCGCGCCTAGGCTCTCGCCGCAGTTTTATTCTCTCCCCCACGTAACACACCGCGTCAAACTACACCTCCGCCGCGTCACTCACACACAAGGCTCTCCCAGCCCGGCGACAGGCAGGCAGCGGCCGACTGAGGAGAGCCAGCCAGGGAGCAAGCGCCGAGAGCGCCGCGGCCCCGCGCGGAAAACGCCGAGCTCTCACGGAGAAGGCCGAAGCCACACTCCGCGCGGCGGCGCCCGAACGCAGCCGACCGGCGATCACGGAAACAGCCGAATCTGTCCGGAAAAGTCCGAAGCGACTACCTGTGCGCACGGCAACTCCCGAAGGAACACGGAAAAAGCCGAACGGCCCACCGGGTTCACGGCAATGCCCGATTAGGTACGGGAAAAACCGAAGCGCAGGACAACTCGCACGAAAACTCACGGCAGCGCCCGAATAGGTACGGACACGGCCGAAGCGCGGGGCAGCGATCGGAAACGAACAGCAACCCCCGAAAGGTCACGGAAATGACCGAAGCTCGGGAGGAGTCGCTGAGCGTGGCCCCGAACGGAGAGCACCGCTCTCCGGAAATGGCCGAAGTGCTGGGGGAGAAGCACGGAAATTCCCGATTGGCGCTGGCCTGCAGGGTGGTGGGGCCCGGCTCCTGGCAGGGAGCCAAAGACCTGAGTGGGGCATGTCCAGAGCTCTCGGCCCTCGCTGTCATGGAGATGGGAGCAGGGCCCAGCAACCACCCCACGAACCGTGCCCACCTGAGCCCACGGCCAGTGCTGACATAGACCAGCCTGGGCCCCACGCCTCGCCGCCTCTCCCCGCCTGGCCCCCCTGCCTACCTGGCCCGATGCAGGGCACGGGCCCCATGCCTCACCGGCCCACCCCAGCCGGCCCGGCCCCATGCCATGCACGGGCCCCATGCCCCGCCAGCCCTCCCCGCCTGTCCTGGGAAAGATGCACCAGGTACCGCAGCATGGGCGGGGGTCAGCTGGGACATGAGAGCCCCCGTCCGTTGAGGGATCGTTAAGTTCTCCATTGCAATATTCATAAGAGCAGCAGTTTAGGGTACTTGACTAACCTGTCTCCTCCCAACACATTGCAGACACGCTCTCTGCGCTCTCACCCCTACCCTGTCTTGCTCCCTCACCCATCGTTAACCTTGCCTGGCTCCTTTCAAGCAATGCGACACCCTTTTGAATCCTAAAGAAATCCTCACTCCCCAAATCCTTCCCACCTTGTCTCCCTCCTTTGAACCCTCCTCCAGTCTGGGTTCCACCTCTTCCCTACCCCTTCTGTTCTCCTTCCTGTTATGTTTTTCTGATTTAGGCCCCAAGCCTGAAGAAGCTCTTTGCTGGCACAAGGATCAGCATACTTCGCTTCAGCATACTTCTCTCCTTCCAGGATTGGGGTCTTTGGCCTGGTATGCACTTAAAATTTAGGTTGATATTGCTACATGACTCAGGGTTGTTCCATATTCCAGAGCTACGTAGCTATGGTAACCAAACCCCCAGTGTAGACACAGATAGATCAGTGGAAGAATGCTTCCATCAACCCAGCTACAATTGCTTAGGATGGTGGTGTTCCTACACCACCAAAAAAAACCCCCTTCCATCAGCCTAGGCTGCATCTACACTATGGGGTCATGCCAGCATAACTAGGGCACCATAGCTATGCCGGTATATTCCTTGTAGTATAGATATGGCCTTAGGCCTGGTCTACACTATGAGTTTAGGTCGAATTTAGCAGTGTTAAATAAATTTAACACTGCACCCGTCCACACGACGAAGCCCTTTTTTTCGACTTAAAGGGCTCTTAAAGTTGATTTCTTTACTCCACCCCTGACAAGGGGATTAGCGCTGAAATCGGCCTTGCCGGGTCAAATTTGGGATACTGTGGACGCAATTCAACGGTATTGGCCTCAGGGAGTTATCCCAGAGTGCTCGGTTGTGACCGCTCTGGACAGCGCTCTCAATTCAGATACACTGGCCAGGTACACAGGAAAAGGCCCATGAACTTTTGACTCTCATTTCCTGTTTGGCCAGCGTGGCGAGCTCACCTGCACAGGTCACCACGCAGAGCTCATCATCACAGGAGACCATGCCGTCCCAGAATTGCCGAAGAGCTCCAGCATGGACCGAATGGGAGGTATGGGATCTGGTCGCTGTATGGGGAGACAAATCCGTGCTGGCAGAACTCTGTTCAAAAAGACGAAATGCCAAAATATTTGAAAAAATCTCCAATGGCATGAGGGACAGAGGCTATAACAGGGACCCTCAGCAGTGCCATGTGAAAATTAAGGAGCTCAGGCAAGCCTACCAAAAACCCAGAGAGGCAAATGATCACTCCGGTTCAGAGCCCCAGACATGCTACTTCTATAATGAGCTGCATGCCATTCTAGGGGGTGCAGCCACCGCTACCCAACGCTGTGCTTTGACTCCATCCAAGCAGTGGAAGGCAACACGGAAGCGGGTTTTGGGGGCGAGGAAGATGAGGAGGAGGAGGAGGTTGTGTTATACCAATAAAATAAAAACCAGCAGGATCTTATTAAAGGGGAAAAGGCAAAATGCCACAATTATTGTGAATATAGAAAGAATCATAGTAAGCAGTTAGTTAGAGCTATAACATTCCACTCAATTTCATATTTATTCACACATTCATTCATACACACACACACACACACACACAGGTTCTGCAAGGTTGTTATCATAGTTACCAGCTTTAGAGTTGCTCATGCCAAGCCACTGGCCAGGTGGCCTGAACATGAGGAGGGAGCAGGGCTTAGTCAGATGCACATCTGATGCTCCTGGAAGTTGGTTTGCAGAATCAGAACCCAAAGTTCTCACTTTCTAGAGTCCATTTTTATAGGAATTTCTTCCTATGCCAGTCTCTGGGAATTGCTTCATCATGCTGTTGCTGAATCAATCAGCAGATAGCACATTCCTGACGGCTCCATGCTGCCAGATGTTATCTTGTTCTTTGGTTCTCCCATTCTTGAGGCTGTTGGGTGGATTCCAGCCTGCCCTCCGGGGGTCCTCTGGTTATTTCCACTTGACGCCTTCTTCAGCCGATGGACACTGAATTCTTAGGCTGGCACCTCCCTGATCATTCAGTTATTATCCACACCAAGCATCCATCCACATACATCCTCTATCTCTATTTTAATCACAATTGTTAACAAAGCGAGATGAATACAACAAAAGGGCGGGGAGTCTCTGTGTGCTGTTTCTGTTGTTACAGAGTATTGCTCTGAGTCTCTCTCTGTGTGAGTACTTGTTGTTACAAAGAATTGCTTTGAGAACAGACTCTGTCTTAGAATGTACTAACACAATTAGCAGCTTGCAAGTTTCACACATAGAGGGAGAGAAACAGTACCAAAAACCAAGAAACCTCTTAATTAGTAATACCCTGGAATTTAAGCTATGGGGAAATCAAACTCATTTGTGATTTTAATACAGAACTTCTTTAATATGATCCAACAGTTGCAGATAGCTCATAGCAAGGAAGTGGAGAAACTGGTTTCCCCAACAGCCAGGATCTGTTTATCACCCTGGACCTGGACCCAGTATCCCCCGAACCCACCCATGGCGGGGTCCCGGACCCTGAAGGTGGAGAAGGGACCTCTGGTGAGTGTACCTTTATAAATATTATAGATGGTTTAAAAGCAAGCTTGTTTAATGATTAATTTGCCCTAGCATGCACGGCCAGTACAACTACTGGAAAAGTCTGTTAACATGTCTGGGGATGGAGCAGAAATCCTCCTGGGACATCTCCATAAAGCTCTCCTAGATGTATTCCCAAAGCCTTTGCAAAAGGTTTCTGGGGAGGGCAGCCTTATTCCATCCTCCATGGTAGGACACTTTACCACGCCAGGTCAGTAGCACGTAGTAGGGAATCATTGCAGAAGAAAGCATTGCAGCATATGGTCTCAGTGTTTGCTGGCATTCAAATAACATCTGTTCTTTATCTCTCTGTGTTACCCTCAGGAGAGTGATATCATTCATGGTCACCTGGTTGAAATAGGGTGGTTTTAGTAAGTGGACATTCAGAGGTGCCCATTTCTGCTAGGCTGTTTGCCTGTGGAGGAAGAGAAATCTTCCCTGCTGTTAGCCACGAGTTGGGGGGAGGGGTGAAGCCATCATCCCAGAGAATTTGGGGTGTGTGGGGGGGGCGGGGTGGGTTAGTTGGGTTTCTGCTGCACGTGAACCCGGAAACCGCAGCCCCCTCCCTTTAAATTGCCAACCCATTTTTAGTGGCCAACCCAACGGCTACTTCGTATGGGAAATGAGGGCGCTGCTGTTTGAAACCGTTCCCACATGTTATGAAGGTTAAAGAAGCCAAAAGACTGGGGCTTACCATGGCTACCTGCAAGCCAAATTCTGTTGCCCGGCCCTGCGTGAATGATCTCTCACACCAAACCAGCATATCCTCAATAAGAGGCAAAATGCGACCTTGTAATGAAAGCACATGTGCTATGTAATGTTAACAGCAAGGTTTACCATGAAAGAGTGTACCCATTGTTCTATAAAATGTGTCTTTTTAACTACCACTCTCCCTTTCTTTCCCTCCACCCGATGCATATGTTTCTCCTTCCCAGAGGCTAGTGAAGATTAGAAGGCGAAAAAAACGCACTCGTGATGAAATGTTCTCTGACCCCATGCTGTCCTCCCACACTGACAGAGCACAGCAAAATACTTGGAGGCAGACAATCTCAGAGTGCAGGAAAACACAATATGACCACGAGGAGAGGTGGCAGGCTGAAGGTGGTAGGTGGCGTCAGCTTGCTGAAAGAAGGCAGGAGTCAATGCTCAGGCTGCTGGAGGATCAAACTCATATGCTCCAGTGTATGGTTGAGCTGCAGAAAAGGCAGCGGGAGCACAGATTGACACTACAGCCCCTGTGTAGCCAACCGCCCTCCTCCCCAAGTTCCACAGCCTCCTCACCCAGACACCCAAGAACACGGTCGGGGGGCCTCCGGCGACCCAGCCACTCCACCCCAGAGGATTGCCCAAGTAACAGAAGGCTGGCATTCAATAAGTTGTAAAGTTTTAAAGTGCTGTGTGGCCTTGTCCTTCCCTCCTCCACCACCCCTCCCGGGCTACCTTTGCAATTATCCCCCTGTTTGTGTGATGAATAAATAAAGAATGCATGAATGTGAAGCAACAATGACTTTATTGCCTCTGCAAGCGGTGATCAAAGCAGGGAGGGGAGGGTGCTTAGCTTACAGGAAAGTAAAGTGAACCCGGGGTGGGCGTGGGGGGGTTCTATCAAGGAATAACAAACAGAACTTTCACACCATAGCCTGGCCATTCCTGAAACTGGTTTTCAAAGCACCCTCCTGTACTCTTCTAACTGCCCTGGTGTCTGGCTGCACGTAGTCAGTGGCCAGGCAATTTGCCTCAACCTCCCACCCCACCATAAACATCTCCCCCTTACTCTCACAGATATTGTGGAGTGCACAGCAAGCAGTAATAACAATGGGAATATTGGTTTTGCTGAGGTCTAACCGAGTCAGTAAACTGCGCCAACGCGCTTTTAAACGCCCAAATGCACATTCTACCACCATTCTGCATTTGCTCAGCCTATAGTTGAACAGCTCCTGACTACTGTCCAAAGTGCCTGTGTATGGCTTCATGAGCCATGGCATTAAGGGGTAGGCTGGGTCCCCAAGGATAACTATAGGCATTTCAACATCCCCAATGGTTATTTTCTGGTCTGGAAAGCAAGTCCCTTGCTGCAGCTGTTGAAAAAGACCAGAGTTCCTGAAGGTGTGAGCATCATGTACCTTTCCCAGCCATCCCACGTTGATGTTGGTGAGACATTCCTTGTGATCCACCAGTGCTTGCAGCACCATTGAAAAGTACCCCTTGTGGTTTATGTACTCGCCTCCTTGGTGCTCCGGTGCCAAGATAGGGATATGGGTTCCATCTATCGCCCCACCACATTTAGGGAATCCCATTGCATGAAAGCCATCCACTATGACCTGCACATTTCCCAGAGTCACTACCCTTGATATCAGCAGCTCAGTGATAGTATTGGCTACTTACATCACAGCAGCCCCCACAGTAGATTTGCCCACTCCAAATTGATTCCCGACTGACTGGTAGCTGTCTGTCGGTGCAAGCTTCCACAGGGCTATCGCCACTCGCTTCTCAACTGTGAGGGCTGCTCTCATCTTGGTATTCTTGTGCTTCAGGGCAAGGGAAAGCAAGTCACAAAGTTCCATGAAAGTGCCCTTACGCATGCGAAAGTTTTTCAGCCACTGGGAATCATCCCAGACCTGCAACACTATGCGGTCCCACCACTCTGTGCTTGTTTCCCGGGCCCAGAATTAGCGTTCCACGTCATGAACCTGCCCAACTGACACTATGATGTGCACATTGCAGGGGCCTGTACTTTGTGAGAAGTCTATGTCCATGTCCTCATCACTGTCGTCACCGCGCTGCAGTCGCCTCCTCCTCGCCTGGTTTCACTTTTCTTGCAGGTTATGGTTCTGCATATCCTGCTGGATAATGCGCGCGGTGTTTATAGTGCTCATAATTGCCACGGTGATCTGAGCGGGCTCCATGTTCCCAGTGCTACGGCATCTGCGCTGAAAAAAGGCACGAAACGATTGTCTGCCGTTGCTTTGATGGAGGGAGGGGCTACTGACAACATGGTTTACAGGGTTGGCTTACAGAGAATTAAAATCAACCAAGGGGGTGGCTTTGCATCAAGGAGAAACAGAATGGCCCCCTCAAGGATAGAACTCAAAACCCTGGGTTTAGCAGGCTGTTGATTTCACGGAGGGAGGGAGGAAGGGGGGAGAAAATGAATCCAAAACAAATCTGGTCTATTTCTTGTATTAATCCACTTCATCTATCTTTATACATCTTGCTGGCAGCAGACGGTACAGTACGACTGCTAGCCATCGTCATCTCCTGGGTGCTCAGCAGAAGATGGTGCAGTACGACTGCTGGCCATCGTCGTCTCCTGGCTGCTCATTAGAAGATGGTGCAGTACAACTGCTGGCAGGACTGAATCGCCATGAGACGAAACTTAAAAGGGTAATGCCCTGGCTGAGTCATTCCCATGCTTGCCCAGGTGCCCCGACCGACCTCACTGAGATCGGCTAAAAGAGCACTCTGGAGTACAGCGACGACGGCTACCAGTCATACTGCACTGTCTGCTGCCAAAAGGCAATGAGCTGCTGCTGTGTAGCAGTATAGTACCGCGTCTGCCAGCACCCAGGATACATACGGTGACGGTGAGCTGAGCGGGCTCCATGCTTGCCGTGGTATGGCGTCTGCATGGGTAACCCAAGAAAAAAGGCGCAAAATGATTGTCTGCTGTTGCTTTCACGGAGGGAGGGAGGGAAGGGGGGGCCTGACGATATGTACTCGGAACCACATGCGACAATGTTTTTGCCCCACCAGGCATTGGGATTTCTACCCAGAATTCAAATGGGCGGCAGAGACTGTGGGAACTGTGGGATAGCTACCCACAGTGCAACGCTCTGGAAGTCGACGGTTGCCTCGGTACTGTGGATGCACTCTGCCGACTAAATGCACTTAGAGCATTTGTGTGTGGGGACACACAATCGACTGTATAAAAATGCTTTCTACAAAACCAATTTCTATAAATTCGACCTAATTTCGTAGTGTAGACATAGCCTTAGACTCTAAATTCTTTAGGGACGCTGTCTTTATGGCTGTAAAGCATAATACAAATGCTAAATAACTGATAAACACAAAGCCTGCTGTGACCACATCAAAACCAGTTAGTGCTGAAATAACTGACCTGAAGGCTCAGGGCAATTGTTGTTGCCTTCCTGAAAAAATGCTCCTAAAAGTCCTATAAGTTTGAGTAGCCAACCTCAAAACTGAAAGGACACACCCAGAGGATCATGCCTTCTTTTCTTTTGGAAAGGGCCTAGAACCACAGGGTGTGCTACCAGAAATTAATATATAACAATTTTAAGAACAATACATTCTCAGGCAGCAAAACCCCAACTTCACCGGGCTCAATGTAATCTTCAAACTCCTTTGCTTCCGCCATAACATGGAAAACCTGAAACTTCCTAGAAAAAAGTAGTGAAATACAATACACACAGGACCTAATTCTCCACAGTCTGCCCTTTGTGTAGTCATTGACACCAGTGCAAAGCGGCTGCAAAACATTCCCAGATCAGTATGGTTATTAGAGCTGGTTGAAAAATGGTGACGGGGAGGGTTGTTCCCACAGAAAATGTTAAGTGTCAGTGAAAAATTGAAAATGCAACTGAAAATATTTAGATTCTGAAATGTCATCGCAATGCCTCATGGGAGTTGTATGTAGGGCAGGTGCCTGATTGTCCCATTCTCCTCTATAAGCCAAGCTCTCTGATTGGACTACATTTCCTAGGTTCCAGCATGGAATTCCCAGCTTAGTGAGAGGAGACAGTGCTTCATGGCAGTTGGTCAAAATCTTTTGGTTTTTGATTTTTCATGAAAGCTTGAAATTTTCTGTGGAAAGTAGGCCCTTTTCATAAAAACAGTCATATAATTGAAAACCCAACTTTCCACCAAAAAATAGTTTTAATGGAAAATGTTTGACCAGCCCTCATAGTAATCCGCTTTGCATTCAGTTTGTATTGGTGTAATGACTATGTAAAGTCTAGGGCAACTGAGAACCAGCCTCAAAAGCTTTCTTTACTAGGCTTCTTGGTAAACCTGGGAGGTTCCCCTCAGTTAAGAAAATCTTGCCAGAGAATGAAATCACATACAACTAGAAATACCCTGCAACCTCAATTGTGGGCACAGCAAACAATTCTTTACTATACAAAGAGGCATTTAAAGCACTAACACTTTTCCCAGGTAAACAACGGCTCAGGTACGTGAGTCCTGGTAAAGCAGAACTTAGCCATTTATATCTGGGATGCTCTGGCAGCTACCTAATTATTATCTCTCTCTAGAATAACTTGATCAGTTCACAAGGGTTTTTTGTTTGTTTTAGGATGTGAGTGTATTGTGTAGCTCTGTGTGAAAAAATTATTGAGGAAAAGCTATTGAATAAATGTTTGCATTGACTTGTGACAGTGATAGTTATTCTTATCTCTTGGGGGAATAAGTTTCATAGGCGATGCCCTGCTCCTGCACACACAAGCCTTCCATTATTGAAGTTTAAATGTTCCAGACAGGGGCAGTGCTCTGGGGTAAACGAGATGTAGACCTATGTGTTAACTGTGTGCCATTAACACTTCAGCTCATGCTATTTCACCAGCTCTTCCAATAGCTTTGTATCAATATTTAATAATGGGGGGGAGATGACTGTGCCCTGTAGGACTCCACAGCTGAGAACTCTGGAGGAGGAGGAACAATTTGCCATAATTAGCCTCTGAGTTCAGTCTGAGAAGAAGGACATGAGCCATTTCCATTCTGTACCTTCTTGGAAGTATTTTCTGATTAATGGTATCAAATGCCAGGGAGAAGTCCAGCAGGATGCATTACATCCCTTGTCTATGGACAGGAGGAGATTGTCCACCCGAGCAACAAACGCTGTCTTTATAACATGCCATAGCCTGAAACCCAATTTACAGCCCAAACAATATCTCCACAAAATAACTGCATGAACCAGACTCTACAATGTAATTCTTATTGGCTAATTTTGAAATATTACAGCAATTCATTGGATTTTTTTTGTGTGTGTGTATATATAAGAAAATGCTTACCCTTTCTATACTTATGTCACAATACCTCCAGGTGGCATTATATATGAGGGTTTAAATAATTTGATTTTGTAACTTCAGTTTAAACTAGATGGAAATATTTCTTCACTGTTGCATGCAATTACTGTAGAGCAAACCACCACTAATAACTACAACAGATTCACACAAAAGTACTCAATATCTCTTCAACCTCATTAGCTGGTGGTTTTTTTTTAACTCATGGCTCTCGTGCTGACTAATTCTTCCTTACAAAATCCCTTGGTTCATCACTGGGACTGGGATTGTGAATCATGTTCCAGGGTCTCTTAATTTCCCGCCCCACGGTTAAGCCATAGAAGATCTCTACAGTGGAGGTGGACGTGAAATTCCCCTCTGCGGGAAGAGGAGTAGAGCTGTGTGAAAGTTTTGTACATGTTCTTGTGAAATTGCATGCCAGCTATTTTGCCATCTCACTCTTGGCCCTTTCCCACCTAGGCCTTCCACATATTCTACCCCCCTGCCCCCAATCAAATCGGAACGAAACATTGAAGATAGGCAAAACTGGGACTGTAAGATGCAAAGCCATCTTTACCTAAAAATGAATGGATGTTTCCCAAATGCCTGCATGTTCATTTTCACTGCTGTCTCAGGGGGGAGAAGGGCGGGGGGGGGGGGGGGAGTTTACCCTTGTAAAAATGTGCCATCACGATATGCTGATTATTCAGAGTGTCAAATATTATCCAAGATAAGGCTGCTGTGGGGAATCAGTCTCCTTCATCCTTACTACATGCACAGAGTTGCTTTACTTGATGCTGAGTGAAACCCAGCAAGATTAATTAGTTTTCTTCACTATTAAGCCTTAAAGGCAAATTAATTAGCTTTGTAGAATTCAAGTCAGTTTCCCCTGGGCAGCTGGCTTCTTGTGTATAGCACTAATCGTCCATTGCCCTCTGCCTAAGGTACTTTCTGGATAGTGGCAGACAACTGATCAAGGCAAGATCATAGGTGGCTGCAATATGTGGCAGATCCTCTGTAAATAAATAATAATCTGGACTGGTTTGTCCTTCTCTCACACCTAACACTGGTAGTCCACAACAATATATAATATTGCTAAAATAAACATATACACTTGCAGGGCTCTAATCGACACCCCTGAAATGAAATCAGAGCTCCTGAAAAAGAAATACAAAGGTACTCCCACCAGGGAATGTACCGTCAAAACCTCTTATTGCCAAATCCTGAAGGACCATGCAGCTGCACCAGGGTGGCAGAGCAATGTGGGGCTAGGACCTGGGGAGCTTGTGTAAGTGGTCCATTGAGCACAAGAGTTATTGAAGAGAGGAGAAGATGCGATGGGTCCTGTGGATTTCCAGCTACGCTAATTATTCACTATTCTCCCAAGCAGAGAGAGAGAGAGAATGCTTGTGTGGGCCAGTCTTGACGTTGCCACTGTGTGGCCTGCAAAGAAGGAAGGATTCCTTCCAGTGCATGGTTAGAGTATAGGAACCGTGTCCCAGATAGAGGATCTGCATCCAAAAGAGAATCTAGCACCATGACTCAAGACCTGCAGACCAAACCCTCAGAGCCGTCAGGCATAAATCATGAACAAATCTAGGCACCTTAGGGCCCAGTTGTCAGGATCCCAGTGAATGCTGTGATTCTGTGGCCGCAGAATCTACGCTTGGCTGAAGAAGTCTGCTCCAGAATATAAACTCTCCTTCTAGATCTTATGGTTCCATCTCCTATGGCTCCAAATAAACCCTTCCCAACGTGAGATGATTGTTAATCAATGCAGCACTGCCTTTCAGAATCTGCAGAAGATCTGTAGCAATAGCTCTGAATTCGTTTCATTTGGCTCACTCAGAAATCTAATGATAATTCAGATGTCAACACAATTAACTAGGTCACTGTCGATCATTTTAGCAGAAACATTATCTTATCTGTTTATCCCACAGTTCCAAATGACCTTCGACACCTCCCAGGTTACCAAAAGGCCTTCACCAGCCCCTCACTGCCAGTTTCTACAACGCAGGCTACGTTGTCAATACAAAAATCTGCAGCCCACTGAAAATTTGGAAGCAGCATAACATTGAATTTAGCATCAAAATATATTACATGAGGAATATTCTGATGGTATGGTTCATTTTCATACTGCATTCAGTTAATGGGGCCTGATCCTTGGCTGATGTGTATCAGTGTAGCTCCACTGAAGTCAAATGGCCCCAGATGTTCAACAACAGAGTGCCTCCTCCCATTAAGAATGTGTCTACATTACAGAACCACTGGGTGTGAAACATAGCAGCTTCTGCCCTCCCCACAAGTGTGGACAGGGATAACTGAGCTTAATAGCTATTGTGGCAAAGTATGTTAGGCACTTAGCAGAATGAAGGGTCTAGCACATTTCGCTGCAGTGAATGTTGGATTCAGTTGACCATGTCACATAAATGGGACAACTGATTCTGACACCAGTGAAGGGGAAGCGGTAGGGCTGCCATGTCTGGTATCCCCATGACAAACATGGCAATTTTGTAGCGCAGACAATCCCAGATCATGAGTTTCTGGGGAGAAAACAGAAACAACACAAAGGCATGTCATCCTCCATTTTGGTCTCTGATTCTGAGAAGGCGGAGATTTAACTTCAGATGTCTACAGAAAAGAGCATTCTGTGGCCCCATTTTCTTCTTGTTTCAGGGAGGCTTGCTCGCTCATCAAGATGAGAACAAAAACCATGAAGAATAAGAATCACAGGATTTCCCCAGCGCTTTATTACTTAAATAGCTCTAAATTCAAAGGCAACTTAAAATAAAATAACCAAAAATAGAAATGTTTTTTCCAACATCTTCCCACTGAAAGTTAATGAACTGCAGCTCAGGTCTGCCTCAACTGCATTTGGACATTTACTGTCACACCAAGTAGTAAATCTTCTTGGCCAAATACAGGCTTTACAAGAAGGCAAATCACACGCTCGATTAGTCCAAGGAAATTGGTGACTTTGTTTAACCTCTGCAATTTGAAATACGGATCCTGCTGCAGTGGAAACCTGCTTGGAGTGAAGTCACTTTTTTCATAGAGCAAATGGAGGAAATCTTCTCTACTGAGCAAAGTCAAAACAGATGGAGCATGTGCAGGAGCAGTAGAGAGAAGGGATGTGATCATGTGCAGAGTAGAGGAGCTTCTCTTCATGACTACCACTGCAATTCCTGGCTTATAGTATCTGTAACCCCCTACGCACAGGGGTTTGTCCAGTAGATCCATGTAGTTGGCAATCAAACAACCTTACACCTAGTTCACCATGCCAACACACCACACAAGCCTGTGATGCTGCAGAAGGTAGTTTGGTGCTGTACCCCATGATATTGAGGAGGCCAGTGCCTGTCCCTCCTCATGTAGCTGAACTGCTCTGGTTCCATGGCATTCAGGGCCTTACACAGCACTTACCTGGGTTGGTGGATTTGTCTCTAAATGCAGTATTGTGATTTTCACATTGCAATGTATGGGAAAAGCCCAGGAGCTTCATTCTACTTCATTATAACAGAGCTCCCCATAAGATGGTTTTAATGTACATCTAAAAATGAATGCACTTTTAGGGAAACTATGTGCGTAGTATGTAAACACCCCTCTTTAACTTGTGTAAAACTCTTAGATTTCTCATAACTGTGTGGCAAGGAGTTGCACAGAATTTCTTGTTCTGGAATATGTTTTACTACGTTGTCAAGCAAGGAGAAGTCCTTTTCTGAGTTTTAAAATCAAATAAAAACATCAGTAAAACATTATCCTTCCAGGGCTGGTGGGGATTTTCCAGGAATATAAAGGCGTGAAATGGACTCCTGGAAGCAGATTCCTGCAGTTTTATCACTGTACTATGTCTTATGTACAATAAAATAGCTCTTTTGAAAAAACCTCATTGGACAAACTGCTGAAAGCAAAGTGCTGCCAAAATGTTAGTCCATGCTCTGGGTATTTTCCGTATTGAATATTAAAACCACTTCCTCTCTGGCCTTCCTTTCTTCCAAAATGCCCTGGCAAGACCATCTTTTTCTGCTACTCTAGTTATGTTTTCTTCCTACTTCATTCTCTGTATTGGCCTTCCTTCTTCTTCTTCATTAAGTTCATGTGTCTCCTCTCTTTAAAAGCATTCCATAATCCTGCCTCTGATTTTCTGCCACTTTCTCCTCCTACTCTTCCCCCTTCTACCTGTTCCAGTCACAGCCTTAACTCTGACCAAGACATAGCTATCAAGAATCATAGCCTTCTGCTTTTGAGTTAAAGAAAGCCAGTAAAAATAAACATAACACATAAAGCAAATGGCCTAAATTTCCATAAATGTCTACTGGGTGACTCAATTGTTGGGTGCTCAATTGGAAATACTTGAGAGGGGCTTGATTTTCAGAGGTGCGGTCCTTTCTATGGTATCTCAAGTGGGCATGCCAAAAGTGAGTCATTCAAATGACTAGCCACTTTTGAGAATTTAGGTGTAATACATACAGCAACTTTAACTATTCTTAAGCAAACCACATGAGCAATACTTTTCAAGGTGTATTGAACGCATCTTCCAACCGTGGATTACTAACATCTTCGTTTGTAACTATTATACCAGCAGCACTGTTCTGAATCTCATACATTATTGCCAACCCCACATGTCCAAAATATCAGCCCCCCAATCATGTGATTGGTTTAAAAATAATAAGATTAATTTTTTTTAAATTTTAAAAAAATTTGCCTTCGGTCTTTTGAGCCTTTAGGATGCACTCACTTCACATATCTCCACAATTATAAGGGCTAAACACTTACTTTTTTCCCAATAAAATGGAAGATGAGATTCTCCTGCAATCTACTGACTCCAGCAGCATGAGTTTTATGAAAAACACTGGGTATCATCAGCCTTGGGTTTATACCACAAGAGTTGATGACACTTAATATGGATGTGCACCTAAGACAAATCTTCTTAGCATTTGTGTTTCTAGAACTTTACGTGATAGGGTGTACAGGGGGTTCCACTCTCTGCAGGAATGCCTCCTTACAGCTAGATCTGGGAATTCTTTCTCGCCCTGTCTGGTGCCCCCGTCTAGGGGTTGTTTACACTGTGGCCCCTCTTCTTTCTGTGACACAGGATGCTCCCTTCCTGTGACTTGGCCCTCCAGCCAGGTCACTATGTAGTTTCCCCCCCTTCTGGGGTAACAAAATCCCACCAGACAAGCTGTATAGATGCTGACTCTGACAGTCTTCTGTTCCAACTCTCTGGATCCTGTGCCACTTTCCCAGTGGCTGGTAGGGGAAGCTGGGCCCACCCACTACTCCGGGCTCCAGCCCTCAGACCTTATGACTAGCAATCCACATCTGCTCAGTCTCAGACCCTGTTGCTGTTTCTCCGGGCTCCTTCCTACCCCATCTCTTGATCTCCTTGCCTATCTCTGGGTTTACTACTGCAACTTCCTCTGCTCCCCATGGCTATTTCACCCTTCTCAGTTGTGCGTCAAACTCCCCACTTCAGGGCAGGACTCCAGGGTTTACTCTCCCACTTTGGATCTCCTCCTTGTCCCTGGCCAACTCCCTTTCCCTCTGGGGAGTGACTGTAGACCTCCGCCCTGGAGCACCTTTCTGCTCTCACTTCCAGGCTCATAATCCTATCCCAGCTCCTCCCCCAGCTGGGCTTCATCTGCCATTAGGCCTTATCAATCCCTGGTTCCCCTCCAGGTGCAGCGATTAAGGTTATTTGGTCCACTCTGGCCCACATTAACCCGGTCAGGGCTTGGGTTGGGTAGACGCCCAATCACATACGGCAAATTCCCAAACATACATTCCCAACACCGACAGAACATCTCTACTGCAAAGTATCCTTCCACAATCCTGTTACAAGAGAATGTGTATCAAACAGCCAACATCTGAGAGAGTTGGGGCCCGACATCTAGGAAACCTGGGCAGGACCAGCAGCGCATATTCTAATCGTCACATTCATTCCCACAGCTGTGACAAGGGACCAGTCTTCAGGCCACTTCTTCAGTTAAACATCAGGCTTTGGGATAATCTTCTCTAAACAGTTTATAAACAGAACCTCCATTATCATTTCAGAATATTGAATACTATCTCCCACCTTCCATACTGCAGCCTAGGCACCTAGCATGCCTGGGACTTTTGGGTTTGTTAAATGACAGTGGGGATGAGCCATTACGATCTTGAGCTATGCAGTTGAAATGTCTTTTATTACCTGTAAATATGACAAGTTGTTCCATGGAGGAATTTCTGCTGATACTGTCTAAGCTCTCAAAAGAAGCTGGGACAGGCAATGACTGCTGGGCAAATACACCTAACACTAGCAAAGAGATCAGATTAGTATTTCAAATGATCCAGTGCCTGCTTGTGAAATAAATTTACAGAGCTAGTCTAAAACTTTGCTATTTGTTTAAAAAAAAGGGGGAAATCTCTGTAAACCAAGAATAAATACAGAGGGATAAACCTTCAGATGATGGAAAGTGACAATCGACTGGAGTCAATAGATCTATGCCATTTTACACTAACTGTAGAGCTGAGGAGCTGGCTCACTGTCAACATAAATAGAGATTTTTGTAAAATTTCATATAACTATAACATGTAGCCACAGAATTATATACAGGATATCCTATTATCTAGAAAGGGTAGGGCCAGATCCTCAGCCCCATTAAGGCCATTTTGTCCCTCTCTAGCATGATCAATCAATGTCATCTCTAAATCAATGATCCCTGTATCTCCTGTGTTGTGTGCACTAGCATTTTATGAAGAGGCTAATGACATTCTGCATTAGAGCCTTGAGCCTTATGATGGCCAAAACAGGATCATCAGGCTTGGTAAGATAATATGGTGCCATCACTACAGGAAAAGATTTTAGATGTAATTCAAATGATTGCATGTTGAAAAGGTCCTAGCCAGAATAGAAAACAAGTTATTCAGAGTAAGGAAATGCATCCTCCATTCCTAACTTCTTATATATAGAAAAAGATTCAAGAACATAACAGCAAGGAAGATGGTTGAGAAGTAGATGGTTGAGAGAACTTAAGTTCCTTGAGAAATAATGTCTCCTTTATGGTTTCCCCTAATGTTTTGTCCAAGAAGGGTCAGACCCCAAACCATTGATCTAAATGTTACTTTAACTTTAGATTTCAGAGTGGTAGCCGTGTTAGTCTATATCAGCAAAAACAATGAGGAGTCCTTTTGGCACCTTAGAGACTAATACATTTATTTGGGCATAAGCTTTTGTGGACTAAAACCCACTTCATCAGATGCATGGAGTGGAAAATACAGAGTGTATTTATACCTCCTTACTGTATTTTCCACTCCATGCATCTGATGAAGTGGGTTTTAGCCCACGAAAGATTATGCCCAAATAAATGTGTTAGTCTCTAAGGTGCCACAAGGACTCCTTGTTGTTTGAACTTTAGAGATTCAGCTACAATGGAACCAGGATCTGAACCAGGCTTGATTTTGATTTTGCAAAACAAAAACCCAGTGGATGATACTTTGCAAAACCAAACCATAGCCCGTCTTGATTTTCCTCATCTCTATAATTTGTATTTGTCCTCAATGGCAAAGTCTCATGAGGTACAGGTTCGGTATGAGATCCCAGAATTACAAGATATTTTTGTACGTGAACACTGCATTCCAATGTATTCTCATCCCTTATGGTTGGACTCAAGTACCACACCCATCTGCAGCTATTTTTAAACTTTGAAATCTAAATTAAAATACAGTGCCAAATTCTGGAAGCGGCTGTTGACTTCAATAAGATTTACAGATACTCAGCAGGTTTTGGGATTTAACCCAATGTGTTAAGTGAGGAGAGAAGCCATGAATTTCAGCAAAAAGATAGCTCAATATATTAGAATTTCAATGCCACATATTCTTACAGGTCAGACAGCACTAAACCATACCAGTAATGCTAAAGAAACGATCCTTTTCAGTTGCACATAGAAAACTATGACAAAGAAAGCACAAGAGAAAAACAACTTTGCAGATCTTAATCCTGGGAATACCACTACTACTGTGATCAGCACAGCACTGGAGCTATCTTGGAGCTGCAGCCATTCAATTTGTTTCTGTTTGTGCTCTCAAGCACTGCCTGTTTTCTGAGACTGCCAGGAAGGGTGTCACTTGTGATGGTGGGTTTCTTGGTTATGGATACCTGCTTGCTAGGAACAAGAATGAATAACTAATTTTGTATAGGGCATTAACCAGCCATTAGACTGTACCAAATTTTGATCACTACCAACCTTGACCATATTCAGAATGGTGACCTATAGGAGAAATATCCTGCTAATAAAATCCTTTGACCCATTAATTCTCTATAACCTTCTTCTCTGCTTGATGTCATCTCCATTGTAAAGTGATTAGTGTTTCTTAAGTGAGGCAGAAGACAGCTTAGAGTGCCCAGCAGAGGCACAGAAAAGGTCGGTAATGTACCCATTTCCTATATTCTCCTCACCAGAACTTCCCCTTGAGTTATCTAAGATGGTGGAATATCCTGTACTTTACTAATGAAGGAAGCCCTAATTTCTAGTTACAAACTTTTTTACATCTTGAAAGTGAGATTCCCAACTCAAACCATATATGACATATCAACCCATACTCCAGCCATGCCAATCCATATCATACAAGCATTCCCAAGTGAAACGAACAAGGTTAACGAATTACCATACTTGTGTTCAGCTTATCTGAGGTACTTGAGTGTCTTTCTCTCCCGCTGAGTCCCTCCAAAGTTGCTGAAGCTGACAGGGTTGCCCTTGCTCTTTGTCCCAAGTTTGATCTGGAGTGAGCTGGGCTACGTCTTCTTTGTTGAGGGACTCACTTCCTGAGTGTGTCTTCCCAAGTCCCTTTGAATAATAAATATTTTCTCATTCCTTGCACTTGTATAGCGCCTTCCATCCAGGGGTCCTAAAGCACTTTATAGACATGAATGAATTAGAACACCCTAGTGGGGGAGGGAAATACTATCATCTCCATTCTACGGATGCTGGGGAAGTGGGTTCCAGAGAGGTTCTGATGATCCAAAGTCACAGAGCAAATCCATGGCAGAATCAGAAGTTGAATCTTCCTAATCCCATTCCTGCCCCTTATACATAAAACAATCCTTCCTCTTTTACATTGGTCTCTGGTAGATATCAAGGTTCACTGTTAGGTCAGCTCATCTTTGATCCTTTCGTCCTCTCTTTTTTAATTGGTGCTTCCTTTTTAGAATATTTTTAGTATGTCTTTCTTTTAGCAGGGTGGTTGCTTCTCTCTGGATAATAAGACACAGCTTTATCTTCATGACTGTTGTTTTTAACTTCTACACAGCACCCAATATACGTGGTGATGGGTGCTATATAAACAAATAAGATAATTAAACGACTGATTAGTCAATGTCATTGGAACTGTTAGGTTCTTTCCATCCTTCCCTCCTGTACTAATGTTTTTTCACTGTTTTTAATTTAAAGACCTCATCAGTGCTAAGCAGTAGCTCCTAGGTCCTGATCTGAAACCCACTGAAGTTAATAGGAGTTTTTGCATTGACTTCAATGAGTTTTGGATCAGCTCTTTCGTCCTTTTGGTTGGGACTTTCCCACTGAAATGGAAACTCTCTAGTGTTTGTCTGCTACCCAGTAACTTTCTCAGTTGTTGCCATATAATGATGGCTGTTCTACATAAAATGAGTTGGCGGTCTCAGTTCAATACCTATTAGACAGGCATTCACATCACAAAAGCACAACTGAAATTGACATGAAATGGCAGCCTTTGTTGGCAGTAGAAGTATAGAGGCCAAGAGCTACATTCTCACCTCTATGTGTGGTCCCTCACTTCTAGTTTGAGGTACCATGAGCCAGCACTGCTGCTGCATGCTATATCTTGTTCAGCAGATAACCAGGAAGCATCACTCTTCAGGCTTGTCAGTCCAGACATTGTCACAAACACTCACTCCATAAATAATTGTGAGGGACTGTAGCTTTCTTGATTGCCAAGGCAGGTTTCTCTGACTTTATTTTACGCAAACCAACCAAAGAACGTCTGTGCATCCTAAGCAAAAAAAGCCCTGAGGCTGAAACAAGCACAGAAGAGAGATATCGTTATTACATTTGTTTAACGGCAGATAATGAGCGACTGTAATGTTGCAATTGGAACTTTCTTCAGCACAGCAAGACTTGCTCTTGAAATGGTAGCAGTTGTCTGTTATCTGCAATGAAACAAATGTAAATATTTTAAGCACCTTCACTGGTTGTTTTTCTATATCAGCCTTAGAGGATTTCCTAGGAAGGGTGCAGTAGTTCTACATTTATCCCACTCACCAAAAAAAAAAAAGAAGAAGAAGAAGAAGAAGAAAAAAGTCTCCTTTAACAATTAAGTCCATTGGCCATTCCTCTGCCAATGTAAGCCACATACCCAGAAGTTTATCTTCCATGGGTTTTGTCCAATATGGTGTTTGCTGCCCTATAGGAACCACAGCAGAGAAAGTGAGGCCCTAGAAATAACACTAAAGGTAACCATAAGGGATAAACTCCTGCAGTCCTTACTCAGGTCTTACTCACTGGTTTTAATGAGATGGCAAGTAGCTAGAGCACTGGACTGGGGCCTTGGGGGCTATTCTCTGCTCTCTCACTGACCCCGTGTCACTCTGTTTACTCTCCCACCCTTTGTCAGTCTTGTCTATCTAGTTTTTAAGTTCTTTGGAGCATGGATTGTGTCTTACTTTGTGCCTGTACAACACCTAGCACATTGGGGCCTCGATCTCAGTTGGTACCTCTTGCTGTCCCAGCGATACAAATAATTACAATTTGATGGTGGTTTTGCCCCAGTAAGGACTGCAGGATTTGGGCCAATTTATATTGTCATTGTGAATGTTCACGCTTGAAAATTTCATATTGGGATCTAGAAACAAATTAGGAATTTTGATACATATTTCATATTGATTTTGGCTAATATCAAGTGTAGTATCTGTTTCATTTCTGAGATATGCTTTATCGGAAGACAGAATCCTGCACATGCCAGGGGATGGACTCAGTATCATGGTGGTGGGTTGTTTCCATCTCGAACTGCTGTGATTTTGATAAATGGAAGCCAGCAGAGAGAAAAGAATGGGTCTGACTATCCTCTCTCTTACAGGGTAAATCAGGAGTAAATATCTCCATTGAAGTCAGGTGGCATTAAAGCAACGTAAAACTGGTTCACTGTAAATAACAGGGGAGACAGACTGTAGATTTCAAACACTGGCCCATGCAGTTCTAGCTGATGAACACTAAAGGGCAGGCTAGGCATATACTGTACAAACAACAGTAAGGCCGCTAGGAAGCTCTAATGCCAAGCACTGCTCAGTTCTGAAGCACAGTAGACTTAATGAAAAGCCAGCACTTCTTTCTCTGCTCAGTCCAGCTGGGCTCTGATTATACTTTATTAAAGAAAACTGGGAGACATTTTTTTGTTTTCTGCACTATTCCTCAGCGAGTCTATTTAACTCACCCATGTAACTCTAAATTCTGCTCTGCTGCAACGAAGTTGTGAGAAGACCTGGGTCTGAACCAAACAAAATAAAATAAAAATAAAAAATCCCTGAACGTTGAGAAAGTGGATTAAAACTTCGCATCTTAGCGCCATCTCTAGTTATGCGTAGTGGCTTATGGTACGAGCAAGCAGATCCATTGATCTGTGTCCTGCATTAGGGCTACAAGGGATCCAGATCAGCCCGCTTTGGGGGCCAGAGAACTGACTCTTCCTTCCTCCCTTCTCCAAGAAACAATCTTTTATCAGGTTACCCTCCCCAAGACAGAGTCTTCCACCCCTGCTCCAAATGGACTCTTGCCCATCTCCCATTCTACCTCTGACTTACCGTTGCATCTGACCTTGGGGCTCAAATCCCAAGGATCCAAGGATTTCACTTTCATCAGTCCCTGCCTGTGCATTATTTTTTCTACTTTTTTTTAAAGCATCTCCTGGCTACCTGTAGCTACTGGTGTACTCACTGTGGGGAAGAAGGCAAGGACATGTGGGATGGGTATTAACCAGACCACACCTTTATTAGTCAGATACATCCAAGGTTCAACCATCATGGGAAAGCCCAGCACAGTGACTCCTACCCCATTGATCCTTTGCCAATTCTTGGGGCCTCCCACCACAGGGGAAGCCAATTGTCACATTAGGAGAGTTTCTGGGCACCTCCACTCACCCACTAGCATCCCTCCCCCTTTCAGCGGTTAAAGTGAGAGGGGACCTTGACCTCCAGCCAGCACTGACTTCAAGTGCTTTGGCAAGGCAATGCCTATTAGTAATGCCCATGCCCCTGGTTCACCTTTGCCCCCAGGGAGTTAGACACAATGCCCCATCTCCTAAGGACATGCCCTCAGGATGCCCACTGTGTTACCTTTTTGGATCTGGAGCCTAAATAAGCAAGTTCCTGCACTGGGCACCTGCCACAAGGAGGTGCCAGCATCAGCTTGGTGGCCTTCACCCCACTCTGCACAGGCTACCAAGAAGTTTGGCCAACCCAATACCGAGATCACCCAGGAACAAATGTGCACCTATATCAGAGTGGTCCACTCCATTCTCTTGATAAAGCTCAGCTGCCCTCTGGGCTAATAACTGATACTTTCCATCTGGCCATCCTCCAGGCCCTATCCACCTTTCATGGGTGGACTGCAGTCCACCAAACCCTGCAGGTTAGTATCTCCAACCATACTATCCCCATGCCAGGAAACATGTCCACCAGCAGCCCTATATCCTGTTCAGCCTTCCAAATCAGTTGGAGTCCAGAATACATTCCCAAGTTGTTCTCCCCAGGCAGATAACAATGACATCTGATGTGTCCTCACAGGGCACCAGCCCCCATGCAATGGAGGCATAAGCTGTTCTCAGCACATGTCCTACCTGCTTTGCCAAGACAAAATTCACATCCAGCCCAAGGCCCAGCTGAAAGCCCCTTGCTGAATTACACACTCTCTTGTGAAACCAGTGCACCATGTTGTGCTCACAAATCCGTACCTCCAGCCGTAGGCATGCTCTCCTAGAATCATAGACTTTAAGGTCAGAAGGGACCATTATGATCGTCTAATCTCACCTCCTGTACAACGCAGGCCACAGAACCTCGCCCACCCACTCCTGTAACAAACCCCTGACCTATGTCTGAGCTATTGAAGTCCTCAAATCATAGGTTAAAGACTTCAAGGTGCAGAGAATCCTCCAGCAAGTGACCCGTGCCCCATGCTGCAGAGGAAGGCGAAAACCCCCCAGGGCCTCTGCCCATCTGCCCTGGAGGAAAATTCTTTCCCGGCCCCAAATATGGCAATCAGCTAAACCCTGAGTATGTGAGCAAGACTCACCAGCCAGACACCCAGAAAAGAATTCTCTGTAGTAACTCAGATCCCGCCCTATCTAGCATCCCATCACAGGCCATTAGGCCTATTTACCGCTAATAGTCAAAGATCAATTAATTGCCAAATTAGGCTATCCCATCATCCCATCCCCTCCATAAACTTATCAAGCTTAGTCTTGAAGACGGATATGTCTTTTGCCTTCACTGCTCCCCGTGGCAGGCTGTTCCAGAACTTCACTCCTCTGATGGTTAGAAACCTTTGTCTAATTTCAAGCCTAAACTTCCCGATGGCCCGTTTCTATCCATTTGTTCTTGCTCCGATACATTCTATAGGAGAGACATGGGAAGGAAGCAGGCATGGTTAAACCCTGTGGTGCTCACAGCCCACCACCTGCATTGGCCTCCTCCCAGGCAGCTGCACACAGGCATTATAGACTCTGGATCACCCACACCCTATAGCTTGGATCTCTGATGCTCCCAGACCCACTGGGTAGCCGCTGTTGTGGCCCCTGCACAGAACAAGAGGGAACCATGCTATCCTGGTGGCAAGCCCAAGAGCAACAGCCCCTTCCTAAACACTTGCATCAGCTGGAATTGGGTTAGGAAAGAACGGGACCCTCACCGGCTGTTGAATCAAGTCAAGCTTGCCTGGGTGGCAAGATAGACTGGAATGCCCAGGGGACTGTCAGTGACTCCAGGTCAAGGCTTGAGGTGTTCACACTTGCTACTTGGTAGATGACATCTAATTATAGAACCTACACCCATTTGGGGTTTTTTGTCCTGCCTCTTGACAGTATGCCCTGGGGCTGGCACTCACGGTCATGAGCCATTCCAAACAGCACAGCACCTCATTTCCTGGGACAGCTATTTTGAGGCTTTGCATATTTTTGATTCACATGCTTAGTTTTACTCCATTCCTTAATTTCCAAAGCTGCTTCTTTCTTCAGGCCGTTATGGAATGGCCGGTGGGATATTTGGCGTCACAGCATAGCTCTACTTTCCTAACTGGCATCTGAGCCAAAGCCCATTAGGTCAATGGAAGACTTTCCAATGGAGGTCAATGGAAGACTTTCCATTGACTTCAGTCGGTTTGGATCAGGCTTTTGGCGCAGTGGGGGATTCCACGGAAACGAAAGAACTGTGGAGGTCAGCTAGTAAGATCAGATCCTGATGAAAAAGAAGGAAGGTGTCGGCTTTCAGGTGGCTTTTCAGACCCTTTTAAAGATTTTTTTTTCATCAGTAATGATTCAGAGACAAGTGCATTGTCGGAGGTGATCTCTTGGTGGCAGCAGAAACTAGAATGGCATTTTAATTTAACTTATTGCATTTCTGCTTGTTGGAAAACACAGCACATAGGAGCAGCTGTCATGAGGACACTATTTCAGAATATAAATTGGGATTGGAATATGGGCTTAATTAAATCATTCCCGAGGTCATTGTAAGGAAAGGCAAACTTCCTTCTCTCACATTTAACTCTGTTTCACACAAAAGAACATTTAACACCATCAGAAATCTCTATGTGGGATTTGAATTTAATAGGAGAGAGTATTTTTTGGGAAAACTATGAAGGCTACAGTGACCGGTCTTAAATGAATGTACACTACAAACAAATGCATAATAGCAGCTCTGTCCCACCCCAGAGATGGCAACATTCCAGTGTTGATGAAGTGAAAGTGAGTCTCATTTTAGGTTTAGTTTTTAATTTTGGAAATTTCATTGGTGTTTGTGAGATATGCTATATAAAGCAACAAACAGTTATGATGTATATGCATGCATTAAAGCCAAGATTTAGCTAGTGTAGCAATAACCTGAGTCGTGTCTTTGTGAGGGCTCTGTGTGTGCATGCATCATACTGATTATACATATCAACTGATGTATATAGATGAAAGCATACTTAATGACTGAAGGCAGGATGATGAAGACTTCAAGGAGAATGGGAATGATCTCACAGTGATCACTCACAAGTGAGTAATTCAGTTATTCCCTGAGGTGTGCATGCTGTATGCAAGGTTGGTGCCAAATCTGTATTTCAGAAAACAGTAAATATTTTAAAGTGCAGCAAGTGGATCAAAATATTGTCTCCCTTTTGGATTTCATTATTGTGTGGGCTAATTGTAATAAGCAGGGAACATGGCTGACTGGCCAGCTGCAGCCAACTAGGTACACTGATCGACCTGCTATTAACACAGGGAGTACAGAGAACATTATGGGGTACAGTGGAGAACTCCCACAAAGCTGGTGTTTTGTTACCTGCTCCACCTGACACTCAACATTTCCCCCAGTGTTATACTCAATATCAGGTGACACATCATGACACAACTTGATATTCGGCACACAGTGCGTTGCACCGGCTGTATAGTGCTTTGTGACTGTCCTACTGCTGCTGCACACCTTGGGGAAACTGAAATCCTCTCATGTTGCCCATTAGCTAGACATATTGACCAAACGTATAGGCAGATAATGCAAACAATAACAAAGCTATTGATTAAGGAGATGGGAGACAGATAGGTATTTCTGATGACGTGTATACGCTTTGGATCTCTCCAGCACGCCGCTAACAGAGGCGTATCGATTGCACAGCGTTCAGTAGCTCAGAGCTGACATGGGTCCAGTGCACGGGTGTTTAGCTGTGCTGAGCCTGCTGCAGGGCAACAGGCATGAATTTGAACAATGTGAAGGCACAGGGAGCTTTTCACAGGCAGAGATGGGAGTCAGGTACCCGACGGCCAATGGCTGTCCATGGGAGGCAGGTGCCTGGCAGCCCTGGGTGCCTGTAGAATAGATAGCTCCCCCATGGTAGTGGCTAAGATAACCAAACAGTGTTGACTCTGCACTGTAAAGTCAGTGCATTCACAGCAGCATCAAAGCAATGTATTGTAAACATTGAGCTGTAGCTCACGAAAGCTTATGCTCAAATAAATTTGTTAGTTTCTAAGGTGCCACAAGTACTCCTTTTCTTTTTGTAAATATACTAAGGCTCAAATGCCCCACCCTCCACCCCATCCTCTTTATTGATTACTTCTTTCCTGGTGGCCAGGAGCACTGATGATGGCAGAAATGTTAGCAGCTGGCATTAATGCTGAGCTCTAAAGTTACCAGTAGGGATGCTGATTTGGAAGAGCTGTGAGAGCAGCATCCATCCTCCCCCTGCTGATGGCTGAGGGCATCACCTTCACAACACATCTGTTCCCCACATCTGGCCCTTCCAGTTGGCAGTGAAATCTGGCCAGGCTTATTATGATTGCTCCCTGCACCACGTGACCAGCTTGAGGCATTCACATTGCGTCGTCTACATTTCAGATGTAAACCAGTAAAATGCTGCTTTTAACACTATTGGTCTTGTCGGTTAGATTGCTGTGCAGGAGACAGAATGAGCCCTGTGCTGTGCACTGTAGATTGCAATGCAAGAAAAGGATCCTTGATATTCTGCCGAATATGTGAGTGTGACTGTTTGACACTCACACCAATAAGGGAGAGTAAAGGCGGCAGAAGGAATTTTACTCTATGTTGTAATTTATCGATGGTTCCTTAAACCCCTTGCAGAGCTCATCTGTTTGAAAAATCAGGTTAATATGGTCACCTGTAATGTTTGCTTTCAGGCAAATTGCACCAGAGCAAATGTGATTTCCATACGAGTGTTGCACTTGGAAGACTGAGCTGCTTCAGTGTAGGTGTTTAAGTGCCTGAGTATTTGTTCCAGAAATGTAGGGGGGGTCTATTCACCCCTCAGTGCACACTCCTGCTCACGAGAGTTGCTTACATGCAGAAGAGGAAAAAAGAACCCACGCTAGGGAAAGGCACAGGCAGGGGACACATCACCCCAACCCTAATTTAGGAGAGAGAAATTGAGAGGATGCCTAGAAAAGCATTCCTGGGTTTCATTCATTGCACTGTAATTTTACACGTCTTCACAGTAAGGGCATATATTGTCAGAGAAGCACTCTGAGTAAGTAATGTCACTCACTGAGTCACAAATGGAAGCCATGTCAGCCAGCATTGCAAAATAGATCTATAACTGGCTTTTTGTGCCTCAATTTGAGAGGATCTAACTCAATTTCAATGATTTACGACGAGGAGGAGGAGGACACTTTCTGCCCTCCTTCGCCCTGCCCGCCCCAGCTTATTTCTGCTCCTCTTCTGGGTTCTCTGGGATCTGGAACTAATTAGTCTAAGAAAGAGGAATGAATGTATTTCTTGCGCAGACTGATTTGTATACTAATAACTGTAACAGGTTTTCCCTCCCCTGCTGCCAGCCCAAAAGAGCTTGCATCAGTTAAGCCAATCAGGAATTTGGAGAGGATGATGAAACAGCATTCATATGAAAGATGAAGTATGCATTGAGGGCTGACATGGGATGGTGAAGGCATCTGCAGTCCTGATATGGACTCTGCTAATATTGCTGATCTGTCCGATTGCCAACATAACCCATTAGTTGAAAGCCCTTTTTTGCACAAATAGCTAATTTGCTCTCCTAGGGTCTGATCCCAAAGTAAAGTCACTCAAGTCAATGGACAGACTCCCATTGAATTCAAAGGGCTTTGGAGCAGGCCATACTGTATTGTTTGAAAAACACAACAGTTGGACTAAGAAAGCATCAGGGTTTACTATCATGGATCTAATTGTGCTCAAATTGCTGTGCAGGAGATAGAATAAGCACCGTGCTGTGTGCTGTAGATTGCAATGCAAGAAAAGGATCCTTGATATTCTGCCAAATATGTGAGTGTGACCGTTTGACACTCAGATGGTTGCATCATGGAATCAAACATACTCAGTATTAAGATAACCAAGAATACAATGCATGGTGCCAACATATTCATTTTCATGGACATATTTTCTTAAAGTTCCTGCAGTATTTCAAAGTACTCTATCTCTGAGTAGCAATGAAAAAAAAAAGCACCTCAATTTAATAGGTGAGGATCCTAAAACTGAGGAGCTGATCCTCTGGTTCAGAATGAATCATGACACAGACCAGTACATCAGTGTGCAGAAGTGATTTGTTTTTACATCATTTACTTTTTCACACACGCCCCGATTATCGCATCTTTCCATCCTCCTGTCATGTCTGCTAGGGTACTCAAGGAGACATAAAGTAATTGGCCTCCTAGCATCTGTGGTCATCAAAACACCCAAGGCTCTTTTCATCTGGGTAGGGAGGTTAGTTGAGCTGATCACATAATGGTTGAGTAATTTATTGAGATTGTATAGTATTACTGGGGTAAAAATTGTTTTCATTATTTGCTCACTTTGTAGAGTGGTTAACGTGTGAATATTCATGGACATGTATGAACTTTATTAAATTTATATATATGTAGGGCTGGGTGTGTTGGTGTGTGTACACACACACGCACACACACACACACACACACTTTTTGCATTATATTCACTCAATTCTAGATGCTAGGCCCTTTCTTGAACGATTTCCAATTTGGGAAAATATACTCTGCCTATCTGAAGTCTCTCACTTTCAGTCAGATACAGTATTCTGCACTTCCAGTCCTAAACTGTTGGATAGTGTTGCTGAGTGCGGTTAAGTTGCGTTCCCCCTTCCCTGTCCCCAGAGAGTGGTGGCTGCAGCAATCTCTGAATGTAAAGAGCTTTATGAACCTTCAGGCTGAAAGATACTGGATAACATAGCAGAGCATGATGAATTGTTATTATTACCACCAATATTAATACTTCATATTATTCCATACCTGTTCATGCTCATGACTCTTTGCGGAACAGTCCCCAGGTAAGTTCCTTGTTAATTATGTAATCCAAGATTTATGGGAGGGAAAAATGCATGGCAGCTTTAATGAAACTTTGTCCTGCAGCGTCAGTAAAAAGTTTTAAATCAAGCCACCCAACTCACGCAGGTGTCCCAGCACTAGAATTTGCAGTGACCCAGCTATCTCTGGCCAGGCTGTTGTTGGCAAATATCAAAAGCGTTTTGGCCTTGCCATTCTCAATTTGCTGCCTCATAAATTGAACACTCTGGGTTTTGCCTCTTCTTTTGCAGGCTTGTTTCCATTCTTCTTACCGATTCTATCGGTCATAAAGCAGAGCAGGAGATAACTATTAACCACGCTAGCTTAACTCAGCCCTCACTCACACAGGTGTAATACCATTGGCTTCAAAGGAATTTACTCCTGATTTACACGGTGTAAGACAGCAGAATCAGACACAAGGCCCTCTCCAGGGTATTAAGTAGCTAACCATCTATACTTTTAAAAAAATCTTACTATCAAGTTGTGTGTTCATAGTATCTGAAGCCTGACTCATGAATATATGTATTAAGTACAGAAGAGTCTTAAGCAAACATTTATATTCCAGAGCAATAGCCAACATTAAAGGCTCTGGGGATAGATGGTTAGAAACCCAAGTCACTTTCAGCTGAGACCTAGAAATGAGGCAGTTCTTACAAGAATTTTTTCCTCTCCTCAGTGTAACAGTTTCCAAATAAACAGGCGAAACAGCCTGAGGTGATTAAAGCAATAGAGAAGATTTGTTTTGTTAAATATTATCACCTTTGCTTCCTTTTTATGTACAAAGTGATTTTTCCTCAGTGGGATATGTTATCTACTTTAGATGAGGCTGGATTTTTTTTGAAAAAATGTAAATCAGCTTTTAAATCTTTTTTTATGTAAATTTGATAGCCTTTACTGGCGATTATTCTGCTTTGCGGTGGTTCCTTTTTTCCCTTCCCCCTTGGAATTGTCTCCCCCTTCTCTTTAATTGTCTTAATTTGAATAAATCTGGGATCACACCTTGGTTTTGAAATTTATTAAAAAGATTTACATGCTGAGCACTGACATTTCCCAGCCTAATCAGTGCTGGGGATGTTTGGTGCATCCAAGGGGCCCTGATTCAGCAGCCTATCCCTATTCAGCAAAGCACTTGAGCGCGTGCTTAGCTTAGGCACATGCTGTCACTTTGATCTTTGCTGGACAGGGATGGAGTTAAACCCATGTTTAAATGGGTTTGCTGAACCAAGGCCAGGATACACTCCCCATCTCAAACGACTGGTCCCCACAGGATAATCCTGTAGTTCGTCCACCAACACTCATTGGGGGAGGTTTGCTGGAGGAAGGACTGTGTACTAACTTTCGCTGGGCCTGATCCGCACTGCCCGGTACCTTGGGTAGTTGTTTACACCTGTGCACCATGGTTGTAACAGGCTACCTTTCCGAGCTGTCTGCATTTCACAGCCACTTTGCACAGGCGTACGTGACAACCTGGGGTTGATGGATGCCAAGAATCGGGCCCAATGGGAGCATTGCCTTAACAAAGACCTCAGAATCAGGCCCTACATGTTTATTTATTCCTATGCTCTTCCTTTAAATCTGAATTTCCCTTCTCTTTAATATAACTATTTAAGGACACTTTTTAATCAGTGTTGGAATTATGGCGGAGAAGAGCCCTAGCAGTTCAAGGAGCAGCCCTCATGCCTTTCATGTCAGGAAGTCACATTAAACGAAAGCCTCAAGATCTCCCACTGTTCTGGCAACTGAATTTCAACTGTGCTTTGAACTGAAAGGCTTGTAATATCTATGGAAAAGGAATGAATAATAGATTACTATTTTCTTTGTTCTGTGCCTTAATAATTCTCCTGTCATGGAGGCTGTTTCCACTGTTGTCAACGGCAAAACTCCTATTGACTTCAGTGGGAGCAGGATCAGACCCTAAATAGGATTATCCCCCACAATGATGCTTAATATTCTCTGTACAATGGGGCAGATTCTGCTGCTATTTAGACCAGAACTTGAGTGTAACTCAAGGCAGAATGTTACGCCTTCCCCCCGCACGCCCTCATATTATATAGGATTCTCAAAAGGTGAGAACATAAAATTTGGATGGGAAGGAAATGTCTCTGGTTCACCCACCAGTGCCCCAAGTTCACAAAGCCATTCCAGACCCTTTCCAGTGCTACTAGGTCTTGGACAAACTGTTCACATCGAGCCTTTCTAGCCTGGAAAGGAGAACATCCCGGGGCTAATCAGATCACCGCTCAATGCAGAGCTCTCCAGGTTTGCCTGCTGCCCCTGCAAAGACACAGCACCTAAATGGAATAGCTTTTGAACCATATGTTAATCCACAATTCATCAGCAAACATTTAAAGTAGTATGTGACCATGCCAGGACTCCCTTTCTGTTTCAACGTCAAGCTTTTGCACTGGCAAAAATGGGGGTTTAGAATGACTGGGTCAGGTCTTCGTCCCTGCGCTGGCTACTTTGGCAAGTTGGCATATGGCCAGGACACCGAGGTTAAAAGGTACTTGGCAAGGAGACTTCCAAGGACCGCCTTGGTGCTCCACCAAGTATTGCTGATGATACAGTAAGTGAGGATATTATTAATAATAATAATAATTACAGTGTCCTGCTCACAATGGGGACTGAGGTTTTAGCCTGCAAAACCTGAAGACTCCAGCTGTCTCATCACCCATAGATCTCAAAGCACATCATGAAGGAGGTCAGTATCATTATCCCCATTTGAGAGATGGGGAAACCGAGGCACAAAGAGGGGACGTGACTTGCCCAAGGTCACCCAGCAGACCAGTGGCAGAGCCAGGAATAGAATCTAGGTCTCCGGAGTTCCAGTCCAGTGCGGTATCAGCTACTCTAGACTGAATCCGTAATAAATCAATGCCGCAGCATGATAGAAAGAGTACTGGTTGCCAGAAGTGTTACCTTTCAGATGAGATGTAAAATCAAGGTCCTGACCACTTGCGTCTTTTAAGATCCCATGTCACTTTTCATAAGAGTTGAGGGGGTTAACCCTGGCATCTTGGACACAATCCAACTTGAGCAATTGCATTCAGCGTAGCTAGTTTCACTTGCAGGTGGTATCCTTTTCACTAAACTATTGTACAATGTTGCTGAGTTCGGTAAACGGTAGCCACATTTCACCCTACCGGTGACTGTATTTCAGTAGTGAAGGAAATGACCCCTGCATAATTTGTATATTGGTTTGGAAAGCACTTTGAAATTAACTGGGCTGTATAAATGTGAGCAATTATTACTGTTCTTTGGCTGGGGGAAGATTATTTTCCCTCTATTGCCACATCCAGTATTGCTCTGTGGATGAATGGCAGAGGGCTCCCACTATGATGTGGGTTAAACTCTGGCCAGGTTCCACTCTTATACAGCAGTAACTGCCAATGTGTTATTGCTGTGTTTTTGAACTAGTTTCCATGGGCACTCTCCGAGGAACAGTGGGTGAGTTTTCACGAAGTAACCTGAATTCTTCGCAATGCAGGCTTGGATCCAGATCCAAACTGTTCAAAGCCCGTAGGTTGCTAAAACTAAGGATAGGTTTTGCCAGCCAAGCAATCCAAGGTATTGTACCATGAATACAAAGGTTAAATAAGTCAGGCCAGTTCCAGTGGGCCTTAGATGTAGCTGTTCCTCAGACCTGTAGAGTAAACTGACCCTCTTCAAATGTTCTGATGGAGGATGAAGATGTGCATTGGAAAGAGACTATGCTGGAGACACAAAACCACACACAGGGGAATTTCTTCCGACAATTGCTAGGAGTGCCACCCATCCTGTAGTCAGGATACCAGCTGGCCACAATACCAGCTGATCTGCCAGGATTTTGTGCCAACACCAAGTATGATGTGACATTGTCTAAAAATGGCAGCTTTTCTGACGTCCGGTACTTGGTTTTTCCTCATGTTCTGTACACGGAGCTAACTCCAACAAAAGGAAAACTGGTCCGGTTTTAAATCTGGCAAAGCAATAGAAACTCTCTTCAAAAAGCCCATACTTCCGTGTGCCAGTAACCTTCCAAAGGGATCTTCCTTGAAGGAACAAAACCTTCAGAGTTGGAGCTTGCAGGAATAATGGGGTAACGTGTCATCCGAGAACTACTCTTTCCAGTGCTTGTGCTGGTCAATAGTGTGGGACTGGGGAGCCATAAAACATACTGCCTCTCCATTTCAGATTAAAGCCAAGAGAAAGAAGGGAAGGCGCAAGACAATTCAGACGTGTTAAAATATGTCCTTCAATTCCTAGGCATCTGCGGGGTATTCCTGCCAAAGGCTGCCCCATAGAGAAATGCTTCTCTAAATACAGGAACATTTTCATTACCTCTTGTGAGTTGCTGCAGCCTGTCGGGGACATGACAGCACGAGGAAGAGTCTGAGAAACGGTTTCATATAGACCTCTTTGAAAATGATCCCTGGAGCAACTTGGACTACAATGGCTCTCTTGGGAGAGCTCCGAAATGAATGTTCATCTATCACCGGGATCTTTAAAAAAAAGGTTTTAAACTATTGTAGACTGTCTCCTTCGCTATCTTGCAATGATGGAGTGACAGTGCGTATGGAGATGAATTCCTGCCTTTGAAATGTTACCATTCTGTCCACATAGGAGAGTCATGAAATCAATAACTAGGTAAATTAGAATGGGGCAGGAAATAGAGATCATGGGATTTATTTCAAAAGAAACAACACAGCTCAGGAGGCACACGGATGGCCAAAATGTTAGTCTCTGCAGTAATACAGCCAACGTAATAGGAAAAAGATGCAAATGCCCTCCACTGCCCCACCAGAAAACATCGATGTGACTGAATATTGGATTGCTAGTTGGAAATTTGAAAACAACAAATAAACAGAACCGTCGCGTACAATGACCAGTACTGAGTTTATGGGCGAGGAGTGTGGGCAGGGGTGAAAGTAACTTAAAAGATTTACCGGTACGCTGGAGTCCTGAGCAGGGGGCGTGGCCTCAACCAGAAGAGGAGTGGCCTCAACCGGAAGAGGCGGGGTCTTTAAAATACCAGGGCCCTTTAAATCAAGATTTAAAGGCCCAGAGACTCCGGATGCGGCTGGGAGCCCCGGGGCCTTTAAATCACCCCCGGAGCTACCAGCTGCAGAGGCAGCTGGGAGCCCTAGCGCTCAGGGGTGATTTAAAGGGCCTAGGGCTCCGGCCGCTTGCTACCGCAGTGCCTGGAGCCCCTGGCACTTTAAATCACCGCTGGAGCCCTGCCGCTGCTGCCCCAGGGCTCCAGCAGCGGGGCTCGGGATGCGATTTAAAGGGCCTGGGGCTCTGGCCACTGCAGGGAGCCCCGGGCCCTTTACATCACCAGCCTGGGGAAGCCAGACCAGTCTGGCATGGTGTACTGGCTCTTGCTGATGTGCCGTACCGGACCATACCGGCTTACTTTCACCTCTGAGTGTGGGGGGACATAAATATATACAGAAAGACTCTACAATGACAGGGAATCAAAATATTTTGTAGCAAAATCTACCATGAAGATTTAGAGCCCAGCTCGGAGGGCCTTTGTAATAGCTTTGTGCCGTTCTGGAGGTGTAAAGCAGCTTGCCAGTGGATTCAGCACTCTACCGGGGGATTCTAATGCTGGTTCTGCACCATCTCCCTCCTGGCCCTGGCACAGGGGCTATTCCTGGGAGACAGGGAGCACGGCTGGGGCATTCCCATGCTACAATGATCTTGGATTGCTGCCCTCGGGGCAGCACAGTGCACATAACTTAGAGCAGCCCAATTTATGTCAAGGACTAACATAACTAACTAACATGGTTGGCCTCTAGGATCAAGGAAGGCCAAGGTAGCTTAGAGCCCCCTTTTCCCCTGCACTTGCAGCTGCACTGAGCACATCACAACTACAGCTAAGGATCTACCCATGGAAAAGATTATAGGGAGGGGGGGGGAACAACTGGATTTTAATTGGGGGATTAACTGTAGCTATTGGAGCAGGTTGCCCTGCATTCAGATGTTGCGAGATTGCCGAATTTCTAATGTCCATGGACCAAAAACTCACCTCTGCTGCACAGAAGACGATGCATCCAAATACCTGGCAAATGAGGCCAGTGCATGTAGGCGAGGGGGCTCAGACCCTGGGCAGTGAGTTGCATCTCCACTTATCTCATGGAAGCCCCAGGCAATGACGCCATGCGATTTGGTCTCCCCAGGTCTAGGGGGAGAAGAAAAGGAGACATGTCAAGGCGGGTGTAACAGAACCAGACATGAGCCTCTCCAAGGGCTGCAGATTCCTGCCAAGAAAAGTGACTCAGATGACTGCTGCTTACAGCCCAATTCTGGGCTCTCTGTAGCTGTAACACATTGTGGCACCCCGGCTATGAACAGTCTGGACCCCTCTCCACAGGGAAGACGACCAGGCTGCATTATAACATGGCCGGGGCACTACCCGGTTGTAACGGGAGTCTGACACAGCAGGCCCTCAGCTATCCAGTGTGCAAAGTGGGGGAAAAGCAAGGGCCAGATCCTCAGCTGGTGTCAAGCTGATCCTGAGAGTGACAGCATGTCCCAGCTGCCTTTCCTCCCCTCCCTCACCCTGCATTCAGCATCTCCCCCTTTTGCCAGCAGCAGTGCAAGCGGGAGCGTGGCGTGACTGCATCCAGCTCCACCAAACACGCAACCATCCTTCCCCTACACGGTTACAGCACCCTGCACAGGTTGGAATGATCACTACACGGGCCATGCTGCGGTGGTGTGCAGCGGCCGGCTTCACGCATGAGGTGAGCACAGGGCCCGCAACTGTGTCTTGTCCATGTGTAATGAAAGAGGCTCCAAGCCCCTCCTACCTCTTCCACACAACCACTCAAAGACAGGACGCAACCAGGCCTTCAGACGGGATCAATCCATTTGTGCCAGCTTTATTTACTCACTACCCCTGCTTCATCCACGGATTATTAGTTTATTTGGTGCTCAGTGGCAATGCTTACACTTCAATGAACTCAGCTAGATATTTGCTAGCTCTTAATAAGCTTTTCTTGTCTGGACAACACTGAGGCCATTTGGAGCAATCAATATTCTCAACGTTTATTTACACCAGAGATGCAATGCTTTCTGTTAATCTTGCTATTTTAGTAAATCTAATGATGTCTTGTACACTAAAGGCTTCTAATAGGAGGGCAAGGATATTCCTGTGGTTAAAGGCAGCAGATGCAGAGTCAGAAAATCTGGGGTCGGTTCCCACTTCTACCACAGACTACCTGTGTGACCTTGGGCAGGTCTCTTAATTGCTCTGTGCCTCAGTTTCCCCTCTCTTTAAAGTGGGGTTGATAGCACTTCTCACGTCTGTTTAAACTGTAAGCTCTTTAGGGCAGGGACTGTCATTAACAATGTAGTGCTGGTCAAAAATATCAGCAAAATTAGGGTTTTCAGCTAAATGAAAATATTTACTGAAAGCATCTGCATTGCTTGAACATTTCTGGTATTTTGTTAACAACTGAAAAGTTTCCAGTTTTTGGCCAAAAATGCAGATGTTTTTGGTTTTCAAAGAAAAAGCCAACTTTTTCCACAGGATAAAAAATACAAACTTCTAAGCATCTCAGACTGTGTATTTGTGCAGCTCCTTGCACAATGGTGCCTTCATCTCATTTGGGGCCTATAAGTGCTATGTAATATAAATAACAATAAATCATAGACACAGCATTATCAGTGTGAAGGGTAACACAGTTTGAACTCTCTATCACCTTAGCATATGCTATATACTGTGGTCAAGATTTTCACAAGTAACTAGTGATTTGGGATTCCTAACCACAAACACCTTTAAGGGGCCAGATATTCAGAGCATGGGTACCTGTCTCTTTCTGAAATTCTGGCCCCTGTACCGTGGGTAAAATTGGGTTCCCAAAAATTGAGCCACTCAGAATCAGTAACCTCTTGTAAATCTAGGCCTGCATAAATAAATATTGCCAGTGCAAACTATGTAACATGTTAGAATTCAATCCAATAGGAATAGTAAGGTTGTTTCCATTTTTGTATTTAATTCTGTGTATTCCTTTTTTCCAAACACTGAATCCCAAAATTATAGGAGGGAAAATATAATAAAACTCGAGATCACTTTCAGGAAAGAGAAAAAGGGTTCCAGTAAAAGAGGAATTAAGGGAAAAACAAGAAGTTGATCACTATAAAGGAAGATATGCAAAGAAATAAGGGAAAGAAAGAGAGGGTCCAAATGTCTGCTCCAGTATATTAGACTTCAGTGCGGATGTAAGTATAAAACGCTCCACAAGTCCTATAATTGAGGAAATCCATCAAATGTCCTGACAGCTGCTCCAGCATTTCCAGAAGCGATAAAACTTAAATTTATTTCACTTCGGGAAAGGGGGCAGTATCACCTTCTGCCTGCTTTAATGAAATGCCATAAAATTTGAGGAAAAACTGTGCTGTAAAGTAATAAAAACAGTAGCCAGGAGTGGATTGTTTGTGGAAACATTGCAGGAGGGGACACTCCATCCCAAGTCTGACCAATGGGAACCTGACTCCTGAAAGCAGGGCACCGAGGCAGGCAAGTTTGTTAGAGACAGACCATCAAATCAAGGATCACCCTGCCAGTGTTTTTTGGGCCTTGATAACTATGCAGATGGTGAGTCTGAGAATAGGCAATAATACAAACAACTGTATTTTTCTTATTATCTACATCTCAGTTAAACAGCAAATAATTGCGTGGGGCAAGAGAACTTATGAGGCATAGACAACTTGGGGGGAAAATATGCCTGCAGCAGAGATCTGAAGAGATGGAGACCAGAGGAGGTGGAGAGATGTAGGCCTTCCCTATGCCTGGGGTGCAACCATCAGTGACAAGTAAGTGGCATCACAGTACCAGTGCAAACCCCAAGTGCAGTGGGGCAAAGCCTCGATTTGCACTTGTTGAGCTAAATCCTGCTAAAAACCGGGGTAAATTCAGCTAATGCAAATCGTAACGTTCCTCATCTGCCCTGGGAGGAAGCCCTGGTGCAGCCACACTGATTGCTGGCCACTGATGGTGGAATCAGGGCGAATCCCAAGTATGCAAAGCCAAAGGTTGTTCTGGATGGCAGAAAATTCAGAGGAAAAGGCTCTTGTACCAAATGTGGCAAGACTATGTGAAGAGACAGGGGATAGATGAGGGGCGCAGAGTGAGACAGATCAAGTTCATGAGAAAATGGATAATAAAGGCAGACTGATGACAATATTCAGTGATAATTAGTTCTTTCCCCTGCCCCTCCTCCCCAAGTTTCCCAGTATAAAAAGCTTAGCAAAACATCAGGAACATTGCAAAAACCAGACATCCTTTACGGCAGAAGAGTTGCAGGGAATGTTCAGAAATGAGTTTCGTGAAATCATATCAATCTTTTACAGCTGAGGATTCAAAGTGTGACTAAGGGTATGTCTACATTGCAATCATCAGGTGTGATTGCAGCTCATGAAGACATACCCATGGCAGCTTTAATCTACCTCAGATGCCAGAGCAGTGAAGCTGTGAGAGCACAGGCTGTACAAGGCCATGCTGGCTCCCTGGAGACCCTGCTCCACTGCTCTGTTACCCGATTTAGCTAGACTAAAGCTAGCTTGGGTCAGGCTACACAAGCTGTAATCACACCCCATGACTGCAGTACAGACATACCCTAAGATACAGGATGGAAATCAGTTTTTCCTAAATCTTATCCATTCAAGAGTATTGGGAAATAATTTGGGTTGGCTCCAAATGAGGATATATGTACACACATCCCTCCACATTAATAGAGAATCCCTGAAACTGCAGCCACTGAAAAAGATTCACCACTGATTGGAGATGCACAGAGTTCTGGTCCTTTATGGATGTGAGGAGTTAGCCATTATAATTACATGGAACAGACGGACATTAAAGCGCAGATGAAGCTGCCTCACTCCTTTGGCTTTTAGACAAACGTGAATACACCACTACAGCCGTCACGTTTAGACAAATCGTACAGAGGAACCGGGTGCGCGTGTCCAAGCCACCGCCTCAAGTTGCTAGGGTCTAGGCCTAGCAACTTGGCTGCTAGCTAGGGAACTCCATAGGCCAAAGAGCAAAGGATGTGACATGGCCACTGAGCTTCCACAGCCACTGCTCCAACAGGTACTGTTACCCTAGTGCCACTTCCTCCAGGGGGGCGAGGTAAGGGCCAGAAGATCTGTGTAGCTCCTGACTCGCCAGCTGTCCCCCTCTCTTCCTCCTGCCCACTCCTCAATCCCCACCCTGCCTTGCACAACAGCACCACAGCAGGGTCTCTCCACGGCCAGAGATGTGGCACTCTCACAGCATGGTGGGAGGCTCCTTGTGCTATCGATGCCTGTGATGTACCTGTTCCATGCAGGGACGATGTCATCCTCCCGTCCTGAGGTGACCTGTTCTCAGTCAACATGGAGATAGTTGAAATCCTCCATTATTAGTGTTTGTAGCCTCTCTAATCTCCCTGAACATTTCACCATCCTGGTACATTCCTACTTATTAATCAAACATGGAATTTCTGCCCATAGAGCTTCTATGGCATTGTTTGATTCATTTAAATTTTTTTTTACTATATTTAATATCATGCTCTCTTTCACATACAATGTCACTCCCCCACCAGTGCGACCTACTCTGTCATTCCTAGATGTTTTGTACCCTGGTATTACTGTGTCCCACGATTATCATCATTCCACCAAGGGATGTGTCTGTCTGAACCATATGCTCCTCTGTAGCTGTTGGCTTTCCCCCAGCCCTTAGCTTAAAAACTCCTCTACGGCTTTTTTAATTGTACATGCCAGCAATCTTATTCCATTTTAAATTAGGTGGAACCCATCCTTCCTGTATAGGCTCCTCCTTTCCTAGTTCCTAATATACCTACATTTCTTCTCCCTGCACCATCGTCTCATCCACACATTGAGACACTGCAGTTCTGCCTGTCTAACTGGCCCTGCATGTAGAACTGGAAGCATCTCAGAGAATGCTACCATGGAGGTCCTGGACTTCAATCTCCTACCTAGCAGCCTAAATTTGGGGTTCAGGTCCTCTTTCCTACCCTTCCCTATGTCACTGGTACCAACATGTACAATGACCACCAGTTCCTCCCCAGCACTGCGCATAAGCCTGTCTAGATGTCTCGAGACGTCCTCAACCTTGACAGCCAGCAGGCAATCCACCATGCGGTTCTCCTGGTCATCACAAACCCAACTCTGAATATTTCTTAATAATTGAATCCCCCCCATTACTATTACCTGGCTCTTCCTAATAATAAGGTCCCCTTCCTCTTCTTCTCTCCCTTATTTCTCTAGCTGGGGCTTATTCTTTCACAGTTATATTTAACACACACACACACAAAATATTCTCTCTCTCCCCCTCCTGCTCAGCTGAGCACAACTAATAATATATTACTTCTGGTTTAATTGTGTTTCTCTCTGTCTGATTGCTATGACTCCACAAAAGCTATGGGTCTTCATCATGTCTCCTCTGCACACTTTATCCTGGGATTTTGACGGACTGTTAGCATCTCAGGACCCTAAGCAACAAGGCATTGTTTCCAGTGCCCAACTGGTCCAATTTTAAGACTAATTTGGGCAGGGAATCTGTATTTGAACCAACCTGAGACTACTTCCATAGCACATGGACCTTCTGAAAACCTGGGTCGTCTTGTCTCTCTGGTATATTTTATTACACGTGCTGTAGATAGGAGATTAGGGTTTTAGGGGTGGTGGAGGAGGAGAGGAATAAATTGAACAGAAATTGAAAAATCACTTCTGAACATGCTCATTGGGCATCTGCTAAGCTTTTAGCAGACACTAATGAAGCCCTATTCCCTACATAGTATCCAGTAAGGCAAGGAAATCTAGTGCATTGTCCCTGTTCATTTTGACATGAATAGGGGATGCTGCCCTCTCAGGGTATACTCCTGGGACAGTTTACATGGGAGAGGATATGCTCGCTCTCTCTCTCATCCCCGCTTCCCTCCCCCCCAGCCACCTCCAAGCATCTCTAAAAAGCTGTCTTAGCATCAGGAATTATAGTAAACACCAACTAGGGAACAAAAACCACACAAAAAATCAATACATAAACAGCTCTCGTGATTTTAAGAATGTCTGTGGTTTTTTCCTTCATTCTACAATATTTTGCAACTACTAAGATTCAGTGGAAGAAATATAGTTTTTCTCTTTTTCCATTGCAAGGACTCAGCCATAAGCAGTAAGCTGACCTGCTGCTGCGCCAGTAGCCCAGTCCTGAGTCTTGGCTATACTAGGAGAATAACAGCAGCAGGTTCAGCTGAATTGGTCCTGTACTCATTACATGTAGCTAAGGGCAAATTATAGCTAGCAGGTTTTAACCATGTTTTCTGGAACATGGTTTGTCTTTGGGTGCACTTTCCAGGCAAATAGAGTTCTCTTGCACCCAGTGTTGACACCCACTTTCACACATGGGTAATTTTGTTCACATAGACAGGGGCTGTGGCGGAAACCGTCTCCAGCCAAGTAGCAACAGTAGCAAAGTGGGTATTCAATCTTCTCCCACCCCATTCATCTCAATGGGATGTCAACTCCAAAGCATACCTGGTATCAGAAGGGGCATGTCTTTAAAAATACAATAACTGGAAATAGTGTTTTCTCCTTCAGGAATTACTGCCGCAGAGATGCACTCTTGGGGAAGTGTATGCTGAGAGCTCCAAAAAAACCAACAACCCCTTGAGCTGTATGGAGACCAACAGTCATGACACAGATTTGACCTGCCTTTGACTTTCATGAAGTCACCTCCGCAGAGAGCTCCCTCTAGCCGTTGGAGCTGCCAGCCTGTGTCCCAAGCCCCCATTGTGCTGTCTGTCTGTGACAGAATATACCCCTGTGTTCACACCCTACACTATTGTAATAATGTTTGTACAATGTATGCCTTGTGAGGTATCATTTAACAACTCATAGCTTGCTGATAATATCATGGCAAAATGCACACAGCATTACATACATTGTATATGAAGTTATGGACATAAGCTGAAATCATGACTGAAAGTATACTTCCCAGATAAGTCTGCGGGGTTTGTATGGCTATACCAGCTCCTCCGAGACAAAGGGCAAGCTGACATCTCAGCCTGGTGTCGACAAGGATGATAGGGCCATCACCTGCTAAGTGGCCATTCTTTGGCAAGGATGCAGGTACAGAAAAATCTACATCGTAGGGCAGGGCTACACTTAAAACACTGCATTGGTGCAGCTCCACTGCTGTGGTGCTTTAATGAAGATGCTCTATACCAACGGGGAGAGTTCTCCTGTTGGTGTATTTAACCCCCTCCCCGAGAGGTGGTAGATAGCACTCTCTACACTGGGGCTTAGGTCAGTATAACGACATTGCTCAGAAGTGTGGATTATTCAGACCCCTGAACGACTGTAGTGGAGTTTCCTTTTTTCCCCAGATTGCCTGTCGCCTTGCTGCCAGCTAGAAACGCTTCTCAACTGGGGAACAGGACTCTAAAAAAAAGGGGAAGACACCCCAAGACATCCCTCTCTCTCCCTGAATGACTCTGGCATTGCATTTAAGAGGACAAAGGAAAACAGCCATTGGACTGTGATGGGGGTGGATCCTGACCAGAGAGTTTGGTCAGTAGTCTACTGGAGCATGGATTGATAAAGTTGGCTTTGCAACTAAGGTAGTTTCTTAGGTAAATGCTAGGAAGTATTTTATCTTTATTTTTCTTGTAACCATTTCTGACTTTTATGCCTTTTTACTTGTACACACTTAAAATCGCTCTCTTTGTAGTTAATACACTTGTTTTACTGTTTTATCTAATCCAGTGTGTTTAATTTGGAGTGTCTGGGTACTCTATTAAAATAATAAGTGGGCATATTATTCCCTTTAAGGAATAACAGATTTAATATATTTGTACTGTCCAGGAAAGGGCCAGGCAGTACAGAACATACATTTCTAGGGGAAGATCTGGGACTGAGCGTATGTTGAGGACACCCGGCTGGCTGCAGAACACAGAGACATAGCTGGGCCATGTGACTTAAATGCTCAAGGTTGTTTGTGAGGAGTCCAGGTTGGAGGCTACAGCAGCAAAGCATTGTGAAGGACACCCCAGGTTACAGGGCAGGGGTGACACAGCTACTCAATCTGAATTGTACTCTGGTATGTCAGTGTCCTAACTAGATCCTCCATTGAAGCCCCTACCAGTGCGGTGGAGGCTGAACTGAGTGCTCACTGGAGAAGTTGGATCAGCTGCAGAAAACCAGTCTGTGATCAGGAGGGAGACTTTGTAGCCACATTAGTGCTGTCAAGTGGGGCTTCACAGCTAAAGATTAGATTGTTTCTTTGCCCAAACAATTTTGGATTCTGGTGCCCAGGGGTTTTTGTGAACCACAGAGCTTGTCCCTGGCCACATGTGTTGAAAATCATGAATGGCCTGTTATTTTTCAGGAATAACACCATGACAAAGAAAAGGAGTACTTGTGGCACCTTAGAGACTAACCAATTTATTTGAGCATGAGCTTTCGTGAGCTACAGCTCACTTCATCAAAGTGAGCTGTAGCTCATGAAAGCTCATGCTCAAATAAATTGGTTAGTCTCTAAGGTGCCACAAGTACTCCTTTTCTTTTTGCGAATACAGACTAACACGGCTGTTCCTCTGGAACCATGACAAAGGTTCAACCTCAGCATTCAGTTTAGGTTTGGAAGGCTCTCTCTGTAGCAAAAAGGGCTAGAAACATACTGTTTCTTAAATTAAAGCTGAGATTTTGGGGGAATTCTTGTCCCTAGTTAAATGTTTAGGGGGTGTATTGCCCTCCCCAACCCCACATATTTTGGCATTGTTCATCTGTAACATACATGGGAAGCAAAAGGGGCAGAGACAGAGAGTGAGAGGGAATTTAATTCTCCCAAACTTGAAAAAAGTGCTTGAAAAAAATCTGGTCTACAAATCTTTTTTATTTGGTTACTCTTGGCTTTGGATACTTTTGCGTAGATCATTGGACTTTTTTTTTCTTTGAGTGACATTTTAAGTGTTTGTTAACATAATGATATATTAATATCGAATGTCTGTCGGATTGTATGTGTAATTTACATGAATACCAGAAAATTCAATGTGATTAGTGGTATCACAACAAACACAGCATGACTGATCTAATGACTGTAGTACACTTCCCGTCATTGTAATTATCTCCTAAAACTTTTTAACGGGAATGCTGATTGCTATTCACTCTTTCACTACCAGAAAATGGAATAATGAACAGATGCCAGGAGTCAGATATTGACTGCAGAAGTCCTGGAGGAAATGTATGTTGCACATAGCTATGAAAATCAGAAAGAGCTTGAACAACAAATGAGATCCTCTCAGAATCTCAGATTTGGTGCCCAGCCATCCAGGAAAGTACAAGCCATATGCTGAGATGTGTTTCCGAACTTTATTATAGCAGTACTAGAGCCTCTAATTGAGATCAGGATGCCATTGTGCTAGGCTCATACTGAAAGACAGTCCTTCCCCTAAAGAACTTACAATCTAAATAAGACAGAGGAGAAACTGAGGCACAGGCAGGTGAAATGACTCACCCAAGGTCATGCAGAAAGGTAGTTGCTGAAGCAGGAATAAGAGCCAGCTAAATCCCAGTGCGGTGTTCTATCCACTAGACCACACTGTCTCTCTGATGCTCTAGTCCTGAATTGGGGCCTGAATGTGTTACGAAAGCAAAGCTGTTCTCAGTCCCACATTTCTCTCACATCTCTCGGGCTGGAACTCAGGCTCTTAGGACCCCAAGGCTTGCCAGTTTTCAGAGCTATTTTTAGCATCATAGCACAAGCCCTGGGAGCCTGGGTCTGTGGACCTGGGCTCCGAGACTCGCTGCCATGGGGCGTTTTTTGCATGTAGACGTCCCCTCTGTGCCTCACGATTAAGGACTAAGTTGAGATTTTCAAATCCAATTAGGGGATTTTGCCACATACCTCCCATTAACTGTAATGGGAGTTGTGTGACTAAAAGGGACTTTCAAAGGAACAAAGGGCATTTAGGTGCCCAATTCCTATTGCAAGTCAATGAGAGTTGGGCACCTAATTCCCATGTGCACCTTTGAAGCTCTCTCCTTAAATCCCCTAGTTTTGCTTGGAAAAATCTCTGCCCAGGATTTCAAACTCGATGCACTGTTCTCTAGGGGACAGAGCAGAGAAAGCCAAGCCTGGGAATGATGTGCTCTCAGTAATCCGTGTTGCTGAGGCGAGCTGCTGTTTTCTGCATCTGTTTGCAGTGTCTTCAGGGCCGATGCTTTCAAGCCTAAATAAATCGTAGTGCAATAATCCAGGTGGAAGGTAATGAAGGATGCATGATTGAGAACAGATCAGCAGCAACGATGGGGCTAGCCAGCTGCAAGTAACAGAACGCACTTCTTGGGGACACAGCTTTGTGAGGATCCGGTGGCAGCGAGAAGCCAAGAAGCACCTCTCTATAGCAATTCGCAGACATGCATCTTTGTTTGGTGCTTTGTGGCAGAAGGTATTTTAATTTGTTTCCTCCTGCCTAATCTCCATCTTGCTAGAGCTTAACTTCAGCCAGCTTTTCCTTGCCCTTGTGCTGCTCTTGGTCCCATGAAGCCGAGGAGAGAGAGAGAGAGAACTGTGTGTCAGCTGCATATAGCTGGCATCAGAGTCCATGAAGGCTCCCCGTTTCTTTTAGTGGCAGCATATAAATATCAAATCGGACTGAGGGGAGAATAGAACCCCGTGTCACTCCAGAGCCAGGCTCTACAGGCTGAGGTATAACTGCTCATCCCTACTAAAACTCCCAGCCCATAGAGTAGCGTCTTGCAAGCAACTATAGTGGCTGCTGTGGGGAAGTCCAAGTGTTTGCCCTTTATCTATGAAAAGCAAGAGATCGTTCATCAGTTCCACCTGTGCTCTCTTTTCCACAGCCTTGTCATGACACATGTGCAGGGAGTGGAGAACCTGCCTATGGAAGAAAATAAAGGCTGTATGAGGAATCCACTTGGATTCAAAATCTTGCCAGAGATACAATAACTTGGGTCTCCACTGAGATCGGCGGGCATTTGACCACAGACTTCAGTAAGGGAAAGATTGGGCTCAGGAGCCCCACTTCAGCAAAGCATCTGTGGAGTCCTCCTTGACACCCAAGTTAAGCACCCGCTGAAGTGTGTTGCCGACTTGGGGCTTTGGTCAAGTGTATCATTCTGCGTGCGAGTGGTGTGTATGCACGTGCACATGGAAGCAGAGAGCTGTGCAGCTGAGTGGGGAGTGCCAGATGGCAGTTGTGTGAGCTTGAGCAAACCTAGTCCTGGAGGAGAGCTGCCAAAAACCAAACATTTAGAGAGGAAAAGCAAACTGTTTAAAAATACCCTAAAACCAGTAACGTTTAACTAAGACAAAAGGTCGCCTGCCACACTCTGCCTCGTTGCTACTCAACAGCTAGGCTGGGCTTCTATTTAATTTGCTAATTGAAACTCAATTTGCAATACAATTTTAACTTATTTGAAAACTCCCTGACTCGGTAATTTAAACCTAATTAGTTGGCAAAGGAGCATACCTTTTGCATACATTTTGCTTTTGGCTTGCCATCAGCCCTTTATATAATTGCTGAAATGTTTTCCTTCCGTTGCCTAATTTTCTGCAAAGGCTGTAGGCACTTTGGGAAAGTACATTACTACCCCTGTCTGGCAAATATGACACATCTAGGTAATATGTTTGACAAGAAGAGCAGGCAAAATGCCCAAAGGTAGACAAAGTGTGTATTGGCAGTAGTAATAAAAATGCCTTTTCTAATTTCCTTCTGTCTTGCAATGAAGTTGGACTGTAAAGGACAGATATGGAGATACAGGCACAAGGCAACCAGGCCATTTTGTAATCGCAACATTAAATAAATACGCCATTTGCATTCCCTTCCAAAGAAAAACAAGAGGCTATGAGGAAGCACCTGTCAGCACTCCCAGATTTGGCTACAACAAAGCTCATTCAAGCAGCCTCTTTGTCAGAGATTGATGCAAGTGACTGTTTGGCTGAAACTACTAGAGCAGGCCATACTTTCCAATTCTGCAGTTTTGTTAATTAAGGTAACGTTTTCTCCCTCTAGGAGCTACAGACCAACATTTTCCAGCTTACTCAATTTAGGCCCCTCCATTTAGTGGCCTAATTTTCAAAGTTGCCGTGTGCCCATGGTTCACAGCGACATCCGTGGAAGCTAGGTCTGCTCAGCCCCTCTGAAAGTTAGGCAGTGCCTAAATCTGGATTAGGCTCCTAACTTTAGGCTGCCAACTTTGAAAATGTTACAACAGGTGTTTTGTTGAGGCGAAAGACCATTGTGTTAGTTGGCGCTGGAGATTCCGGCAAAGAGTGAAATCCTGAAGTCACAGGCTTCCTGTGCAACCTTGAGCAAGTCACTTCATCTACTCTGTGCTTTAGTTCCCCATCTTCCGCCCCTTCACAGGGTTGTCTGAGAGGATAAAATCCATCAGTGACTGGGAGGAGCTTAGATACTGGGGTGATGAGGGCAACATAAGTGTTTAGCTAGAGAGAAAATTACTACTGGATTATTTCACCCAGTTGTTTAACCCAAATTCCAAGAAAAGAGAACTTGAAAACCACCATCACTGTTTACATAAATGTACATACACTGGAGTCACCCACCACCGAATTCCAGCATACATCTGAGTTATACATGGCTCAATCCTACTGATGTTACAGTCAATGGCAATTGCTGAAAACTAAATACAAGATACCTGGTGGAATCCCCTTGTGGTCCACTGAAGTGAACAAAGGCATGCGTAACCCAGTGGTGAGTATGTGTTACAAGTCCCCATCTGTGCCAGTCCACAGAGGCTGTGGGCTACAGAGCTTTAACTCAAGCTGCAGCAGCTCTCTCTTTTTTAGCTCTGGAGGTCCCTGGTTCGACCCCAGGTGTGTCAGCCAAGAGGGCACCCCTCACAGCTGAACTCTTGCAAGCTCTCTGTGCAGAGAGCTGCCATTCACATCAGTGGGGTTTTCATGCCAGTGGAGAGTTGATAGGACCAGCTCTCTCTCTGTATGTTAGAACAAAAAAAAAAAAAAAAAACAAACCCCAACCAACCAAAAAATGGATCTAACGAAACCTTTGTCTTAAGTACTTAAGTACTTACCAGAAACCTTTGTCTTAAGTACTTACCAGAGACATAGTGAGTCAAAGGAAAAGCCAAACAAAAGCTACCATTTCCTTTCAGATTAGATCATAATAATGAATAATTCTGCAAGCCAGACAAAAACGAGGGGGTAAGGGAGGATAAAATCTGTCTCTGTTGTTCTGTGTAGTTAAACCCTTCATCTAAAATTTGCTTCTGTTCCCCTGCCTGTGTGTGTGCTCACCAGCAGTAAACATGGTAGCAGCTACTGCATATTGCCAGCAGCCCTTTTGGTATTTCTTCTAGCCCCTTGTGCTCTCAAGCACCTCTTATGATTAATTAACCTTTTGTGGAGTAACTGGGACATCTGTGTGCGATGAGAAGATGTACTTTGGTCAGACTTCAGTTTTCAGTCGCTCAGCGAGAAGACAATTAATTATAAGCGTCGTGTCAGAACAGGAGCCTGCTGGAAGGAATTCAAATCAAGCAAAGCATCTAATTACTAATGTGCATGAGGTGTTTTTGTTTTTACTGCAGAGCAAGGCAAATGTTTCCTATGAAGAAAATGAAAAGAACAGTCAGAGAATCATTTCAGAAGATCTTTGGAATAGATGGTTTTTCATTCAGTACTTTAGCCCACGGTCTTATCTTTTTACAGAGATCAGCGTGGCTTAGCCAATTCAGAAAAATCCAGTAACCTACATGCTGCTTTCAAGGTCAAGTTTGCCAATACCCAGTGATATGGAAGCAAACACATCTCCCATACTTTTGGTAATTGTTGCACTGAATTTATTAACAGAATTTGGAGCAGTCCATTGTTACTATTTCCATGAACATATAGCACAAAACCACTTAAGGCTCCAAGATAAGAAAACCTTAGTTTGGTGAGTTGTTGTTTCTGATGTGAATAAGATGCAGCTACTAAAGTGAGACTTTTACAACACAGGGCCATGATCCTGCAAACACGCACAGGCTTCACTTTCAGCATGTGTGTAGCTCCTTTGAAGTAAATGGAGCTATTCACAGGCTTAAAATTAAGCAGATGTGTAAGTGTTTGCAGGATCAGGGTCCAATTTGCTATTTCTGACTGAATGACAGACAACTCCTAGACTGTTAGTTTCTTGAGTTTTCCTTTTGTCATAGGAAAGATACCTTTCCCATGATTCACAATAAGATCTCAGAGTTGTCCTATGACCCTGATATTGTAAGAATTTGAGCATTATGGATGGGATTTTTCAAAAGCACCTAAGGTTGGCCTAACTCTGCTCCCATTGAAGTCAGTATTAAAACACTCATTGACATCAGGGTTAGGCCAACGCTGAGTGCTTTCAAAAATCCAACCCATCACTATCTCATTCCATCTAAACAGCATGCATTTCTTATATACCAAAAAAAATCCTATTTTTGTGCAATGCTAAGTATGAGATTCTAATTGCATGAAAGTCAGGAAATTCTGAATTCAGGCTTCCACAGCAACTGGTCTTAAAAAGGTAAATATTTATATACATGGAATCATTGCTGGAGTGCAAGACAAATCTGAGAGCCCCAAGTGTAACTCTACTGAAGTCCAAATAGTTGTAATCCTTTACACCAGAGCTGAATTTGGCCCTTTGTCTTTTATTTTTCCATTGAGCCAGGTCCACAACCGGCATAAGTCAGCAGAGCTTTGAAGTCAATAGAGTTACACTGATATACACAGCTGAGAATCTGGTAATCTGAGAATCTCTTGTTTTTAAATGTTTGCTGTATTTTATAGTTTTGCCCCCCCTTTGTCCTAACAATAATAATTCTTTGTACTTCCATAGCCCTTTTCATCTGAGGATCTAAAGCACTTGCCAAACATTAATTAATTCCCATACCAAACCTCTAACTTATGCCAATAGAAGTGTTAAATACCTGAGAAGAATCCTGGATCAGGGCTAACTGAGAACAGTCATGTGAAGAGTCAGCAAGCTTCTACTGTTTACCGCCTCAGGAGGTCAACAATAATGGTAAACATATTGCAAGCACCAGAGACAGCGTCCTGATTGGTTGTGGTGAATTCTGTGGAAATTACCAGTCCCCTCTCGGAGGTAATTAATGGACATTTCTGGACTCCTAAGTGCCTGGCTCCTTTTTACAAAGGTCATTTCAAAGGAAAAGTTCTTATATTTTTGAAATTCAAGGTCATTTGGTAACAGGGAGAAATTTCTAGCCACATCTAACACCTGTCCAAATATCCGTGGCAACAGACTTAGACTTAGGGTGGGAATTTCAAAGCGCACAGTGTTGGCCTAACTGAGCTCCCTCCAAAGTTAAATAGGGCAGAGTTAGGCCACTGCTGAATGCTTTCAAAAATCCCAGTCTAATTTTATAGGGTCTCATCCAAAGCCCAGTGAAGTCAATGGGCGTTTTTCCCCATTGGCTTTAGTGGGTTCCCGTTCAAAGACCTTAGTTAACTACAAAACCCATTGGATTGCCAGGAAATTTGCCTTGGTCAATATTCACCTATCAGGTCAATGTAGCTTAATATTTCTCACCTAAGTGCAGTAGCTGTTTATTATCCCCATTTAACAGAAGGGTAAACAGAGATGGTAAAACTTGCCCAGGTCACACAGCCAATCACTGGCAAAGAATCCAGGACCGGGTTATTTGGAAGACTGTCTGGCAACATTTTTTAAAATGATGCCAGTTACGAAACAGATGATACTTGAGAAATCCAATCTATGCTGTAACGCTGATTTGAAATGGGAGACATGAATCTTGTTGAACCCCAGCTCTGCCGTCCTATATCCCTGGAATATCCTGAATATTAATTTCCAATCAATCAGCAAAAAGCTGTGTTCTTAGAATGGCTGCAAAGAAATGGGTTTATGGCCGGTAAAGAGGGGCCCAGCTATGAAAGGGTTAAGCTCAAAAACCTATGAAGCTGCATGTATTTCCACAAACCATGGTGAATGTGCCACAGTGGTGGTTGCCCAGTTTGGGGTATTGTCTTGCAGTGCCAGTGATTCAGCAAGTTAAGGCAACTGATCTTAGTAACAAGGTATAATTTGGGATTAGGCCAATTTGCGGTCCCTTGCAGACGAAATCTGAAATGAGCGGGGAAGGCACGGGCAAGTTTTTCCTAAAGTGGTTCAGCAAAGGGAATGTTTTGTTGAAGAGGCCAGATGAGCTGCAACTCTGCACTACATACCTGCCTTTCCAGATGAGCCAACAGTATCTTTCACTAACTTGAAAACAATTGGGACAGAGGAACAGTTCCCAGGATGCTGCCTTCAGCCGCTGTCAGAGACTACATGGGCTCAGTTGAATGGCAAAAGCAAACTGATTCTCTGATCCCTGTGCAATTACAATCTGACATGGAGCAGGGAAAAGGAAGGGTTAGGCTGCACAATTTCCAAAGGGATCCCGCCCACACAGATTTATTTAACTGTCTTTCTTAAATGGAATGAATCTGACGTAACGACAGTGCAAAACTCCAACTCTGCAGGCCACGGTCTTGCTGACCTCAGGATTTTCCAGTGGATGTGGAAAAGGTATTTGAAACCCAAAGAACCAGACCCAAACCCATTCTTCTGAATAATGGAAAGGTTTAGCTTCCGCCGCTCTCCCAGAGATTCAACATTGCAGCTTTTCAAGCTTGCAGCTTTTCTGGAGGGCTCCTTCAGAATTTCCTCCCACACCTTATTCCATGGAATAACCGCACAGCACAAGAGAGCGTAACAGTCACACATCTAGACTAGAGTAGGAAACCAGAAGCCAGCCCTTATGCCTGTGCTTGGGCTGACCAGACAGCAAGTATGAAAAATCGGGACAGAGAGTGGGGGATAATAGGTGCCTATATAAGTCAATGCCCCAAATATTGGGACTGTCCCTATAAAATCGGGACATCTGGTCACCCTACCTGTGCTAGGGGTCAATCCTGCTGGCTGCTGGGCACCGCAGAGGAGGTGCTCAGCAGCCTGCAGACATGACCTGTTTGTGCTTAGTTGTTACACACATGAAGAAATCCCCATTATGGCATGCCACATTGTCATCAGAAATTGGTTTGAAAAAGAAATGTTAGTTCCTGACTTTTGAATGCTACATAATGCCATGGCCCTGACTACTTCCTCTCCAGGCATTCTGGTCACACTCCAGTTAGGGGAACATTCTGTTTTGTAAAAGGACCCACTCAGTGTAACACACAGGACTGCAGGCTGGGAACTTGCTTCTTTGTTTAACTGCAGCCCTATGGAATGGGGGGGGGGGGTGAGGGGAACGCCCACTGCTTAAATAGGCGGGGCTCCATCCCATAATACTCTGGGTAACCTAGTTAACCCTGCCATGACTGCTTCACTGCATTTTGCCTACATAGGTTCTGAACTATTGCACAGCATTGCTATGCAGCACCAAGTTAAACATGTGGTTCTCCCCAGAAGTGGCTGCATTTCAGTGATGGTGTCAAACTGTTGTCGAGATTTGCTACATAAATCCTGGTCAATGTTACCAACCTGCTTCGTTATATCAGGGCCTCAAAGAGATTCACAGAAATGTCCAGAGTGTTGGATGCTTCTCTGAAGCTATGAAGGTGCCTCAGGAGGTCCTGCTTTCCTCTGGCTTCCACCCAGCCCTTCCTCCCCACTTCATCAAGCTCCTCCTACCCGCAGGCATCTTCCTCGGGTGGAGGCCCAGTGGCCAGATATAACCTCATTGGCATCTGCAGGGAAGGATGGCAGAGCCCTTCCTCCCATTCTCCAATGTTTTCAGGGACACCTCCCCCCAGGAAGTGGGACACTATCACAAATCTCCCCACTCTCTGTGCCCAGAGGACAGGAACATCTTCCCACATTCTCTCCCCCTGTGGGAAACTGAGGCCACCCGTGTTTCACACTTCTTTCCATCCCAATCCCCATGAGTCTCACTGGGTACTCCCCTTCCTCCACCCCACTGCTACTCTCTTCCATCCAGATCTCTTGCCCTATGTCCCTCCAGGTACAATAGGTCTCTGCCCTGGGCCCCTAGCTCTGGGGTCTCCTGCGACATCTTGTCAGAATAAATCCCGAGGAGACAGATTAGCAGGCAGAGAGCAGGTTAAGTGGTCAAGGGTGCGTGATAAATGCAATTTATCACATGACTCCACAACTTGTCATCTGGGTGTTATCTCCACACCTGTGCTATTTACATGCATATTAGACAAACACTCAGGTAGCTTTCTGGATGAAAGCTGCCAATCCAAAGTCCACAGAAGTTAACAGAAAGACTTCCATGGAGTTCAGCGGGCTTTGAATCAGGCCCTCTAAATTAATCCATAGGCTTGATTCACAGCTGTAATTTGCATCTTGCTGCACCACCAAGGGCGGCTGTGTCCCAGTGGGCTTTCATTCCAGGAGGTGTTTACACGGCTGCCATCCCTCAGGGTTGCCACCAGGGGAGGGCAGTTCTCTGTGTCAAGCAGGGCTGCATAGGAGGCTGACTGGGGGCGGTATTCTGTGTGTGATGAACACAACCATCCCCAGCCTGCACCACCTACTGCAACAGAAGCCCTGGCTAAATCAAGCCAATTATTCTGATGTTAAAATTACAATAAATCCAGTACATCGGGCTACTTCTTAACAACGGCAGAGGATTTCAGAGTGCGTATTTATTACCCAAATGTAACCCTTCAATTTGTTTAATCTTTTGGTTATTACATTTTTTTTCATATAAAAATTGCTTTAAAACGAGGAAATGGCAGTTAATCATACTATTACCAATTCGGAGGATATCAGCCCACTTTGTTCACGTCATGAGGATGGAACAGGCAGTTGGAGGTGATTAGACAGACAACCCAATTGGATTTATTGCCAAGAAAAGCTGCAGCTCTCCTTCATTACCCCAATTATTTGAGAATTGGATGTAGCATTTCCACCTCACGACATTTAAAGAGAAGAGTGAAATTGGCTGAGTGAGCTGGTGCAGCGGATTTGGGAACCTCCAGCTAAAGCCTGCAACTGACTTTAAACCCCATGTTGTACCGCAGATGCCAATGGGCTCCCCAAGCTGTAAATGAACATGGAATTTGACCCCTTCTCACTTCAAAATGACTATGATTTTAGCGGGAGTGGGTTCTCTGTCAGTTCTCATCCCTAAATCTCAATATAGGGCCTGATTCTCACCTGCATTAAGACCCTTTTCAGCCACTCTGGCAAACCTAAAGGGGCCTTAAACAACATTCTGAGGGCTCTCTGTGCATGGGTTTCCCCAGCTAGTGCACAGCTGGCTTTAGGGTCCTACATTAGCCCTGTTCCCAGTCCCCAACGTAGGGGATAGATTGTGGCAAAAGGGTTCTCTTTCTTCCCCAGACCCTTAGGGGGATGTGGGAAGCAAAGTATAAATTACAGCAGCCCTGAGGTGGTTCTAAGTTACATGGAGGGTTGGGCAGCCCCCACATCCCCAACCACAGAAGGGAAGATGAGGATGTGACTCGAGCAGTATTGTATTGCAAAGTCATGGCCTTGTCTCCAGAGTGAAGATTGAAATATGCTGCTCTGCTCAGGAATATCCAGAAAGACAGACTGGCACGGAGATTAATACAGCATCTGACAAGGATCTGTCAGTGGAACAGATCAGACAACTGATGGCAAGCCAGTGCCTTGAAAGAACACAAGTGTGTGCCTGAGGTCAATTACATAGTCTGCCAATTCCAACATGCATCCGTCTAAGCCAGAGGTGGAGACTTGGCACTCATCCATCTCGACATCCCAAGTGCAGTTATCAGTGACACAGCCCTTCGAAGATGGAAGTGAAAGCACACATGTGAAACAAGACTAGTTGAAAGCCTGGGCTCACGTTACCAAAAGAAAACTGGAGTGATATTTTTTTTTAGTTGTGCCTGTGATGACAGAAAGAGTCACTTACCCATAACATGCAAGTTAAACAAGGCAATTACAAAGCAGTATCTAAAAATGCCTGATACCGGCTCCAAATCTCCATTATGTGAACTGGGCTTCAGAGGAACTGTCATTTTAATGATTACTCGAACCAAAAGTGCAGTCCGACTTTGCGAGCTGAAACTGGACCAGCAGTGCTACAACCAGAGAGACAGCAGGTAAAAAAACCAAACCAACCAAACGTCACATGCATGCACACACTCACTGCCCTAATCCCGCAATGAGAGCCATGCTGGCTGATCTTTGCACCTGTGCAAAGCCCCATTGACTTCAATGAGACAACTCAACTCTGCTTTTCTGGCTCCAGGCTGCTCAGAGCATTCTATGTCTATAGACAAAATAAAAGCAAAAGATATAGGGAGAAGGCACAGGCTTGGGTGTGAGAGAGAGGAAAAGGACTGAAGGATTATGCTGATTTGTATTATTGTAACATCTAGGAGCCCTAGCCATGGACCAGAATTCAACTGTGCTAGGCACTGTACAAATTTGGCACTTGCTGTCTTAGTTTGAGGGTTTTGTGGCATTCTTCTGTTGTTTATTATAGTCCATACTATTTTATAACTAGGGTTAGGGTTTATAGGTTTCATAGACTTCAGAATTTGGGTCAGAACTTGTCAATAGGCAGCCCTGCTTGGAGTGCTTCCTTTGGAGGCCCTACCACAACAGGCAAGCCTGCCTCAGTTTCCCCTCTCAGGTGACCTCATAACTTCACTTCAGGCTTTATCATCTCCATACTGTGTCTCCTTGGGGTGGTTTTATTATAACACAGTCCAAACAGTCCACAAGAAAAGTTCCAAACATTTAGCCCGTGTCTCATCCCAGTGCAAGCAGCCGTTAAAATTTAAGACATCTCATCCCTCACTGCCCCACCTGCCACACACTGGCACCTTCAGCCATGCCCAGATTCTCTGTCAGTCCTCTCCCACCCTTGTACCGGGAACTCACCCCAGGCCTTCCTAATGGAGTGCTGCCCCACTCGCCCGAGTGGAACTCGCACAGCATCCCTCACTCCCCTGGGCCCTCCCATGGTTCCTGTGGGACCATTTCTCCAGCCCAGGAGATGTCAGTGGGTAAGCTCCTCTGTTGTTCTCCTGCCTTCAGCCCTCTGGTTCCAGCTTAGAGCCAGTGGGTGCCTCCCCTCTGCTGCTCCTTGTGTCTTCAACCCTCTCCAGCTCTGGCTCTCTGGCCTTGGGATGCCAGTGAGCAAATCCCTCTTACTACTCTCCTGTCTTCTTCCAGGAAGCACCTTCTGCTTCCTTCCGGGACTCCTCCAGCCCCCTGCACCCAGCAGCTCTCCTGTGCTCCCAACTGAACCAGTCTGTTCTGACTCCCTGAGAGGCCCCCTAGTCCTTTATAGCTCCCAGGTGCCCCCCACACCCAACTGGCCAAACAGAAGCATCTGCTCTGTCACAGGGACACTAAACCTACTTCATTCTACAGGGGCCAGCCCCCCCGTGACGTGGCAGCACTCCAAAGTGGCCATCATCCTTCCAAAGTGACCAGCCCGCAGTATCCCCAAGCACTTTTCAATGCAAGCTAACGATTAGTAGGAAATCACTTTACTGTGCTGACCAGCGACTGCCTAAAATGGTCCCTCCGGCAGAACAATGCCTTTCAAAGTTGCTGTGTGTGCAAGAGTCAGTTGGTTTTGTGGTGTCCGTGCACGGGTGTATAATCTGGAGCACCCATTCTACAGAAAGGCAATGCTCAGATCTGCAGGGTCTCATGCACGTGCATCACCGTTGCTTTTGCAAGTGAACGATGTGACATGGCATCCCAGAGCTACAACGCTCTCTCGAGCTCTGCACCTTCACCCATTTAATTTCACGTGAGCAGTCAGCATGGGGCATGGTGGAGGTGTAACGCCATTTTCATTATGTACTGTATTTTAAGGGCTGCACAAACAAAATATTGTGGCATTAAATCGGCATGACCTCTCCTTACAGCATTCCCTGAAATTAGAGGAGTATAATTCTGGATCCTTTTAAGAGGCAGGTTTTGCCAGTCTCTGGAGTGATATTTAATACAGGTTTCCCTGTATCTAAACTATGTATGGATTTGCAAACGGCTGCCAAATTTGTTCACGTGCAAAAGCAAATTTCTCCTATTTTGCCCTTGAGAAAAGGCATTGGTCCAGTGTATTATGTCTGGTGTACTTTCTTGTATGTGTTACTTTTTTTTAGTAGCAAGGATAAGGATAAATCATTGATTTTCTTACATAGTTAGATTTGTTAGTTGCCTATAATGAAGATTCATTAGTTAATGTTCGGCCAGCATTCAAACGTCAAGTGTCATATAAAAGCGTTAGCAAAGTGGAGAGCTATGTTTGGACACTGTGATGGAGGCAGAATTCACAATAGCAGGGAATGGAGTTATAGACTCTGATTCAGCAACGTACTTCAGGACATGCCTAACTTTCAGAATGTGGAAAAAGAAAAGGAGGACTTGTGGCACCTTAAGACTAACAAATTTATTTGAGCATAAGCTTTCATGAGCTACAGCTCACTTCATTGTATGCATGCAGTGGAAAATACAGTGGGGAGATTTATATACACAGAGAACATGAAACAATGGGTGTTACCATACACACTGTAACAAGAGTGATCAGGTAAGGTGAGCTATTACCAGCAGGAGAGCTGGGGGGAAAAACCTTTTGTAGTGATTATCAAGGTGGCAAGAACGTGTGAGGAACAGTCAGGGTGGGGAATAGCTCAGCAGAAGAATCTGTCCTATCTCAGGGCCTCTCCTTCTTCCCCTCCACCCCCACGAACATGATACAGTTCTGTGGTGACCTAGAATCCTATTTTCGACATCTCCAACTCAAGGAATATTTCCAACACACCTCTGAACAACATACTAATCCACAGAGACCTTCCTACCAACACTACAAAAAGAAGGATTCTGGGTGGACTCCTCCTGAAGGTTGAAACAGACTGGACTTCTACATAGAGTGCTTCCGCCGACGTGCACGGGCTGAAATTGTGGAAAAGCAGCATCACTTGCCCGATAACCTCAGCTGTGCAGAACACAATGCCATCCACAGCCTCAGAAACAACTCTGACATCATAATCAAAAAGGCTGACAAAGGAAGTGCTGTCGTCATCAAGAATGGGTCGGAATATGAACAAGAGGCTGCTAGGCAGCTCCCCAGCACCACTTTCTACAAGCCATTACCCCCTGATCCCACTGAGGGTTACCAAAAGAAACTACACCATTTGCTCAAGAAACCCCCTGAAAAAGTACAAGAACAAATCTGCACAGACACACCCCTGGAACCCAGACCTGGGGTATTCTATCTGCTACCCAAGATCCATAAACCTGGAAATCCTGGACACCCCATCATCTCAGGCATTGGCACCCTGACAGCAGGATTGTCTGGCTATGTAGACTCCCTCCTCAGGCCCTACGCTACCAGCACTCCCAGCTACCTTCGAGACACCACTGACTTCCTGAGGAAACTACAATCCATCGGTGATCTTTCTGAAAACACCATCCTGGCCACTATGGATGTAGAAGCCCTCTACACCAACATTCCACACAAAGATGGACTACAAGCCGTCAGGAACAGTATCCCCAATAATGTCACGGCAAACCTGGTGGCTGAACTTTGTGACTTTGTCCTCACCCATAACTATTTCACATCTGGGGACAACGTATACCTTCAAATCAGCAGCACTGCTATGGGTACCCGTATGGCCCCACAGTACGCCAACATTTTTATGGCTGACTTAGAACAACACTTCCTCAGCTCTCATCTCCTAATGCCCCTACTCTACTTGCACTACAATGATGACATCTTCATCATCTGGACCCATGGAAAAGAAGCCCTTGAGGAATTCCTCCATGATTTCAACAATTTCCACCCCACCATCAACCTCAACCTGGACCAGTCCACACAAGAGATCCACTTCCTGGACACTACGGTCCTGGACACTACGGCTAATAAGCGATGGTCACAGAAACACCACCCTATAGCGGAAACCTACTGACCGCTATGCCTACCTACATGCCTCCAGCTTTCACCCAGATCACACCACACAATCCATTGTCTACAGCCAAGCTCTACGATACAACTGCATTTGCTCCAACCCCTCAGACAGAGACAAACACCTACGAGATCTCTATCCAGCGTTCTTACAATTACAATACCCACCTGCAAAGTGAAGAAACAGATTGACAGAGCCAGAAGAGTACCCAGAAGTTACCTACTACAGGACAGGCCCAACAAAGAAAATAACAGAACGCCACGAGCCATCACCTTCAGCCCACAACGAAAACCTCTCCAGCGCATCATCAAGGATCTACAACCTACCCTGAAGGACGACCCATCACTCTCACAGATCTTGGGAGACAGGCCAGTCCTTGCCTACAGACAGCCCCCCAACCTGAAGCAAATACTCACCAGCAACCACACAACAAAAACACTAACACAGGAACCTATCCTTGCAACAAAGCCTGTTGCCAACTGTGTCCACATATCTATTCAGGGGACACCATCATAGGACCTAATCACATCAGCCACACTATCTGAGGTTCGTTCACCTGCACATCTACCAATGTGATATATGCCATCATGTGCCAGCAATGCCCCTCTACCATGTACATTGTCCAGTTTGGCCAGTCTGTACGTAAAAGAGTAAATGGACACAAATCAGACGTCAAGAATTATAACATTCAAAAACCAGTCGGAGAACACTTCAATCTCTTTGGTCATTCGATTATAGACCTAAAAGTGGCAATTCTTCAACAAAAAAAACTTCAAAAACAGACTCCAACGAGAGACTGTTGAATTGGAATTAATTTGCAAACTGGATACAATTAACTTAGGCTTGATTAAAGACTGGGAGTGGATGTGTCATTACACAAAGTAAAGCTATTTCCCCATGTTTATTCCTCCACCACCCCCAACTGTTCCTCACACGTTCTTGTCAACTGCTCGAAATGGCCCACCTTGATTATCACTTCAAAAGGTTTTTCCCCCAGCTCTCCTGCTGGTAATAGCTCACCTTACCTAATCACTCTTGTTACAGTGTGTATGGTAATACCCATTGTTTCATGTTCTCTGTGTATATAAATCCCCCCACTGTATTTTCCACTGCATGCATCCGATGAAGTGAGCTGTAGCTCACGAAAACTTATGCTCAAATAAATTTGTTAGTCTCTAAGGAGCCACAGGTCCTCCTTTTCTTTTTGCGGATACAGACTAACACGGCGGCTACTCTGAAACCTTTCAGAATGTGGTTGCCACTGACTTCAGTACTTTGCTGGACAAGGGCCATACAATATTGTACCTCTGGACATTAGTGAAGCTTTGTCTTGATTAGTCTGGAAAATGAGACTGTGAAGATTTAGATTAGAGAAGCAATTAAGAGTCTGTTCCAAAACCTACTGAAATCAATGGGAGTTTTCTATCGACTTCAACTGGCTTTGGATCAGGCCCGATGGGCTGATGTTACTGGTCTCTTGGTTTTCTCAGGATTTTTGGTAACTCTTTCACTTTCCCCTTCTGGCACCACTAGACCACTTCTGTTTTCTTAGGTCCTTCATTCTGCTCTTCTCTCCTCTGACGTCACTGGCTATCAATAAACTTCTGGTCAAGAAAATGAGGTAACCAGCCTGCTTTGATGTTAATAACCGTGACAGACAGAAAAAGGTGAACTAAATGCAGTTTCAATCAGGTGTTTTCCAGAGGAACCAAAACTTCTGGAAACCTAAAATCATAGGGGGAAAAAAAACCATTAAGTCATATTGTTCATCTCCTTGCCAATGTAGGGTTCTTCACTACCATGTAAGCTCAAATGAGATCATCATATGGCTTTAAACTACCTAAGCTAGGGGATTTCCAGGGCTTCTTATGGGAAACAATTCCAAAAATCAGATAATTTTTATAGCCACTTTATATGTTGCTAAACTTTAATGAAGTGAATTCATTATAGCATTTAGGAAAGGACTATATTGCTCTAAACATTCCCTGTTTCTCATTCCAATGAAATTTAATTTGTTGACTATTTCAGAGTTACTCCAGATACAGATACTGGTCTGTGACTTAGATTGTCGAAGGTCTTTAGGCCCCTCATTTGCATTGATTTCAATGGGAATTAGGCACTTAAGTACCTTTGATGGTATGGGCCTTAGCTGCTAAACTTTTTGGAAGACAAACACAACAGTTGACTAGAGCTGGTCTAAAAATTTTCATTGGAAAATGTTGTTTGATCAAAAGCAAAACGTTTAGTGGAATGTGTCTATTTTGATGACCTTTCCAATGGAAAAGTTTTGAAATGATTCAAATGTGAAATGGAGTGTTTCCTTTTGACTTTTTTGTTTTGTTTCAGCTATTATACTGTAATGTTTTGACATCATCAGAATGAAATATTTTGACACAATGTAAACATTTTGGTTTGATAAGATCATTTGGATGTTTCTGAATCAAAATATTTCAGAATTTTCGTTCAGCAAAATATTTCCAGATTTCAATTTGTTATCCTGATTCAGGACAAAAACATATTTTGAAATGTCAGAATTTTCCATGAGCTGGAAATTCTATTTTCTGACCCGCTGTATTGTTGACAGCATAAGTTATTTTCTTACATTAGTGCTAAATAAAAAAAAGTGACAATTGCAAAAGGGAAGGAAACACAGTTGAGTCGGAAGAGGTTCTGAGTTATAGGAATAATACATAGCTCTTATATAGCACTTTCCAGCAGCGGCTCACAAAGCACTTTACAGAGGGGGAAACTGAGGCACAGAGCAGTGAAGTGACTTGCCCAAAGTCAGCCAGCAGGCCAGTGGCAGAGCAGGTCTCCTGAGGCCCATCCCAGTGCTCTAGCCACTATGCCACATGGCCTCTTTTTCTACATTAAATTCTTTGGTGTTTTCAATGTTTAGTGCACTCATCTTTTTGCTGAAAAGGGTCAGATTTACAGAGGAAGCTCCACTCAGCCTCTCAAACGCCGCTTAGTTTTCTCATCTTCAAACTTGTGCATGCCTAAAAGGCCCTATTCTGGGTCAGCCTGTGATAGGCTCTCTCACATTGATCAGTATCTTACTCCATAAGCAACCCCACTGATTTCAATATATGCAGATTTGGTATAATATAGGATTCACTACATGCAGATTTGGAATGTTTCCACAAATCCTAGCTTCTGCACATACAAAAACTTCAGTTGCGCGTGAAAAGCCATAGACATCTGAAATTGCAAGTGCAAAAAGCTAGGCCCACATTTCATTCTCAGGAATTGTGTGGTTTGTATTTAATGTGGGTTTGAATAGAGACTGGGAGTGGCTGAGTCATTACACATATTGAAAAAAGAAAAGGAGTACTTGTGGCACCTTAGAGACTAACCAATTTATTTGAGCATGAGCTTTCGTGAGCTACAGCTCACTTCATGAAAGCTCATGCTCAAATAAATTGGGTAGTCTCTAAGGTGCCACAAGTACTCCTTTTCTTTTTGCGAATACAGACTAACACGGCTGTTACTCTGAAACCTACACATATTGAATCTATTTCCTTAAGCTGAGTATCCTCACACCTTCTTGTCAACTGTCTAAATGGGCCATCTTGATTATCACTACAAAAGTTTTTTTCTCCTGCTGATAATAGCTCATCTTAACTAATTAGCCTTTCACAGTTTGTATGGTAACTTCCAATTTATCTGTATGTGTGTATATACACATCTTACTATATGTTCCATTCTATGCATCTGATGAAGTGGGCTGTAGCTCATGAAAGCTTATGCTCTAATAAATTGGTTAGTCTCTAAGGTGCCACAAGTACTCCTGTTCTTTTTGCGGATACAGACTAACACAGCTGCTACTCTGAAACCGGTTTTGTTTTTACCTTTCACGCATGCAATCGATTGTTGAGACTCCCTTGTAGAATGATAGATCAGCAACATCCTTTAAAAGGAGCCAATCAGCATCTCTTGTTGTCTTGTCCTGCACTGTTGCATAGAATTTACTGCATTGTCTTGAGAGTACTGCACAGTTGAAAGGTCAAAAGGGAGGTGCCAGTCAGGAATACGGAGGGCGTTTCCCATAGCTATATTGGGAGTGAGTGTTAACAAGTCAGCCACAGGAAATGGAGTGTGGCCTACGCATGGCATAGCATTGGGAATCATTCCACTACAGTGCAGCCTAATGGAGATTTCCTTGAGCCTCACTAGAGACGTGGGCTGGATTTGTTTGCTCGGTTGAATCTCTTTTATGTACAGGCACATTGTTTGCAAAAGCTTTGAACTAGAAAAGCAAGGAAGAACATTATTTTATTCTCTTTTAATGGACCAATTTAAGGGGAAAAATAAAAAAAGAACAAGGGCCAATTTTGTGGCCCCGTGATAGATATATGCATTGCCATGTATGAGAGCAGGGTATGATTTACCCCAGGCCATCAGGGGCTGAGAATGATATTGATGCCTTATGTAGTGTCAGGTCAAGTTAATTAAAAGTTCAGAAGCTGTGGGATCTAAAAGGATCAGGTTTTCCTAAGTTAGCAGGACAGTGGATGCAGGACAGGACCCCCAAGTGGACATGACAGATTTAAAGCAGAAGCAAATGAGGGAGACCTCAACTGTCTTTCTTTGTTGTCTAATAATGATGCTCCTGGTAGTGCAGAAGGACACCTGGTCTGATGATCAGTCCGTCAGCTGCCAAGGGCTCAGAATGCTGTGAAGATTCAAGAGTAAGTGTGTGGACCCACTGAATGACCTTGAAGAGCTTTGGAGGACATTCCATGCACTCCTCAGCTGAAAGCTTAGTGGCTATGACCTGGGGGTGTAGGGAGAAAGGTGTTCACATGGAAAAGGGAAAATGAGAGGTGTAATAACTTATTGCCGTGTTGTGTTACTCTTAAGTGTTACCATAAACTGCTACACTATGGGGGTGAGGGGGCAGAAGTGGAGAGTCCAGATAAACAAAAGAAATAAGATCATGCTTCAACTTGCCTTTTCTTTTATGGTGCCCCTGATCATTCTGAATGATCAGTCCCCACAACAAAAACTGCAGCTGTTTTCTTAATCCCAGATCAAAACTGCAGAGGCAGAATGCTGTCTTGTTGGGCTGGAAAATGGGCTACAATACCTGGGATGGGAGGGTAGATACAACACTGTTTTCCATTTATTTATTTATTTTTTTTAAGCACGGCAGAGAAAGGGATTCTTGTGAACGTCAGTCCCGTTGTAGTCTATAGAATTGGAGCCAGCAGCAGCATAGAGGGCCAGTTCAACAAGCATCTGGGTTTGTTTGGGTCACACAACTCCTCAGCTGGAATTTAGATAGAGTGTCATGTTCTGAGCCTGTCAACCATGCCCAGACTTTTCACAGATTTATTCCATATATTCTAGTAAGCAGCTTTCCTAAAGATGTTCCATTCAGGAGATGAGACCGAGAAGGCACCAGTCCTGACAGTGATGAGACTTTACTGTCCGTGGCAGATTGTGGGTGGTTACTCTTGGCTCTTTGATTTGATGGGAACACCAAACAGAATGTTTTACAGCAGCAATCTGTCCTCACAGGTAGCTCTGATTTTTGGTAATGCTTCCATTTCTGAAGAAATTAGTGTTGCAATCCTGGATGTGTTATCAATCAGGGGTATGTTTAACTTCAGTCTGTCTCTTTTCACGGTATAGTTCATGTAATGAGGTGGGGGAGATAGAGCCTACAACTGTCTGAGGGTTTGCTTCCTGTCCGTTTCCAGTTTGAATATTAGGGTCTTTTCCCCCCTCCCTGTGGGCCAAAGAAATAAGGAACTATTCAGTGTCCAATAGAAACCTGTCAAATATTCTGGCTAACACAGCAGAACAGTCTGGATTTTTAAGGGACTATCCCATGGAATGTATGAAAATTATTATCTATTTCCTCTTTGATTGTCCTGCCTATGTCAGGAGACTAAACATGCAATGGAGAGGCAGCTGTGCACTTCAGAAAGGATCATCTGCATTTATCAGAGGAGATTCCTGAATGAATCCCCTAAAGGCCAGATTTTCAGGAGAAATATGGCTCAAGGCTGTATTTTCAAGGGCTTAGCACCCACAACTGGGGATAGATTTTCAGTGGAACTCAGCAGCTCCCATAGTGATATTTACAGGCAGATTTTCAAAAGAACTTTGCACCAACATGCTCCCAATCCAACATGCTGAAATCTTTTAAAAAATGTGGTAACTTATTTCGGTGCCTACATGGGAAATTAAAATTTGCCTCTGAATCTAAAAAAAACCCAAAACAAAGTCTCTGATGTTTGAGACGTGGAGGCTCATTTTAGGAGACAGGATCTGATCACCTGGGTTAGCAACCAGATCTTCAGAACCCTTGCAGAACTAATGATCAATTGAAGTTACTTTGTTCCAGTGTAGGATTAGTTTCTGAGAGACAAGACAGGGCTAAGTGAGAAATCTGGTATATAATTGTGCTGTCCACCATTTTTTGTCTCATGAAAATGACGACTTCACTCTCTGGTGAGCTTTTCTTCCACAGAAAGAGGAGAAAAAAAGTCTTCATTGTCACACCCAATCTTAGTACATCATGGCATCTGTTGCTGTTACACACAACTAGCTGGGCTTTATTTTATTAAATTTCCTACTCAGAAGAAAAGCATCCTAAATGTATTGTTAACCTTGCAGCATGTGCCCTATTATATAGCTTCTTTCTTCCTCTTCGGAAACCACAGGGTTCTGGCCTCCAGCATTCCATCCCATGTTAGCTCATCACATTGTACCGCCCTTCACCACTGCCTGACTCAGGGAGATCCATTACATGAACTCTCTGAGAGACGTGTATCTGGAAACCGGGAATTTTCCTAAAGGTTTACAGAATTTTACGGCCAGATGCAGCCACTGTGACCTCCTACATGACCCAGGTCATACACAGCGATTCCAGCATCAAGCTGAATAACTTCTGTTGAAGCACAGCAGATCTTTAAAGAGACACCCAGTCTTGATGTAATCATTTTAAAGTATGGTGCTACAGCTGAGAATCAAGCATCTCCAGTGATGTTGGAAGAGTCTAATTCTAGCTTTACATATGAGACAACATTTAAATCTAGAGGTTGAGTTTTAACACCCATTAAAGTGAGAGGCTGCTAAAGCTGCCTAGGGTCCCATTATAGTGTAGAATGATGCTATGCAAAGTTTTCTCATTCTCTCAGAATATTTCCAAACTATTACTCCAGCTGGTTGTTCCAAGCATTTGTCTGCACTCAGCACCTCTCAGGATCAGACCCCAGCTCACTATTAAGTAGGACTAGGTGAAAGTTTTCCATCAAAAACAAATGTTTTTCACAAAAAGTGTCTGCTTTCCATAGAAATTTTTAATTTTTCATCATTTAAAAAAAGCACAAACACTGAAAAAAAAAAACAACTTGATTTGGCATTGCTGCTGCAGCGTATCACAGGAGTTGTAGTTTGGATGCCTCATATCCCTGTTATCCTCCATGGAGCAGGCTCTCTGGGCAGACTACATTTCCCATGATGCAGCATGGCCAGGGACTTCTGTGATACACCACCTCCCCACCCCAAGAGAGGAGACTATGGTACATCATAGGAGGTGTAGTCTAACCAAGGTGCCTGAATCAAAGAGGAGAAGGGGAGCATGAGGCAGCTGAACCACAACTCCCATGAAGCACTGCAGCAGAATTTCTGAATCAAAATATTTCAGCGTCAGACAAAAAAATTTTGTATTCAAATTTCTGTTCAGATTTCTGAGAAAAAAAATCAAAATGTTCTGCAATCCCCCAAGTGGTTCTACTACTAAAGCAGAAAGCATCCATTGTACTGAGATGTACCAAGTTCTGTGGTGTGGACAAATGGCCCCTGGGGATCAGGCTGAGACCACGAAATTCATTTCCATTTGTGACCTAACCCAGTCTTTGAACCTAGCTCTACAGAAGTGAAAGACAGGTACACTCGCACGCTGCCCTGTATCGGCCTAACTCACTGTTCACCCAGCACCACCTCCTTTGCTTGTCACGGTTACTCAATTATTGACACTTCACTGACCAAGTACGACTGACGGCTCAGTATTGTGCAGATGCTACTCCCTCAAAGGTCACATCAAGGAGAATCTGTCTGAGGCTTTCCTCATTTCATGGATGTCACAGAGATTTCAAAAGACACAAAACCACGTTTCTTCTGTTTCTAGAGGCACATCTGTCACCACCTTGCAGTGACATCACATTTCCTTATCACCCTTTGCTTATTTGTTAATGAAGAAAAATGACAACAAGGTGATTATTACTGGCTAATATTGCAGACTTGTATGCACAATAAGATATAGTGCGGAAAGCAGCTTGGGATCAATGCAGTCAGTGGTCTGTTTCTTGTATAACAATACAGACCTTACAGTATCTCAGGGAGACTGAAATAAGGGGATCTTTTTAACCGAATATGATCTGAACGTAACAATGGCCATACTGAATGTAAGAACTGGATCAGACCAATGGTCCATCTAGCCTAGTAGCCTGTGCCCAGTTCCAGCACCCAGAACAGTGAGCTGGACTGAAAATCTCAGCATATATACCATTTGCAGGAAAGTGGTATTCACGTGGCCCCATTCAGGCATTGAGAATCTGCCTCATTTCCAAGCACAGGAAGGGGAGGTAGCTCCCTTCAGAAGTCCTCAGGGCTGCAATTCTGCCCACCAGAGGGAGTGTAGGAAACCAGCTCTCCCCCGTGAAACATGAGCATGCTGCCCCTTCACCACTGGGAAACACAACTGGCTTTGGGACTCTTTCTGTGCCCTAACCTGGTCTTTCTCCTCAGTTCAGTGCCTCCCCCTCCTTGTGATATTGGGCTTATCTTACCTTGGGATGGCACCAAAAATCAGGCTGCGTTTTGTGTATCCAAATTCCCTCTCACCAATTTGAACACCTACACCCTGCAGGTACAGTTATAAACAGTTCAATAGAACGCTTGTTTAGAAGCGGAGACATCCTGGCTTCGGGAGCAGCCTTAAATATTTCTCCATTAGCAGCAGGACCTTTTCCTCCTAACTGCTGGACGGCTGAACTTCTCAGGCATGTCTAAGTCCAACACATCTGCTGTGCAGCTGAATGGCCCAGGTACATCGCAACAATCCACTGATGCCAACAGCTCAGCCGGGGCTGTGGCAAGCCAGCACTGCAAGAGATAGGAAACCTCCCCAGTGAGCAACCGGATTCTTCAACCACGATACAGCAAGCAATGGAGGCTGCTGACATCTGAAACCAGGTCGGCAAAATGGGCATAAATAGGTCCTCTGAGCCAGTTTGTAGCAGTGTGTTGTGTAATCGGGTTCAAGACCTATGGAAGGCTGCTCTCCTTGCCCCAAGGAGCCTCTTCTGGCAGAGGGAGAGCTTCCAACTCAGTAGTGGCCTCTTTGTTCAGGCTGTCAGTTGCCTACCACAGCTGGCTGAGTTAAAGGTCTGGAAGAACAGTGAACATGAGAACGGCCATACTGGGTCAGACCAAAGGTCATTCTAGCCCAGTGTCCTGTCTTCCAGGTGCCCCAGAGGGAAAGAACAGAACAGGTCATCATCAAGGAATCCATCCCAGCACCATCTTTTGTTAATCCCAGTGGATTAATAAAGTCAAAGTGTAACTAGAGAAATGATCCTGCCTCATTTCCTGTACTCATTTTTTTGCACAGTTTATTCTTTTCTCGAACACACCTGAATCAGAAAGGATATCTCGGCATGCTCAGAGTGATTGGTGACATATGGCCTTTTGCCTCTAAATTGTTGGTTCAAATCCAGCCTTGGCCAGTAGAAAGGTGACCCATAGTCATTACAACCAGCTAGCAGCCATCTCAGTTAGGTTCCCAATACAGACGTGTCCTATCACCCCATAACTGGCATCCTCAGCAGAGGAGATTGAATCGATCCGGAGATGCAGCTGTCTTGTCATCCACAGAGGTGATCTCCTGCCCCTCCCCTGGGCTGAGGCATATTGGCAGGGCTGGGGGAGGGGAGCCTGCACTCTTCTGCTGCTAACCTGTAGATCAGCGGTTCTCAAACTTTAGCAACCTGAGGACCCCTGAGTTGATTTAAAAAATTTTGGGGACCCCCAAGACCACCGCTCAGCCCCAGGCCCTGCCCCCACTCACCCCTTTCCCTAAGACCCCACCCCACCTCTTCCCGCTCCCACTCCACCCCTGCCTCTCCTCTTTCCTCTCCCTCCCACAGCGCCTCCCATCCCTGCTCCTCCCCCTCCCTCCCAGCACCTCCTGCGTGCCAATGAACAGCTGTTCCTCAGCGTGCAGGAGGTAATGGGAGGGAAGGGAGGAGTTGATCCATGGGGCTGGTGGCCCCATACATGATTCTGCCCCCTCTCCCAAGCACACGCCCATCCCTGCTCCTCCCTTCCAGTGCCTCCTGCATGCCACTGAATAGCTGTTCCCTGGCATGCAGGAGGCACTGGGAGGGAGGGGAAGAATTGATCACCAGGGCCCGCAGACCCCCTGGAATACCCTGGCGGACCCCAGTTTGAGAAATGCTGCTGTAGATAACGACAGGATATGATTCTCCAGAGCTGTCAGTCTGACACCTTTAGCAAGCCCCGCATTTACTTTGAAAAACCCACCCCACACAAAAGGCTCTCTTGGCAAGGAGGATTTATGCTGTGCCCAGCAAATCTCAACTGGCAGCATCCACAGTCTACCCAGTGCCACTCTCACTCCTTTTATTTCCCTGCTCTGAATTGGCACAGCCTCCCTTCTGCCTCGAATCTCTCAGGCTTCATCTTTCCTTTAAAACGGGCCCACGTTGTCTTGCTCCCCTGAAGCCTGTCTGTGTTATGCTGGAGATAGAAGTGGAGAATGAACACACGGGGTTAACAGGATTTGCTGATTTAGTGTGTTCATACAAGGACTCACAGAGCTATCAAAGCTGATAGTCAGGCACCAGATCCTATCCAACATAACCAACTTTATGATGTTTGCTCAAATATCTTTCTCCCCTTTCCCAACCTACCATAATGGACAGCAGTGTAAGATATTATGCAAACTCACACAGTGTCTATCCAATGGGTGCCATTAAAAATGCTATATAACCCAACCCAAATGCACCAACCTGACAGGCATTCCCTCTTCTGCTTTTCCTTGTTTTCAGCTATTGCTGGTTTGTTCCTGGGCTGTTCTTGGAGAATTTTCGAGGACAAACTTCTGTGACCTTGAGCAAGTCATTAAGGCCTTGATCCAGTAAAGCAATGAAGCACGTGCTTAACTTGAAGCATGTGAATAGTCACAACAGGACTAAACAGGGGCAGGCCCTGATACAGCAAAGTACTTAAGCCTGTGCTTGATTTAAGTGTGAGCTTAAGCGCTTGGCTGGATCAGGGCTTAGATCTCTCTGTGTCCGAGTTTCCCCATCTGTAACATGGGAATAATAATAGTTCCTTTCTCCCACCCTGCGCTAGCCTTTATCTATTTAGATTATAAATTCTTCGGCACTCTTCTTAAATGCAGGAGAGCGCATCATACAGTGGGACCCTGATCAGGTTGGGGTCTCTAGATGCTTTTGTAAAACAAATCAAACAATAACAAACTGTTTCCATTTGGGAGTTACATATTTTGATATTTACTTAGTTTTTCCAGATCAATATTTATTGTCATGATTTAGGGGGGAAAATGTTGATCTTCATTACCCAGATACCTGTAGTATCTCCATTTCAGTCAATGGCATATGTCCCACTGACTTCAATGGCATCAAGATTTCACACACCCCCTCCCTGGCTCTATAACAGAAGATACCGCATTACTGCAGTCACTGTGGAGTTGCAACTATTGCGTTTTTAATGGCATCCACTGTAGCTATATCTGTATTTAGCATTTTTAGCCCTGTTCCTAAGCTAAAGAAAAGTTATGCTCATTAGAGCTTTTCTCTAATTAGCTGCTAGAAACAGATTTTTTGGTAAATGTCTGAGCATAAAGTTATTTGTGTACCTAATTTCTTTTTTATGTTACATTTATTTTTAAGTGTAATTCACCAAGGCTTAACATTTGTAGTTCTTGCTGGGGCATTATAAAAAGTGATGTACATTTATTACAGCCTTTTAAATTGCTGCATTTTATTTCCATATGTTTTTAAATGGTTATTGAGCTTGTTTTGTGCTCTTCCCATCGTTAAAATGTATTTTTTATTGTACATAAATGGTAAATAATGGATATCTGCCATCTGGTGCCAATCCTCTCTCCAGCCTTGTACTCCACCTCATCCTTTTCTTTCTTTTTTAGTTCTCCTCAAGTGCCTCTTTCCCTTTCTTACTCTTCCCTTTCTCTTAGTTTCCCTGTCACCCTCCTCTCCTTACTTTCTCTTTGTGAACCTGATTCTGATCTCACTTTCCCCAGGGTAACCCCTTTGAATCCAGCAGATCAGAATGAGATAAATGAGATCAGAATCAGGCCCTGTGTCTCCAAAGCTCTCTTAGGTTCTCCAAGCTCTTTTCCTCCTTCTGCCAAAGTTTCTCTGGGCCTGATCTCATTTACACCAGTGTAAATTGGAAGTAACTCCACAGTAATAAATGAAGTTACTTACAGTGGTTTGACACCAGTGTAAGACATGGATCAGACCCTCTCTCTCTCTCCTCTTTATCTCCCAAAGCCCCAGCATATTGAAGTTTTAATCAGGGGATTCCTTGGAGAGAGACCCACCCTCCCGCATTTACCTCTGTTGCCCAGTGAACATTGGATGTGATTGCCATCCACATTCATGGGTTGTTGAAGAGAAATGCAAGGCCAACCAATACTTGCTTGCATTGGGGAATGAGGGACAAGCCCAGGACCCAAACTCAAGAGTATAAAGTAATGAAACTCCAACAGACAAATAATGGTATCAAAATACAACTGGAGCTTACATCAATGTTGCAGTGATCTGGTCCAGGAAACGGGAGAGTGACCAGATTGCATGAAAACCACAGTGGCCATAATTTGTTATTGATTCCCCCTCCTTTTTTGGGGTGGGGGAGGGTAACTTGTTCCAAAAGTAGCAGGTGTGATGAGACAGATGTTATTCAGGGATTTTCAGGCATTAAATCAGAACCAAGATCATTTCTAATCCACATAATTACTCAGCTATCCCAATTCCCACCAAACATACATGCTAGCCTAACACAATAGGACTGCAGGTGGCCTTCCAGCATAAAATTGGACAAAGTAAGATGCCCCATCTGTCTCTTGTCCCCCTCCAGTCTCTGTCCAAGGCGGAGGTTGTTGTGCCAGACTTGAACTTGTTGCTAGCCTCTGAATAATGCTCCAAAATTAACAGGGTGTTAATGACGGTTATAAGATTCACCATTTCAGAGTGCCCCCTCACAGCAAAATCTGCTGTTGCAGCACTTCTGCTTCAGGTTTCCCACAACAATCTGCAGCCCATTCCTGCCATAGAGGTGACTTAACCTCCCAGCCAGGCCACATTAGAGATTTCAAACCCTTCCCGGGTATCTAATCCCAAAACCAACAAAACACAAAGTTTTTGCCTCAGTCCAAACTGGGCTCAGCCCCTATTTCTCAATGAGTCTGTCTTCTCTCCTCTTCCCCAAGCAGTCTTCTGCTCCCCACTCTTGGCCCTGCTTTCACCCTTCCCAGGTGCTTTCCCATCTCTCCCCACAGCCCCTCCAGGCTTCCTTTGGGTGCCTTCTTGCTTTTTCTGGAGCAGCCACTCCCAGTTCTTCCTACCTGAAGTCTTCCACTGCCTGCCTTGTCCCATCCTCACAGCCATCTGGTCTCCTCTGCAGTCAGCACTCAGCTGCTGGGCTTCCTTCCTCTTAAGTCCAACACCCAGCACAGGTGTAGCAGAGCCAGGCTCAGTGAACAGGCCCAAGGCTTCCTGGCCCTTAAAGGCCAATGACCACTGTAGAAATATCTTGAAGCCAAAGAGCTAGATTCTCCCTCAGCACAGGGAAAGTGTGAGCATCTGGTCCACAGCTTTTTAAAATCCAGTTTCTTTATCAGTATTAAGAATAACACCATAAATTATAGAAACTGCATGAATTTTAATAATCCATCTATTTCTTATGTTTTTTTCAAGACAAGAGCAAAGAGCAGTCTAGGAAACTTATTTTACTTTAAAGGAATCAACAAAGAAAGAAAGAACACATTTAAAGTCTACATGAGAGAGCACAATGTGCGAGGATCCCTCTACAATAGCAGCCATTTTGGGCTGACTCACAGGGTGGTCTGTTACAGATGGCCTGGGGATCAGAAGGAGCCACTTTGTTCTTAATGGTGCACCACAAACTCCCCTCTCTCCAACCTTACATACCTACGTATACCACTCTTCTCATCACCTGTGCTATTTGCTTACTTTTTGTATTTTTGTCATCTGGACATCTGGATATAGACTGCTCAGTTTCCTTCTTGTTTCTAGTCAATTTCACTTTCAGCTAGGTCCTCCTGGACTAACAGGATGTAATGTTTGGGTGGCAAATACTTCAGGGGGATGTTTATTATTAAAAACTTTTAAAAAAATCATAGGCATCTTTCTATGGTCCTTGACAAACCTATTATTCTGCTGTTTTGCAAAATCTTGTTTAGAGAAAACCCAAATTTTGGGCCAAGATTTTACCTATGCTCCTTTAAATGGAATGACTGGTTGGTGGCATTTAAACTTGCTGTCATAAATATAAAGGGAAGGGTAAACCCCTTTGAAATCCCTCCTGGCCAGGGGAAAGCTCCTCTCACCTGTAAAGGGTTAAGAAGCTAAAAGTAACCTCGCTGGTACCTGACCAAAATGACCAATGAGGAGACAAGATACTTTCAAAAGCTGGGAGGAGGGAGAGAAACAAAGGGTCTGTGTCGCTCTGTATGCTGCTCTTGCCAGGGATAGAACAGGAATGGAGTCTTAGAACTTTTAGTAAGTAATCTAGCTAGGTATGTGTTAGATTATGATTTCTTTAAATGGCTGAGAAAAGAATTGTGCTGAATAGAATAACTATTTCTGTCTGTGTATCTTTTTTGTAACTTAAGGTTTTGCCTAGAGGGGTTCTCTATGTTTTGGAATCTAATTACCCTGTAAGATATCTACCATCCTGATTTTACAGGGGGGATTTCTTTATTTCTATTTACTTCTATTTTTTATTAAAAGTCTTCTTGTAAAAAACTGAATGCTTTTTCATTGCTCTCAGATCCAAGGGTTTGGGTCTGTGGTCACCTATGCAAATTGGTGAGGCTTTTTATCCAACATTTCCCAGGAAAGGGGGGGTGCAAGTGTTGGGAGGATTGTTCATTGTTCTTAAGATCCAAGGGTCTGGGTCTGTAGTCACCTAGGCAAATTGGTGAGGCTTTTTACCAAACCTTGTCCAGGAAGTGGGGTGCAAGGTTTTGGGAAGTATTTTGGGGGGAAAGACGCGTCCAAACAGCTCTTCCCCAGTAACCAGTATTAGTTTGGTGGTGGTAGCGGCCAATCCAAGGACAACGGGGGGAATATTTTGTACCTTGGGGAAGTTTTGACCTAAGCTGGTAAAGATAAGCTTAGGAGGTTTTTTTCATGCAGGTCCCCACATCTGTACCCTAGAGTTCAGAGTGGGGGAGGAACCTTGACACTTGCATTCTGGGACAATGGACTATAATTCAACATAACAGAGAGTCGCTGCTTTGCCTGGCCTGGGTTATTCAATGAGGAATCAGAATTCCCTAATTTCTCTTGCTGCCACATGAGCCTTTCGAGCCAAGGTTCAGGTCACTGGTTGCTGATGGAACAGCGTGTGAGGTGCGAGTGAACTGCTTGTATAATTTATATCCCTGTCTTCCTTTAGCATTCACTGGCATGTCTCTCTCATATTCAAGGGAAACGTTCGTCTTGAAGCTGCTCTGGTACTATTAACATTATGTGAAATGAGTTACTAGCCGGAGCATCAGCTTTATTGGTTCCCCCAAACAGCAGCACCCGCCACACGGAACACATAGGCCGAAGGTCACCCAGTTCCACAGAGCCAGGCCTCAGCAGGGAGCCCTCTAATTGGCTGATATTGATCTGCAAATTGAGCCATGTTGTGATTAATTCCAGTCCAAAATCTCCTGCCACACCAAAGCAATAGGTCAAGGTTTTGAAGCTGTATCAGCTATAGCCAGGGCTTTTAAATGGAGCAGAGGTCCTTTAAGAGGCTAGTGAAGGATTGCTGCTGGTTAATACCCTCCCAGGCTGCTAATATTAACCCCTGGAACCAGCCGCACTCAGCTTCATAGCTATTGCTAATAGCAGCTTAATGGCACACTCATGTCAAGTGAACAGATGTTATCAGATTGATTCTATGATTGATGAGGGATTTATCACCACTCTGGCTTCCACTTGCTGCTCACTGGATCTTTTTCCAATTTATCATCGCTATTGACCAGCGTATATGGTTTCATAATTAATTTGGGGGAGGGAGGAGGTTAAACTATTTTTTCCTGCTTCTGATTTCCTCCACATGTCACTCCCACCAGCTCATGCTGTGCTGCTGTATTTTAAGCGAAGAGCAGGAAGGATTTCACCAGCTGCCGGTCAAACTGAATTTTCAGGCATCTTCAGTGCCAGAAAAGAATGTCCTGTGAGTAGACCTACTGAATAGCATAGCAGCCCAAACAATTCTAGGGTCTCCTGGGATCACTGGCCCAGATCCTCAAAGATAGTTAGGGTCCTAACTTCTATTCTCTTGTGCTTCTCCTGTGCAAAGCAGCACAGTGTGTCTTATCAGTGTAGGCGCCTTGTGGTGATAGTATATTATTTTGTATTACAGCAGCGGATAGAGGCCCCAACCGAGGTCAGGGCCCATTCTGCTAGGTGCTACACAAACACATAGTGAGAGACAGGGTTTGCCTTGGATATGGGACTGGCCTTGCGAAAAAGCCAAGTGCTGGAATATTTAATCGTGGCAAAATTCAAATGCTACTTTCTGGAAACTCCAAAAAACAAGCCCAAGCTCTACTGACAACTAATTGCAATTATCTTGTACCTGGTAAGGGACAAAAATGCAAAATTAATCACTGATTGCTTTAACAGGGAATTATAAGGCTTACACATGACATTCATATTATATATTACACCAAAAACCCTACCCTAAAAGAACATTATAAGGTTGCAAAGTCAAACACTCAGAGGTTAGGAAATGCCGCAATTTAGGTTGCCTGTGAAATCTGATTCAGCCCCATTACGGTACCATTTTCAATTATATGATCACATGCTATTTTTCATGGCCCCTGCCTCATTCAGTGCACAAGGCGGATGGTGCTCATTCAATGAGCAGGTAGTCAGTATTTTGTTTTCTCCTCGTTCACTGTGTGGTTCCCCAGGCATTATTTAATATACACGATTCAAATCCTACTCTGAAGACAGAATTATTAAATTCCTCATGGGTTTTCTATGGTGCTTATCACTAGAGTATCTGAGTGCTTTGCAATACCCCGGGGAAGTGAGGGATGGTGTTATCCCCAGTTTACAGATGGGGAACCGAGGGACAGCGAAATTATGGCCAAAAGTATCCACTAATTTTGAGTGTCCACTTTGAACACCTAGGATCTGATTTTTCAGAATATTTAGCGCCTTATATATTCAAAGCCCAGCTCTCGTAGACTTCAGTTGCAGTTATGAGTGCTCAGCACTTCAGGGTCTCCCATCAGGCACCCAGAAAGTGAGGAAGACACAATTAGCGACCACCTCTGAAAAGTTTGGTTTAAGTGAGTTGCCCAGCACCACAGAGGAATATTGTGGCAGAGTCAGGAATAGAAGCCAGTTTCGCAGGGCGGCTTTTAACAGCCTTAACCATCAGGCCATCCTCTCTCTTCCTGCAGTCTCCTGCCTCCATCCAACTTCTGCAACAAATGAAGCAGGCAACCTTAATTCTAGCATTTCCTAGTTTTAGAGTTCTTGACTTTGCAACCTTACTAGTGTTCTCTAAATGTAGGGTTTTTTGTATGTGTACTTTCCTAGATTTTTAAAAAAACAAACTGAAAACACAAAAATTTGATCATGTGGCCTCATATTGACACCTACATGGGTCTTCAGCAGGGTTGGAACCTTTAGAGCCCCCCCACAGACCTCTGCCACTTGAGCTAACTGAGTAACTGATGGCAGGTTATCATTTTCTAGGTGGACCAGCATTAGAGGGGAATGGGACACATTGCCAGTGGATTGCACAGATATTGGCTGAGAGCAAAGGGGTGGTGAGACTCAGGGATGCTGGGTTCTATTCCAGGCTCTGGATGGGAGCGTGGTGTAATGGGCAGAGGCTCTTCTTCCCATTTTCCTTTCTGCTATCTCCTCCAACCCATCTCTGTCCCAGTCCCATCTCTTCCGATTCATCGCTCCTTGTCCTATTCCCAGTCTCCGCTTCTCAGCTCAATCCTGGTCTTCTTGCCCAGCAAGTCATAGTCTCATGCTTCTAGGCTTCCCACCCAGTCTCCTTCTCATTCCCAGTCCTAGTATTCCCCACACAACAAGTCCTAGTCTCCTTGACCAACCAGTCCATGTTCCCCAACGCCACCTCATCCTCTGTCTCCTTGCTCAGCCAGTCCCAGTCCCCCACTTTTGGTTCCTCATACAATCTGTCTCTTGGTTTTGGAAACAGCCAGACTGTTTTGGCTGACATTTTGCCAAATAATTCAGCCTGAGGCAGACCCCCGGAATGGAAAATTTCAGCTTGAACAGTTAAAATTTGGCCAAGTTATACACAACTGAAAACAGGGTCCCATAATGGGAAGTGTCAGACAACGTTAATAATCAGTGGTGCTCCCAGTCCTGCCTATAACCATAACACTAACTTGTGCTGTGCAGAAATTTTACTCTTTGTGCTGAGCTAACTGTAGATAAAAATCTTATTAGCTTTAATTAGCCCCAACGGCACAACTCATGCCAGTAAAGTTAAGCACGCACGTGAATGTTTGCAGGAGATGGTAGAATGTAAGCTGTTCCGGGCAAGGACTGTCTTTTTGTTATGTACAAGGCCTAGCACAATGGGGCCCTGTTTGGGGACCCAAAGTGCTCCTACAATACAAGAAAGAAAGAAAACTGTGTTCAAGGTGAACAGCTAATATACAGTTAGCACTTGTATGGTGTATACTGCGGTAATGAAATAACTGCTCTAGCTTGTGTTACTGGAGGTACTATGGTGATAGGGGTCATATAACTATTTACTGTAGATGGATAGATTAGATTAGTTTCCTGTAGTAACATATACATTGTTCTATCCCAGTGTCTGTAAAGAATCACATAAATATCTTTGGGTATAGTAGATCTGGATGGTGCCAGTTTAAAACCTTTTGCTCACTTGCTAGCCTCCCCTCCCCCTTTCATGTATTCAGCTTCTTCCTCTGCTGGTTACCAGACCACCATAATAAACACGGCTTTGTTCTAGGACACTTGTTGTGTTTGTGTATATTACTGTGTAAAAGATGGGATAAAGAGGCCAGGTTTGGGGGGTGAAGCCCCGAAATCTCACAGCAAATGCAAGGGCTCATTTGGATTTGAGTTCTGTTTTAGCTGAACCATCAAAGTTCAATGGGATAAGAGGTTCATATTTTGGCCCAATCTATCGGTATAAATATAAACCAGACAAAATCATTGATGACTCATGGTAGCAGAGTTTCTTTCTTATAAGCAATATTTCTGGGAATGTTATGGCTGAGCAACGTCTGCTCAGAACTAGATGACTCACATAGAATCATAGCTTGGAAGGGACCTCGAGAGGTGATTTAGTCAAGTCCCCCACATGATGTTTCCTGGCAATTCCAATGCCTTGCTCAGCTCTTTAGGAAAGAATCACGAACATAAGACCCTCATGAAAACATCCTAAGAGTCCATTCAATAAATAAACAAACAAACAAACCAAAAGTTAATAAATTTGCCCATGGACTTAGCCGTGAGTTAAGTGGAAACCCGGCAACTTGCTATAGACTGCATATGGCGTTTTAGTGGGAATCTGCCACTCCACCCCAGCTTCAGGTTTCGACTAGCTCACTTTCCTTATAGTTGCAGGAACGATAGGTGTGTTGTCCTTAGGCATGTGAACTTGCTTCCCATACACTTGTATCGTTCTGGTTAATTTCAGTAGTAACGTGATCACGAAACCACTCAATCTTTACTTCTTGGCCAAGGCATTTCTCTCAGAAAATTTAATCCTGACTGGTTCCTCAGTTCCTATTATCATACAGAAGAGTGCGTTTTACTGAGAGAGTGTAAAAATGGAAGGGGGGAGTGTATTTTTATTATGATCTGAGCATTAGTGAATGATTCCAGGCCTATGGAAAACACTCTGATACAAAATGACTGGACAGAAATGTGCTTAACTATCGAACTATTAGCTGGCTTTTCCCTGTGCCCAGCCCTTTGGAAACATGGTAGATCTGATCCGAATAAGTCTGGTCTTGCTAGATGCTGATAACATGCTATTCTATGTAAACAGGAACAACATAAACGAGTACATTTGTGAGAGCACTTATTTTTCAGATCAGAAACTCAATCAAACCAAGGGTGATTTTCCCCCTTAACCCAGCATGTGAAATCAAAGATTTTGAAGGTGGCCACATGCAGGAAACTCAGGCTGCAGATCAAGCTTCATCTGCAGGGACTGGCTGGGAGCTTGGGTACTATGCCCCTGCCATGGGGAAGCATGGCAAAGTAGTAGTGACATGGAGTAATGAATTTGAGAGAAAGGAATGGAGAGACAGGAATACTCTAAGGCCCCAGTCTTGCAATGAGCTCTGCTCAGGGTATGTACTAATATTAATAGCAAATAATGGCCTGCTCTAAGTTTGGCAATAGCAATGCCTTCTGCTCGCCAGGCACCCCTTGAAAACAGAGTGTACTGCAAGTCCTCTTTTGCAATCCAGCAATCTAATACCTATTGTCTATGGAACTTGGCAGGGCTTCTCCATGGCACAGTTTTATTGATCTACCTGCTTCTTGTTTTCAGCAACCAAGGAACACCAGAAAGTGATTGACGGGGGGAGGGCAGGTGGCAGGAATGCACGGAACCCTCACTAACAAGGATGTTTTCTGACTGGTGTTAATAGCTGAGAGGTGACCAACGCCATCTCTGTAACAAGTAAACAAGGGAACACAAACTGCCTCCCTTTCAGCTACAAGAGCTCTCCAGTTACACTTTAATAGCTTGCCATGAAAGTCAGTAACATAGCTGAGCTCAAATCAATGCAGATGCTTTTCAAAGGGGGAGGGGAGCAAGATAAGTAGGAGAGGCAGTGGTGGGTATCTAAGCTAGACATAAGGCTGCAATTAACCTTAACTCTCCCAGGCTCTCAAAGTATCAGGTCATTGCCAGATTTTCTCTCCCATTCTGCGAATTGGCAGCATTTTGCTGTGAATATGGATGATCAGAAATCCTGAGATGACAAGTATGCTGAAGGCTAAAGGCACCCTTCCTGAAGGGCTGATGCTTATGGTATGTTTCATAACGAACCAAGATCTTCCCTATGTTGCCTATATTTTACAAGTCATCAGCTTTACAGTGACATGGGATCAGTGCCACAGAATCATACCGGGAAATATGCTACAAGGCTTAACCAACTGAAATCTGGAGAGGGTTATTGTGTCTTGAAAACCCCTTTCTTACCATCTCGTCTCATCTCATCAGAGAGCCACACCTGATCAATAATTAAAATCGAGAAGGATAATCTCATGAAAACCTTTTCCGAATGCTCCAAGTAAAATTCATTAGCTACTCCACTCACTGTACCACTCATCCCAATTTGGTGAGGTCCCCAATGTACAGTAATATGTCGGTGGCGTCTTTACACTGTAAGCCCTGCAGAGAATTGGAGACAAGAGTCTTTGAGAGCATTAGTCATCGGCGGTCCCCTCTGGGATCCTGCTTCACCTCCAGCTTGGATTGCATCATTTGTGAATGTGTGTGTGTGTAAGACGGATGAGAATTTTTCTGGTCACATCCACAGAATCCAGGGAATCTAGAGCAAAACCCCACAGATTGCTGTTTTTTTTAACTAGAATTGACAGTTGAATCAGACTAAAACACAGAAATGGAGAGGCCTTGTTTCAGTGGCCTCCAGCTCAGAGATCAGGTTCCATTATGAAACATGAAAAAGCGGCAACACAGTTGGTCTCTCTGTTGAGGGTGCCAACACAGCTGACTATTAGGGCCTATCTCAACTATAACAACCATTACTGCCTCAGGACTCTGGCTACACCACTGCTCTCTCCTGACCCAGTTACAAATGGGTGGGATTTTAAAAAAAATCACTCGGCTTTAGCCTAACTGTTCTCCCACTGAAGTCAATAGTGACACCTTCACTGAGTCAGGCCAACACTGAGCCCCTACAAAAGTCCCACCAAATGTGGTTAAAAGTTACATGAAAAGAAAAGGAGTACTTGTGGCACCTTAGAGACTAACCAATTTATTTGGCACCTTAGAGACTAACCAATTTATTTGAGCATAAGCTTGCGTGAGCTACAGCTCATTGCTTCTGATGAAGTGAGCTGTAGCTCACGAAAGCTTATGCTCAAATAAATTGGTTAGTCTCTAAGGTGCCACAAGTCCTCCTTTTCTTTTTGCGAATACGGACTAACTCGGCTGCTACTCTGAAAAAAATTACATAGTTAGTCCAAGACTTTAGCTCAGTAATGGGGACATGAATAGGTTCAGGATACAGTACAAATGTGAACTGTGCAGTAACTGGGATAACAATAGCATTGTAACCTCTATAATCCCCTGACTTGGCTGCGGTTAGTGATAGGGTCTGAATGTGGTCGTGGTGTCCTTTGGTGCAATTCAAGGTGTTGATATTGATTTCCAAGAGTCAAATTACCAATGAATCTCACATGTAGGCAAAGTACAGCTTCTACACTCTTTGCACATACACAGGATGAGCAATAGTTTCAAAGATCCATGTATGCCTCTAGGCCGGCTGAAAGTTAGGGTAGATCTGTGCATGGCTGGAGACTAGAGATTTTGGCTGCATAACTAGCACTGGAATTTTGAAAAAGGGTTTCTACTTTTCGGCTATACAGCTGCTTCTTCCCCGTAGAAACTGAAAGACAGTGCCACTTTATCACTTTTTTGTAGCTACTTCAAGGTATATTAAAGTGAGGTCCTGGCAGCTCACTGCATGGACACAAATGAAAGAAGCCTACAAATATTTTTGACTATACACTGGCCAGGGACAGGACAGATGTTGCAAGGATTAGCAGGTGCAGGATGGGCCAAGTTTAATACAAAGCACATAGAGCTGGTAAAAAAACTGCAGGGGTTTTCCAGCAGAAATTCAAATACCAAAAAATGTTGGTCAAACTCCAAAAATATTTGATTTGGAAATGTTGCTGTGGTGTCTGATAGGAGCTGCAGTTCTGGTGCCTCAAGCTCCCATTCTCCTCTATAGACCAGGCTCCCTGGCCAGAATACATCTCCAATGAAGCATCCTGGTCTCCCCATTTGGAGAAGAGAGGTAGTGCATGATGGGATTCCCTGGCCATGGTGCATCATGGGAGATGTAGTCTGGATGGAGAACCTGGAACCCCCCCAAAAATTGCCTATTTTTTTTTTAAAAAACAAAAATTAAAATGTTTCATGTTCTTCAAAATTTGTCATGGGAAGGTAGTTTCCTGACCAGTTCTATTCACAACCAATAAGCAGACCAACTCCACTGGTTTGCCTGACCCATCCATTTGCTTTATCAGCTAAGGTCACAAGCTCTGTACCACTTTATTCCCAGCCATCTCAGGCATTTTGTCAATAGTTACTGAGATGTCCACAGCATGAATCAAATCAATAACGTGATCAATATTAGCCATGAAAGCCTCTGGTAGGTGGTTGTTATGCATTTGACTAGATTTTGCTTAGTGATTATGGAATGTTTTAATTACTGGTGCATCCTTATAGAAAAGTCTGCTCAAAAGCCTGTTTCACATTAAATCCAGATTGCAACAGGGTCTGAGTAAACCAATGTGCTTCATCTTTCTGAGCCCCATTGCATTTGTTTGTCCTCTCTTCCTTAGGCCACAATTCTTAATATCACATACAGTGTTTATTAGTGGAAATCAGTGGGCTAAAATTTGATTTTAATGACTTCAATGCAATTTCTCACTGTAGTAAGTTCTATACCCAGTATTAATAGTTTGCAGGATCAAGCCATTAGATTGCAAACCCTTCAGTGCAGGGAGTGTGATCGAATCCAAAAAGAGACTAAGGGTTAAGGCACTGAACTGGGAGTTAACAGAACTGGATTCAATTGCTGGCTTTAACACAGGCTTCCTACAGGATTGGTACATCACTTCATCTTTGAAATGAGAATCACAACACTGCCTGTAAAAGGTGCGCCATCACCTGCAGTGTTGCTTAGTGGTCAGGCAGGGGTTTCCAGTTCTCCCCTCCTACACTGGGGGAGCGGGGGCTGGGTCTTTGAATAATCAAGGTCAATCCTAGTAGGTCTCCTGCCTTAGATAGAGGCCCCCAGTGCTGTGCTGTCTGCTGGGAGTGAGGTAGGGGAGCCCACCCTCTCCACTGAGCTCTGGTCCAGGGCCCAATGGCAGGCGGCTACACACAGCCCCTTGGGTTGTCAAGCTGCCGCCTTCCCTGGACTGCTTCCTACCCTGGTCCCCTGTCAATTGCATCACGGTAAAGCCCCTCTCAGATCTCTGACCTGCACACTCAGTTGCTTCTCTCCTTCCTAAGTTCTCCCCTTGTCCGTGTACTGAGGCTTCAGGCAAAGAGCCCCTGGGGCAACACTTTTGACCCTCAGAGCTAAGGGCTGCCATCTGCTCCCATCCATTGCATGCCTCCTTCTGAGCTGCTTGTCTCCCCTTTTAAAGTCCTGCCTGCAGCTTGTGCAGGCCCTGTAGGCAGGGCTGGGCTGGGTTGATGTCTAATAATTATTGAAAATGCTGTGACCTTGGCAGACAGGGCCATGTCTTTTTTTCCTGTTTATTTGTTGCTACTGGCTCTTCTATAATGTAAGCGTTGGGTAAAGTAAGTTCAGCCATACAAGTTCCAGTCTTCTCACAAATAACGGGCATAGTTACATGGTACACTTTGTAGACCAAGGGTCCCTTATCATTCATCTCTTCTACAGTAAAATCGTTGTGCTCAGTGGCACGTTCTTCTGCTGATTTAGACCTCTGTAGCTTTTTGACTTGATGACATTCATGAGTCCAGGGATACTTCTTTATAGAAGAGAAAAATACTAAGGCCTTGCATCAACAATGCATGATTAATAGCAAGCTGTGTTGTCTGCAGTCACCAGCAGTGAAGGTTAAGAATTCTCTTTCACTCTAAAAAGTCTCTGGAACAAATACCGGCAGCTTTTTGTCAGCTTTTCCTAAAAACTAACAGTGTGCCTGGATTAAAATAATGCTGTATCAATGGATGCACTTACAGAGCCGATGAAATAGCACCAGAATCTGAGCCGAGTTAAAATCAAAAGGAGGGGAAAAAAACATTTTTAAAAGCTATTCATCTAGCGAGGAAGGCTTAAAAATTAAAATGGACGATACGAGCAACAAATGTTGCCCTCCAGTGTTTCCCCAGAGTGGCACTGGCTGGTAGATAGGTTGGTGCAGCTTTTTAACTCACATAGGCTAGGATCTTCCAGGCGTGAATTTCGATGTATTGTTGCTATTCATTTCGCACCACTGGGGAATTGCTGGTTTAAACAAGGAACCATATGTCTGAACGTGCCATTGTGCTTCCCAGTTGTGGTATGATGTTGTGAAGACAGATAGGTTTATTGACAATGCCATTATTCTGACATTTATTTTGGCCTTTGGATGAAATCCTCTAGTCTCCTGCTGAACACGCGATCTCACTATGGTAACACTGAATGATCCCTTATTACCGATCATGGGATGCAATGGACCCTGGAAGAAATTCATGAGGAGACAATTGTTGTTTTTCCCTTTACAGCTTACACTAGCTGCTAAGCATGGTAGTGTGACAATGGGCCTACAGTACCATTTTTTAATTTGGTAATTCAGACTGTACCATGGTAGATTAGGTGATGGGGGAATCTGTGCGACAGCCAAGAATTATTAAGTGAATATTCATCACCTTATTGGACCATCCCCTGTTGGTTGACCTCATTCTGATGCTTTCCTCTTCCCCTCCTCAACCAAGCTGCATAAAAAGGACACAACAAATTATTCAGCTGACTATATTTTTGCCACTGTGCAAGTCCCTGCCCTTAGAAAGCACACATTGTAGGGTCTTCTGCCTATGCCTTAACCACAAAACCATCCTTTCAGACAAAGCAAGGTCTTGTGGGGCAGACACTGCCCTGGGACTCAGGAGGTCTGGGTTTAATTCTTGGCTCTGCCACAGACGTCCTCTGTGACCTTTGACAGGTCACTTAATTCCGAGTTCCTCATCGGGATGATGGGAGTGAGAAGACTGCATCCCTTGTCTGTTTAGATTGTAAGCTCTTTGTGGCCGGGAGCATCTCTCACTCCATCTCTGTACAGTGCCCAGCCCAAGGGGGCCCTTGGAGTCTCCAAGCTCTGCCATAACAACAATCATTGGACACTGGCTGTCATGTGCCCACTAGGAGACACCAGCCAGCGCGTTCAGCTCGCTGCACGATCCAGCTTGATGGCCTTGGGGGGAGCGGGTGCTGCGGGGAGCCTCCACTCAGATCTCTTTTGCCAGCTGACCACCAGGCCTCCTTGGGGGTTGCCCGTGCGTACTTGCAGTGCCCGGGTGTCCGCTGCCCCCCGGAAGGGGTGGCTTCACGCTGACAGAGGCTGATGGGGATGAGCGGGAGGGATGAAGGTAAAGAAAGCGGAACAAAATATTTGTCAGGGACAAGCTAACTTTCCCCGGGGTGCGGCTGTTTCACCAGCCTGCTCCCACCATCCAGGCGCCTGCTGGTTATTCCCCAGCCCCCCGGCTCAACGCGGCTCCCCTGGGCCCTTGCCTGGCTTGTCAGTGGCCTGCGTCAGCGTCGCGCCATCACAGCCTCCCCCCTTCGCCCCGGGATCCAGGCCTGAGATCCGCCCCCCAGCCCCCGCCGCCCGGCCCCTGTCGCGATTCCCCTTTCACTCGCTCGGGCTCGGCGGCGCCCAGGGGGCAGAATGAAGGGCTCCCACCTCGCCAGCCGGCATCGGCAACGGGCAGCCGGAGAGGAGCGACACGGCGGCGTTCGCAGGGAGCGGCAAACCGGGGGTGAAACGCTCGAGTCTGCTGAGCCGCGCCGCTGCCCGGCTTCCCGAGGCAGAGGGGTCAGCCAGACCCCGCTAAACAGCGCCGGGCAAGGCAGAGGCAGGGGAATCGGAGCATTAAGGGACAGGTGCAGCTCCGTGGTAATCCCGGGAAAAGGGGGAGGAAGGGTGTTTGGAGATCAATACCCCGTGGATGAAAGACAGCTACAAAGAAAGTGGTTAAAGGCCTGTTTGTTAAAGGGGGGAGGGAGACATTCGTCTAAGACCTGACTAATGCAGCAGGAGACGCTCGTCCCGGCCTTGAAAGCTTTCCTGACACACCGGCACAATCCACCATCCTCCCAGCTTAGCTCGGGGATGGCAACGCGGCCCAGCGGCGGGTTATGGGGGTGCCTGCGGGAAGGGAAGCAGGGCGATTGGGCTTGAACTCCAGCATGCAAGAGGCAGCTCAGTGCTTCACAGGGTGCCAGGGGCAAAGAGCAGCCCAGATGCCAATCTGATTCTCCTGCTGGCATCAGGGTGAGCTTCCCTCTTGGTGCAGCCGAGGGACCGGACGAGGGGGCAGCTCCCTGTCCCGTCTTCCCATCCAGCAGGGAAAGGTAACACAGAACCCAGCTCCTCCCTAGGGCACAGGGCCTGCGATCCCCCAAATCATGCTGCCAGGCCTGGGGCACAATGGAGCTGACTAAAGTGGGCCTCGTTCCAGGAAAGGGTGCTATGAAGTGAGGGAGACGTGGGAGGGCTGAACAAGGGGGGTTCTCAGCTCCAACCAGCCCAGAGGGAAGACTCTCCAGCTCTCCGCTCTCCTTTTAACAGCATGTGCCCGGTTTTTCATGCCACCTTTGTGTTCATCCAGGAAGCCTCTCCTGTCCTCCCTTCTCCCAGCTTGATCTCTCTGTGAAGCCGACATTGATGAGTGTGTGTGTGTGTGTGCGAATGTTATTCTGAAGCAATAATGTCAAGTCCATATTTCTCTACTTATTTCTGCTGCGTCACTGTCTCGTTGGATCAATTATCTCCTGGCTGGGAAAGAGCTGACTCAGAGCTAAATCTGGCTCATCGCTCTACCTGCAGTAGGATAGCCTCTCCTAGGAACCCTGATACACTTAAAACCCTGCAATCTCTCTCTCTCTCTCATATACACACGGTGTACATAAATATAACTGTGGTGGCAACTTCATTATTAAGGCTGTAACAAGCCTTCCAGGCGAAGTCAGATTTGGATGGTTCCCTCCGCCGCCCTTGACCGTTCTCAAAGCAAATCCAATCCCCGTTCTCGCTTGTGGTCTCTTATGTATCCCATGTCTTCTCCCTCCGTTTTGAGATGAATTAGATAAAGAATGCTAGAGATCTGAGAGTCAGGAAAATGACAGATTTTTCATGTTTGAAGAGCCTTCCAATGTACGGGTTTGGTTGTTGTTTAATATCTCCAAAATAGCTTGGTCGGGAAACTCCACGTGGGTTTCATTGATCTGAAATCCAGGCGCACAGGGGCCTCTGCATATTGGGGGGGAAGGGTTCATGGTTAATTTTAGAATGAATTGCTAGGGTTTTTGAACCTTCAGGAATCCTGGGGTGAGGTTCTCCGGCCTGCGCTATGCAGGAGCTCAGACGGGGGGATCACAAGGGTCCTGTCGGGCCTTGGATCTGTCAATCTCTGTCAGAACTGCAGCCCAGCTGGGGGTGGGGGGATAAGCTGGCTTTAAGTCGCCTTTGCGCCCTCCCAATTCTGGCCTGCTCCAGGGGCTGGAGAGGCCCCCCGGCAAAATGTAGGCATGGTCTACTGCCAAGCTAGGTCGCCATAGCTACATTGGTCCGGGGTGAGGAAAAGAACGCACTCCCTGGCGAGGTATGCGGACCTAAGCCCCAGTGTAGACACAGCAGTATCAACACACTCCTCCTGCCTCCCTCCCACCCCCCAATGCAGGGCTCGTGAGGGATCTCCACAGCAGCAGAGCTGAGGAAATACTCCCCCAGCCAGAGGCGGGGATTTTAGGGCCCCTTTTATGCCACTCACTCTGTGACTCTCTCAGCCTCTCAACAGCCCCTAAGACCCTGCAGACTTTTTAAAGCTTCATTTAGTTTGCAACCACCTTCCACTGTTGACTTTGCCCTCTTGCTCTTATCCTGTTATGGGGCTCAGTATGGGCCTGATCCAAAGGCCACAGAAGTCAACGGAAAGTCTCTCACAAACTTCGATGGGCCTTAGATCAGACCCTAAATCCATAAGATTTAAAGGAATATCTGTTCGGATTCTCAGATCTGACTTAGCAGAACCTGAGGGGTTTAAGCACTTTTAGATCCTTCAAAAGTTATAGCCCCCCCCCAGCCCCAATAGATTTAAACCTTACCTGCTATGTAGAGAGTCTCCACATGCCACTTCAGTACAATCAGCCACACAGACAAATTACAAAGCCAAGGTAGCAGAGATGGACCAAAGTCATATCCGCCATACCAAGTTCAATGATCTCCCTAACTATCTCATTCTCCCTCCTGTTATGGATCGGAGGCTCCAATAACCTCATGCAATCACATCCTCATCTTCACCCATCCATTAATTAAATAATGGCCACAGACCCCAGACTACCTCGTTTGCCAAAATAAAGCAGACACTTAATGATTATCCTCATTGTCCATGCAGAATAAAGGGGAGATGACAAAAATTGAAAAGCAGTTTTGCTCACTATCGCAGAACTGACTCTACATCGGGTCAGGCATTGCATTTCCTGCCTCACCTGATTTTGGGTGATATCCTCCTGGGGGGGGGGGGTGTAGGCAGAGTACATACAGCTTGCCTGTTGAATTCCCTTAACTCTGAATTGTCAGACATTCAGAAAATCTATTAAAATGTTTTTAATACATTTTAATAAATAACGCATTTTTTATACAGTGACCTCAAAGCACTTCAGTAAGTATCATTAGCAGAACCAATGGAAATTTTCTGAATTTAGATTTTTCAGTTACATTTTTTTCATCCAATTTAAGAATTTCAACCAAAATTGGGTAGAATTTTTTTGCAAAAAATATTTTTTTGCAAAAAAAATTCTCATAGCAAATTAATCCTGACTTTTGGCCAGCTACGGAGTTGGCAAAATTTTCAGAATTTCACATTTTCAAAAATAAATAAATAAATAAATAAAGGGGTGGGTTGAAATACTGAGTTTCAGTGAACAAGAGAAATACATTTTTGTGAACGTTTTTCAACCAGCTCTAATCATTATCCCCCTTTTTACAGAAATCAGTCGGTCCTTATACATTGAACACGGTTATTAATGAAGATTACATAACATACAAGCTCCCAGGAACGGCACACCTTAGCAATAGCAGATACATCCCTCCCCAGACAGAATATAAACTCAAAAGGATAGCCCCAGGGTCAATCTACAGAACAGATAGAACCATGCTAAGTGTAGCCCTACTCTGAAATGCTCATCAACCACAGTAATAGCTAACATGACCTAACAAGTCCACACAGCCTCAGTTTTGATGGCACAGCTATGTTGGTCTGTCTATTCTTGAAGGGTCATGTTGCATAACTGTATTTGTATCCGTGCATTGCAGAAAAAGAGTGGCTGGGGGGTAATGGTGGGGGGAGAGGGAAAGGGAGCAGGGAATGTGACACCAACAGCATTACTTATTTTACAGTGAGGTTTATTCAAATGCAGGCTAAAAGTCAAATCCAACAGTCTCTGCTTGACCTTATCCGTTTTCCAAGCATATTATTCAACCAGGTCCTATCATCCATCCAACCTACTGATCCTTAGCGATACACCATGACAGGAGCGTCCCCTGAATTCATGAACATCACAGAGAGAGAGCTGACAGCTGGCATTTAAGAGGAGCTGATTTAGCTGCCTGGTTTATTTGTTTTGCATTCACTGCAAGGATCTGCTCCTTCCTTTGCATGTGTCACCAAGTTCCCAGGGGAACATCTGAAGCAATTTACAAACCCGTCTTTTCCATATTGCTGAGATTCTCTCACTACCGACTTTTCCTTTATACAGGAGGAATCAACCTTTTAGGATCCAGGAACCATCTACTCTAAGTCATCTTTAATGTCACTTCAAGAGCTGTATATACTTATATGTACACGTAGGCCAGAGTGAAACCCCCAAGAGAAGCTATGCATGAGCACATATCGTTCAGCATCTGCAAAGGGATTTAAATAGGCTTACTGCGGGAGAAAGCTCTTTTATATATGTATAGAAAATGGAAACTAACTTTGGATAACCTTGGAACAAAGAGAGACAGGAACCATCCAGTGATTCCTCTTCTCTGCCTTCAAATACCATGATAAAATAGTATGAATAGCTCATAGTTAACATTTTATAATTGAGGATTCCATATTTGCCTTTCATTTAGATTCAGTAGATCAGGTATGATAGATAGATAAACCTAAAATATGGAAATCTTGACTGATTTAAGGTGAACTGAAATGGAGAAAGCTATTTTTATTATACAGCTATTATAATAATGCAGTTACTAGAGATTAATAACTGTGTAACAGATATGCTAGCATCTACATACAATATAGATATCTCTATAGTTTTACATTAATTTATTTAATATGCTAGTATGCTATTAATATGCTAGTGTTACCTATTGCATTGTGTGTTATGTAAATACATGTACTTTCAAAACTGGTATTTGTTTAATATGCAACGGGTCCAATGGAGTCACACAAAGGAAAAATTTGGCCCTGCAATTGAAAATCAAAATTAAATGCATGAATGGGCATTCTTCTTTTACATATGTGCTAATGCAGAGCAGATCCATTTAGAATAACATCTTAATTGCATATTAGTACTGCAAATGCACCATTCATCTGTAGCAGGAATAATAATGTGTATTAGATTTCCATGTCTCTGCTTCCAGAGATGTACTTTTGTATTTTCCCTGCACTTTGCTGCTTAGCCTTGAGGCTTGGTGGATTTTAAATTGACCCTTGTCTTTTGAGATAAGAGAAAGTAATAGGCTGAGTGAAAACAAGCAGTCGGTGCTGACTAGCCATTTTGATTTGGGGAGAAGAAGGAAGATACCAAAGGGACAAAAGCAAAGCCTCTGTTTTCTAAGCAAAATGTGAGCAGTCAATTTCAATGCATTCTTAAAACGGGCTCAGGTAGCTACCTTCCACAGCCTAGCATTATCAGTGTTACTTAATCTAAACATGAATGGATGGAAGGATTTCCCCCAGAATGGATTAGAGAGTCAGGAGAAAAACAAAATCCAGCAGAAATCCTTTCAGTCATTTTTATCAGGGTTAAGATTTTCACACCTCAAATTTCCAATGGCAATTTGCGTGGATAATCTCAGATTAGTTTGTAGCTCTGTGTGTCCCCCCCAAAAGTGAATTTTGCAGAGACAGAAGAGTAAAACAATTATTTTGGAGGACGAATGTGACATCTAAATAATAAAAAAAGAGTTCATCTAAAAACAAGCAGCTTAGAGTTTGGGGATTTTTTCTGTTTTTCACTATGCATTATTCATATTAGACAAGGTGACCAAATGTGTCATCTTCCTGTGCAATTACCAGGAGAACATATTCAAAGACATATGCTAGTGCCTCTCAGTGAAAGGAGAGGTGCAAGTAGCGATTATTTACTAGACACGGTCATAAAGTCGGCAAGTTTGACTCCTGGGATACAGCTTAATTTACTCTCCATAGTAACTCAGTGCATGCATCCAATACAAGCCACTCCAGTGCGTGGTTGTTGGAGTCCAGTGCGTGTGCTCAGTGCTTTGGTTTCTCATGCACTGTTTAAGAAATGTGTTTTGCATCGATTAGATGTTCCTATCAAAGAGCTGGCGAATGAATGACAGGCCATTTTTAAATTATTTACAGCCTTGGCATTTTACTGAAAGCAAATCGTCAACTAAATCTAGTTTGCTATCCTTACAGCCACTGGGCCCATTTCTCCTGAGCACAGCAACTGCGATAAAGATCACCTCCTCCTCAATTTATTGCTTTCTTGATTCGATAAATACATTTCCTGCAAGAAACCCTCACAGAGGATGTTTATCTAAATCAGTCCCCAACATTCATTTTTGCAACTACATGTGCTATTTCCCTTTCTTTCTACAGACGTTGCTTGTTTTTAATCTGCTATACTCTATAGGACGTATGGATTTTTCCACCCCAGTTCTTTTCTTTAACCTCTCCTTTGACAGGCAGTGGACTAGGTGCACGTGGGAAATATATTTCTCTCATTCAGTCAGATAGTTCCAATATCTTTCATGGCATTCTAGTCTCGTGAGCGAATGCTCTTTAGATGCTGCCGAGGGGACACAGGAATGACATATGGCTGGCATGGAAGGGGTTAAGCGTGCCACCACTCCTGTTATTCGTGGTGTTATTATTTTAGATCATGCCTCCAGGTCAGTCAATTTGCAGCTCAAGGTTCGGGGTCAGATGGAAGTAATTTTGGAATGTGATTGAGATATAGAGTCAAGGCTCTTTTTTTAATAGGTACATTGGACACCGATGGGTACTATCATTTCCAGAACAAAGAAGCATCCAGTGGACATAGCCGCCAGCAAGTAGATGCATTCAGAGAGCCTGTTCTGCAGCAATTCTAATGGATGCGCATTGTTCCCCCTCTTAAAATCTGAGACGGCAGACAGGTCCTACACTGAATGAAACCAGAGAAATTCATGTCGCTCAGATACGCTAAAGCCTGCATTTAACGAATGCTAAGGACTTCACAGACACCACTGTAGGCAAGAATGCAGAGTTAAGGCCTGCATTATGCCCCTAACTCATATGCAGTTATTTAAATGTGAAACTAAAAAGGGCATATTCTCACTAAGGAGAAGGTGTCAGCCTTCATTTAATTTTTGGTCCCAGTCTTAGCATGCAATCCTTTCCCCAGCCCAGTGTCTCAGTAACAGGGCTGAGTACTGGGGACTTCTGCAGGGGTTGTGCGCACACAGAAGGAATCCTGGGATGGTCAATGGATGCGCGTAGTCGATGATCCACTGGCTATGCCATTATTCTGGCCTAGCCCTACAACTGCCCTGCACCCCAGGGCACAGCGAGTCCTAAAGACACACAGTTCCAGTGTTTTAGGGATTGAGCCAATGTCCTCTGAAATCAATTGGAGCTGGGGTTGCTGAGCACATCTGAAAATCAGGCCACTTCTATTTAGAAGCCTAAATACAGCCATAAGAGCCTGACTCAGCGTCTGATAACGTTGGCAGCCATCCATTCGCAAAAAGTATTCTTGTACATTGTATACTCATTGTATTACTTGTGCATGCACACACACTATTAAAAAGCAGAAACAATTTTTGGGGTGAAATCCATTTGTTCCTAGGCTCAGTCCCCTTTACCAAATTTGAGACCACAGAACATACATGATTCATCTACTTTCTGTAGGTACTTATATGGCTCTATTACTGTAGTATCTGAACAACTCACTGTCTTTACTGCAGTTATCCTCATAACCCCCCGGTGAGGCAGGGCAGTGCTATTATCCCCATTTTACAGACAGGAAACAGAGGCACGGAGAGACTAAGTGACATACCCAAGGTCACACAGGATGTCTGTGGAAGAGCAGATTCTTGACCCCGGGTTTCCTGAGTAGCAGGCTAGCACCATAACAACTGGACCAACCTTGCTTTTGCTAAATGCAGAAGTAGGAAACAGGAAGGAACAAGGTCCTCCCTTTCCGTGCAGTTACAGGAAAATGGGGTCCGCTCCTTGGGGGTATTGGCCAGGACACGCTGACTCAGTACATCCCCTCAGCAGCTTCCAATAGAATTTAAAGGTGCTCCCCCAATGGCTAAAACTGGAGCGGCTGAGCTGCTTGCCTTCTCTTGGGGGTCATTCCTCCTAGTGTGCAGAGAGATTAACTGGCAAAGGAGGTACAAGTTACACCTTCCTGAGTCGACTTCGGTGAATCTGACCCAACCAGCCATTCAGACACAGAACACACCAAGTGACCAGGAAACAGATTTATCAGAGTGGCTCAAGGTTTTTTATTTGTTTGTTTTGTTTTTTATATAAAGAAAGTTAATAAAGAATGGTGACAAAACTTTTTTGAATGGTGGATTGATGCTGACAAGCTTCACAAAAGCAATGTGAGGAAGCTGTCAGTGTGCCCAAAGCGAAAAAGAGTAGGAAAGGCGCCCTTGTCATTCCTTTCGGTGCCATGTGCAGATGGTTTTTAGGCAGCTACTTGCACAGCGGAAGAGCTTTGTCGGAAAGTCACCTGGGATTTAAACCAGATTGACAAAGTTCTCCTGTGCATCATTGCAGGACCTACTGCAATCTCCTCACCTGACTGGGGAGGGATAGCTCAGTGGTTTGAGCACTGGCCTATTAAACCCAGGCTTATGAGTTCAATCCTTGAGGGGGCCATTTAGGGATCTGGGGCAAAAATTGGGGATTAGTCCTGCTCGGAACAGGGGCTTGGACTAGATGACCTCCTGAGGTCCCTTTCAACCCTGATATTCTGTGACTAGAGTGCATGCTTCCTGTGTCACTTGTCTCTATGTTTGGTCTTATTTTATCCATTGCTGTTTTCACTGCCAGTAAGGTTTGCACCAGTGGTATTTCCCTTAGAATGTCACCCTCATATCTATCAGGAAAATAGCCTTTTAACAAATCTGCCTTGGCAGGAGTACACATAGCAGGTCAGTTCAGCTAACTTTCAGGCCTGGCCATTCAACAGAGCACAGAGCAGAGATGCTTGCCAAGATGCATTTGTTCTTTTCAGCCAGTGTGACTGTGTTAATTTCAGTCATCATACAGCAAAAGTTTCTCTTCTGGAACCTTGGCAAAATTACTCTGTAGGTGGAGCTGTTTGGGTTCCGCTAAGAAATGCAGGAGCAGAACTGATTTGAAATCAGATGTCTAGTTGCCACAGTTTAAGGCTTGTTTAGAAAGTTTCGAAACTCATAATTTCATTGAAATTTCAGCAAAACAAGGGTAAAAACATTTAACAGTTCTGGACGTGAAAATGTCATCCTGTTTCTCAAATCAAAATTTTGATTTAAAAACCAAAAGATGACATTTTTTCATGAGAATTTTCAGGAAATTTATGTCCCATTGTTTGACCAGCTCTAATCAATACTCTCTCTTTTCAGGCCCCATTTAGGGCTTGTCTAGATTTAGGAAATTACACCAGTTCAACTGCATGGATGTGGTTTTCAGTAGACGTTCTGCAGCCGTGCAAAAAGGGATTTGATTTCAATCGGAATTTGGCACAGACTTACGTGATTTGTTGAATAGAGACCACGATATTTGGTGCTGAACAATGATGACAGAGGAAATATGGAAACCACCCTACTGTGATTGCGATAGGATATATGTTCTGGGCTTTGCTCAAATGTGGGATGACATGTGAATGTGATCTCTTTCCACACATCACTGGAGACTCTTGCACCAGAGGTTAGCTAAAAAACCTTAAGGGCTTGGAATGTAGGAGGACTTTTAATTGAAACTGAGCAACTGTAGCAGTTGAGTTGCAATGTAGCTCACATGGAATGCTGAGTGCACAGTTGAAATCCAAGGTTTATCGAGAGTAATTTAAAAAATAAGAAATTAAAAGCCTTTAGAAATAATATCGTGTGCGGAGTGTGGCTTTATATAGATTTGAAGAGCCTTAGTTATTCCAGATTTCTGGTGATATACACTGTATACAGAGATGACTGTTCAATTGTTAAACATGCCTTGGAAACAACTCTGTTGAATCAGAGAAACATGAAAGCCTCCAGAGCAATAGAAAGAGTAACATTTCTTAAAATATGTTTTGGCTCAGGAAAGAGCCATCATAAAGCATCATAATATAATCTACGTGCTGCTCACAATAGATAGAGTTTAGTAAAGGCAGGGGAAATCAGGGTTGTGAAAAAGTGATCATGTAGTTTGGATGTGTCTCTGCAAATTGTGCTGTGTGTTGCAGAATTCCAGCTTACTTTAAAGAAAGAAATAAAAATGAAGCTTCAGTCTCTATTCTATCCCATTTACCAAACTTATCCTCCTACAAATATGCTGTTATTATAAAGCTCTTCAAGGAAAAGACCTTGCCTTCTTCTCTGGTTGGAAAGAGCCACATTATAGGCCGCACTAAAAATAAAATAATAAATTTTTGATGTATATAATTTCTTTAAATCTCAAAGCACTTTATAGCCCGTATGCTTAAAGAGCTACAGAAATGCAGCCATCTCTGGGGCCAGGAGGCAACCATCAGGCAGACAGTTGGTACAGTAGGAAAGGGAAAATTCTGGCCAAGAATTTTAAAGCAAACTCCTACCACGACGAGAAGGATCCTGAGATTTCTGATGTTCATACAGAGCGGAGAGGGCTTTCATTTTTTAAGGCTCCTCTGAAAGGCCTTTTTGAAATAAAATGCATGGTCCTCAATTTACAGAGCAATGGGCTGCTGAGACCTGCTCACTGGGGTTTGAACTCCTGAGTGGTGAATCTAGTGTTATCCTCCAAGTTTACCTCACATGCAACTTGCCTAGCATGGGCTTGTCCCACCTGTTCCCTGAGTACCACCTCTCTGCTGTAGAGCGAATGGTATTTTCCCACTGGGAAACAATTGTAGATAACGGATCAGTGGAAGCTCAGGGTAGCCGTAAGAGGATATGTAGTTTCTATCTTGTTTTGCTGCACAGACCATGTGATCTTTACTCACTGCTCCAAACTGGGCTCTCCTTATACCTTTCCCTGTCAGATTTGCCAGCTCACTTACACCTCAAGTAAAACTGACTGCGTAGGATACACTCACCTGAGTCTGCTGAAGGATTCCTACTCATTGTTATGGAGGAGGAAGGTAATAATGGTAATTGTTGGTATTATTTATTGCTTATTAACTGCTTTCTGTGCACTGGATGTGGCATGAAAACAAAGGAAGATACAGACTATGTCCCAAGGAGCTGACAAGCAAAATACATGCAGACAAAACTAATCATATTAGGGGACCCAGAGGAAGGATCTGCCTTACAGCATCTTCTTTACATATTTCTGTCATGGTGAAAGGCAGTGTTTGCTGACGGTGGGTTTTGCAGAAGAGAGAAGTTTTGAGGATGGATTTGCAAGGGCAGAGGATGGACACCTCGCTCGTTAGGGTAGAGGTAAGTTTTGGGCGTCAGAGTAGCATGGAAGCATTGGAAGGAAGGCTGAAGGCATTGGAAGTTTTGCCTCTTTCATAGCGCATAGGCAAAACTGTAGCAGCAAGCTGAGCCCCAGATCCCTGGGGCATAAGCTAAAGCTCAGTAAAGCCACAACACCCATTAGCGTCAATAAGTTTTGGATCAGGACCTTATCTTTTGTATACATTAGGTGTTCTAATGTGACCATTTTCTACTGTACATTTTAAAAACACATGGTCTTTTAGATCCTGATCTTCCTCATGGAGAAGCAGGTAGCAGCTAAGTGGATATGAAAGACCAGGTGGAGGCTGGGAAACCTTTGGCTCAGATACTGAAGCCATGAGAGGAAAAAGACTTGAAGGGCGAAAAATTCATCTCCAGATGCCGAGAGTTCCATCACTCCACGTTTGGCAGAATGAAGCCGCCGAGATTGCTCTTGTAAAACGGAGCTGCTGAGATCAGATATCCCCCTGTGCATCTATCACTTTGGTGTCATTTCACTAGCAGTATGTGGCAGCACGATGTCACGTGGTCTGATTGACTTGGGGGAATGACCACAAAGACAGGACATGTGTGCATGAGAGCAGGCGGGGGTGAAGGCCGATGTGGCTATGCCATGAATCTGTTCAGCTGTGCAAACGATGAACTGAAGGACACAAAAATCCAATCAGTCTGAAGACACTGTTACCCAGGGTACGTCACAAAGGGACCATTCACTCCCCCGATCTATTGACTCCAGGCCAGGGCTTGCATAGCAAACATTTTTAACAATAATACCTTCCCACTTCTATATCATCCCTTATCTCAGGAGCTCAATGTGCTTTGCAAACGGTGACTCAATGCAGCCTCTGCAGTCCCCTGGCAAAGGAACTCTTATTATTTGAAGTATTTGGAATTTGAGTTCAAGGGACTTGCCAAGGTCACGCTGCGAATGATAGAACTGGGAATAAGTCTCCTGACTTTCAGTCTCCTGCTCTAACCGCTGGACAACTCTCCTTCCATTCGGTATTCTCCCCCCATTCATTACAGGCCAGACTGAACCTGCAGACCCAGCACTAAGTATTGAGCAATGCACAGATATGCCACCACATGAGCAGCCCCAGGAAGGACCGGCGACTCCGACAGTCACGGCTGTTCCCTTGGTTTCCTCTAATCCCTGGAGTGGAGAAGTAAGTTACCGCAGCTCTCTGAGAGTTGCCGCTCACTCCCCGACTCCTTGCACCTGGGCAGCTACTCTAGCCAATAAGCAGGGAGTGGAACTAAGGCTCCACCCACTTGCTTACGATGGGAAATATTTGGAGAGCAGGGACTGCAACTTCCAAGTTGTAGGTAAGCCAAACAAGTGGGAAGTGTTTGACTCCCCCTTACTGCCCTGCTTGGCCTGGTAAGATAAGGGCACATTCGAGCCCCATGGAATCAGTTTTAAAACCCACCAATTCCTCCTCACATGCCAAGGAGCGAAGGACGAGGCACACACCACTACTGAATCACTTTAAATCCCACCAATCCACTTTGACTCCAGCACCACTGGGCTCTGTGGATCCAGAGAGACTGCCTTACCACACAAACGTCTCGAGCTGGGATAACGGGGCATGATATCGTAGGGGTTGGAAAGCGGAGCAAGAGGGCACTTTGTCAAAATGATGGGATCATAAGATCATAACAGCTGGAGATGGGAAAGACTTATTAGATAATTGACTCTATCCCTGCCAAGACAGGATTTAGTCTCCTGACAGAGGATGGAACAGATATTAAACATACCGCGCTTATCTCAACAAAAAAGTCCCCTGGAGACTTTTTTTTAACCACTATGTAAAACATTTTTGGATAGTATAAACAGGTTTTGTCTGTAGAGCAGCTGATCCAAACATTACATTTAGAGCTATCAGGAAGGAATCTTTTTCCCTGTGACATTTTTTGATGAAAACAAAAATATTTTGTCGAATTTTTCATCTAATTTGGAGACATTGAATTTTTTTAAACAAATGGACATTTTCAGCAAACATTCCCATTTAGTTGAAACCCCCCTCCTACAAATTTGTCAGAAAAATATTTCCACGTAAAATTTCCATCCAGTACTAATGGCATTCGTATGGCCAGGCTCCCACACTAGGGTCTGACTACTATCGGAGCAGGGCAAACACTGCAAAAACGGATTCACAGGGCTCTGTTCAGATACACGTGAATTCCCTTGACATACTTGTGACCCCTTTATATTTCTTTTCTGCCAGTGTTCGTACAAATGTTGTTGTTCGGTTTTGTTTTGGTTTTTGTCATTCATCTGATTGGGCACAGAAAACAGAAGCTCTGTGAATAGCCAGGGGCAGCCCTATGTTTGTGCCAAGACTTGGGCTGGAAATGTCTGTCCATTTCTCTTTTCCTGTTTATAAATGATTTCATCAACCAATCAGGGAGCAGAAACAAACCCATGGTACTTAGGTGGCCAGTAGCGCACCATGAATAGCAAACAACTGAAGTGAATAGTTTGTGAACAGCCCCTGGCAGAAATGCTGTGTGGATATTTCCAAAAGGATCTAGTGATTTTGGAAGCCTCAGTTTCTGGCTGCCCAACTTGAGACCCTTTAAGAGGGTCTGATTTTCAGAAGATGGGTGAGAAATGATCAGCATTTTCTGAAAATCAGGCCAATTTAAGGTTCCTCAATTCAGCCATGCAAAAATGGAGGTACCCAAAAATCAGTAGTCCGTTTTCAAAGTTTTGGCCTATGTCCACCCAAAGTGTGAGCCAAAACAATTTCTGAACAGAAAAAAAAAAAAAAAGAAAAAGAAAAAAAAATCAGTCTGTTTGTGAATAATTTGTAAATAAAAGAAGAAAGGCCAATTTACTGTAATTTATACACGCAACAGGGAAGTCTTACATCTCTTCTGTGTGGCAAGTGGAGGGTTCTCCCACCAGCAAGGAGAGGAAAAGTAAGACAAAGGGGAAGAGTTAAGATTAGCTCTGGGACTCTGACCAGAGCCCCATTCTTGTAAACACATGTGCATAACTTCACCAAGGTCCGTAATCCTACTGACGTCAATGCAGCTACTCACACAAGTAAAGAAATCCATGCTAGGACCTAGAACCAGACATTCTGATATTTTTTGAATATTTGTCATTATTAGAAATATTGTTTACAATGTTTCAACAACGTTGTCTATTATTCTTTACTTTATCCTTATCTGTGTTTTCCTGTTACTATCTGGAAACTATTTGGAGCCAGGAATCGCAACATAGCATAAAGAGCACATGGAATTCCATTTGCCACGATGGGAGGGCGCATCTGCCTTCAGCACTGGACGGGCTTGGCGATCGTCTCACGACCGTACAAATGTAAAGGAAAAAGAAATCATACAAAAGGAGAAGGTGAAGAGCATTGGAACTGGCTCCCACGTTGTTCGTTTCTAAATGAGATAGCAAAGCTTCTGTTAGAGTCCCGCAGGGGCTCTGTCTGGCATGAGTCAGCAACCAGCCAGATTTACTGCCAATTGATTAAATTAACATTTGTTATAAGCCAGAGATTGGGGGAAGGGAAAAAACTCTCTTCATGGCTTTTGCATTATTTATGTCCTGGAACTCTACATGCTACACTCCATACATACTTGATAAATACAAGCTGCAAGACACCCTTCCCTTAAAGGGACAGAGTGCATCCTTTTAGCTTCCTTGTGTCTCTGGGAGAATTTTAGAAATGAAGGATGTTATGATGCATGCAAGTCCGTCTTACACCCTGGAGGACTAAACTGCTCCATGGGGCATTTTGCTTCCATTATTTTAACTATGAGCTCTGTTCACCCAATAATGGTGTGACAGATAGAAATGAAGTACCACTGTATTTTTAAATATTCTCTACTAAGTCTTTATTTAATTGTGAAACAGAGTGACTGATAGGTCTCTGTGTAGAGGAGAAGGCTGGTTTTGCTTTATTTTGCTCCTATGGCATTAAGCCAAGCATGGAATAACTGAAGCTGAATTCCCACTGATTTGATTATTTTTTTCCTGGGCACTGACAATTAATCTGGATCATCTGCTGGCTGCTCTTAAATTTCAGTGAATCGGGTCTGAATGTTTAGCGCGTGAAAACATAAAACATCAAATGCAGTCATTTGTCTCTGTGGGGGTCGGTTGGAGGAACGTGGATGAGAAGGATTTGTGCGTGTTTGGGTGAGAGGGAGAAAGATGCATCCATGCTGAAAAAATGTTGTACAAGTATAAAACGTGAGTGGTGTGGCTATTCTGGGAAGGAATATATGCAAATGTGAGAGAAGGACGTATATAACCTGCTGAGGGAGATGCATAAGGAAAGAGAATCTTTTGTTCAAATCTCCCTTGCAGCAAGGCAGGCTCAAAACAAGACAATAGGTGTGATCACAATGTCCAGCTATAGGAAGGTGGCTATCAACCCAAGCGAAAAGTAAGGAAACTCTTCTTTCTATTCTCCTATAAACCAACATCCTGGTTCAAAAATAACATCAGGATGCGTTTCCTTCTTGTCAGCTGACGTGCTGTACATTAACTACAGTGTGACCAAGGGGTTTTAGTGAGTGAAAGGCTAGAGGTGCACTGCCCTTTCCCAAGAGATAAGGGACAAAGAAAAAGGAAATCAAAGACAAAATGGCTGACAATGAGAAAGAGAGAGACTGTGTCTGTGGGTCCCCTTGTCCTACTTTATGCAAGCACTGGGAGAAAACGTCTCCATAATGCAGAGCAATAAGCACGCTGACTAAAGGACTGTTCTTTCATTGCTGAGCCACTCGACACAAACTCAGTCAACTTGGACAAGGGACCAGCTCCCTTCCAGATTCCCAATGGACTCTGCACACGTGCCCAGCGCTCCACACATCCTGAGTGCCTGGCTCAGAGATGGAGTATTGTGGCCTCAATTTCAGCCCACAGCATGTAGCGTTCGTAGCAAGAGGAGGATATACCACGCGTGTCTCTGGATAGCCCCATTTCACCTACAGCTGCCAGGACAATAGCATCCAGGTTAGGGAATGGTACTGCTGGGCCCCATTATAGCCTTCCCTCCTGGCAGGTCTACTTGCCGCCAGTCATCTTGCCCCCCCTTGTGATCCTCTCTGCGCAGAGTTACAGAGGTGTGCATTCAGGACTGGCTTTAGCAGGGGCAGCTCCTGTCCCATGGGGCTGGGCCCGGCTCCCCACTCTGGGGGTTGTGACCTTGCATGCAAGGTAGCAACACCACTCCGGTTTGGCCCAGCCCGCCCTCCATCATGACGGAGGGCGGGATGGGCCAAACCTGAACAGCGCTGCAACCCTGTATGCCAGGTCACACTTCCCGGAGCAGGGAGCTGGGCCAAGACCCATGGGACAGGAGCCACCTCCATGGGGTGAGCGTGGGGCAAGTTCTCTCTCCTGGCCCCGCTCTCCCCTCCACACCAGGATTCAGGCTGCGGTGACAGGGCAGAGGGTACTTCTGCAGGTTGTTGGGGCCCCCCCTCAGCCAGGCGAGGAGGAGGTGGTGGTAGCAGAACGCACCCACTGAATTCGAAGGCTGTATCCGCCACCACGCGTGTTGTACCTTCGTCTGGGAGCTCGTTAATTGAAGGCACTGGGACTTGATACTGAGTTAGACAAACTAGGCGCGTCACTGGCCATGTCTGGACTGTCAGAGTGTTTGCACAGCACAGACTAACCCTCCCCTGTCGCTCAGCACTGGGCTGCAGGAAAGATTCAGTGGAGGTCAGTCTCTTTGACTGTGGTCTGCAATCTGCTATGAGCGTCCTGAGGCCATTACAGTGCATGCACACCCCTTATAGCACACTTTCAAGCTGCCTCTGGCAAATTCTGATCTATACGGCGTATGCTGCTCTCCACGTGCCTCATCCCAACACACACTGCAGGGAGGAGCACGCCATACAGGGTTTCGTCCTCACTTTACCCCTGATCGTCGTGCGGCCCGTAAGCCTCGGACTGGGGTTGCGTATAAAGCCGTGAATACTTCTGTGCAACAGAGCAGTTCTGTTTTGAGGCCTGATCCAAAGCCCATTAAAGCCAATGTGAGTTTTCCCACTGACTTTGACAGCCTTTGGATTAGGTCTTTGGTGTACAATGTACTTCTTTTAACAAGGGCAGCACTGACAGTTTTCTCTGCTAAGTGACATGGTACAGATAGGACAATCAGGACCTTGAATTTATTTAATTTATATATATATATATATCTATATATCTATATATCTATATGCGCACACATACACGGGTGTCTGAAGAAAAAGAAAAAATAAATTCAGACCTCCTTACAATCGACCATCAAATGGTCATATCAACAGATGAACCAAGAAAGGAGTGACCTATCACACATGTATTGGAAGGGAAATAATATTTTACAGCCAGCAGATTGAGTCATCTCTCTTGATAAATTTAGGATTTATTTCATTTGCACTCCTGAAGCAAACAAACCACTAGCAAGAAGAGGAAGGAACTTACTGTGAAGTACTCGTAGATAAGTGGGTTATGTAGGACAGAGAATGAAAACAGTTAGTGTAAAGAAGAAGATGATCTCTGTACTGAGGGCAAAACTCAGCCAGAAAAAGTCTCCCCTCTCCCTGGCACAATCAGAGAAAATCAATAGCCTATCTTTTACAAAGTGAGTTTAATCCCAATTTTATGTAGATAGAACAGCTGAGTTGTAGGTAGGGAGGGTGGCCTAGGGGATAAGACATTGAACTCAGGAGCCCTGGAGTCAATTCCTACTTCAGCCTCATACTCCCTGCATGATTGTGCATGAGTTACTGAAGCTACCCTGTGCCTCAGTTTCCCCACGTGTTCAGTGGGGATGGATAGTACTTCCCTACCTCACAGAGGTGATGTGAGGCTAAGTTCCATTAGTGATCATGAGATGCTCAGATACTATGATGAGAAGGGGTACACCTAAAGCATAAGTACCGAAATAGATTTTTTTTAAAAATAAATATTTACAACATAGTATGTCACATCACTTAGGCAATGATAGGCATGCTGTTGTCCATCACAAAATAAGTGCTTCTGCGCCTGTGTGTAGCAAGAGACCTCTCACTTAGAGCTGAGTGAGTAATTGAGTTTTTGGTTTGGGGTTTGAATTAAAAAATACAGACGAGAATTGCTTTGGGGTCAAACTGAAACTGAATTTATTTATATATTTTTGCCCAAATGAAAAAAACCCCAAAATATAAAGTTATAAAATATAAAGCCACTCCCCTGAGCGACAAAAAAAGGATTCTTCTGTCAAACTATACACTCACATATGTATGGGGAGGGATAGCTCAGTGGTTTGAGCATTGGCCTGCTAAACGCAGGATTGTGAGTTCAGTCCTTGAGGGGGCCATTTAGGGATGTGGGGCAAAAATTGGGGATTGGTCCTGCTTTGAGCAGGGGGTTGGACTAGATGACCTCTTGAGGTCCCTTCCAACCCTGATATTCTATGATTCTATATATATACACACACACACACACACAATTTTAGGGTCAAACAGAACATTTTATTCAATCCAACACCACATTTTTTGGCTTTTAATTTTGTTACATTATGTTTTCAGCTATTTTTTAAAAAAACAAATCTAGCTAAATTTCTAAATGAAACGTCACTTTGAAATGAAAAAAAAAATCAAAGATTTAGTTGTGACAATATTCAAATTGGACCATTTTGACTCTCTAATTGCCCCCCTCTTCCCCCGAGTTTTTATTTGGCTGAAACCATTCGCCAAATTCGATTTGACTTCTCAAACAGTTTCATTCAACCAAAAATGCATTTTTCGGCACATAAAATAGTCACCAAAATCCATCGCCCAGCTCAACTCTCACTCTCATTTGAAGAGCACGCTTAGCATTAGTGATCTGACGAGGGATTTTTTTTAAATTATGTGAATTTTAATTCAGAAGGCAACTAGGGAGAAGAAGGATGGTCTTGTGACTGAGGCACCAGACTGGGGCTAGTCTACACTAGAATCTCTAAAGTGGCCCAGCTGCATTGATAACAAAACCACCTCTGTGAGAGGCAGTAGCTATGTCCGTGGGAGAAGCGCTCCCGCTGACGTAGCGCTGTTCCCACCAGTCCTTAGGTCGGTGTAACTTATGTTGCTCAGGGGAGTGGCTTTATTCGGACCCCTGAGCGACACAGGTTATACCGACATCAGTGGTAGGGCAGAGAAGCCCTACAATGGAGTAAATGTGGGTTCAGTTTCCAGCTATGCCGAAGATTTCCTGTTTACCCTTGAACAAGTTACGTCAGCTCCCCCTTTAAAATGAGGATGGTAACGGTTCCTTTGCCTGCCTAGTTAGATTGCAAGCTGTTCAAGTGAGGCCCGGTTTACACTATGGTGGCACTGTAGCTACGCCATTGCCTAGACCCTTCCTACATGGGCAGGAGGGGGTTTTCTGTCGATGTCATTAGTCCAGCTCTCCGAGAGGTGGTAGCGAGGTAAACGGGAAGATTCTTCTGTCAAACTAACTATGGCACTCGCGGCATGACATTTTCACAGCCCTGCGCGACACAGCTAGGTCGAGCTCATTTTTAAATTTAGACCAGGCCTCAGTGTCAGTTATTGCAGGATGGACCTCTGGGAAGTGAGCTGAGACCAATAACCCATTTCCCACTGAACAGGCACTATTCAAGATCCACTTTCAATCTCTGTCAACCTGCTTTGGATTCAGTTTAACAACCAGGAGCTCACAATGTCCCAAACCAACCACTGCTCCCCATAGAGCAGCATGAGGCTTCACTGGGGTCATTCTTCCTTCCTGAATTTTCACTGAAAAGACCACCACAGGATTCTTGGTGTTAAAGAAACGAGAGGAGTAAATCAACCTTGTTTATATATATGGCAGGACTCCCAAACTGGTGTTAGGTACTTGTTGGAAATAAGATGCACTGCTCATCTAGTCCAGACTGAAACATGTGTGGATTTGGTTTTACTTTCCTTCCAAACCAGTTGCCCAATCTTATGAAAATGTCCTGTGCTTGAAGAGATGTTTGGAAAAGTGCTGTTTCAGCAGGTTTTTGGCTGACTGAGAGACAGACTCACAAACAGACACACAGACATCCCACTCTGTTTTTTCCTAACTGAATCACAGATACAGATAGATTATTTCACTGCCAATAAAGGCGACACTTCAAGAGGACTGATTGGATTTTTGAGAGGCAAGAGAACGAAATTTCTCTTTGAATGAAAGAAGCTAAAGATCACACAGAAGGCTTCAAAGGGTGGAAGCTGGGTTTGTGTTGTTGCCGGAGATGGGGGAGGATTGTGGGTAGGTCAACAAAGTCCAAAAAGTATTTCAGTATCTCTATTCCTTACATACAGCCATCCATCCATATGTACATATACAGGCACCAGTATAAATGTTAAGTGCAGGTTTCAGTTCCAAAATCATGATCTCAATGAGGATCCAGATTTTAAACCTCTCCGCGCTGCCTCGAATGTTCAGAGGGATTCAGGTTTGGCATTGCAGTGTGTTTCACCACAGGCATCTGTGATGATTCATACCCCATAAATGAGATGCATGGGATGTAAATCCACATAGAATCTGCTTCCCATGCCCTGATCATGAAATCTGAAGCTGGGTTTGAGTCCATAGTTTTGAACCCACAAGTCCATGAGAGTTCAGATTCTGGGCTCCAGTTTAGAGATCTTATCTAACCTATCCTGCTGCTACACTGATGCAGATGACCAAAGCAAAAACCTTGCAGGTAGAATTATATACTCACCTCCCCCACACTCATTTTGTGTCCTGGATTCCAAATTCCTTTCTTCTTATAGGCTTTCCTCTAGTTGCTTTATTTACCATGATGGCTGGATTGCATCAGCAGCTGCAGCACCAGCGGTAATAACCTCACAGTGGGAGATTTCTCCAATACCAATCATTGCCTTGGCTTCCAAAAAGATGCAGGACTATGTATCTGATGACGGCAACCTATCATCATGAGGGGATTCGAATATTAACACAGAGCTGCCACTTATCTCAGTGTTCCAGTTTTCACAGGGGCGTCCCATAGCTCGGCAAGACAATTAAAGAGCCACAAACTCATGTTAAGTATCATCGCATCGGGTCAGCAAGCGATAATGCAGCACCAGATGTACTCTTGCAATGTCTTTTTATGACCACACAGCCAAGGTGGTGTCATCTGAGACAGCACCATGGTGCTGTAACACAATTAGAGTCGGATCTTGCAAGACACTGAGTACCTTCAACGCAGCAAGCGCCGAGTGCCTTAACTACCAAGGAGTGCCGTGGAAATTGTGAGTTCTTGCACCAGGCTGGAAGGGGAGCGTTGTATGGCAATAATCTTCACTCAACCTTCACAACGTTTGTTTGTACGTAATGTCTCCCTCATCGTGGCTATTATTTTCACAACTGCCAAACGGCCAGCACTTTTAAATCAGAGCATCTCTCTTTTATCCGATGTATCCAGAACAACTAGCTGATGCTTGCACCCATTACCAGCTGGCCTTTCTAAATTTCTGTACAATATCGTATGCTCACGTTCTAGGCTTGCTTAGTTACACCAATAATCTCAACGAGGATAATCTGAGCTATTACATTCCAAGGTGGCTGCACTGCCCATTAGGTTTCTAGTCAGACTCTGTTTTAATATCAAGATTCTCCATTTATACTGGTTTAAAGGTGACCTGCAAAGGAAAATAAGATTGGGCTCATGCCCGGTTTTTGCTTCTTTGTGATGCATAAAAAAAAGCCCAAAAAGGAATTATTAAAAAAATACCATGCTTTTCTCCTACTTGTTTTTTTACATTAGAAATTCCGCTCCTGGCTAGGCTGCAAGACGCTGTGATGAAGGAGAACTGGTCAAATGATGGCATCACGAGAGCCAAGAGTAGGAAAGTTAAGCCATGAAGTGGGGAAGGGATTTTTAAAACTGTCTGTTTAAAACACTGTGTTTTTGTTTGTTTTGTTAATGTCAAGGACTAAATTACATTTTGGATAAAGGAACCCTTTGTTAAACATAAATATTATTATTCCAGGACTAATTTATGCATCATAAAACAAAGTAAAAAGGGGCATAAGCCCAATTTAAACCGATCCTTTATAGGTCACTTTTAACTGCAGATCACTCTCACCGCCACTGTTCCAAGAGCTGGAAAGAAATATTTGCTCTTCTGCAAACCTTGGACATCAGGTAAGCACTCTCCTATTATTAGCACATGTCTTCCCCTGCACAATCTATTCCTTCTTCTCCTGCTTAGGACAGTATTTACAACTGTTCTCCCATCAGGAACATCTGGATCAAATATACCATTGTCAGGTTTCTCTCAACATCTGCAGTGCCCTGGGTATCAAGTTTCCATAATTCCTGTAACCACCTGGCCAACCCTCACTAGGGTTTCTTTAATTTCAAGAGCCACCATTAAAACGCATGATCTGTTCTGATCACAGGTTTCCTCCTATACAGACACTGCTAAAAATTCATTCCCTTGGGTGCAAGTGCTGCTCTCTGAAGAACTTAAATTTTACTGTACCATGCCACTACCTTTTCAAGTCCCTGTTGTTTGGGACATGGCTGTTGCTGATCCCTAAGCCCTGGTCTCTGTACCTGATATGAAAAGAGTTCTGAAACATGGGTGAATCGAAACTGGAGTAAGAGTTTTAACCCACCATGTACCAAGTCACCCGCCAACAGTTTCTACAAATCCTCACACTTCCTTTGCTGGAAAGTTACTCCAACACGTTATGATTCTGATTCCAGCCCCTGAAAGACAGGACAACTCGATCACTGCAGATTAACCACCTACACAGCATGTGTCTCACATCTTTCCCAATGCTGAATTTACAGGACGCCCTTACTGGCATTTATTACACAGTTACTAGCCCCAGTGAAATCCGAACCGGATAGGATTTCATTCGCTGTACCTGCCTCCCAAGTCTCTTGGTCAAATCCCAGAAGTTCAATTCTTAAACCCGGTTCTGCCCACCTTTGTGCACATGTGAAGTCCACAGTAACTGTTTCCATTTAGGCTTCTCACTTTTAGAACCTCTTTCCCTCAGCATAGGTCCAGTCTAAGGGCTTACATTTGAGCCAGCACCCACAATTCCTATGGATTCCATATGTCCAATTTCACCTGGATCAGGCAAATTCCCTTCATTGTGGTTTGTCTAGATTTAAACAAAAATCCATGGGAGTTCTCCAGGAAAGGGCCAAAATGTGGTGTGTTGACACCTCTGCTCAATGTACAATAACTTTGTCACTTCACTATTATCTTGTCCTCCCCAACCCCTCACACCCAATTGTTTGATTCCACCACCTATTGCATGTTGACTTAGCCTAGGCTGTGAGCGGTTTGCAACAGGGGCTGTCTTTTTACCAGGAGACTGCACAGCGCCTAGCACAGTGGGGCTCTGATCGTTAATGGGCATTCATGAGTGCTACTGTAATGCAAATAAACAATAACAATACATGTCCTGCAAAGCTCCTTTAAGAACAGCTAAGGGAGCCAGCCTGTTTTCACTGGCACATAATCCTTCATGGTTTACTCTCTCCCCACACAACCTGAATTTCATCCCTAAAATTTGCAGGCGTACATAAAAAAGTGCAAAATAACATGCACTGCTTAGAAATTATAAAATTAGTTCCATAGGCAAGGGCTCCATGTCCAATAATTGCCTAGTAATTTGTTATTTTAACCTTTCGCACATCATTTTTTGTAAAGGATAAAAAGGGCAAAGCGAGGGTTCAGTGAGCAGGGTGAGAGTGAGTGACGAAGGGTTATATGGCAGTGGGGAGCTAGCTGAATCCCTTAGCAATTCATCCCCACATTTCTTAGCACTTGGGTTTTTGTAAGCTATAGATTTGGGGCAAAGGAAGTATAATTTTATGTGGTTGTTACCTGGACTGCAATGAAACACACTCCTTTAGGGTATGGCTTCATTGCAGAGTTAACCCAGGTGATTAGCACTTGGGGCTGAGTGCCTGGCTGTGAGCAGCAACATTGCAAAGCCCTACCTGACTTACTGCATGCTCACCAGTGCTGCAATCCCTTGTGTGTTGCTAGGGCTTCTGGGGGAACATCCCATTGTTCTTAGCGCTGCAGGAAACTGAGCTGCTGTAGGATTTTTCCCCAGTGAAATGTGGGAGAACTTGTCTGTCCTAGGCACACAGGAGACAATTGTGGGAAGGCACGGGATGACTATTAGAACTTGAATGGTTTAGCATGGGTCCAAAATGCAAAGCAGGTGGGGAAGGTTATCAGCCTGAGTGTAAGCAGTCCCTGGACTTTAGCTAAATAACATGGCCTGGTTCAGGGCAACATCTGAATAAGTGCGCAAGCTAACTCTGCAGTGAATACATGCCTTTTGTGTAGAAACAGCAGAGTTCAGACCATATTTGGCAGTGCACATTCTTTGCTCTAAGTCTGTATTCTGAGGTCTCATGCAGTTTAGGGCGAATGTGCTGTCTGGCCATGAGTCAGAATAACAAACATGTCTGTCAGGTCTCTTATCAGTTCATGCCATTGCTGAGTGCACAGAAATGCATGTCTACACCCCACCCTGGAAAAATAAAAAACATTCTGAATTTCACATTTTAGTTTGCGGAATCCCTTGGCAAAATACCTCCTGCAATTGGCAGTGCATTCTTGAATTTACTTTGGGAAAAGCCAGACCAATATATGGAGAGGAAGCCTGAGAGAAAGGGGCTTCATACTTTTGTTTAGAGCCTGTTGCTAGGCAAACAGAACAGTCCTTCTGGGCTTGTAGGAATTCAGTATAGAAAAGAAAAGACAAAAGCCCACCGTATTTGCAGACCCTCCCATCCCTTCTTTGCATCATGCTTCCTTTGCACACACACATTCCTGAGGGAAGCAGCCACAGCCTGAAAGCACAGTAATGGTCAGAGAAGGGGCACACCCTGCGTACCTGGGAGCATGCAGACTGTAGGACTCACACACACGCCCACCTGTACCAAAATCATCCTGCAGGGCTCTGCTGAACAAATCAGGGTCAAGAAGTGATGCTGTGGTGGAGAGCTCTGAAGAGAGCAGAGGCAGCTGGGTTTTGCGATGGAGGAATGGGGCAGCATGGGAGAGGGCCAAAGAGTTGCTGGCAACACACCCAAATCCATTTGCCATTCTCCTCTTCCGCAGTAACTGACCCTTTGGCCTGGTGATCTTTGTGCTACCTGTCCTGGCATGATCTTTTTCAAAGATCCCTGTGGGAGTGACGTACCCAAATCCTCCTGGGTTCCAATGGGAGCTGAGCAGTGAGCTAACAGATGTGCCTTTGGAAATCTCACTCTTAACCTTTCTGGGCCTCAGCTCCCACATGTGTTAAGTGGTGGAGGGGGGATAATGATTCCACACCGGTGTGCTGTGAGGCTAAATGAGTTAAAGCGAGCCAAGTGTCTGACTTGCCACCTCAGCCTTGAAAGCGGAACCAAACGGACTCATTCAGCACCAAGCTAGCAGGAGATCCTGCTGGTGCTAATGGGAAGCGCTCTTGGGATTCCAGGAGTTACCTGTATACTGCAGTGGGAGAACAGGGCCTCTGGCTGTGAGTGGCAGGTGGCCATTTGGACACCAGGGCTGACAAGCAGTGAAGTCTCTCGCGCTCTCCATGCACACAGTTTCTGCCTATTGAGGCTCCCCAGGCTGCTAATCAAGGCTCCAAACCAGCTTCAGAATCTGGAAAATTACCCAGGGATGCTGCTAATTCTTGCCAGGAAAGCCCCAAGGTCCGGTGTTTTTCTGTTATTTAAGCTTAAGGACCTGGGCGCTTTCCGTGTGGTACTCCTGATTTCCTGTACATTTTTTCGTTTGACTTCTTGCCTGTCTATTCATGGTGCAGTTTTCCTGTAAGCACAAATGTGCTGTAATCTGCTGGGTCCACCCTTTGTCTCAGGCAAGAGGAAAATAACCACCTGTTCTCAACCCTTCCACGCCTTCTCAGCCCAACGTCACCCATTGGTAGAGCTGCTGAGAACTGCGAGATGTATGCCAGGGCAGTGGGCTGTAAAATTAAAGAGGCCAAAACCTGGACCTTTCATCTAACACTACGAATGCTAAATTTTGGTGGTGTGGCTAGGAGGAAGGATGGTCCAGTGATTAGGGCATTACCCTCAGGCTTGGGAAACCTGGCTTCAAGTCCCTGCTCTTACAGACTTCCTGTGAGACATTGAGCAAGTCCCTTAGTCTCTCTGTGCTGTAGCTGCGGATAATAGCACTGCTATACTCCCAGGGGGTTGTGAGGATAAATAGATTGAAGATTGTGCAGTGCTCAGATGCTGTGGTAATGGGGGCTAAATAAGTATCTAACCTAGATCTAAATCACGTGTGGTGTTGGATTTGTATAATCAATCCTGACTGATTAGGTCTTGCCAGACCAAAGGTACCTCTCAGCCAGCTCCCATTGAAGTCAATGGAAAAACTCCCCTTGATTTCAGTGGGATCCAGATAGGGTCTATTATAAAGATGGGACAAAACCTGTCTGAACCCTCCCATAAGGCAGGTGGTTTGGATAAAATAGAACCCAAATCCAAATCAGTCCTGGCTTTAGTTTTGGGAAAGCAAAAGCTGACTGGTGAGGTTTCTACAAAAGAAAATCGCCTTTAGTCTGCCCTTTATAGACATGACAAAACCTATATCTGGTGCCCCACTCCTTTCTCAGCTCCCCTGTGGTGGTTTGGGTAAAATGGGATCTGGACCTGGGTTTTGCAAATACGCCATAAAATGGCCTGCTCTTCCCATCTCTTATTAAACTGCATCATGAAAGTCCCTTATGTTTCAAAAAAAAGAAAAGGAGGACTTGTGGCACCTTAGAGACTACTTTCTCAGACACATCCATAGCATCCCATGCTCTAGAGCAGGAGTGGGACTGTAGTCTCTGACTCAGGGCCAGGGTTGGTCATTTATTTATTATAGGCATTTTGGCGGCACCTGTTATTGGAATATTGAAGCAATAACGCAGTGAGCTTCACAGCACACCTGAGAGAGAGGGAAATGTCATTTCCATTCTTTAACGTCTATTTCTTTTGATTTATAAAGAGCGGTTAGTCACAGAGTCAGTGCCCATCCCAGGTTCTGGACACCTTTATGACATGTAAAATGCGCTCCCTCGACCATTGTGCCATTGGGGAAGTGGGGCACAAAGTGGCAAAGCTGCCCAGAGTCACAAGGAAGTCTGTAGCAACACTGTAAATAAAAACCCAGATTTACTGGTTTCCAGTCTAGGACTTTAACAACAAGACCATCCTTTCTCCCCTTTGGGGTTGCCTGTAAACCAATTCCGTTTTTTGGTGGGATAGAAATTTATTGAGTCTAAAGCCAACAGATTTTGGATCCCTGGCTGATCAAAAACTCCCCCCTGCTCCAATAGATGAACTTCATATATCTCATTTTCCTGTGGTAGGGCACTGGACCGGGAGTAAGAAGATCTGGGTTTGAGTCCCTGCTCCCTCACAGACTGTGTGACCTGCGACAAGTCACTTCATCTCTCGGCACCTCTGCTTCCCTTCTCACCCTCTGTCCATCTCGTCTATTTAGATTGTAAGGGCCAGTCTTGATTTCAATGGGAGTTAGGAACCTAAATACCTTTGTGGATCTGGGTCTAAGCTCTTTGGGACAAGGGCTATTTCTTGCTATGAGGATGCACGGTGCCTAACTCAATGGGTCCCTAATCTTGGCTGGAGCCTCCATGGCACACTGGAATACAAACAATTCATGGTAAGTGTAGTTCTCAGAGATACTTTGCATTAAATTTCTCCCCTACTACTGGTTTTTGGTCTCATCCCACCTACCAAGACGAGGAGTACAGGTAAAGCACTGCAATTCAGGAGGGCGTAAAGTAAGCTATTTCCCTTACTCTCCTGTGATTTGTATTTTACATTTTGATGTGTGCTTGGTACGGCAGGTACTTTTTTTTGGACTGACTCACTTAATGAGCTGAGCAGCAGCTCTCAATTGCTGCCTCCGTTGTTTAAACGATGTTCACGGAAACTGTTTAACCAACCCTTGAGAGGCCGAAGGATGTCACTTCCTGTAAGCAGCCTGCCCCTCCCACGGCGTCAGCCAAACCCACTGTGTGCCTTCAGGGGTGTGTGTTACACCTGCGTCACCACTCTCTGAGTCAGGACCGAAGTACTGCTCCCTCATCTTGGGGCATAGTGCCGCTCAGGGTATCTGTAGCTTAGATCAGGGGTGGGCAAACTTTATCGGCTGAGGGGCACACAGGGGTTGTGAAACTATATGGAGGGCCAGGTAGGGAAGGCTGTACCTCCCCAAACAGCCTGGCCCCCACCCACTATCCGCCCCCTCCCACTTCCCGCCTCCGATTGCCCCCCTCAGAATCCCTAACCCATCCAACCCCACATGCTCCTTGTCCCGACTGCCCCCTCCTTGGACTCCCCACCCCTAACTGTCCCCCCGCCCCCGGGACCTCACCCTCTATCCAATCCCTCCTACTCCCTGTCCCCTGACTGCCCGGACGCCTGTCCACACCCCTTCCCCCTGACAGGCTCCCCGGGACCCCACCCTCTATCGAACCCACCCTGCTCCCTGTCCCCTGACTGCTCCGACCCCTATCCACACCCCTTGCCCCCTGACAGGCCCTCCGGGACCAATGTTCCCTCTAATTTTTGACAGGCCGTGTGCACAAAAAATTTCTTCTGTGCAAATTGTTGCGCTTCTGTGCAAATTTCTGTGTGCGCAGTGTTTTGCCGTGTGCGTGGGGTTTAGGGTCTGTGTGCTTGCACACACGTGCACAGCTTAGAGGGAACAGTGCCCGGGACTCCCATGCCTATCCAACCCCCCCCCTATTCCCAGGCCCCTGACCACCACCCCCATCCAACTGCCCCCTTCTCCCTGCCCCGTGACTGCCCCCCCGGAACCCCCTGCCCCATATCCCACCCCCCCGCCACCCGCCCCCTTACCATGCCACTCAGAGCCGCAGGAGCTCGCAGCCACGCCGCCCGGCCGGAGCCAGCCACACCACCGCACTGCCCGGCAGGAGCGGCGGCCCAGAGCACCGGCGGCGGCACGTCGCGCTGAGGCTGCGGGGGAGGAGGGACAGCAGGGGAGGGGCCGGGAGCTCAGGGGCCGGGCAGGACAGTCCCGTGGGCCGGATGTGGCCTGCAGGCCGTAGTTTGCCCACCTCTGGCTTAGGTACTTATGTGGCCCTTATTTCTACAGTATCAGAGCACCTCACAAGCTGTAACGTGCCCAGGCAGAACAGGAACTCACACCCAAGTCCTAGCCAGGCAAGTACCGTAACCAACGGACCATCCAACGGTCAGAGGAGATGTGAAGCTGATACAACGAGCGTTTGTGGCACTTATGCTCACAAGAGTCGAGGTGCCGTCCTTGGGGTCCTAGCCAAACTCCAGCTTAGGGAAGTATATTTTCCTCTTTAACCCCCCACCCCACTCTAGCTTTACCTATGTACACTTTATTTTGCATTCTGCCCTAAACTAGTGCATAACAACACTATACACGAATGAACAGCTGTTGTGTTCCACCCCATAAGGTGCTCCATTCAGTGGGGGGCTAAGTGGTTGCTGTATTTTTTTTTTACAAAAATCAATAGGTAAGATGCTTCAGGATCCTTGTGCCCAAAAGCATAGGTGGCCTATTTCAGGTGTCCAAACTGGGACAACTTGAAGGAGCCCAATTTTCAGAGCAAAGCCACATTCCCTGCCCCACCGCCTCCACCCATGAGGCCTCTTTAAAGTGATTCAAGCTGGGCACCCAAAAATTACTAGCCACGTTTGAAAATCTTGGCCATACACAGCTTATTCTCACCCCCTTCCCATACAAGAGAATATATTTCCCATGGAGCCCTCTAGATTTCAGAGCCTTCAATGGAGCAGTGAGAAATTACATCAACTGACAATCTTCCCCCCGCCAAGCCTCTTGCTCAAGCAAGCTAGGAGTGCTCCAGACACAGCCTGTCATCCCCTCGTCCCCGCCCCCCCGGAAAGGAATACCTCATGCTGCCTAACCTTTGTCTAGTTCAGGAGTGGTGTTGACAAGCTTTGAAAGAAATCCTTGCCAGTTCTCAGATAGGGACTGTGTGTGTGTATCATCATGGGTGAGAAATATCCCTGCAATTAAAACAACCCATCCTTGGATGAACAGCCATGTTTTATAAATCAGGTATCTCTGATCTCACAGCCAGCCTTTGCTCCCAGCCCCAGGCAATGAATGGCTGTATCTGTGAGGACTGAGTGATCCATGTTAATAGATAGTATGTTACATTCATGATAGGGGGCAAAACACATAAGGCCAGATCCTCAGCTCATTAAATGGGTGTTTGACGTTGATGGCAGCAGAGCAGGGCTGATCCACGCTAGCTGACGATCTAGCCCCTGGTTTCTGCAGAGTGGCTGCTACTTCTGGAGCAATCTCCCTTCAAATAACTTCTCCTATTGTTCTAAATATATTTACTTTGCAATGCTCTTTCTAAATGTTTTTGTACCATTAGAGTTTGGGGTTGGGTGTGCGCTTTGCTACCTCGGTCCCTGCCCCTGTTTGTTTTGTTCTTGCCCTGCCTTTCATTTTGTTTTTACTGGTCTTCTGCCCACTCTTGTTTGTTTCCCTCCTGTGTGTCGGGAGAGGGAAAGAGTCCCTACTTTTGGTCTGTCCTGTGTTTTGCCTGCTTTTGTGATGCTGCCTCCTTTGAGTTTGGCTGTTCCTGCTCCTGCTGCCTCCTTAGACTTTGTTGTGGTTTCCGCAGGGCTTTACGCTGCTTGTCTTTCTTGTGCTGCAAAGTTTCCCTCTCTTGTTGCTGCATCTTTCCCTGGATCTAGTCATTTTAGCTGGAGGCCTTCTCTGTCTGCACCTGCTTCCCCTAGAATTTAGGCCTGATTGGTGCCTCCTGAAGATTCCTGGGGCTGCTGCTAGCTGCTCTTTGGTTCAGAGCTTCCTTGACTGTCAGCAGTGTCACTCAAGCCTTCCCTCTTGCTCGCTTGTTCATGACTTACAGCTTGCTGTTCTCCTAAGGCTGGTCTGCCTGGTGGAGTCTGTCTGCACTGCTGGGCTTCCAGGCCATTCCCACAGGCCTGAGACTGCACTGGGACTCAGTTTCACCTTTGTGTGTTTGTTATGCTTGGCATCGCTCTCGTACTGGTAGTGTCACAACTTTCTTCAGGTTCAGTCATGCCAAAGACAGGAGACAGCTCCCTCGGACAGGTCAGTCCCTGTATCTGAGGGTGCCCCACAGGTGGTGAACACAATTTGGAGATTAGGGATTTTAAAAAACCGATCAGGGCTCTGGGGCAGATCCTCAGGTGATGTAAACTGACATAACTCCGTTGTGGACCTATGAATGCTCACACGGTCTGAGGATCTGGGGAGGGAGGTTTGAGCAGTTCAGTGGTTTGAGCATTGGCCTGCTAAACCCAGGGTTGTGAGTTCAATCCTTGAGGGGGCCATTTAGGGATCTGGGGCAAAAATTGGTCCTGCTTTGAGCAGGGGGTTGGACTAGATGACTTCCTGAGGTCCCTTCCAACCCGAGATTCTATGATCTGCCCCTCCGTGTTTACGGTTAACCCCCACATCCAACTGCTATCCCCTGAATCCATTTCTCAGTATTGAGGCTGGAATAAAAGTGATTTAAAAAAAATATTCCCTACACGACCAAGTACTACAGCCAAAAAGAGACCATTGGCTCAAATGCTCAGTCCCGGTGGTTAGCCAAGAGCTAGCTTGCCTATCAACAACATGAGCTCCTGTCATCCCACCGCTGCTGCAGCGTTGACTAGTCAGCTCCCTTCCCCCAGAATACACACATGTTGTATGGAAGGGTTATTGCTTGTAAATCAGTGCAGACCCTGCACCGAACTGACATGCCAGACCCTGCACCGATGAGGCAAGTCGCATCCTTTGAGTCAGAAATGCAGGTTCATCGTTGCAGTTTTGTGAACTTCTGTACAAGATGATCAAGAGTTACATTCCAGTTCTAAATTCAAAGGGCCAGATCCTCCGCCGGTGTATGCAATTTATGCCACCTGAGAATCCGACCCATGAATTAAACGTTTAATCCAAACCTTTCCCCTAAAGCTGCTATTCCATTATTTCACTGGACTGATTTAAAATCTATTACAGAACCAATGGCCTGTCAACACCCAACGTCAGAATGGCAACGGGTCAGTGGCAGGGCTCCAGCAATCCTTTGTGCCTTGTTCACTCCCTAGAGGATCACAGTGGCCCCTTCTGGCCTTAGAATCCGTGAATCCGATGCCACTGAAGTATGGGATGAGGATCACCGGCTATATTAGTGATTTAAAACTCTCTTAACTATGGGCTCTATATTAATTAATGCTTAATTAAGTGAATATTAAATAGAGCCCAGGCGTCTAATACCTTCATTAAAGATTCCTTTCCCCAAATGCTGGACAATTCTTTCTTACTTTGACTGTAAGCTCATTGGGGGAGGGACTGTATTTCTGTTCTTTGTTTGTACAGTGCCTAGCACAGTGGGCTCCTGGTCCATGACTGGGTCTTTGGCAGTACCTCAGTACATATAACTGATAAATAGCCACAATCCCTTCTTGATTTGGTTGTTTTCACCAAATCATCCTGCTTCTGATGGTTTCCTAAATTTCATCATCAGCTACATTTCTTTTTGTTCATCCTCAATCCTCCTGCCACGATCTACAGCCACCAAAGTAGTTTCTTAGGACTTCTAATTTTAACCAAGGCTCCTGCTCCTCCTCATCCTGCCCACCCGTGACTCTGTGGAAGCTGCTGTTGAAAACCACGCAACTCAGTCTCACAAATAATTTATCACTTTGGTTTCTGCTTGGCTTCCTGCTGTTCTTTTGACTCCACCAATCTCTCTCTCCCAGTTCACTCATCTTCTTCACAATGCAGGATTGGGAACAAGAACCAGTTTCATTTTATTGCCTCTCTTGGACACAGTGTATATGAAGCATTGTTGGATCAGTGTAGACTTCAGGCAGAGCTATGATGCCCCCTGGAAGGAATACAAGTTACCAACTTTCAAATCATTAGACAGATTCTTAACCCCACCAGATGTCTTGTTTCACCTCAGTCAGGTGATGCCAGCCTTCCATTATCTACATTTAATGCCTTTCTAGCATCCTTCTGATATGCCTGGTGACAAAACAATGACCAGATGTGAACTTTCTTCTGTCATTGATAACCATTCCTATTGCTAGTGCTGGTCAGAAAAAAAAAAAAAAAAAGGGAAACCAGTTTTCAGGAACATTTTTCAAAATGTTCAAGTCGTTTTCATTCTGCCAGCTTCAGAAAGGAGCCATCTTTTTTCGTTTGTTCAAACTGAAAAAAATGTCACTGGGAACTCTGTCTTTGAAAATGCTCATTTTTAGTCTTTTCAGTTTCCTTTTTTTCTCCCCTTCTATTTTCATTTCTTCAGTCTTTCAGTTTAACTGTTTTTTTGCCCTTGTTTCCATTTTGCCACTGAAAATAAGGAAGGCACAGGGGAAGAGAAAAAAGAGAAAGGAGGGCAGAGAAGAAAAAATTAAAAGGAGCTTCCCCCAGATTTTCCCCTCCCTTCTCCCCACCCTTCCAGTTTCAAAAAAGGGGAACTTTTAGGGGAAAAAATACCCCCTTTTCAAAATCAGAAACTTTCATAAGGTATTTTTAGACCAAAAAAACTTGACAATATTTTGATCTATTGCCCACCTCCAGAGGGACTGCAAAAGATGCAGATGAGGCTGTTGACACTCCATCGGGTTGATTCTTCCTCCACAGGATGCAAGATCAGGTCCATCTGACCTGATTCTCAGCTGATATAAATTGCCCCCGTGGAGCAACAACAACCCACCAGTTGAGGAGCTGGGCAAAATCATTGACTTTGATGGAGCTAGCCGTCATTTCTAGTGTCTTCCTGCAAACTTGCTATGTGCTAGAACGTGTCTGTGATGCTGCATTGCCAAATGATGCTGTTGCCATAAATAGCTATCACAGCTCTTAGTGGATTTAAGCTAAATTAACGTAAAGAAAATGAACACCACTTTACTTGATGGCAGAAATGGAACCACACCATTGTGTTGAAGCCTGCAGCTGTACCTTGGGTTGCGGCGTTGGAGTCCCAAGCTAAGCTGAGTCAGGCTGGATTGACACCTAAAAGGGAGACTTGAAACTTTTAAGGGGAGGGAAAGGGTGTTGGTGCCAGTGTGTGACACCTTCCCCTGAGTGTGAATAATGAGCAAATATCGGAGCGTGAGGCTGGGGAGCAGCGTGCTGGGATAGGTGCCGTCTTTTTAATGATGTGCCCGGTACAAGGAGGTCTTGACCACAAGAGGTCATGAAAGGACCCCAAATGCTGTTTGCAAGAATAGATCGGAATGTTGCTCTGATTGTCCACCTGACCAAATTACAACTCAAGCAACCATGATCTACCTCCCTAAAATATTCCCTTCAGTTGCAAATAGATACAATGGCAAAATGACTTCAATGGGGCCATCCATTATACTAAAAATGTCTATCCAAAACTGCCGTATAAAGTGCTGTTAAACAGAGATGGCTTAATTTCAGTAACAGCTGAAGCAATTCTGGTATGACTATACATACCAATGGATGGGGAAGGCACTATATAAATAAAAACCTCTAATGGTGGAAACTGAAGGAGAAATAAATAAGTTCTACTGTAGTAAATTATAAGCAATTACCATGGTTTTCATGATTCCAGGAGGGACCTTTTTCTTGTATTACCCACGCAGGCTGTCAGTACCCATTACAGGAAGCTAGCTATTCAAAGGCAATCAGAAATCTCCCTCACGCCTCCTTCGGGAGGATGCAGTCAGAGATTTCAAGAAGCTTATGCCAATTATTTTCTCTCACTGTATCAGCACAGTGAAGTCTGACATACAGTAATCATGCACGTCAGGTGCTGCATAAAGCGTTTTCCTAACCTCCATTCATTCAGTCATTTCTCTTAATTCCTCCCCCGCCCCTTTCCGTATTTTCCCAGCTGTCAATCCTATTTGCATAACTGCAATGCACACACTCAGTCCCAGAGCAGATGCAATACAATGCACCTTTACCTGCCTTCTCTTTTAGCTTTATTATGAATTCACACTCAGACATGAATTTTCTTTGGAAGGACTCACTGAGAATGTAGCCCATCGATACTCTTATGACTGCCATTTGCCTGACAGCTCCAAGGAATAACCTTATAATCATGTTTTGGGTTGTTTTTTAAAACACAGATTTGCTACAAATTCTATGTGGTGACAACCAGGACCTAGAATAGCCTACAGGAACTCAGGGAAGTGGTCATCAGATATGGAACCTTTACCACTAGAATCCTGGACACACTGAAGTTTAATGGGGCTTTTGCCATTGACTTCAATGGTACTAGCATGTCACCAGTTTGAATAAGGGGTAAATAGGGAATGATTGAAAGCCATTTCTCATGGTCAGGTGATCTGTTTTTAGTGATAAACCACCATTCTCTCTCAATCCCGATTTCAGAATTAGGATTTGATCCCCAGTTACCGTTCACCAATTCTGCCTCCCCATCCCAAAAGCCTGAGTTTTGAGAATTGTCTCATGAGGCCAGCTGTCATTTTACTTGGCCTATTTGACAACAATGCTGCAGCCCCTGGAGAAAATTTCAGTGCTGGTTGTCAGAGAAGCTGCAGATAAACATGTGCGATAAATATAGCCGTTGAAAAATGGCCCTGGGGCCAGATCCTCAGATGTATTTAGGTGCCTAACCCCCACTGAAATCAATGGAAGTTAGGTGCCTAAACACCTTTCAGGACCTGGGGCTAGATCCTTAATGAAGCAGCGTGATGGAACCTGCAGTGAAGATGCCATTGAGGATGCAAATCAATTTGTTGAAGTCAGAAACATTTCACTTTTTTTAACCTTAATGGAGAAGCCATCAGCTTTTATATTCCCTCCCTTCTTCTCCTTCTACACTCCCAGCATCAAAATAAATTGTACAAATAAATCTAATGGATGAGATCCTCAGCCGGTGTAAAACAACTCATCGCCCCCCGACATCAATGAGGCTATGCTGCTATATGCCAGCTGAAGATCTCACCCAATATTTTAAATGTCCCCCAAAATTACAACTGAATTTTCTCAGCTGAGTTTTAACCAGAAGCCAACAAAAAAAAAAAAAAAGGCCTCCAAAATCAAGTGGCTGCTAGTGACTCTTTGGTGGCCTGAGATGATTACTCCAGTTGTTCGTGGGTAGGTATCCACCTCCCCAACCCCCCAGCTTCATCTGCACTACGTATTGATATCAGAAGACAAAGAGAGGACTGCATTAACTCAGGACATGAACCTGTCCTCCCACCCATATGGGAGATGCTGCCAGAAAGGGGGCTGAAGGTCAGTGCTAGGAAGCCTGCAGTGCTGTGGCCTTTGCTATACCTGCTCCATTGATTAACAGGGGACTCTCTGGTCCTCAGAGCTGTCAGCCTAGAACCTCTCACCATCACTAATTTCACTTAGAAAAAAATACAGTCCGTCATTTTCTTAGAAAGGCTGCCCTGTGCTCATGCATCCAGAGGTGTCCTTGTTCGGGTCCATCCCTAAGCTGAGCTAGAGCAAATGCCAGTCAACAAGATTTGACATTCCTTTCGTAGAGCTGAAGGTCACCAGCTTCCTGGGCTTTGATTGCATCATTCAGCCCTCTTACCCTTCAATCCGGTCACTGTTCTGAGCCACACTGCCTGATTTTTAAAAATGATGGTAGCAGGTGCCTTTATAACTTTAAAATGCTCATTGCAGCTATTTGCTGTGAAAATGAAGCAATGAAAAGGGTGTGTGCTAATGTGAACTACTGGTCTGTGTGTTGTGTCCCTGTCTGAGACCGATCCAGAGAGGATCTAGGACCGTTACAGCTCTTAGCTTCAGAGCTTGGAGCTTCAGCTCAAGCTGTAAACGCTCATGCCTTCCGTTCTTCCGTTCCGGTGGCTCCTGGTTGAACTGTCAGTGCTGGGCAGGATGGCAGTGGTCACGACATAGGGCAGGAGTGTGTAATAAGGGTCTGACACACAGGAACGCTGGTAAGAAATGGAACCTTTCTCCCTCTTCCCTTTCTGCTCCCTCCCTAAGTCCTGCCACTTCTTCCAGCCAGATCCTGATCGCAGTTGCCTCAGAATAACCCCAATAACACAGCAGAATCTGGCTCTTTAATGTCACCCTAAACCACTCCATCCTCACCACCCTCATTGTTAAGATCTTTCTGTAGCTCGACTCAGACCTCAGGCAACTCTTGCCTTGATTGTTGTAGACTCCGCCCCCCCTTCCTAGTCTATCTTCTCTCATCACTCCAATCACGGCACCCCTCCATGGCCCTTCTCTGGTTCTTGCCTCCAACTGCAGCAGATCCTCTTCCTCCATGATTCTCATTGCCCTCTCCTCACCCCACTGCTCCTCACTGTACCCTTCCTCTCCCAGGCCTGCTCTCCACTTCTGCTTCCCCCATGCTTAGTCCCCTTTCTTGTTCAACAAATGCCCTCTCTCCCCCCTTGAAGTTCCTCCACACAAAGATGGCTTCCAGAAACCCTTTCTACTCTTATTTCCCCCCACCAATCCCCTCTCCACCCTCCCTGACCTGCAGAACGCGTCTCTTGCTTTTGCTTGCCTTGTCTGTCATAGACGGTAAGCTGCTTAGAGAAAGGAACGAATGTGTCTCATTCTGTGTTTCATCAAATGCTGTGTACGTGTGGGGTGCTACCGACATTATTGTTATTTAGTGACATCTGAATGGACTGCAAATGTCTATCTCGCAGGTCGCTACAGTACTATCCAACACGACGTAAGCGTGAGCACCACAGTAATGACAATCCTGCAAAAGCCACATCCATTTGCAAAGTATGCCGCAGGGCGTGTAAGCTCACTAGCACTGTGAAAGCACAGACAATGGGAGGAAACATGGTACCTCAGATGGGACATATAGGCTCCACACAGCGGTTGGCAGAGTCCCTGAATAGAGGAGCTATGCCAAGTCTCTCCCCTAACTGCCTGGATTTCAGAGGAAACCAGCTATGTGAGAACGTGACTGGGTTAATTAGGGTAATGGATCCTACCCGCAGAACAGCCCAGCCATATGGGAATGCAACTGAACCCCTGGGGGAACCAGGGACGGCTCCTCATTGTGCTGAGCTACCAAGGGTTCTGCTCTCCTGCAGCAGGACACCTGTGGCTGTCACTGAGTTGTGTCTTGTGGAGCAGAATAAGGCAACCTAGTATCTAAGAGGGGAGGGGTGAAAAAGTCTGTCACAGGGTGCACTCACTGCTGGAACGCACCCTCAGACCAGGGCAGAGCACTGCAGGGGTTCTTCCCCTCTAGTGCCCCCTTATCCATCCTCCTGCTTCCACAATAGTCTGTGGCTTTTGCAACCAAGCCCACTGGTCAGGTCACCTCTCAGTCCCATCCCCTTCTGAGATTAACAGAAGAGTCCAAAACAGGAAAACTCAAACTCTAGCAGCCTCTGAGCCAGGTCCTGAGACTCCATCTGGGACTCATCATTCCTGGCCTCTTTCAGCCCTGAGGCCTGTCCTTCACCTCTTGCTGGGGGAGAGCCCAGATCCACCCTCTCCAGGCACCCTGTGTTAGACTGATTGCTCCTTACAATCCCTCACCACTTCCTGGGGCTGCTCCTACCTTTCCCTGCTGTTCTGTGTCTCCCCCAGGTCTCTGGACTCCGCTGCTCCCACCCTGGATCTGTGGCTCATCACCAAATCTTCCCAACTGGTTACTGAGCGGCTTCCTCAAAGCATCTCCCAGCACCTCTGGTTTCCCTCCTCAAGACAGCAATTCCCCAGCTCTCCTCCCTGGAGCTGGGTTATATCTTAGGCCAGTTGTTGGGCTTAGCTGTTTCTCCTTCAGCTGGTTTCTTCTCCAATTAGTCCTTAGGCTTAGAGGGCTTAGCAGGTGGACCTTCTCCTGGTGCTATCAATCCTTCTATGAGGGAGGCAGCATATATACTGGTCCCCTGTCCAGAGCTCAACCCAATTGGCTGAGAAAGAGGTGAGCCTTGCCCCACCCACTCTGTAAGGCTCTTGGTCCCAGGCCCTTAAAGAAACAGTAATAGGATTTTCTCCCAAACACTAAATTATTCCCAGGACCACCTCCTCGCTACCAATAACTCCTAGGTCCTTGTACATGTCAGACCTCTCAAAATCTCAATGCGCCATGCCACATGCTGGGTGGGAGGGGCTGCCCCACCACCCTGAATGGGACAAACAACCTGCCACAGCGTCAGTCTCTTCCTCAGTGCCGACACAAAGGGCCATGGATTGGCACCAATTTACAGCAGCTCTGAGCATGGCCTGTTGTGTAAAAACTGAGTAACAAAGAGACCCCCCTAGCCTTGTCCTGATTCTATCTCTACCTTTCCAAAAATGCCAACAGAGAAGTGATGGTCGAGGTGGTTAGCACATTAGTTTGGTGTCTTGCGTGAAACCTGGCCTATCTAGCAACATGCTTAGGCACTGACTCAATACTGACCTCCACTGGAGCACTAACACCCAGGGTACAGAGTTTCCTGGGAGCAGAGGTAACATTATTATTATACAGGGTTGGGAAAAGACCTTGAGGATGAGATTTTCTGCTGGCATAGATCAGCAGAGCTCTAGTGACCATGTGGCAAAGACTGGCCACAAAGGAGTTACCCCTGTCTATTGTCACCATCACCATAGTATTTGAGCACCTCACAATCTTTAATGTGTTTACCCCCACAACACTCGTGAGGTAGGGAAGAGCGACTGAGCCCACGTTTTACAGACTGGGGACAGAGGCACGGAGAGAGTAAGTGGCTTGTCCAGGGTCACACAGGAAGTCTGGGAGGAGCAGAGATTTCAACCAGGTCTCTTAACTACCCTAATCCCTGGATGGTCCCTCCATTCTGGTTGATTTGAACCTACCGAACAAAACAGCTGGTTCTCCATGTGGTATTAAGTACTGGCACTCAAAAGAATAAGAAGCTTTTTGCTATGACAGGATGTGAACTAGGAACCTTCTCTAAAACTGGAATGTCCCTCTGTGTTTCTGACATTCCTATTCATTTCAGTGGAAATCTTGGCCCAAATCCAGCCCTTGTGCAAGTAGGCAGAACTCCCACTGAAAGCAATGGCTCATATTCAATAGTAAATAGAAAAGCTGGGCAAGGGGAAGTGTGTCTGGAATTCTTGCAGATATTTACATGGTTTCATTAGGGCTGATGTGTGTTTCAATTTGCGGAGACTCGCACTGTTAGAGGGGAGAAGTTGATTCAGGTTTTTCAAGAGATTTTCATTATCAAGCCTTACCAAGAGCCTTCAGCCAGGATGGGAAAACTACAGGCCAGCTCGAGCAAACAACTGGGCTTCTGTGCTCAAGTAAAAAATACATTTGAACAGGGAACTCAGCAAGGCGCTGTTCCAGCACTGCAGAGTGAAAAAGTAGGTCATGAAAGTAGGTTTGACAGACCAGAGAGTTGAACTTGTCACCTCAGATTCCATTGGTGTAGAAATTGAAAACTGCCAGCGTCAACTAGCAAGCAGAACGGGGCGTCCTGCATTAAAGGAGCAGTCAGGAGGCAGGGCAAACCTTTATGCTCCCCCGTAAAGCCAGCAGTATAGTATGCAGTCCCGTGATTATACCAGGCGGCGACAGTGGCTGAAGATCTCCCAGGAGATGCTTCGGGTTCTGCAGTTTCCAAACCACCAGCTGCACTTGCCTGACTGATAATTGAAGCAGGATCCCAAACCCAGAGCAAAGGCACTAATTACAAATAAACACTGCATTCTAGGAAGCTGCTGGATAGCAGTCAGGCCACCAGAATGAAAAATTCCTCCTCATCAAAAGGCTTCATTACCATATTTGTGGCTACAAATGGGTGGGTAGTAAAAACACTTGCTTCCTAACACAGGTACCCAAAATGCTAACTTTGCCTGGGTTACCTAGTCGGCCAGCTACCCACAATGTTTTGGATCAAGCACCCAGGATCTTATGCAATGATGCTTCTTTTTAAAGCTCTTCTATATAAAGCTCCCATACTTCAGCTTCAGTGGAGTCCATTCTCTACTGTTACAGCTCGTGCTTCCCTGTAACATACAAAATAGTTGGTTCCCAAGAGCAGCCCAACAGAAAGCAAGCTGTTTGCTAGCCAATTGCCTGCCTCTCTTCATGGCAACAGGGGTAGAAGTGTGTTGGGGGGAAAAAAACTCTGCCCCGATCCATTATGAAATACTTTTATCTGGGCAGACCCTGCCTCATCACTGAAAATGGTCAAACTCCACGCCCTTGTGGTAAAACTTCTGAACACAAAACAGACTTGAGTTGCAAAGTGTTGATCCAGAGCTGAACTTCCCACACCATCTGAAGGTGTCTGGAGCTGGGGATTAGGGCCAGATGCTGATACCCTTATCCATATTGATGAGCACCTTCATAAGCGGGCTCATCAATACCAATGGGATTGTTCCTGGAGTAAGGTACTACTCAGCATTCTTAAGTGTATCAGAATCGGGTCTTCTCTTTGGGCCCAAGATCTCGATTCAATATTCAGCTGGCAACACAATGGGGTCTGGATCCTGATTGGATAGGCACTCCCATAATAATCATTAATATCACCATTATGGAGTCTGAGGAGACCCGGCATAAGTGGATATAAAACATCAAAGTCCCTGGGGTTTTCCCTGCTTATACCAGAGTTGAATCTGGCCCATGATCTTACAGGTGAAGTACTCCTAAGTCTCTGTAAATAGGACCATTTGTTGGACAGCAAGTTTGGAACTTCTACAACTTGGACTAAGCCTCTGGAGTCTCTGAAGCAAGGACAATTTATACCAGCTGCAGCTCTACCCCAGTGGGTTTTCAGGAGGGACTTGAATAAAGAAAGGGTGGATGCCTTGCAAACTGAATAGGGCTGATATTCCAGGGATAGGATGCAGTGTGGCAGAAGGCAGGAAGATAAGAGTGGGGAAAGGAAACAGACAGTGTAACTAGTCAGTGTACATTGACAGTATATTTTAATGAAAACTGACCTTTTATATGAGCTAGTCATTGATTCTATTAATTCTCTGCTCTCTCCAAGTTCGTACGCCCGGCCGATCACCATGGCATCCGAGTGCCTAAAAGTGAACACTCTTCCAAGCCAGCAGCCTAAGGACATCTTTTAAGCCCACTACAATCCTCCACTCTACCAGCTGAGCTTGGAAAGGACATTGCTGCAGCATATGGTTCTGAGTCTAAATCAGGACTGAGGAGCTATTCGACAACTCACCTGGAGTGCATTACTCAGCTGCTGTATCGGAGGACACAAAACCCCTCACCAGGAAACATAGCCCAACTCTGGCCTCCTAGCTCACAAGCTCCTGTATGCCTTAGACAGAATCCTTTCCTGGAGATACAAGGCTTGCGGCTATCCTGGGGGAAACCGAGGGGGTAGCATCTCACTCAGAACAACTCTCACTTGTCATCGGTTATCAGGCTGAAGGCACAGGGAAAGGCTCCCTGAGAGGAATTTCCCAACTGATTGGGTCCCACCTGCACTCAGTGATGGAGGCACCACCAGGGAATTCAGCCCACAGCCATCTCCTCCACTCCCCCTTCCCCAGTGGAGTAACTCTCCTTGGAAGGAGAAAGGACGCACCAAATCTCCAAGCTGACAAGTCTTCCTTGGCAAAGTCAAGGTTAATTTAAACTCATCTCAGCTACTGAATTACTTACTTACTACTCCTCTACCCTCAGCAGTAGCCTGTTATAAGCATCCTTCAGTGGGGGGGGCGGGGGTGGTTTGGCTCGGTAGTCTATCCATAAGCAGCCCCTTGAAAACACATAACCTTGGACGAGCTGCATTCAATGCATGTCCCAGCTGCTATAATGAAGATACAGGGAAATTAATAACACAATTTTTAGCTTCTTACACTACAAATATCTGTTGTATTGCCTTGGTGTAGCAACACGGCCTCTCTCTCCTCCCTGTTTGAAGCTTGATTCTGCAAGGTATTGAGCACCTTCAGCTCCCACTGACTTCAGTGTTTGTTGAGCGAACTCAGCACCTCACAGGATTGAACTTTTCTTTGTTGTAAAACATCAGCCATTGCTTCCTTCCTGAAAATGGTTGTCCTATTATTGCACAGCTGGCTACAGCTGAAATGATTCTAGTTCCATACTGGGAGGCAGATCAAGACTGGGGGCCTGGCCTATTTCCTCTGTTGCCCTGCACCTTGTATCATTACGGCAATGTGGGTACAAAGCGCTACAAAAATCAGAGACAGCTCCTCAGGTGTTGTCAATTGTCTATTGGATTCAAATGCGTGACACCAACTGAGCCCAGCGGAGGATCCTTCAGTTGAATGGTAGCATTTTACACCAACTTTGCCCTGGTGTAACGGTAACGAGTAAGGGTGAATCAGGTCCTCAGAGAGAGACGTATTCATGGGATCAGACAGTGTAAACTGATGATTTATGTAAGCTGTGCATCTGGCAGGTACCCTGATTCGCTTCTCCCTTGCACCAGTTTTACCCCAGGGGAACTCCTCCTCTGGCGTCAACGGAATGTTGCCCTGACTTACCCACAGTGTAAATCAGGCATTGTAACCATGAAAAGCAACCGACAGACAGAGAGAGGTGCAGAGAGAGGGTTTCTCTATTTTTGGCACCTGTGACTTTCCGGATGAAATCGGGATGGAAGCGCATCATCCTGCATAGGGGGAAAACGTAGCCAAAGCTTGTGACGAGCAAGGAGAAAAACGTGGCTGGAGTCCAGCACCTATTTACTAGCACAACAAAAACGCTACCGGTACCACCTGGTTTTCTTGCAACCCTGCAGCTTGGGCAAGCACAGCTGGTGCATTTTCAAACTTTCCATGGCGAGGGTCGCCCCTGTGGGGTATTGCTTTCCATGCCACACGCCTGCATTGGTTATTTTGTGTTCACTTGATCTTGCCTTTGTTATTTCTGGGATGTTCCTATTCCAATGGACTGTGAGACTGAAAATGGTGCAATCTCTCTCTCTCTCTCTCTCTCCTGTCTCCCTCTAACCAGTGGGTCATCATTTATTCACAGGGCTGAAGTCCCTGAAGCAGTCTCCCACTGGCCATCACGCTGCAGGGGACTGATGCAGTGTGGCTAGCCAGCCACCGAGAAAGATGACATCATTTTCATGTCAGGACTGAGGCACGCAGGGGAACGGTGGGGGGAGGGAGGGACTTAGCCCACTTATCATTAGATGTACACCTGCAATTTTCCCTTTCAATCTCATTCCAATCTGGTTACTCCCACATGAGTTACTAATATAGGACACACAACGGGGCTTCTTCCCGTCTGTCCTCGTCTCATACAGTCAGCTAATTAGCTTGTTTTCACAAGGGATCCAAAATCCACCCTCCGCCCCTGGCATTTGGAGCCCTGGACACACAGGACCGGATCGGCAGCTGGTGTAAATCAACACAGCACCACAGAAGTCAATGGACCTAGACCAATTTACACCCACAACAGATATGCTACTAACAGTCTATCACAGGGCCGGATTCGACGCCCATTGAAATGAATGGCAACACCGCCACTGACTTCAATGGGCTTTGGATCAGCCCCTCTATGCTGTGAGAAAGGTTCTTACTCTTCGCTCTGTAAAAAACTTCTCAGCTCTAGCAAGGCAAAAAGTGTGCGGGTGGAAGGGAGATTAAGTGACTGACGGGTTCCATTAGCTCTTGAATTTTTACGATCATTGTGAATGAAACCAGAATGGAAATCAGACCTCTCCCTGGAGACAACCAACGAAGGCAGAGAGGCCAATCTCTGAACAAAGGCTTTGCTCAAATTGGGGGTCCAAAATAAAGTTTAGGGGCCAGATTCTCAGCTGGGGGTTAACCAGTGAAGCTCCATTGTTTTCGGTGCCACCCGGCTTCACACTAACGAAGATCTGGCCCTAGGTTTGTGCTAGACTCCGTGTCCCTCAAATCCTTGACCAAATCCAAATCCACAGTCTGTACTGACGGTGCCCTGATACACGGCACTGGCTCTGAAAGTAGGAGGATTAGTTATTGTTTGTTGGCAACAGTGCCTGAGATATGCTAGGTGCTTTCCAGAGGGGATGGCTTGGGCCCTGAGGAGCTTAGGGCAGTCAGCCAGCCCCAGGTAGGCTGAGTTTAGGGGAGGAGGAACTAACAATAGGGAATTCTGTCGACAAGTCAGCTGAAATAACTCTAAGCAGCACAGTGGCAGTGGGTGTTAAAGGGTGTGTCTACACTGCAGCTGGGAGTGAGGCTCCCAGCCCGGGGCAGACAGAATCTCGACAGCTCTGCTTGAGCAAGCATGCTGAAAATAGCCGTGTGGACGCTGCAGCGTAGTAAGAGGTAGTTAAATATGGACAAGCAGAAATCTAGGGAGGAAACTTGGTCCATGTTTGAATGCGGTGGTGAGAGAGATGAGAAGCCGTGTGTGTGTGTGTGTGTGTGTGTGTGTGTGTGTTTCAGACCCTGCTGTGTTATTACAGTTCTCTCTTCAGCACTGCAAGGAATTTTATTTTTCCTCAGGAAGTGTCAACACTTGTCTTTCAAAAGCAAAGGGGGATGGGGGGGCAGAGGCGAGAGAAGAGGATTGTGAAAACAAGTGTTGTGGAGCCCCATTTCGCACCCTTACAGCAGATGAAGAGGTAAGAGAGAGAGGAGAGCTCCTAATGAATACGCCAGCTGTGTATCGAAAATTGGCCACAACCAGCCCTCTGGGCTCTCCTTTTGCCACTTGGATCCTTAGCCCAGGCTGCCTGAGAGCATCATCTGATAGTGCCTCAAAACCAGCACGAAGCGGCAGCAAGGCTGATTCATTTGAGCTCCGACGGGGGTGGGCTCTCTCTAGCTGGCCAGCCCCAGGGTCACGCTCTCAACAGCCAGCCTGGCAAGACGCAGAAGGTGAAATCCTGACTCCACTGAAGTCAGAGAGAATCTTGCCTGCGGACTTCAATGGGGCCAGGATTTCACCCACAGTGTTTACTGAATGATAAACTGCAGTGGAAGAAACAAAAAAACCCCATGGAACTAGTAAGGCAAGCGCTCGATATCACAGCTCAACCACCTGCACTAGCACTAATCTATGTACCTTCAGATGGTAATTTCTTTGGGGCAGGGAACAGGTTGCCTTACTACCACATCGAACTCCTGGGCGTTTCTAAGGTTTTTAACAATAATAAATCTCCCTCACAGCAAACCCTTGGATTGGCAGATCTAATTAGCCCTTTTAATAATGATAATATGATCCACAGTACTACTTTTCATCCATAGATCTCAACATGCTTTGCACAGAGAGGCAAGAACTTATTAACCCTATTTTACAAACAGGGAAACTGAGTCACTCAAAGTGGAAGGGACTAGCACGCAGGTCTGCTGATTATGAGCCGTAGCCCCCAGCCCACTGGACCATGCTGCTTTTCCCTAGTCTCTTTATTTTGATTCAAAACAAAATGCCTCGGGACACATTCTTTGTGGAGCAGTGTGATGCACTTAATACTGGACAAGCGTCTACAAGCCATCCGTTCCCCTTGCCCCTCTGCACCACGGGCCAGTCACAACCCTATTCCTTGCACCCCAGGAGTGTCAAGACCATTTGAGGCTAGTTGTTCCATACTGGCAGGGATGGACGAGGCTGGGAGTTGGTCTGATTTGCACAGACAGGACAGAGAAGTTGGAACTCGAGAAGGGGTGCATAAGCCGCACTGTCTGAAAGCTCCTACTAGCGCAATGTGTCTATGCTCAATCCCCATCATTGCCAATGGATTACATACCACTACGCAGCCTTTATTAGCAACCAGCCAGTAGCAGAGGATTGGCCGCAATTTAGATCTTTCAGTCACCCAGCCATATAGGGATAAATCAACCACCTCACTCGTTGTTAAAGGAACCTTTATTCTGCAGGGAGGTATGCAACTAGCTGAGCCCTGTCAATAAAATCTGCAGCTGGATATGTGTCATATGAGAAAATTTATGATTCCTTAGGCAGGGAATGAGTGGTTAATTACCATGTGCCACTGCTGTTAACCTCTGCAAATATGTCTAATTATCACAGATTAATGAACAGAGCTTAGGCACATCTAAAGAGGCTTCGCTGAGGGTTTTTCATACCCACATTTCATTATCTTCATAAGCACCGCTGTTCCCCGTGCATGCTGTTATATGCATTTTATTATGATCTTAGCTGTGCCCTGTGAAATATCAACAGCAGGACCCATGCACTAATGGGAAAATTCCCATTATTGTTAATGGGTGTTAAATCAGGCCCTTGTAAAAGGCATCAGTTTCCCAGAATCCTTGAGGACACCTGACAAATCAAACCCAGGTCATGCAATCAGATCTGTTAGCACAGATTTCCCATTGATTTCACAACAGGGATTCACATGGGTACCGGGAGCTGTGCTAACAGATCTGACTGCAGGATCAGGGAGCAAGATGCTTTTTACTCTTCATTTTATTAATAATTTAGCTGAATATAAGAATTCAGCAAAATATTTGCTGAAACATGGGGGAGGGGGAATTGAGTTTGCAAAACTCCCAGAATTGGAGCCATGTGATGTCATTTTTAATAGCTTTTTTTTTCACTCTCTGGATATTTGTGAAGCTTGAAAAGCCACTTCTAGCTGAAAATTCATACTTGTGAAATAAGGGAAAAGAGATGGCAGGAGAGGTGTTTTTTGCTTTTAATGACCTGATTTGCATATTCAAATATTGATCACACACACATCTGAATTTTTTGTATGTGTGAAAACGGCTGAAAATTGCACACACACACACACACAAAACTTGCAAGAGCAAAACTGTGCGAAGAGTCTTAGGCTTCACTCCTGCAAACACACATGTGTGGCCAGTCCTGGTGAATTCAACAGGACGATTCAGTGTGGCCAGCTCTCGGGATTTTATCTCATGCAATTTGGTGTTTTTCTTAGCCCATTGTCTCCTGGAGGCCAGTGATTATATGCGTATCTCAGCTTTCATTTTTTAAAAGTACATTTCTAGTTCTCCTGGTTGCAGAGGGAAGCTTGAGTGCACGCCACAGGCTCTGAAACCAGAAGACAAAGAAGAGGAACCTCACTCATTGTTTGTTTGTTTTTAAATCTCATGATTTTTAAGCCAATAACAATTTTTTAAAATCTAACTCATGATTTTTGAACATTTGGCATTGGTCGTATTGCATGCACACAATGACATACATGTTTGCAGGATCCCGGCTTAAGAGGCCAGAATGAGGACATTTTGCAAACGTGGACCAGAAATGGCAGAGACACAAGAAAGATACTAGGTGCCATTCTCCAAGCTAACAGCATTAATAAATTATAGGACTTTGAGATCATGTCAGGAAAGCTTGCTCTTTCAGCATTAAATAATGAAACGTTTTTAGCGACTCTGGCTTATTTTCAACACTGCTGAAACGTTGTTAGGGTTGCTAATATTGTCATCATTACCTTCCTTTTAACTGTCTTAGATTCAGATAGATTATCTTCCTATGCAAAGTGTATTCTCATGCTTAACTTTTGGCTTAACTTGTATTGTACACACAGTTTCACTCCTAAGATCTGCAGAGAGAATTTCCCACAGCTGTGCGACTTCTTTCAATATTGTGCCTGGACTAGAAAAGTTTGAGTTACATTCACAAGCTGCATGGATCACAAGAAACCACAGATTTGCTAGCAAATAAGGGATATTCAGATAAATTCTGTGCTTCCTTTGAAACCGACATCTAACCGCCTCTTTGCAGCAGTGTTTTTTGGTGGCCTCAGCTGTGTCTGGCTTAAACATCTCCTATTGTTTCCCTCATGGTGATTTTGCCTCTTAACAGCACACAATCTCTGTGTACTTGCTTTCATGGAACACATTTCAAGATTCTAGACAGTATGGAAGAAATCAACAGATGTAGAGGAGGCTGAATGGGCAAATTAATGGTAAAATAATTGGAGCCACAATTTCAGACTTGATTAGTATGTTGTTCAAATTATAGCTCCGTCTCAAAAAAAAAAAATAAAAAACCAACAGTGATTTAATAATAATGAAACTTGTAAATAATGTAACACTCATTTAAATTGTTTCTCATACAATCTCTCTTGAGAGCTGGTGTAAGGGGCGTCTTAATTTTGGGGACAGGATGGCACATGTGCTGTAAGACGCAATGTATTATTAATCACCTCCCCGATGAATCTGACTGTTTGTCAGCTATTCTGCATCTGTGATATTTCCAAAAGCAGTATGGTCCAAAAATGACATTCACAATCAGATGCTGTTTCAATATATGACAGGTGTCACTCCTTAGACAGGGTCCTGGTAGATCAGGGTTAAGTACAGAGTTTATGTCAGGATTGAGCAGCTTTGCTGTACCTATTCTAGGGATAAATAGGGCAGTTTATTTTTTGTGGCTGTCAATCTGGCAAGCTTTTACAAGCCTGGAACACAATTTCCCTCCCCTCTGTCCTACGCAAAGTTAAGGAAACACCTTTCTGTTTTATTTATGATTCTCAATAAGCCAAGAACACTTTACTTGCTTAAATGAAAACATATTTAACCTATACAGAACATTCTCTTCAATTCAAAAATTATTACAGTGTCACACTGAAATTGCCTCTCTATTTACTTAATTATTTGTTGACATCAAAGCTGTTCTGCTTTGTGCACTGGAAATCTCACACCTCGCACACAAAATTAGCATAGCATGCAAATATCTGTGGGGTTATTTTTAAAGGCCAGCACCTAGATTATCTGTTTGAATCAATACCTTACAGCTGCTATGAAAATGACTGTTGCTATGGGTTACTGCAAGGCACATGGCAACGATGGCTTGAAACGTCACATCCTCTACTGAGTTAGTGTCTCTCTGGAGGGATGACCTTTCCTTCCCCTTCCTTTCCTTCCCTTGTTTTTTTCCTTTCTGTTTGTGTATTGTGTGTTAAAGAGAATTTATGTTGAGAGAAGAAAGAGAAAGAAAATGCAACACTACTCTTAAATGCGTTAGCAGGCTTCCTATGGTATCCTCGCATCTGTCCTGTCCTAGTGTTCACCTGAAATGTCACCATCACCTGCGGTACCTACACCTGAATGCAGGCTCCCAGAATCTGCACCACAGCCCAACACCCCAGCTTTGCAAAGAGGGCAGAGCCATGGAAAATGTCCCATGTGATTTTTGTTTTCCTCACTCCGTTTGCCTGGGCTATTTATCTAACCATTTGTAGCGTCTCCTTCGTCATGAGAGCAGATGGAACCCACAGAAGGAAAAAAACAACCCAAAAACTGACCAGCAATTATCATCAAACTCAATAAAAACCAGAACAACACAGCAGTGTAGTTTAGATCCTTTGTTTTCCTTATTTTTTTACTGCTGTAACATCCCATTGCCAGAGTTTACATCCTCAAAGGTCCTCTAGGTTTTCTTCTGCCTGCCTCCGTGGCTTTATTTATTGATATATTCAATAATTCAGTGAAATCCTATTTTAAACCCAAAGGGCAGAATTTGCCCCCAGGTTTAAAAACAAATCCCATCCCATCTGGTAAACTGATGGACAAGGAGGCAGACATAAAGCCCAGACACACTAAAGATATACAATTGCATATTAAAATAATATCTACAGAAATAAATATTCCTTATGATTATTTTCTCATCTGGAACTAAAAGCATGTCTGTAATGTTGCTGTATTGATTTCATTGGTCCTGAAAATCCTCTCATTGGAGCAGTCCTTAATCACATAGTTAGACTTACTGATGTCAGAGGAACTACCGGCAAAAGCAAAATCTACCCATTTGAGGAAGGATTTGCAGGGTTGGACCTTTAAGCAGTGAAAATACTTCCTATGTCTACATGGTGTTCATTTAGACCCCAATTCAGGAAAGCACTTAAGCATATGCTTAATTTTAAGCATGTGCATAAGTCCCATCATGCTTAGATGCTTTTCTGAATTGTGGTCTGAAAGGGACTGGACTAGAAACACATGGTGCCAAAGTCAATTGAATTGCACCAGGGATTAATTTGGCCCATGGTTTCTATTGATTGTATGCAGTAAATGTATTGTGTTCCAATACGACGCTAGTTAGGGCAGCTATATAGATATATTTTTAAAGGAGCTTTGTATAGCCCCATGTCTATTTATTTTTCTTTTCTCCTGTCCCTGTTCACATTACACAATCTCACACTTGACCAATTCTCGCTAGCCATCACCTGCCATGTAATTGTTATGGTTTGTTTATAGATAATTGAGAAAGAAATGTAAACTCGCCGAGATGATTAAGATATACACAGCTGGTGTCAACAGAAACTGAGAAAAATGAGAGAGTATTGAGTATGTATGAAAGAAGTGCCGTGCTGTTTCATAATGACTCATCTATGACCCTTAGCTCCCAAATTATGCCAAAGGCAAGTGAGCTGCATTTCAAATCCATGGATCTATGCCTTGTGGGATTTTTCATACATTATCATTTTCGTCTCATTGCTGCCAGTGCTAAAATAAACGTGTACATCGATACAGTAACTCCGAAGAAGAGACTGTTTTGAGAAGATGTGGCATTGCCTTATAAATGTCACCAGCTGAGCAGTGGAGTGCTAAGTCAGATGCTATTGCTTCTATTATTTACCTTTTATGAAAAATACATCTCACAAATAAATACTCCAACTCAAAAAAACCCCCAAACAAAAACCAACCTCATCCTGTATTTCTGGCAAATCTTTTAAAGATCTGTCTAGAAAATGAAGTTATATGTATTTTTACATCATGTAAATGTAATTTAAATTTGCTTTTTAAGTAAGATAGTAAAAAGTGAGGATCTTTGTAAATATTTAATATCAGTGTTTATTAAATCCACTGCATGATGTACATTTTTAGCATTCTGGAGTATTTTATTATGGAAAAACACCACAGGACTGATCCAAAGCCTATTGAAATCAATTGGGCAGGGGGAAGGAGGGAAATCTTTCCACTGACATCAGTGATTCGTATCAGGCCATATATTTTGTTTGTGTAGCATATATAATACACTTGCATACAACTGAATGGTTGTGCACTTCAAGGTCAGTCCTACAACAGGCATGACTATATTGTGAATGTACTCATCACACACAGACATAAATAAATGAAAAGCCATGGCCTGATGTGGATTACCCACTGCTCCCAATGACATCTGTGGGAGTGGAAGGCCAGGTGCTCAGCTACTCTCAGGGTACACAAATAGTTTTTTTTATAAATAGTTTGAGAGCCTGATCTTGCAGTCTATACTTGGAAAGATTCTCATTAACTTCTCTAGAAGCATTAGGTTAAATAAGGGGTTTGGGCTCAAATTCCATACACGTTTTAAGTGACTCTTGCCATTAGATACCATACCAGGCTGACAAAGCCCTAATCCTGAACACTGAAGTTATGTGGCAATTTTTACTCTGATTTCAATGAGAGCAGGATCAGACCGTAGGTAGGATGAAATGCAAGGCACAGGAATAATTTGAATCATAAATCTCAGTCTCTATGGGCTTGATCCTGCAAGGTGTTTAGCACCTGCTATGCAGCGCTGAGCTCCCTCAGCTGCTATTGCAAGCAAAAGCAGATTGCAAGAGTGCTCTGCGCCTTGTAAGAGCATGCCCTGTATGGCTGCTGACAGCAAACAGAACGAAAAAAGGACCTGGTAAGAACCATTCATAACAGAACTCAAGTGCGTGCATGTCAATATGCACTGATTCTGTATTCGCCATGAAGGCTATACTGCCTGATTCAATGGGAATTTTGCTTATGTTTGGACAGTCCTATAGGCCTATCATTAGAGCTGGCTGAACATAAAAACATTTTTTTCCCCAACCGAGAATGGCTTTGCAAAAAAAAAAAAGGAAAATTTTCACGTTGTCCACAATTTTCTTGTTTGTTGATGAAAAATGCGGGGGGGGGGGGGGGGAATCAGATTCAGTAGAAAATTTCAGTTAAAATTTTAATTTTTCAGTGTTTTTGTTTTTGTTATTTTTGTTTATTTTACTGAGGACGGTTTCCAAAAAAATGGCAAAAATCCCTTTTGGTTTTTTATCTTAAATTTTATTTTTCTGCAGGAAATTTAGGAAAAAATTGAATTGTTTAAAAATTTCCTGTGAAAACTAACAGATCTACATATGATCTCTCAATTTGAGTATTTCTCTTCCCTTCTACTTACCTTTTCTACGGCTGCTTTATTACTTCAGTCTTTTATAAGGAGTCTTGGAAATAAAATACTTGTAATGTTTTAGGAGGTAAGCGTACTGCATACAGTTTACTGTACAATTTAGAATTTCGCTGATACTATGACCACATCATCTGAGATGCTCTTAAAACAGCAAATTCCCATGCTTTCAGCTGTTTACATTTACTTATACCTATACACCAATAAAAACATTACTACCACATCTTTTATAGAAATTCGAAAGGAAATTGTTACCCATATGCACAGAAACACCAAACACTGCAACACAAATGCCAGACCTATTAAATCCTAAACACCAGCCATTTATAAAATATCTTGTTGCAAATCAAATTGTATTATGGTTAGAAGAGCATTTAATACACGACGAACAGTTTTAAATTAACATTTTGCATTCAGAGTGATTAATGGCACCATATTGTATTTCAATTACTACAAGATACTTCTCAGTAATAAACAATGGCAATAATATTCACATTAAGTCAATAAAAAGCATCTTCAAAAGTGTGATGTATAAGAGCCATTAACATAGCATAATTTGATGGTATCATCCAATGAATTATCAATGTTGTTACAAAAACTGGGGCACTGTTGCTTCTGAGCAGTATTTACATGCACGACTTAAGCATTATAGGTTATCCAGGTGATTCCTGTGAGCATCAACAGGTATCAGACTCCTTCAGTCTCCTCCTGAGCAACATGGATGACAATATCCACACTACAGGTCACACAAAAGCCTTTCCTCCCGTCTTCCTTTTTGCCCAGTAATTTTTGACTGAAGTTTTATTGGACTCACGGATGTGGCCTCACTGAGAGATATAGAGAGGTAACATTTCTTAACTTCATCTAATATTTTTCAGCTTCAGTCCAGAACAACCCAGTGGCACAGCCAGAAGCTAGGAATGACCAAAACGGCCCTCAGTTCTATTGACTAAACAGAGGGTGTGACTTTGCACTCCATATGCTTTATAAAAATAGGCTCATGAATGTGAATATGATGTAACTGGAATATGCTTTATGCAAAAGGTCTTTTGTAGAGTATCATTACAAAGCTTATAAGCTACTGACTGTGTTCATCCTATTTGTATGACTGTATCATTCTCAGGTTTCAGATAAATTGGTTAGTCTCTAAGGTGCCACTAGTACTCTTTTTCTTTTTGTATCATTCTCGTATCTGAAGCTAGAAATATGAAGTATAATTCTGAGGTCCTATTGTAATTATGCAAAGTGTGGGCCATTAATGGTGGTTTAGAATCTTGATGGCTCCCATTGACTAGGACAATTGGTAGTAAATGGGTTATTTACCTGCAAACCTTCCTGTGTATGTGTGGACCAGCCCAGGAAGAATGGAGGCTGGGATCTCACGGGACATGTGACCATGTCACCTGATAATGAAATCGATCTTAAATCTGGTACTTTTCCATTTAGAAGGAGGAGTGGGTACCCAGAGAGACAAAAGATTCCCGCCTTGTGCCAGAGCTATAAAAAGGGGGTGGAGGAGGACAGAGGGGGCTGCCAGTCATGAGAAAACCCTTAGTTTCCACCTAAGATGTCTGCTGGAACTAACAAGGTCTGTACCAGGAGAAAGGACTGGGCCCAGACTAGGAAAGAGACTAGTCCGAGAAAGAAACTTATTGGAACATCTCTGAGGGTGAGATATTACCTGTAATCAGTTTCTTAATGTATTAGGCTTAGACTTGCATGTTTTTGCTTTATTTTACTTGATGACATACTTTGTTCTGTCTAAAAGAATGAGGAGTACTTGTGGCACCTTAGAGACTAACAAATTTATTTGAGCATAAGCTTTCGTGGGCTAAAACCCACTTCATCAGATGCATGCAGTGGAAAATACAGTAGGAAGAGATATATATACACAGAGAACATGAAAAAATGGGTGTTGCCATACACACTATAACGAGAGTGATCAATTAAGGTGAGCTATTATCATCAGGAGAAAAAAACCTTTTGTAGTGAACCTTTTGTTCTGTCTGTTATTACTTGGAACCACTTAAATCCCACTTTTTATACTTAATAAAATCACTTTTATTAGTAAACCCAGAGTAAGTGATAAATACCTGGGGGAGCAAACAGCTATGAATATCTCTCTATCAGTGTCATAGACGGTGGATAATTTATGAGTTTACCCTGTATAAGCTTTATACAGAGTAAAACGGATTTATTTGGAGTTTGGATCCCATTGGGAACAGGGTTTCTGGGTGCTGGAGTCAGGTGACCTGCAGAGCAGTTTTTGGTTAAAGTCTGCAGCTTTGGGGGCGTGGACCAGACCTGGGTTGGGGTTGCAGCAGGCTAGTGTGTCTGGCTCAACAAGGCAGGGTTCTGGAGTCCCAAGCTGGCAGGGAAAACGGGCTCAGAGGTAATCTCAGCACATCAGGTAACAGTCCCAAGGGGGTCTCTCTGTGCCTGAACCGTCACACAGGGTTCCATAGAAATATAGAGAGGTTCCGTAGCTCATACTCTAAAAACCTATAGGATTTTTATCGTAGGAGCAGAAGCTAGGAGAAGGGCAGGGGCAGGAGCAGAGTGGGTGGAGTGGGGGGGAGAGGGATAAAGAGAGAGGATAGGAACAAGTGGAAAGGGACAGGAGTAGGAGCCAGGAATGAAAAACAATAGGAGCAGGGGTGTAGAATACTGGGCAGGAGTTAGTGACAGAGAGAGGAACCAGGAAAGATAGGGGACAGGGCAGGAATAGGGAGTGGGAACTAGAAGCAGAAGAGAACAGAGAGGCCGAGGTGAATGGAACAGAAGGATCTGTAATATTCTTCTCTAGACCTTGGATTTTAAAACCCATTAGTCCCAAGTTACAACAATCTTTCGCTGTACAGCAAATACCTGTGAAACCCACATGTCCCTCTACCCAGATCCATGTAGAAGATAATAACCTTCTACGGCTACCAGTTACTCTGTTAGCTCAAGTGGTAGAGGACTATTCTGTGAAGCCAAAGATTCCAATTCTGCTGATGACCAATGGGGGAGGGAGGAACAACAAGGTTCTACATGATGAATTTTTTTTTCAAATATTTAAGGTTATAAAAAAACCTTACAGATTTATATTAAAAATTACACTTAAAGTTGCCAAGTCAAGTACTCAAAAGTTAGGAAATGGGGGAAAAAACCAGTATGTGATCATGTAATTAAAGACATGCATGAGGCTGCGTGAGTCTTACGCCCTTTAAAAAATCCTTCCATGCCACCTTTTAATCACAAAGCAGCAAAATAAAACAAGGGCACAAACCCATTTTTTAAAATAGCTTTTCCAGCTGATCAGTTTTACCGAATCCACTGCTTGACAACCTCTCAGTGAGCCATTATCTGTAGATCACTGACACAGCAGACCATAAAGGCCTCTTCTGAACCATTAAAGTCTACTGGGTTAATGTGCATTTAGGGAGTCCTTCATCCTGCTGTCACTGGCAGGAAAACGGACAATGCTCCTTTGGAGTTACTGCAGTCTAACCACGGGTAGGGTGTCAAAATTATTCTATGAGGGGAGATGAAGGGCCTGTTTTGCTAGGGTTCATAGCCTAGGTCTGTAGGGCCACAGAGTAACCTCCTTCCACAGTGGAATTCAACTAGAGATTTGCCGTAAAGATAAAGGGTAGAACATGGCCCTTAGGTAGCCGCTACATCTTTAGGGCCTGTTCCAACTCCCAGTGAAGTCAATGGGAGTCTTATGGTGGAGTACGAATGGGCCCTTGGTGAACATTAGGCATCAGTGATGAACAAAAGTGCTGCCAGGGCCCATTTGGGCCTGTTGTGTCTGTCCTTTGATTTTCTTCCTTCCTTATCTCTTCCCACTCCCCACCCCAGTTTTGTTTTCTAGTCAGTCCCCTCTTTCTGTACGTCTCTGATCCTTTCTTCTCCCTACATTTCTCGTCTCTGGGCTCTCTTTCCTCCATTGTTCTTGTCTATCTGTTATTTCCACAGGCAGTGCTGACTTCATATCATTGTGGGCCTCGAATTCTTTCTCCCGCTCTCAACTTCACTCCCACACTCTCCCCCAACTCATTCTTCCCTCTGTGCTGGTGCCCAAGACCAACCCTCCTTGGGGACATCAGGTGGTAGAGTCTCTTGTCCCCACTCTTTGGAGCACTAATGTATACCACTGCCTGTGGGTTCGCTGTGCCTCCCACCCAGTTCCCCATGCTGGCTGGCTGCACTGAGTGGGGAAAGAGCAAGAGGGTGAAGAAGGAGAGGAGGCATTTAGCAGTCCTAGGTAAAAAGCGCAGCAAAATCAGCTCTTTCATTCCCTCCTGACCACCTGTCCTGAGCACAGCAGTGGAGGAAACCCAGCAGCGGCTCATTTCTCCTTCCTTGGCTCCTGTTCTCAGGCAGAGGACGGGGCAGACAAAGTAGCAGGGCAGGCTTTGGAGAAGTGAACTCCTTTTATCTCATTGGGATGCCAAGTGGCCGCTCCTGATAGCCACACTCCTGCCTCCCATCTCCTGGGATCAGCACATTAGCTGGATGTGATCAGCAGCCAGCGCATGCCCACACTGGGGATTTACCTTGATTCCTGACACCTGCAACTGGTGTAGCTGCACCCAGGCAAACCCCAACTAAATGAAGACAGGCAAAGTCACTCCACCAGTGTGAACAGAAGCTCTACCAAGGCAAAGCGCAGCTTTGCCTGCCCACACTAGAGATTTGCACTGGTGCAGATACACTGGTTTCTGGCTGGAATCTGAGCAACGCTCCCAGTATACACAAGGCCTTTGACAGCTACCAATATTGCAATTTAAAGTGACTTAGCATCAATATCCCATTGAGACGAAAGGGGCAACTCATGTCTCTCTTCGGGCAGCCTACAGCACTGTACTGTGCCACATCCAGTAGATTTTCTTCCCAATCAGAAGGTCTGAACACGTAAATATATGTACATATATGTTAATATTACAGTCCACGAATTCTTCATCTTCCAGGGAGGACAAATTAATTCAACAAGAAGGACAGATCCTTTGACTTCCATGGTCTAATTCATCAGTGCATGCCGCTAAGGATCCACTGTACTAGCTGCTCCTTGGTCTTACTGCCAAGATGGGGCATTTTAACCTTAAAAATTGAGAGGCAACGTGACTTACTGGATAGAATACTAGACTGGGACTCAGAAATCTATTCCTGAGTTCTGCTCTGGCCTGCTGTGTGACTTTGGGCAAGTCATTTCCCCCCTCCATGCCTCACTTTCCCCATCTGTAATACAGAGATAATGATACTGACCCTCATATAGTGCTTTGAGATCTATTGATGAAAAATGTTATGAGAGGTAGGTATAATTATTACATGCAAATAATGTGCTATCCTTACTATGCAGTAACCCTGTGGACTAAAACGCTATATGGAAAGTAGTCTGTATGTTTGATAGCAGCCGTTTATAGAAACCCGGACATCACAACCATTCCTTTTTATTAAAACAAATACTCAGAGGAATCAGACTGAGCTAGAAACCTGAACTGCCTCCTGGCAAATCAAGATAACCTATATTATACCCCGACAGAAAGCACTTTATGCTCTGAGACATAAAAACAAAGACTTTCTGTACATCTGGGAGTCTTTCCCAATCCACTGTTTAAGTACCCCTGAACTCAGACACTCCCCAGTGAATGTGTGACTGAGATCTATGTTAATCACTTACAGACAAATGGGGATAAACCAACATTGATTGAAAATCCTACAGTATAGTTTGTAATTTTCAGGCTTGGGTGAGATGCTAAAAAGTCTCATATGCTGAATAGGGCATTTTTTTGTACTTTAGTTAGCTTGTTGTGTTCAAGTAGAGGCAAAAGCATCCAGTAAATTCTAATCTATCTTCCTGTCTTATCTGTCTTAGGTACTTCTAGGGAGTCATTCACTAAGCGCCAAGCTACTGGAATAATGTCAATGTAATTTTATTAGCTGTCTCCTCATTTCTGAATGCTACATAATGGCTTCTTCAGGAAGGCTGTGTTTGTGCATTTTCTTTCTGTGGGCTGCCTCATTTTACATTCCTAGAAAATTTTATAGTGAACTCATAGTGTGGAAGGGAAAAGAAATCCTGGAATTGTTCTTTTCCATGTAGTAACAATGACAATGGAAGTGTGGGGAAAGCGTTTTGTTGCTGCCTGTTTTAAAGAGGGTGATATTAACATTTGTGTGACTGTTGCTGAGGATTGCAGCAGGACTCTGGGTTTGATTATTGGAAATACTGTGTTACATTCATGGATTTCCTTTGCGACACAGGGTATGTGTCCTTGACTCACTGTTGATGGATGGAAGGTCACTGAAACAAAATCACCTTGTCCAGTTCCAACTATGATTGACAACACTGGCTTGCAACTGGCGAGTTGAAGGAAAACGGTTCCAAGAATGAGCACCACTCCCTCTCTCGGCAGAAGCCATACCACTGGGGCCAGGAAAACACTGCCCTCACAAATAGCTTCTCCAAAACAAAAACAAAGACTGCACAAAACATGAAGGGACAAACCTGCCCTGACATACGCCCTCTCCAACACCAATAACTTGAAAATAACTGATATAGGGATTGCTTTTGTAATCTAATTAATAAGACCTACAGCAACTACGACTAAAAACAGCAGTTCTTCGATAATGATAATTCCTAGCCCTTTTCAAAAGAGGTCAGCATCATTATCTACATTTTACAGACGGGGAAACTGAGACACAGGGAGGTGACTTGCCAAAGTCACCCAGCACGCCAGTGGCAGAGCTGGGAATAGAACCTGAGTCCCACTCCAGGGTGCTATCCACTAGGCAACGCTGCCTCTCAATGTTAAATATGATTGGTTTATGGCCAGATCATAGAACGGTAGGGTTAGAAGGGACCGCAATGGTCACCTAATCTAACCCTCTGCCAAGAGGCAGGATTTGTTGTGTCTAAACCATCCCAAGAGAGATGGCTATCCAGCCTCCTTTTGAAAACCTCCGGTGAAGAAGCTTCCACACAAGCTCCCTAGGCAGTCTGTTCCATTGTCCTACCGTTCTTACAGTTAGCAAGTTTTTTCTCAGATTTAATCTCGATCTGCTATAATGTAGTTTGAACCCATTGCCTCTGGTCCTGCCCTCTGTGGCAAAGGGGAACAACTTTTCTCCATCTTTTTAATGGCAGCCTTTCAAGTATTTGAAGACCGCTATCATCTCTCCCCTTAATCTCCTCTTTGTCAAGCTTAAACATACAGTTCCTTCAGCCTTTGCTCATATGGCTCGCATTCCATCCCTTTGATCGTCTTTATTGCTCAGCTCTGGATCTTTTCCAGTTTCTCTACATCCTTTCTGTACATGGGTGATAAAAACGGGACACAGTACTCCAGCTGAGGCCTAACCCAGTAGATCAGTACTATCACCTCCTGTGACTTGCACGCTATGCCTCTATTAATGCAACCTAAAACTGCATTTGCCTTTTTTACAACAGCATTGCATTGCTGACTTAGGTTGAGGCTGTGATCCACCACAACTCCCAGATCCTTCTCAGAGTTTTCCCCCATTCTGCATTTGGCTTTTCTTCCCTAAGTGTAGCATTTACATGTCTTTGCTGAATTTCATTTTGTCGTCTCTAGCCCAGTTCTCCAAATTATCAAGGTCCCTCTAAGTTTTAGCTCTATCCTCCAAAGTATTGGCAACCCCCCCTCGTCCCGCCCTACACCTTTTTATCATCTGCAAACTTGATCAGTATGCTCTCTATATCGACATCCAGGTCATTAATAAAGATGTTAAACAACCGGACCCAGAACAGATCCATGTGGAACCCCACTTGAGACCTCCCTCCAATCTGACATTACATTAATAGTTACTCTTTGTTTGAGAAAAAAGAAAAGGAGTACTAGTGGCACCTTAGAGACTTTGTTTGAGGCTGTTTAACCAATTATTTATCCACTTAATAGTAGTTCTGTTGAGTCTGCATTTCTCCAGCTTACTGATCAGAATGTCACGTGGGACTATGTCAAAAGCCTTGCTGAAGGTCTGGTATATTATGTCCACCGTGTTCCTCCATCCACCAGCTCAGTTACCCTGCCAAAGAAGGAAATCAAGCGGGTTTGGCACAATTTGTTCTTGGTAAATCCATGCTGCCTGCTCGTGATCACCCCTTCATCCTCCAGCAAACTGAATGTTTTATACATTTCTCTAGTAGCTTCCCAGGTATCGAAGTCAGGCTGACTGATCTGTAGCTCCCCAGCTCCTCCTTTTCCGCCCTCCTTTAAAGATGAGCATTATGTTAGCCCTTCTCCAGTCTTCTGGGACCTCTCCTGTCATCCATGAGTTTGTAAATGTTATTACCAGTGGCTCCCAGAGTTCTTCAGCTAATTCCTTCAGTACTCTCAGGTGAACAGCATCCAATCCCACTGATTTGAATTCATTCAAATTGGTCAGAAGATCTCTGACTTGTTCTTTACTAATCCCAATCTGCATCCCTTCCCCTTTACTGTCTATGGTAACTTCTCTAGTAATCCGATCACGTTATTTTTCATGAGAAGACTTAAGTAAAGTAGGCATGGAGCAGCTCTGCCTTCCTATCATGTTACCAGCTCACTCTCTCCGCTAAGCAGCGGACCCACACCATCCTTGATCTTTCTTTTTTGTCTGCCATATTTGAAGAACCCCTTCATGTTGTCTCCAGTATTCTTTGCCTTGGCTTTTCTGATTTTGTCCCTACATGCTCATGCTATTCCCATGTATACTTCCTTGGTGACATGCCTCTCCTTCCATTTCCTGTATGTATCCCATTTGGTTTTTAGATTGCTAAAAAGCTCCTTGTGCAGCCACATTGGCCTCCTGCAGATCTTCTTATCTTTCCTCTGCGTTGGAACAGCATGATGTTGAGTCTCCAGTATTGCATCTTTTAAGAACTGCCAGCCCCCTTCGACTCCTTTTCTTCCTAATTGGTCTTGCCATGGGACCTTGCCTACTATTTCTCTGAGTCGGTTGAAATCTGCCGTTCTGAAATCCAGTGTCCTTGTTTTGCTGTTCTCATGTCCTCCTTTCTTGAATTCTATCAGATCATGATCACTTCCTCCCAAGTTCCCAATCACCTTCACGTTTGCAACTAATTCATCCCCACTGGTCAAAACCAGATCCAAAATGGAAGACACCCTAGTTGTTTCCTCAACTGTCTGAATCAGAAAGCTGTCCCCTCTCTTGCTCCTATCCTATTTAAGTCAATGGTGAAACTCCCATGGTCTAGAACGAGAGGTGGCTCTTAAAGCAATTGTTTTTCTCAGGAGAATGAAATTGGCTCCCTATCAGATTCTGAATCCCAATGTTCCATTTCCTGGGGCTTTTGATAGTTCACCTTGTTTTACAGAGTTGCGGGGGGGTTAGGGTCAGGGCCCGATCCAACTCCCATTGAAGTCAATGGGTGTCTTCCCCTTGACTTGCACAGGAGCCAGATCAGACTTTCTATGGTGTTGCATTGAGTGCAAATCAAAGAGAATCAATACATTTCTCCTCCCAGCCAGAAAGGTTTGTTTTTACAGGTTGCTTTTACCTCCAGCCCACCTGAGTGTGATATCATGATGGGTTGCCCTGGAGAGTAAAATGATGTCAGAGATAAAAGCAACCACAAGGTCACCTGTTTCCACGAATCTAGGAGAATATACATGAGGTGACACGTCTCGCTCTGTTCTCTCCTGGACTCTGCCTCACTTTATCTCGGATTTCAAAAATCAATATAAATCCACTACACACACAGAGATCTCTCTTGTGCTTTATAGAGCTCCAGTGGGAATGATTACACAACAGGTCTAGCCTCACTTCTGTAAACTCACTCTCAAGCCAGGGAAGTGCAGAGCAGGAATGGGCTCATGGCTACCACATATCTCTTGCATTGCCTCTTTTCCTCTGAAAGAACAATCGTCAGGCTGACATATTTACCTCCTGCTAAAGAGCAGGAGGGAAGCTGGTGACCTGCATTTTATAAAATGATTTCCTGCCCCCTCCCCTTGTAAAATAATCTCATAACATTCCCTGTGGCTTTAATAGTAATAACCAATTACTCACTGATGGCAGCAATTGCTACTGGTAGAAAGGGCAGGGATGACAAACTGCAAGCTACCCTTCTGAGCATCGCGCCGGAGGAAATGACAGCTCAGCCAAGTTCCACCAACTGGCAAATTGACACTAGAAGTCAAGAGTCTACCCCCATCAAAGAGTGAATGGGAGCCTGAGGCTCCAGGTGAAGGAGGCGCAAAACAGGTGTAGTCCAATGGCTGGGGCACTGGTTAGGACTTGGTCAAGCTGGGTATTATTCCTGGCTCTATCGGCGACCTTGGGTAAGGCTCCATTTCTTCCCCCAGCGTTTGTCCATTTAGAAGGCAAAGCCCCGGTCCTCAAAGGAATGTGGGCATCGAACTCCCATTGATTCCCATGGCAACTAGGTGCCTAAATACCAGGACTTATGCTCTTTGTGGCCAGTCCTGTCTCTTATTCTGTGTTTCGACAGTGCCCAGCACAATGAGGCCCCAATCCTAGCAGAAGTGTCCAGGTACTACTATAGTTCCACTACTCCTGATGTATCCATCAGCCTACTCAGGCCCGTCCCCTCCACTTTAAGGCTTAAACAGGGGCAATACACTCTCCTGAGAGTGCTTAACGCTCAAGGCAGAGCTTCCACCCACAGGTGCAAGGGAGTGTAAAATAAGGCACTGAATACGGGAGTTTGCAAACGAGGCTGCCGGAGGTTGCACTGGGGGGTGTGGGGGAGCTCTGCCACTGCTCTGTAGCTTGAAAGGGAGATGCTCTCTCTCTCCGCCCCCCTGCCCGCTACATACCATCGAAGAACGCTACATTTGAGCTGAGTGCTGGGCTCTGTATGTAGTGGGCAGAGGATAGGTGAGGACTGGTCCATCAATGGCTATTAGCCCAGATTGTCAGGGATGCAACTCCATGATCTGGGTTTCCCTAGCCTCTGATTGCCAGAAGCTGGGAATGGGCGACAGGGGATGGATCACTGGATGGTTACCTGTTCTGTTCATTCCCTCTGGGGCACCAGGCATTGGCCACTGTCAGAAGACAGGATACTGGGCTGGCTAGATGGACCTTTGGTCTGACCCAGTATAGCCGTTCTTATGTTCTGACCTTACATACAGGACAAAATCAGAGCAAAACAAACCATATAAACACATGTTCCAGCCTGGGGCGCTCCAGGCAGACAGACACATAGATCCATCCTCTTTTCAGTGCTGGTAATTAGCCACCTCAGTATGGCCTGCTAGGTACAAGGGGCAGAATGCAGCTTGCTCCTTACACTTGGAATGACACTTCTGAAATATTGACATTAATGGCAAGCTGGCACTTTGAGAAATGCCACCCTGTTACCCCACAGCACAGAGCCTCCAGATCCTCAGAGCACCCAGTGGAGCTACGCTGCTTTACACCAGCTGAGGATCTGGCCTGTGGTGTGAATAAACAGATGTGGATTTCTCCTTTCCTCCCTACACATCTTCCCCTTGATCTTGATACTGGGCCGGGCACCCTCATCAAGTGTGCATTTTTGGCCAGGTTGGGTATTTTATTTGTTGTACCTCTCTGTCAGGAAGTCTGAAGAAAGACTTTATAGGGTAGTGCCACGTCTATTAAACCTGTGTGCATCCAGCGTGACTTCCTCTGACAGACAAGCCTGGAGCCTCTACTTTCTTTGTCGCACTCGAAAATCTCCTCATTAATTCTCACATCCATGCCGCACCGTGAAGAGCCATGTCTTCAGCAGCTTGTTATAAGGGACAGCAGAGGAGAGAAACCCCCCCCAGAGGATGTGGAAACAGCTCAGTAATAGACTCTGGCAGCTCCGGACTGGAAGGCAGGTTTTAGTCTGAACACTTTGCATATCCTTCATCTCAGAGTTGTTTAGAAAAAACCAGCAGCGTTGTTTTAACCTCTGCTTCCTTGAGAATTCCAGCCTTTCAGCGGGCAGCAAGCGGCATACTGATGCTTACTGTCTCGCCGTGGTGAGAGCAGCACACATCAAACATTGGTCGGTATGTATCCTATCTGTGGAGTAATGCCATCACTTTACA